>NC_133534.1:202844872-204141511 GCF_048544455.1 Silene latifolia
TAAAGAAAACTGAACAAAATAAGGGAACTTAATTATCTACTAATGGAAAGTGTTATTTGCACTCCATAATCTCCCTTCTCCACTCTACTAAAGCAAACAATAATGGAATACAAGGGTTACATAATATTAATAGAGTGCAAATAACATTTTCCGAAACCAACAAAAAATTCAAATGTATAAGGGAAATTTCTGTCAAATAAACCCGGCCCCTTCAATATACCCACCTTATTCACTTGTCGAGGCATTGTTTAGATCGTAATCTCCGCTGTGGTTCGGAACATTTTGTGTCCAATCGAAAAACCCGCTAAATGGGTCAGATCCCTTATTAGTGTCTTGGGTGAACAAGATATTGAGAGGATCATCACCTTCAAATTCTACTAAATTCGTGAAAAAATCTTGACTGTATTGTGCCTCACAATTTGTTTCTTGCATAATTGTTGGACGATAATAATTATTAATCTCTTGATCCCCGTCATAACCTTTGTTACTATTTTCCTCTATTTTGTTTTCCATTTGTATTCCAAGCTCTTCAGTTTCTTCTTTGGTACATGGCAACGTTGTGGTTGTTATTGTCGTCGTTGTAGTGGTGTTTCTGCTTGAATTACGTACATCCAATAATGGCATGTTTACCATTCCCGTGTCAATATCGTCTTCATGATTAACTTCCTTATTATTAATCTCTTTCTTAATTAGTACTCCCTCTGCTCCTGCGAAATTTCCAACATTTTATTAATAAATAAAAAGGCTAAGCTTATTATATATACGAAGTACTCGTCATAGATAATGGCTTGAGACCATGAAGATAAACCTTTTAGGTTTGGTGAAGAGAGCGGAGTAGTCCCTTTATTAGAAGGCTGGGACCTGGAAGAACCAGCAAGGGCATTCCTTTGAGTTGGCCAAGGGTGATTGTGCTCCGAAGTGTAAGTTACTACCAACATATTTGGGTCTGTTCTACTTCTTTCCACTTGCTTTCTTGCTGAGCACCCCTTTGAACTACTACATCTGTAATATCCCCTGTCATTTTTTCATTTTATAAATACCTTGTTAAACGCAATTTTCAACGTAACACAAACCAACAATCACAAAACAATTTAAACATGCATGTATATACTCCTTGTGTAATAATGTTGGAATTAAATTTGCAGAAGTTTTTAGGGTTATTAGAATAAAAGAGAGAATTGAGAGACGTCTTTCACGTTAAACTAATTCAATTAACAACAGCATATTCTTTCCTACCCGGCCAGTTGTTTACTTACTTCGTTTTGGGTGTCTCATTGATTTATTTACCTTTTTATATATGGAAAGTTTTTTATAGACAAATTGATCATTCAATTGCATTATCTTCTATCATCTATTAATAATAACCAGAAATAATCCCCTGGTCTCTTGCGTGTTTTTTTTTTGTGTAAAAAATAAAGTTAAAAAAATGACTGGGACCGAAGGAGTATAATCAAGGTCCTTATATAGTCATTATTACAAATGTTTGTCACTCACTAAAACCACTAACTACATGACAAATGGGTCAGTCAGACCCGTTAGGCTTGGGTCAGTTTAGATGCGTCACATTTTCGGGTTACTACGGGTTGAGTTGGGTTATTCTGGTCTCGAGTCTCTTTCTATATGTCGGTCGGGTCAAGCAGATCGAGTTAATTCGGGGTCCAGGTCATTTTCATATCAATGATTAAGAGAGAAAAACTCATGTTTAATAATATTAACTATTTTTAGTTTAATTTTGATGATTTGTTTCTTTATCTTAACGTAAATAATATAAATTAAGTGTGGTTTTAAATTAGTCAGTCCAAGTCTTTTTGTTTCAATTAGAATTATGTTTTATCGGGTAATTTCGGGTTTGGTTGTTATGGATCAACAAAGCTTCGGTCATGTTTGGATGGAGTCGGGTCAATTCGGATTCCAGAACACCTTCGGGGATTGTAGTTTGGTCAATTGCTCGGGTCAACCTTTTTAAATCAGGTCAATCTAGTTGAATTTGTTAAGTCTACCAATGTAAATTATTTTAGAGTACCACTCCAATACAAAATTTACAAACTTTGACCGCATGACACAAAAATATTTGTACTTGTTATAATAAATAGATTACGGCCGATTTTCGAATGAAGGTTGTCTTAGGGTTTGTTCAGGGTGTGATATAATGATATATGCCCCAATTATGCATTGTTTAAGGAGTTTGTTTAAACACATCGCTGAAGTATTTTTCTACCTAATTCACTAGTGGTTGAATATTTGTTTATGGCCGATTTATAAGAATTCAGGTTGGAGATAGTAATTTATCAATTATTTTAATTGTTTAGATAGGTAGGGGAATATTAATGATTACTTACACAATTTTTATGAAGTATATAAAATTACACAAAATCTCATTGAAGACGCCGATATCCGTCACAGACGGATACCATTTCCTCTCACAAAATACCCATAAGAGGTGGGTGGGGGAGTACATGGGCCCATGGGGTGTGCCCCACCTTGTTCCCTCTCCCATTTTGTGAGAGGTCTTCAGCTTGTGACGGGATTAAGCAAGACGCTTTGATAAAATTATCATTTTCATTTGAACTTAACCAACAAAAAAAAATTTACTCGGTACTTTTTTATTATTATATATTTATATGATTATTTGATCACATGTTTTGGGTCGAAATCTTCATTTTAAACGGGCATGAGTTTGACTTAATAAAAATCGTGTTTTAACAATTTTCAAGTACGGAACTATTCAGACCCATAGAATTTCACTAATTTTTTTGTTTCATGAAAAATTTTGTTTTATCTTATACTCCGTATAAGTCGGGATTTTTTTAAGCCGCACTAGTAACAAGACAAAGTAGAGACTCAAATTTAGCTAAAAGAGGGCATATTGTACTAGACTTGGTAAACGGGTCAATCGGATTGGGTTTGGGTCGGGTATCTCATTGTTTTCGAGATAATTCGGGTCATTTTGGGGTCTGTTTTGATACACCTAACTTTTTGCTAGCTCCTCTTTTTCATTTTATGTAGTTATATTAAGTAGAAGTAAGAAAAGTAGTAGAGAAAGAGGGGGAAGAAAGAGACCTAGGATAAGGAGAACCTTTGATGGGTTTTTGGCCGTATTTCCTCCATGCCCACAAATCAGAAGGTACAACTTCTCCTGTTTGCCTGCTATTTGCTGCCGCTGCTGCTGGTATACACACTACTTTCTTCGCTTGGCTTTTCCTGCTTTTTTTGTTTCCATACAATAGAGTAACTAATTAAGGGCTAGGTAGCACCAAAACGGACACGGACACGGACACGGACACGACACGGACACGTGATACGGCATCCCATGAAATTTAGGACACGGGACACGCTATTTAAATTTAATAAAATATATATTTTATGGTTATAAATAACGTATGATTTTATTTTTGTAATGTATTTGATATTAAATTTACATTAAGTGAAGGTAAAATTTGAGCTTGACTATAACTAATTTTCATTTTCCACCCAAACTCATTTTCTAATCAATCTCTTTTGACATTTTATTCCTCGTCTAAAGTATAGGCGTGTGTCCGACGAGTGTCGGGTGTCCGGGTGTCCGACACGGTGTCGGACACGGGACGGCTAGTTAGGAGAAGTGTCCGTGCTACCTAGATTAAGGGCATATATAGTTTAAGACCAATCTATATATATACACTATACGGAGTACTGTTATCATTATCTTGGGAAATCTATAGCCTAAGCTCAATCAATAGTGAGTGTATGTATGTAATGCTCGCTCCTACTCCCTTTCAAGTTTGAACCGTGTATTTCTGGAAAATGAAGAATACAAACGGAAACTTGCAACATAATGTACGTGAATCATGTAAAATATAATGATGATATGGCATCCATGACCTATGCAATAATATGCAATGCATAGTTTGTATACTCCGTAGCTCTTAGCTAACTATAGGGAGTAGTCATTAGTCAAACCAGTTGACTCTTTACTTCTATGAAAATTTCTTTTAGGGATTGAACACAACGCAAAATGAGTTCCAACTCGAAATTTTTAGAATAGTCGAGATTTGTAAAAATAAAATGCAAATGAGTGACGCGGACCTATTCCTTATAATTACTTTGAAATAAACCACATTTTTGTAAATATTTCGAATTAGAACTTCATTTAAGAAAAAAAAAATTCCAACTTTATCTCGTTAATGCCACATTAACTTAAAACGTATAGCCATGATCATCATAGTCTACCACATACTAAACTATGCTAAACTAAGATCGTAAAACACTTGAGGTGAATTCATCTTACTTACATTTTTGGAGGTCCAAGTTTAAGAACTTTGTCCATACACCAACTATGAATTTTAAGTATATTACTAGCGTATTTTATAATATGATTTTTACATAGTTACATTTTTTATAAGCAAATAAAACTTCCATAAAAGAATAATTTTCAACCAATAATTATAATATATAATTAAGTTGATAAAATGATAGTTAAAAGAAATGAGGGGGGTATTATTTGGATGAAAAACCTCCGGATGCAAAAACTAGAAAAAATGGTCCCTTACCAACCTATCAATTACTACTAGAATACTACTCCCTAATAATATTCAGTGTCTAATACATTAAATTAGAGTACTTGCATAAAATTAAAAGTCAATAAGAAAAAACAATTTTTGTTTTTTTTTTTTTGAACGAGGAACCGCATGGCTATTACTTTACTTTTTTTTGCAAGACTGGGTAGATCACGGGTGACGTGATAGCGCCGCAAACCACGTATACTGAGTAAAACCACCCGAGGGTGACATGCTCGAAGTCTATTAGGCATGGACTCGGGCCAAGAATGCTCCACAAGATTTTTGCTCTTGGGGAGGCTTGAATCTGGGTCTCCTGGGAATTTCACCCAAGTTTTAACCACTAGACTCCACCCTTGCGAGCGAAAAAACAAATTTGCAATAAAAAAATGTACACAAATTCTCATTTAAGACGGCAGTGTCGGTTTTAAGTTTAAGATGGTTCAAATATCATAACAGTTGTGTATATAATGCATAAATACACAAATAGTATGTACTTGGCCCGTTTTAATCGTAACACAAATAGTGCCGTCTTAAGTAACACTTACTTAAAAATACTTGTATATATGTTCTTGATTCTCGGATCCCTTTAGCAAATAAAAACGAGTCTACATGATGTTGCATTAATAACATTCATTAATTAGGGGTATATATAAGTATTAATATAAGCAAAGTTGGTCTGCAAATTCGCAATAAAATAGGTTATCCCTATTATTAAATATACTAGTGATACATGTTGAGAGTTGATGAAGCAAAACTGAGATTTACCTTCTTTTAATGCCCGAATTTGGTGGTGAAGAGATCTCAACTCCGGCATTTGACCTATCTTTAGGAATGCTGCAACTTCCATTATCAACGCTACTCATCATCTCATTCGACAACAACCCGAAACACGTCTTCGCAACCTTAGGTGAAGAAGTTGCCATTATCGGTGATATCTGAACTATTTTTGAACAAGAGTACATGTTACGCAAGTTACTTGTTTGGGCCGATGCACAAACCTGCTGCATCGGCCCACCAGTACTTATATTATTTCCATTCTCCAGGAAAGGTAGGGGGGTTGTTAAGGCATCGACATCTTGAACAAGAGGATCCGGGAATGGGTATAGATCATGAAGCTCGTATGACTGTTGGTTTCTACTTGAACTATTTGGCTCACCAAAGTCCCAACCTGATACTGGATCACTGCTTCTGGCCGTGGTCGTGATCGTACTGTTGTTTACAACGCCTCCGCTAGCTCGGACTATGTCAGCTAGATCACCTAAATAATTATCCATATGGCTTGGAATTTGGCATAAATTAGTAACATGTTCTACACTAAATAACACATGTAATAACGTTTTAAGTGGTTTATTGTACGTATTATGGAGATAGAACAGTGGAAGCTAAATTTAGAGAAGATAGAGAATTTGTGAAGAATTAAGGAAGGAAATTAAAGCAAAAAGCATGGTGTGTAATTGTGTATTGGTAAGAGAGATAATAGAGAGCGGAGGAAGAGAAAAGGAAGGCCGCTGACTTTTAGCTACAAACAGCTATTCTTCTACACGCAACATGCAGAGTAAGTGAGAGATATATGGAATTTTTTATTTTTATTATTGCTAATCAATTATTAACTGTCTCAACTTTTGTCTTTCATTCATCAATCATATTAAAAATCACAAATTCTCACTTTAATCCGTCTAAACCTGCAGACGAATAGTGTAACTCTCACAAAATAAGATTGGATAGTTCATCAAGTGGATGGAAAATAGACACCCTAACTTGCCCTCCCACTTGCATTTTATGAGAGAGTCACTATTCATCTATAATTTTAGATGGATAGTGTCCGTCTACAATGAGACGGATTGATTAAAAATTGAGATTGGAGAATTAATAAAAGATAATTGTATTATTGATAGTTATTCATATGTCTAAATAAATTCATTAGTACTATATTTATACTATTAAAAAAATCTAAACTTAATCATAAGTTCTCACAATATCGATAACATAATACTCCCTCCCATCCATCCTTTTTTCCCCTTTGAAGTGGGCACGGAGATTAAGGGTGGGGAGTATAATATTGATAAATATATGAGTGGGGTTTGGTAATTGGAGAGAGGTATGAATAATTATGATTAAATATTAATAAAGGAGATGAGTGGGGTTTGGTTATTGGAGAGAGGTAGGAATAATTAGAATTAAATATTAATAAAGTATATAGTGGGGTTTGATGAGTGGAAAGAGGTAAGAGTATAATATTAATAAAAACTTTCTCAAAAAGGAAAGGGGAAGAAAACCTGAATAATCCGTTTTAGGAAATAGGGAAGAAAAGAGTGGATAGGAGGGAGTATAATTTTGTAGTTATTTTTTATGGACGATATTTACTCTTTTATATACTTTTTGTCATTTTCTTCCCTCCCATGCCCTCCTTCCTAAAAACAAGAAAAAAAATACATACTCCCTTTCTCTATTCCTCCCAAGATTATCAAATTCAAACTAAATTACTCAATTATGAATCTTTCTTTCATATTAATCAGCTAATAATTCTAAATTCATTACTATTATGTATCAATTTTTTATATGAATAAAGAGATGTAACTAATTTAGGATTATGGAGTAATGGAGACTGGGGTGGTAGGCGAGGGGGTAAATGTTAGGTTGAGGTGGTCGGCGTTCAAGGAGGCGAGGGAGAGGGGCGGCGGATGTTTGCACGACAGGGGTGTAGATGGAGTCTTGACGGGTAGTTATTGGTGTAAGTTGGGCGGTTCTAGGCCCCCTGGAAAGGAGCGCGAGTCTCAGGCGGGTGGCGGGCGATTCAGGTGGTGTCGGATCGGGGGGGGCGCGGTGGGTGGCGGTGGGGGTAGGGGTGGTGGTTAAGAGGTAGAGGGAGAAGATTATATGAGAGATTTGAAACGAGGGTAAAATGGAACATATAGGAGGGGTAAAATGGTCAATTATGTCCTTGATTGAGTCTATAAAAGAATGTAATCATATAATTTATTTAATATTAGAAATATTATTCTAATTACGGTATATTGAAGTATACCGTAATCTCCTAACACATTATTACCTAGCATCACTCGCCAACATAGTTGTTAGTTGTGTTTTCCAAATATTAGAAAAAAAACAATTTTTTTAAAATAAATTTGCGAGTTGGATTATTATTAATTAATGGCACTATTTAATCAAATGGGTTGAATTTATGTAATGGTATATATAATATTATGGTACAATTTAATGCGCTTACATGTTTAATCTGGTTATCCTTGGCCAAAAAATCTCACTTTAGATAGACACTATTCGTTTAAAGTTGTAAACGGGTTAAATATATCACCACTTTTATAATAAAACAAACAAGTCTGATGGTGGGGGTTGTCTTATTATGAAAGTGGTAACATATTTGACCCGTCTATATTTTTAGACGGATATACCCGTCAATGAGACTAAGGCCCCGTTCTTTTAAACTTCAAGTTGCTGAACTGAACTGAACTGAACTTATAAGAGCTGAACTGAACTTATATGAGCTGAACTTATAGAAGTCAAACTGAACTTATAAAATTTTTGTGTTTATATATATAGGTTAATTTTTTATACAAGTACTACAAGACATTACAATAAAAATATAAATTACATATTACATTTTTTTTTCTAACCATCTATTTCCATATTATCATATATCCTCCTCGTCACTTTCATCTTCATCTTCATTTTCACTGACATCATCGAATCCATTGTCTTGTCAAATGTCTTTAAGAGCTAAACTGAACTTATATGAGCTGAACTTATAGAAGTCAAACTGAACTTATAAAATTTTTGTGTTTTATATATATAGGTTAATTTTTTATACAAGTACTACAACTACAAGACATTACAATAAAAAAAATAAATTACATATTACATTTTTTTTCTAACCATCTATTTCCATATTATCATATATCCTCCTCGTCACTTTCATCTTCATCTTCATTTTCATTGACATCATCGAATCCATTGTCTTGTCAAATGTCTTTTACTATGTTATTTCGTACCTTGTATATAAGTTCCTTACTCTTTGTTTCAGACATGTCTCTAGATTAATGAGGTATAGGTGAACTAAGGGTAAAAATATTAATGAGATAGGTGGACTTATGAATAAGTAACTAGTTTTGTGGCCTGTGAATTTCACGGGATATTTTGTTTTTAGTGTAATGTTTTTAGTGTTTCTACTAACTGAGACTTTATAAAATATCAAATCACATAGTAATATTACCTCATGAATAATTCATGATAGATCGTATACTAAAAATACGAGCATTGACATGTTAACATAAAGATCAAAGATGGTAGCTTAAAGAGTGCTATTTTTTCAAAGGTAAAATGATGAAAAAAATCAACAAATAACAAAATAAAAAATACAGGTGAAAAAAAAACTAAAAACTATTACTCATTCACGTTGATGTCGTCAATCTTACACTTAGTTTTTAATATATAGTTCTTTACGCAATCTTAATATTTTACTTCTCCATATAGTCTTCTTTCTCCAATGAATCGTCTCTATAAAAGAGTAACTCAGTAATTAGTGCGAATTAACCAACAAAACAGTGAAATTTGTTTTATACAATATTATCGTTATTAACTTAAATTTCCTCTTAAATAGAGAAAGAAAGAGGGAATAAGAACGAAATCTTAGAGATGTAAGTATGTTAACCTTTGAATAGGTCAACACCACAAATCTTGGTAGACCCTAAATGAGACAAAAAAAATACATACGTTGAAGTTGAAAAATGTGATCAAAACTTCATACCAATGGAACTTGCGCTAAAAAAAGAAATAAATTAGTTAATAATCTAAAACCTAATACATTTACCTTATTTGGAATAGAATCATAGGAAAATTAGTGACACATTTAGTTCTACTAACAATAGGGATGAGAAAAACTTTGGTTTATAAATTTTGCCTTCCAACAAAAATATATAAACAATTGAGGATGCATTTATGACTTTTGAGCATCATTTTTTCATTATTATCAAATTCAATATAAGTATAAATATGAATCAAGGTTCATGACTTTTGAGTTTTGAGCATCATTTTTTTCATTATTATAAAATTTAATATAAATATAAATAAGGAGTAAGGAGTAAGGAGAAATGGAATGTATAAGGTTTGCTTGATTACTAATAATTATAATTTTTTTTTTTTTTTACAAAATCTACTTTATACAAGAGTGGTTTAAGATATTATCGTATGTAATTAAATATGACATATAGATTATGGTAGATAGTTTGCCTTGCCTTTTAATTAGATTTATAGATTATAGATTTTTTATTTAGATTATAGAGTTATAGATTTTTCTCAGTATTATGAAGTCTAATATAGACATAAATATGGTGTAAGGAGAAATGGCATGTGAAAGGTTTGCTTTATTATTATTATTATTATTATTATTATTATTATTATTATTATTATTATTATTATTATTATTATTATTATTATTATTATTATTATTATTATTATTATTATTATTATTATTATTATTATTATTTACACAATATACTTTTCATGAGAATGGTTTAGAAATTATCTTCCGAAATTAAAATGTGACATGCAGAATAATAATGGTAGATATTATTGCTTGCTTTTTAATTATCTTATGGAATTAAAGTTAAATAAATAGGTAAATTAATAACCAAATTTATGAGAGGAAAATAAAGAGTTTATATTAGTTTTTAGTGATTGCAACTACTATTTTTTAAAATTTTTTTGGTACTTATAAGCATGTGACAATTTTGGAGATAATTAACTTTTTAATACATAGTTTTGCCTTTTTATAATATTGCATAAAAATAATTAATTAAGTAATTAATATAGATGAATTAGTATTAACTTCTATAAAAAGGGTTATTTCATAACAATAATCCATCTTATTGGTGGTCTGCAATAATTACTCCATTCTATTAATAATCCCAATTAAATCCAACCTAAGCATCATACCTTCTAATAACGAACCAGATGATATTTTGTGAAGTTTATGTTGGAATATTTGATAGTTTTTGGACAACCTAGCTGGTATATGTGATGTTTATATGTAATATTTTCAAGTGATGAATCAAGTACTTAGGGGCTGTTTGGTTGGAGCTTTTGGAATGGATATATTGGAATGGATTCAATCCATTCTAGTGTTTTGGTTGGGGTGATTTGGAATGGAGTTAGATAACCACTGGATTCTAACTCCACCTCAACCCCTTGGAATCCCATACTCATCCTCCCAACTTGGATTCAAACTCCATTCCCCCATTCTATAACTTATGAAAACCAAATAAGATTAGACAAGTATGGATTTAGAACCCCATACTACTATACTATCAAACTCCATTCAATTCCATTCCAACCTGTTGAACCAAACGACCCCTTAGTTTATTTGATACACATAAACATCACAAAATATCAGCTGGTTCATTATTAGAAGGTATGATGTTTAGGTTGGATTTAATTGGGACTATTGATAGGATAGAGTGATTATTGCAGACCAGCAATATGATGGATTATTGTTATGAAATAACCCCTATAAAATGCCATGTGAATTAAAATTAAATATTTTAAGTAACCTTTTAATTATATTGTATAGATAGATAGATTTTACCTCAGTTTCGTGCCTTTTGTATTTCTTCCCTCTTCACATTACCCACGTGATGCTTTGTCTTATCTGCATTCACATATATTTCACGATACTTTAAAATTCATATAAAAAATATATTGACCAAAAGGTAAAACATCAACATGGCAAAAGCTTCACAAACGAATCAATATTGTCACATGTAAATCATTGAAATTAAACCAAATCGAAAACATGAATTTAAATATAAATAAAAGGATTTATAAAACCAATAACATAACTGATAGGCTATCGCACACCTATGCAAAGATAATATTTATGCCCTAGCAAAACAAATGAATGTAGTACGTAAGGGTCGAACCACAGAGAGACGAGAGTTGTTAATTAGTTGTTATGGGTTGAATTCTATCGAGGTCGGTTACGTTTGATTGATTGGTTTGTTGATTAGAAAACAATAATATATATGATAAAAGGACTCTAGGGAAGTCGGGTCACACATGCAAATTATATAAATGCTTAAATTAAATATAGGAGTTGATGAAATGTTAATTGTTTAGGCTTAGAGACACCCACCTTACGGCATTAGTGTCAACCATAGACCGGGTCCTAGAGAAACTCTCGTCCATGACTAGGTCGTCCTACTACACATGCTTAGTCTAATTTAATTCTGTGCCTCTCGACTTTAGAACGAATGAACAAACTTAATCGATGAATAAGGCCTTTAAACAAAGATTAAACGTTAAGGTGCAAACATATGATAGAAACAACTAGACAATATTATATCAACCTAATTTAACATTTTACAAATACTTTTTATGCATGTCTCCCTTCATTCCCTAGACAAAAGAAATTACTCTAACATGGTGGAAATGTAAACTAAACTAATAATAAATGAAAACATGAATAAGAAATTACCTTGCAATTGGAAATATAAACATAATGGAAATGTAAATAGAAATTACCTTGAAATATGGAAATGGAAATGGAGATGGAAGAACAATAATTGTAATATAAATAACTTGTAAATGTAAATTGTTTTATAACTTGTAATGTAAATAGGAGATGTAAATAACATAAAGTAAATCTAAACTAAACTAAAAGCTAACCTAAACTAACTACTAAATTTAGAGAGAATTATGAGAAATTGTGTATGTGAATGGTGTGTGTAAATTGGTGAAGTCTACACCCTTTATATAGGAAATGAGGGGGTAAAATTTAGAGCAAATACAAGGGGTCAACCCCAAATATTTTCCCTTAATTACTTGAGTAATTGCCTAGAGAATCCCATGTTGGCCATCAACTCCTTATAATTGCACAATTAGCATCCAAAGAGCATCTTAAGATGAGCATCCAAGGCATTCTCCAATCTTCTTCTACTTGGGCTTTAACACTTAATTTTATACTGGGCTCATTTCTTGACTTGTGTTGTGCATTTCTCAAATTAATCCACCACATTTGCTCATGCAAGTCCATGCTTTACTTCATTGTTGGTCCATTCTTCTCTTCAACTTAACTTTGTATCCTAGTACTTATAAATATGTGGAATTAAGCTCTTTAAAGCTTAAGTACCTACAAAATATGATAGAACGTGCAAATGCAACTAGAAATACAATATTAGCTCAAAATCACTAAGGTTAGTGCGTAATGTCAAATATATTAGAACTAAAAGAAGGAGATAAAGTCTATATAAAATGGACTTATCAATAACAAATTAAAATATACTTTATTGGACATAACAACAACAATACTCAATAATAATCCTCAATATACTCTCTATAATCAAATAAATAAATTAAACCATAAAATATAATCCACAACTTAGAAACTCATGGGCAAATGAGCAATAGATTTTAAATAAATATTGTGAATATAAACTATCATAGGTATTATAGGTTTTATAGTCATCATACAACCATAGACTCCCATATTTTAATTTTATTTTTAATTTATTTGGTGGGATTATTAAATTAGATAATTAATTGCTGGGCAACTCAAGAGGTGAATTAAATAGGGAAAAATGTTAATGAAAATTATGGGTATTAAGTAGTATAAAGAAATCTAATCAATTTATTAACATATTATATTACAAAAATTAATTTGATAGGAAGAAATTTTAATTAATTTGGCGGGTGTTAAGTATTATGAAGAGTTTTAATCAATTTATTATAATGTTTAATTAAAAAAATGAATTAAATAGGAAAGTGTTAATAAAAATGGTGGGTGCATGTTAAGTAATATGAAAATTTTTAATTTATTAACATGTTTTATTACCGAAATTTCAATTAAAATGTCAATTTTAATTATAAATTATGACATTTATTAACATGTTTTTATTACAAAAGTTCAATTAAAATGTCAATATTGATTATAAATTATGAAATTTTGATGTAAATTTGTAAGAGTTATATAAATTAAATTAATTTATAGAAAAATAAATTAAATATATAAAATAAGACAATTACGTGGCAATGAGTTATAATGCTCACATTTACGTGGCATTTATGTGGCATTTTTGGATCCTACGTGGCTTTGTCTACGTGGCGCTTATTAGTCATTTTAGGGTAGCCTTTTAATTATATTTTATAGAAGAAATCAAATTAATTTATTAACATATTATATTACAAAAATTAATTATATAGGAATAAATTTTAATTAATTTGGTGGGTATTAAGTATTATGAAGAATTTTAATCAATTTATTATAATATTTAATTAAAAACATGAATTAAATTGGAAACAGTGTTAATAAAAATGGTGGGTGCATGTTAAGTAATATGAAAAGTTTTAATTTATTAACATGTTTTATTACCAAAATTTCAAATAAAATGTCAATTTTAATTATAAATTATGACATTTATTAACATGTTTTTATTACAAAAGTTCAATTAAAATGTCAATATTGATTATAAATTATGAAATTTTGATGTAAATTTGTAAGGGTTACATAAATTAAATTAATTTATAAAAAAATGAATTAAATCTATAAAATAAGACAATTACGTGGCAATGAGTTTTGATGCCCACATTTATGTGGCATTTTTGGATCCTACGTGACTTTGTCTATGTGGCGTTTATTAGTCATTTTAGGGTAGCCTTATAATTATATTTTATAGATTTATGTGGTATTTTTGGATCTTACGTGGCGTTTATTAGTCATTTTAGGGTAGCCTTATAATTATATTTTATAGATAATAATTAATAATGTCACATTAATTTGCCATGTCACAATTTAATTTGCCATATCACATTTAATTTGACACGTCACATTTGCCACATCACAATTAATTTCCATGTCACATTAGCCTTTTAATTATATTTTATAGATGAGTAGGCGGTTTGGCATAAACAAATTATAATGGTCATTTTTTTTGTTTTTTATTTATAACGCATATGGATAATTTTAATATTGGATTTTTTTCATTGATTTAAATGAAAAGCGTACTATTTTTTTTTCAATTTGTCAATATTAGAAAACAAGTATGAATTTGTAGTTAATATAAGTTGTATGAGCTTGTCTAAACTGAGCTTATATGAGCTTAACTGAACTTATAGGAACTGAACTGAACTGAATTTATAGGAGTTGAACTTAACTTAACCTATAAGAGCCGAACTGAACTGAACATAACTTATACGAACTGAACTGAACTTATAAGAACTGAACTAACCTGAATTTATAGGAACTAAAGTAATCTTAAAGAAGGTGACATTAAATCCAAAAGAATAGAGCCTAACTAATCCTTGGGTTACCTCTCCATGATCAAAGTGATGTACAAAAGAGAGAAAGACAGCCTTGAGCCCTCGATAATCATTTCCCCAAAACTAGTGTCAATTCAAGGAAGGAAATAAAGAAGTGTCATACGGCCGCACTTCTCGGGTTCTGTTTTGATTTTTAGGATTGTATAATAGATAATAAGTATTATAAATTCTTATTTAAGACGGATAATATACGTTTTAAGCTTAAGACGGTTTAAATAGATACTACTTTTATAGATAAGAGAAAAAAAAAATTTGATATTAAGAAAAAAAAAAACTTGTCTTATCTATGCAAGCGGTGTGTATTTGACCCGTTTTAATCTTAAGACAGATATACCTGTTTTAAGAGAGACTTATTGAGTATATATTCAGTCTCACTTTATTATTTTATCTTGGTACTTTTATTCAGTCTCACTTTATTATTGAGTAAGGCCTTGTTCTATTGGACTTCTATTTACTGAACTGAACTTATAAGAAGTAACCTGAACTTATAGGAGCTGAACTGAACTTATAAGAGCTGAACTGAACTAAACTTATAAGAGCTGAATTGAACTGAACTTATAGGAACTGAATTGAACTCATAAGAACTGAACTAAACTTATATGAGCTGAACTTATAGAAGTCGAACTAAACTTATAAAAATTTTACGCTTTATATATATATTAATTTTTTTTACAACTACTACAATATATTACAATAAAAAATATATTACATATTACATTTTTTTTTCTAACCATTTATTTCCATATTATCATCATACTCGTCACTTTCATCTTCATCTTCATTTTCACTGACATCATCGAATCCATCTATTTTTTTTTCTAACCATCTATTTTTTTTAAGAATAATGTATATAGGATAATTTTAATATTGATTTTTTGCATTGATTTTCATGAAAATGGTACTATTTTTTTTCAATTCGTCAATATTAAAAAACGGGCATGAATTTATAGTTAATATAAGTTGTATGAACTTATCTAAACTGAACTTATAGAAGCTGAACTAAACTTATAGGAACTGAACTGAACTTATAGGAACTGAACAGAACTTATAAGAACGGAACTGAGCTTATAGGAACTGAACTGAACTTAAAAAGGCAAATAGAAGTCCAAAAAAACAGGGCCTAAGAGAGACTTGTTTAAGAGGTCACTACTACAAATCCAGGCAACTACAACGCCCCTTTAACAACGATTATTCACGAAAATCACAATAGACGTTGTAGAATGTATGGCGCGAATTTTACTAAAATTAATTACAACGGGTATGGTTATAACAACCGTTGTTATAAGTTTTAACAACGGGTCACACATGCACAACCGTTGTTAATAATTTGGCGCAAAATTGGCGCAAAGTTAGTGAAAAGTAATCACAACGGGTACTTTTGAAACCCGTTGTTAAAACTTATTTGACAACGGTTGTTGTTTTACAACCGTTGTTAAAACGTTTTAACAACGGTTTTTCTTTAATAACCGTTGTCAATACCTTCCATACTATAAACCACACAAACACAAATCAGCTACAGCCACAAAACACAAACCTTTATACACAAACACAAACACAAAACACACACTTTCTCATCGTCTCTTTCTCTCTTTCTCATCGTCGCTTTATCTTCTCGTCGTCACTGTTGATTTCATCGTCTCTTACTTTCTCTAATTATCAGGTAAATCTCGCCGTCACTGTTGGTTTCATCGTCTTTCATCGTCATTATTTTCTTTTTCTAATTATTTCATTTGTATGTATGTGTTTTTATCGACCATTATGTTATTTCTTTAAGTATTATTCGCTTAATTAGCTAGTAAAACAAATTAAATAAACTAAAACAAAGAAGAAGCAAGATGATAGAGAGGAATGCATGATAAACATCATTAATATATATATATATATATATATATATATATATATATATATATATATATATAGGGTCGGGATCCAGTGAGAACCATTAGTATAATGAGAACTGTGAGAACCCCTCATAGACATTAAATCTCAAAGAAATAAAGGCCTGAGATTAATCTAACTCAACCTACGTCATTTTATTTCTTCTCACTTTTCTTTCTCTCTCTTTCTTCAATGCTCACAACAACAAAAATTCTTATGTTCGAGCATCTATTTCGCAGCTCCGCATTACTACTAATCTTTTGTTTTCTCCCATTCGATCGCATTCCAGGCATTGTGAATTCAACCCGTCATGCTTTGTTACTCAGTGGACGTTGTGGATTCGACGAGGTAAAGTCTTAAAATTGATTTTTAATTTTGTGAAATTAGGGTTTATATTTTTATGTCTTTTCAATTTTTCGATTCATCAATTCAATTTAGTCGAATTAGTCGAAATTAGGGTTCATATTCATCAATTTACTCCGTATTTCTTTTTCGTTGATGATATTTAGGGTCTATATTCATCAATTTAGATTATGGTAATTCATTGTTTTCACTTATTGTTGATTTTTGTTATTGTTGAAATTCTGAATCATACAAAAAAAGCTAAGTCTCATATGGCAATTCAGACAAATTTTGCTACATTCTTTATCTTTGCCTAAACTTCTAAATATACAAGAGTGACAAAATATATGTCGATCTGTTGAACAAGTTATGCCTCGTCTAACAATCCGACCAATCTGTTTTGGGGTCCATCTGTATTGCCCCTCCTCAATGGACAGATGTTCTGAATTCTGATGGTAATGTTTCTTACAGGTAGGAATGGAGTTTTGGGCGAGATGGTCAAATAGAGTTCTTTGGCACCCGTCTTTGTGGTACAATTGAACTAAACTAAACTAATTTTGAGAACATATGACCTGGAATAGTTTACTAAGACTCACAATAGTTTCATTTAAATGTGCCTAATGAGCATTGGTTCAAGTTGAGTTAGTTTGTGGAAAAATGGATTTGAGTTTATTTTGATTTACCAATTGTACTGATTCCGAGACCAAGTCCCATATCGCGATTGAATAGTTGAACATGGTTCACATTAACTGTAAAAGTTAAAACTTTGGAGAATTGACCATTTTTAGTATGGCTTATGACAATCTGAGTACTTACTATGTTGTGTCCATGGTTACAGTCTCATCACAAACCCGGAGAAGGACCGTTCAAGCTAAACGATGTATTTGCGATAATAAATGCAGTCCTAGCAATAGCCCTTCTCAATTATGGTTTCTTCCACAAAGGTCTTGTTCCTAGTCTTTGTTTTGTTGTTATAAGTCCCCTTACTCTTAACTACTTGTACATGTATTTGTGATCCAGACTTTTTAAATGAGTCAATCTCATAATCGTGTTAATTATTCAAGCTCAGGTTGTCACAAATTTAATCTGAGGCTCATTTGATATCTTGGTGATCTTTGGAATAGGGACTTAGAATAACGAGTAATGGCCTATATGTTTTTGCACGACGGTCTTTTTCACAAGCGATTTCCAATCAGTCATATTGTCGATGTCCCTTAGTTTAGAAAAGTGGTTTCTTTGCTCATTAGGTAATTAGTCGCTTAAACTTTTTAGTTAACCAATTGTCTTCAGCAAGTTTAGCACATAACTGGGATTACGGATCTCGTTTCCGAACGAATAAGAGGGAGTCAATATATTCATCCTTACCTTGTGAACATAGCTGACTAATTGCATTTGATTTCTGGTGTTATGACTAAAAACATTTTAGTGTTTAAAATAAATAAACATTTGTTTATTTCTTTTCTTGGTAATTATGCATAACAGGTTACAAACTAGGGACCGTATGATTGGAATGGACATGATGGTGGATGAGGTTTGTTTACTTTGTAGAGTAGATAAAGAGACACACTCACATCTATTCTACAAGTGCTATGTGTTAAGCTGTTACAACAGGTTTTGGATGTTCATTGTCCTCCTGAACTGTTAGTACTGGGGCACAGGCATGGCAGCAATCAATCCAAATTGCAAAGGAAGTTTATTGGGGCTTGTCATGTAGCTCTATCTAGTATTTGGAAAACGAGGAATCAGGCTCGTGTTCTATCCTTTATCCCACCCAAGGAAAACGAGGAAACTATTTCATTTAAAAGAAAAAATCATCAGTTTATATTATCTTTGATATAGTCATTATAGTTTCTACATTATGAATATTTACATTTTACTTATTTTGCAAGTCAATTAGCTCAAATAGGAGAGCATTGTGCAATGCACAAGATGTGGGTTCGACTCCCACATTGGCTATGAAATTCCAAATCTTTCTTTACTCTAAGAATGAAAAATAGTATAATCGGTAATCGTATTTCCACTATGGCATTTATGGTAGTAATAGTTTTGGTATATATGTTAGTCGTTGGAGTGCTTGTACTGCACTTCTGATCATTGCAAAACTATTTCACTAGCTTATTGCAACTTGTGCAGTCTGCTCCGATCGGGTATTATTATGAACTCCTAAATAAGTTTCTTGTATTGCTTGCATCATGGCACGTTGCTATCATTGGATTTGCGATTTAATAGGCTATATGGGACTCGAACCCATATCTTTGTGCAAAATTTGCACATTGCTCTACCATTGAGCTAATAGCCTTTAAAAATACGCTAAATAAATATGAGTACGAAATAAGTGACATAAGTACACTGAAATGTTTCTCGCTTATTAGTAAGATATGTAATAGATACACTAGAATGCCTTGTTGTTACATAAAAAGGCTGTTAAATGCATTAAATTTCCTCCACAGTCATTTCCCTTAATTATTTCATGCACATATAACCTTATTTCATGCATATAGAACCTTATTTCATGCACATATAAAATTAACGTCTTTAACCACCGATAATTAGTATCATAATATAACCAACTGATGCAGCTAAAGAACTTTTTAATGCACATAAAACCTTATTTCATGCACATAGAATCTTATTTCAACATGTTTGGGATGACACAAAAATGCTCTAGCATTACGTATATGTGATATACCCATCCCGACCATGAGATTGACAGAACTCTTACAAACGCGAAGGTTCCGAAAATATGCACCAGAGCTTTAATTCAAGTAATTTTACATTTGCATTTCTTGATCATACTAAAATAAGATGGCGCCATTATAAGTAGCTCAAGCAACAAAATTCCACACATTTTCCAATAACACAACTCAATTCGACATATCGAAACTAAATCAAATAGCTAGATACATTTTCGATTCTAAATTTCATTATTCAAATCAACAAAAAAAGCTTGAACATTTGAATCAAATCATATAATCACCTTACTACGAATTTGAGATCCTTGATTGATGTAGTACTGCCATCATTATGATCATCATCGTCACCACTTTCCTGCATCACATCACTCAATTCAATATAATTTCAATAATCCCCCAAAACAATTGAAATTCAAACAAAAACTCATGCAACTAAAGAACTTTTTAATGCACATAGAACCTTATTTCGTGCACATAGAATCTTATTTCATGCATATATAACCTTATTTTTACATATTTCATGCATGTACAAGGTTATTTCATGCACATAAAACCTTATTTCATGCACATAGAATCTTATTTCATGCACATATAACCTTATTTTTACATATTTCATGCATGTACAAGGTTATTTAATACACATATATCGCTTTTTCATGAATCTAAAAGGCTACTTCATGCACTAATAGGGCCATTGCACCCCAAATGCTTACCATTATTAATGGGCCGGGGATGAAATACAAAAAAAAAAAAACACAAGCAGTCAATCAAACCGGGATCAAATACAAAAAAAAAAAATGACAAAACGATGCAGATTTTACATATTTTAAGACATTATCACGAGCCCATTTTATGCATTCAAACAGAAAATCTAGACCAAAACACTTTTATCTGAAGTAATGAGCTTCCATTTCCTTGAGACAAGACGAGCTTTGATAATTTGGATCATCCGTGGGCCAAATCCATCGATTAATAATTAAACGAACAATTTAAGAGACAAAGAACCATTGAACCACTCAAAATATCTGATACATAAGGCTGCAATTTTTATGGGTTATTAGTGTTCAAAAATTAAAAGAAAAAACAAAAAAGATTCAACCTGGAATAGTCGAAAACCATGTTAAATCTGATCGTATTTCGCTTTATATCGGTAAGAAACATGATATCGACCAAATAAGACTAAGTATGAGCAACACTAGTGTATTACTCTCAATCAATAATGTCTAAAGCACATTCTGCTTCAGGATTGTTATCATTGAAAAATTGCAAACAAAAAGTTGGAGATGATGGTGAATCACGCTCATCGGCACAGTGCAACAAAACAAACAACCCAAGGAAAGAAAAGTAGTCGTTGAAATGCAGACAACCTATCATTTAATCTTAACAAATCAAAAAGTATGTTTGACATATCCAGATATGAACACTTCTAACTCTGATGGTTCAAACCATACATCTGGTTGAACTTTGTCAACATATTATATCTGTAATTCGACTCCATTAGGAAAAGATCACAATTAGCAACATCTAACTTTCAGGAATCACGAACCTTACGCCATAAATTAAGCAAATTAAGAGCGTAATCATATAAATGAACATAAATGAATAGACAAATGGATTTTACTCTAAACAACAGCCAATTAAAAAGTGAATCATGGAGATTCTAACATAGGAAAATTGCAAAAATTAGGGTTTCATTAGAGAAATAAACGATTTAAGTGAATTGCATATAAATGAAAGAAATATTGGAGCGAAGATGGTGAACTTACAGTGATTTCAACGAATATAATCAGGAGATTAAATCAATGAATGAAGAAAATGATCGCAAATCATTGAATAGAGAGAAAAAAAAAGAAGAGCGAGAAACCAAATGTATAAAATGACAGTGTTGGAGGATTTGGGGATTGGGGGAGTATGCGAGTTTATCTCAGTCGTGCGTTTTTTTTTATAAAATCTAAGGGATATGAGTGGTTCTCATGGTTCTCATTATCTTGTTGGTTCTCATAGGATCCCGAATCTATATATATATATATATATATATATATATATATATATATATATATATATATATATATATATATATATATATATATATATATACATAAATTAAAAAAAAATTACATTAATAAAAATGCAATTCTAATATTTTCATAGAGAGTCTTATTCTCTTCTATGATATCCGTCCTCTCCTCCTTGACTATTGGAGGTTCCGTTCAGCAGTTGCTATATCGTCATATAGCCGCAGCAATCTCTTCGCTCTGTCAAGCCATCTTTTTGGCGTCCTTCGGTATGGATCGAGCATCCGCAAGGTAGCTCCTGAAACTTTCCTCAATGTGGAGCAACCGGCGGATGAAACTGTTGTTGTTCTCGATCATAGTAAGAGTCTTAAGGATGATATCATTCATTTTGTTGATGGAGTTTTTAGTTTGTTTGAAAGATTAATTAGGGTTTATTTGGAGTTTGTTTTAGCAGTTAGGGTTTGGAGATGTATAGTGAGATAATGGAATGTTAGTTGAGATAATGCATGTATTTATACTAAGCAATGTGTGGTTTGAGTTGTTTTTTAATTAATATATATGTTAGTTGAGATAATCATCCTCATCATATCTCTCTCTGATGCTTCAAATCTTATTACTAACCCTTCTCATTCCATATTGTCCATTCATATGCACAGGGATGGCAGTAATAATGTATGCATCGGAATTATAACGGGCCGTAATTATGCATGCATCTAGTAATATTTAATTTTTTTTTAAAACAAACAACAACGGTTATTTATAAACAACCCGTTGTCTTTAGTTATAACAACGGTTTTGTATATTACAACCCGTTATTATAACTTTCCCCCCAAAATTGAGTCACACTTTCCACAACGGGTTTTTATAGTTAAAACCGTTGTTAATAGTTTTAACAACGGCTTCCTTAAGAAAACCAACCGTTGTTAAAACCTTTTACAACGGACGCATTAACAACGTCCGCTTTTTTATATAACAACGGTTTTTAACCGCTGTTATAGCCTGTATCTGTAGTAGTGGGTGTTTGATTGGAGCTTTTGAAATGGATTGAAATGTTTGGTTGCAGCATTTTGGAATGAAGTTAGATAATCAATGGATTCTAACTCCATTCCAACCCCCTAGAATCTCATACCCTTCTCTCTCTCTCTCCCCCCCTCCTCAAGTTTCTAACTTCATTCCACCCAATACATTATTATTCTTCATTCCCCCAAATTGAACTAAACCACTAGAAACATGTATGAGGTTCTAACTCCATACCTCCCTAGAGTTATAATCCATTCCATTATAGTTCTAATATTCGAACCAAACGGCCCCTGAGTTTGGGGAGATGATTTATTCTTTAAAATTCAAAATAATTTTATAATTTTAAAAAAAAAAAACTTCAAAAATATGTTATTTCCTTTGATTTTTAAATAAAAAAATCTCAAAAAAATTGAAAAATCCATAAACATATTTTGTACGGAGTATATATTTTTTTTTTTCTCTTGTTACATAATGTGCATAGGTACTATTGGCAACATTGGAGACATGTATTAAGGAGCTAGAAAACCAGTCGATGTACTTTTTCATGCCTCTTCTCCTTTTCCCTTTCTTTTCTTTTGTCAATTGAGGAGTTTGGGATCGATGTGTTGATTATGGTGTGTTCAAAATTTTGGAATTGGTGAATGTGTGCTTATGTGATGTTAGGAGAGGTTGCATTTATATAGTCGATTAATGTTTTGCATATAATATGATAATTGCATTCACTTAGGATTGTACATATGTTAGTTGCATTCATGACATATAATTGCAATAAAACGATTTTGAAAGTGTCTAATTAGGAACCTTGACAAATGTAAATAAGTCGTTATAACTATTTTTTCGTTTAGGACTTGCATAATAGAATAGACTTGAGATGCTCTAGTTTGTGTAGTTCTAGTGTGTTTTCACCTGGTTCCTAAGGCCTCGTCTAGGGCTTGCACTTGACCGCCCCCGATATGGTGTGATAATTCCTTAATTGCCGTGTTTTCCAAGGTGACTTCCGAACCATGCAATTTCCTGGCCATTCTTGATCCACATGTTCTTCAGTTGCCAAAAAGATGGATAAGACTACTAATTCTACCCATCTACCAAAAATGTCAAGTTTGCTTCAATTTTGTCATGTTTTCATGTGTTCGTATTTGATTATGAAAACTGGGACTCATTTCTAACGTGCCCTAATTAAAAGTATTTCCCTCGAGTCGTTTCGGCGAGGATATACTTATTGTTAGGTACCATATACGCACTTTAACCGAAAATATCATTCAAATCAAATTCAAATGTTGTACAAAGAACAACCAAATCAAACACAAATCAAAGTAAAAAAGAACTCAAACCATACTTATGTCTTTGTTTATGACGCTGAATTGATCCTACACCCTATGTTGCATGGCTAGGAGGGAAAACATTTCCTCTCATCTAAGTTGGGGGGGGGGGGGGGTGGGGTGGGTTAGTCACCCTTGACGAAGCATCTTAGTAAACGGAATGAAACATACTAGTTTTACACAATTTGGAGGTGACTTGTTTTTTACTCTTAGGCTTATCATTTTACCGAAGTAGGTATGACGGAATACACACATTTATATTGATTCCCTTTTAGATGATCCCACCACTTTGATAAGGCAAGTGACAATTCTTTTATAGATACATCCTTATTATATGATCTTATGTGCTTAATTGTTGGATGTGTCAAAATTTTGACAAGACTTAACTTGTCTTACAAGAAGGTATTCTATCTCATGGATACCTTGTTGAAGAGACATATTAAGGCCCATTAATTGTCTTGTATCAGATACTCTATTTCGGTATTTTAACTAAGGGTCTTAGTCTTATTCACTTACTTTCTCGAAGACGAGTAATGTTTAAGTGTGGTAAGATTTGATATGTCCCAATTTTTATGTCATTATTCCCTTCTCCTTCATCTATTTTGAGCCTATATAGTGCCATTTATGATTGTTTTAGAAGCCCTTTTCCCCTTTGTCGGCTTTTACCTTTCTTAACCTTAGTTTGCAAGTTGTTTTGCCAGACAAAGGAGAAATCACATAAGCAATGCTATACGAATATTAATGAGGTGAAGAGGAAGAGAAGAAAAGCCAACGAAGGCCCTCAGTCAGCCGACCGTCGGACGGTCCACCGGCTGGGAACCGCTCCAAGAAAAATCGATCTTATCCTGTCGGGCAACCAGCGGCCCGTCAACCGATCAGGGACACCTGATATGTTGACATCCAAGCAAAACTTTCAGCGGGCTCATACCCGGGGGGGGGTAGGGGGTGGCATCCCTGGTTCAGATTTTCGAGCCTTCTCCTTGTTTAAGATCCTAATAAGAGCAACACCATAAATAGTTGTTCATAAGTTGTATTAGAGCCGAAACCCTAGATTGATAAATCCTTCCTTTTAATCTTAATTAAACCTTAATCTTTCCTTATTTTAGCCTTAATTTTTTATAGTTTATCATATATCTAACTTCAATTAGTCTTTAGTTATTGATAATTTTGGGTTGTTTAAGGAGATTGAAGACATTCATTTTATTCCAATCCAAGTTTCCATTTTTATGCATTATTTGTACAATCTTCCATTCTCTCCTTTATTTTAATCTTGTTTGATTTCATCCTTTATAATTAGTTGAATATTTACTAACAGTTATGTTTATCTTTGATTTTACAATGAATCTAAACATTGTTGCTTTAATTACATCTACTATGTATGAGTAGATCTTCATCTAGGGTTATGGGAATCTAATGTGGTATTGAAGGGCTATTTATTGGGGTATTGTTTTCAGTCTTGTGCATGTAATGTGTTTGATGAAATGCCTAGATGAAAATTGGATGTTTCTCTATGTTATTAGCTTGTCTTAGGATGTAAACCTCGACTTTTGTTGAGATTGTGCATGACTGGTAGGTTTTGCTTAATCGGAGTGATAACTCGATTAAACTCTACCTAAGGGCTGTCTCCACATTGAAAGAAGAGACTTACCTAGACTACCTTTGACATTCTAGTCTTAATTCGACTAAAGACTTTACCTTTCCCATATTTGTGAACGGATAACTCTTAGCCTTCCTTAATTTGATGAAAATCCAATTCTTATTATCATAGTTAGTTTGATTATCAACAACCTAATCTTATTACTAGGCTAGACTTAGACTCAAACAAGCTAATCGGTAATCAGCGCTGTCTTTGTGTTCGACCCCGACTTATACTATATTAGTATTGTTGGGTTTATAAAAAAATTTTATTAGAGGAGTGTGACATTCTCTATATCCGGATTACGTAGGCAGAGAGAACCTTAAAACCTAGAATAGAGTCCAACTGTAACTCAGATTCAAATTCATCTTATTCAACATCTTTCAACATCTGACCTTCTCTAGTGGTCCTTGTGAGGGTGCGTCCTGATATATGATTCATTTGCACTAAATTTCCCTTCTTCCTTCATGCATTCTGACTCATATCGAGTCGGTTCGGTGTGCCTTACCTTGCATTTTGTACCCAGTACCCACATCTATGAATTGATGCTCCTCTTGCAGGACTTGAGGCGGTTATAGAGGAATTGGGGCAAGGAAGGCGGTTCTACGATTAGGCATGAAGATAATGAAGGCAAAATGTGCAGCAGGACCCTCTTCCGGCAGGCTGGCAGCCGGTCCACTGGCAGGAAATACTGCAAGGTGAGAAGTGAAAGGAAGAAGCTGAGAAAGTGTTCTCTGCCGGCAGGCCGGCAGCTGGTCCACCGGCAGGGAACACAATCCCATACTTAAGCCAAATTTGAAGACGTTTTTGGAGAAAAGAAAAGAAGAGCTCGCTGCCGGCATAGTTAGTCGGCAGCCGGCATGGAGCAACAAGTCATGAAGAAGTTAAGAAAAAGTCAAGATTGAAGACTCTCTGCAGGTAGGCCGGCAGCCGGTCCAACGGCAGAGAAGGCAGCAGGTTTATTTTATGCCAAATTTCCAAGATGTCGCTACTGGTCGGGGTGGCCGACAGCCGGTCTGCCGGCACAGGACGACAAACGCGTGAAATGGGCTTTACTTCCTCTTTTCCTCTAATCCAATGAAATAGTATAAATACCCCCCTCCCTAATGAGTTATACCCAATACCCTAGATCTATTATTAGTCTCTTATTCATATGCAAACCCTTAATCAAAACTTCAATCTTTCCTTAATAATTCTTCAATTACTTGTTATTATAGCTTAGAAATAGTTTAGTTGGGCTGTTTACATTTGAGAATTAGGTTGTAACTTGGATATTGGTGAAGATTGTTCTTCCTTTAATCAATGATTGCAACTTTATCTTCATTATTGGTATAATTCTTCCCTTATTGTTGTTTACCTTTCATTTGTTTACATATTCAAGTTATGTAGTTGTTCTATCTTCATATCATGTCTCTTCTTGGTTGTTACATGTCAAAGCATCAATCTTTTGTGTTTGTTATCATAACTATGTGTGAGTAGTGCCTTAATAGGATGTGGGGGGGGGGGGTCTCTTGTAGTATTAAGGAGAGAGTTTTGGCATAGAATAATAGTAATTCTTTGGTTGTTTATATTTACCACTTATTATGCTCTTAAAGTGTTTGATAAATTGCCCAAATGAGTAAGTTGAGTAATTCCACTAACAATGTATCTACTATTTGAGTGAGTAACTTGATTAGTAACTAGGATTTGATAACAAGTTGTGAGTTAGGTTGATTGAATGAGTAAGTTGATTAGTCTTAACTTGAGTGTAGAATTTACATCGAGAGACTAAATCTACATGTTGTGACAACCTAGATAACTTTTAGTTCATGCCTATATCCTTTCTCCATGCTACTTGAGTGAACCCGATCATCCTAGTCCCTTATTATTATTGTCTTAAAACCGTTTTAGCCATTGCCAATTACTTGTTTGCTTTAGTTTGCATCTAGTCTTTAGTTTAGAACTCATTCCATCCCCTCTTTAGATCGAATTAAACTAGTAGTTGAATAGCCAATCCTAGTGCCAAAATTACCGTCTCTTTGGTTCGACCCTCACATACTCACGACACCCTTGTGCACTTGTGAGGTAGAATAAATTAAACATCACGTCCTTGGCCATCAGTCCATTTGATAGTCTTGTTCCAGCCTTAGACGGTCTTATTTTGATCATAATCATTAAGTAGCGCAGTAGGATCGAACATACTATTATTGAGGATCATTGTAACAAGTTCATCATGACTAGTGTTCATAAATCTATGTCGTAGTGGACTTAGTTGGAGGGATAGAAGTTGTGTAATTCGAGATGAGTAATAATATTGGAAGATTTCAATCCCGAGGATCTTAACTTTGGAAATAAGATCAAGTAGTGGCTCTGTAAAGTCATTATAAGGCTTATAGTCTCCTTCCTTGATGAAATACCAATTCAATGTAAGGTAATAGGGATGAATAATAATTTCTTGTTCTTGGGATTTTACACTTATGTCTTTGACCATATCTTCGATTTCTTGTTTCTGGGATTCTTGTTCTTGGTGTTTTGTGTTTAAGTTCTTTCTTAATTTATCTATTTTAGTTGTGTTTTAGTCTTGAGAAACTTTTGTTTCTCAAGACCGTTCTAACCGTTTACTTGAAGATTTATGTAAGTATTCTTCCAATGATGATGACACAAGGCTTTATACAAGGAGTGTGTGGCCACGGTGGACCTTTTGGGTATGACTTCAATGGTTATAGAGTGTTTGACTGACACATTTCTATCCTATGACTTATACAATGAAAGCGCATACAATTACCCTGACTTTTCTTACCAAAACTCAAATATCCACCCACAACAACAATTCTTCCAAAAATAAAACTCCTTACAATCACATACATAATCAATCTCTTATTCACCTCCAACAAAAGAGTGAACATGACCTTGATATGCAAAATATAGTCCTTCAAATACTTAAGGATCAACAACATTTCTTCAAGCAAATGCAAGAATATAGCCAAGCAAGGGACGATATGCTACATAACCTCTTGGATCATGGGCGAATGTTAGCAACACAAGTGGCTCAATAATTGGAGACCATCCAAGAGCTCACTGAGGAAGAAAGTGGTGACATTGACGAGTTTAGAAGCGATTGTGAATCAAATAGTGATCACATCTTGTCTTATGCACCTAACCCATTGCGAAATAACAATGAAAATCCCTTATTCCAACATTTCCCTCACCTTGTAGATAATGTCTATGAGTGTGAGTCGGAAAGTGTAAGGTTTGATGAAAATGATATGAGGTTGTTGAATGAACCGATTGCTCTTGGTTTATGTGAATATGAGGGAGTGTAAGAATGATGCTCCTAGATTTACTAATATGCTTAGAGTTATGATGAGAAGCAATTGGAAGAGCGTGATGAGGAATATGAATCTTGCAATGATTCATGGAGTGGAGAAAAGGTGGAAATAGAGGATGAATGGGATTGTGAAATTGCCTTACTTGAATGACCCATTCTTGAGAAATTTGAGCTTTGCTTGTGTATAAAAAATGAGTACCTTGCACCCATCGATTATCTAAACCTTATTACTCCTTCTTTGGAACCTACGATCACCAATTAGGGTAGCATTGATAGTCTTTTTAAAGGAACTCAAGAATGAGACCATGAATGATCTCATATATGAAGAATTGACCATGAATGATCTCATATATGAAGGATTGACCTCTCTAAACCAGCTACCCCCTTTTCAGGAAAATGTGATTTCTCCTTCTTTTCATAAAGAATTGATAAAGAAAAATTCTATCATAATTAATTCCCAAGGTCACGGGAGATAATGGAACCCTCCTAAAGAGCATGAATCGTATCTCCTACCTTGTATTGACAAAAGTTGTGAGCTTGTTGGTTTGAAGCGTTACAAGGGCTCAAGTGATAAGGGAAAGATGAATGGGAAGACATTACAATCGCTCTTTCATGCTAAGGTGGCTATACTTTGATTTGAAATGGCCAAACCTATTTGTACTTATTTGAAGCCCATTCTCCAGCCTTTGATCGATTGTTAAGAGCATTGAGTGGCATTGACAATGGAAAATCGTTCTAATAAAATCAATATTTTTGATTGAGTTTAATGGAGTTCTCCCATAAACCACTATTTTGTAAATATTTCTTACTTTGTATTATCATGCATAATAGTTAGAATTGTATTTCATTAATTGTAATTTAATTTAGTCATGAGTATGTAGCGTATCTTGCACTGGTTATTTAACTTTTGCATGAGAGATGAAAAGGAAATTTATGTTTGATTAGAGTGTCTTTGAAGGTGAAAGTTGGAATTGGGAGAACGGGAAATGTAAAGAAATGAAGAATCCATCTTATTCTAGCCATCTCGTTCGAGTTGGAGGAAACTTGAGCAAAATAGCAGGTGTCCTAACCGAGTTATGACTAACCAATCCGAGACAGATCTGGACAAGAAGAAAAATTGATATATGATAGAAAACCCGCTTGAGACAACACTGACTCGATCGAGATGACTCATATCCCGAGCGAGAAGGACCCAACTGCTCGAGTCAGCGTGTAATGCTGAAAAACCCGATGCCATCAACTCGAGCTATTTCCCGATTCTTTCCTTATTGTTCTTCAAACTCAAACAAACCTTCATCTCTTCTCACTCTAAAAATCTCATTACTCCCTCAAATCTCAACAAAACTCAACCATGTCACCCCCTAAACACTCTAAAATCGTTCCTTTATTTATCCGACATACTAATAATGTAACACCCGCGAATTTTCTATTTTAAGCATTTGTAGTTTATTTAATCATTCTATTACTTTATTTTATATTTTTAAATTATATAATCTGATTAATTTTATTTTAAACATGATTTTTGTAAAGGTAATATTTTAAAGCTTAATTTATGTAAAAATACGTATTTTGGTCGGATAGTAATAATAGTTTTCCGTCTTAAGTTAATATAGACTTGAGACATTTTCCCGTCTAGCATAAGACCATCACATTTCACTTTTGAACCTAATTTTATCCGGACCAACCGAAAATCGACAACACACTTACACTCCAACTTAAATAATCCTTTTATTATTATCCTACTACTACTATTATTATTATTATTATTATTATTATATTATTATTATTATTATTATTATTATTATTATTATTAATTTTTTTTCTTTTTTTTTTTAATAAAAGGATGCGCGCAGCTTTCATTAAAATAAAAATAAAAGTTTACATGAAATTGGTGGGGAGCCGAGAGACAATCTGGGCTCCCACACCCTTAGCAATAGCAAAGCTAAGTCTAGTAAAAATGTAAGCGGCCACCCGAGCCCCCGCATGAGATACCGAGAATTTATGGATCCGCTTGAGCAAGGCAACAGCATCCGAACCCAGCTCCTCAAGTGAAGAGAAAGAGAAAGGAAGGAAACCATAACCCGCTACCGCGCACAAATCCCCATACTTAGCACACTTTCGCTGAGCAGCATCAGCGACAACCCGGCTAGGCACAAAATCCGTCATCCCGGTCTGGAGAAGAACCTGTCAAGTCAACGCACACATCACGCCCCCTGTCCCAAGAATAAAGCAAGAACCGTAGGACGAAGAGAGCCACCATGTCCATCAACCAAACCGATATCAACCTCCTTTCCCGCAGTAATACCAGATCTATAACAGATGTCGAAAAGAGTGTCCCGGACAAGGTTATGCCGATGTTTAACGCCAACAGTACCAGTACAAGAAACAATGTGGTCCCCAAAAACATTCTCAGCAAAAACCCGAGAGCAAGCCGGACAGGGCCTAGATACCGTGAATAACGGAACACCCAGACGATACCCCATCACACTACGGTAAGTCCTCCCGTTCATAGTCTGACCCAACCCCGAGATAGGAACCGCACATAACCAATTAGAGGAGTGAGAACCCTGCTGAGACTGCCATAGAGCAAGCTGACGTGGTGTCAAAGAGAAAACAGACTCTGAGGCAGCAGCAACCGTCGCGAAATAAATATCTGCCAATTTCTTCATGAGTTTGGGGGCAGCAATAATAATAATAATAATAATAATAATAATTATTATTATTATTATTATTATTATTATTATTATTATTATTATTATTATTATTATTATTATTATTATTATTATTATTATTATTATTATTACAACACTACCCAGTCCCCACCCTTGCTTTTCCCTTTCTCCTTCGTGGAATCAACAACAACAAAACAATATCAAGCAATAGCAGCAACACTATTAAAACCTCCCTTTTAAACCCCGATTTTTCTTCCGGTTCTCAACCAAATTCGATAATTTTTGCACCAATAGCTTCCCCTTCTCATCCTCCTTCTTTGTATTTAAGAAAAAGCCAAGCTTTCGTCCTATTTCATAACGACCGTCTTACAAGGGATTCGGATTTTGGTCTAATTTCTTCCATTTTTGGGTTAAAGGTCATCCTTGGGCGATTCCTCAGTCGTTTAGGAGAGCAAAAAGGTAACGGTGATAGGTTACTCGACAAATTGTCGAAATTTACGTCTTTTGTGTTGTTTTATGTGCTTTTGTTTGATAAAGTTTGCCCCTTTTTGTTTTTCTCTTTTGCGTGATGGTTTCCGTCTCAAATAGTGGTTGAAACGGGCTGGCTTTATGCGGCTTCAGTGACCTGTTTTACATGACGGTTCTCGAGTATAGTTAGGATGAATTAAAAGGTTATTATTTGGGCTTAGTTGCATTTTATTTTTGTTTCATTCCTGTCTTAAACTCCGTCTGAAAATTGTGCTGAAATGGGACTGTTTTGACTCGGTTTAGGACTGATTGAGCTCTGTTTTGGTACCAGTTTTGTGCAGCCTTCAAACTATTTTGGGACAGTCGAAATGGAGGCCGTATGGACTGTTTTGGGATGAGTACGTGGGGTGTTTAGGGCCTATGGTGGCTTGATTTTTGGAGCTGGGTTGCTGGCTGTTTGGCAGTCGTGGTAGGGTTGCGAGTGGGCTGTTTGGGACGTGTCATTGCAGAGATTCAGGACTGTTTTGGGGCATAAGAGTGACTGATATGGGATGGGTTTTCTATGCATTTTTTAGGCTGATGAGGGACCGTGTTAAGACGGAAATTGGGTGTGTCTTTGAGTCAGGTTCGCAGGTACTTCGGGACGATGCATAGTTGGTTTATTCATAGGTTATGGTTTGAGTAAAGGAAATTTATGTGGGTTGTATACGTTTCTGGGTCTGTTTGGGACGGGTGTGTGAGTGCTAAAGTAGGTTGTTCCGACTTCGTTCTAGGACATAAATGGACTGGTGTAACACGATTTTATGGGCAGGATCTCGGGCTGTTTTGGTATTCGGTTTGGCCTGCTTTGGGGGCTGTTTTGGTGGCGTGTTACAGCCTATATTGTGGCCTATTTTGTTAGTCTATTTGGCCTGCTTTTTGGTCTGTTTTTGGCGTGTTGTGTGGTCAGTGTTTGGGTCGGTCACGACCTATTTTGGTATTCGGTTGTGGCCTGTTTTGACGGTCTGTTTAACCTGGTTGTGGTGGCCTGTTTTAGCTTGTTTTGGGGCTGCCTAGGCAGTGGCTGACCGTGAGCTGGGCAGGTTGGTCGCGGCTTAGTTGATCACGGGGTTGGTCACATGTGGAGCTAAGCACAGCTTGTGCAGTCCGCTACCCTCTTTCTTCCTTGTTCTGTGCTTTCTAATGTCTTATTTTATGCCTTGAACATGCCTAGTAACTCTTGGTTCATCTATAAATCATAATGTGTGCTTAGAAATGGTGAGAATGTGGGTTATTTACAGTTTGTCTCATGCCTTATATGACTTAATTTGTTAAATATCGTTCATTCATATATTTTTCTCACATTAATCATAAATGTGGAATTTATTATATATTCAAGTCAAAATTTGATGAAATGTCTCGTTTACCTATAATATGAATTTTTAATCCATTTATTCTCATTTATTTATTGTATCTCAAATATGAGTGAATTATTCTACTTGTTTAATTAAATTGAGTCATTTATAATTGAATGCTTGTTTTGCTTATTATAAATGGTTCATTTCCATTTGTTTACATTTTTATTCAAATGACAAATATTGAAGAAATGGGTTACTTAGTCATATTTATGATTATGATTTGGCATGAAATGTCTAACTTGGATTATCATTGGTTCATTACATGTAGTATTCTCTTTCCAAGTTGATTCGTATCGCTGGGTTGAGTCGTACTCTTGATAATGCCTTTATGCTATACCGTATTGCTTGACTTATCTTTACGCCTCTTTCGGACTGTCCTGCCGATTGTGGGTTTAGCTCATATCTTCCGCCTCTTTCGGACTGTCCTGCCGATTGTGGGTTCTCGATTTCCGATTTAGGGTTTGGGTCTTGGATGCGGACTGTTCTGCCGCATGTCGAATCGGGAACTGTACTGTCCCGAGAGTCTGGCCAGATTTAGACTAGGACTGAGTCTTGGGAGTACCATTTTCGTCCTACTAGGGGAATTATATATTTATATATGAGTAGTAAAAATCTTGCTTGGTTATAGATATTGGTATTTATCTTTCAAGGTAAGAGTTATGCCTTGTGTTGTTTATCTTGGTCCTATCGGATACTAGGGGTGAGCTATAAGCCCTCTAGTTGCGATATGATCGTCGGGATTGATGTTCCCATCCGTTCTTATGGTGAGATGCAAGCCATAAGTATGAATGTGACATTAGTAGCCACATCCCGTGCAATGTTTGCTAAGTGGTTTTCCAAATAATGGCTACGGTTTCTATTCTTGTAGTTTGCATTGGTTGATCCCTTACTTAACTGTTTCACATGATTCAGATTCTATTCTCATATCTATGTTGTAATTCCTTGAAATGCGTGCCTTTGCATAAATGACCGTATTCTTATCTTTCATATTTATTAATTATTTCACACGAATAATGAGTCTCCATTATGCTAATATTGATCTATCATATTCCATCTCATTTAATTGACATGTTTAAATATATAAACTTGATGTTCATATCTTTTGTAAGTATATTACATGATTTATCTAATTGAGTTCTTTGTTGTGTTCTTTTTGACATTTTGTGGCTGGGAGAACCTTGAGTTGCTCCCCACTGACTGTGGCGTTCATGTTTACATGAATGACAAGTATTAGTGATGCATTCATAGGGTGAAGACATGTGTGAGCTAGCGAGCACTTTGTCCTAAAAGTTGGTTTATTAGGATTGTTTAGACTCACTTTTTATTGTATTGTCATTCGAGGGATATATTTTCCCTCACCTTTACTATCACGTTTGTATAATTTAATCTTTATTTCCGCATTCTTTATTTGTGTTTTAGATTTTTATGAACCCGCGCTTTAAATTTTAAAAGTTTTAAAAATTCCCAAATTTCCGCTTGAATTTTATATGTTATAACTTCCGCGTTATCGCGGGGTGTCACAAATAACCCATCAATCAATCTTCAAAACACCAAAAATCGACTTATAAAATCCTAGTGTTTCAAAATCCAAAAATGAAGATTTGATTTTTGGGTTTGATTCTTGCCCTATTCTCATAGCTTACCTAAGAGGGCTATGAGATTGTAATTTTATGACTTTACTGCTGAAAAACAAAATTCTAATTCTGTAAAACCTTCATTTACCAAAGAGCCTTTAGTAAGACCTTCCCTAGTAACTGAGAGGGTGACCATATCTGTTACCCGAGGTAGTATATATATCGTAAGACGATGAATTAATGAATAAACTTAATTTATTATTACAAAGTACAAGTCCGTATCCGTTATATCTAATCAGTATTCAAATATTGGCGATACAAATGATAGCAGTAAAGTCATCTGAACTACTTAAGACTCGGTGTGATCTCGCATCCTCCAGCCATCCCAACCGTAACGTATAACAACCACAAGAACACCTGTCAAGACTTACTGCTCACCATTTGCCTGAAATATCAAATGGATCACCGAGAGTGTAACAACAATTTGAAGGTCAGCCTCAATAATACAAATAATCACAACTGAATAAGTGTACCACATGATTTAAGTCACACACACAAACACACACACACACACACACACACACACACACACACACACACACATCTCATCCACTACCACAAACCGATGCCAGAATCACAACACCGTCATCGACAGCCGCAGCGCAATGCGGAGGTACCCGCATCGCAACATGGAGTACAGATTCCGGATCGCAACCCAAAACACAACAGCCGGGTTCACATCGCAACACGAACTCTAAACCCAGATACTTAATGTGCACATTCTCCTTGAGGCGGGAGCCACAAGGAGCGATCCCGGCGGTGAAGTCAGTCTACCGCAACTGCCTCACGAACACCACTACCAACTCCACAAGAACACAACACAACACAACACAATATCACAATAAAATATGTCAAATCACCGAATAACACTAATACGATGTCAAAATCACACATGTAATCATCTATACTACCAAGAACTAAGTATGGAAATCTTACCTCGAAGCTAATTTTCAAATAACACAAGCAAGGACTAGCATTCCTCCTTTATTAAGTCACCTCCTATAATAATCAAGTAATTACTATCACAACAAGTCCTACAACACTTTAATTAGCAAAATCCTCAACTACAACCATCTAATTGACCAAATTCCCACTTTCCCCAAAATTCTAGAGTTTAACCAAAAATAATTGATAAAAGACTTAAACTTTGACTTACAAGGTAAGATTGGTAATGAGAGATTATGAAAGATGCAAAATTCCAAATCCAATGCTTAGTGAGTTTTGTCGTTGCCTCAATATGCAAACAAGTTTTATAAAGCTCAACAACTAATATAGTTAGTGATCGAGGTTGAACACGAGGATGGAGTGGATTTATACCAAGTTTGTTTAAGTCTAAGTTTAGCTTAACAAGAAAGTGATTATTTAACTATCAACTAAAATATAAACTAACGAAAATAAACAAAACAAATACGATTAATGAAACAAGTTTTAACAAATACGATAAAAAGGTAGAGTCTTCGGATTCACCCAAGTAAGGTGAACAATATCATGGGGTTAACAAGTAATGGGTGGTGATTTGGTCTAGATTTAAACACTAATTACTTAGTCTATCCTAAAGTCAAATACAAAATCTTCACTTTGTGTCTTACTCCTTCACAAACATACTATCAAACATCCCTTTGCATTCTCATGTAAAGAAATATCAAGCATACAACAATGAAAGACTTGAGTTTTCACACAAACAATTCATGCAATGTAAGAAGACCAAATATTTTACCCAAAACCATATGTTAACTACCCAATATCATCAATCCAAACCCCTACTCGAGATCCCCCTAAAACCCTACAAGAGACTACTCACTCATACTAATGAGAGACATCTAAAGAAATGAAGAAACAAGCATAAACAAAGCAATAAGCTTTTTATTAATCTAAACAACAAATAAGACGAACTTGATATATAAACAAATCACAATAAATAATGAAATTAAGAAGAGAATTATACCAAACAATAAGGAAAGCTTAAAACTTTGGATTGATTATGGAAAAAATTCTTTAATATCTTTTATTATAACCCAAATACCAAATGTAAACAAGCCAACTAAAGTAAAACTAAACTAATTTGTAGAGTAATTAAGGCTTAATTAAGGAAGCATTAAAGTTTGATTAAGGAAAGCTAACATAAATGAGGAAATAAATTCAGATCTAAGGTTGTGTGTACAAATAAATTAGGGAGGGGGATTTATAGTTTCCCTCAAAAATAGGTCAAAATGATAGGAAGATTAGAAATGTGGAGCTGTGCTCCAAGTCGGTCAACCAGCTGCCGGTTCACTGACCGACTGGGAGCCCTTGGTCTTCAGTCTTCGAGTTTATGAATCATCTGGTATCGCTAGCCGGTTAACCCGCTGCCAGTACAGCCACTGGTTGGCAACACACTAGAAGCTTCCCAAAGTCTGATCTCCAAAATTTGGCTAGGGCATGGGTGATTCCCAGCCGATGAGCCGACTACTGGCCAACCGGCTCGGAACTCTTATTCTCCAACTTTGCTTTAGTTCCTCAGTCATCAGGTAGTGCAAGCCGGCTTATAGGTTGTCGTTGCAACCACCGACTGTCAACTCATCAGAAGCCCTTCTTTCTTCATCTTCGAATTTTTGACTTAGGACATAGGTTGGTTTCCAACCGGCTGCCGACCAACCGGCTGAGATTCCTCCTCGGCTCCTTTCACTCCTTCTTTCCCATGTTTTCTTTCCAAACGCCCTTTTTTGCTTCCTTTCTCGATTCCTGACTCAAATTCTACAAAATGAGACGTAAGCTCATAGAACGAGAAACAGGGAGTGGACATGGGCCACCCGGGCCGTGCGCACCCGGGCCGCGCGCACCCGCGCGTTGGTCTCGAGACGGCGGCACTTCTCCCACGGAAACTTGTGTTTGCCAAAGCACATCATGTGCCGTTACCGATTGGTGAGGCATTGAAACTGGTGAAAGGTTGAATGCGCCTGCATTTGTGGAGTCGCCACTAATTTATTGTGAAAAAATTGGAAACCGTTCGAATACTTCGCGCCATGTCAAGATACAAAGTAATGACATGAACACTAAGAACTCATTACCCTTAGCATTCTATGTCTAGAATGACTCTCGAAGATGCCAAGGGCCACGGATGTCCAGAGATAACTGGAGTAAGGGGTGAGGGTACGTATTAGGAAGCTCTTTAATTAAACACCTAATCCCGCCCGGCTCGATAGCAGCCTCTACTAATGATTAGGGAAATTGTTCATAGTTGATATGCCGTTGATGCAATGCAACAAACAGTAGATTAATCCTAATATGTGAATTAAACTATGTCGGTTAACCCGTAATTTAGCAAACAATTTGATCGTAGTAGATGTTAGATTAATTACATGTTAAAACCAAATAAATAAATCATACATAAATAAATCATACGATAAATAAATTACAATAATTACAATGATTATTTGATCTACGTCAAAAGCACGTTCAAAACGGGATTTCCAAGAGGAAAATAAAATAAAAATAAAAAATTAGAAATAAAAGTATGAAGATACGTCAGATTAGAGGTGATCGTACGATTAATAGTCGATTTAATACGTAATTAGGAGCTATGTCAAAGCGAGAAAGAGTTCAAGGACAGAGGCCAACCCAGAACAGGCGCAGCACTTAGGGATGCTAATGAGCCGAGTCGAGCCCGAGCTTGGCCTTGCTCGGCTTGTGCTCAAGAGCCAAAACTCGATCTCGAGCTTACCCGAGCTTGTAAAAAATGTGCTCGTTATCAAGCTTGCGAGCTTTAACGCAAGCCCAAGCCAAACTCGAGCTCAAATCGAGCCTATATATAATGGTTATTTTTTTTATTTTTTTTTCTTCCGATATTTTCAGTAACAAGGCTCGAAGGTTAAATATAAAATATTTGGCAAATCGGTAAGACATTTGATATATGTGATACAAAGATATAATCATGATAAAATATTTTTATAAAATATGATCAATATTTTATATAATCACACAAGTTCGAGTTGCTCACGACTTTCTCGAGCTGAGCTAGCGTTTTCTCGGCTTGACTCGTTAAGTTCTCGAGCCGAGCCCGAGCTCGAGCCGATCTCGCATAAGCCAAGCTTTGACCGAGCTCTGACCGAGCCGATCTCGAGTTACTCGCGATCTGTCTCGTCTAATTAACACCCAGAGCAGCACCTGCTGCGTCCTCTGGAAGAGGCGCAACTCTTCCTGCGTCTGTTCTCCAGTTGGACTCGGGCTGTGAAGTCAGAATCGCGGGTTGTTAACGTTCTTTAATAAATTTAAGGTCGATTGTTGATATTTAAACTCAAATTGAAGTAATTTAGCAGAATACATGCATCCGGAACTATCATAAAACGAATCAAAGGTGAGAATTTACAGCGGTTTACATGATTATGACGAACTCGTGTTGGATTTATTAAAGAAACAAACTTTGAATTTGAAAACGAAATTTATTTAATAAACTGAAATTAAACAAACTACGTACAAAAAGACGAATTCTAAAGAACCGATATGAACGAATCGAGCCTCTAAAATCCGGGTTTGAATAAGATGATGAAAACCTGCAAATATTAATTATAAGGGATTTAGAATGAAATAAACGTTATAATTTGAAAGGAATTAGCTAAAACATATTTATGTACTGAAACAAACAAAAGAAACGAAAGATATAAGAAAAACGGAAAATTGCAAAAGATCGAGGAAGAAGAAGAAGAGCAGGAGCAGCGGCAGCCTCAGAAAGAGGCGCACCATGTACTGTGACTCTTCGAAGAGGCGCAGCTGCTGCTGCGTTTCTTCTCGACGTCAGACCTTTGCTGTTTGGTAAATACGGTTTTAAAATATGGTTTTTAAGACGGGTTTGAACGTGCTTTCGATATAAATCTTACATTAATGATACAAAATAAAGGTACAATAAATAAAATAGGATTTTACACCCTAATACTTACATGTTTGATGAAACGATATTAACTAAAGTTATCGTTTAGTGATTGCTCGACTCGAATATGCGAATATGAAAGCGCCCTTGTTAAAGGATTTAAAAGATTGATTAAGTGGAGTTGGTAAAATTGGCCGGTCTATTCAACGTGACTGGGACTTAGAATGATCTGAGCTTACGTGATTGATTGATCAAGCACGTAGGCGTCGAAAGCAAAAGCGTTGGTCTAGAATGCAAAGAGTGAAGAGAAGGGCGGACACTCGCGTGCCAAATATGGAGACCGGAGGTCTCTATTTATACTAAACCTATGGAGGAGTTTAGGAATGACACGGATATGGAAACAAATCACGGAAATGTTCCGGAAAGCGTGAATAGAGGGCTGGGGAAGAGGCGCAGCAGCCACTGCGACTCTTTGAAGAGGCGCAACACCTGCTGCGTCATTTCTCCAGAGGTTTCCTCCTCAGTAAGAAATATTTCCGTGTTTTTATGGAATTTCGGTAGTTATACACTTCCTTATTCCGTAAAACACAATATACGGAAGATATTTACTTAAAATTTTAATTTTAATTAGGAATAAATATCCGGAGAATTCTAGAACATTCCGGAACATTCCGACTCGGCATTTAAACGGTTTTTAGAAAATGAAGCGATTTTTGACCTGGACTCCAAAAGAACTCTAATTACTGTCAAACGACCGTATCGGTGCGTAGATGACAACCATGAGGTTGACTCGAGTGTTTGAGCTATCACTTGTCGATGAACTTACAGACTGTCATAAAATCGTTCCGCGTATCAAACATGCGGCCCATTCATCACTGGGTGGTTGGCGGGAGATGCAGACATGAGGTATTTACACAGGGGCACAAAATGTAAGCTACGGTTCACAAACCGTCTCAAAACGGATCAAAATTCATGGTAAGGAGGGGAAAGTTTCGACAAAACAAACACATATCAAATATCCCCACACTTAAGTCTTACTCGTCCTCGAGTAAGTAACCTAAGCGATATTAAGACCCCTAACAAAGACTAATAACTTGGACACTTTATTTATAATATCCGAAGCGGGTTTAACTTCATCCAGAGCCCTTTCAAATCATAATTTGACACTTTATGAGGGGAGGTGCCCTATTGCAAGACAAGTAAGGTCTTTCTACAAAATATTTGGTTCAAAACGGTACTAAACTACCAAATAATTCATCGAAAAGAACCAATAAAAAATGCACACACTTGCCTCATTCAAACGGGATTTTCAAAACTGAACTAAGAAAGTCTACAGTGGAGGATGTTATCTCAGGGTCTTACTGAGGTATCAACTCCCTAAATCTAGCTCAAGTAACCAAAAGTGACAAAACAGAATTCCTAAGAAACGAATTATAGGCGGTGAAATATGAAGAGTGTCGCTATGGTCTCAAGGTTGACAGTACATACACAAGATTCAACTCCATATTAAGCCTTTGACCAAACGAGAACTAAACATCGACTCTCACGGTCTTCGCTCGTCACTCATTTTAAGATCGGGTGATTATTTGAAATAAACATAACCAAAAGTCACTCTCCTAACTCGACTTGCAAGGCATGCCCGATTCTAGTGTAGTACTCCATCCCATGTCCGCAATAAAAGTGTTAAAACGATGCGCATATAAGAGAGACAATTGGGTTGTACCGGTGCTTGGGTTAGGTGAGAAGGGTCTGGTGCAAGCACCATTTTAGGAGATATGGGGCTATATATAGGCCGAGTAGTCACCACATCAAACCAACTCACTTAATTTCATCAAATACAAAAGAATTCTTCACCAAATTAGTGAATGTGATCACCCTTTTTTCCAAAAATTTAATCCTTTCAATACAAAACTCAATCACATAGGTCATCAGGCCTTTATTGGACATAAGTTCTTTCTTTTTCTTTTCTTTTTCATTTCTTTTACTCTTTTCTCTTTTGCTTTACTTTCTTACATTTTTTATCACTCTTGTAGACCTCTTATTTAAACAAAAGTTGCCAAAATATGTGATACGTGCAATTTATATAGATTTTTTAACCTCTTATTGCAGGTATTTATATGCCATTTGTATCGCTTTATATTGCAAAATGCCCCGAATTGGCTACTTTGGTTTGTTTTGTCTTAATTGTAGAAATGGACCAAAAAGTAATGGAATCGTGCCTTAGTTGTCCCACTTTGCATGCATTGTAAGGAGATGGAGATTTAGAGCAGGAATCATACGTCGGGAAGTATGAAAGAAGGTCTTTGGAAGCTGACAAGACGAAGTCATGGCTGATTCATTGGATATCTACTCGATCGAGAGCTTTTGGAGTTCGATCGAGTAGTTTGGTAGTCGAGGATGTTCGATTGAATGGTTTTGGAGTTCGATCGAAGAGAGCTTTTTGGGAAGTGTTCGATCGAGAGCCTAAAGTGCTTGGTCGAACAGTTTTGCTGGAGAAGTACTCGATCGAGGGGAATAAAAAGAGCCTCGATCGAGTGATTTGCTGTTTTACACGGGTTAATTGTTCCGTGTTTAGGTTTATTTTAGTTAATTTCCACTTCCCTATATAAGAAAGTCTCAATTAGGTCATAAGTACGTTTTAGAACTCATACTTTACTCCGAATCCCTGTTACATCTCTTAATTACTGCTGCTACTTTTCTCATTGCCGGATTCATACTTTGTAATCATTCTCTTTCCCTTAATCTAATCTTTTGCTTGCTTTTATTTGTTCTCCTTATTATCTCTCAATTTCTATTCTATTGTTATCTTTGTTAGTATACAATTCATCTCTTTACTCTCTTTAGCATGTCTTCTCTTAGTTTATTCATGATTATTGTTATTGTTGTAGATTCCAAAAGCATGAGTAGCTAATCTCCCTATGTTAAGATTAGGGGAGCCATGATAGTAATGTGACGGTGTTGTGAATAGGCTAGTTGATTTATTTGTGAGAATTTGTGACCATAGCAATATAACTGTAACATGTTTAGTTGAGTGTACGCTTCTAAATAACTTTAATCTGGTTAACTTTGCTCCTAGATCGGAAGATTGGAATGAACAGACCTTGGACAGTAGACTACCCTAATGAGGACGGAAGTTAAGTTAGTGGAAATCTAGGGTGGATAGCAGACCGGAATGACCTTTCCCTTGCCCTTCTCATAGTAGATTGTCTAGGCTATTTGTGATTGAGTCGATGAACTGCCATGGTGAACCGAAGTCCTGACATACCTCTTTTATCTGATTACATATCTCGAATTTTCTTGCTTTATCGCGCTTGTCTCTATTTCTCTTGCCTTTAATCTTTAGTAGTTTAGAAAACAAAACTCAAAACCCCCAAATTGTGATTTAGATAGATGGACTTACAGATAGATATCGTGTCTCCTTGTGGAGATTGACCCTACTTATCGCTAGCTTCTGTTAGTTAACTTAGGTATTTATTTTTAGTACATAACGACCGTATCAAATTTTGGCACCGTTGCCTGGGAGGCGATAGCCTATTTGTCTGTTCTTTGTTTCGTTTATCTCTCTTAGTCCCAGGGAATTTTTAATTCCTTGAGACAGTTCTCACTTATCTCCTTCAGTGTTGTTTATACCCAGGTCTAACAGGTCAGAGTTAGTTCCAAGTGATCCTGATCCAGAAAGATCCTTTCGTCATAGACTAAGACTGCAAATGAAGCTTCAAAAGGAAGTCTTGAGTACTTTTGAACCGGAGTTAGAACACTTTTTATCTGCAGAAGACCCGTCTTGAGAAGAAAACAATTCTATTTCTACCGTCAAGCCAGTGAAGATGCCTAACATCGCGAGTCACTCAGAGCCCACAACTGCCTTAATCCCTAAAGGTTTCAAGCTTGCGACCGAGGATGGCAATACTTTTGACATCCTACCATCTTACATTAAGTTGGTCGAACGAAACCTGTTCCGAGGAGTGGCGGGTGAAGATCCGCGTAAACATATGGAGGTTTCCACTGACTATTGCACTACCATTCCCGCTACTAAGGGAGTGACCCAGGATAAGATTAAGGAGGTCTTTTTTCCCTTTTCTTTAACCGATGGAGCCCGTGAATGGCTCACTGATCTTGATCGATCTGCAGCCGGTATTACTGACTGGGAGAGTTTGGCCCTTGCTTTCTATAAAAGGTATTTTCCTTCACAACGAACTAATCAGCTGAGAGGGAAAATTACAAGTTTTATGCAGATACCTGATGAGAACTTGTATGAAGCTTGGTGCCGTTTTAAGAAGTTGGTGAGGTCTCTTCCTCATCATGGGTTTGATCAGTGGTTTTTATGCAACCAATTCTATAATGGGTTGTTTGATGATCATCGTGCTATATTAGACGCCTCATCTAATGGGCGATTTCAGAATAACAATGATGATGACAAGGGATGGGGTATCATAGAGGAAATGGCTACCCATTGTGCTGAGTATGGGAATCCAAGAGGAGGTATTCGTACTATTTCTTCAGTAGATAGTGTAGTTGTGGCTCAGCTGGAAGTCATGAATGCCCGTTTTGATAAGCTAGAACTGCAGAATGCTGGTGATCAACAGATGAATCACTTGTTGACTAGGCAAGAAGCCTTTACTTGTGAGAGATGCGGTAGTAATGACGGTCACACTGCTGTTGACTGTCTAACTAAGAAGGAGAAAGTCTTTGCCTTTCAGCAATATAGGCAAGGAGGTTCTTATAATAGTAATCAGAGTGGAGTCCATCCCAATTTGAGATAGACTAGTCAGAATGTGCTAAATCCTACCCCTCCTCCGCAGCAGCAACAAGCTTACGTTCCGCCTCATAAAGCTCAACAAGGCTTTCAAAAGCCTCCATCCTTTCCACCGCCGCATCAGGGAGCTTCTTCTAGTGGAGTTAGTGAAATGGTAGAATTGAAGTCGATGATCGAATCATTGACTAAACAACTGCAGATGAGTGACCAACAGAAAGATGCGTCGATAAAGTCACTTGAGAACCAAATAGCTCAACTTGCCACTAACCAATCTTCAAGGAAGCCGGGTCATTTAACATCTCAATCTGAAAAGAATCCTCATGAAACGGTAATTCTGATTAATTTGCGAAGTGGTATTTCTTATGAAGGACCCAAAATGTTGACTGGTGAAGACAAATCAGACCCGAGCCTTGTTGTTGCTGAGGGTGAACAGTCATCCATTGACGAAACTGAGCTTAATCCGAGGAAAATACTCGATCGACTCATTTCTGGTGGTCGATCGAGTAGAATTGCTGAGAATATTACTCGATCGAGTGTAACTGTTGGTCGATCGAGTAAAGCTACTAATCAAGACTTCGATCGAGAGGAGGAAATGCCTCGATCGAGTGAAATTTCCGAGACAAATACTCGATCGAGTGAAATCACACCTCGATCGAGTAATGCTGATAAAGAGGATTTCGATCGAGTGGCTAATAATGCTCGATCGAATGAAAATGCTGCTGAAAGACCTTGATCGAGAGGAAAAAGAGATCGATCGAGTAGAAATGATTTTGATCCTGTCGAGACATTGGCAGAAAGAAACAAAGGATTAGAAATTCCTATTACGGTCCCCTTTCCAAGGCGATTGAAGAACAATAAGGCCAACCAAAAGTTCGGGAAATTTGCTGAAATCCTGAAGAGCCTTCATGTCAACGTTCTTTTCGCCGAACTGCTTACCCAGGTACCCTCTTATATGAAGTTCATGAAAAAAAATTTATTGCGTAAGAGACATATAAGTGACCATAAAACAGTGGCTTTGACTGAAATAGAGTCCGCCTTAGTTCAGAATAAGACACCACCCAAACAATCAGACGCGGGTAGCTTTTCAATTCCTTGTCATATAGGGACCCACTTAATTGACAACGCGCTATTTGACTTAGGAGCTAGCGTGAGTGTCTTACCTCTTTCTCTTACTAAGAGACCAGGTTTGATCAAATTTAATTGTACCAATATGACCGTTCAGATGGCCGACCGTAGTATATCACGGCCACTAGGTGTCTTAGAGGACATACGTGTGAAAATCGGGAGATTCTTTATTCCCGTTGACTTTGTGGTCTTAGACATACCCGAAGACTCTCACACTCCTATTATTTTAGGGCGACCATTTTTGTTTACTGCTCGTGCGGTAATTGATGTCGGGGGAAATACCCTTACCTTCCAGGTAGAAGATGAGGAGCTAACGTTTCATCAGTCCAAAGCTCGTAGGGCATCTATGCAAGTTCAACCTTACAATGCCTTACCCTCTATTGACCCTAACTTAGACACTCCAGCTGAAAGTATTGAATATCGTGCTGCTATAGTGACACCTCCACCTCAGACTGAGAGAAAAAAGGAGGACCATACCGTTGTTTTCCTTGCTGCAGGTATAGATAGAGTGGATACTGGAGATGCCGTCAATCGTAGTACAATGAAGGTCAATTCAAGTGATGGGAATGCCGCCAATGCAGATAGGAATGTCAAAGGGAAGAGGAAAGTGAAGGCATATGTGGACGCAAACTATTCTCCTTCCATCAGTTCGAGTACAAGCTCATGACGATCAAAGAGGACGGTCCGAGATGCTGAACGGACCTCCTCCAGTCAGAAGCCCTCTTTTGGGCTACTACAGTGTTTTGGAAGATGAGCGTGGAATGCCCCGTTGTAACACTTTGTAATTTTGAATTTACGTTAGACATTTTAATTGCGTTTTTAGACTGATAGACAATAACGTAGTTAGTTTTAGTGAAAATCGTATATAGACTGCGTATTTTTGTGATTTGGTATTTGCGGGAAGTATTTCTATGTGTTTCTATGCAGGTTTGGGGAAGACTTACTGCTTTGGGATGCGCGCCAGGAGAAAAAAACTCGATCGAGTACTTTTTGTACTCGATCGAGAGGATTGCCCAGGAAAAGAGGTCGATCGAGCAGTTTCAGGCTCTCGATCGAATTGTCAAAAGGAAGAGTTCTCGATCGAGAAGAATTTTACTCGATCGAGTAGAATGCAAGAGGAAGCTCTCGATCGAGTATCTAAGGCTTATAACACGCAGGAAGTCTTATTTCTTCTTTCACTTTTTATTCTATTTCTTTTCTCCCTTTTGTTTATTCGATAAACCCTCTAAATCCTCCCAAAACCTCCATTTTCTTCCCTATCACTAGTAAAAAAACGCCTATTGCGTCACTTGAATTACGTCAATTCTGGAAAACACGACGCAAAAAGTACTCACTTTTGGCGGGAATGTAATTTCGCCCTATAGGTAAGCTTAATGCGTCAATTTTTGGAAGAAACTGACGTTTATAATGCGTCAGTCCTCAGCAAAACTGATGTATTTTATATTTAATCAAAATACATCAATTATATTACGAAACCGATTTATTTGATATTAATTTTTGCATCAATTATATCTAAAACCGATGCAAATGATGTTTAATTAAAAAAAAACGAAATTATATTGATTTTGCTAGGGTTTCGTCTATCGTTTAATTTAGTTTTCTCCTCAGCAAACCCTAGAAAACATCATAATGCGTCAGTCCTCAGCAAAATTGATGTATTTAATTTTTGCATCAATTATATCTAAAACCGTTGTGTAATGCTTGTACTGTGATTTGAAGTTAAATATAGCATAATTTCTTTTTCATTATAAGTATTTGGCTTAGACGGAGTAGATTTGATGATTAGGTTGATGAAATTAGGGATTTTCTCTTCAATGCAAATTAGGAGTTTCTGATTGTTACTTTCACCTGAGATTTGATGCTTGTACTGTGTCCGCCTACGAAGTCTAAGTTATGTGCTCAATTATATTCGATAATTAGGGATTTTCTCTTCAATGCAAACAGGATATTATTGATGTTGTCGAGGCATGTGAATTCTCTAGGAAAGTTTATGGATAGTCTAATCCTACAAGTTTAATCATATTTTTTTCTTTTTTTTTAGTTAATCCACAACTCTTACCTTTTTTATACCTCATTTTTAAAACCCTCACCTGTTGATGGGTATTGAATATATGTGTTTTAAGTTGAATGAGATTGTAAAGTTGTGTTTTCAGTTTGAAATTATAGTGTTTTCTTAATATTTATGGTGGAATATGTGTTTAATTTCTGATTTTAGGAAGCTGAACTTATAAAAGAAAAGACGCATGGATATAGGTTAAACAAAGCCCATTTATTTGCTGTAAATTTGTTCCCAAGATATCGGGAAGTATATGAAAGTTCCTGATTGAGTGGGCTCATCCAGAAATGCAGCCATACAAACCAACGGTAATTTTAATGTCTGAGTTTGATTATTTTGCTGTTGTTTGAAGATGTCATGGTTTCTTTATCTGTTTCCTTGTACATTTGTATTTTGCTACATTCATAGCTCTTGGATGAAGTAGTAGTGTTATTAGCTCCCCCTCTCTATGTTAGACTTCTTTGTTGCGGTTGGACCTGATGATATCTTTATCCACATGCTATTTGTTATCTACATGAAAGTTGATAGGTGAAGGGATTGGTGAGATCCAGGTATGGTTCTTTGAACATCTCTGGCTCATTTTGTTGCAGTTTATATCAGAATTAGACACATGTTTTTCATTGATAATTCAAGTGTTGCAACCCCCATTGTATTAGATTTTGAGTAAAGTAGACCACTTCATCTCAGAATAAGGCGGGTTTTGAATTTAAGTTGTGAGTCTTCAAAAATGCCTGACTTTATTTACATTGCTAGATATTTTTGATTTAGATTTGGCGTAATCTTGTCAGTAAGATGAGAATTTACGTTAAAGGCATGAACTGCATTTAGTAAGCTACACATTTCAGTATTCACGTTAAGCAATCAGAATAGATTATCTCTTATCTCTTCTAGTATTTTATTTATCATGATTGCCTAAGTTAAGTAACGTTCTCTGATCTTTTTGTTGACATATCAACATTGCTAGTCTATATAGGTTTGGAATCCTCTTGGGATAATAGGCGTGATCACGGCCTTATCCAACCTGTTTTAAATCTGCTAATCCGATTGTGGCGAACGTTATTTAATAATTTAAGATACCGCTTCTGAAACATGGTCATAGTCTGTAAACTGAACTGTTGTGGTCTGTATGCAGGTTCTCCAACCTCAGTATTGAACCGCGAGTGCATTGCAGGATCAATAGGCATTACTCGATGATTCTTTTTGTGTCCTGGTCTAGTGTTGGTTATCAGGTAGATTGTATATTCCTGGATAGGGTCAAGGAATTTAGAGCAAATTGGTTTGCCAGGTCAGCTATGTATTCTTCTACTATTCCGATCGAGCACTATTGACTTGACTATGTCTGGTAGAGACATCGAGTTGTGTTAGGTTTGTGGCATCGAGTTTGGATTGATATATAGTTTTATGTAAGTTTAGTAGATTTTTAGAGAACATTTAGTATATATTAGCTTAGCTTAGTAATTAAGACGTTTGTCGGGTTATTTATACATTGGATTGTATTTGGAACGTTGTTGGGTTGAACGAGATGTAATCTTGTTTTAGATGTGATGTATTAGTGGTTGGTTGGATTTCTTGTTGCAGTTGGTATTCGGATTGTCAATTTTATGGGAAGGTGGTGCCGAAATTTTGCTAGCAAATTTTTGTATATAAAAATGAAAAGCATTAATCAATTGCGTTGGTTCAAATGACGCAGATGGGGGAAATAAATTGGAGTGAAAATGAAAAATCAAATGCATCAGTTCTAACTTCAAATGACACGAAAAGGTAGAGCAAATGCATCAGTAATGGAAAGAAATGACGCAAATAGTTAAATTAAGGGTGTTGAAGAGTGTTGATTTTCGCAGTACGCTTTTTACTCAATTTAGTACAACTTTTCCCATATTATCCTTGTCATTTCTCCTTAATTTTTTCTACTCTCTACTCTCGATACACTCGATTCACTCATCCATCTCCAATCTCCTCCCTCCCACCACAAGTCCAGATCACACAACCGTCTACTACCGCCACCACTTGCCACGCCACAACCCGCCATTACCAGCCAGATTAACGCACCAACACACCGTACTTGCATTGGTAAAAAAGTAAATATATGAATAAATAACGTGTGTACTACATTCGCAACTTCAATCAAATCCCCAACCCCATTTACTACCGTGTAGCAGCCAGCCACCGACGGTCAACACCCACCGATCGGCCTCTCCCCACGCGTTGTCCCCTACTGCCGCCCTCTATTTGTGCCACCACTCACCAGTTGACCACCCTTTAACAATCATTCCTTAACCCTAAAAATGGCTAAAATTAACCCAACCCATAAATAATAAAGAAAGTTATAAAAAGTATAGAATAAATCATTAATTCGATCTACAATTGCCCTTTATGAATCAAATACATGTTCTCCATTGAAATTATGGTACATAAGTGATGATTTTTTATTAATACGGGATGTTGAATTAATAGGGGATGGAGAGAGCTAAGTTTGTGTTTTTTTCTCAATGAAGGGTAGTCAAATGGAAAATACGGTGTAAAAAATACTGAACTGAGTAAAAGATGTACTGCAAAAATAAATTACGTAAATTAATTGGCGCTAAAACAAAATGTCAATTGCATCAGTTTCTAACAAAACGGACGCAAAAAAATAAAGCAAATGCATCAGTTATGCACATAACTGACGCAAATAATAACTATTTGCATCAGTTGTAACAATTTTTTCGCCAATTCTATTGTTGGAACTGACGTAAATAATACCTATTTGCGTGGTTTTTAAAATACAACTGACGTAAATGTTAACTTTTTGCGTCAGTTCCACAACTGACGCAGGAGCAAATATGACCCCTCGATATACGTCAGTCCAAACCGACGCAAAAGGCCCTCTACAACTGACGCAATAGGGGTTTTTTCCATTAGTGTATTACCAAATAAATCTCCCACATTGTGCTTATTGTTTGATTTTCGACATTTGCCCCCTATTTCCTCCTTCAATTTCGTCTTTGTTGCAGTTTAATTGGAGAATTAGGGTTTGTTCGAAGTCGAGATTTAATTCGACTAATTTCTTGCGCTATTTGTCGATTTCTTTGCTTATTCTTGTGGGTCATCAATCAAGTAAGTTTCCCCCTTTAATTATTGTTGATTAATTGTTGTTTTCGGCCTTATTTGAGGGTTAGGGTTTCGAATTTTTTGAAAAATTAGGGGAAATCGTGCTTAATTGCTTCTTTGATTAATTTTTGCACTTATTTGATTGATTAGGATGGATAGTAACACAATGCCTTCGACTAGTTCTACTGTTACCCCATCCCTGTCTGAGACGGTGGTCTCTGCTGCTACCACCGTCGTTTCTACTGCTAGTACTGCTGCTGCCTATACTGTTTCTACTATTGCCGGTACTGTTTCCTCTACGGTGATGACCCCTGTTGCGTTGTCACCCGCTGTCACAGCTGCATATAGGTCTGCCCTAGTGCCCCGCCCAGCTACTGGACTGGCTTCTTCTTCGGGTACTGGTGGACGTGGACAGGGTCGAGGACAAGGCACTCCTGCTGCTGGACGTGCCATATTCCGTGTCGATGACTCCTTTGACCCGCATCCTGACTATCCAGAGGTACGTTTCGTTAACTCGTTTCATCGTACTCGTTTTTATAACTTAAGAGCGCCGTGACATGTCTTCTACAAAATTCTTGTGTCGGAACACCCTTGAGAGACTGGGAATTTACGAGCCTGTTGTTGAATTGTTAAATGGGACGGGGATGGCTGGGTTGACCACCATGAGTGCACTGACCTATAAGAAGCTGATGACCCTTGAGTTTTTCAGCTCCTTCACCTTTTCTGCTGCCGCCTACGCCACAAACCCAGAGAGCTCGTGTGTCTCCTTTCGGTTGTTTAACCGGACTACGACCTGGACTTTAGCTGAGTTTGGTAGTAGGTTAGGACTGTCTTCCTACGGTGAGTCGGGCCCTCCTAGGAAGGCCTTACATATACTTTGGCGTACCTTGGCACAGACCCCTTTTGAGGAGCGTAGGCTTGCTCATGTTCACCTTCCCCCGGCTCGGTACTTTTTGCGTCTCATTGGGGAGACGATTTTCGGCCTTCCTAACAACATTAACAATGTTGAGTTGTCGATTTTAAGGGGCTATTTAAACATTGATAGCGAGGGCCCTTTTGTTCTTAACATTGCTTATCTGACAGCTCAGCATTTTAATGCTGTCAGGCAGAAGAAGGCGGGCACCATTACCTGTGGTGGCATAGCCACCTACCTCGCCCGCTCTATCTTCACTGACTTTCCCCGTGACCTGGCACATGTAGATAGGGAAAAGTACCTAGATGTCTCTGCCATGTTGGCAATGTTTTGGTTAGCTTCAGACCAGCGGACTTGGAAGATTTGTGGTTCCTTGTCCGTGACCTTACCTTATACCGACCTACCCCGTCTTGTACCTTTGACCACTATGAGGGGTAGGTTGCCTCCACCTTTGCCTTTTTACCACCTTACACTCGATCCACCTACCATTACTTCCGCTTCTAAGAAACGGAAGAGACCTGAGACTGGAGAGGGATCCATACCGACTGAGGCTGGGCAGTCTTCCACGCCCACGCCTACACCGATCCCTATCCCCACTCCTTCTGTTACACTGCCGATCTACCCGGCTAATTTTGTTCCTCCTCCACCCTTTGAGGCGTCCGAGGTCATTGACCAAGGGCGTCGTGACAGTTTGCTTCCTGAGTTGCTCACCAGGCAGGCTCGTATGGATAGGGACATAGCACTTAACCTTGTTCCCTCTGTACGAGTATCACATGAGGAGAGGACGTCCCGTTCCTGAGGGCTGGCCACACCCTTCTTTATACCGGTACCCGGCGGAGGGGTACCCATAGCCAGCAAGCGAGGCGGACACAACGGAGGAGGAGGAGAGAGTCAGAGCTGACGAGAGGAGGAGGAGGGAGCAGGAGCGAGATCCTGACTACACGGTGGTGGGAGAGGAGGAGGAGCCCGGTGACGAGTAGCTGCTGGTCTACTCACTTCCCCAGTTTTATGGCTGGTTTGGGAAAGTTCGTCATTTTGTATGTACTTTTTGCTCTTTTATTTATTTTCGTCTTCTTCTTATTTATTTATTTTATTCATTCATTTATAGGTTGTTTTATCCCTTTCCCATTATATATACTACTGGTGTATGCTGGAGGACAACGAGGGCGTTGTCCGTTTTGGTTTGGGGACGGTATTGCATCCTTTGAGTCTGCATTTTGCATTTATTTTGCATTCACGTTTATTTTTCTACTTGCATTGTATTTTATTTCAAAAAAAATAAAAAATCCAAAAAAATTAGTAAAATTTCGGAAAAAAAAATAAAAAAATGCACGTTTTATTTTGTATATAGGTTGAGTTGGAACGGTAGATTTCCATGACGAAACTGCACTTTAACTTGTCATATCGCTTGAGCCTTGCATCGAATTGGCAGTTATTAGCTTAGTCATTCCTATATCTACGAGTTAATGTCAAAAATATAGCTGATTGTATAGACTTGACCTGATAAAATTGGCAAACTACTTTACAATTTCTCAGTTTTTAGAGCCCTATAAACTGGTGTCATTTGTGACCAGTTTCATGTAGGATTGTGAGTAGTATACTCCTTGCATAGCATGTTCATCACATTTGCACTTTTATGAGACTCGATTGCCTTTTACTTGCATACATTCAGGTTTGTGGTCGGTGTCACATGCAGGGAGGTGCTTATAATTTCCCCCTTTCTTTCATTTTCACCCATGTAGCTCCACATTAGCCAAAAATAGCCTTTTGACCCATTAGCTACACCCAAATTTAGCCTGCCAGTCAAGCTAGTTTAGTGTAATTTTTGTGGTATAATTCTTATGGTTGCGAGTTTGGTTCATTCCCCATTTATATGAAGTTGGTAGAAAAGGAAAGAAACGTGGGCAAGAAAATGAGAAAAGCGTGGAAATGATGAAAAATAAGAAAAAAAGAAGGAAAAAGAAAATGAAAAAAAAACGTGAAAGTCAGAAGAAAGAAAGAAAAAAAGAGAGAAATTGAAATGAAAAATAGATCGTATTAAAAAGGGAAGTTTGTGACGGTCTTACTCCTCCGTTCTTATTTTTATCTTTTTGAGGAGATTGTGTATTGGTTAGTGAATTTTGTGCCAAAGAAGGGCACTTATGTTCGATTTCTAGTCAGGTGAGAATTGGATAGCCTTATATGGTCCTGTTTAGGTGCTAGCTTGACGCTTTACGTCCACATTTCCATAATCTATTTTGCCTTTTCTTACCTGTGACGGATATTGTTGGTTGAAATGTATGTGCGGTGATTGGAATCGTCTATCATTTTTGTTGCATGCATGTTATGTAGGTCGCAGTTTAGGTGAGTGACTGTTCTTTCTCTTCTTCTCTTACACATATACTTTCACCCTTTGCTTCATGAGAGAAGAGTGACCCGTGAGAGTCCGATTTTAATGGTCTTGCAAGGTCGACAGGTCAGCTTATTTATAAACATCATACAACTTGTTTGCGTATCGACTGCTGTAGCTATAACTATTAATTTTTGATTGCATTAAATGGTTTAAGTGGACAAGTTATAGCTAGCTATGAGTTTTCAAATCCGTTCCATTAGTTTGCATTTAGTTTACTCGAGGACGAGTAAAGGTTCGGTTTGGGGAGATTTGATACGTGCAATTTATATAGACTTTTTAGCCTCTTATTGTACGCATTTCTATGTCATTTGTATCGCTTTATATTGCAAAATGCCCCGAATTGGCTACTTTGGTTTGTTTTGTCTTAATTGCAAAAATGGACCTAAAAGTAGTGGAATCGTGCCTTAGTTGTCCCACTTTGCATGCATTGTAAGGAGATGGAGATTTAGAGCAGGAGTCATACCTCGGGAAGCGTGAAGGAAGGTCTTTGGAAGCTGACAAGACGAAGTCAAGGCTGATTCATTGGATACCTACTAGATCAAGAGCTTTTGGAGTTCGATCGAGTAGTTTGGCAGTCGAGGATGTTCGATCAAATGGTTTTGGAGTTCGATCGAAGAGAGGTTTTTGGGAAGTGTTTGATCGATAGCCTAAAGTGCTCGATCGAACAGTCTTGCTGGAGAAGTACTCGATCGAGGGGAATAAAAAGCCTCGATTCAGTGATTTGCTGTTTTACACGGATTAATTGTTCCGTGTTTAGGTTTATTTTAGTTAATTTCCACTTCCCTATATAAGGAAGTCGTCATTAGGTCATAAGTACGTTTTAGAACTCAGACTTTACTCCAAATCCCTATTACATCTCTTAATTACTGCTGCTACTTTTCTCATTGCCGGATTCATACTTTGTAATCATTCTCTTTCCCTTAATATAATCTTTTGCTTGCTTTTATTTGTTCTTCCTTATTATCTCTCAATTTCTATTCTATTGTTATCTTTGTTAGTATACAATTCATCTCTTTACTCTCTTTAGCATGTCTTCTCTTAGTTTATTCATGATTATTGTTATTGTTGTTGATTCCAAAAGCATGAATAGCTAATCTCCCTATGTTAGGATTAGGGGAACCGTGGTAGTAATGTGACGATGTTGTGAATAGGCTAATTGATTTATTTGTGAGAATCTGTGACCATAGCAATATAACTGTAACATGTTTAGTTGAGTGCACGCTTCTAAATAACTTTAATCTGGTTAACTTCGTTCTTAGATCGAAAGATTGGAATGAACAGACCTGCTATAGATAGTAGACTACCCTAATGAAGACAGAAGTTAAGTTAGTGGAAATCTAGGGTGGATAGCGGACCGGAAGGACCTTTCCCTTGCCCTTCTCACAGTAGATTGTCTAGGCTATTTGTGACTGAGTCGATGAACTGCCATGCTGAACCGAAATCCTGACATACCTCTTTTATCTGATTATATATCTCGAATTTTCTTGCTTTATCGCGCTTGTCTCTATTTCTCTTGCCTTTAATCTTTAGTAGTTTAGAAAACAAAACTCAAAACCCCCAATTGTGACTTAGATAGACGGACTTACAGATAGATATCTTGCCTCCCTGTGGAGATCGACCCTAGTTATCGTTAGCTTCTGTTAGTTATACTTAGGTATTTATTTTTGGTACATAACGACCGTATCAATAAGCTTCACATAAAGTGTTAGGCGCAACTCTCCAAAAGCAAGGTTCCGACCCATATTTCTTTAACAAAGATGCTACAACAACATACTCGACCAAGGAGGGATGTTTTTGGAATGTAGCTCATTTCGTTGGTCAATCAAATGAATAGGTTTAGGCTCAAATGGGTTCACAAAAAGGGACCAAAACTAAAAGGCATAAAAAAAGCTTGTATGGCTATGTGAGGTTTGTCTTCTTATTCATCAATATTACCTCAATATGCACATCAATACTTCCACGATATCAAGGAACAAGCGCCATACTTATGCGTTTTAACATGACATACCACGTAAAGAGACCTACTCACAATACCTAAACGGGGCTAGTTTGATGGACCGGCCATAAGGAGGCTCTATCCTCACATTTAAGTAGCTTTGTCGATCCTAGGTTAAGTCTTGGGCCTAAAACGATCTCATAAGGTGGTTGAAACTTGGTCATTAAGCTAGTCTTCCCGGGTTTTTGCAAGCAAAAACCTTAACAAGGTGCCATCACAAGGTATGAGCTATCAAAAGAGGGAAGACACGGTCAAAACAATTATAAGCAAAAACCTTAACAAGGTGCCATCACAAGGTATGAGCTATCAAAAGAGGGAAGACACGGTCAAAACAATTATCATCATTGTTGACATTTATCCTCCATATCTAGACTCCCTATACAAAATATATACAAACAAGATGCAACATATATGAGATGCAACTAACACATATGCACAACTACGTGAATGCAAGTATATGCAATCATGAATGCATATATATATATATATATATATATATATATATATATATATATATATATATATATATATATACAACTATTCTAAATACAAACAAGGTCTAATCCTAATAGCACATCAATCAACACACACCACAGGTTCTAAAAAGGAACATCCTCATCAACAAAATCTCGTCCTCCTCCATATATATGAATATAAAAGAAAAAGAACGGTAAAGGAGAAATAGATCGGAAAGAGTGTACCGAGCGGTGTTCTAGTCTCTTATTGTTTCAAATGCTCCGTGTGTGCCTATGCCATTGGTTAGAAAGACATATATATATACAATGCAATATTTTTGAAATTTTTAATATTTTTGAAATTTTTATGTATTTTTGCAATTTTCTCAAATTTACAAGTATCTATAAATATTTACAAGTATAAATTTATAAATATTTGCAAATATTCACAAGGTGGATATTTCCATCCGCACACTTAAGATTCTCATCGCCTCGATGGGAATCTTATAGGGAGGGAATGGAAAAGTAAAGAACATATTTTTGTATTTTTGATATTTTTGATATTTTTGAAAATTGAAAGCATATTTTTGGATTTTATATTTTTGAGAAGGAAAAACATGTTTTTGATATTTTTAAATTGTGTGATTTCCTTCCCACACTTATTTATTTATAAGTGGGAGGAAATTAAAATAAAAGGACTTGTTTTTGAATTTTTTTTTGTTTTTTCAATTTTTTTTTTGTATTTTTGAAATTAGAATGCAATGCATGCTCTAACCTATATGCTAAATTGAAATACAATGCAATTCTAATCTATATGAATACAAATCCCAAATGCCAACATATATTACAAGAATTTAATTTTAATGCAAGTCCTATATGAATGCAACTACATGAAGTATGATACAAGTACACTAAATGCATACATAAATTTAAGATGCATGAAAGCTTGGATTTAGGGATGTACTTGCCATTTGTATTTAAAGGGGAGGAAAGCCGACTAGAGGTCGATCCACCCCGCCACATACTAACAACTACTGACAATGTCGTCAGTGGTCATTGCAACATTTTCCTCATCTCCGGTCATATTCTCCTCGTGACCGGTCTCCATATTCTCTCCTCTCGTAGCCATCTCACTACCTTCTGAATTGGAGACTCCACCCTTTCCACCAAAATACGGCCTCACACTGTCGAACCATTGGGCATCTTGCCCTTCTTCTTGCTCAACGGGGGCTCGAGGAAAGACCGGAGAGGTAAAGTAGTAATCACGGAGGTTTAAGTCTCCATAAATCAAATTCCCATCGGTGCTCAAGTATCCACCATCGGGCCAAAGCTAGTAAGAATGATGTGGTCCATCGGTTCCCGCAAACCCACGTCTACAGAAATCGTTATTGACAGGAAATTGGCTGATCCTTGATCGTGGTAGAGCCGATTAAATTTCATTCCCATCTCTTGGCGCTCACTTGCTGCCATTTGTGCCTCAAGGGATTTGTTTTCTGATGCGTGCCTTTTATATGCATTTATTCTAATACTTTGCACGCATTTCTATGCATATTGTGTAGCGTTTAACTACTATTCTCCCATGAATTGGCTACTTTGGGTTGTTTTGTAATCTTTGCGTGTTGCAGATCCAATTACTAACGGAGCCAAAACCCGCCTTTGGAGCTGCGTTTTGATGTTGGTAAGAAGTAAACTCGGAAATTTAGGCCTCGGTATGCGTGAAGACGCCGATAGGAGAGTTGGAGTGACGTCTGGTGCAGCTGGAATTGGTGTTTTAGTCAATCGACGGACTTCTGTAGTCGATCGACTGAGTTTGCTTTGACAAAACTTGGAATCTATGTTTTAGTCGATCAACTGAGATTGTCAGTCGATCGACTGGTATCTGTTTTGGCCGGAATTTTGTTCTTCATATTTCGGCCCATCTAGCTTTTAATTGTTATTTCTTTTGGACATAGTATTTAAGAAAGGGTTGTAAACAATTTGAGGGGACGTTTTACACACTGTAAACTCTTTTACGTTACTTTCTCTCTAAAACTTTAGATCTAGCTTTTGCAACCTTTCTTCTCTACTCTTCCGAATTCGGTAATTGAATTAATCTTCATTCTTTATACTTAATTATTGCTTTACTCTCATCGTTCTCTTCCTTTGTTTTTCGTTGTATGTCTAATTATTTTTACTATTCCTTAATCATGAACTCTGCTCTAATTTCCATCATAGTTATCGTTTTCATTATTATGAACATGCGTAGCTAATTCCCTTTCCTAGGATTTAGGGAAGCCATAATAATAAGATGGTCCTAATTATTTTATTAGATCTGTCTTGTATATGAAATTGTGTTGTTAATTGTAGTACTTAATAGCGATTAGTTGATTAATGCGCGTGATTAATTAATTGAACTTGTAAACTCCGACCTAAGATCGAAAACCTGGTGAGAGTTAGACCTGCTACAAACAATAGAGTGCCCTAATAAGTTGCGAGATCGGGGGGGAAAAAGCATTCTAGGGCGAATAGCGATCCGAGAGGACCTTTTCACTACCCTGCATACTGTTTCATGACTGATCTTTGACCCTAGACTTGACCGTTGCATTTTCATGGTGATCCGATGACACGGCTGTCGCATCCCTATCAAAAGTAAAACCAACTGGTCCCCATAAAATGTAGTAGAGGTAGTCCGGTATCGAATCCACAGGGAGATGGAAAAATGTATGCTAAACTAAGTCTGTCTAAGTAACCGTTTCTTGGGGTTTTGATTGTTTATTCTAAACTATGGAGATGTAAAGGAAACAAACCAAAAGAGGCAAGGATGAAACTTTAGAAAAATTGGCAAACAAAGAGAGATATCTAGGATAGTCGGTTCACCATGGCTTTCTAGGAGTCCAATCTAAGTCACAAGTCAGCATAAATTCGGTCTTCAGGGTAATGAAAAGGTCCTCTCGGTCCGCTATTCGCCCTAAAACATCACTAGCTTAGCTTTCACCCTCACTAGCATGCCCTAATGTTCATTGCAGGTCTTACCCCTTCCAATCTCTCGATCTAGGTCAAGGTGTACCAATTCAATTAGCTAAATGCGTCGACTCAAGCAACTAATCGCTATTAAATGCAATTATTAACAATACAAACCTAATTTGCACTAAACCCTAATCACTTATTCATAAATCCCCTAATTACCATTGCTCCCCTATGTCCTAGCAAAGAAGAATTACCTATGCATGATGGATATTGAAGAAATTATAAATAGCGCAACAAATAAATTGAGCATACTAATTAACAAAGAGATAAGAGAAAGAGAAATCAATGGAAGAGATGAAAATAAGAATGAAATTGCCATAATAATTAATCGAAATAAAGATTAGAAGTACCGAATACAAGAGAGTAGCAATGGAGTAATTAGGTTTCAAGAGTAGTGTTCTAAGAAGAAGAAGAAGAAGAAGAAGAAGAAGAAGAAGAAGAAGAAGAAGAAGAAGAAGAAAAAGAAGAAGAAGAAGAAGAAGAAGAAGAAGAAGAACAAGAAGAAGAAGAAGAAGGTCTCGTCGTCTTCTATTCTTTCTTATTTATTCTAAGTTACAAATTAAAATATCCAAAAGATGCTGAAAGATTGCGTAATTAACTAAGCCTCTCAATCGAGTAGAATTAAACTCCTCGATCGAGAAGAACAAGCAGCAAACCTCTCGATCGAATAAAACAGGACTCGATCGAGGAACTTCATAAACACCCATCTCGATCGAGTAGAGAAAAGACTCGATCGAGATCTTTTAGCATCCTATGTACACGATCGACAGGTTTTGACAACCAATCTGGTCGATCGAGAGCAACAACACCATATCAGCGTAGGTGCACTCGAAGCATCTTCCGTAACCACTTCACGCATCCTTAGGCAACAATATCCGGGCTCCGATTCTTCTTTCTTCAAAATTCATGCAAATGGGGCGAGTTTAGGCTCGATTGTGCTCCCTCCGGCTCATTCCTGCAATTAATACAAGATAGACCAAAGTAGACTATTCGGCGGACATTTGTATCAAAATGCCACATAAGTAGCATAGAAATGCGTGGAAATATAGGGTGAAAACCTTATATAAAATACATGCATCACCCGACGTCCTATCCTTTTCTCTCATTATTTGAACTCGTTTTCTACTCTTTATTTCTCTTTCCTTCAACACTTGTAGTTTATCAATCAAAATATCAAAAAACCCCGAATTTAATACCTAGACAGACTTTAGTTAGCAAGTAGAACACATTTTAGTCTCCCTGTGGATACGATCCCGACTTCCTTAGCTATATTAGTTAGAGACCAGTTGGTTATTTTTGGTAGGTACGCGATTAGCCTGTCATTTTCCATAAATTCAATCAAGGTTGGATGAAGTAGAGGGTACTGAGGTGTTTGGCTCGAGGAGCCCTTGCCTTGTTGGAGTTGAGTCCAAGGTGGAAATTGGTTTGGAGGTTGAGGGCAAAAGGGGGAGGGCATAGTGTATTTTATGGAGGTTTGGGTCGAGCCTTGGTGATCCCTCCCAAAGGTGCTTAGTAGAGATTTTGGAAGTTGAGAAGGGTCCTCCCTAATCTCAAGGAGGTAGACCCCTGGTCGGGTATCACATTCAAGACCATCCTCGGGGTGCTTCTTTATCCAATCGAGCTTGTGGGTCATGTAGTCCTTTGTCAAGTACACTACGTCAAATCGGACCATCAATAAGGAACATATCACAAGGTTTTAATGCATTTAATAACGACACTTAGATTACCGTTTTCAAAATATTGGCAGAAACCTAGACCGCGCTAATAAGAACAATGGTTTCCGTCGAAAACGGTTCTTATTATAATGTGACAACGGTTGTTTAGCAAACCGTTATAAAAAACGTTTAACGGTTTTCATAAACTTGTTATATAATCACCCTTATCAATGGTTGTTAGACAACCGTTACCAGTTTAAGAAAACGGCGTTTCGAAAACCGTTACTAAATTAACACTGGCAACTGTTTTTGGTACCCGTTGTTATGTTATAGCTACGGGTTTCTTGTAACTGTTATCATTTGCTATTATGATATAACGGTTCCTCTGTACCCGTTATTTATCATTTACGGGTGAACGATAACCGTTATATACTTTTTTCAATGTAAAATATTCAACTGGTGCATGTATGATAAATAATGAACCGTTGCATCCATTGTTTTGTTTGACCGTTATTACTATCCGTCCATTGTTATATCCATACATGCATACATATTTTCCTAAAAATATCACTTATAATGTGATCAATTAATCATATTCACCAATTCAAAGTTCAATTAATAATAGCCTATAATTTAATTAAAAATATTACACTTCGATCACCATGTCGTTGTCGTCTTCTACACCCGCCGAATCACAATCAAATACGCACTATGTCCATCCTATTGCGTGTATTATACACAACCTTCCAATCAAATATTATGACAATGGTAAGGCTTTTCGAGAAGTTTTACTTGGATGAGAGATATGCTTTGTCAAGGTGATTATACGAACGTTAAAAAGGTCCACCCAGCTTGGACTAAAGTTCATGGTTTTCTTGGTTACGCAATGATCGAGTTTGAAGGTTTTGGGAAGAAGCTGGAATCTTTTTGCAAGCGAGAAAACTCCAGGCAAGATACGAGGATCATGATGCTGGGAAGAAAAATTATTATACGGATGATGTGTTACAAACGCGATATTTATGGATTGCAACCGATTGTGACATTAATCTATTAAGAACATATCGACACTATATTGACACTGTGCCTCGTTCATGGGAGGCAGAATAAGTGCCGCTTAATAATCCACATATTGAATTCCCAATATTTATCTCAATCGCAGGGGAATTACAAGATGATTATGTAAATTATTATTATTATTATTATTATTATTATTATTATTATTATTATTATTATTATTATTATTATTATTATTATTATTATTATTATTATTATTATTATTATTATTATTATTATTATTATTATTATTATTATTATTATTATTCTAATTAATGGTTTTAAAATCGCGCGTCTTTTAATTTCTTGTTAGGTATGTGTTTTTCTTGAATAATATATGCGTGTTAGCGTATTTTATTTTTTTAGTTATTTATTGCAAGTTACGTAGGTTTAAAATATTTGTTAATAAGTCAACTTTTACATTAAATTAATTACCAACGGTTTTGAAAAAACTTATAAATGTGACTATAAATGTTAAAGCATCCTTTAGTAATATTCATTAATCAAATCACAATATTTCATCCCCATTACACAAATTTGAAACAACATGGCAATGAACCCTACTTTTATCAACAATGAAGACTGACTTACACAAACGATTGAAGATGATGGGAAGGTTCTCGCCGGGCTTCCCGTCGATCAACACCCATTAATCAAAGCATCCCTTGAACATCAACGGAATTATTGGATTAATAGGCGTGAAGTAGTCCGGCTTGTCAACAAAGCCTCATCATCATCATCATCTTCATACCCTCATTGGCCTGTTACTCGCAGAGATATGTTGAGTTGTACTCTTCCAACCTTATCTCCACATGCAAGTCTTGTCCTTGCATATATTCAATCTGTTATTGCAAAATATGAAGCCAATGAACCGGAAGTTAGCGGTATACCAGAGTGGTGTGATTGGTGGCAGGTTGAGAAGCGCTTTTTACGCTTAACCGGGGTTGTTCCTGCTTATTATACATCTTTTGATTTCTGATAAATGCTGTAATGTATTTGGTTTAAAATTAAAAGAAATGATCATTTCGAAAGTGTTGAGTTATCCTTGTTTGATTTGCTTCCATTTTTTGAACTCCATAGATCAGTCAGTAATCAAGATCCAGATTGCTGCTACGTAATACTCATCAACAACGGTTCACCACTTCACCTGCAACCATTGTCAATTGGTTCATCAACAACGGTTCACCTGCAACCGTTGTCAATTGGTTCATTAACAACGGTTAACCTACAACTACAACTGTTGTAAATTTGTTCATTAACAACGGTTCACCTACAACCGTTTTCAATCGTGACGTTCTAACTTCAACGTGCACAGTTTATTAATTGTTTGACCATACGACTCAATATATTAAAAAAATAAATAAATGTAAGATATGACCATACGACTCAATATATTAAAAAAAATTAATTGTTTGACCATACGGTATTTTTTAAGCCGTGGGCCCGTGGCTAATATTTCTCATTACATTGGGTTGTGTATAATTTTGTCTTGAATTTTTATTTTCCCCCACTTGCTATCCCAGTTGCCTAATTGAGGAAAGAAGTTTGTACTAACTTAACACGAATTACCAAATATGGAAGATGCTTTTTTTTTTGCGGGAAAAACTTGACACAATGAAAGATAAATAACAACGGTTAGGCACCAACCGATGTAATATAATAAAAACAATTACGAGTTTATAGTCAGTCGTGATCATATTACAAAATACAAAATACTGTTTTGCTGAACCCGTGTTTATTAGTTTCAATCAAATATTCAAACAACACACATGCAAACCTTCTCCTCGCTCACTTAAAACCCTCGAACACTGAGTTTCCCTAGAACCACTACTATTCTCCGTCGCTGCCATCTTTGAAGTCCTCGTCGTCGTCGTCGTCGCCTCTGCCGTCGCCATTCCCTCCGTCATCGCCATACCGGGGCCGACTTCTCCTCTTTGAAGAAGTAATAATAAACCCTACTCCTTCGTCTCATTAACATAATGTCTTTATTTTCTTAGTTGTGATATTATTCCCTAATTATCTTATGTTTATTGTGTGTTAAACACCACCTATTATTTTAAATATATTGTGTGTTAAACAAATCTATATTTTTAGGTATACTGTGTGATCATTTATTTGAGACAGTGCTCCTGCTATGTCGACTTAATGCTTAAAGTTAGTAGTTTGTTAATTTTTGGTTTAGATATGGGTGGAAAGCGGAAAAGAAATGATGGGAAAAGGTCAAACGAAGAAGATTCAGGTGATGAGAATAATTTGAAATCGGATACTGGGGCGAAGGACCCATAGGGTTTCCCTAGAAGCAATAGATAGAGGGATACCTAATAAACTTCAATGGGATAAATCAACGGGGCTACCAGATGGTATCTTTTTTTCAAAATTCGCGACTTGGATTGGTTATTGTGTAAGAGAGTATGTGCCTCTCGGTTAACCGCGTATCGATCAGTTGAGTAAAGACCATGAGGAAAAGCTATGGGGGAGAATAAAGGTATGTATATACAATAATAAATGCAGCGAGATGAAATTATCTTAGTATTCGATATGTGCTATTAGCCGAAACTAACCAAATATGCTCACCATATATACAGGGAGCTTACACTGTCCCCCAAGAACATGATGGTTACCTAAAAAAAGATTGGGGAATCCTTCAGAGCATGGAAGTTAAAGGTTGCTCAGAACCACTTGTTCGATAAGAAGACTGGGGAGATAAACAAGAAACTGTTAGAAATCTATGTCTCATTATATCGACATATTCATATATGTTTCAATTAATTTAGTCATAAAATTAATTTAGATCTTATGCATGCAAACATAAATAAGATAAGAGAAGAAATCATTGTTCTTACTATATGATTTCGGTTTTATGAGCACCAACAAGATGTCCTTCTTGTTATTTCTTGAGCTTTCCAATAATGGATGAACATCCATGACTTCAAAATAGAAGCCCTCTAATAAGTAGCACCCAAGACTATCCCAAAATCCCACAAACTAACATGTGCTAGATATTTGTAATGTGGTTTACCTTAAAATCGATTACTAATACTCATATACTACTACTAGTATTATTAGTGTTTGATTTGTAAAAATTTGATTCATAAAACTTGATTTTATGAAGAACAAGAGACAGAAGGTTGTTGGGTTTTCATAAAAACATGAGAGAATGAATTATAGAGAAGAATCCCTCTCTCTTTCTCTCCAAAAACCGGTGGGATTAAGTGGTTATGGACCATTTTTCTTTTTCCTTTTTGTCTTCACAAGACAAATTGTGCAAGCCTTTGTCCATAGTCATGTCACTATCAAGTGTCATAGACAAATGAATAAGACAAAACTTCTAAAATTTGCCCACCAATTTCAGTTTTGATGTGTAATATGGAGTCCATTTTATTTTTGTCAATTGTACAATTGAATGTCATGTGACATGTGACATGTCTTATGTCATGTTTTAATTTAAAATGCATATTTAACAAATTAAATATCATTTACAAACTAAATAAATCACATTTAACAAATTGACTAGTAAGTCAAAATTACTTTCTCATAAAATGGTCATTTAAATACTAGTTAGTATAATTCACAACATCTTGTAATTATAACTAACTTATCATTCTCATCTCGCGTGTTTCGCAAACACCGATTAGTTTTAGTAATATAACTTCTTAAATTACTAAATAAAATCTTATTTAATCACATTATAATAGGATGTCATTTTCTCTCTTATGATAATAATTTGTTCAATTTTAAGGAATTAATTAATCTGTATCGACATACAATTGATTAACCTTTTTTTTCAATTAAGGGAATCGTCCTTTAGGTGTGACCTCAAGGGATCAACTGATCACCACCGTCGCATGACAGTAATGTCAAACTCTAGGCAGCCAATCACTACCGATATGTGTGGGCCAGTTGACTATATATGTTATGTATCATCCCTTTCGTATTCTTGATATGAGATTTAAATATGTGATCAATATGATCGACAATTGTGATCGCATTATTGTCGGGGACACTTACTCCAACAATCTCCCACTTGTCCTCGACAAGTGTGCGTCACCAATTCTCTTGTCCTATTACTATCTCCCACTCAATGCAAGGTGTCTTTCGGGTCGTACTTGCAAGTGATCATATCGAGAGTGGTTTCCTCGATCTGGAGAATAACTGATTGACCAGAATTTTCTACTATAGAAACCTTCCGAGCGTGGCCACGCATTTCCAGTTCATTACTCCTCGAGTGGCCCTGAGATATTGTTTTAACCCTGACAAACGGGTGGACAATTCCTATCGCACTATTCCCTTCGACTAGCCACAACCATCATAACCCAAAATATGCCCATTTGACCCCATTTACGAAGGTCGTAGTAACATAAATCAAAGCTAATCTGAAACTGTGCCATCTTTGGCGAACAGTCTATAGTCAAAAGAATCGACTCATTAGAATACTATAGTAGCTCTCGCCACGACCAGGCTATATAAATTTGCCAGAACTCTATAAGCGGTCACTGCCCGACAAAGTGTTCCTAACAGTCTTCCTATGTGATCGACTAGTCATCTCACATGACTGTATGGCACTGAACTTGCCATCAATCGCATCACACTCTAGTCACTTCGAGACGTCACCTCATACAAATGATTACGGGCGAATACTATGTTAATCCGGGTTCACTTTAACGGGGTTCAATATCGTCATACAACCCGTTTGGATGTAACAAAGTATAATAAAAGAGTTTTAAAATAAAACTCGAACGACAAATGCGATTATCACATATGAATAGTCAATGCCTGATTATTATTCCATATTCTATAATCTAATTTGATCTTGTATGTAGTTGTTCATCTCAATTCAATTGAAATGTCATGACTCATCATGTTAAGCCTATGAGAAGGCTTTGGTTAGTAGGTTTTATCAACTTCTTGTACCTTACTCAACCTTACTACATACTTGTTTTCCTTTGTAATGTATACATTTGCATTACAAAATTTTTTGAGTACGTGTCGAGATCCAATCAAGACATAGGCCCTCTAGCCTTAGAATAGCTCCCACTGTTTTCACAGTGTGCGGGACTCATCCTTCTTGCACATCTCATGATTGCAAGTGTACTCAATTTCCGTTGTAAATATTTCTCATTGTTCTTTATTGCCTAGAACGATTCTAGAAAATCTATTTCTTAGATAACATAACCACAATGGTATCTTAACCATCCTAATGTGTTTTGATTATGGTTTTGTTAGAAACCATGCGCAATCTCAATTGTCAATTGTCATTTGTGTAACACCCTTACACAAAATTGCTTCAAAAACACTTTGCATTACATCCTTAATGCTTCTGCAAGCACTTAAGGGTAATCTTTATGTCTTACTTGGTAACTATTACTTAAATTCTATTTGAAACAATTCATCATACTCAAAGTATATGAAGTGTTATACATCATTTCCTATTTAATTGATTTAAAATGAAACAAATGGAATCAATCAAATATGTTCAATTCGATTGAACTAGTCATGAATCTTATCAACATAAGACTCCTTATTTGAAGCTAATATCATGTGGATTTATCTCCATAAATCCGGATATTAAAGATGTACTATATTTCTCCAAAGTCTTAAATCATTCGCAATGATCAATATGTCATCCGCATATAAGACTACTAAAATTTCCGTAACTCCCACTAAACTTCATGTATAAACACAACTTCTCGACTTATCGGGAAAATTTTCATACCATGATCAAATCATTGATTCCAACTCATTGATGTCCTACTCAAGACCCTCTCTTAAGTTTCACATTAACTTAGGATGGCAAGAATCTACAAAACTCAAGACATGAATTGAATACATTCCTTCTAATTGAAGAAGTGAGTTTTAGATTCACTCGCTATATGTATATCATCATAATGAAACACAATCCCTAATAGATCCAAATAGACTTAAGCATTTCAACTAGTGCAAAACCCTTTGCCACCAATCAAGCTTTGATTTTTAACAATTCACTTGGAATTAATTTCGGATTTTCATGGCTCTAAGCCTTGTATTGAGTTGTGACTTAAACACTCTCATGTAAGTCATATGTTCATTACTTTCCAGAAGTAACTTGAATCAAACAATTTCTTTGTAAGTTGTAAGCTCTTTACTTTCTTAAAAGTAACATGGATTCATCATCTTCAACAAGTGATGAATTTAACCTCCTAGGTTTTAAAGAAACAATGTTTTACACAAAACGTCTCATGTAGCCAGGAAAGACCAGTTTCTTGCGACATAAGATTCTTTGTGGCTCTTGAATAATTTCTCCCACTCTGTCTTCTAGAAATAAACTTGTATTTTAGAAAGACAGCTTCACGAGCCACAATCCCGTTGTACTCGAGATTATAGTAAGGAAAAATGAGCATTTGTTTCTTTTGAAAACTTACAAACATGGTACCCTACCATTTCATATCTCATATGATTCGTTTTAGATTTAGTGGAAAAATAATTTAGACAAAATGATAAAACCCCAAAGAGGATCAAGTAACTCAAAGTAACTTGATTGAAGTCCAAACCATATTGAATAGCGTTTGATTTCTTTATCCAACCACACATTATCCCATAATGCGTGCTAAGAGAAATTAATTTGTGATACTATATCACATTTCCTTTGGCTTTTATCAAAGTCTTCACTTTGATAATCACATCACGACTAAATCGTGATTCTTTGAACTCATTGAATTTTTTCAAGGATTTCTCTATTTACCTTATTAAGTAAACACATTAGCGTCAACTTAAATCGTTGGTAAAAGAAAATGATCAACCTATTTTGGATCAATGATTTACAACCTCGATCTCCTTTTCAACCAAAAAAGGGCACGAGACATCTTGTTTTGAATACAAGATACGCATATACCATAAGATCTAATGGTTTCAAGAGTACTCGATAACTCTTTGCGTTCATCATTCCAAAATCTAAGGTTTAATCTTGGGTTACCAATTTGAGTCTTGCATCATCTTCATGATGTATCATTCTAGTTTGGTTTAGAATATAATCACCTTGATAATGGGCTAGCCATACATCAAATCATGGTGTATAGGGTTACAAAAGTGAAACCTCTTTTGTATCTTAACAAGTTCATATTCTTATTTAGAGTTTATGCACTTAATAGTCATAATTAAGTATAACTATAAACCCTAAACTAGATTGAGTACACAATGACTCTATCTCTCGATATTATTTGATGCTAGTCGTCATATTCTAATCATCTTATGTATCGCATACAATGATGAAAACCACCATCGGTTTCTAATATTGACGAAATGGTACTAGCAAAACTTATGTTAATTGAATAAACATTTAAAGAAGAAGGTCCCATTAGATGTCCCACAACTAACTTGTTGATTCTTCAATAATTTGGGGTAGTTTCTTCTAGTGTCCAACATTTAAGACAATGGAAACTTTATCTGTCGAGATTGATAGGTTTAGTATTGTTATTCTCAATAACGTTACTTTTAACATTGCCTTGTATCAATTCCATTCTAATTTTACTTCTTAGAACCTTATCCTTTTCTTAACGGTTTAAAAGAATGCTCCCACTCATTTCAATGAGTCTTTGCTTAGAGAAGCAAAATTTGAATTTCATGAAGACTACTCTTCATTCGTTCGTTTAGTCTTAAAACTTTCATTGAAGTGGTTGCGGTATTTTGGTCAATTTTGATTTCCAACAAATCTAGTTACCAAAATGATATAGCATTTCAAAGTACTTAACTCAATTAAGAATATGAGAAACAATTCATTGTAAGTAGATATGTTAGTCAAGAATCAAAAACCCTTTTGATCACGAATAACTTTTATCTATACTCTTCACAAGAGATCCTTACAATGGATAATATGAGGTTTTTAGAAGAAAATTCAAAATTATCTTTAGTTACGATATTTTAATGGAGATTTGAATCAAAAATCGAAATGATATCGTATATGAATTGCGGTAAAGAAATAGAACAATATCATAACGGAATAGTGGAAAACTTAACATTTATCGTTTTATTAATACTTGTAAATAACAAGTAAAGCATTTACATAGTGACCTCTACCCAACTATGATAAATGATTCCAAGATCCAAATTCATATTAACTTGGGCACGGTGTGGCCGATAAATCCCTTATCAATATAACTCGGTGGATTAACTCTTTAATCGATTCTACTTTTAAAGCTCTTGGTCGATAAAATTACATTAATATTTATCTTTAGCCCGGAACACATGCGACTACGGTCATGAATACTTCTGTTGAGCTCAATCCAAATTTCGAATAAATGTGTCCATGATCCAAACCCACATTAACTTGGGCACGGTGTGGCCGATGAAACCCTCATCAACATGAATTTGATGGATAGACATTTATCACCCACTTCCCCTACGTAATACGGTTTGTACCCCGGTGTGGCCGAGTGCACCCCCTCACGAAATAGGTTTTCATGGTTTCTACTTTTTGGTAAGGCTAAGTCTCAATTGTTTGTTTTAGCGAGAGGTCATGTCAATTTATTATCTATCACGTTTTAAGTGAACTAAAGCGGTGAACTACGATAATTGTTATTGACACGGTCGATAAACTCGATAAAAATGATAATGCATGTTTTAGTTATGGCGATTTAGCGATGCATGCAACATATAAATAAAATGCAAAGCATAATAAAAATCCTAGTATGGCCTTCCTAAAAAAAAGTAAATCTAATTTAACTATTACAAATTTGGAAACCAACTCCTTTGGTCGCTTGAACTTCGGTCTTGGCACGCATATCAAGGCAACACCGTCTTTAATGGATCGCCTTCTCGAGTGGCACCGTCGTCAAGGATCTCCGGAATAAATAAATTACATAACAAATTACATAATTTCCTATTATACATTTGTAATTAAAATAAAATAAATCTATTAAATTACAAAACGGTGATACGAGATCACAATAAATTACAACCGAATCGATATTCCTATACATTTCGGGTAATATCAATTAAAAACTAAGGTCATACTATCAATTAAAAACTAAGGCCATACTAAGTAAAATTACATAATTCAAAAATTATATAAAATAAAATTATGACAATCATAAATAAAATGCAGCTATGTATGAACATGCCCAATTTTATGCTAAATCGCCTTTAAAGAGCCAATATCGTATATTAATCGGTTTTTACGGATGTGCGTGATTTTACCTTTTAAAAATCAGAATAATTACATAAAATCATATTTATGTACTAGTTAATTACCCTAACCATCTTAGGACTCAAAATTAGTCTCCACTAATATATTGACAATAATTAACTTATATTTCTTAATATTGTTCATAAAAGGACTTAAAATTACAATATAATGCCATAAACTTCAAATAAATCATAAAAATTTCAAATAAATTTGAAATTTGAAATTTTAAACTCATGAACATTCTGGAAAAATACCATGACACTCATAATGTTCAAAAACTTAGGTTAAAAATTTCGAAATTTATCGAGAAAAACAATGTTGCGGTTTATCGGATTTATCAATTATTACCATAAAAATATGAGAAAAATTATTTTTATCAACTTTTCAATTTTAGATCTGAAATAGGTGATAAAATACAACATGTGACGTTTTTCCTTAGTCATGAAGTATGTTTTAGCAATTTTTACTAATTAAAGTCACTATTTATGTGATTTTTCATCAAAAATTCATAAATCATGCATAAAGAATTCATTATAGCCAAAAATTTTACACACATATTGTAAAATTGCATGTGACAACATACTAAATTTGTATGACCATATTTGAAATATAACTCATATTAACCTATTTTCTCATTTAAATACGATTTTATATTGAAAAATCCATATTTCGAGCATAAAAACTCATATTATTATGACAATTTAGAGGCCATCGGTAGATAATATATGTGAAAACATATCCAAAAACCACTGAAAAATTCAAAGTTTACCTAATTTTCGTCCAAAAATGACATTTTTATCATAAGAATCACATTTTAATGGCAATAATATATAAAATGAACAATAAAAATCCATAAATAAACCAAAATATCCTAAATACATTTTAGGACCAGAAACTTTAAACATGCAAATTTATTTTAAGGTTTATCTTCATAAAACCAAATTAATTAGTTTTGTATGTTAATCATATAACTCGGAAAAACTATAAATCGATTTACATGCAAACAACCTAAGGCTCTGATACCGCTTGTTAGAAATCTATGTCTCATTATTTCGACATATTCATATATGTTTCAATTAATTTAGTCATAAAATTAATTTATATCTTATGCATGCAAACATAAATAAGATAAGAGAAGAAATCATTGTTCTTACTATATAATTTCGGTTTTATGGGCACCAACAAGATGTCCTTCTTGTTATTTCTTGAGCTTTTCAATAATGGATGAACATCCATGACTTCAAAATAGAAGCCCTCCAATAAGTAGCACCCAAAACTATCCCAAAATCCCACAAACTAACATGTGCTAGATATTTGTAATGTGGTTTACCTTAAAATCGATTACTAATACTCATATACTACTACTAGTATTATTAGTGTTTGATTTGTACAAATTTGATTCATAAAACTTGATTTTATGAAGAACAAGAGAGAGAAGGTTGTTGGGTTTTCATAAAAACATGAGAGAATGAATTATAGAGAAGAATCTCTCTCTCTTTCTCTCCAAAAACCGGTGGGATTAAGTGGTTATGGACCATTTTTCTTTTTCCTTTTTGTCTTCACAAGACAAATTGTGCAAGCCTTTGTCCATAGTCATGTCACTATCAAGTGTCATAGACAAATGAATAAGACAAATGAATAAGACAAAACTTCTAAAATTTGCCCACCAATTTCGGTTTTGATGTGTAATATGGAGTCCATTTTATTTTTGTCAATTGTACAATTAAATGTCATGTGACATGTGACACGTCTTATGTCATATTTTAATTTAAAATGCATATTTAACAAATTAAATATCATTTACAAATTAAATAAATCACATTTAACAAATTGACTAGTAATTCAAAATTACTTTCTCATAAAATGGTCATTTAAATACTAGTTAGTATAATTCACAACATCTTGTAATTATAACTAACTTATCATTCTCATCTCGCGTGTTTCGCAAACACCGATTAATTTTAGTAATATAACTTCTTAAATTACTAAATAAAATCTTATTTAATCACATTATAATAAGATGTCATTTTCTCTCTTATGATAATAATTTGTTCAATTTTAAAGAATTAATTAATCTGTATCGACATACAATTGATTAACCTTTTTTCAATTAAGGGAATCGTCCTTTAGGTGTGACCTCAAGGGATCAACTGATCACCACCGTCGCATGACAGTAATGTCAAACTCTAGCCAGCCAATCACTACCGATATGTGTGGACCAGTTGACTATATATGTTATGTATCATCCCTTTCGTATTCTTGATATGAGATTTAAATATGTGATCAATATGATCGACAATTGTGATCGCATTATTGTCGGGGACACTTACTCCAACAGAAACCACCAACGAAGAAGTATCAGTATGTCAACCAGCAAGATTGGTATAACTTTATTGCTTATAGGCAATATGACAAGTTTAAGGTAATTTATCTGCTACTCATTGGGATCACTTTAATAGTAATCACTTAATAAGTAATGAAACATGCTTACGTTACTCGATAGAATTCATTTTATGAAGACTATGAGTAGGAAGAACCAAGAGAACATTTCAAAGAAAGAGAGCGTCTTTCATGGCTCCAGAGGTGGTTATAGATTGATTAAGAAGAAGCTTAGAACTATCAATCGTCACGACGCTTGGGTGGCCGGTCACATTCTTAAGAATGGAAAGTTAGAAACTCCATATGATAAGGCCATCAAAGAGAAAATTATAAGTTTGAATAAATATGTCGCTCCTACCACTGGTGGTTGGTTATATAATTGCGAGTTTAAATAAAATTTAGTTGTATAATTGTTTTATGTGTATGTAGAGGATCTGTGAGAAGAAGGTACAGGAAGGAAAATGGAAGCCTGAAGGACGCGATGACATTCTTGCTAGGGCAATCGGCAAGCAGAGCATCCAGGTCGTGTGAGAGGGGTATCGATGCATGTTGGTATCACTAAGTATTTTGGGAAAAATACTCGAAGGACAATGAGTGGTGATGATAGGGTATATAAATACTGTATTTTATTCAACATAATTTATATATGTGTGTGTGTGTGTGTGTGTGTGTGTGTGTGTGTGTGTGTGTGTGTGTGTGTGTGTGTGTGTGTGTGTGTGTGTGTGTGTGTGTGTGTGTGTGTGTGTGTGTGTGTGCTGAAATTATACTAATCTTAATCATATTCATTTCTACTACACAGCTACAAACAATGGTCAGGTTGATACTCAGAATGGTGGAAACGGGGGATAAGCCATCTGAAAAAGAGTTGGTTATGGTTCGGCAAGTCATAAAGGAAGCAGGGGAGAAGAAGAAAAAAGTGGGCATGCGAAGTGAGAAAGACCAAAAGTCATTGATTTGACTTTTTACATTTTCAGGAGTTACACGAAGCCATTATAGCTGAAATTAGGACTACTACGTCAACACCAAAAGTCATTGATTTAACTGCCTCTCCATCCAAAATTTAAGCGGTAGTAATAATTTGAAAAATAGATTGTGAGTTTTTCCTTTTTTTTTGGTTAATTAAATTATATATGACGTCTCGTGTAATGTATATATTTATTTTCTAAATTTTAGACCGGGGTTAAATCTACTCTTGCTGCACACAACGTTGGTGTTCGTCTTAAACTTAGATATCACACTGATGATTATAAGCAAAAATTGAATACTCCAACGTTGGTAGCTTTGCACCAGCTGGCTGAAAGGAAGCTAGCTATCGGGGTAGTACTCATGATTGACATCGGAGAGGATGTTATGGGCAAAGGTACAACTATTTGTATTGATGGGGAATCATTGTGTAAGTTTCTCGACCTTGACGAGTTAGATGCTATGCACATTGTAATTTGGATGAAGTAAGTTTTTTAATTAAAACTTGTCATTTGTTTTTACGAATAGTGATGTTTATTTAAATCATCAATGAAAATAATATTATTCGTTCCATTTGTCGTAATAGGTACCTGTGTACACACATCGCTGAGGGGAACTATGTTTCTCATGACTACGGATTCGTGTCACGTGAATTGTTCTCTCACAAGTCGATTGGATACAAATACAGAGAATACATCGATAAAATTGTTGAACGGTTGATGACGCCCAAAAGCCTATGGTTAGCCCCATACAATGAGAATCGGTATGTATAGTATTTTATTATAATGGATCACGATTCTATTCATTTATTAACACGCTTACATGCATGTATATGAACTAACAGTTCAATTTTCAATATTTTATAGCAAGCATTGGCTGCTAACGGCAATCAATGTGACAAAAAGCATGTGTACTGGATTGACTCTTGCGGACATAGTCCCACTGAGAAATTTGTAAAGATGATGACTGAGTAAGTTTACAACTTTACATTATAATGTCAATTGTTATTGTATGACCTTTGAAGACTAGGCTCCTTTTAATGTCCCATCAATATTACTGAGCCAAATGCTAATTATAATTTCCTGTATATATTTATGAATTAGTGTGTTTCAAACAATTGGAGCATCAAGTCTAACTTTTGTCACGATAAAAGTAAGTGTATTCTGAATAATTACTCGTATCATTTAATTTATGTTTATGCGAGAGGTTGATCTAATTTATCTTATTTGTATGTGATTTATATAATAGTTTCCAATACAACCAGACAGCCTACAATGCGCCTTTTTCTATTGTCGGTCCATGTGGGAGATTATCACCCGAAAGTATATCAACATTGAGCCACCGGTTAGTGTGTTTTAATAACTATTCAAACGTAACTTAGGTTTAGCTCTGTGTAATATTCCACTTATTCTGTCTATTTTGATTAAGTATATTTTGATTTGTAGTTCCCACCTTCCGTCAACAACAAAGACCTAACCTATTCGAAGGAAGACATCGCCGACATGAGAAATAAGTGGGCCACTTATTTTCTTTCATTAGCGGATGGTCAACAGTCTGCTCATTATGTAGGTGTGTATATAGAGCCATGTGTAATTAGTTTTGGTTACCCTGTTTATAATATTTTGATGCTGGGTTGAATAGATCAATCTGTGTAATATTCTGATATTGCAGGATTAAAATTTTGAAATGCAATTTCTTTGAAATGCTATTTTGCAAGTAACATTTCAATGGAACTGCCATCGCAAAAATTAGCATTTCAAAGAAAAAGTCTGGAACCTGCTAAAACAATTTTTTTTAATAAAATATTTATAAATTCGATTACGATTAAAAATAAAACTGTGGTCAATAAATCTATTGAAAACAGTCGCATTTAAATATAAATCCGTTGACATATTCATCCATAATATAACGGTTTAATAATCACAAACCGTTATCAAATTGATGACATTTAAAACGGTTTAATAAGCATAAACCATTGTCATATTTACTATTTTACAACGGTTGTATTTCAGTAAAACCGTTGTCATAGGATTCCGTAGAGCATTCAGACTAATACTACCACGGTTTCAATATTATAGACAACGGTTTTTGAACCGTTCTTAATATTGTATTACGGTTATTTGAACCCGTTTTTTACATTTTATAACGGTTCCGCCTTTTTAACAACCGTGGTCACGAAATAACAACGGTCGATGTAATAACGGTTTCGTATTTTGTATTACAACGGTATATTACCTTATCTAACCGTTGTTGCACCGATTATTTGGCGTAGTGGTAGGACTCTCCCGGTACGTATCTCAACTTGGATTCATCGAAATTTATCACCACTTCTTTAGCAATTTTGGTGATCAACCCACTCACATAAATCTCGACTCTCGGAAATGGGTTATTTAAGGGTTTTTGGAAAGGAAGGGCTAGGTGATGGCCAATGTTTATCTCATATTTCACGGGCTTTTGGAATAAGTAAGAACCAAGAATTTCTAGTTCATCCGAATGGAAAATCCAAAACATGTCCCGCCCAAAGATTGTCCACCCCATAAATCGGTGCCAAATACGAACTGGCGCATTATGGCAAGAATTAGCCGCCATTTTCAGATTTGACTTGTCCTCCAAACCCTAAATTGCAGTCCACAGTTTCCCGTATTCAAATCCCTCCGGGGGTCGGTAGGTCTTAGCATTCTTGAGACAAAAAATTTTACATAGCTTCTCCAAAGGGATATTGTATATTGAATTCATGAGTCGAAAAGTGACATCCTTCACCATTCCTGTACTCCGTTTTTTCTCAAGTGAGAATGTGCTCAAGAATTCCCAAGTAAGTCGGGGGTAGGTCTTATGGCGAAGGTTATACATATCCCCCATCCCTAAACATTTGAACAATTCATGGCATGCTTTATCCAAACCAAGAGCTCTCACAGATTGTCTACAAATGAATCGGGTGAGGGGAAGAGGGCAGCGTTTCAAGAATTGAAACTTACCACGGTGGATTTTGTTAACCCATACAATGTCCGAAAAGTTGTTGAGGATTTGAGGGAGTTAGGGTTAGGGAGAAGGAGTGATTTCTGATTTTTGAGTTAATGTTGGTGTTTTTCGAGTTAAATTAGGCAAGTCAAACTCTCCCAGCCGAGCTGCCGGTTAACCGTCTTGGAACACATGATTTCCAAAATTTAATCAAAGACCTGATTGTTGGCAGCGTATTCTCAGCCGGTTATGGGACTGACGGCCGCCCAACCGGCTGGGAATACTCCTTCGTCAAATTTTTATTCAGAATTTAATTTTCAGGTCTTCAAATCCGGTTGGCCGGCTCCCAATGCTTCTGTTGAGCCCAATTTAACTTGGACCGACCTCATTCTAGCCTGGCGTAATTAGGCTAAGTGGGGCAACCAAGGACCGGGCAAATGTAACTACTACTTGACGAATGAAAGTACATTCCGGGGCAGGTAACCTGTTAAACCCTAGAAGAAATTGTAATACTACGGTTTTATGAGTCTCTGGGTACTCTATCGAGTAGGCCTTACTCTGTCGAGTAAGGGTGTGTTGCATTTTAAAAATAGTTTCTGACCTGTTGGGTACTCGATCGAGTAACCTTGATACTCGATCGAGTAAGGGGGCACTCGATCGAGTACCTCAGCTACTCGATCGAGTAGCCGGTTTACGGGGTGATGACTTGTCGGGTTTTGTTAATAATGCGATTAAGTATATAATTACTTCCGCCACTTTTCTTTAAACACTTTTACAACCTAATTGCTTTCAAAAGAGAAAACAAACTACGTTCTTCGCATCAATCGCATTGTTGGCAAATCCCGGAGCTTGGAAGGTCGGATTTTACCTTTCTTTATACCTTTGTGATCCTTGCGTCGAGGGTAAGATCTACGTACCATTTTTATAGTGTTTCGTTAAAGTTGGTTAAACCCTAATTTGGGATTTGGGGGTTTTGTTGTATTTCGTGATTGGTAGTGGTGATTATATGTTTGTATGTTAGGAGGAGGATTCGTAGAAGAAGCCTTTTGATATCAGCTGTGAGACCGTCTGACTGTGTTTCTTTCCAGATAGGGTTTCCCTACTCAGTATTAGTCCCATAATGCATTGTTGGTGTTTCGTGATTGTTGAATATTATCGTATTCATATTGTGACGGTTGTTGGTTGATTGTTGTTTGATGGTTGTGATTGTTTGTCTCTGGTTCTCGAGATGCGTTCTCGGCTGAGTGGAGTCACTTGCGGGAGTGGCTTCACGCCCTAGTTTCGCCCTCCGTGGAACCCGCCACGGGAGGAGATGTGCACATTAATGGGACAGGGTTATCACTCGGTATGATGAGCGGGCATTTGGTGGGTACGGCTGCGGTCCCCCAGCGGGTGGCTGGTCCAAAGTGGACGATCGGTGAGAGATTGATTGGAGTGGGTGTGATTGTGTGTGTGATCGTTTGAGCTGTTTGTTTACTGTGTTGTTGGTTATACAAATTGTGTGATTAGTACTGACACCATTTAATGTTTTAAAAACTGTGGTGATCCATTTGGGGATGGTGAGCAGTTATTGAGCAGGTATGAGTCGAGTTACTGGGATAGCTGGGATGTGCCACCGTCTGATGATAGAAGTCTTCCGCTGTAGCTTTAGTAGTTTAATAAACATTTCATTTAGCTGATAGACAGTTGGTTGTGAGAACTTGTATTCGTATTTTGGTATTTGGTTTTGGATTGTAACCTTTCACTAAAGTTATACTATTTAAATGTTGTTTCGTTATTGTCTGATGATTATCATTGCCTCGTGTAACCGAGATGGTAGCATCCTTATACCTGAGTGGTCCTGGTAAGGCACTTGGAGTATGGGGGTGTTACAAAATGGTATCAGAGCAACGATCCTGAAACCTGTAACCAATGAATCTAATGAACATAGGGAGTCAATTGAAATGAACCCGGGGTAAAGGTTGTAGGAGCTAATGCAAAGGCTTGGGAGACGTCCTAAAGTCGGGAACTCGCCCTACAATTTTGAACCGGTCACATGGGGGGTATATTACAAGGTCGTATGTGATGTTTGTTAGTTTGTATGTGAATGTGATGATGTATGTTGTCATTGTTGGATGTTTGGAGTAGAAGGTTGAGATTGCGAATGAAAGGTTGGTGAAACGTATAGAACTGTTGTTTGAACAAGAAGCAAGTTGGATGTTTACTATGTGGCGTTTGATAATATGATATAGTGCTTTGTTTTTTTTTTTGGTTAAATGTAAGCTTTCATTAATGAACAAAAAGATAGAGCAATGATTACAAGGGTTTAAGGGCCACACTTAGCATCCATGCTAATTAGCATAGAATATCCAAATGTTGTACCCAGGTTTTGTCAACATTCAATAAAGGTAATCTAATAAACTGATTAATCCTAGTATGCACCAATCTTCGAATATCCTTCACAATACAGGCAGGTTTCATGAGCTTCAATTCAATCCTGCATTTGTTCCTCTCTAGCCAGATGTAATACCAGCAGGCCATCTGAGCCATTCTACAAGCATGTCTCTGCAACTCAGTCCCATGCTGAATACCATGCTCCAATTTAATCTGCATCCAGTCCTCAATCATACTCAAAATCTGTTTGCTGTAACTGCATGACTTAAAGAGATGCATATGTGTTTCAGGTCCAGCTGCACAAAGAATGCAGCAATCATTATCAGTCAGATGAAGTTTGTGCAGCTTTTCCTTCATATTGAGAGCTTCATGCTTTATCAACCATCCAATGAAAGAGTGTTTAGGAACACACCAATTATCCCAAACCTCAGAATACCAGCTTACAGAGGGGTTCATACCCTGCAGCCAGCAGTAACCAGACCTAATAGAATAACCCTTAGCATCAGGCAGCCAAGAACTATTCACGTAACCAGTAGCCATCTTATCCCTTACCTTGCATATATTTCTCCAATTCCAGTTGGAGTCTGCAGGAGGGACATAAGAAACCTAATCAGAGCCTTTCATATATATATGATCTATCCATTGAACCCAGAGCCTATAAGCTTTAATATAGATCCAGTTCACCAATTTTCCAACAGTAGCTATATTCCACATTTCAGCATTTTTAATACCTAATCCTCCAGTTTTCTTGCTACAGCATACCTTATCCCATGCCACCAGTGGGGCTCTTTGGTATTCAGTGCCCCCATCCCACAAGTAGTTCCTACAAATTGCAACAATCCTATGTATAACCATCTTAGGGATAAGGAAAATTGCAGACCAGTAATTGTGCAAAGTATTCAACACTGAATTAATCAATGTCAGTCTACCAGCATAGCTCAATTTACGTGCACCAATCCCTCTAACTCTAGCTACTATCTTCTCCACAAGGATGTTACAATCATGCCTTGTCAGTCTCCCAGCCTGAATTGGGATCCCAAGGTACCTAAAAGGTAAAGCACCCTCCTTAAATCTAGTAACTTGGAGAATATCCTGTTTCACAGTTGTAGAAACACCAGCAAAAATAACTTCAGATTTAGCCACATTAATTTTCAAGCCAGAGGAAGCAGAGAAGGTAGAGAAAGCTCTCAACATCAGCATGATTGAGGTGGTATCTCCCTTACAAAACAGCAACAAGTCATTTGCAAATAGCAAGTGGTTCAGTTTAAGCCCTTTGCAAAGGGGATGATATCTGAACTCCCATTTATTTGTGGCAAAATCCAAGACTCTTGACAAATATTCCATGCATATGGTGAACAGCAAGGGGGAGATAGGATCCCCTTGCCTCAAACCTCTTCTACCAGGGAAGAAGCCAAAAGTAGCTCCATTGAGATTCAAAGAAAAGGATGGAGTAGTCACACACAGCATCACCAACTTTCTAAACTTCTCAGGGAACTACAAGGCCACCAACATTTGATCAATAAAACTCCATTCAATAGAGTCATAAGCTTTTTGAAGATCAAGCTTGAACATACACCTAGGTGAGCAATTCCCTCTATTATACAGTCTCACCAGGTCTTGGCAAATCAGTATATTTTCCAAGATACTCCTTCCATGAATAAAAGCTCCATGGTTCCTACTTATAATATTAGGGAGAATAGCAGCCAACCTATTGCAGAGGAGCTTGGAAATAGTTTTATAGATGACATTGCAACAGGCTATAGGCCTAAAATGCTTTACACTCTCAGGTCTATCCATTTTAGGGATAAGAGTGATCAAAGTATCATTAATCTGAGTTAGCATCTTTCCACTGTCAAAAAAATTGAGCACTGCAGCACAAACTTCCTCACCTACTAAATCCCAAGCATCTTTATAAAATTGAGATGTATACCCATCAGGACAGGGAGATTTATCCTTGGGTATACTGAATAAGCACTTCTGAATCTCATCACATGTAACAGGCCTATTAAGAATCTCCCAGTGTTCAGGAGTACAACACTGCCCCCTCCTAACCACATGGACATTAATAGAGTCAGTAGCACTCTGACTACCCAGCAAATCAGTATAATAGTCTAAGAATGCCTGCTGAATGCTATTTCCATCAGTGCATAGATTACCATGGTGATCCTCAATGCTCAACACCTTATTCTGCAAAACCCCCTTCTTAATAGCATTATGAAAGTAAGCAGTGTTGATATCACATTCTAAAGACCATTGGACCTTAGCTTTTTGCACCAAAAAACTATCTCTAGTAGTAAGTAAGGCCCTAAGTTCCTGAGACACTTCCATCTCCTGCTGCATTAACTCCATATTCCCAGGACTATCCACCAGTTGTGTCTGAATTTGCTCAAGTAAAGCACTTGTCAAGTTGAAACTGTTTTCAATATCCGAGAAGCAACTTTTATTTAAACTTTTTAGCACTGGTTTAAGCTCTTTCATTTTCTTCACCAGTTGGTACATTTTTGTGCCCAAGTACTGTCTCTCCCATACAGTCTTCACACAGGCCTTAAATTGAGGAGATTGACCCCACATATTGAAATATTTGAAGCTTCTTCTACCAATCAACTCAGTTCTTTTGTGCACAATGGTACAAGGACAATGATCAAATATCCCTTCTGGATGAAAATGTGCCATATAGTCCCCATACTCCAACATCCATTCATGATTACTCATCACCCTATCCAATCTACTATAAACTCTATGAGCTGGTTCTTGTTTATTAGACCACGTAAATAAAGCTCCAATAGCTTGAAGATCTTCTACATAGCAAAGAGAGACACACTCCTGAAAGTGTTCCATCTCAGCCTCAGTGGTATTGCCCCCAACCTTTCAATTGGAGAGAGCACAGTGTTGAAGTCTCCTGCCCAGATCCAAGGTTCATCACAGTGTAAAGCTATTTCTTTCAGAAACTTCCATAATTTCATCCTCTCAGACAAGTCATTATGAGCATATATCATAGTAAGAAGAAATTGTTTCCCTTCTAGTCTTGACTCAACCTTCATATGGATAAATTGAGTTCCATAAGCTAGCACATTAACACAAAAAAGATCAGGCTTCCATAAGATCCAGATTCTCCCTCCTTTATGCCAACTACTATTTGTAGTAATGCTCCAACCATCACAGAAGGACATATTCTTATTCAACATATTCCTAGGTTTAATTTTTGTTTCTAATAATCCAAATAAACCCACACCTTGAGAGTGCATAAACCATTTGACCACCCTCTGTTTATTCAGGTCATTTAGACCCCGTACATTCCAAAAGCCAATATTATGCATGAGGGGTTATAGGAGGGGGATCCTTACCACTTCTCCCTACCCCCCCTAGGAGTAGTCCCATTTAGTGCATTAAGGAAAGAGTATGGCTTCGTCTTCCCTGCTGCCCTCATTCCAGTAATCCTTCCTTGCCTATTAAGTTTCATAATATGCATAGCGGGAGTAGCAACAGATAGCCTAACCAGAGGTGGGAAAACATCAGGGGTGAAAAGTTTCTCCTGAGCAGGTTCCACAGGCTTCTGAACAGGCCTCCACTGTTGCTGTTTCTTTTGTGCAGGTTGGGTAGGCTTGACACCCACCTTTTGTTTAACTTTAGGGAGAGCCTTCCTGCATTGCTGCTTTGTATGACCCAACTCCTTACAATGCTCATAGGTAACCGGCCTCCATTCATACTCAACTTTAACAACCACCACTCTACCAGCTTCATCTAAGAACTTAACCTGTTGTGGTAACTTTTGATCCATTTTAAGCTCCACTAAAACCCTAGCATAAGCCAGCCTGGTCTTGTCTATGGTAGCCACATCCTTTCTAACATACGTACCAACCAAACCAGCTATGACAGGCAAACAATCCCCCCAAAACTTCAAAGGGATTCCAGATAGTTTCACCCAAACAGGAACAGTTTCCACTTTTTCCTTTACTAAGTTAAGTTCAGCATCCCATGGCTTAATTATGATAGGTTTGTTATCAAAAAAATAATACCCTGCATTAAGTAAGGCATCCATACCAGTTTGTGTTTTAAACCTAACCAGAAATAACCCATTAGACATGAAAGAAACTCTGTAAATGCCAAATTCCTCCCAGGCCTTATAAACATAATCCTCTATAACTTCAAAAGGTGGATTAGAGCCCAGAATATAGCAATAAACAGACTGAGACCAGAATTCTACCTCAGATTTTACATCATCTGCAGTAAATTGAAGTAACTCAGCAAGCTCCTCATCCTCTGCAATTGTTTCCATGATAGGAATGTTCCTTTTACCTTTTCGAAGTGACCAACCAGCACCCTGTTGTTCCTCCCCGCCTTCTGACAAGTTTAGGACAGGAATACCAACTAATTCACCCAAAGATACTGTCTTTTTAGCATCTGCAGTTGCTGGTCTCTGTATTGTAGTTTCCACGGGCTTTCCATGACTATCCCCACTTTTCTCACCCAAAGTCTCTTTATTTTGTTGTTGTTTATCCTTACTTTTTGGTGTTTTTGTGTTTTTTTGAGCTTTAGACGTTGAAGCTGAAGCTAAAGGTGAGAAAGAATTTTCTGAGAACGTCATGACTGCCATTGTTATTGTGTATGATTGTTGAAAACTAGGTTAAAATTTCAGAGAATATTTCTCTTTCTATCTCTAGCATTTTTTAGTTTTTATTCAAGGTCAAGTTCAACATTAGTGCTTTGTTGATCATATGAAGAGTTGGTAGAATTGCATGCTTAGCTATATTATAATGTTGAGTTTATAAAGTTGCATAGAGTATGTTGGGATATGTGAGATAACATGCGGGTAGTATATACGAGTCAGCATGACTCGATCGAGTAAGGGGGTACTCGATCGAGTAGGTGAGGTACTCGGTCGAGTGGGTTTGACTCGATCGAGTGGGTATTTGACGTTTTTATAACCAGAAACGTGTTTTTGGGTACTCGATCGAGTACATAGGGCACTCGATCGAGTAGGGGGTCACTCGATCGAGTAGCTGGGCTACTTGGTCGAGTATGTTAGAGATCAGAAGGTCTGTTTTGGGTCTGATGTCTGGGCACTCGATCGAGTATGGTGGGCACTCGATTGAGTAGCCTCTACTCGATCGAGTAGGTTTAGGCACTCGATCGAGTGTGGTCTGGGCAGTCAGCTTTCGTGTTTTGAGGTTTTAGTGCGTATGTTTATATCTACCCTTTCTTATATAGTTTCAAGATGCCGCCCAAGAGAAACGCCTTGTATGCGAGAGCTGAGACCATGAACATAGATGATATCGTTAAGATGTTGGAGCATCAGGATGCTCTTACGGAGGCCTTAAAGAAAGTGGGAAAGGATAAGGAGGTTGACCACTCTAAGATCAGCCTTTATATAGCGAGGTTTAACCCAAAAGAGTACAAGGGAACCGGGGAACCGAACCTTCTTGACAACTGGCATCGTGAGATGGAGAACATACTAGACCTGGTTCACTGTCCTGATGAGATGAGAGTAGAACAAGCTGCGTTCTACCTGAGGGAAGTAGCTGGCGAGTGGTGGGATAAGGTGAAGGTGAGTGCTAGGGAGATGTATGCGAACCAGGGCTTACCTGCTATACCTTGGGAAGAGTTTCGGAGGGCTATAAGGAAAGAGTTTGTACCGGAGCATGTAAGGAGTAAGCTGAGTGATGCGACCATAATTGGCGCATATTTAGCCCCCGAATTACCATTGTTTCTATGCTTTTTAGTGCCTATTTGGGTCATTTCTTATCTTTAGATCTTTGTTTTGCATATTCTTTGAGATTTTGATCCCTTGGTAGGAAAGGAGTAAGAATCTTGCATTTTCATGGCAAAACGAGGCTAAATGGATCGTATTCAATGACCAAGCATCAAGGAGAGACAAGACTAGAAGGCCTTTGTACATAGCTAAGTAGAAGATCAATGTTGAGAAAGGATCCTTGAGTCCCCAAGGAAATCCCCAAGGATTCTATGAAGAAAAGGAAAGAAAAGAAGAAGGAATGACGCTGTAGAAGAATCCGAACGGATCATCCATGATCCGTCCGTCCGCCCAGCTCAATCCGAGCGTCCTTACCCAGGATCCGCTCGGATCCCCCAGGCCCAATCCGAGCGTCTTCTGCCTTGATCCGCTCGGATCGTCCATGCCCCATCCGTCCGTCTCGACCTCCATCCGCTCGGATCACAGTACAGCATGGTTTCGTCCTTCAAGTTACAAAATGGAGACGCCCTTCTCTCATTGAATACCGGAGTCTCCTTGCTCAACTTAAAAAGTGTAATTACTAGTTTAACCCTTAGTTAACCCTAATGCATCCTCCCTAATTTTCACTATAAATACCCCATTAGTCTAATTAGAGGAGCATGTTCTTCTAATCAATATTTAGAGTAGTTAATATCAATCAAATCTCTCTTCAATATTGTAATCAAATATTAATCTAGTTTTAATCCAAGTTTTAGTTCTTGAATCTCTCTCTTGTTCTTCATTTATTTTGGGTAATTAGAAGATTATTGGGTTTATTGGGAGATTGACAACCTTCCATCAATCATCAAGTTCTTCTATTATTCTTGCTTTATTATTGGAATCATTAGTAGGTATAATCTCTTAATCCCTTTTTAATTATTGCTAATTACTTTCATTTATTCATCATGTTTCATTATGTTAGTATGATTGACAACCTTTCTAGCATGATCAATATGATAATGAGTGAGTAGTCTCTTAGCTAGGGTTTAATGGGTGATTAGGGGAAACCAACATGGGGATGATTCATGCTTAAATCAATATGCTTTCATATCTTATTTGCTTGCTTGTTTTGATCTTAATACATGCACATGTTATGTTTGATGAAATGCTAAGCCTATGAATCCTTGCATTTATTATCATCTACTATCTCTTCAACTTGACTTGTAAGACATAACCCAACTCGAGTCTTGTTAGATCATGCATGTGTTAAGTAGGAAAGATTAAGTCGACTTGTAGGTGTTGTACAATCTATGTGATTCGGCTCCGGGACCCAAACTTTCCTAGGATTGTAAGATATAACCCAACTCAATCCATCACAACAATAATTGCTTGCTTATAAATTGAGAACATGTTTGTATGATCATATCCCATGAATCCCCTATGAACCCATGACACCCTAGTGCTTTTAATCAATTGTTTACACCCTTATTTCATTTACCTTGTTAGTTTATTTTCATTGCTATTTTAGTTTAGTAACCTTCTACATCAACCCAACTTGTGACACCCCTAGACACCACTAGTAGCAATAGAAATCTTCGTTTTCAATACCCGTCCCTTGGGATCCGACCTTTACTTGCCTCTTTACTAATTTGTAGAGTTGTTTGTGAAGTATAAATTGTGTTTTGTATCGACCATTGACCAACGACCACAATTGCTTAATTTGTGAACTAAATGGCTCCGATCAAAAATGGCGCCGTTTTGGGACGGTGTTTAATTGATTTTAGATTTCTTTTATTGTTTTTAGTTGTGTCTTTTTTCACCTTGGGGAAGTAAAACTCCTCAAGGTTTGTTCTAATTGTTTTCTAGTTGTTTGATATTTTGCATGTCTAGAAGGTTACAAAGAGATTTGTTACCTTTTGACCGTGAAATCGAAAGAACCTTGACGAATAATAGGAGACTTGTTAGGAGGAATTTGGGAGGTGTTGGTGAAGTTGTTCAACCCACTAGTGAGTTTGTCAATCCTTTCGCAATAGAAGGAGAAGAGAACCCATTAAACAATACCACACAAAATCCACCTACAATGCCTAAATTTTCGTCCCACTCTACACCCACCGAGGAGAATTTACCAAACGGTACTCCTACCCCACAACATCTTACCGGAAATTTTATTGCCAAGTCCGCCTTCATCCAACTAGTTGAGAGGAGCCAATTCGGGGGCATGCCAAGTGAGGACCCTCATTCTCATATGGAAACCTTTTGCGATTATTGTGATGCTATCTCTCAAACGGGCGTGACTCAAGACCAAATTAGATGGGTCTTATTTCCTTTTTCGTTAATCGGAACCGCAAAGCAATGGTTGAAGGGCCTCGATAAGGCCACCCTTGGAATAGATTCTTGGAAGAAGTTAGCTCTCGCTTTCTACAAAAAATTCTACCCACCGGAAAAGACCAATATGCTAAGAGCTCAAATCACGAGTTTTAAACAAAGGGATGAAGAATCTTTGTATGAAGCTTGGGAGCGGTTCAAAGGTGTTTGTCGCTCATGTCCTCACCATGGACTTAGCGAATGGTTTTTAGTGCAACAATTTTGGAATGGTTTATATGAAGATTCAAGGAACATTCTCAATATGGGATCAAATGGAATGTTCACCGAAGTTGATGACAATCAAACATGGAACAAGATTGAGGAAATGGCGGTCCATAATTCGCAATATAGTAGGCCTCGCAAGGCTACTAGAGGAAAGTATGAAGTGGACACCGTTACTCAATTGGGTGCTCAACTTAGTGCTCACATTGACACTATCAACTTGAAGTTTGAACAAGCTATGGCTAGACTTGAGGAAAACTCAAAATCAAAACATCATGTCAATGCCATGACGGCATCCTCATCAATCCCAAGTGGGATATGTGAGAATTGTGGAACCTTAGGTCATGATCAAAGTGAATGTAGGGGAACAACCGAGCAAGTCAATGCTTTCCAAGCTTACAAAAGCGGTACCCCTTATTCAAATTTTTACAATGAAAATACCAAGTTCCACCCAAATCTCTCATACAAAAGCCAAAATGTTCAAAACCCTCAAACAACATACACTCCACCACCCATGAGAAATCAAAACCAAAGACCCTTTTTCAATCAAAACCAAGGTTACCAAAATCAAAATCCATACAATCACCACAATGACCAAAGTTTTGATGTCCAAAAAGCGGTCCTTCAAATGCAAAAGAATCAACAAGAATTCTTCACCCAAATGCAAAAGGATAGCCAAGCGAAGGATACCACCATCAACAACATTCTAGCTCACACCAAGATGTTGGAAACACAATTGACCCAACTAGCATCTTCAAGCTCACAAAGACAAAGGGGGCAATTACCACCTCAAAGTAATCCCCTAGACATGAAACGGTTAGTGCCATTCACTTGAGAAGTGGTACAAGGTATGAAGCACCGAAGGAGCAAGTTGAGGATGAAGTTGTGAGAGCTAGTGAGAATGAAGTTGTGGTGCAAGGTCCCAAAGAAGGGGAATCATCAAAAGAAGAAAGTTCAAAGAAAAATGAAGATAAAGCCAAAGAAAAGGAGCCCATTGTGATTAGACTTCCTTTTCCAAGTCGTCAAGTCAAGCCCAAATTTGATGATCAACTTGGAAAGTTCATGGAAATTGTGAAGAACTTAGAAGTCTCAATTCCTTTCACGGAATTAATCAATCACGTTCCGGCCTATGCAAAGTACATGAAAGATATCCTCACAAAGAAGAAGTCGATCCGGAAACTTGAGACTATCGCCTTCACTAAGGTGAGTAGTGCCATACTTCAAGGGAGTTCACCTCCAAAGTTAAAGGATCCGGGAAGCTTCTCAATACCGTGTACCATTGGCGACACAACGATCAACAAAGCCTTATGTGATCTAGGGGCTAGTGTGAGTGTCATGCCGTACTCGGTGAGTAAAAGGTTGGGAATGGGAGAGCTTAAGTGCACCAATATCACACTTCAAATGGCCGATAGATCGACGAAGACACCGCTAGGGATATGGGAAGATGTCCCCGTGCGAATTGGGAAGTTTTTCATCCCGGTGGACTTTGTCATTGTTGATATGGAGGAAGATTCCAACATTCCAATCATCTTAGGAAGACCTTTCCTACACACCGCGGGTGCGGTGATTGATGTGAAGCATGGAGAGCTCACTCTAGAAGTGGGAGATGAAAGCATAACTTTTAATCTTGACAAGACCATGAGAGCTCCTCGTTTGCATGAGCCATGTTTCATGATTGATCATTATAGCCGGAAAGATGAGAAGAAGAGATCGGAACTCCAATGGAGGAAGAAAGTTGAAGATGCTCCATTCAAAGAACAAGTGAATTGTGACAAGGAGAGCTTGCATAGCTCATCAAAATCAACCAAGGAAGAAGAAGATGGCCTCATTAGCCAAAAGAAGAATTTGGGAGAGTTGTCTCCATCCAAGCAAGAGATTTTCAATGATCAACTCAATGAAGTTTGTGGTCTTTGGGACGACGAATTTAAAGGGATCTTTAATCCCTACATTGGGCATGCCATCGATCATGATCAACAACAAGAACCACGGTCTATTGAGAACCTCTACCATAACAACGAACAAGCTTTTAATTACTTCTTCGAGGTGTTGAGCAACATCAACAACACCTTGAACATGCCTCCTTGACATCTCATCAAGAATGAGAGTTTGGTGGAGTCCTCCCTAAACCACCACTTGTAAATATTTCTAACTCCCTAACTTACATTTAATTTTTGCATTGCATTTTTGTCATTTTTGGATTTTATTTACCTTGATCAAAATAATTGTCATGAAAAGAGAGAAGTGAGGGAGGGACTAATGATTTTAATTGATGTGTAGTGATTTACCTTAGTGTGGGGATGGCAATTGCCTAGGCTATTCACGCCTTAGTAGTGCCCCCACAATGAAGAACACAAGAAAAGAAAGAAAGAAAGAAAGAATGTTAAGGAATGGGTTTGCGCAAGGATCCGTGTAATCAAGGAAGAATCCGAGCGGATTCTGGAGAATCCGCCCGTCTGCAGAGGATCCGAGCCCCGGTGAGAAGACGCCCGTCTTGGGCCTGTGCAAAAATTGAAGAATTCTGTCTGTTAAGGAATCCGAGCGGATTTTCGGAAAGACGCCCGTCTCCCAGGATCCGTCCGTCTCGGTAAAATCCGCCCGTCTTGAAGTCGAAGAAAAACAAGAAAAATCTCGGATGAGAATCCGACCGGATTTCCCAAGAGACGCCCGTCCCTCAATAAAAATCCGTCCGGATTTCCCAGAGACGCCCGTCTTTAGGCGGGATTTTTAAATTTTGAAGCTTGAAAATCCGAGCGGATTGCGCCTAATCCGCACGGATCGTGCCTGCATCTTCGAGATTTTCGTTTCTTTAAATACCCCCCACCTTCATTCATTCATTCATTCATAAACACTACCCATAACACCAAAACCCTCATCCTCTCCATCTCAAACACAAAAACCCTCAACAAAATCACCAAAACAAAATCAAACCACCCTTCAAACATCAAATTAATCACTCCATCTTCAAGAAAAATCAAAACCAAGCACAAAATCTTCACCCTTTGAGTCGATTTTTGCTCTAATAAAGGCAAAGCCTTTCACTTTCAAAATCGATTTGGGCATTCTACAAATTGAAGATTTTTGATTCTCTACTTGGTTTGTTCATCAAATGGCAAGAACAAAGGGAGCAACAAAGGCAACAAAGGCACCAAAAGCAAAGGCTCTCTCTCAAAGGCAAAAAGCTCTACAAACAAAGAAAGCTTTGGCAATGGTGGTGTCAACACCAAACTTAGAAGTGCAACAAACTCAACAAATTTCTATGGAAGCATCACCTTCTACTCCGGTAATTAATCAACTCTTGCATTATCCGGAGGTAACTTTCATTTCCGATGACCATAGAAATTCATTTGTCAAGTTTGCTATGAAACAAATTCAATCCACCAAGTTCATATGTGAAAAAACCTTAGAGAAGCTAGGTGTCCTTGAACAAACAAGAGTCTTTTTCAATGCCATGGGTTTGAAGAAATTGTTTGAAATGAAAGAAGTAACATACCCCTCCCTTGTCTTGGAATTCTTAAGTTCCTTGAAAGTGACAAAAGTTGAGAATAGGGAAAATATTGAGTTTCGTCTAGCTAACACTAGTAGACGCATTTCCTTTCCGGAATTGGGTGCAATTTTGGGTCTTAGCGATGAACATAAATTCTATAAGCAATATGGTAAGTACGATCCCGCGCCTCTTTGGGAGGCAATCTCCGGGAAGAAATATGAAGATTTTCATGCTTGTCGTGCTCTCTTGGTCCATCATCCGGGCATAAGAGTTTGGCACAAAGTTGTGGGAAATACCATAATTGCTAGAAGAGACACCAATCATTTCACGGGGCTCGATTTTATTCTCCTTGAATCAACTTTGAATATTGGAAGAATTCACACCAAGCCTTACAATTGTTTGAGGCTATTGGTTGATAGATGGCTTCATGTAGATAGTGGGAAGAAGGGTACGACCGTTATTGTTAATGGCGGCCTTGTCACGGTCCTAGCCAAGCACTTTGATCCTAATTTCAATAAGGATAGCAAGTACAAGGCTAAGAATGGTGGCCATCTCATTGATATGTCCACCTTGATTAACAAGTTTAAGTGGGTTGTTCACAATTCCCTTGATACCAAGTATGGGTGGCTTACTAGTGAGGCTCGTTCATTCACTTTACCCGCAAAGATTTGCCGTCTTAGTGTCCACCGGACCAACTATTTACTTCCCCTAACCAAAGAAGCCGAGTACATCATTCAACAACAAAAGGGTGACCATGAGGCCCCCTCCTCTTCCATTATCATACCACCTTACCCCTATGACTATGAAGAGTTTACGCCGGAAGGAATTGAAATTGGGAAAGACTATGTAACTCTTCTTATGAGAACCATGCACAAGCAAGCTTATGAAGACCGGAAGAATGCATATCTAGCTCAATATCCTCCCCTCCTACATTTAGCTAGGCAAGGACTCCTTGATCCATCTTGTCCTTTGCCTAGTTGGGCGGATAGAGAAGCTTTGTTCCCGGGTGCATCAAGGGATGTGGTGGAAGATAATGAGGTTGTTGGAAATGATGAGGAGATTGATGATAATATTGAGGAAGAAGCAAGTGGAGATGAAGAAAGGGATGGTGAAGATGGTGAAGATGATGATGAGGAAAGCAATGAAGAAAGTGCCAAGGAAAGTGGCAATGAGACCACTTCTCATGAGGGAAGTGGTGATAATGATAGTATGATGGAAGACTAGCCTTGGAGATTCCTACTCTCCCACAGTTTGTCTATATCTCTTTGTACTTTACTTCATTTTGATCATTGGTTAGTTGAGTCCTAGCAACATCAAAGGACTCACACCTCGGTTCCTTTGAGGTGCTCTTTATTGTTCCCACTTTTGTAAAATCCAAAATGACAATCTAGTCTCATGCATAGCATAGCATGTGCATGAACTCCCCCATGTCTCGACATTAGCAATAGTGTCTTACTTGGTTTGGGGAAGTTGATGCATACGCAACGGGAGGTAATCTAAATTATCCTCTCCGTCATAACAAAACAACATGCATCATGTAGAATAGCTTAGTGTAGAATTGCATTTAGCATAGAAATCATGCATCACTCTTGCATAATTTCCATCATTTTGGCCATTGAGGACAATGCCCATATTAGTGTGGGGATGGGAATTCTAACACTTAACTTCTATTCAAAAACCCATAAAAATTGAAAAATTTCAAAAATCATAAAAATTTGAAAATTGAAAAATCCAAAAACAAGTTCATTTCCTTTGTATATATTGTCTTGTATATATTATGTTTGTTTCATCCTTGTTCACTTTGATTGACTACGCCACATCCGAGACATGAGGATATTGAAGACCGCATGGTATGATCTTTCCAATCTCCTTTTTCCTCTTTATGTTAATGACTATGTGGCTTTATTTTGATTGATGCGGTAAAACAATGTGAACTTAGGACTTGCATTTAGTTTATATGTCATATTAGTTGGTAGAATCATTTGCATTAGGATGTTTATATGTTAGTTGCATCATGGCATGTAGTTTGCATGTTAGAAAAATTTTGCGAAACCGTCTACTTCGGAAGCTTGACAAGTGTATATAGGCCCTAGTAGATGCTTTTTATTCTTAAGAATTTGCTTGTTAGAATGCTTGTAAAACACCCTAGGATGTGTCATGCTAGTATCCTTTGACCCATGGTTTAAGGCCGAGTCAAGAGTACCTTGTGGTGTGATAACTCCTTGGCTACCGTTTATTCCAAGGTGACCCTTGAAACCATGCATACTTCTATCCATCATCCATGTTCTACCACATTTTTGTCATCAAAGGGAATGGGCACAAAAAGAAATTGATTTGAGTTCAAAGAAATGAAAAGTGAAAAAAAAAAAAGTTTGCAAAAATGCATCAAATGAAAAGAGGAGCAAAAATAGAACTCCTAAAGCTTCAAATACAAGGCACCCTCGTTACTAATTGGGGTGACTTTGGAAATGTTCAAAAATGCAAAAAGTTGTCAAGTATTGAAATGCCAAAAATCAAAAAGAAATGGCAAAGAAAGTGTTCTCAAATGTCAAATGCCAAAGAAATTTGGGGGGAAAACAAAAACAAAAGCAAACTCCCAAAGTGAAACTCAAATGTCTATCGATCCCTTTATCCATCATATCCATTTTTGTGCATGGTAGAGAGGGGACGACCCTTCTTCTTGTCTAGGCAAGAGGGGGAATTCCGCGATCCTCCAGTGTTTCTAACACCATAGGGAGTCTACTCTTGACAAAAGCATTTAACGATTGAGGACAAAGGTACCCTAGCTTGACACCTTTTGGAGGTGATTTATTGGTATCCTTCTAGGCTTAGTAGTTTGAACAAATTGCATCTATGAAGGATTGTGTGCCCTTGAATTGCTTCCCTTGTAGATAATTCCCGCCACTTAGATGAGGAAAGTGGCTATTCTTTTGTAGATGCATCCATTACTTGATTTTGTGTGCTTAATGTTTGGATGTGTCGCCATTTTGGCAAGACCCACCTTGCCTTGCAAGAAGGCATCCTACCTCATGGTTGTCTTGTTGTGAGTTGAAGGGGCGGAGTGAGACCCGCTAATTGTCTCATATCGGCTATTATTATTAGGTTAGGTTAGTATTGGTCCTAGTCTTTGTCACCTCTTTACTCGGGACGAGCAAAGGTTCGGTTTGGGGATATTTGATGCGACCATAATTGGCGCATATTTAGCCCCCGAATTACCATTGTTTCTATGCTTTTTAGTGCCTATTTGGGTCATTTCTTATCTTTAGATCTTTGTTTTGCATATTCTTTGAGATTTTGATCCCTTGGTAGGAAAGGAGTAAGAATCTTGTATTTTCATGGCAAAACGAGGCTAAATGGATCGTATTCAATGACCAAGCATCAAGGAGAGACAAGACTAGAAGGCCTTTGTACATAGCTAAGTAGAAGATCAATGTTGAGAAAGGATCCTTGAGTCCCCAAGGAAATCCCCAAGGATTCTATGAAGAAAAGGAAAGAAAAGAAGAAGGAATGACGCTGTAGAAGAATCCGAACGGATCATCCATGATCCGTCCGTCCGCCCAGCTCAATCCGAGCGTCCTTACCCAGGATCCGCTCGGATCCCCCAGGCCCAATCCGAGCGTCTTCGCCTTGATCCGCTCGGATCGTCCATGCCCCATCCGTCCGTCTCGACCTCCATCCGCTCGGATCACAGTACAGCATGGTTTCGTCCTTCAAGTTACAAAATGGAGACGCCCTTCTCTCATTGAATACCGGAGTCTCCTTGCTCAACTTAAAAAGTGTAATTACTAGTTTAACCCTTAGTTAACCCTAATGCATCCTCCCTAATTTTCACTATAAATACCCCATTAGTCTAATTAGAGGAGCATGTTCTTCTAATCAATATTTAGAGTAGTTAATATCAATCAAATCTCTCTTCAATATTGTAATCAAATATTAATCTAGTTTTAATCCAAGTTTTAGTTCTTGAATCTCTCTCTTGTTCTTCATTTATTTTGGGTAATTAGAAGATTATTGGGTTTATTGGGAGATTGACAACCTTCCATCAATCATCAAGTTCTTCTATTATTCTTGCTTTATTGTTGGAATCATTAGTAGGTATAATCTCTTAATCCCTTTTTAATTATTGCTAATTACTTTCATTTATTCATCATGTTTCATTATGTTAGTATGATTGACAACCTTTCTAGCATGATCAATATGATAATGAGTGAGTAGTCTCTTAGCTAGGGTTTAATGGGTGATTAGGGAAACCAACATGGGGAATGATTCATGCTTAAATCAATATGCTTTCATATCTTATTTGCTTGCTTGTTTTGATCTTAATACATGCACATGTTATGTTTGATGAAATGCTAAGCCTATGAATCCTTGCATTTATTATCATCTACTATCTCTTCAACTTGACTTGTAAGACATAACCCAACTCGAGTCTTGTTAGATCATGCATGTGTTAAGTAGGAAAGATTAAGTCGACTTGTAGGTGTTGTACAATCTATGTGATTCGGCTCCGGGACCCAAACTTTCCTAGGATTGTAAGATATAACCCAACTCAATCCATCACAACAATAATTGCTTGCTTATAAATTGAGAACATGTTTGTATGATCATATCCCATGAATCCCCTATGAACCCATGACACCCTAGTGCTTTTAATCAATTGTTTACACCCTTATTTCATTTACCTTGTTAGTTTATTTTCATTGCTATTTTAGTTTAGTAACCTTCTACATCAACCCAACTTGTGACACCCCTAGACACCACTAGTAGCAATAGAAATCTTCGTTTTCAATACCCGTCCCTTGGGATCCGACCTTTACTTGCCTCTTTACTAATTTGTAGAGTTGTTTGTGAAGTATAAATTGTGTTTTGTATCGACCATTGACCAACGACCACAATTGCTTAATTTGTGAACTAAATGGCTCCGATCACTGAGGGAGGAGTTTGATGGGTTTAAGATGACATCTGATATGTCAGTTGCTGAGTACTACAGGCAGTTTAATTAGAAGTTTAGGTATGCTGAGGATATGGGTTTGAGCGAGGAGAACCTGGCGCTGAGGTTTGAGAGGGGGTTGACCCCTAAGATCATGGATAAGCTACCCGTGGGAGTCCTTACTGATGTTAAGGAAGCTTATGAGAGGGCTGGGAGAGCTGAGAGGTTGGTGGAGATGGCTCAAGAGAGAGTGGTTGAGAAAAGAGAGGCTGAGAGTGAGGGTGGTGGCCAATCTAGTCACAAGAAAGGCAACCACAATCAAGCTAGAGGGTTTTCTTCTGAGTCAGGGTTCAGTGCTGGGGATTCCTTTGGGCGTGGCCGTATGAGTAGTAGTGGTAGTTGGGGGATGACCTGCTATGGCTGTGGCGGTGTAGGCCATAAGAGACATGAGTGCACGAGTATGCCTGGAGCTTTTCAGAGATCGGCTCAGGGGAGCTATTCTCAGGGACCTGCACAGAGTTATGCGAGCAATAGACCGTCTGGGTCATGGTCTAACCGGGGAAGTCAGAGCTATCAGGGTGGAGGTAACCGCAATGGCGGTAATTCTTATCAGAAACCAGCTACGAACAACAACAACAATCGGGGTCGGGTGCTAAGCCGACCACATCAGTACTGTCCAGGGAGGTGGATAGAAGACCAGTGGAAAGTTGTACATGATGGACAAGAAAGCAGCTGAGGATGATGCACATGTTATCACTGGTACTTTTCTTGTTAACGGTATTCATACCTTTGTTTTGTTTGATTCGGGGGCGTCTCAGTCGTTTGTATCTTCGAGTCATGTTAAAGGGTTGGGTTTGAGGGTATATGAGTCTGTAAGTGAAAAAGTTTTTATACCTTCGGGTGAGTCTGTATCATGTGGGAGGTTGTATAGAGATGTGTCTATGATAGTTGGGCAAGTTGATCTACCTGTAGACTTGCTAGAGTTTCCGTTAGACGGTTTTGAGATGATAGTCGGGATGGATTGGTTGGGAAAGTATGAAGCTAAGATAGACTGTCATCAAAAGAAAGTGTCTTTGAGAGGTCCTAAAGGTGTTAGTGTGTCTTATCGTGGGTTTGTGGTAAAACCCAAAGTTAAGTTGATTGCAGCTATGACCTTGAAGTCTTATCTGAGGATGGGATGCCCTTTGATCTTGTGCCATGTGAGAGATGACCGGATAGAGAGTCCGACAGTTGATCAGATACCAGTGGTGTATGAGTATGCAGATGTTTTTCCATAGGAGATTCCGGGGTTGCCACCGAAGAGGGAGATAGATTTCACGGTTGAGTTGAAACCGGGGACGGGGCCAATCTCTAAGGCACCGTACCGGATGGGTCCTAAAGAGATGGAGGAGCTCAGGAAACAGTTAGATGATCTGATAGAGAAGGGATACATTAGACCTAGTGTATCTCCGTGGGGAGCACCAGTTCTTTTTGTGAAGAAGAAAGATGGGAGTTTGAGGTTGTGCATAGACTACAGAGAGCTGAACCAAGTGACGGTGAAGAACAAGTATCTTTTGCCAAGGATAGATGACCTGTTTGATCAGTTGAGTGGTGCATCAGTCTTTTCCAAGATTGATTTGAGGCCGGGGTACCATCAGGTGAAGATTAGAGAGGTGGACATACCAAAGACAGCTTTCACGTCGAGGTATGGTCATTATGAGTACGTGGTGATGTCGTTTGGGTTATCTAATGCACCGGCTGTGTTTATGGATTTGATGAATAGAATCTTCAGATAGTTTTTGGACAAGTTTGTGGTGGTGTTTATCGATGACATCTTAGTCTACTCCAAGACTAAGGAGGAACATGAGTAGCATCTGAGGATTGTATTGCAGACTTTGAGGGAGCATGAGTTATATGCTAAGCTGTCCAAGTATGAGTTCTGGTTAGAGAAAGTTGCTTTTCTGGGGCATGTGATCTCTATGGAGGGAGTAGCTGTGAATCCGGCAAAGATTGAGGCAGTGACAAAGTGGAAAGCACCAAAGAATGTTGCTGAAATCAGGAGTTTCTTGGGTTTAGCTGGATACTACAGACGGTTCGTGAAAGATTTCTCCAAGATAGCTAGACCTATGACATCTTTGATGAGGAAAGAGAACAGGTTTCATTGGGATGAGAGTTGTGAGACGGCGTTCCAAACATTAAAGGAGCGTTTGACCACAGCTCCTATCTTAGCATTGCCTGAAGGGATCGAGAACTTTGAGGTTTATACAGATGCCTCAAAGAATGGGTTGGGATGTGTGTTGATGCAGAATGGTAAAGTGATTGCCTATGCTTCTAGGCAATTGAAGCCTTATGAGGAGAACTATCCTACACATGATCTGGAGTTGGGTGCAGTGGTGTTTGCTCTCAAGATTTGGAGACATTACCTTTATGGGGCGACCTTTAAGGTATTTTCGGATCACAAGAGTCTCAAGTACATTTTCACTCAAAAGGAGTTGAACATGAGACAAAGGATGTGGATGGAGCTGATTGGCGATTATGACATGGATATTATCTACCATGAAGGGAAAGCCAATGTTGTTGCAGATGCTTTGAGTAGGAAGAGTGTGCATTCTTTGTGTACAGCTCTATCTTTGATGAGGTTGAGAGATGAGGTGGGGAAGTTTAGGATACATATAATACAGAGAGGGATGCCGTGGGAGATTTGACAGTACAGCCTGATCTTTATGATGAGATTCGAGGTAAACAAGCGTTGGATCCTAAGATGGTTGAGTGGAGAGCTGGGGTATAGAAAGGGACAATGTCTCGATTCTCTATTCATACAGATGGTAGTTTGAGGTTTGATGGTAGGTGGTGTATCCCTAATGATGAGAAGCTAAAAAAGACTATCATGACAGAGGCACATTGTACACCATATTCAGTACATCCAGGTGGTGACAAGCTGTACAAGGATTTAAAGAACACGTTTTGGTGGCCTGGGATGAAGAAAGAAACAGCTGAGTTTGTGGCCCGTTGTTTGACATGCCAGAGAGTTAAAGGGGAACAGCGACGACCACAAGGTAAGATTCAGTCTTTAGAGGTACCTGAGTGGAAGTGGGAATCCATTTCTATGGATTTTATCGTGGGTTTGCCAAAGAGTCAACAGGGTAACAACATGATATGGGTAATAGTGGATCGACTGACCAAGTCAGCTCACTTTGTGCCAATGACAGATACATGGACTAAAGCACAATTAGCTATGGCTTATCGGAAGAACGTGCTTAAGTTACATGAAGTCCCTAAGGACATAGTATCTGACAGAGATGCGAGATTTATCTCAAGGTTTTGGAAAGAGTTGCAAGAATCTTTGGGAACAACTTTGAAGATGAGTACAGCATTTCATCCTGCGACAGACGGTCAGACTGAGAGAACGATCAAGATTCTTGAGGATATGTTACGAGCTTGTTTGATGGACTTTAGTGGTAGCTGGTAACAGAGGTTGGATTTGATAGAGTTTTCTTACAACAACAGCTATCACACTAGTATTGGCATGGCACCGTTTGAGACTTTATATGGGAGGAGATGTAGGAGTCCGATTTGTTGGGACGACAGTGCTGAGGCAGTGGTTCTAGGACCAGAGATGGTTGAACAGATTAAGATGATCAGGGAACGAATGAGAGCAGCTCAGGATAGGCAAAAGAGTTACGCAGATCTACATCGCCGGGATATAGAGTTTCAGGTTGGGGACAAGGTTCTTCTGAAAGTGTCTCCTATGCGTGGGGTTATGAGATTTGGGAAGAAAGGCAAGCTCAGTCAGAAGTTCATCGGGCCTTATGAGATCTTAGAGCGGGTTGGAGAGGTTGCATATCGTCTGGCTTTACCAGATGCGTTAGAGAGAGTGCATAATGTGTTTCATGTATCTCAGTTGCGGAAGTATGTGAGTGACCCGTCACATGTGTTAGAGGCAGAGAGCTTAGAGCTAGATGAGTCCTTATCATATCTTGAGGTACCTAAGCAGATTCTTGACCGGAAGGTTAGGAAGACTAGGAATGGTGAGACAGTTTTGCTTAAGATCCTTTGGTCTAACCACGAAGCTGAGGAAGCTACATGGAAGGCAGAAGAGGCCATGAGAGAGCGTTACCCTTTCCTTTTTGATCAGGTATGTATGGTTACGGGGACGTAACCTTGTTTCTTTTAGGGGGGTAGGAGATGATCGCGAAGACTTTTAAGAGTTTTTATACCCTTTTTATGTTGTGTCGGTATGTTTATTGTGGTTGAGTCGGGTTGAGTTTGGGTTAGTAACATGTTTTATGTTGAGTTTTGTTTTGGTTGTTGAGTCGGGAGTGTTGTAGTGCGCGTCTTTGTCTTGTTGTGGTTTGAACTTCGGGGACGAAGTTCTTCTTAAGGAGGGAAGACTGTAATACTACGGTTTTATGAGTCTCTGGGTACTCTATCGAGTAGGCCTTACTCTGTCGAGTAAGGGTGTGTTGCGTTTTGAAAATAGTTTCTGACCTGTTGGGTACTCGATCAAGTAACCTTGATACTCGATCGAGTAAGGGGGCACTCGATCGAGTACCTCAGCTACTCGATCGAGTAGCCGGTTTACGGGGTGATGACTTGTCGGGTTTTGTTAATAATGCGATTAAGTATATAATTACTTCCGCCACTTTTCTTTAAACACTTTTACAACCTAATTGCTTTCAAAAGAGAAAAAAAACTACGTTCTTCGCATCAATCGCATTGTTGGCAAATCCCGGAGCTTGGAAGGTCGGATTTTACCTTTCTTTATACCTTTTTGATCCTTGCGTCGAGGGTAAGATCTACGTACCGTTTTTATAGTGTTTCGTTAAAGTTGGTTAAACCCTAATTTGGGATTTGGGGGTTTTGTTGTATTTCGTGATTGGTAGTGATTATATGTTTGTATGTTAGGAGGAGGATTCGTAGAAGAAGCCTTTTGTTATCAGCTGTGAGACCGTCTAACTGTGTTGTTTTCCAGGTAGGGTTTCCCTACTCAGTATTTGTCCCATAATGCATTGTTGGTGTTTCGTGATTGTTGAATATTATCGTATTCGTATTGTGACGGTTGTTGGTGGATTGTTGTTTGATGGTTGTGATTGTTTGTCTCTGGTTCTCGAGATGCGTTCTCGGCTGAGTGGAGTCACTTGCGGGAGTGGCTTCACGCCCTAGTTTCGCCCTCCGTGGAACCCGTCACGGGAGGGGATGTGCACATTAATGGGACATGGTTATCGCTCGGTATGATGAGCGGGGATTTGGTGGGTACGGCTGTGGTCCCCCACTGGCAGTGCTGGTCCAGTGGACAGTCGGTGACGGAGATTGATTGGAGTGGGCGTGATTGTGTGTGTGATCGTTTGAGCTGTTTGTTTACCGTGTTGTTGGTTATATAAATTGTGTGATTAGTACTGACCCCGTTTAATGTTTTAAAAACTGTGGTGATCCATTCGGGGATGGTGAGCAGTTATTGAGTAGGTATGAGTCGAGTTAATGGGATAGCTGGGATGTGCCACCGTCTGATGATAGAAGTCTTCCGCTGTAGCTTTAGTAGTTTAATAAACATTTCATTTAGCTGATAGACAGTTGGTTTTGAGAACTTGTATTCGTATTTTGGTATTTGGTTTTGGATTGTAACCTTTCACTAAAGTTATACTATTTAAATGTTGTTTCGTTATTGTCTGATGATTATCATTGCCATGGGTAACCGAGATGGTAGCATCCTTATACCTGAGTGGTCCTGGTAAGGCACTTGGAGTATGGGGTGTTACAGAAAGTTTGATACCAAGACAGGAAAGCATAGAACAGCCTAGCAGAGCTCTTAAACAAGCCAGATTAAATTATCAGGCAACATAACGGTTATGTAAAGGGGAAATATACGTGTCCTACTTTCATGGAAGACCTAGTCCAATTCCAAAAGCATCCTATTATCGCAGCAGGCTAATGTCTGTTGAGGAAGACTAAGTCAAGAGAGTTAATAGGGAATGTGCCCTATTTTTTAGCAACAACTATCAATGGCTAAGAGAGACGTTGAGGAGCATCCAACGTTAGTATTTGGGACATATAAATAGCTACCTCGAACAATTGTAAAGGATCAATCATTGATTATTGATAATTCATTAAAAATTACTAATTACTCACATTCTTCCTTGGTACTCGAGTTTATACACAATATTTGTATTCAGCCAATATAAGAAATACAACAACATTACTTATTTCTCATTCTTATCTATATCTCATTTATATTTTCACTTATAATTTACAGAACTAGATACCCTGACCATATATTAAGCAGGCCGGATCTCTCCAGAGAAAATCCTGCTAAAACAATTGGCGCCCACCGTGGGGCATCTAGTTCATTAATTCTCAAAAAACTTCCTCATCCCTCATTCAATACTCTCGCAAGAATATGGTTGAACTCACCCCAGAACAGCCACTAGCTGCTGCCTTGGTTCAAATCAAAGAACTGGAAACAGTAAAAGAAAAGGCGGCCCAGGCGGAGTCTGAGATCACTAGGCTCAAAGAATCAGAATCCAGCCAGAAGAAGAAGAAGTTGAAGAATCAGGCTTCAGGCTCTAAAACCAGATTTGAGCCTGGAACTCCATTCTCATCCATCATCAAGCAGATTTACTTCTCCAGTTTTGGAACTCTAGAGAAGGATGTCTACCCTAATCCACACACAACCCCTGATAGTGGAATGGACAAAACTGATGTAGCAATAATGATGACCATGCTTCAGGAAATCCAGAAACTCCACAGCAAGATAGAGAATATACCCGGAGTGCTAGATCCTGTAGCTGAAGTGGAAGCTGATAGCTTTGCTGATTCACCCTTTGCGGATGATATTGCAAAGATTGATCTCCCCAAAAAATTCACCGTTCCATATATGAAAACTTATGATGGGACCTCAGATCCACAAAACCATGTTTCCATATTCAAGCAGAAGATGCTATCAGCCTCGATACCCAGTGAACTCAAGCAGGTTTGCATGTGTAAAGGCTTTGGCACTACCCTGACCGGAGCAGCATTGCAGTGGTTCATCAACCTCCCAAATGGAAGCATCAAGAACTTCGCGGATCTGGTCTATGTCTTCAACCAACAGTTCGCAAGCAACAGGGACATGACAAAGAGACCTAGCAACCTGTTCAGAGTGAAGCAGCTCCCGGACGAGCCCCTCAAAGAATTCCTGGCCAGATTTGTCAAAGAGAAGGTGGCCATCCCCAGATGTGACAAGAAGACGGCAGTGGAAGCATTTAGGCAGGGAGTCTTGCTTGACAGTGACATCTATGCAGATCTCACCAAGAAGGCCTGCCCGACCTTTGCTACCGTTCAGTCTAGTGTCTTAGAGCATATCAGACTGAAAGAAGATCTCAACTTCAGGACAAACTCATTCGGAGGAAAGCAAAGCTATGGCCACACCAACAGAAAAAGTTCCTACCACAAAGGAAGCAACTCCAGATCAGCACCTTATTCTAGGCCTGACCGGTCTAAAGTCAATACGGCACAAGAATACAAAGGTAACCTTTCTAGCCTACCAACTATTCCTGAATATAACTCCTCTATAAATATTGCAGGGTTAATCAAACGCCTGGAGAACTTTGGAGACACAGTCAGATGGCCCAAGAAATCAGACTACCCCAGGAAAGATCCTTCAAGATGGTGTGACTTCCACCAGGACATTGGACACACCACAGAGGAATGCATTCAGCTCAGGAAACAAGGGGCGTTCTTCCTAAATAAAGGTTACATCAAAGATCTGATCTAGCAACCCAGAGGCAAAGATGAAGGATCAGGCAAAAGAGATCCAGGGAATAACAGAGATCCTCCTCCTCCTCCCCCCATTTATGAAGTCAAATTCATAAACGGAGGCTCAGAAATCTGTGGCCTGACCAGTTCAGCCGCCAAAAAAGTTATCAGGGAGTCAAAACTTCAATCTCCTTTTAGATCTAAATCACTACCCGCTGTTAATTTTGATGACTCTGACTTACAGGGAGTACCAGATCTGCATCATGATAGCCTGGTGATTACCATGCAAATTGGTACAGCTAAGGTGTCAAGGATCCTTATAGATGGAGGCAGCTCAATTAATTTAGTGATGCTAGACGTCCTTAAAGCCATGAAAATAGACGAAGAAAAAATCACCAAGAAGTCGAGTGTCCTGGTCGGATTCAGCGGAGAAACAAAGAATACCCTGGGAGAAATCAACTTGCCAACCTACGCAGAAGGGGTAGCCTCATATGAAAGATTCGGAGTCCTGGATTGCCTGTCCTTGTACAACGTAATCCTGGGCAGACCTTGGATCCACAATTTCAAAGCCATCCCATCAACATATCACCAGTGTGTAAAGATACCAACTGAATGGGGGATAACCACCATCAGAGGAGAATAGAAAGCAGCTCAGGAATGTTACACTCAGGCTTTGAAACCTTCAAAGTCAGGTAAGTCCCTTGCATAGCAATTAAAGTCCCCTATCAAGAATGCAAATATAGCTCAATCGCAGATGGAGACAGGAGAGGTCATCCTAGAACAAGATTATCCTGACAGGAAAATACTTGTGGGATCTGATGCACCTGACTCAGTCAGACCCAATTTGGTCAGCTTTCTTAAAACTAAGATGTCTTATTTTGCTTGGTCACATTTTGATATGACTGGTATAGATGCTGATGTTATAACTCATAATTAAATATCGACAAGTCATTTAAGCCTGTACGGCAAAAAAAGAAGAAAATTTGCTGCAGAAAGAAATGAAATCATCAACCAAGAAGTTGACTAGCTACTAGACATGGGAATGATCAGAGAAGTTATGTACCCTGACTGGCTAGCCAATGTGGTAGTCGTCCAGAAGAAGAATGGCAAGTGGAGAGTCTGTGTGGACTACACCAACCTGAACAAAGCTTGTCCAAAGGATCCTTTCCCCCTACCACATATTGATACAATGGTAGATGCCACCGCAGGCCACGAGATGCTAACATTCATGGATGCCTCCAGTGGATTCAATCAAATAAAAATGTATCCTCCGGACCAGGAGAGTACAACCTTCATTACTGAAAGAGGGATATATTGCTTTACTACCATGCCTTTTGGATTGAAAAATGCAGGGGCAACCTACCAAAGGCTACTCAACAATATGTTTAAAGATAAAATTGGAGACATCATGGAAGTCTACATTAATGACATGGTGGTTAAATCAAAGAAAGCAAAGGACCATGTCAAAGACCTGGAAGTGGCATTCCAAATACTGGAAAAATTTAACATGAAGTTAAATCCGTCCAAATGCCACTTCGGAGTCTTAGCAGGCAAGTTCTTGGGCTATATGGTGACAAAAAGAGGGATTGACGCCAGTCCTGAATAGATCAAAGCTATCCTGGAACTGGAACCACCAAAAAGTGTCAAGGATATACAAAAGTTGATAGGAAGAGTAGCCGCGCTGAATAGATTTATTTCCAGGTCATCGGAGAGGTGCAAGTCATTTTATAACCTGCTCAGTAAAAACAAAGACTTCTAGTGGACTCCTGGCCACCAATCAGCCTTTGAAGACCTAAAAGCATATCTATCCTCACCTCCGCTACTGACCAAGCCAGTCAAGGATGAACCCCTGACGGTACATCTATCAGTATTGATATGCTCACCAAGAAGCTTAAAGAATTGAGTAAGAAGAATCAAGTGAACCAAGTGAGCCAAACTACCACATCTCATGGACCATCCATGGAAGAAGTGATGCAAAGATCAACTTGTGAGTCATGTGGAGGTATAGGTCACACTTATGAAGTATGTGCAAATAACCACCGTAACAATTTTGATGGGAACAATGTGCAAGAGGTGAATGCTTTCCAAGCATTTAACAATTTCTCCAACCGTCCACCTAGGCCCTCATTCAACAACAACCAAGGATCCAACCAAAATGTTGCCAACCAATCTCAAGCATACCAAGATTATGGGTGTAACCAAGGGAACCAAGGTAATCAAAACTTTTACCAAGGAAACCAAGCCAACCAAGGGTTTGGTCAAGGATTCAATCAATGGAACAACAACAATTGGAACAATCAAGGATACAACAATAATCAAAGGTATAACCAAGGGCAAAATCAAGGGTTTAACCAAGGTTACCAAGGGAACAACCAAACTTCCAACTTTAGAGATCAAGGATATGGCTTTCCTCTTCCAATTTCCAACCAACCTTTCAACCAAGAGCCACCACCCCAAGCTAGTAATATCATGGGAGATGATAAATATGACAACTTGGTGAAATTGATAGGGGATTTGGCAAGTAATACCCAACAACAAATCAAGAATCTTGAAGCTAAAGTGGCTTCCCAAGCTCTCATGAGTTCTCAAAAACCACCGGGTGTATTTCTAAGACAAGGGCAAAATCCAAGAGACCCTATGAAGTCAAAGGAAGTTAATGCAATCATGGTTGGAGTTGAAGAGGAAAAAGAAGAGTCATTTGATATGCCAAGTCAAGGGGAGTTATCTTACACTACTCCCTTTTCCATGGCTATGGCAACATTCCAAGAAGTTGACCATGAGCCCGAAAAAGAGAGCATAGAAGACTATGTGCTTGAGAAAATAATGACAATTCATGGTACAAGCTTGGATGTTGAAGTCGAGCCGGATAAGGGAAAGATGGTTATGACTACACCAACCACTATGAGTGAAGAATTTGTGCTTGAAGAAATTGTGGAAGCACCAAATGTGATGGTGGAAGTTGAGAGGAGCCCGGAAAAAGAAGAGATGATCATAGTGGAAGAACACTGTTTGGCCAAGCAAGAAGGGGCCAATGATACTTCAAGGTATGACAAGTTTATAAACTTGGTAGTGAAAATGGAAACCTCCAATCCACCTTTGGTGGATATGCCTCATTATTCCGAATTCCTTGAAGAAGTCATTTTTAGAAGAGTGGACATTAGTGGACATGAGCTTGATGCCTCAAGTGAGGAGTGCAATGTGGTCAAATCTAAAGAAATCCCCATCAAACTTGATGACCCCGGGAGTTTCTCAATTCCTTGTACCGTTGGTGACCAAAGGGTGGATAGTGCTTTATGTGACTTAGGGGCAAGTGTGAGTGTCATACCACTTGCCCTTGTTAAGAGGTTAAATATTTCAAGCTTAACCCGCACTTCCATTACAATCAAGCTTGCCGACGGGACAATCAAATCTCCAAATGGGATTCTCAAGGATATCATGGTTCAAGTTGGTAAGCTTTCAATTCCTACCGACTTTATTGTGTTGGACATCCCTATGGGAAGACGCTCTCGTGTCATTCTTGGTAGGCCATTCTTGGCCACGGGAGGAGCCGTCATAGATGTCAAAGAGGGACAATTGTCATTCAAAGTTGGGAAGGAAAAAGTTGAATTCAAGCTACCACATGCTTCAAAGAAAACCGTGGTTCAAAACATGTTTGTCGTGGAAACTTTAGAACTCCATGAAAATGAAGATGAGAACATGGAACTATTGATTTCTTGTGAGCCAAAAGTTGATGATGAGCCACCGAATAAGTTCCTTGAAGAAGAAGTGAATGCTAAAGATAAGTGTGGGGAAAAGGGCAAGACTTGGGAAACCGAGTTCGATTCTAGCACCAATCCCCCTCCAAAATCAAAACCAGGAATTGATAAGAAGAAGCCAAAGAGATGGAGGAAGAGATCAAAAGGAAAGAGGGTATGTGACCCTAATGTTGACAAAGAGACTAAGGAAAAGCTTGAAGAAGAAATGAACCGAAAATGGCAAGAAGTTCAAGATGCCATGAGTAAGTTGCATGCTTTGATGATGAAGACCAAGGGTTCGTGTCTTGTTGATTCTTGTGTTGAAGGTGGAAGGTTGGTGGGATCTAGGGATATTGATCCCGGTTGAATGAAGTCCTTGAATGAAGAGGTTTGGTGGAGTTACTCAAGAACCACCGCAATGTATATATTCTCTTTCTCTTTAATTAAGTTTTTACCGCATTTTGCATTTAGTGACATGATCCGAAAAGGAGCTAATATAAATTAGCTCTCTTTGTATTCATATAGTATAGCTTGCATCGTATTTCAATATTGCATATAGGTTAGATCATGCATTGCATACTTATTTGAAAACCACTAAAAATTTGAAAAAAAAAAAAATCAACAAAAACATGTATTTCATTTCCGAATTTCCTCCACACATTTATTTCCATTGGAAATATGTAAATAAATAAGTGTGGGGAGGAAATTCCATCATTTTAAAAATACAAAAACATGTTATTTATTTTGAAAAATTTAAAAATATCCAAAAACATGTTCTTTAATTTCGAAAAATTCAAAAACCACCAAAAATATGTTGTTTATTTTTACGATTCTCTCCCTATACTTTGTTCCATTGAGGACAATGTAAATTTCAAGTGTGGGGAGGGAAATATCCACTTTGTGAATATTGTTTATATTTGTACATATACATATATACTTGTTAATTTGAAAAATTATAAAAAATGCCTAAAAATCGATAAAATTCCAAAAATTCCAAAAATATTGCATTGTTTATATATGTTTGGCTAACCTTTGGCATAAGCATTGACCATTTGAGGCAAAAAGGAGACTAGAAGACCGCTTGGTATAGACGTTCTTATCTCTTTCTCCTTTTTCCGTTCTTTCTTTATATATCTTGCATATTTGAAGGAGGATGGGAAATTTTGTGCCTTGGATGTTCCCTTGGGGAACTTTTGGATTGTTGGTGTTGATGTGTTGCTAGGATTAGTCAAACTTGTTGCACGTTTCAATTCATATTTGTTTAATTTCCGCATGCGTTGTGTCTTGTATATATTTGTTTGTGCTTAATTTGCGTTTGCATTGAGTTTGTGAATACATGTTTTCAAAAAAATGTGGTCTAGGGAGGGATTATGATACCCCAATGATGAGTTATGTCTTGATTGTGCCTTCCCCCTCCTCGTGGCTCACACCCGTGTCACATGGTTACCATATGGAAAAAGGGCATGTCCACCAAGTTTTGGCCGCCTTGTGAGACCGGAAGGACCGTAGGCCAGACCTAGACCTCGACCTAACTACTCAAATGTGAGGATTAGAGCCTCCTAGGGTCGGTGAATTCGTACCCGACCCCCACTTAGGATTGTGAGTAGGTCTCCTCGCGAGACGTGTTATGTCTAGACGCATAAGTGTGTCATTCCGTCCTTAGACCATGATTTGCATTTCATTTTTTGTGCACAAGTTATGAAATAAAATTTGTTTCCACATGCATATGAACCTCACATAGCCAAATTGCCTTGTTTTGTCTCTTCCATTATCTCCCTTTTTTATTCACCCCCTTTGAGCCTGTGGACAATGGGCCCACGGGGGCGCTTGGGAAACAAGCGTTTGCATTTGTGGAGTCGCCACCAATTTTTATGGGAAATTGGAACCGTTCGAATACCTCGTGTCATGTCAAGACACAAAGTAGTGACATGAACACCAAGAACTCGTTACCCTTAGCATTCTATGTCTAGAATGACTCTCGTGGATGCCAATGAACACGGATGTTCACAGAGATCTGGAGTAAGGGGTGAGGGTACGTATTAGGAAGCTCTTTTGATCAAACACCTAATCCCGCCCGCCTCGATAGCCGCCTCTACTAATGATTAGGGAAGTTATTCATACTCGATACATTGTCGGTTATATGCATGCAATGCAACATCCAACGTTTTAATCCTAACATGTGAAAAATTAGACTAAGTCGGTTGACACGTAATTTAACATACAATAAATGTCAAAGTAGGAGTTAGTGTTCAATTACATAATACAAGAAATATGATAGATATAATAAATAAAATTACAATAAAGAAAATTACAATAATTACATTGGACTTAGCGATTTATGTCGAAAATACCTTTAAAACGGATAATTTGAGAAAAAGAATAAAACAATTAACGAATGAATCAGTAGGCGATAATACGGTTAATAGTCAATTATACGTAAACTAATTAAACTAGGTCAAGCAACAACGGAAGTTCAGAGGCAGAAATCAACCTGGAAGAGGCGCAAAGAGATCGCGCCCTTTGGAAGAGGCGCGCAGCTTGATTCTTTGCGTCTGTTCCAAGGGTGAGTTCTGGCTGTGAAGCCGGAACTGCAAATCGTTAATGTTCGTGGGTTAATTTAATGATTGATTTATAATATATACTCGGATGAAAGTGATTAAATAAGTTATTTACATATGATTAAGGTCATAAAAACGATAAAACATGGATGAGACGAATATGGATGAAGTTGATTAATACGAATTAATTACATGATTAATGAACAAATTAACCAATTAAACTAATTAGGCTAAATACGATGGATTAATGACGAACATATGACGGTGACAATAAATAAACAGATGCAAATATATCAATGATGAATTCCAGAGATTCAATATGGGTAAATCGAACCTCTAAAACCCGAATTGAGTTTAATGACGAAAACCCGCAAATATTGGTTATTTGGGATTTAAGTCGGAAATTAATGAGATGAATTAAATACTAATGATGATAATATATTACATGTTAGAATTACTATGCTATTATATCAATGAATTGAAGAACAAACGAAAGAAAATAAAAACAAACGAATTGACAAAAGACGAAGGAAGAAGAAAGGAAGCAGGAACTGCGGCAGCCTCACGAAGAGGCGCAGCAGGTACTGCGTCCCTTCGAAGAGGCGCAGCAGTTGCTGCGTCCTTTCTCGACGGTTGTCTTTTGATAATCCGCAAAAAGGGTTTTAAAGCTAGGTTTTACAAATCGGTTTTAAGAAGTATTTTCGACATAAACCTTACATGATGAATACAAAAAGTAAATAACAATAAATAAAAGGAGAGATTTACACCCTCAGACTTACATATTTGACGAAACGAGATGAATTAAGTTTATGATTAGTGATGCTCGACTCGAATGTAACGAAAGTGCCCTCGTAAGAGGAATTAAAACAGATTGATTAAAGTTTATTATGGTGGAGTTAGTCAAATTGGTCGGTCATGCAAACGAGGCTGGTACTCAGAAGGATCCGAGCTTACGTGGTCGAATGTTCAAGCACGTAGACGCCAAAAAGTAAGAACAAAGGTCTAGAATGCAAAGGGAGAAGAGAAGGGCGGACACTCGCGTGAGAAACATGAGGCGCGAAGGCTCCTATTTATACTAATCACGCGGAGGAATTATGGTAAGAGTAGGATACGGAAGGAAAGATCCGGAAACAACCGACTTAGGTTAAACACGGAAACTTGGACAAAAAGAAAACCTTGAGGAAAAGGCGCAGCAGAGTTGCGTCCCTTGGAAGAGGCGCAGCACTTGCTGCGTCCTTTCCTCAGCGGGTTCCTCCTGCGCAAGAAAGCGCGTTTGACAGCCTGTCGTATTTTAGGCATAACTTTCTCTACAAGACTCGGAATAAGGTGATTTTTGTGGCTTTGGAAAGCTAAGAAAGAGATCTAGAACTTTCTGTGAAATAGGCCTGACCCAAAAAAGTCGTTATCACCTCGTAAAACGGGCCTAAAGTTTGGGTTGTCATTTTAGCCAATTTTTTTTTTTTTTTAAATGAAATGCACATTTTGTAATGTAAACTTTTAGTTTAGCCTAATGAAGAGACATGAGACTAAAAATGAGATATAATCTCATTATTTTATGACATCCTAACCTTAGGTAGACAAGCACATTGCTTTGACTCGGGATTTGACGGTTTTAGGAAATGAAGACGGTTTTTTACCCGGACTCCAAATGTACTCTAATTACTGCCAAAACGACCGTAATGACACCTAGATGATAACCGAGGGGTAGACACAAGTATTTGAGCGATCACTTGACGATAAACTTACGAACTGTCATAAATCGTTCTGTGTACCAAACATGCGGCCCAATCATCACCTGGTGTTTGCGGGAGGTGTAGAAACGAGGTGTCTACAGAGCCCCCACTTTGACTAAGGCTTGGACAAGGCGAAAGTCAAAGTATAGCCCTCAGGTCAATCGAAGATTACAACCTGACGACTATGGCGACGCGAGGCGGCTCAAGGGGTCTGAACCAAGGACCTGTCGTCGGGAACATTTTAGAGTCTGTCGACTATCGGGGAGGGTCGTTTAAAGTCCATTAGACTACGTATGGAAGCTCGCCAGCCATAAGAAGAGACCATACCTGAGACTTCTTTCTCGAGATGTTTCCGGAGTTGCGTAGAAGCTAAGGGTAAGCGTAGGAGCTAAGGGTAAGCATAGTAGCTAAGGGTAAGACCTAAAAGATATATAAGGATTGTGCTAGGGTGTGGGACCCTAAAGGAAAGCATCGTCGGGAAGGAGGCCAAATTTAATCTCAACTTAAGGGGTAACCAAGGTTTGGGTGTAGGAACTCTAAGGAAAGGATCCTAAAGGAATATGATCCTAAAAGGAAAAGTGTATGAACTCTAGGGAGTTTGGGAACTTAAAAGAAGGTAGGTGTCTGAACCTGGGTATACGAACCTAAAAGGGCGGCCAGTATGGGAACTTAAAGGCTTGTGAACCTAAAGGAATTGGGATCCTAAGGTTAAGTTTAGGAACTACTGGGTTACTAATTCTTGTTTTAAGCGCGTGCGCTTAAGCTTTCTGAGGTATGAGAACTCCAAAAGGATTTATGGGTTTATGAACCTAAGGATGTTGGTGTGGGAGCTTAAAGGCTTATGAACCTAAAGGAATTGGGATCCTAACATTAAGTTTAGGAACTACTGGGTTACTAATTCTTGTTTTAAACGCGTGCGCTTAAGCTTTCTGAGGTATGAGAACTCCAAAAGGATTTTATGGGTTTATGAACCTAAGGATGTTGGTGTGAGAGCTTAAAGGTTTATGAACCTAAAGGAAGCCATTTTGGGATCTAAGAATCTAGGGGGTAAGAATCCTAACTTTGGGTTTACGAACCTAAGGAAGGAGGCGCTGGTTTGGGATCTTCTGGAGAACGACACCTTTGTCGAACTCTGTGAGGAAACAAAAATGTCAAGGGTAGCAGGACGTAGGTGGGAACTGCTGGGGAAGCTGCTTGGGTCGTCTTCAAACAAACTTCAATAAGTCTTGGGGTTGATGTTGATCTCCACGTATTGAGAGGGATGATTGTCTGTCCGTGTACTCTCGTTTGGGGAACATAATCGGGAACTAATCTCCATGTCTCGAGAGGGATTGTCTGTCCGTGCACTCTCGCTGGGGGAACATAATCGGGAACTGATCTCCATGTCTCGAGAGGGGCGATTGGCTGTCCGTGTACTCTCGCTGGGGGAACAGAATAGAGGTGTGTCGAAACACCTGTCAAAGAATATTCGTTCGTTGTGGCAAGCGAGGTCTTGATAAAGTACTGCTTCTGATACTTACCTTCATGGTTAGTAGCCACACAAGAATGCAATCTAATATATGCACGTAAGCGATTATTACATAGACCTTGAATGAGGAAACACATGGGCTTTGCAAAAGTCGTTTAAAACTTGTTCAAAGAAATTTGTTGTTTATAATGCGTTATGCATACTCAATGGGCTTTAGACATAGTTCTTGACATGACACAGACCTTATACGGACGTGAGATATAGACTTAGCTTGGACTGACGCGACACTAACTTAGGTTTGACGCGACACATGAATGACGTTGACAGACTTTATTTAAGTATTCGCAATCCCTAGCCAAGTGTGGGTGACAATGCGTATCAGTTCCAAAGGTATAAGAATTGTAAGAATGATGAAGGCATATAAAGGCAAGGCATGAGGCATAGACCATCTGTCTACTTGGACATCTTTTGCCGCCGCTCGCTGTAAAAGAGACCCCTCTCTGAGGCATGATAACTTCGAGAATCGATCTAAGATCTTTGTCATTGTCCGGACCGAGTACTAGCTAGACTCAAATGAGAGAGGAATAAAGGAAGGGTGGCATCTCGAAAGAGAAGTCCCCAGGATGAGAAGATGACTCTGTACTTTTGATAAAAGAGACTGGCGACAAGAAGGAGCCCCCGGTAAAGAGGTGTTGGTTGTGGAAGGGATGTTAATTGAGGCTGGAAGGTTGAAAATTGGGATGGTTGATAATTGAGGTGATTGAAAGTTGTTAATTAGGATGGTTGTGTCCTTCAGGACTGCCTACGTATTCACGTGAAGTGAAATCAAACCAGATCGTAGTTCTGAGGGTTGGTTAACTTTATTTGGGTGTTGTGGTTGTATCCTTCTTGTGTAAGAAAAGACTGCCTACGTATCCACCTGAAGAGGTGAAATCAAACCATGCTCGTAGTTCAAGTGTGTGCCTAAGCTATGTTGTTAGGACCTTAAAGTGCATAGGTCACAAGGATAATATTCCTTTGGTGACTCGAGGAATTGATTTGAGATAACTCCCTCTGATCATAGACCAAGGAGGTATAATTAAGTTTGTAAAATTTCCCTTGTCATGTGAGCACACTTAATGGACCCTAAGGATGAATTGGGTTCATCCCGTCCTGGGTAGCAAAGTATTTGAAGACTCCGTGTATGGGTCAAGGTGAAACTGGATTGGATATTTGGAATGTGGAGCTCGGTAATAAGAGGCTTTGATGAAACAAATCTCTGGAGCTTGATTTTTTGGAGTTAAGGCTTGATGGGGTTATGGCTTGTAATATTGCTTAGAAATGGAGTCTCCTGGCTTGATGTAGCCTGAGCACATAAAGGTAGGTTAAAATGATGTGGGTTTAAGTTTCCATGTCTTGGCCCTAAAAGATTGGTATACTTGACGAGCTTTAGAGGATTCTCAAAATTCTTAACTATCTCCCTGTAACGGTCTCGAGAAGGACTTAGGGTGTATGATGTGTGAAAGGCTAAGTGAGGGTGCTACACTACTACAGATACAGCCTATAACAACGGGTAAAAACCGTTGTAAAAACAAAAAGCGGACGTTGTTAAAGCGGCCGTTGTAGAAGGTATTTACAACGGTTTGCTTATTTAATGAAACCGTTGTCTAAAGTATTCACCACGGTTAAAAGCCGTTGTTGTTGGGTGTTCTCCGTTGTGGAAAGTGTTTCAAAATTTTGGAGGGAATAATATAACAACGGTTGTCGTATGTATAACCGTTGTTGTAACTTTCCCTCCAAAATTGTGAAGTCTTTTGACAACGGGTTTATGCTACATACCCGTTGTTGAAATTATTAGTAACAACGGTTCTTAGTTGAAGCCACCGTTGTTGTAACTTTACCTTCAAAATTGTGAAGACTTTTAACAACGGTTCTTCGTTTAAAACCTGTTGTTGAATATTATGCGCGGGTATTTGTGAAAGTCATTCACAACGGTATTTTTTTTATTAACCGTTGTGAAAAGTATTCACAACGGTTTTTTTTAGTAACCGTTTTTATTACGAATTCCTAATGTTTTGAAAAATTAAATTTGTTTCATGCCATTCAAAAACCTGCATATATCAGCAGCACCATATACCAACACCAAAGATAAATCACAATTTGGGTTCATCAGAACTCAATAGATTCAATTCAACCACAACAGCAGCATCATATATATATATATATATATATACTTACAAGGAGTTGAATTTACATGAACTAATCATTCCCTAACTTCAACAAAAAATTTACTAATAAGTTGATCTAAACTCTGAGTATCATGCATTATTTATATTTTCTAAGACGTAGTTGCCCCACATGTCTCTTACCTCGTCTATATCTATACTTGAGTCTTCTTTGAATGTTGTGACGGGTTGATTGCATACTGCGGAAAAAACAAAGAGAAGACATTATGGTATATATAGCAGCAAGCAAGCTAAGACAACATTAGCAACATCATGGTATATATAGTAGCAAGCAAGACAACATTATAGCTCTAATTTAAAAAAAGTAATAAACACATTATTAAATTACAAACCTTTTCTGGAATAATGATATATCTTCGCCTAATCATCTCCAACATGAACCGACAAGCGTAGTATCCACATTGTATGCTATCTGGCTGGCGAGGGGCCTATTATTACATAAAAACAAACAGACAAGAGAAGGCTCACATCAGAATCTTGAACTTTAGGTATTGTATTAGTATTAAACACAGATTTTGCACTTAATGTTATTGTATTTGAGCACGTACCCTGTTATCGTAATAAAATCAGGGCCAACATCAGAATCTTTCGTGGGTTGATCCTGCTCGTTTGCTCTTTTCTTCTCAAAGGCCCTTTTTTTTAAAAATAAAAAAGGAGGCAGAAACTCATTTTTTTAGGGGCAAAAATGAGCTTTTTTCTATAAATAAAAATTGAAACTTAATGTTATTATAAATAAATCAGTATTATAAACTTACATATTAATCAAGCGCTTAAAAGTCTCGCTTGGTTGATGATGTAAAGAGTCCAACCAGAAAACTTTATTCTTTGTCGGCATGATGGCTGCTAGCACCCAATGAGTCCTACATCAAGAGACATCATCATTATTAACAATTACATATATTAGTTATGAAAATGCAATTGTAGGGGGAAACGTAATATTAATTTGTTTATTACCCTTTTTCATTATAAGCGCCAAAAATCAGCTTCTTGGTTGTCGCCAATTGCTGAGCAATATAATCTACCCGTTGTTCGAACGAGAAATCCGGAATAAATAAAGATAAAACATAGGGGCACAGGAATCCGTATTGATCAGATGGAATATTCTTCTCGGGGATCACTCTCAATTTCAATATCCTACATTATTACAGTATTAATTCCGGTATTTAAAACACTATCTAGTAGTCAGAATATTAGACTATGAAATTATTTATTAAGAAACTTACTTCATCCAAACAAATATGTGTGCTATATCAATCTGGTCTAGGCCAGCCCATACGGCTAGCAGATCCCATGATAGATGTGTGATACCCGTCGTTGTGAGTACCAAAGATAAAATTTATATTTTCCTATTAAGACTAACCTAGGCTAGTGGTAACAGGGTCGAACCACAAGGAGGCAGACGTAATTTCTAGCTGTCTAATAAAAGTCCAAGGTAACAATAGTGGGGGTTTGATTGATTTGGTCTAAAGCTAAGAATAACTAAAAACAATAAACTAAAAAGACGGTTTAAACAGATAAAGAAGGGGTACTAGGATGGTCGGTTCATTATAGCTTCGGCGGCAGCATACTAAACAGGTCTAAATCGAACACAGGTGAGGCGGGAAACAAGAGGTCCTCTCGGTCCACTCTTAACAAATAGCATCTTTCGATCTCGCTATAGGTCCCTAATGTCACTAATACTAACTTTCGTCCTGAAAAGTGATTTATGGTCTAAACTTTACCTATCTTTCGATCTCAGCACAGTTTAGTCGATTTAATTGGTGGTCTAACAACTGTCCCTATCTTTCGATCTAATGGGTCAGTCGTAAATTAGGTATCTAACTGGTCGCGTGCACTCGATTCGTCAAATACAACATTAAAACAATTAAAACGAGAATAAATCCCACGAGGTCAGTCGATCGACCAAGAATGTCAGGTCGATCGACTGACACGCGAATCAGGCTATGTTTAACCTAATGCCGCCTATGCTATAATTCGCCTACATCCTAGCACAAACTAATTAGCTACTCATGCTAATGATGATAACAATAATAAAACTAATAAAATAAACAGAGGAATTCATGCTTAAAACAGTAGAACAAACAATTAACATAAACGATGATAACGGTTGCGGGAATCTACTCAGCAATTCTATACTATTGATGAACTAAAAATAGGGCAGAAGAATACCGAGTTTGCAGAGGAAAGATTAGGAATAAGAACTAAAAATCCAATGCTCAACAATAATCCAAACCCTAATTATGCAAAATAATCCGAAAGTTACTGTGTAAAACTTAATGTAAAACTACTGAATAAAGCTTGATAATCAAACTGAATGAATTAGGTTACGTTATAAAGAGAGTATACGTAACATAATTCCTAAACCTAGTAACTAATGGGCTTGATAAATCTCGATCTTTTAATTCTCGTCTGGAATAGCGTCTTGGTCGATCGACTGAAGTGGCCGGTCGATCGACTGCTTAGCAGTGTACAGTAGCTTCTGTACCCCGATGGTTGGTCGATCGACTGAAGGTAACGGTCGATCGACTGCTTGAGCTGCTACTTGCCTCTTATAACTCGTGGATTTGTCCTTTGGGCCTTGAAATGCGCACCAAGCTCGTTCCTTAAGCAAATACTTCACGTCAAATGCAACGCAGGATACTCGGGGACGGATTTAGCTCGATTTCCGCTGGATTCTTCACATTTCTGCAATAATGTACAAAAATACGGAAGTAAACGGAAATAGGGAGAAATGTAGCATAAACTACATGAATGAGCTCTGAAATGCGTGTAAAATGGGATGTAAAACATCATATTTAGGACATGCATCAAACTTCCCCAAACCAAACCCTTGCTTTTCCCCAAGCAAGAACTAGACTCGATCTAATTACCTAATGGAACGAGTTCAATCTCAGAGCGAATTACAAACTGCAAAGCCTAAACCATTTTAATGCACAACCAATAATCTATTAGCAAATGAATCCTGCAAACGAGTTATGAAGTCGTTAGAAATATTGCTGAACCGTCAACCATAGAGACTTGTCAAATCGGACTCTCACGGGTCGCTCATATCACACATAAGCACAGGTGCATATAAAAGAGAATAGAAAGAATTTATTTTTGTAAAGACTCTCACCTAACTGCGACCTATGAAAACATGCCAGCAATAAAATATGAAAATGATCTTTATGACCGTACATATGCATTCCAACCAAACAGATGACCATGACACATGCCGAGGTATATATGGGATATGTGAGGTATGGGTAAGAAGAGGCAAAGATAATTATGGAAAAGTGGAGGTACAGGTGATCAAGCTAGTACCAAAACGGAACCATATGGCAACATCCAACTTCTTGCTCATAATCAACAGAAACGGTGCTATAGCAAGCACAAAACTCTCAAATCTCCAAACTAATAAATCAATAAAACTCCCCATAGGATATAGATGCAACATGGGAGCAAAAATCGCCATAAGATAAAGGCTTGAATCATGCGAATTGATTTCTTTCTCGGATCCCAGTCGATCGACCAATGATGCCAGTCGATCGACTGCTTTGAACAGTACAAAACTCTTTTTTTTTCTTTTTCGAATCATTTTTCATTTTTTTTTCTTTCTGTTTCTTTCTTTCTTTCCTTCTTCTCATTTTCCCAACAACATCTCAAAAGATCATATGCTACCAAAAACTAAGTGACAATCCCAAAAACATGGACTACTAGCTTGACAAAGGACAGGCTAAATGTAGGATGTAGTAATGGGACAAAAAGGCTGTTTTTGGCAGTGTGGGGTTCATGGGCAAAATGAATAAGGGGAAACCTCTACCACATGTGTCAACTAACCATAGACCGAATGCATACAGGTATTAAGTAGATCAAGTTCATAATTATGCAAATTAAGGAAACATGTCTCATAAGGAGTAACTACTCACATTCCTAGATAAACCGGTCATGAATGTCACCAGTTATAGGCTCTAAAACTCAGAAATATGATGTAGCTTGCCAATAATCAAAGTCAAGTCTAAAGTTCAGCAAATAAATTTAACGAAAACTCGTAGATATGCATATATGATTCTACTAATAACATGTTAATTAGCAAGGCTTAGGCGAAAACAGATGCAATTGCAATATCATCATTGAAATACTACCGTTCCGACTCGACTTATATGCTAAAATAAACGTGCATTTTATGGAAATTTTTGAAATTTTTCAATTTTTTTGGAATTTATATAAATATTTAAAGAAATAAACAATGCAAAACAAGATGTAAACGTGAATGCAAGCAAATGATATGCGACGCAAAACCCTTCCCCAAACCAAATCGCACAATGTCCCCATTGTGCAAAATCATGTAATAAGAAAAGAGAAATGGGAGTTTGCGTAAATTCAAATAAATATGACGTGAAGTGGAAGTCGGGAACTTACAAGACTTCAAGCGCAGCAAAGGAAACCTCCCCAAACCAGCGTGAGCTAGGAGGTTTCAGTAGCCAGCAGTGCTACTAAAAAGTACCTGAAAGACAAATCAAAACCACGCATAAAATCGAGAAGACAATTTTAAAGCGGTAAAATTGTGCAGAAATGAGAAAATCGGAAGAAATAAATAATTTGACGGAAAGTAAAGTGGAGTAGAAAACTCCCTTAAGTCCGCATATCGACCAAACACAGCAGGGGAGAGGTCGTGAATAAGTACAGCAGCGTCCTTGGTCGATCGACCAAGGATGGCAGTCGATCGACCACTATTTTAGGAACAGTAGCTCCTGGAAAGTGCAACTCAGTCGATCGACCAATGTGGCCAGTCGATCGACTGAAAGTACTGCTGTACTCCTTATTTCTTCGTATTTGCTCAATTATTTGAGCTAGTGAGCTCTACAAACCTGCAAGTGCACAATAATACGCGCCCAAAATTGCGCAAAAACCCAAAGCAAAGTCTAAAGCATATAAAATCCTAAGCAAGCGAAATAAAATGCGAAGAAATTGTCTAAAAGCAATAAAATGTTTGGAAAACATGTGACCAACTAGTAGTTGATCAAAAACGGCCACGGTATGGCCCACTTCGTCGGCTTTTGGCTACTAGAGGTAGCCTCAATGGTGCTTATCTTAGCAGCTACACCCTTCTTAGCTTCCACGTCCATATGGCTCAACGGATCAATAGTCTCCTCATCTCCCCAATCAATGACCTCTGTCGGCTCGTCCAAGTCCAAAACAGACCATCTCACTTTGGCCGGCTCATCTTCAACTTCCTCATCAGTCCCATAGCTTAGACACCCAAGACCGCCTCTTGAAACAATCTGCTCTGCTACAGCTGAAGCATTCTGCAGCTCTTCCTTCCCCAAACCAGCTCCTGCAATGTTTGAAACAACAGATTCTTCCTCCTTTTTGCTCCCAGTCTGGGGCGGAGGTGTTAACACAGGAGTAGTAATAGAGATGGGTAAATCAGGAAGCACAAAGTACGATTTCTTTTCAGAAACCGTGTTACAGGTGACAGGCCACATAAGGTCCTTTTTCCTAGCCGGCTGGGCAAAGACAATAGAATGCTTTCCCACTTTGAAAGTCAAGGTTCCTAGACTGACATCTATGACTGCACCAGCAGTGTGCAAGAAATGGCCTACCCAAAATAATGGGAATATGGGCATCCTCAGGCATGTCAAGTACAACGAAGTCAATGGGGAAGAAAAACTTCCCTATTTGGACTGGAATGTCCTCTAAGACCCCTATTGGCTGGACCGCACATGGGTCAGCCATCTGTACTGTCATATCGGTAATAACAAACCTAGTCAACTTAAGCTTCCGAGCTAGACTCAAGGGCATGACACTTATACTGGCTCCTAGATCACATAAGGCTTTCTCAATAGGAAAGGTGTCAATATTACACGGAACAGAAAAACTTCCCGGGTCTTCTAGCTTAGGGGGTGCAGTGTGAGATAAATAGGAGCATGACTCCTCAGTGAGTGCTACAGTGTGCACTGTTTCAAGTGACTTTTTCTTTGACAATAATTGTTTCATGAATTTAGTGTATGCAGGCACTTGATTGACCAACTCGAGAAAATGAACTTGTACATTCAAACTACGAATAATAACCTTTTCAAATTTACTGAAAGATACTTGTTCCTTCGTCGGCACGAGTCTCTCTGGATATGAGGCTGTAAGAAGTACCTTGGCCCTCTCCTCTAAATCGCGTGTGCCGGTATCCGTGGACTTAGGTTGAAAGTCCATCACCTTCTCCTTGTTGAAGCTTGACCCCTCTTCTGACCGTCGCAAATGTGAGCCATTGACCGTCATCGGATCGAACTTCGGAGCCGGGACTGACCCATCAGCACTCGGGTCTTGTCCTAATGTCTTCGGGACTGTCAAACCCCGAAACAAATAGTCTCTCAAATTGTCGGGCATCGGAGGACGAACAATCTCGCTATCAGCAGTAATCTTGGTCGATCGACCACTATCCTCAGTCGATCGACCAGGATGCACAGTTCCAGAAGCTCCTGTAACCCGCATATCAGTCGATCGACCGGGTGTATCAGTCGATCGACTGATATACCTGGTAGACGCCTGTTTCTTTGATTTATTCGTTGAAGCTTTCTTTTGACTTGTTTCCGGCTCATCTTTTTCAACAGCGTCCTCGACCATGGCAGGACCGTCAAGGGTGGACACACTCCTCAAAGTGATGGCATTTAAGGTCTCCTTTTGGTCAGTTTGGGTCGGTAAGTGTCCCGGGGCTCGAGTGTTACTCTTACTAGCCAATTGAGCAATTTGGCTTTCTAGCAACTTCATCCCGGCCTCTCTAGCTTGGGACTCCTTCAGCAACAAGTTCTTAAGCTCGGAAAATTCAGAATTCTGCGATTGTTGCTGCTGCGGCACATAGGGAAGTTCCTGATATTATTGTTTCTTTTGATGAGGGGGCACATAAGGTGGTTGCTGCTGTAGCGGAGGTTGAGTCGGATTCAAGACATTTTGGCTCCTCCAACTCAAGTTTGGATGGGTATTCGGCTCATAGTAGGTGTTTGTCTGCCTATAGTGTTGAAAGGCAGCACAAGACTCAAAAGGACTAGGGCAGTTTTTCGAAACGTGTCCCTCAGCTCCACACTTTTCGCAGACGAAAGGACCGTCTGACATAGCATTTACTTGGTAAATACCCCCCTTTGAAGCTCCTCCTAGTTCATACTTGTCAAATCTCGCAGTAAGAGCTTCAAGCGCAGCAACAGAAGAAGATTCAGCAGCTCTCCTCTGGTTCCCTCTGGAATTACCATACTCAGCCTTGTGGGTGGCTAGATCGTCAATGATTTTCCACCCCTTGGTTGCTCCCAAGTTCTCAGCAAATCGGCCATTAGCTGCAGCATCCAAAATGGCCCTCTGATCGTCGTACAGCCCATTATAGAAATGATTGCACAAGCTCCATTTTTCAAACCCATGATGCGGTATGGTTCGCACCAGCTTCTTAAATCGGACCCATGCCTCGTGGAAGTTCTCATCTGGCCCTTGTTTGAAACTCGTGATTTGGGCTCTAATAGCAATCGTCTTTGAAGCAGAAAAGTACTTCTTGTAGAATGCCAATGCCAAGGAATTCCAGTCGGTGATCCCATGAACGGTTCGGTCCAGATCTCTATACCACTCCCTTGCAGCATCACGAAGGGAGAAGAGGAACATGGTCTCCTTGATCTGGTCTTGGGTCACGCCGGCTGGTGGGGGTATGGAACAGCAGTAGTCAATAAAGGTCTCCATATGCTTAGCTGCATCTTCATTTGCAGCTCCCCCGAACTGGTTTCTCTCAACCATATTGATGTATGAAGTCTTTGGTTCGAACTTCCTGGCATCTCCTGGTAATTCGAACCCCTTATATAAGTTTTCAGCTGTCGGCTCAGAATGACTAGCTATACTTGCTTCCTCGTCCATGACTGGAATTTCCGGAGAAGTAACTGTCTCGGCTGAAGAAGTGGAAACGGGTGAAGAATGTGGATCTTCCTCGAAAAGCTCGTTCTCGTAATAGCTTAACAGAGTACTCAGCTCTTCCTCTGTCGGTAATACCCTTTGTGATCGTCTCAACTCGCACAAAGATTTCTTTATCTCAGGATCGAATGGTACTAGTTCACCACCCTGTGACCTGCGCATAAGAAGAAACTAAAAAAGAATATAAGAAAAGTTTAAGGAACAGAAGTCCCTTAAACTAAGAAAGGCTAAAATTAAAACAGCTAAAAATTAGAACTATTGCCTCCCCGGCAACGGCGCCAAAATTTGATACCCGTCGTTGTGAGTACCAAAGATAAAATTTATATTTTCCTATTAAGACTAACCTAGGCTAGTGGTAACAGGGTCGAACCACAAGGAGGCAGACGTAATTGCTAGCTGTCTAATAAAAGTCCAAGGTAACAATAGTGGGGGTTTGATTGATTTGGTCTAAAGCTAAGAATAACTAAAAATAATAAACTAAAAAGACGGTTTAAACAGATAAAGAAGGGGTACTAGGATGGTCGGTTCATTATAGCTTCGGCGGCAGCATACTAAACAGGTCTAAATCGAACACAGGTGAGGCGGGAAACAAGAGGTCCTCTCGGTCCACTCTTAACAAATAGCATCTTTCGATCTCGCTATAGGTCCCTAATGTCACTAATACTAACTTTCGTCCTGAAAAGTGATTTATGGTCTAAACTTTACCTATCTTTCGATCTCAGCACAGTTTAGTCGATTTAATTGGTGGTCTAACAACTGTCCCTATCTTTCGATCTAATGGGTCAGTCGTAAATTAGGTATCTAACTGGTCGCGTGCACTCGATTCGTCAAATACAACATTAAAACAATTAAAACGAGAATAAATCCCACGAGGTCAGTCGATCGACCAAGAATGTCAGTCGATCGACTGACACGCGAATCAGGCTATGTTTAACCTAATGCCGCCTATGCTATAATTCGCCTACATCCTAGCACAAACTAATTAGCTACTCATGCTAATGATGATAACAATAATAAAACTAATAAAATAAACAGAGGAATTCATGCTTAAAACAGTAGAACAAACAATTAACATAAACGATGATAACGGTTGCGGGAATCTACTCAGCAATTCTATACTATTGATGAACTAAAAATAGGGCAGAAGAATACCGAGTTTGCAGAGGAAAGATTAGGAATAAGAACTAAAAATCCAATGCTCAACAATAATCCAAACCCTAATTATGCAAAATAATCCGAAAGTTACTGTGTAAAACTTAATGTAAAACTACTGAATAAAGCTTGATAATCAAACTGAATGAATTAGGTTACGTTATAAAGAGAGTATACGTAACATAATTCCTAAACCTAGTAACTAATGGGCTTGATAAATCTCGATCTTTTAATTCTCGTCTGGAATAGCGTCTTGGTCGATCGACTGAAGTGGCCGGTCGATCGACTGCTTAGCAGTGTACAGTAGCTTCTGTACCCCGATGGTTGGTCGATCGACTGAAGGTAACGGTCGATCGACTGCTTGAGCTGCTACTTGCCTCTTATAACTCGTGGATTTGTCCTTTGGGCCTTGAAATGCGCACCAAGCTCGTTCCTTAAGCAAATACTTCACGTCAAATGCAACGCAGGATACTCGGGGACGGATTTAGCTCGATTTCCGCTGGATTCTTCACATTTCTGCAATAATGTACAAAAATACGGAAGTAGACGGAAATAGGGAGAAATGTAGCATAAACTACATGAATGAGCTCTGAAATGCGTGTAAAATGGGATGTAACACATCATATTTAGGACATGCATCAATGTGCTTGGCGCTCAGCCCCTAGAATATCCTCCTCGAGCGGAATAACTATCACTTGCTCGGTGGCTATGCGATGGCCAGCCTCCTCATGCAGTCTCATCATCGTCACCGTTCTTACTTTTTGCATGTAATCCTTCCCTTTATATTGTGTGGAGTTTAAACTCCTAACTTTCAGATCCGGGAAAGAATGAGTCTTTGATTTTGTGCTACTACCACCAGCCTACACATATAGTAGATAATTAAAATAATAAAAAATCCAAAGGTAACATATCCTAGTTGGAGTAATAAAAATAAAAGCGTACTTAATTAAATACCTCGTCAACCTGCTCTTTCAATGATGAGGTAGTAGTAGCGAGTAAGACGGGGACTTAGGCTTATCGGTCTTTTTGTCCCCTACACAAAATTACCATGCTTTTTATAAATACAGACAAAATATAAATAAAGGGAGCGAGGTTTTTAAAAAAATGGAGAAGTTAATTAAATACCTCATCAAGTTGTTGTCTCGACGAGGTCGTTGGCATGTCTGTGGACTTAGGCTTATCCGCCAAAGCCGGCTTTTTTGTTCCCTACAAAAAAAAATAACATATAAATTTAACATATAAAAACATTCAACAATTAAAAATGTAACATATATATAAAGGTATTTCTTCTAACCTCAACTGCTTTCCGCTACTGAGGCGGAGATATCTTCGCCAAGTAGATGTGAGTTTCAGGCCATTGGATGAAACTTCCAAGCGCATCTCCCAGAATGGTAATGTCGCCACGAACTGGGACAGGCAGTTGCAAGTTTTCATGGCCTGGTAAGACTGTAGTTATTTCTACTTTGGTATGATTCGACAAAAGTTTTTCGCCATGAACTACAGTTTCCGCTGCTGCAGATTTGGTGTGCATTTCTACGAGACCCCGGCCAACACGCACATGTGGCTTTTCGGTTCTATTAGGGTCAGCAAGAATAACTGGCCTCTTGTTTACGGCCTGAAGAATATACACATACATTATTATATCTTTGCAAAAACGCTTCAGCATTCAAAAGATTTTGCAAAAACGCTTTCTGTCACAGGCCGATTTTTGCACAAACTTCAGCATTCATATAAATTTAACTAATTAAACACTTCATGCATACCTTACTGAAAACAGGAACCGACTTGAAGGGGATGTATCTTTGTTTTCCATCACCGTCTTCTCAAGTTGCATCTCCTTTTCGGACCCATTATTTACCTAATAAAATTAACCAATGGCACCATATCAGAAGTTATAGCATTAGAGTGGCGGTGAACACACCCCCGATCTTACCCAAAAAAAAAAGAAAAGAAAAATAAGGAAGTATTAGGTACCTGATCGGCTTTAGTTGTTACAACTTCGGAAGCATTATTAGGTACCGATCTTTCGAATCTCGTTGACCGATACTTCCTTCTCATGTATTGCCAAGGTAGTAGCGGCCTCTTGACCAATATGTTGTACCTTATTATTACCCCCTTTAGAAATGACATCCTCCATCATCTTCACTTCTTCTTCGGAAAGCTTACCTCCAGCATTCAGCTTTAGTAGTACGGATGCCATTAATCAAGTCGCTTGCCAAGAATGTAATGTGTCAGCAATTTTTATCCCAACAATAACATGTGAATTGAACTTAAATGAAAATAATAGAATAAATGTTACCATGTCAGCCTTCTCAGACTTAGTCTTCCTTTTCTTCTTTATCTGGGCAGTTTTCCCATAATATTTCGTTACTCCAACCTGTAACGGGACGCCCCTCAAACGACCTGGATGTTCGGGTCGGCCGATCGCTCTAGCAAGAACGTCATTACGATCACTGGGAGTGAATTTCCCTTCTTCTACCTCTTTCAATACGTTGTCCTATAATATATTAAATAAACTTCAAATTATATTTGTGACTAAAATAATAAAGTTAGTAATGAACTCGTCTTAATAAAATAATGCTTACTATGTTGGCCAAAACTTCCTCATCATATTTGTCACGCGACGACCGGGATCCTTTAGGCGTGTGCCCTTCTTTATAAGTTACATGCTGATCCACCTCTTTCACTCCCTTTGCTACCTACACATTAACATGGTAACATTTATACACGTAAATGTGTATCAATGCAAGTCCAAGTGTGATTAAAAAAATAAAGTCTCACAGGGGAATAATGCATGCTACTTACGAGGTTCTCTTCTATCTTTCAGAATCGCCTCGAGAACCATACCATTTCCTCTTCTTGCATGAAATGTTAGCACGATTTCTTCTGCTAACGGCCTTCAAATAATTATATAAAAGCGCAAGTAGATGAGATAATAAAAAGATTATATAAAGGACTCATTAATTAAAAAAATGATAGGTAAATCGTTAAAAGGCGAGGATATTTAACTGAAACTTCTCGTAGTTCTCATCTTTTTGAAAAGATCCCATTGTTCTGCTTGATGGTGGGACACTTGTTTTCCGGTGGGCTCTTACGCATCTCTCCCGTTGCCTTGTCCACATACAACCAATCCCTAGCAACATCACACCTCCCGCTGTGGACATCCCGCCTTATGCATTAAATACGGATCATGGCTTTCATCGGGTATAATAAAGCCTTCCTTTACACGAGCCAAGTATAACTCCGCCAATTTTGGATTCAAACTTCTAAAATCATCTAAATGGATAGGCACAAACTGTCTTGTGCAAGTACCAATCCAATTGGAGAAAAGACCCGCATTTGGACCAGTAGGGAAACCCATCTCACTCCATGTTATTTTGAACTATTTGTTTAGCGGCTATAGCTGCAAGGACTTTCTGGCACTTCGTAGCACCCCTCTCACCAGGCTTATTATTCTTTTGACTTCTTTTACGTTTTTCACCCATGATAATCCTAAAACCCAAATATGAATGATATAGGAAATGAACAACTTAACAACGTACATGTAGAGTATTACCTAAAACCCTAAACCCTAATAGGAATGAAAATTTAAAACAACAGATTGAGCTTCTAAAATCCTAAACCCTAATAAGAGGAGTGAAGTAGATGATGCGGGATGATAAAGATAACAAAGAAGACGAAAAACAAACAGATGCATGAAAAAGAAACAAGATGATCGTCTTAAAACCCTAATGACGAAACACAAAATTAAAGTGAACATACCTGATGATGATGATGATAAAGAGAACGAGCAGGATGATAAGGGAAGGCAACGAAATCTGGGCGTCAGAAATTGGGCGACGGCCGGCAACGAGAATGTAGAAAGCGAGGAAGAGAGAAGAATTAACTCAGGATACCAACGGTTGAACTAATAATGTTGTGTGTGTTTGTGTATGGCATGCTGTATGGGTTTCTAAATTAGTTTTTTATTAAGACAAACTTTTGACAACGGGTGTCAAAGCCGAACCGTTGTTATATGTTAATAACAACGGGTCAATAAAAGTCAACCGTTGTCAAAAGTTTATTACAACGGTTAAAATATACCCGTTGTAATATATTTTCACCAAATTTGCGCCAAAATGAAATATGTCAAAAAAATCATTGACAACGGGTTGAGGTACTACACCCGTTGTTGAAAGTATTAACAACGGGTAATTTAAAAATAACCGTTGTTATTGTTGAACCTTTTTTTTTTAAAAAATTACTGTAATTCCAATACAGTCCAAACCTGTAACACATATACTGCAACATTATTCAGCAATTTCAACACCAGCATCCACATCTAATAATAAGATCAAGAAAATAAGACAACACCAGCATGCATGCATACTGCATATCTAAGCTACAGGATTTACCATGCCATGCAAATTTGGGAATTTTTATTTAACAATATAATGACCATTATTGATTTACCAATAAATTAAAATATCAAATTATTGGTCTGAAAATGACTCAAAATGTTGGTCGTCCATATCACTGTGTCCTGATGAACTATCTCAGGATCGGGGACGTTTCTTGGATGTCATAGTTTCTTCGTTAACCCAAATACCTTCACCATGGTCATCACGCATATAGATGCTTTCAGTGTCCTCATGATCAGTGTCAACATTGTCGAAATAAGATACAGTGGTAGACTGATCCATTCCCTCAAAAACGACATCCTGATCATCATCACCATTATCGGATGGACTACTCCTTCTACTCCTTATAGACAGTACAACAGACCACTTCTTATCCATAGGATCGGTGACATAGAACACTTGTTTAGCTTGGGATGCCATTATGAAAGGATCATCCTTATTATTGCCAACCTTACCCAGATTGACCAACGTAAATCCCATCTTATCCTTTCGGACACAATGGATGTTGTTATCAACCCAGTTACATCGAAACAAAGGCATTGTGAAATCAATGTAATCTAGTACCAATATTTCTTGAATAACACCATAATAAAGGCATTTCCCCAAATAGGCTTTTTATCTTTTGAAGTAGCAAAGTGCATTGCCTCAAATTCAGAACTCACACCACTATTTTGCATTGTGCTCAACTCATCTTGCTCGCGGGTGTAAAAAGTATATCCATTAATGGCAAAACTTTTGTAAAAGGTGACCCTGGCATTTGGACCTAAACCAAGACGTAGTAACCTAGGAGAGATGTCATCACCAGTTTGATCAGTACACTGTAAGACAATATTCCTAAACCACTCTAGAAACGTTTTCGTATGCTCGTTCGCAATCCACTTCTCAGTCTTGTTTTGGTGATCGTATTTGAGCTCATCTTTGTGTTGTTGAATATAAGGTTGCACCTCATCTTCGTTGTTTAGCACATACATGTGTGCTAAATGCAACATTTCACGTGTCACAATTTTTTCAACCCGGCCCCTAATACCTTTTCCGGTCATCCAGTCACTATGACGATTCTTAGGAACGCCAATCAACTCCTCAGGGGAGAGATGAGCGTAACAATATGAAAGAGCTTCGTCTAAAATAGCGCGTTCAGCAATACAACCTTCCGGACGATACCGATTAGATGTATAGTCCTTGTAGACTTTCATCAATCTTTCGAAAGGATACTGGTATCTCAAGTACACGGGCCCAAGGTACAAAATCTCCCTAACCAAGTGAATGGTCAGATGAATCATGATAGTGAAGAAAGAGGGTGGAAAATACATTTCCAACTGACAAAGAGAGGTTACAACGAGGTCCTGCAATGAATCCGCGTCATCGGGATCGATGACTTTCTCGCATATGGACTGGAAGAAGAGACAAAATCTAGTTATAGCATATCTTACCTTTTCAAGTAAAATGGAACGAATAGCCACAGGTAGTAATTGTTGCATCAAAGTGTGACAATCATGTGACTTTAACCGGGTGAGTTTTAGGTCTTGCATCGGCACTAGGCTTTTGATGTTCGACGAATAACCATGTGGCACTTTAATTCCATTCAAGCATGCACAGAACTCTTTTCTCTCATTCCGTGAAAGGGTAAAAGCTGTTGGCGGTAAAAATGTACGATTACCTCTCTTCTGTGGTGCCAACTCTAGCCTAATACCCATCATTTTCATATCTTCCCTAGCTACGGCGTTATCCTTTATTTTACCAGGAACATTCAGAAGGGTATTGATAATATTATCACAGACATTTTTCTCAATGTGCATGAAATCGAGGCAATGCTCGACCTCCAGTCGAGGCCAATATGTAAGTTTATCAAAAAATATGGATCTTTCTTATACCCACGAGTAGACAATTTAGAGCCGCTCTTCTTCCCATAATCTATCTCAATATGCTTTACTTTCTGATAAACTTCATGCCCACTCAAAATTCTAGGAGGTTGACGAAGTTCTTGTCTTCCATTGAATGCTTTCTGCATCTTGCGATAACAATGCTCATGATACAAGAACCTCTTATTTCCCATATACACATACTTACGAGAAGACTTCAAGTATTCAGACTCGATATCCTCCCCACACAATGGACAAGCCTCTTTCCCATGAACTGTGTGCCCAGAAAGGTCGCCATAAGCCGGATAGTCAGTTATTGTACACAATAACATCGCTCTCAAATTGAAAGTTTCGTTCTTATATGCATCAAATACTTCTATCCCACTATCCCACAACAATCGCAAATCATCTAGAAGAGGTTCCAAATATACATCTATATCATTTCCAGGTTGTTTAGGGCCGGAAATTAACAACGACAACATCAAATACTTTCTTTTCATGCACACATATGGAGGTAAGTTATAAATAGCCAACACTACTGCCAAGTACTATGTTGGCTACTCATGTTTCCGTGTGGGTTCATTCCATCAGTGGACAGCGCTAGACGTAAGTTTCTAGGTTCATTGCCGAACTCGCGATACTTAGCGTCGAACGATTTCCATTGCTTACCATCTGCCAGGTGTCTTAGCTTTCCATCATTTATTCTTCCTGTTTCATGCCAAGTTAACATTTTTGCATCATCAGGATTCGCATAAATCCTTATGACTCTTGGTATCAATGGAAAATACCACAACACCTTAATCGGGATCCCTTCCTTATCCTTATAACGCCACTCCAAACATTTAGGGCAATTGGTTAAGTTTTGATATAATTTCCGATACAATATGCAATCATTTGGACATGCATGTATTTTCTCATATTTCATACCCACTCCTCTTATTAGTTTTTTCGCCTCATATGTCTTAACAGGTAGAACATTACCATCAGGAAGCAACTCCTTTATCAAGGCTAAAAAACTAGTGAAACACGTGTCACTAACCCCATTTGCCCCCTTGATATTATACAACTTCACCACAGCCGACATTTTTGTGAACTTACAACCAGGATACAGAGGTGTTTCAGACTCACACAACTTCGCATACATGTTGTTAAGGTCATCCCAATTACTAGTGTCATCACCTACATCTTCAAAAGCAATGGACTCATCATCATTCTCTTCATTATCTATAGACCCAACATTCAACTTCTCTACTTCCAACTCTTCCAACTCAAAAAACTCGGCAAACTCAGGATCATCAGTTAGCCTTTCGTGTACCTCAACATCATCTTCTTCAGAGTTATTCTCTTCCTCTAATGATTCCCCATGAAAAATCCAAAGTGTATAGGATCGACTAAATCTCCACTTTTCTAGGTGTATTTTAACGTCCGGAAAAGCCATATAGCTAATATTACCACATCTTTCACAAGGACATGCAATACTAGAAGAACCTTTCAAATTGTTCGAAACGAATTCATAAAATTCAGCTAAACCATCCTTGTAGGTGCGGTCACTCATATTTGCATCAATCATCCAAGTTCGAGTCATTATTCTACATTCGTAATAATAGGCAACTAATTCAGAAAATACAATAATAGGCAAACAAATAAACGAAATTCAGGAAAGCAATTAAGCTAAATTATCAACAAATTAGATAATAACCCAAAAAATCCTATATCTAGTTATAAGCGTTGCTAAGAAACATATATATACTTGATTGATAAACACGATGAGGGAGAGAAGACGTGACAACAGTGACAGAGATGAAGACAGAGAGACGATCAGGGAGGAATGGAGGATGATATAGTAGCAGTATTAGCTTGTGTTTGTGTTTGTAGCGTATAGCAGAATAAAGCAATATGTTGTTCTTAAGATTTTCATAATATTAATAACAACGGTTATTGAGTCTACAACCGTTGTTAAAACGTATTAAAAACGGGTTCTAATATAACCGTTGTGATTACTTTTCACTAATTTGGCGCCAAACCATTAACAACGGTTAAATTTTAACCGTTGTTAATAGTTTTCTCAATAACAACGGTTGTTTAAGTATGACCCGTTGTTAAAACCAATAACAACGGTTAACAACACATAACCGTTGTAATTAAGTTTGGTAAAATTCGCGGAATCAATTCTACAACGTGTTTTGATGATTTTCGTGAATAAGCGTTGTTAAAGGGCCGTTGTGGTTGCCTGTATTTGTAGTAGTGCTAGCTGACCATCTTCATTGATGTTTTGATTCTCCCTAGACTTCAGCAGTATTCTGTATAGCATTTGATTCCAGGCTTATTCTTGATTCAGATTTGGATTCTTGGTCTAGGGTATATCTTGGATTTCTGCTCAGATTTTTATCAGGTTTTGAAGGATAAAGTTGTCTTTGGATATTGGCTTGTTTGATTGAGCCTTCTTCTTTTGACTCTTTTGTCTTGGATTAAGGGCATAATTGTGGTCTCGGATATTGACCTAAGTTTCTCTTGATTGAGCCTTTTGTCTTTCATCATGGCTCGTATTGTCTTGGATGGACTTGGGGTCAGACTAGCACCTTTAGTGTGAAATGGGTTGGTCTTTTAGTAACACGGGTTGTTTATTGTGGGGAATAGGCTTGCCTTCCGTCATGGATTGTCAACAAGGGAGACGGTCTGGATTCGTCCTAGAATCTCTTGAGATATGCTCGTCCTAGACTAGGGTTATATTGTGGTTTCTATTGCCAGACATGGAATAGGTAAGAAAATGGACACGGAGTTTCGGGTCCTCTACAACATAGAACGGAACATCATATAAGTGCACTCACATTGACTGTCATGTGTTGTTGTTGTCATTTTAAAAAATGTCACAAACCAATTCTTGTTGTCACAAGAAAAGGGTATGATAGAATATGTGGATAGAAAAGTGTGCTTTTATTGAAATGAGTAATGAATGTATTTAACATAGACTCGAGGAGACACGTGACCCATGGGACATCCCCCAGATTGCCACTAGAAACGAAAATGGACACGAAGAAAGACACTATGACAAAATTATGAGATAGAAAGCCTAAGACTCTGACTCGGACTCGGACTTTGACGCGATTTCAGATCTAGACTCGTAATCATCGGCCCACGCTTGAACGTTTACTCTTCCAGCTACTGGCTTCGGCATCTGACTTTGAGCATTCACCCATTTGAGCACCCCGTCCTCATTATTGGGAACACTGGAAGGATAACAATCAAGAAGAGTTTCTTGATAAGTGGTATATCCATGAGGATTGCCTAAGCTACCTTGTGGGTTAAAGGTTGAGAGGGACAACCTCCCGCTTTCGATCATATCCTGAATGACGTTTTTTAATTTGTAACATTTCTCTTTATCATGCCCTTTGCCCCTATGGTATTTGCAGTAGGCATTCTCATCCCAGAACTTGGATTTCTTCTCTGGGTTAGGCGTAGGTCCTATAGGCTTCAACATTCGTTGTTCCATGAGTCTCTGAAGGGCATCGGTGTATGTAATACCAATGTTGGTAAATTTCCTAGGAGGTGTGCCCTTCTTTTCGGAAGCCTTTGTAAATGACTTTGGAGAGTTGTTAGGAATAGATCGTTCACTAGTTACTTTCTCCTTAAGAATGTCAAATTGAGGGTTTGTCTGGACACTTTTCATCTTAAGAGGTTGGGCATCAAGCTTCTTACCCATTTCAGCAATCTATTTCTCCATGTTGGAAAGCCGAGAGTTTAGGCTATCAATAGCTCCCTCTATTTTGGAGAATTTATTGTTGAAGGTAATGGAAAGCATGAGCATTCCATTTTGGATATCTTCATCTTCGAGGACATTGATTTCTTTACCATCATGATGATTGAGGAGATGAGAACAATCTAGAGATGGTTCTTCGTCATGTTTAATGATATTAGACCCAAGAGGGTCGATTTTCTTGGATTTTCCGACAGAAGGTGGCTTAGGAAGCTTGCCCACTTCGATCATATCTTGGATGGTGTGTTTTAAGAGAAAACACTCTTCAATATCATGGCCTCTACCTTGGTGATATAAGCAGTATTTGTTGCCCTTCCAGAGGTTCACCTGTTTCTCTAAAGGTGGATCCGGAGTTGGCCCTATTGGATGTAGCTTGCCTTGGGCAGAGAGTCTCTTTAAAGCATCGGCATAAGACATGCCTAAATTGGTAAGCACCCTTTGATGCCTCCCAGGTTTCCTTTCAGCTGTTTTCGGCTTTCTAGGACGATGGTTATTGCAAGAGGTAAGCTTTGGATGACCTAGACTAGAGGTTTTCCTAGTTGGCATGTTCCTTTCCACCATTCTATTTTCAAGGGTGAGGACACGAATGCTCAAATTTTCCACTGTAGCTTGAACTCCTAGGACCATGGCATAAACATCTTGGAGAGACACGGTGATGGTGGCTTGATCTGCTTCGTGACTTTGCTGATTGACAGAACTTGATGGATTCCTATTCGACATAAATGACGCGCATTACAACTCGATTCGACATCGGGTCAGGCATACTAAGGCAATAAACAAAAGGAAAGGACAAGATGATAAATCCAGACGTCGACTTGCGAATTCATGAAATGTCGTGAGCGACTTCTCGTGTTTGAATTCACGGTGCTTGACTATAATTTTAGACTCGAGTGTTGACGTTGACGGAGTGGCCTTCATATGATTGACTTTGTTGACGGAATTGATGACACATGTTAATTCTAATTTGTGTTGTTTAAGACAGACTTGACTCGAGGTTCGGGTATGTGTGTCCCGAACGTGTCACTAGGGGAATTCAAGAAACAGATATGGGAATGACTCGATGTGTGAGTCGAGGTGTGGAAATGTTTAGCTCCTAATTGAATTGGGGTAGGGGGTCCAAAATGACGGCGTGACGCCTTAGGACTTGACTTGAATTTTGAAAAGACCCAAAATGTAAAGGAAGACGGGTTTATGACTCGACAGAGTTCCGAATAGGACATAGTCGGTTTGAATTTTGATTCTAACTTAGCCCAACTGAATTTACTTACTTACATTTACATGATTTGAAAATCTTTTGATTAAAACATTTTTGGTTTTTTTTTTTGGGCTCTTTTTTTTTTACGTTTTTTTTTTTGTTTTTTTTTTTTTTTGATTTTTTTTTTTGGTTTTTTGAAATGGGTTTTAGGCCCGAAGTTTGACTCAACATATGGACAGAGTTTTGACTGGGTTTTGCGCTAATCAATGGCCTTTTTCGAAATTTTCATTTAAAAAAGGGTTTTTTGATTTTTACAAAAATCGTGATGGTTTCGTTTAGAAATGGTGATCACGTAAGGTACAAACATTTATACAAGAATTATAACGGGATGCTGAGTGCATTTAAAAAGGTTTTGGTTTAAAGGGTGGGTTGCCATACCGAACCATCAAACCCGGGGTCTGTGGAGAGGCTCGTACCAAACAAGAGTACGGCCGATTCCTAATCCATTTCCTCAAGTAGTGAAAGTCCTTGATACAAACAAGAGTAAGCATCATGGTATGGATGACGTCAATCGCTATCCATCTTTAGGCCCAAATAAGAATTAGGACCGTTTAGACGGGACGATTGGTCGAATGGGTTGGGTTGGGCCTAGGAAGGCCGAATGAAACGATCTAGGAAGACCGAGTTATGAAAACCGACAATTGTCTTGTACAAACTATTCCCTAACCTTGTTCAAGTTTCACCCTTTTGGCTACACGTAAGTGTATTATCCCCAGCGGAGTCGCCAAACTGTGGACAATGGGCCCACGGGGGCGCTTGTTTTGTTTCCACATTCATATGAACCTCACATAGCCAAATTGCCTTGTTTTGTCCCTTCCATTATCTCCCTTTTTGATTCACCCCCTTTGAGCCTGTGGACAATGGGCCCACTGGGGCGCTGGGAAACAAGCGTTTGTATTTGTGGAGTCGCCACCAATTTTTATGGGAAATTGGAACCGTTCGAATACCTCGTGTCATGTCAAGACACAAAGTAGTGACATGAACACCAAGAACTCGATACCCTTAGCATTCTATGTCTAGAATGACTCTCGTGGATGCCAATGAACACGGATGTTCACAGAGATCTGGAGTAAGGGGTGAGGGTACGTATTAGGAAGCTCTTTTGATCGAACACCTAATCCCGCCCGCCTCGATAGCGGCCTCTACTAATGATTAGGGAAGTTATTCATACTCGATATATTGTCGGTTATATGCATGCAATGCAACATCCAACGTTTTAATCCTAACATGTGAAAAATTAGACTAAGTCGGTTGACACGTAATTTAACATACAATAAATGTCAAAGTAGGAGTTAATGTTCAATTACATAATACAAGAAATATGATAGATATAATAAATAAAATTACAATAAAGAAAATTACAATAATTATATTGGACTTAGCGATTTATGTCGAAAATACTTTTAAAACGGATAATTTGAGAAAAAGAATAAAAGAATTAACGAATGAATCAGTAGGCGATAATACGGTTAATAGTCAATTATATGTAAACTAATTAAACTAGGTCAAGCAACAACGGAAGTTCAGAGGCAGAAATCAACCTGGAACAGGCGCAGCAGGACTGCGCCCTTTGGAAGAGGCGCAGCAGCGATTCTTTGCGTCATTCAAGGGTGAGTTCTGGCTGTGAAGCCGGAACTGCAAATCGTTAATGTTCGTGGGTTAATTTAATGATTGATTTATAATATATACTCGGATGAAAGTGATTAAATAAGTTATTTACATATGATTAAGGTCATAAAAACGATAAAACATGGATGAGACGAATATGGATGAAGTTGATTAATACGAATTAATTACATGATTAATGAACAAATTAACCAATTAAACTAATTAGGCTAAATACGATGGATTAATGACGAACATATGATGGTGACAATAAATAAACAGATGCAAATATATCAATGATGAATTCCAGAGATTCAATATGGGTAAATCGAACCTCTAAAACCCGAATTGAGTTTCATGACGAAAACCCGCAAATATTGGTTATTTGGGATTTAAGTCGGAAATTAATGAGATGAATTAAATACTAATGATGATAATATATTACATGTTAGAATTACTATGCTATTATATCAAAGAATTGAAGAACAAACGAAAGAAAATAAAAACAAACGAATTGACAAAAGACGAAGGAAGAAGAAAGGAAGCAGGAACTGCGGCATCCTCACGAAGAGGCGCAGCAGGTACTGCGTCCCTTCGAAGAGGCGCAGCAGTTGCTGCGTCCTTTCTCGACGGTTGTCTTTTGATAATCCACAAAAAGGGTTTTAAAGCAAGGTTTTACAAATCGGTTTTAAGAAGTATTTTCGACATAAACCTTACATGATGAATACAAAAAGTAAATAACAATAAATAAAAGGAGAGATTTACACCCTCAAACTTACATGTTTGACGAAACGAGATGAACTAAGTTTATGATTAGTGATGCTCGACTCGAATGTAACGAAAGTGCCCTCGTAAGAGGAATTAAAACAGATTGATTAAAGTTGATTATGGTGGAGTTGGTCAAATTGGTCGGTCATGGAAACGAGGCTGGTACTCAGAAGGATCCGAGCTTACGTGGTCGAATGTTTAAGCACGTAGACGCCAAAAAGTAAGAACAAAGGTCTAGAATGCAAAGGGAGAAGAGAAGGGCGGACACTCGCGTGAGAAATATGAGGCGCGAAGGCTCCTATTTATACTAATCTCGCGGAGGAATTATGGTAAGAGTAGGATACGGAAGGAAAGATCCGGAAACAACCGACTTAGGTTAAACACGGAAACTTGGACAAAAAGAAAACCTTGAGGAAAAGGCGCAGCAGAGTTGCGTCCCTTGGAAGAGGCGCAGCACTTGCTGCGTCCTTTCCTCAGCGGGTTCCTCCTGCGCAAGAAAGCGCGTTTGACAGCCTGTCGTATTTTAGACATAAATTTCTATACAAGACTCGGAATAAGGTGATTTTGGTGACGTTGGAAAGCTAAGAAAGAGATCTAGAACTTTCTGTGAAATAGGCCTGACCCAAAAAAGTCGTTATCACCTCGTAAAACGAGCCTAAAGTTTGAGTTGTCATTTTAGCCAAATGAAATGCACATTTTGTAATGTAAACTTTTAGTTTAGCCTAATGAAGTGACATGAGACTAAAAATGAGATATAATCTCATTATTTTATGACATCCTAACCTTAGGTAGACAAGCACATTGCTTTGACTCGGGATTTGACGGTTTTAGGAAATGAAGACGATTTTTTACCCGGACTCCAAATGTACTCTAATTACTGCCAAAACGACCGTAATGACACCTAGATGACAACCAAGGGGTAGACACAAGTATTTGAGCGATCACTTGACGATAAACTTACGAACTGTCATAAATCGTTCCGTGTACCAAACATGCAGCCCAATCATCACCGGGTGTTTGCGGAAGGTGTAGAAACGAGGTGTCTACAGAGCCTCAACCTATTCATTTGGAAAACTCACTAAAATAGCTACATCCCATAACCACCCTTCCTTGATCAAGAATTGGTCGGTTTTGTAGTAGTGTTGTAGGAGGTGATTTGGGTCATAGTGGTGGATAGTATAAATATCCACTTGGGTCGAAACTTGGTATGCATTTGGCATTGTATATGAATAAGAGGTATTAATGGTGAAATGAAAAAAACAAAATAGAAAAGTGAAAAAGTTGTGAAAAATCCAAAAAGAATTAGTTGTGTTGTATATATACGTGTTAAGAAAAGAAAAAGGCAAGCAACACCCCTCCTAATCATTAAAAGGGGTAGAAAAAGCCGTTGCTAAATAAAGGGGCAATTTGATGTTTTTCCAAAATGAGTCAGGTTTACACAATTTTTGCAAGACTTGAGAAACCGAGTCTTTGTTAGGGTGTAGACGTTACCATTTGTTGAAATAAGAGGAGTACTTTCAAAGTTTTTCCAATTTGAGTTGGGTTTATGCAATTTTTGCATAGTTTTGGTGATCCATGCTATGTTAGGACATAGACGTGTCTCATGTGTTGCAATAAGAAATGGATGTGATGTGTCGGCAATTCTTGATTTGAACTCCACATGTCCAAATGGTGCTTGCACCAATCCCGTTTCGTCCTACTCCTTAGCCCCGTTACAACCCTTATTTCATGGCTTGTGCATTGTACTTTTTGCATCTCATTTGGACGTAGGACGGTCTTACACATTAGATTGCGGGCACGTTCTCACGAGTCGCAGTAGGAGAGTGTTTGGGCTACTTTTTGTACAAAAACACCCGGTCTTTAAATGAGTGACGAGTGAAATCCGTGAGGTTGTCGATGGTCTAAGTCCCCTTAGCCATGAGTCTCTTTTGGTTGAATCTTGCGCGTGTCGTGTCATTCTTGGAGGACTAGCCTTGCTTCCCCTTTTCCCCGCCTTAGAATGTGTTTCTTTGGCTTTTGTGAACATATTTGGGTTTCTTGTGCCACGTTTAGGGAGTTGGCACCTCGTTGAGGTTTTGAGACGGTTTCACCTAACCTAGACCTTTTAATTTTGAAGCAAAACGGCCGCTTAGATGAGGAAAGCGGTTTGACTTTTTGATTGATGCATCTTATGATTGATTACGTGCTTAAATGTTGGATGTGTCAAAATTTTCCACAAGCCCCTACTTGCCTTGCATCGGAATGCATACCTCATTGTGTTTTGGTGTGAGTTGAAGGGACAGAGAAGGCCCGTTAATTGTCTATCATCGGATATTAGCAGTTTAGATAGTACCTTTATATTACGGGTCTTAGTTTAGTTTAAATGAGCTTACTCGAGGACGAGTAAGGTTCAAGTGTGGGGAGATTTGATAAGTATAATTTTAGTGTCATTTTACCCATATTTAATCCTTTACTTGACTCGATTTTTGTGCCCTTTAATCGACTTAATAGCTCATTTTATTTACTAATTTATAATAATTAGTTGCATTAGTTATATTTAATATTTAGTCGGTTTTATATAATATTAGTATTACTACTATTAATTTATTATTATATTAATTTAGTGTACAGGCGAGACGGAAAAACAAAGCGGAATAAAGGAAGGCAAATCGTGATGCAAGCAAGGCGAGACGGAATTTGAGAAGAAATAAAATATGGCATGAATTGAGTCAGCCTTTGACTTTGTCAAAGTCAGCTCTTGACTTCACACTTTCATGTTCATCATTCACCTTCAGTATCTTCAACCTTCGACCCACCTTCATCATCTGCTACTCCCTGCAATTCCATCAAAACCCGCTGCTCCTTCAGCGCCATTCGACCTCCATCAACCTTCCACCATTTCATCAATCATTACCACCTTCCACCATTTCATTTCGCCATTACCACGCACCCATTCATTCCGCATCAGCAACCCATAAATCCACCTCACCCCAGAACTCCATTAATACACATTCAATCACCACTATCACCATTCTCACCTTCCATTGTCACAAACACCAGACCTGCAACACCATCTCCACTTTCGTCCGTTAAACCCGACATCACCATCTGCACAAACCACCATTAACGACTACAACAGCAGCAATCCAAGAGCAAACCCGAGCTCCACCTCATCACCATCATCATAAACTCCTACCTCCATTAACCTATCAACATTACCATCACCTCCTTTTCAACCCAACATTTAAACCCACATTCACCACCATCTCCACAAACCCAATTTCCACCATTAAACCACAACTGCTCCTCCTTCATTCAAGCATTTGGAAATGAAGGGAAGAAGGAAGAAGTCGGGAAGAGTAGTTGTGTATGCGTTCAAGCTAATCGAGCAACCTAAATCCAAGATACCATTGCTGCTCCTTGAATTCGAATCACCAATGACGAAATCAGAATCGAAACCAAGTTTATTTGAAGCTTTGTGGCCTCTGCCAGTTCACCGGCAGCCGACCCCTATACCGGCAGGCACACACACTCAATTTTCCTCCTTTTTGTGAAAGTCTCGCTACCGGCATAGCAACCGGCAGCCGACGAACCGGCATAACGCACCAAATCAAAATCTCGCATCAACTTCTGTCTCTTCTACCGGTGCCCCGGCAGCAGCTCAACCGGCACACAACAACAAACATCAATTCTCCTTCTTTCTTCAAGTGGTTTCGCTACCGGTGTCAAGCCCGGCCGCCGGTGGACCGGCACATTCCCCTGCTGCGTTTTGTTCTATCGCCATTCCCCATTTTACCCCTTTCCCTTTTGTTTGTTTTTGGAGTCAGTGATATACTGATATGTGTCGACTATTTGAGGGTGATGAGTTTAATATATTATTATTATTATTTTTATTTTATTTTTTTTTTTTTTTTTTTTTTTTTTTTTTATTATTGGTATTATTTATTAGGACTATTATAAAAAGATTATTCTACCCTTAACATAACACACTAGACATTAGACTACCATAATTTAGAATAGAAATTAGACTAGCTTAGATTATTTCCTCTCAAATATTGTAGAACCCTAATATTTTCCCTCGTTTTCATTCAATAAAAAGTTGTAATCCTTCTTTAATTATTAGCTTAATTCTTCCTTTGTTTATGCAAGTTCTTCATTTTCTCAATAGTTTACATTTAATATTTGGGTTGTATTTGGAAGACAAGAAGAAATTCATCTTCCATTATTATCCAAGTTGGTTCCTTTCCTCTTTATTGGTATTAATTCTCATCTTTTGTTTACATTTACTTCAATTGTTTACATTTCTTATGTTGTTTAATCATTATTCATCTAAAGTAGTAACCTTTATCATGTTTACAATGTTTACTTGTGTTTTGTTGCAATTTATTGTTGAATCCTCACCCATGAATATGTGTGAGTAGTCTAATCTAGGGTCTAGGGGGAATTTGGGTAATTAAGGGGATGAATTTGGGTTGTTAACCTTTTGAATTGGGTGATTATGTGGTTTCTACTCTTAATGCATTTGAAGTGTTTGTGGAAATGCCTCAATGAAAATTGGACATTTCATTAACATGTTTGGCTTACCTTGGTGCATTGTGCTATTAGATAGTTTTAGAAGTGCTTATCGATGAGTTTTAATGAAAGTTAGAACATCTCTTTGATGCATTCGATCCGTCTTGGTGCTCATGCTATTGGGTAGTCTTTATGCTTTATTTGTAGCTAGTTCATCTCGATCAAGTGACAACTTATTGAGGAGCTTAAGGTGATTAAGAAATTATTCTTAAACCCTTGACCACTATTATTACCCTTCTCTTGTTAGACCTTGTTTCTCCCTCTAATTGCCCTTTGTGAACCCAAAGACCTTAGCCTCCCCTTATCAATTAAAAAACAATTTCATTTAGTTTAAATTTTATATCTTATTACATCTTAGTTTACAGTTTAATCAACCTCTTACTTTTGTTTGACTAAAATAGGACTTAAACGGACTAAGTATACACCCCCGTCATCTTTGTGTTCGACACCCGAATAAATACTACTTTTAATTGGGTTTATAAATTATATTTTTGATTGGGAAGTGACGACAAATCCCTTATATCACTCATGTCTCTACAAGGAGAAAACAAAGAGATGGCATGACAAGAAGATCTTGAACAAGGAATTTCAAATCGGTGATAAGGTGTTGTTATTTAGTTCCCGTTACAAACTATTTCCGGGAAAGTTACGATCACGGTGGTCTGGTCTATATACCATCACAAACGTCAACAAGTTCGGTTACGTTGAAGTAACGACCACCAAGGGCGAAAAATTCAAAGCAAATGGCCATCGTTTGAAGATCTACCATGAGAATGTGATCGTTGGTGTGATAGAGGAAGTGACCGTTCAACCTCTACTAAAGAAAGCTTAAACCGACTCAAGCTTTTTCGTTGTGCAGGACGTTAAACCAGTGCTTCTTGGAAGGCAACCAAAGCTTTTTATTTGCTTTTATTTATTTTTGTTTTTAATTTTCCGCAATTTACTGTTTTTCGTAGATTAGAAATAAAATACTCGACTTGACGATGTTTTTTTTTTTTTTTTTGTGATTTATAGGTGAAAATGAAGAAAAGAGACTTGGAGGAGAAAAACTCCGTTTGGGGACATAGTTTTCGAAAAACGGGTCGGAATTAATAAAATAAGGAAGCAAAGGCAAAAAGGCGATGGACAGGTCAACCCCGATCGGGGACGTGATTTCTTATTTTTTTTGGCTGCTTCTTTTAGACGGGTAAAAGAAAAAAGAGAACAGATATTCTATCATTCCCAGCCAACGACGGTACTCCTACTCTCCTCTTTCTCCATTATTTTCTGTTGGAGTATGTGTCCTCGACAATAATGCGATCACATGTTTAAATCTCATATTAAGAATACATAAGGGAATGTAACATTTTATTGTCAACTGATCCACATTAATCGGTAATGATTGGCTGACTAGAGTTTGACATTATTGTCGTGTGACGGTGGTGATCAGTTGATCCCTTAAGGTCATACCTCTAGGATAACACTCTTAATTGATTAATTAATTAATTAATTGTATGTCGATACAATTTAATTAATTCCTTAAAATTGAACGGATGATTTTGTGAGTGAAATTACGTATCTTATTGTAATTTGATTAAATAAGATTCGTGCTAAGTAATTAAATTGTTTTATTACTTAGGTTTATTTATTGTTTATGAAACAATTGAAATAAGAATGAATTGTTTATTATAAATACAAGTAGTTGTGATTTATAATTATATGACCCATTTTAAGTAATGGTAATTGTGAATTACTAGTTAATTTTTGTATGTGATTTATTTCATTTACATAATGATTTTTAAGTTGTTAAAAATGCATTATTTGAATGACATGTCTAGAAACATGTCCAATTTGTCACACTACACAAATTGACAATTGACAAAGTTAAAATGAAGGTCACCTATTATATGGTAAAACCGAAATTAAGAAGGTGATAGTGGGTGTTATTTTATCAATTATTTTAATAAGCATGCTTAAGGACATAATGATGTGCCTTTTGTATAAAACAAGAAGAACACCCTACCCCATACTTGGATAAGAGAAACAGGGATTTTGAGAAGATAAATCCTCTCCCTAATGAGGCTAAAAACCGGTGGCCTCCATAACACACTAATTGAGTGTAGTTTATTTTTCATTCTTACAACATAATTATATGGATAATTTCTCTACATTCTCTCTAGATCTTCTGAAGAACTAATATGAAAGAATAACTCACATATCTCTAATATTATTTCCATTACTAGTAGTAGTATACAATAATATTAATTGTTAATTTTAGGGTACTTCTACTAATTTCTAGTAACAAATTAGTAAAAGTATTATGAGTGATTATCTTGGTACAATCCTTGAGGAGAAGATTCTACTATTGAATCTTGTTCATCCATTTGGAAAGCTCAAGAACTAACTAAGGTAGGTGACCTTACTAGTGCCCAAATTTCCGAAATATCCAATGTAAGGAACCGTTTTTCTCCTTACTCTTGTATTTGTTTTGCCTGCATAAGATCTAGAATTAATTTTATGACTAAATTAATTTATCACATATTTAATATGTAAACTCTTGAGATTAATGAATCCCAACAAGTGGTATCAGAACAACACGGTTGTTGCATGCAAAATCGGGTTAGTTTTTCCGAGTTAATTTGTAAACAAATAAAACTTGTTATTTAGGATTTATGAAGATAAATCATGAAATAATTTTGCATGTTGAAATTTTCTGGTCCTAAATGGATTTTAGGTCATATGGGACGATTTATGGATTTTTTTTGTTCATTTTATATATTATTGGCATTAAAATGTGATTTTTACGAGAAAAATGTCATTTTTGGATGAAAAATAGCTAAACTTTGAATTTTTCAGTGATTTTTGGATATGTTTTCACATATATTGTCTACTGATGTCATGTTAAATCTCGTGAATAACTAAGTTATTTTGCATGAAATATGGATTTTATAAGCTTAAATCGAATTTAAAGGGTTTATTAGGTTAATATGAGTTAAATTTCGAATCTGGTCATGAAAATTTTATATATTGTCACATACATTTTTACTCAGTGTGTGTAAAAATCTTAGACGAATTGAAATTTTTATGCATGATTTATGAATTTTTGAGTAAAAATTCAATAAATAGTGACTTAAATTAGCCTATAATGCTAAAACACATTTCATGACCAAAGAAAAACGTCATATGTTGTATTTTATCCCACATTTCATATCTAAAAGTGAAAAGTTGATTAAAATTATCTTTCTCATATTTTAATGGTCATGTTTGATAAAACCGCAACGATGTTTTTTCTCGAAAAATTTTCGAAATTTTTAACCTAAGTTTTGAACATTATGAGTGTCATGGTATTTTTTTCCAGAATGTTCATGAGTTTGAATTTCAAATTTTGAAATTATTTGGAATTTTTATAATTTAATTTGGAGTTTATAGTATAATATTGTAATTTTTGGTCCTTAATGAACAATATTAAGAAATCAAGTTGAGTTATTGTCAAAATATTAGTGAAGACTAAGTTTTGAGTCCTAAGATGGTTAGGGTAATAACTTGAACATAAATATGGATTTATGAGAGATTTTGTGATTTTAACAAGCTTATAATCACGTAAATCCATAAAAATCGATAAAATATACGATATTGGCTCTTAAAAGGCAATTTAACATAAAATTAAGCATGTTCATACATATTATAATGCTGCATTTTATTTATGATTGTCATATTTTTATTTTATATATTTTTTGAATTATGTAATTTTACTTAGTATGACCTTAGTTTTTAATTGGTATTACCCGAAATGCATGGGAATATCGATTCGGTTGTAATTATTGTGATCTCGTATCACCGTTTTTTAATTTAATAGATTTATTTTTATTACAAATGTATAATAGGGAATTATGTAATTTTAATTATTACTTGTAATTCCGGAGATCCTTGAAGACGGTGCCATTAAGAAAGGCGTTCCGACAAGACGGTGTTGCCTTGAAATGTGTGTCAAGTGAAGTTCAAGGGACCAAAGGAGTTGGTTTCCGAATTTGTATATAGTTTATTTGATTTACTATTTTAGGAAGGCCATACTAGGACTTTATATTTATGCTTAGCATTTTTCTTTATATGTTTGCATGCATCACTAAATCGCCATAACTAAACATGCATTTTATTTAATCAAGTCATCGATCGTGTCAATTATAATTATCGTAGTTCACCGCTTTAGTTCACTTAAAACGTGATAGATAATAAATTGACATGATCACTCACTAAATTAATAATTGAGAAATAGCCTTACCAAATAGTAGAACCCATGAAGTACCAATTTCATAAGGGAGTTGAGCCGGCTTCACCGTAATACAAACCTTGTTACGTTGGCGAAGTGGGGTAGTAAAATGTTATTACATCGAAATTTGGATTGAGCTCAACGGAAGTATTCGTGACCGTAGTCGCATGTGTTCCGGGCTAAAGATAAATATTAGAGTAATTTTATCGACCGAGAGTTCTAGAAGTAGAATCAATTAAAGAATTCATCCACCGAGTTATATTAATAAGGGATGAATCGGCTCACCGTGCCCGAGTTAATATGAATTTGGATCTCGGGATCATTTATCATAGTTGGGTAGAGGTCACTATGTAAATGCTTTACTTGTTAAATTATTTGCAAGTATTATTATAATGATAAATGTTTTGTTTTCATTATTCCGTTATCATATTGTTCTATTTCTTTATCTCAAATTATACGATATCATTTCGATTTTAATTCAAATCTCCATTAAAACATCGTAACTAAAGACAAATATGAATTTTCTTCTAAAATCTCGTGTTATCCATTGGAAGGATATCTTGTGAAGAGTAAAGATGAAAGTTATTCATGATCAAAAGGGTTTTTTATTCTTGACTAACATATCTACTTGAATTGGATTATTTCTCATGTGCTTAATTGAGTTAAGTACTTTGAAACGTTAAATCATTTTGGTAACTAGATTTGTTGGAAATCAAAATTGCCCAAAATACCGCAACCACTTCAATAAAAGTTTTAAGACTAAACGGATGAATTGAAGAGTAGTCTTCATGAACTTCAATTTTGCTTCTCTAAGCAAAGACTCATTGAAATGAGTGGGAGCATTCTCTTAACCGTTAAGAAAAGGACGAGGTTCAAAGAAGTAAAATTAGAATGGAATTGATACAAGGTAATGATAAAAGTAAAGTTATTGAGAATAACGATACTAAACCTATCAATCCCGACCGATAAAGTTTCCATTTTGGAAGTGTTAGACACTGAAAGGAAACTACCCCAAATTATGAAAGAATAAGCAAATTAGTTGTGGGACATCTAATGAGACCTTCTTCTCTAAATGTTTATTTGATTGATATAAGTTTTGCTAGTATTAATTCGTCATTATTAGAAACCGATTGTGGTTTTCATCATTGTATTTGATACATAGGATGATTAGAATATGACGACTAGCAACAAATAATGTCGAGAGATAGAGTCATTGTGTACTCAATCTAGTTTTGGGTTTATAGTTTTACCTTAATTATGACTATTAAGTGCATAAACTCTAAATAAGAATATAATCTTGCTAATATTCCAAAGGGGTTTCACTTTTGTGACCCTATACCCACGATTTGATGTATGGCTAACCCATTATCAAGGTGATTATATTCTAAACCAAACTAGAATGATATATCATGTAGATGATGCAAAACTCAAATTGGTAACCCAAGATTAAACCTTAAATTCTGGAACGATGAACGCAAAGAGTTATCGAGTACTCTTGGAACCATTAGATTGTTGATCTTATGGTATATGTGTATCTTGTATTCAAAGCAAGATGTCTCATACCTTTGCTTGAAAAGGAGATCGAGGTTATAAATCATTGATCTAGAATAGGTTGATTATTTTCTTTTACCAACGATTTAAGTTGACACTAATGTGTTCATTTAATAAGGTAAATAGAGAAATCTTTGAAGAAGTTCAAAGAGTTCCAGGAATCACGATTTAGTCGTGATGGGATTATCAAAGTGAAGACTTTGATATAAGCCAACGAAAATGTGATATAGTATCACAAGTTAATCTCTCTTAGCACGCATTATGGGATAAGGCGTGGTTAAATAAAGATATCTATCCTTATTCGATATGGTTTGGACTTTAATCAAGTTACTTTGAGTTACTTGATCCTTTTGGAGATTTTATCATTTTGTCTAAATAATTTTTCCACTAAATTTAAAACGATTTATATGAGATATGAAATGGTAGGGTACCATGGTTGTAAGTTTTCACAAGAAACAAATGCTCGTTTTTCCTTACAATAATCACGAGTACAACCGGTTTGTGGCTAGTGAAGCTGTCTTTCTAGAATACAAGTTTACTTCTAGAAGACAGAGTGGGAGAAAATATTTAAGAGCCACAAAAGAATTATATGTCACAAGAAACTGGTCCTTCTTGGCTACATGAGACATTCTGTGTAAAATGTTGTTTCTTCAAAACCTAGGAGGTTGAACTCATCACTTGTTGAAGATGATGAATTCGTGTTACTTTTAGAAAGTAAAGAGCTTGCAAATTACAAAGAAATTTTTTGATTCAAATTACTTCTGGAAAGTAATGAACATATGACTTACATGAGAGTGTTTAAGTCACAACTCAAAACAAGGCTTAGAGCCATGAAAATCCAAATTTGTTAGATATCAAAGCTTGATTGGTGGCAAAGGGTTTTTGCACTAGTTGAAATGCTTAAGTCTATTCGGATCTTCTTAGGGATTGTATTTTATTATGATGATATATATATCGAGTGAATCTAAAACCCGCTTCTTGAATTAGATTCGAAAAGAAGGAATGTATTCGATACATGTCATGAGTTTTATAGATTCTTACAATCCTAAGACAATGTACAACTTAAGAGATAGTCTTAAGTATGACATCAATGAGTTGGAGTCAATGTTTTGATCATGTTGTAAAAAATTTCTCGATGGGTCGTGAAGTTGTGTTTATACATGAAGTTTAGTGGGAGTTACGGAAATTTTGATTAATCTTATATGTGGATGACATATTGATCATTGGGAATGATTTAAGACTTTTGGAGTAATATAATACATCTTTAATATCCGGATTTATGGAGATAAATCCACATGATATTAGCGCCAAATAAGAAGTCTTATGTTGATGAGATTCATGATTAGTTCAATTGAGTTGAACATATTTGATTGATTCCATTTGCTTCCGCTGCCGGATCAATTAAATGAGTAATGATGTATAACACTTCATATACTTTGAGTATGATGAATTATTTCAAATCGAATTTAAGTAATAGTTACCAAGTAGCCATATAGATTATCCTTAACTGCTTGAGGAAACATTAAGGATGTAAAGTTAAGTGTTTTTGATGCAATTCACTAATTTGAGTAAGGGCTTACACTAATGACTGTTGAGATTGCGCAAGGTTTCTGACAAAACCGTATTCAAAATACATAAAGATGGTTAAGGAACCATTGTGGCTATGTTATTTAAGAAATAGATTTGCTAGAATCGTTCTAGGCAATAAAAAACAATGAGAGATATTTACAACGGAAATTGAGTACACTTGCAATCATGTGATATACAAGAAGGATGAGTCTCGCACACTGTGAAAACAGTGGGAGCTATTCTAAGGCAAGAGAGCCTATGTATAGATTGGATCTAGACACGTACTCAGAAAGTTTTTGTAATACAAGTGTATGCATTACGAAAGAAAAACAAGTGTGTAGCAAGGTTGAGCAAGGAGTTGCTAAAACCTACTAACCAATGCCTATTCATAGGCTTAACATGATGAGTCATGTCATTTCAATTGGATTGAGATGAACAACTACTTACAAGATCTAAATTGGATTATAGAATATGAAGTAGTAATCAGGTATTGACTACTCATATGATAATCACATTTATCGTTTGAGTTATCATTAACTCATCTTGTACTCTGTTATATCCAATGGGTTGTAGAGACAATCATGAACCTCATTAATTAAAGTGAACTGGATTAACATAGTATTCGTCCCTAGTTACTTATATGAGGTGACATCTCGAAGCAACTAGAGTGTGATGCGATTGATGACAAGTTCAAATGCCATAGAGTCATGAGAGATGATTAGTCGATCACATAGGCAGACTGTGAGGGACACACTGTCGGACTTATGACCGCTTATAGAGTTCTGGCAGTTTTTATAGCCTGGTCGTGGGGAGAGCTACTATGGTATTCTTATGAGTCGATTCTTTGACTCATGACTGTTCGCCTAAGATGGCACAGTTTCAGAGTGACTTTGATTTATATTCGGCGACCTTCGTAATTGGGGTCTAATGGACATGTTTTGGGTCATGATAAGCTGTGGCTAATCGAAGGGAAGAGTGCAATAGGAATTGTCCATCCCCGTCAGGGTTATCTTATATCTCAAGGCCACTCGAGGAGCAATGAACTGGAAATGCGTGGCCACGCTCGGAAGGTATCTATGGTAGATAACTCCGGTCAGACAGCTGTTCTCCAGATCGAGGAAACCACTCACGATATGATTAAATGCAAGTACGACCTGCAAGACACCTTACATTGAGTGGGAGATAGTAATAGGACAAGATAATTGGTGACGCACACTTGTCGCGGACAAGTGGGAGATTGTTGAAGTATGTGTCCTTGACAATAATGCGATCACGTGTTTAAATCTCATATTAAGAATACATAAGGGAATGTAACATTTTATTGTCAACTGATCCACATTAATCGGTAATTATTGGCTGACTAGAGTTTGACATTACTGTCGTGTGACGGTGGTGATCAGTTGATCCCTTAAGGTCTTACCTCTAGGGTAACACTCTTAATTGATTAATTAATTAATTGTATGTCGATACAATTTAATTAATTCCTTAAAATTGAACGGATGATTTTGTGAGTGAAATTACGTATCTTATTGTAATTCGATTAAATAAGATTCGTGCTAAGTAATTAAATTGTTTTATTACTTAGGTTTATTTATTGTTTATGAAACAATTGAAATAAGAATGAATTGTTTATTATAAATACAAGTAGTTGTGATTTATAATTATATGACCCATTTTAAGTAATGGTAATTGTGAATTACTAGTTAATTTTTGTATGTGATTTATTTCATTTACATAATGATTTTTAAGTTGTTAAAAATGCATTATTTGAATGACATGTCTAGCAACATGTCCAATTTGTCACACTACACAAATTGACAATTGACAAAGTTAAAATGGAGGTCACCTATTATGTGATAAAACCGAAATTAAGAAGGTGATAGTGGGTGTTATTTTATCAATTATTTTAATAAGCATGCTTAAGGACATAATGATGTGCCTTTTGCATAAAACAAGAAGAACACCCTACCCCATACTTGGATAAGATAAAAAGGGATTTTGAGAAGATAAATCCTCTCCCCAATGAGGCTAAAAACCGGTGGCCTCCATAACACACTAATTGAGTGTAGTTTATTTTTCATTCTTACAACATAATTATATGGATAATTTATCTACATTCTCTCTAGATCTTGTGAAGAACTAATATGAAAGAATAACTCACATATCTCTAATATTATTCCCATTACTAGTAGTAGTATACCATAATATTAGTTGTTAATTTTAGGGTACTTCTACTAATTTCTAGTAACAAATTAGTAAAAGTATTATGAGTGGTTATCTTGGTACAATCCTTGAGGAGAAGATTCTACTATTGAATCTTGTTCATCCATTTGGAAAGCTCAAGAACTAAGTAAGGTAGGTGACCTTACTAGTGCCCAAATTTCCGAAATATCCAATGTAAGGAACCGTTTTTCTCCTTACTCTTGTATTTGTTTTGCCTGCATAAGATCTAGAATTAATTTTATGACTAAATTAATTTATCACATATTCCATATGTAAACTCTTGAGATCAATGAATCCCAACATTTTCTTCATCTCTTCACTAAAAATCACAAGGAAACATCAATTTCTTCTTCATTTTGCAAGATTCATTCATCCATTAACATTATCAAGTAAGTTTCTCTTCCTTTTCTCTTTAATTTCATCCATTTCAATCAATTTCATCAAGTTTATCAAACCCTCAAATTGGGGGAATTTGATTTTGTGCTTATTTGTGCTAGAAATTGATTGCAGTATGCCCTATTAACGTTTATAGTATGAATTAGTTCACTAATTTGTTCTATTATGTCTATTTGGATGAAATTTGGTTTGCCTTAAGATGAATTTTTGTCTTAAATATCAGAAAAATGGCACCAAGAAGACCTCGTGCCCAAGGTGCTTCTAAGAGGAGAAGGAATGATGCGGAATCCTCCCAGGCTGCGGAGGATGTGCAAATGGAAGAGGTCCCGGAATGGAAAGATCCGGATTTTCCCGGAGTAATTTTAAATTGTAAAAAGTAATATGACAATTGGGTCATCCTAAGGAGCAAAGGTATGAAACCGACTAAATTCATTAACCAAGCTTATTTGAACAATATTGGAATTGATAAGAATGTTAAGGCATTATTTAAGAACCTTGGTATGAAACATTGTTATACAATGGATTATAAGACCTTTCCCGAACTCACCCTTGAGTTCTTGAGCTCTTTTGAGTTTCATAGGTCGAAGAAACCCGGTTTTGTGCTTTTTGTGACTTTCCGATTGTTTAATGAGGACCATAGAATGGACCTAGCGGACTTCGCTAATATCTTCCAATTGCCCCATAAAGACTTACCTACCGAATCACCCGACTCTTATGACCCCGTTTTGACATGGAATGCCATTTCTCACTTCCCTTTTCAAAGTTGGGACCATTGCCCTCACTAATACATAAACTACCCTGACATTCGGGTTTGGCAAAGGTTTATGGGATGGACCTTTTTTGGGAGAAATGAGCCTCACTCGGTGAGGAAAGTTGAGGTGGAGATTTTGGGTGCTTTCTTAAATGTTAATGGTGAAGATAATTGGTGGATCAACATTCCCTACCACTTTGCGGTCCACTTGACCAAACAATGTAACCCAAAGAATAGTTGTATTGTCTTAGGAGGTTTGATTACAAAGATTGTTCACCACTTGTGTTGATTCAACCAAGAAAATACCGACTTGAGACCATTGCTTATGTCTAGGGAAAAAGGAGTTGGGCTAGATTATGTGATAAGGCTAAAGTCGTATCACCAATATCAAAGTAAATCTATCTCAGTACTAACAAAAATAGCTAGTGACAAGACAGGTATCGTATCCACAGGGAGGCGGTAAAAGTAAGTTTGCTAATATTTAGATCGTCTGAAGGTAACCGTTTTCTTGGGGGTTTTGGTTGTTTGTTTTCTATCAACTAATGACGAATAAAATAAAGGTTTATAACAATAATATTAAAGGTCTAGGATTTCCGGTTCACTAGGTCAATTATATGGGGTCTCTTAATCAATTGCTAGGTCTATCAAGTTATCTAAGGTCACAAGATTGATCAATGCTGTTTATGCCCTTTAGATCGATTCTAACATGCAATCGCTATAACTAGACATAATCTATTTGATTATCGCAGCCTATATTAATTCTAACTCTGTCGGTGAAAGTATTAATTCGCTACACAAGTTAACAATTCAGGCCTAAATTAATTAACTAGAAGAAGAACAATAATCAAACGATAACTTATACGATTTCACTAGCAATCAATTAATAATCCCTTTTCCAATTAACCGAGATCCCCTTCATCCTAGATGAGAAATTTAGCTACTCATGATAATTCTAACAATAACAACAATAATGGTTATTGCAAATATGATTGACAATATGAAATAAGAACAACTAATTAAGAGCATAAAACTTGAATGAATAATTAATGAAGAATGATTAATACCGTAGCAACAAGGAAAGATTAAGAACTAGAATCCCAAGCTAGGAGAGTTTTCAGCCGTTCTAAGCAAAGTAAAGCGTAACCTAATAATAACATACGAGTTTAGAATTTATATTACAAAATAACTGTTTTAGGAAAATACGAAAATTAGTCTGACAGCTTGGATCTTCGATCGAGCCTAACAGCACTCGATCGAGGACGTTTGCTCGATCGAGCCTTAGAGGACTCGATCGAGGAACCAGCCTCACAGGCTTGCTCTCGTTTTTCTTCACTTCTAAGCTTCAAGTCTCCTCGTTCCTCGTGCCAAGCCTCGTATATTCCACTATGCCATATCCTCCATGCTCATATTAACTCGATTATTCTCGTAATGCGTCATTTCTGCATTAAAACACAAAATAGCGGCAGTATCGACAATTCACTTATAAAAGGCATATAAATGACATAAAAGGCACGAAAACGGTAAATAAATCATCACGAGAGGAGTTATAAAAGTGTATAAGAAAGTGATACATCATTATGAATATTTCCTTTCTTATAATTGGTTTAGGAATGCTCACCCTAACATGATTTGGAAATTTTGTATACAAGAATCCATTAGTCTACCCGAAGAGAAGAAGGAAATTAAGGCCTTATTTCACACTAAGCCCTATCATGGGAGTGCCCCCTTTACTAGACCTACTTGCCATTTGCTCCTATGGGGTGAGACATGTACCACCATTGAGCGGCGTGAGGGAGGTCAACCCTCTCAAGAACGTCATTCCACCTCTAGTGTTCATTCACCCTCTAGCCTAGAAATGATGGATATGATGGGAGACTTAAGCTTAAGTGTTAATATAATTCGTGATGACCAAAGGCTTGCATTACATCCCATATATGATCATTTTGCTAGGCAAGGAGTAATCCAACCCGCGGGACCACACCCTTCATTTTATACTTATCCCCTGGGTGGATTTCCTCCTCCTTCTTCCCCTCCTAACAATGATGCAGGCACCTTTACTACATATGATCCCGGTCCGGATTTTTGTGGTTCGAATTATGGAGTTGAGGCATTACATGGATGATATGGAGGGTATGGTGGGTATGGTGGTTATAGTAGCTATGGTGATGGTCTTGATAGTGGCCAAAATATTGGTGAGTATGTCACTCCTCTCCAAGAGGATGACTCTAGTGAAAGTGATCAACAAGGTGAAGCATCCGGAAGTGGAAGTGGTAAGAAGAAGAAAGGAAGGAAGGGGTTCAACTTTTGGCCTTGTTCTTAGATGAATGATGAAGAAGTCCCCCGTATCCATGCTAGCTTAGGGGGAGGCTAGCAAGTCTATTAAGTTTTATTTGCTTTGCATTTTAGTTTAATTTCTCGCAACCCATTAAATATGACCTCTAGTCCTCATTGTTTATGTGCTTTGAGCCATTTTTATGGTTTAGTTGGGTAATTTAATTGTTGGCACGATGAGGACAATGTTGTGTTTAGCTTGGGGGAGATTGCATTTGCATTGTAGTGTAGTTTGCATGTAGTGTAGAAAATTTGAAATGTTTTGAGAGAAATTTGTGTGCTTTTGCTTGCTTGTAGCCTACTTTCCCTCTTGCTTATCCTATTGATAGCTTATAGCTAATGATTTACTCTTTTATGATGGGATAATTGTTACATGGGATGTCTTGACATAGTAGGTGGGAGATGGAAAATGAACCAAATAAGCTTGATCTTGACTAGGGATGGCAGTCTCACCCTTACCCTGTGGATATCCATCCACCCGAAATTAAATGGGTGAGATATGGAAGATGAATTTTTTTCGAATTTAGGGTAGGTTATGGATATGGGTGAATTTAGGGTGGGATATGGATTACCGTCTCTCACCCGCTTAACCACCATGTGGATATCCGAAATTAATATTTATAATTAATTTTTTATTAAGCTAATAATTATTTAGGTTATTAATGATTTCCCTTCAAAAGTATATTTTTTTTTATCAGAAATTTTACTTAATTTTAATATCATACTGTTATTTAGGAAAAGTAAAACTTGTGTTTATGTGGATATTGTTATTTTCACTAATCAAAGTAACTTACTTTTGTTAGTTTAATCAATAATATATTGCGTTGGTGGTTTCTTAGTAGTTGGCGTGGCGTACATATATGGTCACTTGCTTTGCAAAGACACTTTGTTGTTGGATATACACTGGGTTGCTATTTGCTAACACATATTGTTACTTGAATTATGTATACCTTTTAATTTTATCGCCACAATTGTTTTACGATATATTATCTTTAAATTTTATAAGCTGTGAAAATATCCAACGGGTACCCGCTTCACCCGGTGGATATGGATATGGATGGATGAAAAAATATTAAATGGATAAGAGGATGGGATATGGATGAGCATAAATTAAATGGATATGGATATGGATATGGATATGGCTCCACCCCATCCATATCCCACCCATTGCCGTCCCTAATCTTGACTATTGGCAAACTAAAAAATTGGTAAGGTAGAACCTCTTTAGACCGACGCATCCATATCCGGTCTCTCTTAGGTGAGTGTAGGTGTCTCATTATGATGTGTGTTTCATCAAAACGCACAAATATGGTTCTCGTGTCATCTCTTTATAAGCATGAATTCATTTGTTATAGCATTTTGGAGTCATTCACATGATTATTTTTGCCTTTTTAACCCCTTCACAAACATTTATCTCTAGCTACATTATAATTTGCCTACCTTGTTGAGCTAGTAGATTTATTTTGTTTTGTTTGGGTGCTCAATTGAGATTTGGTTCAATGTTTGGAATATCATGTGAGCTTGGTCTTAATGCTCAAAGAAGAAATGGGAAAAAAAAATGAAAGAAAAAATGATGGATTGAAATGAAAAAATTGAGAAAGAAAAAAAGATGAGAAGAAAAATGAAAAAAGCATGAAAATAAAATGAAAATAAAAGTATGAATTGAAAATAAAAAAGAGAAGAAAAAGTTGATGTGAGAAACTCTCATATATTATTCGCATTTTTTTGGAGAGTTTACTTATGATTTGAATTGCAAATTGGGTTAGAATTGGGATTGAGCATCCTTACATTTGGTTGTTGTTAGCTTGACATTAGCTCCACAATCCATAATTCATTTGTTCCCCTTTCTTACCCATTACATGTTGCCTTTTTCCTACCCATTTGGCTTCTTTATCATGCTTACATTCGATTGTTTTGGCTTATTAGTTTTGATTGATTATCATATTAGATTGCGGTCACATTGTTATAAGTCGAGGATAGTTGAGTGTTTATTCACAAAAATGTCCTTTCACATATAAAAGAGTTTGAGTGCACCGTGAGAGTCAATAAGTCGAAAGATCATGCAAGAGCTTAAAGGTTCATTTCAAGTTTTCCATGTTGTGCAGTCATGTAGATCTCATCCATGTTCTTGCTTCATTCCTTGCCCATATTGTTTCGGATTTTGAATCATTATGCTTAGCTTGTTTTAGGGTATTGCAATTGATGGGATATGGTTTCTTGCTTGGGGACAAGCAAGGGTTTAGCTTGGGAGAGTTTGATGTGTTCATTTTATATAGACTTTTACTCCCCATTTTAGCTCGGTTTTTATTGTATAACGTACTTTAATTAGTATATTTGTGAGCTAATCTTGTGTTCTAGGTGTATTGTTTGTATTTGTTACATTTTGTAGGAATCTAAGCATTTAGAGGCTTTTTTCTATCACATTAGCATACACCAAATTTCACTAAGCTAAGTGGAAACAAGATGAACCAAGCATGACAATGGAGGTGTTTCCAAGCCCAAGCAAGAGTGTGTGAGACAATGCAAAATGATCCTACAAAGAGCCCAGTAAGAAGTCCAAATTCATGTGGATAAGATCAAGAAGAGTATACTCTTTGGGAGCTCTTAAGATGATATATTAAACATTTACCCAGGTGCATTAAGGGTCATTTATCACGTACATTGGATTCCCTCAACATTTAAGCAAGGAATTAAGAGAAAATAGTCGGATTACCACGCCCCGATCGGGGCTGCCAGCCCCGATCGGGGTTAACCCTCTCTTGCAATTTTACATTATGTGTAAACCCATGATGTTTAAGGACTCTTTTGACCGACCCTTTGACCAGGAAAGACCTTTAAGAAGATATAGGAGAGGGACTAGGTTAGGATAGGTGCTTTACGAGAGTGTTTTTTCGACCTAGCAGGGACTACTCGGCCGAGTATTTAGTATAGTCGACCGAGTAGAGCCTACTCGGCCGAGTACGGTAGTACTCGACCGAGTATGGATGGGGTTGACGCGTTGATATAATAACGCAAGTTCGCAAGATTCATTTCATTTCTCTTTTTTCGATAGTTCCTCTTCCTCTAACCCTAGCCTACCTCTCTCTCACCTATCACCCCTACCTCCATACATTCTCATATATGTAGCCTACACCTCAACCATGGGATGGACGGGGTTTGCATAGGAAGGATGCGCGCGTGGTCGTCGTCCGTGTCACTGTCGGTTCGCGTTATTAGGTAAGTCGCTGTTTTGTGGTCTCTTTCAGTAGATTGTTGGAAGTAGTTGTATAATAGGATGTGGTCATCTTTGTAGGATGCGTCCCAAAGTCTTGCTTGGTTGTGTGTGGATGCATTTTCATGATTAGCGATAAGGTAGGGTTTCCATACTCAGTTACTGTTAATTGATTTAAGAATGTGTTGTATTATGTATGACTGTTTTCTGCTGATCATCGGAGTGTTGGCGTGGTGGTGGGGGTTGTGATGATGTTATGATGTTTGTGGTGCAGTCACTTGCGGGAGTGGCTTCACGCCCTAGTTCGCCCTCTGTGGAACCTGTCACAGGAGGGGATGTGCACATTAAGGGACAGGGTTATCGCTCGTTGATGAACAGGATTTTGGTGGGGATTGGCTGCGGTCCCCCACTGGCGGCGTGGGCTACCTGTTGCGATGGGTAGTCTGGTAGGGCTACACACCTCGATGTGTAGTCGGTTACTGTGTGAGATCGGGAGACCGGAGATGGTGGATGATCAGCTGGTTACTTATCATATTTGTCTTATCTTGATTGTTCAGTAACTGACTTCGGTGTTATGTTTTCAAAACTGTGGTGATCCATTCGGGGATGGTGAGCAGTTGGCTTAGCAGGTACCGTTGGTTTGTTGCTGTTAGGCATGGAGGGATCGAGTCACCATGTTACCGGCATAGATAAACAGATGCACGTGTTCCATAGTAGTCATAGTCATTACTTGTATTCGGTTTTGTATTTGGTTGTAAAGAGTTAAAGTAAAATATTATAAGTGTTCTTTTATTGTCTATTTGATCTACTACCTCGGGTGACCGAGATGGTAAAACCTTCATACACTGGGAGGTTCCTTGGCAAGGCATCTTGGTGTGCGGGGGTGTTACAAAGTGGTATCATAGCCGACGATTTTGGAACCTGAACCAATGAACCAAATGAATATAGGGTATTGAATTAAAATGAACCTGGTGTATGTGCGTTGGGAGCCCCAGCCGATGCTAGATTTTGGGTGAGTAGGCGCCCTCATTTTAAAATCACGGCCCCATCGTGCTTAAGCCAGCCATTGGGAAAGGGTAATCGATAGGAGTAGTTGCTTGAAAAATGTTTGCTAAGTTTGTTTGTTAATCATATCACATGTACCGATGTGAGTCTTACCCGCAGTAACGATGGTAGTGATGAAGTCTTGAATTGGTTGGAATGGTTGCTGAGTTATGACTAGAAATTGTGGTTGATGAAATGTGTAACCCTTTTGTGTAAGGCAAGGTTAAGTTGAATGGCTTGTTTGATAATTATGGCATCATACGATGGTTAATGTTACATGAATGTCTTGATTAGTGGGAGTATAGGATGAATTGTGAAAATTGTGATGTTGTAGCGTTATAGACTGACCTTTGCAGGTATGTAGCTAGTTTGGACTTGTAACCTTTATATTATCCATGGTTGGATTGTACATAATTGTTACAGTGGTTAAGGTAAGGAACGTAGGTGGAACGTTGGTTAATTGGGTAATGGTGATGTGTAATTCGTGTACGATACGTGTTTATGTGGTAGAAGTAAGTTCTAACGGTGAAGAGCCCGATTGCACGGAACTCCGAACATTGTTACTTGTTTTGCAGACTCGATAAATTCGAAATTTCGTTCCTATAATGAGACACTCGACCGGATATAGAGGCATACTCGACCGAGTAGGCCACACTCGGCCGAGTATAATAGCACTCGACTGAGTATAATAGCACTCGACCGAGTGCCCATCCTTGTCAGATTACGAATCGCTACTGTTCTCGAGTACTCGGCCGAGTATTTAGAATACTCGACCGAGTAGTCCATACTCGTCCGAGTAAGCCCAATACTCGACTGAGTATGCTTTTATCGTGACTCAGCCGGGTTGTTCAAAAAACCTTATATCTCTTCTTCTTTTCTCATTTTCGCCTCCAACATCTTCTTCTTCTCTCCTCTAAAACTCCATATCACTTCTCTTTCAAACCCTTGGGTGATTTCTCGGTGGTTGTTTGCTCGTTTCTTGCCAAAACGTCCTTCAAGGTAAGGTTTTAAATCAATTTCTCTCCTTGTTCTTAGAGTTGTGGTATGTTTTTGCTCAAACTTCGAATCCCTATCATATGTAACTGAAATTAAGCTTTTTTTCCTCTGATAATTTGGACTTAATTGCTTATAAACATCGTCTATGCTGTCACTAGAGCAATTCCATGGCTTAAATCGCTTCTTGAATTTTCTAGGGTTTTGTTTAAGTCGAAAATTATGTCCTTTAACTTGTTTTAAGATGCTCTTTCAAAGCCTCTTGATGATAAGAATGACTCCTTTGAGTAAGATACTTTGTGTTTTGTGAGAAAATTTCGCCTTAAAAGTTCGTCTCAAAATCGTATACATTCTGAAAGACAGTCCATCTATGGCAAAATTCCTGTGCGAAGTATCTTTGTTAAAACCTATCTTTTTGCAGTATGCCGAAAATAAGAGCCAACGCAAACAAGAGGACTCGTGCCAATGTCCAATTTGAGACGGGTCAATCTAGTCAAGAACCTGTTGTTCCACCGGTGGAGGCTTATCCATCGGTAATCTTTTCTGATTTCAAGCAGCGTAAGGCCTTCATAGCCTTAATGAGTCGTCCTTTCCGACCTACTCGGTGTGTGAACCCCGAGATTTTGGAAACCTTGGGAATTAAGGGAGATATAACTCATATCTTTGAGACTTTGGGAATGGAGGGGTTGTATCACCTGAAAAAGAAGTCCTACCCTCACTTGACCTTAGAGTTTATGAGCTCGTTTGTTTATGATGCGAAGGATAAAACCGTCTCCTTCCACCTCATGAACGAGGATCATGAGTTGACCTTGGATGAGTTTGCTGGCCACCTGGGCCTAGAGGCTGAGGGGACGGGGTATCTTAGTGATGTGGCTAAGAATAGTGGAGCACCTCTTTATCTTCCTTACTTGGCTGGCCGACCTGCCCCTAGTGCTAGTGCTATGCTGATTAATGATGTGCAGCACGTGTCCCTCCGTATGTTCCTTAGGATGATGACCTATCTGTTGTACTCGAGAGATGATGTGAGCAAGCTTAATTCCCATGAGGTTATGTTGTTGATGTCTTACCTGAACTTGCACAGTAGGAAACCCTTTTACTATAGCGCTCCAGGGGTGGTTTGCTCTAGTTTAAATCACATGGCACGGTCCCCGAACCGTCACATTGCTTGCGGGGCCATAGTGACCCGCTTAGTCCAGCGCCTGACTGACTTTGAGGCCCCACCTCCCTCGGGGGATGAGTTTGTTGAGACTGTGCCTACCATGAACGCCAAGTATTGGTGTCACAACAAATAGTTGAGGAAGATGGCTGATGGGACTTATGCCTGGAGAGTAAGAGGATCTATGTGGATGGTACTTCCCGACCCTTCCCGGCCCTTCCCGTCTTCTCGTTGTTGACCACTTAGCTGAGTGGGAGCCTGTAGGTGGTGTGCTTAGACCTGGACCTCGGTACTACTTGATTGATCCCACCATTCTTCTGGACCTACCTGAGCCTACCTCAGTGCCTAAGGGACAGCGGGCACCTCCCCCACCTTGTGAGCGTCGTAGGATCAGACAGCCCAGGGTGGACCCGGTCGAGACTGAGCCCTCTTACTCCACCTCGGACTTGTACTCTCAGCACTACTCGCCCTGCCCCACCGTGCATGGCCCTAGGATGCAGGTGAGCGATTTGACTGAGCGGATCTCCACCACATTGGTGCTCCGCAACATGCATGAGATGGCCCTTAATCAGGGTATAGGGACTGAGCTGGCACAACTTATTTGGTGGAGAGGACCTGGAGTGGACACGGGAGTTTTCCATAGCTATGGAGTTGATCCCGGCTTTTGGAGGCCACCAGAGGAGACTGAGTTTGGCTGCCTCGCGGGACCGTGGGGAGCCAACTACGGCAGCCAGCTAGGCAGTGGAGACTACTCAGCAGCGGGTTATCAGGGAGCTAGTACATCGGGAGATGGAGCAGCGGGTGCAGGCGGTGATGATGAGATGGAGGAGGGCCCTGGCATTTGATTTTCTTGTATTTCTAGACTTGTTTCAGTTGTTATGGATATTTATCGTTCTTGTCGTACTTTTTCATTTGAATGACTGTACTTGGCCTTAAGGTCGTTACTTGTTTAGCATACTATGGTGGTGATTTGTGTGACTTGGACATACATTTCGGTATAGCAATCGTGACTTTTGCAGGTTAGCTTGGAAGTGAAATGTGTTTCGTTGCTGGAAACGCTTTCTGCCCATGAAAACTCGACCGAGTATACAGCATACTCGACCGAGTAGAGTCTACTCGGTCGAGTACACTCTTATACTCGGTCGAGTATCAGGGTATTGCGTGATAATTGTAACTCGTGGTACTTGTACGTTTACTTCTTTTATCTTGGGTGTACTATGTTAACTTGCTTTTATCCTCACATCCCCGTGTGGAGTACCTTGTTCAGGTGTAGTAGTAACGTTAATGCGTCGTGTGCTTGGGTTGAGATGACAGTGGAATCATGATGGTTCATGTTTGTGTAGCTCTTTTGGTAGAATGAATGTGTGCATCTTTTCTTGCTTAGAAGTCGTAGTATAGTTGTGGAGTATGATTAGAGACGTGTTGTGGCCGTATACTAAATTTATGATCTGTGATAGTGTCCAATTACGTGTAATCGTTGTCTTTGGGTGAACTGAACTTCGGGGACGAAGTTCCTTTTTAGAGGGGTAGATAACATATCGCGATATAAAAGTTCATATAAATAAAAGTTAAAACAAAGTTCTTGAGTGTTTAGCCCTCTTTACTTATATGTTTGTCTTCTATATTCATCTTTCCGGCGATGTTGTCATAAGCTAAATGGTGATGACTGACAAGATAATTAGAACTGAATGATATATATATACATCTGGGTAATATGGTAGTGAGTTTTGTAATCGTTGTAGTCGTATGCATTTAGTGTCTTGTGGAAGTACATGTTGGATTATCTTATCGTAGTTGAGGTGGTTAATTAACCTCGTTGTGAGATGTGTGGGCTGAACTTCAGGGACGAAATTCCTTTTAAGGGGGGAAGACTGTAATACCCACGATGTTTAAGGACTCTTTTGACCGACCCTTTGACCAGGAAAGACCTAAGAAGAGAGAGGTGAGGGACTAGGTTAGGATAGGTGCTTTACGAGAGTGTTTGCTCGACCTAGCAGGGACTACTCGGCCGAGTATTGAGTATACTCGACCGAGTAGAGCCTACTCGGTCGAGTATGGTAGTACTCGACCGAGTATGGCTGCGGTTGACGCGTCGATATAAAAACGCAAGTTCGCAAGATTCATTTCATTTCTCTTTTTTCGACAGTTCCTCTTCCTCTAACCCTAGCCTACCTCTCTCTCACCTATCTCCCCTACCTCTATACACTCTCATATATGCAGCCTACACCTCAACCATGGGAAGGACGGGGTTTGCATAAGAAGGATGCGTTCGTGGTCGTCGTCCGTGTCACCGTCGGTTTGCGTTATTAGGTAAGTCGTTGTATGTTTTGTGGTCTCTTTCAGTAGATTGTTGGAAGTAGTTGTATAATAGGATGTGGTCATCATTGTAGGATGCGTCTCGGAGTCTTGCTTGGCTGTGTGTGGATGCATTTTCATGGTTGGCGATAAGGTAGGGTTTCCTTACTCAGTTACTGTTAATTGATTTAAGAATTTGTTGTACTGTGTATGACTGTTTTCTGCTGATCATCGGAGTGTTGGCGTGGTGGTGGTGGTTGTGACGATGTTGTGATGTTTGTGGTGGAGTCACTTGCAGGAGTGGCTTCACGCCCTAGTTCGCCCTCCGTGGAATCCGTCACGGGAGGGGATGTGAACATTAAGGGACAGGGTTATCGCTCGTTGATGAGCGGGCGGGATTTTGGTGAGTATTGGTTGCGGTCCCCCACTGGCGGCGTGGGCTACCTGTTGCGATGGGTAGTCTGGCAGGGCTACACACCTCGATGTGTAGTAGGTTATTGTGTGAGATCGGGAGACCGGAGATGGTGGATGATCAGCTGGTTACTTATCATATTTGTCTTATCTTGATTGTTCAGTAACTGACCCCGTGTTATGTTTTCAAAACTGTGGTGATCCATTCGGGGATGGTGAGCAGTTGGCTTAGCAGGTACCGTTGGTCTGTTGCTGTTGGGCATGGTGGGATCAAGTCACCACGTTACCGGCATAGATAAACAGATGTATGTGTTCCATAGTAGTCATAGTCATCACTTGTATTCGGTTTTGTATTTGGTTGTAAAGAATTAAAGTAAAATATTATAAGTGTTCTTTTATTGTCTATTTGATCTACTACCTCGGGTGACCGAGATGGTAACACCTTCATACACTGGGATGGTCCTTAGCAAGGCATTCTGGTGTGCGGGGGTGTTATATTATACCCCTATTTTCTTATAATAAGGGCCTTAATCCGTAATTAGGGATATCTTTTTCTCACGTCTTCATACACTATATTAGAGTTAAGCAAAATTATCTCATTAGTTTTCATATTTAGTTTCAATATTGTTAAGCATTTGATTGTTAAACATTTGGTTATTTATTCAAGCATTTGGTTCTACTTTGTTCTTCTTTGCAATTCAAGTTCTATTTCCATTACGGTATTCCTAATTCTAGCTTACTATTTTACATTTCTATTTTAGTTATCACATAGTTTATCATTAGCACTTTTATCATATCATATTAGTATTATTCTTATTTTATGTTTTATCATTTAATTTATATCATTTCTACAATCAAGTTTAGCATTTTATTTAACAAAGTTTGTAGTTTACATTTTAATATGAGATACTAAATTCCTTAGTCTAGGGGCTAGGGAAGCCATGCAAAATCAAATATGTAAAATGATAAATTAGGTTGATATAATATTGTCTAATTGTTTCTATCACATGTTTGCATCGTCACGTTTAATCTTTGTTTAAAGGCCTTATTCATTGATTAAGTTTGTTAATTCGTTCTAAAAGTCGAGAGTCATAGAATCGGATTAGACTAAGCATGTGTAGTAGGACGACCTAGTCATAAACGAGAGTTTCTCTAGGACCCGGTCTATGGTTGACACTAATATCGTAAGGTGGGTGTCTCTAAGCCTAAACAATTGACAATGTTGTTATTACTGAGTTTAACATGAACGTATATTTACCTTTGCATGTGTGACCCGACTTCCTTAAACTCCTTTTATCATATTGTTTACAATTTTATAATTATTAATCATCAAACCAACCAACAAATCAAACCAAACGAAATCGACCTTGATAAGAATCTCTCCATAGCATATCACAACGCAATTCCCGTCTCCTTGTGTTCGACCCCTATTACTACATTAATTTGTGTTTAGGATAATTATCTTTGCATAGGTGTTCGATAGCCTATCATAAAGTTAATGTTAGGTTTTTGTTAAGTAAAGAATGTGTGAGATATGATAAAGTAAGAAAGAGAAAAAAAATTGATGGTTAAAGTGATGGAAAATATGTGATGATGGATGCGGATGGTCTAAAGTATTGTGAAAGACTACGTACGAAAAAATAAAGAGTCAAAACTCATTTAGTTAATATAACCTACTTATTCCAATCCCAAATGACCAAATAGTCCGCATCCAATTCTCAAATGCAAACCTTAAGCAGCATAATGGCTTCTTGTGGTCGAAGCTCTTCAATCGCACCTTGTAGTAAGAACAACTCATTCTTCTAAAATCTAGATAAGGTAAGAATGTTGAATGAAAAAATCAAACTAAATCTACCTTTTTGTATAAGCTGATGTAATACTACGAGTAGAGCTGTTCATGAGTTGTACCGTCCGATAATCCGGCCCATCCAATCCTAATTTTTGTCGGGTTTGGACAGTGATTTTGTAAAAAAAAAAAAATGGGCCATGGACTTAACCCGTTCCGGCCCAATTTAGTAAATGGGTCGGACACAGACAAGAGAATTGTAATGCGGGCTAGCGCGTTCTACCCGCTAAAATAATACGAATATTCGAGTATCTATCGAAAGCCTTATAAGTACCATGTATTTATCCAAGCTATTCTTTAAAAATTAAAAATTCAAGTAATGATACATATCTATTGTTGTATCTAATACTAGCAACTATTCATTTCTATGCCATCATTCGTTACTCCCTCGTTATAATAGTTTCAATACTCCTTAAGTCCTTGGAATTTCAGATGTTGGACCATATAGTCATATGCTTATGTTTTAATAAAGAGAAGTGTGCTTAATTATATATATTTGTTGATTGTATTCGTGTGTTTAGTTTTGATAGATTAAACATGATTACACATTAGCATGATGATTTGTGATTCAATTGAGCTCGTGATTAAAGTACAAGTCCAAGTGATGGATGAAGCTCAAGATAAGCTCGTGTTGAAGAGCTTATGAACAAGATTAAAGTTTTATGTCTAATATCGAAGTAAGCTCGTGATGAAGAGCTTATAATGAAATTGAAGAGACGAACCTTACATTTAAGATCTCCAGGAAGATTAGATAGTGTAGGTCATCATTCTTTAACGTCATTTTAAGAAGTAATTCTGGTAAGTAATGTTATAGTTGTTTTAGGTATAACCTTACTCACTAGACTTCAAGTTATAGGTGATTTAGCTATAACTTTAAGCTACAATATGAAGAACACGGTTTTTGGTTTTTAAAATCAATTTTTTTCGTGGCTTAAGTTTAAATCTTTCAAAGGAAAAGTGTTTATAGTGGAACGAGATTTAGGACCTAATTAGATCGAATGAATTTATGATTTCCCGTTTGATTAGCTAATACATACGAAGCAGCTTATGAGTTGTTATATTATGTTATCTAGGGTTTTCTAAGTCATTTATATCGAAACCCTAATTTATCCAATGCAACCTAATATTCCAACTAGGATTTTGTTAAAATGGACAGTTGGCTTAAGAGTCGTTGCTTATCCACACAAAAGTCGTTGCTTATCCACACGAAATCCCTTGTGCAAGATTAGGGATTAGGGATTAAATCTTTAGGATAATATTTGATTAGAGATTTTTTATCTCTTTTATATTATTAAGATTTATTCTTTCCTATCTTGTAGGATATTATTGTTGTAAAAATAAAAGGATAAGATTGAGTAAATCTTTAAGATAATATTTGATTAAAGATTTGTTATATCTTTATATTATTAGATTTGTTCTTTCTCATCTTCCAAGATATTCTGGCATTAAATTTAGAAGGGTAAGATTAGGTAAATCTCAAAGATAATATTTGTTAAGAGATATACTATCTTCTTCATGAATTAATACTGTTCTAAATTCAAATTATCATCCGTAATGAAAGAATTTTATGTATGCTTGGAGGAGGTAAAGAGGTTTATTGTTTTTTCCAGTAAGAGGTAGACAAATGAAAAGTTTAGTACAAAAATTATTACAATGAGTAAAAAAATATATTGCGGAAAAAAATTAAGAAAAAAAATTGATGCATGACTAAGGAAATTTAATTATTACATGATAATGTGATTATTATGAGAATTCACATTCATAACTGTAATTTGGTGAGATTTAATAAATTTTGAGAGAGAAAATGAGAACTTTTCTATTATTTTTTTTAGAAGGGCAAGGTAAAAAAAAAGGTTATATAAGACTCATACGTAAAAGAGCAATGACGTTTTTTTTCTATGCTAGGGAGCTTTTTAACATCAAGCAATTAGAAAGGCCGGAATCAATCTCACCGCTTTCCTACTACTATAGTTGACTTGCAATCACCAATTGGCGGTACTCTAAGCCTTTGGCAAGCTTTTAAGAATACCACACTATTTGGGAAAACAACTTTTTTTTGGAGGCTACTTTATTTCAGTTTAGGAATACATAATACATTCAAAGATGAGTATAATATACTTTTAGATGTACAAATCTCCTATATATTAAGAGAATAAAACTTCTCAAATATTTTCCCTCCAAACTCCATCTACTCATAAGAAAAAAATGAGATTTTTTTTTCAAACTATTATCTTTTCTTTAATGTATACTTTTTTCCATTAAATTCTCAATTGTAATGTTTTTTTTTTTTTGAAACCCAACTGGGTAATATTATACCTTAATCAAGAAACCGATTCACTGCCTCAGGCAGCGTACCAATCCAAACGGAGTTGCCTACTACTCTCGGTAAGACATGCGCAAGAGCATGTGCTACCTTATTGTTCTTTCTACTTGTATACGACCAACTAATAGAAGAAAACGAAGAACATAAAGTACGAATATCATCTAAAACTAAAAAGAAAGGGCTACGTCCCGTCTTGTGCGCCTTGAGGGCTTCAATCAGCTGCGAACAGTCACTTTCCACCACCAAATTTTCGTGTCCCGCCTTCACTGCTTCCTCCATTCCATCGAGCACAGCTACCGCCTCTGCCACCCTTGGTTCCCACACCTCCTTCCTGTGCCTTGCTAAGCCCCATAAAACCCTCCCCATCTCGTCCCTACACACCGCTCCAACACCCACACCAATGCCTTCTTTCACCCCCGCATCAACATTTAGTTTAACCCGTCCTGGACTTGGAGCACGCCATCCCGCATCCACCCCTTGCCCTCGCCTATTATCTCCCTCCTCAACCTCCTTTTTGCTTTCCTCATACCCACTGTTAATTTCCTCCACCACACCCCTTACCCTTTTAATCACCCTCTCCACCTCGACACCTCCTCCTTCAAAAACAACCCTATTGCGCGCTTCCCATAAAGCCCAGCAAGCCACCATCATCCTCTCATAATCCGCCTCTTCCATCTCCCTCCACCACCCTTCCACCCATTCCCTTACCTCACCATGCTGCCCCTCGCCCTCACCATCATCTTCCAGCTCCATGTTAAGCCCTTCCCAAACCTGTCCAGCGACCATACAATCCCGAAACAAGTGTATACATGACTCGACTTGACAACGACACAACGGACACATAACATCCTCACTATTGACTCGAATTGACACATTTACCTTTGTTGCTAAAGTATTGTTGCACAATTGCCAAAAGAAGAGTTTAATCTGAGGCCACACCCGCGTCTTCCACAATTTGTTCCAAATCCATTTCTCGCGAGCCCAGTTCGACGTTTCTTCTAAACTCAAATCGATTCCATCTAGCAACCTGTATGTGGATTTCACACTATAATTTCCATCACGTTCGCAGCTCCAGTACCAACTATCAGCTTGAGGCGTGTTGCTTAACCTGAAATTGCGAACCCGCTCCTGTTCAAAGGACATCAATACCGTATTTAGCTGCTGCTCGTTCCAGGCCCGTCCATCATCTGTCATCAACTCCGCCACTCTCATCATCGCATTACCTCCCACACACTGTGACACCACCTTTCCCGTCTGTGTGGCTGGGATCCATGCATCACGCCAGACAAAAGTGTCACGCCCGTCACCTATTCGTCTCCTCAGCCCCTTCAAAAGCACTTCCCTCGCCCCTATTATCCCACGCCAAGTATAACTGGGGTTTCCACCCAACTCCACGTCCAAAAAAGATTTCCCCTGATAGTATTTGCTCTGCATCAACCGTGCCCATAGACAATTTTGTGACGTAAGTAACCTCCATGCTTGTTTCCCTAGAAGAGCTTGGTTCATCTTAAGGAAGTCTCTGAACCCAACCCACCCATATCCTTTGGTCTGCATAGCCGTTTCCAGGCCACCCAAGAAATTCTCCTCTTACCTTCCTCATGGCCCCACCAAAATCGAGACACTATCGACCGTAGCTCGTCACAAAAATTCGCCGGAAGTTTGAAAATACTCATAGCGTAGGTAGGAAGAGAATTGGCAACTGCCTTTATCAGAACCTCCTTACCAGCCCTAGACAATGTCTTCCCTCGCCATCCGTGCAACCTTTTATTGAGCTTGTCTCTAATAATGTTCGAAATTGGTTTTTTGGATCGACCTACAATCGTAGGTAGACCCAAATATCTCTCTTGTTCTTCGACTATCTTTTTTTGAGAGTGACTACGGAATAAAATAGAAAAATAAACTAATTCATTATTAGCTTTGTGAAAAATAAAACCATTAAGATGATTTAAGAAAATTAATAAAATGAAATCATTAACTTTTTGATAAAAAAATTCACCAAATACAGATTTCATGACATACTCAATTTTTTTATTAGTTTTGCACTTTTAAATTTTTATTTCCTCATATCAAAATACAATGAGTTGAAATATGAAAATGTTAAGGTATAAATTTAAATGAAAAAGTAATACACACTAAAACCAGAGTTACGGACACATAGTGAGTACAACCACAAAGGAGGTTTTACAGGATCAATATATATTTAACAAGGTTATTAGGAAATTGTAAGACCAGATGTTGAATAAGGGAAAGCTTATATTATAAGAAATGGATATATTTTACAAGGAAGGTTTTATGAGAGATGTTTTTAGAGAGAGATCACACTTAGGCTTAGCTTGGTTATGCCAAGTACCAAGCACTCCTATTTATAGTACAAGCTAGAGAAAATATTACAACCATATGCCAATCACATCACACAATACACACCATAAAATTAAAGCTTATATTATACACCACTCCTTTATTTAGAGTACTATTTAGCTATCACTTCTTGTCTTCCATTATTGTCTTTTTCCCCTTATCTCCAAAAGAGGATATTGCTTCTTCGGGTTCATCATTATCACTGTCATCACTGCCTGAAATCACTTCATCCAGATATATCTTCAGTCTTGGAATATATTTCTTTATCTTATAGGCCACACCTTCGACTCTGTAGATTGGATGATCACAGTCGCTCTTGGGCCATGAGTACAGGTCATGAAAACTCAGGAGTTTTTCATGGACATCTTGGATAAAATTTTGTGGGTGCGTGTCCAGATCGTGCCAATTTGCTGTAAGAGGACAAAACAGGTTTTCATTTACAGCAGATTCCTTTATCTCATTTAACGCTGCCAAGATGTGGGCCCTCTGCCTAAAATAATCTTCTTCAAAGGTGAATCATTGTAGCCTGTTTTTATCTGGGCCTCAAATCTTCTATGAATTTGGACACCGTCTTTTTCCTGTACTTGATCAGTAAGAATTTTGAATATAACGAACACAGAATGACCTTCCTGCTTTCGAATATTTGTTTGCCACCACGTTGCATCGTGAAACAACGCCAGCCACTTGTACAGGATCTTGTAATGCGGTTTTCTCCGGTTCATGAGACACTTTGCCAAATATTGTAACACTGGGCTTTTTTCAATTAGAACGTCGATGGTTTATGACTGAGCAAGGTACCATAGAAACAGATAAGCTTCTGGTGGAAAGTTTCGGTAGTGATTTGGATTCATGTTGATGGTGGTGAGGAAAGGATATTTTGGGTGAGAAGGTAACCCAAGAAGTGGACCTTGGTCAAGGCCGTACCGATGTATGTATAACATGCGGAACTTGTGTAGAGCGCTAACCCCCCTGGTGCTCAAAACAATCTTAAGAATTTCTTCTTGTAAGACTTGTGGAACATGGCTGATCAATGCTCTGGTTGACTCGTCTGTTGGTTGTGCTGGATTAATAATATATATCACCGGGAATATTGATGAGATTTCTCTCTGAGTTCTTGAAAGAAAATCAGGGAGAAAGTTGTCTTTTCCTTTTATGTGCTTAACATCAAACTTCCATTGTGAGAAACAGCTTGCCCACCTGAGTAATTGTGCTTGGGGAAGAGTTTTTTGCTTGAACTGTATCATTTTTGGAAAAGATGACATGTCCATTTCTATGAGAAAATGTTGTCCAACTAAGTGGAATTCAAACTTCTCAATTCCTCTTTTTACTGCAAGAATCTCTTTGTAGGTGGAGTGATAGTGTTTTTCACTTTCCTTGAAAGCTCCACTCTTATATCCACATATGTGCCTTTCTCCTTTCTCATCTTCTTCTAATAGGATCGCTCCCCAGTAACAATCACTTGCATTTGTTTGCAAAATTCTTTTGCCTTTGGATGGGATTTTTAATGTTGGTAAAGATTTTGCAATTTTCTTCAACTCCTTGACTGCTTCTGTGCATCTTTGGTTCCATGGAGGTGCATCTTTCCTTAACTGTGCTGAAAGTGTGGACATGTACTTGGCTAGACCATGAATGAAATCTGCCATGTAATTGACAATGCCGAGAAATTGTTGCACCTGTTTATATGATAGTTTTTCATCTGGAAACGCTTCTAGCTGGGTGACAATGTGAGGTTGAAGATGATACTGCCCTTTAGAAATATGCATCTCCAAGAAATCTATTTGTGTTTCTCCAACGACCATTTTCTTTTCAGAGAGCATTATTCCATATTGTAAGACAATCTTATGGAACTTCTCTAATAATGCAGTGTGAGATTCAATGTCGGGAGAAAACAGAAGGATATCATCAATGTAGATCAAAGCATTTGTGAGTATTGGCTCAAAAATCTTTATCATTGCTTTTTGGAATAAGGACGGAGCTGTCTTTAAACCAAATGGCATGACTTTCCATTGGTAATGGTGATCTGGTATGCAAAAACCTGTTTTCTGTCTTTCTTCAGGTTTAATGCCTAACTGCCAAAACCCGGCTTTAAGATCAAACTTTGAGAAGATCTGGGCTTGAGGTAGTTTGGTGAACAGCACTTCTCTTTTTGGCAAGGGGAACTTATCATCAGCAAGGAAATGATTTAAGGGTTGGTAGTTGATTACTAACCTTAATTTTCCACGAACTTGTTCTACTCTTTTATTAACATAAAATGATTCACAAGCCCAAGGTGATTTTATTGGTTCAATGAGTCCTTCTTTATGTAGTTGCTCCACCTCTTGAAGAGCCAGAGTGTAATGATCTGGATTCATTCCCATATGGCTGGCTTTTGTGGGGTTTATGTCTTCATTCTTCTTGAAGGGGAGACTGATGAAGAATTCTGGATTTTGCCATAAGGGTGAGTTGCATTTTTTAAGGAACTCGGAATGAGAGTCAGCACATGAGGTGATGACTATCTTTTCTTTGATTGGATTAAGAATCTCCAAAGAATAAATATGAGAGACCTTTGTCCAGGGCAACAGGTGATTTTTATGTTTAAGACCTTTTGGATGCCAGGACACCCTTTTGAGGTTGTGAAGAACATCAAATCCCAGTATGAAATCCTTTCCGGTGAGATCTGATCCAAATACTTTGGATTTTATCATGTATCCTGGGAAAAGCTGGATGTAGATAGGCTTGCTCTTCAGGGATATGCGAAATATTTGTCCATTGGCAGTTCTGAACGCTACTGAGCACGGCTCCAAGTGAGATGATGGGAGTAAATCTGGCTTTATGATGGAGTATGAGGCGCCAGTGTCAAAATATGCCACAACCGGGATCGGTTTGTCATATTTATCTGGAAAGATATAGATTTTGGCCTCTGGAGATGGCTGTGCTAAGTAAGCCGCCAGTGTTTTATCTTGTTTCTCGACTTTGCAGATATCGATGGTGTATGCATCAAACAGCATGAATTGTTCATCTGCACTTTCTTCTCCTTCTGAATCATCATCATCGAAATCTGATGAATCGCTGATGGGTTCTATCACCATCGCAAGAATGGTATCATCTGTAGGTTCATCATCGAGAGAAAAGACGGATTTGATATCCGCATCATCAATGTCTCCAACACGGGCAAGATAACCAATAAGATTATCTCTTTTCTTCTTGTTTGGACATTGTTTTGCGTAGTGCCCTTTATTTTTGCAGATGTAACATCGATCAGATTTTTAAAACCTCTCCGCTTTTTCTTCCTGAAGAATTTCCATTTTTTGTCTCCCGATAGTTTTGGGAAACGTTTCTTCCCCCTTTTCTTGTACTTCTTCTCCCCCACGAAAGATGAGCAACCACACTTCTTTGTTTTGCATTTTATAGAGAGTTCTGGGTGGTCACATGCTTTTCCCAAAAGTTTCCCTTGTTCTTGTAGTTGTTTGAAAAACTTTTGGTGATTACATAGTTTTTCTAGAGCCGCAAGGGAGGTTTGATATATTTCTCCAAAGGTATCATTGCTGAGAGAAATGTTTTTAAGGGAAAACTGCCTAGATGTTTCATTCCCCATAGGCTCTGGAAGGGAATTTATGTAGGCTTGTTTCAGGTTTACGTCATCCATGCCACCAAGAGCATAGAATCTGTTGAGTTTATGGATTCAAGTACCTAAGAGGGGGAGGGGGTGAATTAGGTACTATTTAAAAATTTATAACTTCAACTTTATTGATTTAAAGTGAGTTACGAGGACAAAAGAGATGAGAGGATACTTTGAATAATATTGAAAGACTAAACAAGTATCACGATGAATGTTTGCTGAAGTATGAAAGTAACAATCGTTCTGACTGTAGTTATTTGTCTCAGTTTGTGGAATACGACTGCAGACCAAATGTGACAGTATGATGAACTGTTACTTCGAAGGTTTAAGCAAAGCACGACAAACAAACAAAGTAAATTGCAGCGGAAATAAAGTAAAACAATTGAACACGAGATTTTTGAATTGGTTCGGCAAGAAACTCAAGTGCCTACGTCCAATCTACCTTTTTATTGCTTTCTTTTAGTGATCTACTCCGACAACTAAAAGACCCTTACAATAAAAGACACCAACCTACTCCGGTTGTAAAGCTAGTACAAGAACTACTCCGTTCTTATGACAAGCTAACTCGCAACCTACTCCGGTTGCCAAGAGTTAAAGACTACTCCGTCCTAAACTCTACTAACACACTTAGAATGTTATAGGATCAAGTTTCCACTAACACATTCTTAACAAAGAATAGAGATGGACAACTTTTACAAGATCAACAATTCTTAAGCAAGAGAGTTTAGTATTATAAAGTAACAGTAGCCACGACTGTAACAACTTGAAGACTCTTTAAAGGTTTTGCAAATGTGACACGGTTTTAAAGCTTTGAAAACAATTTTGCAAACTTGAAATTAATTTCAGAAAGAAGTCTTGGGATTTTATGAAGGAGAGGCACGGTTTATATAGAGAGGGTGAGTGAAGGGGTTGCTAGGGTTTTGAAGGGTCAAAGACCACACATGTGAAGGGCATTTGCAACCACCCAAAACTTGCACCAAAAAGGGCTCTTTTGCAAAGGTAAGAATAGAGAAAGAGTGTTTGAAAGATATCCTTAAAAGCTCATGCAATTTCAGAAAACAAAGAGAGAAAAGACAAGTCACATGATGACAAGTTAACACCAAAATGGCAAAAAGCATTCTTTGTTTTCTTAAAGAACCAAAGGGTTGAATTTGCATAAAGAGGAAACATTTTGAAAATAATAATAATTCAAACCACTTCTTTATTGAAGACCACCTCCTTAATAAAAATCTGAATTTTATCTTTGAAAAATAAGAGTCACGTGAAAGCATTTTGAAAGATAAAAAGGAACTTCAAGTTTTACGAGTTGTGGCAACAATCCAAGCAGCTGTTTACTAATGAAAGCAACAGTCGTCTGGACTGTTTCTATTACTCTAAGATACTCTACTTTCTCACTTGTACATTAGATGACACTAAGACTCAATACAAAGGGATGATTAACAACTTCAACACTTCTTAATCCATGCTTGATTACATCATTAGTCCTGAAAAGGTAAACTAAGATAACACAAATCAAATGGGCATGTTATCATCAACATAAGGAACCCAACAAATTCCCCCTTTGATGATGACAAGCCCTAAACGAATGTATGAGCAATGTAAACACCTTGATTCAAGATTTTAAGCAAGCAAGATCAAATGAGAGAAGAGACAATATTACCTTACCTAAGGCAAAAGCTAGAATCAAACTACCATGACAATTTTACATTGCCCCAAAACAAGATTCAAAACTAAGAAGGTTAGACAAGGCATTAGTTAATCAAAATGCAAAGAGATTAAGAGCATGAGTTTACCTTTTCCCCCTCTTGACATCATCAAACGGATAGGGATGTCAAAAGCATTAGAGTGCAGATATTTCACAAGAAAACACAAAAAGACACATGTAATCATGACAAGGTAACAAGGTCAACATAAACAAGGATTAAACATAAGTTAATCAAAGTTCACCATTGCTAAATAAAGTTTAAAATACACCACCAAATGTCAAAATAACAAGTAAGGAAAATAATGTCTTAGAAGGGCACAACAAAGGTGGGACAAAATGAAAAGGCACGGGTAAAAGGTTAGGGGGCCGAGAGGAAAGGGATAGGCTAAGGGGAGGAAGCTTGTTCACCATCTGAGCCACTACCCAAAGGATCATCATCCACATGAGCATCATCGCCAATTTCCTTTGTTGACACGAGGGTGGAAATGATATCCACCTCACCACGGATGAGGTCCACTGTAGAAGCAAGGGCCGAGATTGTCAAATCCTTTTGATGTGCATCTTGCTTGATCCAAGCACTCAACTCGGCCACAGCATTAAGAACTTCCCGCATACTACCCGTATTCACTTGACTAGATGACCCAACCTCCGGGTCCTTCTTAATTTTTACCGAGATTAATTCATCATTTTCAACTTTGATAAGCATCTTCCCCATTTGACCATCACTCATAACATCACACATATCCAAAGAACCCAAGCTAGTACTCACTAAAACCCCTTGTGCCTTGAGCACAACCGACAACCACATTCCATAGGGCAAGTGAATCATGCTAGAAGAGGGTCTACGAAGTTTGGTCGAAATAAGATGAAAACGCTTAAACATTAACCCAACTAAGTTTACCTTCTTATGAGTTGCAATGTGATAAATAAGGTATTGTTGGGCTATGGTGAGTTTTCCCCGATCACCCGAGGGATAAATTGATCGACACAACATGTTAAAAATGATTCGAAGAGGAGGGGGTATTTGGGTGTTGCTCACTGGACCAGGAGAGACAGTTTTGGGACACACTACTTGGGCGACATTAAGGGGTGAGGCATAAGGTAAAGCGACCCATGTTTCGGAGGGGAGTTTGTCATAACCTCCGACTGGAATATCAAGGGCGGTGGCAAAATCAGCTTGAGACAGTTTCAGAGGCTTACCGTTCACCTTAGCCGTAAGAAATTCACCCGATTTATCAACACGAACGGTAGCAAAGAATTAAATCACTTCACTCACAAAGACCGGTTCACGCTTTTCCAACAATTTTTCCCAACCTTGAGCCAATAACATGTCACGGACCGTATGAAAAGCAGGAGGCTCGAACCAAGTTTGGTTGTAAACCCGAGGAGAATGGATAGCTTTGGGATTCATCAACCTCTCACAGTTTTTGTAGATGGAGGTAGGGAGGTCTATGCTTTCAAGATGATCCCAAACAATAGCCAAATCCCATTTAGAGGTTAGGGAAACCGGATCTGAGGGATAAAGGTACACAAGTTTCTTCTTTAAGGGTTTCGATTTTTTTCTGGGGAGGTTCACTGGGAGTTTCAGTTGGAGGATCAACAATGGGGTTTTCAATGTTGCTTTGTTCGACATTTTCAGAAATTGGGGGTAATTGGGATGAAGAGGCTTTTTCTTTCCTTTTGTTGTAAACCAGTATCAAGTACCCAAGTTCCGTAACTTGCGTGGTTAATCTCAATCATATGAATAAAAGCAGAAGAAGAAGACATACCGACAGGTTTAACACGACCTGCCTTTAAGTCCTCATGATAAACAGGACATGTACGCCTCCAATGCCCAGTCTTGTGGCAATGATGGCATTCCATGTTTTCATTCTTGCTCTTTGTCGCGCCTGATGAGGTGCTCGACTCACCAGGCCCACTCTTACCTGAACCCGACTTTTTAAACTTCGGTTTGCCTACTGCTAGGCCTGGCTGAACTTTGCCCTTACCTTTGCCCTTGTTTGACACAACGAGAACATCCTGTTTCATGCTCCCACTGAACTTCATGTCCTTCTCGGTCTGTACGAGAAGGGAGTGCAGTTCATGGGGACTTTTCTTAAAATCATTCATATAGTAATTCGCTCTAAATTGCGAAAAAACAACGTGGAGTGAATGAAGCATTCGGTCAATCACGATGTTCTCGCTGATTTTACAATCAAGCGTCTCCAGGTTCTCGACATTCTCAATCATGCTGAGAATGTGTGGGCTAACCGGTTGGCCCTTCTGGAGTCTCGCATCAAAGAAGCGAGTGGTATGCTCATAGGTCACGATTCTCGGTGCTTTCGAGAATTCCTTGGTGAGCGTGGTGAAAATCTTGTTTGCACCATGGGCTATGAAGCGTTTCTGCAAATTGGGTTCCATTGCAAAAATGAGTACGTTTTTAATCGCACCCGCTTCCATACAGAAATCGTTAAACTTGGCGATTTCAGCAGCTCTAGCCGTGGGACCTGGGTTTGCCGGGAGGGGCTCTAATAGATATTTGAGCTTCCGTCGTCGCAGCGGACATTCCGTAATGCCGCCTCCCAGTCCGCGAAGTTTGATCCATCATTCTTCAGTCGAGTAGACTGATTCATCTGATTCATGAAGATCCGAAGCCAGGACTCACGGTCCAATGTGGCACTTGGCATTGGGTTATCAGTAGAACCAGCCATTTGTTATTAGCAGTTTAAATTAACGTGATCTACACTGAAAAAGAAAGAAAAACAAAAACGAAATAAGCAACTCATCGAGGTGATTTAAGTCTATTAAAATTCATTTTAACGCGTAGACTCTCGCACTTGCATAATTGATCTCCCTCAAGAATGATACAAGTGATCCCAAGACTCAATTTCTGTAAATTGATAAGCCAACTGTTTAGCTAATTCTTCCGTAAGAACTCTTGGTCGATAGATTTCCGTAAATCCTATCTATAGTCCACCACAGTCACAGGATCGTACGAGTGACCATAGTGTTGAGATAAAATAGGTCAATCGGTTCCAACTTACCCGACGTAGAAGGGGTCATATTATGCCTACCGACGAAGAAGGGACTCATTGGAGTTTGACCTATAAAGACCGTTCTCAATTTTTGTTTATACGAGGAAGATCCCATCAACTAAATTATAATTCATATTAAGTGAACGAATAACTAGTGTCTGCGTGAATGAATTAATTTGGGTGATGGCTTATAAAAACGTGTGACATGAGAATGTCAAAGAAAACTAACTCGTGACCTCTATATGTGTCAGTTTTCATGCAATAATTAGGTGGTTTGGTTTTTAGGCGGAATATGATGCATATTATCGTTACGAAAAATAAATAAAAGAATGCAATACGTAAATAAAATTCCTAGTGTGGCCTATCCTAGTAAAATAACATAATACAACTTTGGAATCCACCGTTGGACCCAAAAAGCTTGTCTTGATGTTCCATCTTAATCCATGTAGCGGGAGTGAGCATCCGGTCTCCATCTTTGGTCTTCTCAAAAATTACAATTTAAAATTTACAAATATAAACCTATTTACATTCTAAATAAAAACTGTAATTAAAAGAAATAAAAATGGAGATACGAGATCTCAAAATACAACCAAGACCTTGTTCCATCATTACGGTAACACGTTCTACTAAGGCTACACTAAGTTACAACCGTTTGCAAAAATAAATAAATACGTAATTAAAAGCATTCAAATTAAACAAGAACGATAAATAAAATGCATCAACTAAAAATTAAATTTATTCGTGACATAATTCCGTAATTATGTTAAATATATCCAAACCACCAAAGATAATTAAAATTATATGACAAAACCGCTTTAGTCAAGTTAATTTTAATCCGAGATAATCCGTTACTATAAATCGTTTTAAAGTAACTAAATTGTTCGTGGGTGAACCGTTTCACTATCAAGCGAGAGCATAAATCCATTTTATGCAATAAAGGCCGAGAAAAAAAAAAACAATTTTTTTTTTTTTTATTCCACTGCTGGGCGTGAACAGTACCCGTAAAAAAAATTTTTTTTTTTTTAAAATTGCTGCTTAAAACCGTGAGCAACAAAAGAAAAAAAAACAGCCGCTCAAAACGAGAGTAAACATCCAATACCGAATCGATTTGACAAAAACCAATTGCAATTTGAGCATAATCCGGATTAAAACAAAATTACAATTGACATGATCTTCACATATTGTTGTGATTATCGTTTAAAACAACAATTCGCAAAGAACAAATCGAAAACAAAACAGAAAATCGTCACCAAAGCAACCGTGTAAACTGGACACGGTTCCCAATGCAAAAACAGGCCGTGTAAAAAAAATAAACCAGCCGAGACAAAAAATTGATGCCTCACGAAATTTTATGCAAAAATTTTGATACATCTTTAACATATTGCAATGAATATCGATTACAAAACAATATGCAAAGATCAAAATTAAAACAAAACAAACGACAATCATCACCGTGTAAACTTGACACGGATCCCAAGGCACAAAAAAAAAACAAAAAAACGCAGCAATAAAAAAAATTGCCGAGATAAAAAAATGTGCCGCAAGGAATTTAATCAAAAATTATCGATTCGATGAAAATCACATAGAAAAATGTACGTGGCCTCGCTCTGATACCACTTGTGGGGTAATATCCGTATAATACCCTATAAAATTAGGACTATAACGCAAATTTTATACGTGATTATTGTCATAAAACGAAAACATGAGAAAAACGATAAAGCATTGGAAATAACCTTCGGTCCTAGTGCAATTCGGCAATGAGAGATCAAAGTAGACCTCCTCCTAATTGTTGCACCCAAGATCGTCTGAGAAATACCCTTGTGCTAGAAGAGAATTCTCTAATTGCCTTGCAATATTGAGAGAATTTGTGTGAGTTTTTCTTTGATGAGAGATCTAGGTTTTTCAGAGGAAAATGTTCTCCCAAAACCCTAAAATTTTGTCTAAAATGAATTAGGTTACAAAAGAGAGGAGAACCTCTCTTTTGTTCTCTCTTGGCCGGCCAACCATGGGCTCACTCGGGAAGTGGGCTTCCACTTCCTTTTAGTTTTAGCTCATGGTCTGGTTCGCAAATTGCTAAAACGTATACAACGTGTTTTTAATTATAAATTGTCATCGGTTATCGGTAATTAAAGCATCAACTAATAATACGGGTTAGTTGAATTATTAATACATGTCCGACAAAGACAATATGGTATAATTAATTTATTCAATATACATTTAATTAAATATAAAACGCTTATATTCAATTTACGAATTAACTGCTTAATTCGCCTTTAGCCATTATTATTTAATCCGTATTAAATAAAATATCTCAACATCACATTTTGACTAATTATTAGTCAAATAACTCAGACTAACTGGTTAGTCAAATTTGGCATCTACATGACTGTATTTTCATACTGTCACGTCTCTCATAACGTATCCTATAGGTGTGACTTTTAGGGACCAGTTGATCACCGCCATCTGTATGACAATAACGTCAAACTTATCTAGCAAGCCAACCGTTATTGATAAACGTGGATCAACTGATAATAATACCAAAAGTATGCCCTTTGATCCTTTTAGAGATTTATAAGTCCTTGCACTAACTGTTAAGGACACCAACCCCAACACTTGGTTGGATTCTCATTTAAATCGAACTCGGTTTCTTCAACATCTTCAACATTTACCAAGACCGGTTCAGAGGAAGAGCTTGGAACAGCAGTTCTTTTCTTCCGACCTCCTCGAGTACGACGACCTACCATGGTGGAGATAAGGATGTCGTCTGGTGATGATGAAACAGTGGGGGTCGGTGATGGTTGAGGGTTTGGTGGATCTGGGTTAGATGAAGGAATCGGGTTTGAGGTCTGTGGAGGAAAGGCGTAGGATATTTTGGGTGAAGTCATTGTTTGAGTTGTTGATGTCGGTGGGTTTTATGTGACAGGTGGTGAGGTAATTTTTGTGGGTTTGATGGGTATGGTTGTGTTAAAGGATGTTTTTACCATGGTGGGTTAGGGTAGGTTAGTGGGTAGGTGATTTGGTAAGATTAGGGAGATGAAGAGATGGTGGGTTAGAAGGTTTGGGCGGATAAGAATAGGTGGTGGGTTGATGGAATTAATGGCCCAATAAATGAGGGAGGTGAGGTGGTTGGCCCAACTTAAACACATTTAATCACTCGAAATAAAAACGCAAGGTAGCATATAATAAACGTAAATTTAGATATGAGGTTGAGTGATTACCAACTCACAAATACGGTGTCAATTTTTGGTCTAAACATGATGTCAATGCACTTAGAACACTTAATAACATATATCCAATTTTAATTTAATCAATTAAGGAAATTTGTAAAACTCACACTAAAAATCACAAGCAATTAATTAACCCAATTTCTAGTCTAAATTTCTCAAAATGTTCTCTTGCAAGTGGCTTAGTAAAGATATCGGCAATTTGATTTTCGGTCTTGCAAAAGATAAGTTTAACATGTCCTTTCTCCACATGATCACGAATAAAATGGTGACGAATATCAATATGTTTGGTTTTAGAGTGTTGGATAGGATTTTTAGAAATATTTATTGCACTCGTATTATCACACATTATGGGCACGGAGTCAAAAATAATTCCAAAATCCAAGAGTTGTTGTCTTACCCAAAGTAATTGAGAACAACAATGCGCGGCACTAACGTACTCACTTTCGGCCGTTGAAAGAGCTACCGTGTTTTGTTTCTTTGAGCCCCAAGATATCAAACAAGGACCCAAGAATGTTGCAATTCCGGAGGTGCTCTTTCTATCAACCGTACATCCCGCATAGTCCGCATCCGAAAAGCCTATGAGATCAAAAGGACAATATAAGGGATACCACAAGTAAAGAATTTGTGTTCCAATCAAATACCGAAGAATTCGTTTAACGGCTTTGAAATGTGATTCTTTCGGATTTGCTTGGAACCTAGCACATAAACAAACACTAAAGAGAATGTCGGGACGACTTGCGGTTAAGTAGAGAAGTGAGCCTATCATACCTCTATACACCTTATCACTAACATTCTTACCGAGTTCATCTTTGTCCAATTTGGACCCGGCTACCATAGGTGTATCATGAGGCTTACCATTAGTCATCCCAAATTTCTTAAGCATTTCCTTAATATACTTTTGTTGATGGATCATGATTCCATCTTTTGATTGCTTAATTTGGAGCCCAAGGAAGAATCCTAGCTCACCCATCATGCTCATTTCAAACTCCGATTTCATTAGTTCCGAAAAATATAAGTAAAGGAGTTCATTTGTTGCACCAAATATAATGTCATCAACATATACTTGTACAACCAACAGTTCGTCTGACTGTTGCTTCAAGAACAATGTTTTGTCAACGGAGCCTCTTTTAAAACCATTTTCAATAAGAAATTTAGACAATCTATCATACCAACACCTAGGTGCTTGTTTTAAACCATAAAGAGCTTTGTCTAATTTGAAAACATGGTTAGGCAAATCATTGTTCTCAAAACCCGGTGGTTGCTCTACAAAGACATCTACTTCCAAATATCCATTTAAGAAAGCGGTTTTGACATCCATTTGGAAGAGTTTAATGCCTTTGTGAGCCGCAAAAGCTATAAGCAATCGTATGGCCTCAAGTCTAGCTACCGGTGCACAGGTTTCATCGTAATCAATGCCCTCTTGTTGGTTATAACCTTGCACCACTAGTCTAGCCTTGTTCCTTACAATTTCTCCCGAGTCATCAAGCTTATTGCGAAAGACCCACCTAGTACCAATGACGGTACGATTAGGCGGTCTAGGGACTAAGTGCCATACCTCGTTTCTTTTGAATTGATTGAGTTCTTCTTGCATAGCAAGCAACCAGTCTGCATCAGTCAAGGCGACTGTTACATTTGAGGGTTCAATTTGAGAAAGGAAGGCATTATGGGCACAATACTCATTGAGATGAGCGAGATTGTTGAGGGATGATCTTGTTCGAATTCCCGAGTTGAGATCACTTGTAAGATTAGTGAGTGGATGAGAGCTTTGATGTTTCCACTTCTTTAGGACAATGGTTTCTTGTTCCCCCTCAACAGCATCAGTCACAATGACTGTTTCTTTTGGCCTGGAAGGGTCTTCATCCTCACTGTTTTGGGTTACTTCAGTTCTGGAGGTGGAGGCAACAGTCGTTGGGTCTGTTGCTTCCAGAGAAAAAACAGTAGCAGAGGTGCTACGTGTTCCCCCTGAGTTGCTGATCTCCTTTGAAGGTGACAGTCTCTGTGTCTGTTGCAATTCAGTGCTGGGAGCTTCTTCATCCGCGAACACAAAGTCCTTTCGAACAACACCAATCTCAAACTCATCGTCATCGCTATCATCATTATCATTCACGTTTTGTACCTGTCCAAGCACACTAGATTCATCAAAAATGACATGAATGCTTTCTTCAATTAACAAGGTTCGTTTGTTGTAGACTTTATAGGCCTTGCTATGGTCGGAGTATCCAATAAATACTCCTTCATCACTACGTGGATCGAACTTACCCAAGTTGTTTTTACCATTGTTATGAACAAAACATTTGCTTCCAAAACATCTAAAATATGAAATGTTGGGTTTTCTTCCACGTAGCGACTCATAGGGAGTTTTATTCAATATACTCCTTATCATGACACGATTATGAATGTAGCAAGCGGTATTTACCGCTTCGGCCCAAAAGTTCTTAGGCAACTTACTAGATAATAACATTGTTCTAGCCATTCCTTCAAGGGTTCTATTCATCCTTTCAACCACACCATTTTGTTGTGGGGTTCTAGGAGCCGAGAAGTTATGGTCTACACCATTGTCATCACAATAAGCACCAAATGATGAGTTTTCGAATTCGGTTCCGTGATCGGTTCTTATTGAAACAAGTTTTAAACCAAGTTTATTTTGAATCTTTCTTAACCAAATTAGAAACTCATCAAATGTCTCATCCTTAGAGCTTAGGAAGAGTGCCCAAACGAACCTAGAGTAATCATCAACAATGACACACACATAACGACTACCACCTCTACTTCTAGTTCTCATTGGTCCACACAAGTCGATATGTAAAAGTTGCAAAGGTTGAGATGTACTCATAATTCTTTTGGATTTAAAGGAACTTTTAACATGTTTACCTCTAGCACATTCATCACATACTTTATCAAAATCAAACTTTATATTAGGAATGCCTTCAACTAAGTCAAGTTTTTTAAGGGTATTAAGAGTTTTTGTACTAACATGACCAAACCTTTTATGCCATAACCAAGGATCATTGTTCATTACACTCATGCAAGACATGGTGTGAACGGATAGAGTGTTCAAATTAGTTAAGTATACGTCTTTGACACGTCTTCCTTCGAGAATTAGTTCATTAGTAGTGGCATCAAATATTCGACACAAATTAGCACTAAACTCTACAAAATTACCCTTATCACAAAGTTGAGAGATACTAAGGAGATTATGCTTCAAACCTTTGACAAGCCGCACGTTGTCGACACAAAGTAATGATGACTTACCAACCTTTCCAATGCCAATTACTTCACCTTTATTGTTGTCACCAAACCTTACCGTGCCACCATCATATGCTTTAAGTGAGAGGAATTGGCTTCTATCACCCGTCATGTGACGAGAGCATCCACTATCCAAGTACCAATTGTGGCCGCCTCTCACCAAGCCCTACACAAGATTAGTTTTTGAGTTTAGGAACCCAAATGAATTTGGGTCCCTTTTTGTGATCAACATAACTTGTGGTGTCTTTCTTAATGCTCATTTGCTTTAAAGTTTTGGTGTTCTTGTCAATGTCATCAAACCGTTTTGTACATCCATTAAAAACATGACCATTGTCACCACAATAATTGCAAATGATGTATTCGGGAAGACCTACGTACTTCCTTCCTCTAAAATCGTTTTTAGGCTTTGGATGCAATCGGTCGGTCGATTGTTCCATTTGAAGCCCAAACCAGCAACTTTATCACATTTCTCGGTTTGATTCGTGAGGAAATTTAACACGGTTTGACTTCCTTCCCATTTTTCAGTGATGTTCTTAGCATTAACAAGTTCATTGGTCAAGTCATTGAGACGTGAGAAGAGATGCAAATTCTTTTCTTTTTCTCTCTTGAGTTCATCATTGTTGACACTTTCTATGGACAATCTTTTCTCAACAATGAAGTCATGGGTGTGGTTGTTGAGTTTAGACACGAGATACATGATTCTTTATTTGGACTCTTCATATTTAGATGTCATCTCGTCAAGTCTTTTGTTTAGATCGACGATTTCATCGGATCTATGATGAGGAGAAGACCTAGAAGTGCTACATTCGGGCATACCTTTTTGAAGGAAAGTAAGCCTATCATGGAGGACTTCTATTTCATTCTTGAGACAAACAACCTCACCTTTTAGACACTTGTTTTCATTTTCTAAACATTTAATCCTTTCTTTTGACTCGTCTAAATCATGGTCAGAAGCAACAGTCTTAGACACTGTTTCTCTTAAGTCTACAACTTCAACTACAAGGTCATAGATCTCATTTTCAAGATCATCTTTGTCCTTCAAAAGATCATCACGTTCCTTGGTTAGTGAGGAAACTTGCATCACCAAGGTAGTGTTGACATTTTCAAGGTCAGAGACGTCCGTGGGTGTCGACCTAAGACGCTCTAGTTTTTTAGTCAAATGTTTCTTTAACTTGTTGACTCTTTTAACTTCATCATATGCCTCGGAGGTGAGTGACGCGATCTGTTGCTTTTAGTTCATTTTTGATTAAAGTTCTCTTGAGCAATTTCCTCAATCTCATTTTGCATTACCTCAAGCTTATCATTTTGAAACCGACACTTATCAAAAAGTTGGTCAAGAAGCTTACATACTTTCTCTTTGGAGTAAGTTCTAGCCTTGGCCTTTAGATGATTTACCTCGTTGTCGGAATCGGAGTCGGAATCGTCGGGATTAGCCATGAGGCATCTTAAGTGTTCAAGTTTTGAGGTTTTTGAGACTTTTTCTTTACCATGATTTGCAAGACACATTTTAGCCTCAAGTTCCTCCTCGATGAGTTCCTCATCTTCCTCGGAGTCGGACATTCCCCAAATAGCACTCATGACTCTATGTTTATAGTCCTTTTTAACTTTTTCTCTTTTTTCCTTTGATTTGATTTCTTCCCACTTGGGACATTCTTTAATTTGGTGAGTTTTATCACCACATTTAAAGCATCCCACGGTGGAGTTAGGTCGATTCTTAGGAAAGCGTTTTTTCGAGTAATTATTAGTGAACCTTTTGTTTCCTTGACCATTGACCAACCCGGCTAGATTCCTTCTGAACATAGCAAACTCGTCTTCCTCCTCATCTTCTCCATCACTTGGAGAGGATGTGAGGGCGAGACTCTTTCCCTTTGATGACTCACTAGAATGCTTATCGAGGTTAAACTCGTGAGCCATTAGTGATCCCATTAGTTCATGAAGAGATAGGGTTGACAAGTCTTTAGCTTCCTCTATGGCGGTGACTTTGGGTTGCCATTTAGGGGTTAGACTACGAAGGATTTTTTGAATGATGTCCTCGGACTCAAAATTCCTTCCTAGACTTTTAAGCTCATTAATAATACAAGAAAAACGTGAAGAGAAACTATTTAAAGACTCGTCCTTTGACATTCTAAACATCTCATATTGTTGCATGAGAAGGTCAATACGGTGTTTTCTTACTTGGGACGTCCCTTCATAGGCAAGTACAAGGGAATCCCAAATAGATTTTGCCGTAGGACACCCGGAGATTCGACTAACTTCCCCCTCACCAACACAACGTTGAAGAATCGACATTGCTTTGGAATTCTTTTCGGCAAGCTTGAAGTCGTTTTCATTGTAATTTCTTTCCTCTTTTGTCTTGGTGAAACCGTTTAGAATATCGGTTTCCTCAACAACGAGAGGTCCATTTTGGATGATGTTCCAACATTGATAATCAATACTTTTGATGTAATGTTCCATTTTGAGTTTCCCCCATCCAAAATTCGAACCGGTAAAGACCGGGATCTTGGAGTGTTTCTCGGAATCCATTACCCACGAATCAAACTCTAAGGCGATTAGCCTCGATCAAGAGCACGAGGCTCTGATACCAATTGTTGAGTTTATGGATTCAAGTACCTAAGAGGGGGAGGGGGTGAATTAGGTACTATTTAAAAATTTATAACTTCAACTTTATTGATTTAAAGTGAGTTACGAGGACAAAAGAGATGAGAGGATACTTTGAATAATATTGAAAGACTAAACAAGTATCACGATGAATGTTTGCTGAAGTATGAAAGTAACAATCGTTCTGACTGTAGCTATTTGTCTCAGTTTGTGGAATACGACTGCAGACTAAATGTGACAGTATGATGAACTGTTACTTCGAAGGTTTAAGCAAAGCACGACAAACAAACAAAGTAAATTGCAGCGGAAATAAAGTAAAACAATTGAACACGAGATTTTTGAATTGGTTCGGCAAGAAACTCAAGTGCCTACGTCCAATCTACCTTTTTATTGTTTTCTTTTAGTGATCTACTCCGACAACTAAAAGACCCTTACAATAAAAGACACCAACCTACTCCGATTGTAAAGCTAGTACAAGAACTACTCCGTTCTTATGACAAGCTAACTCGCAACCTACTCTGGTTGCCAAGAGTTAAATACTACTCCGTCCTAAACTCTACTAACACACTTAGAATGTTATAGGATCAAGTTTCCACTAACACATTCTTAACAAAGAATAGAGATGGACAACTTTTACAAGATCAACAATTCTTAAGCAAGAGAGTTTAGTATTATAAAGTAACAGTAGCCACGACTGTAACAACTTGAAGACTCTTTAAAGGTTTTGCAAATGTGACACGGTTTTAAAGCTTTGAAAACAATTTTGCAAACTTGAAATTAATTTCAGAAAGAAGTCTTGGGATTTTATGAAGGAGAGGCACGGTTTATATAGAGAGGGTGAGTGAAGGGGTTGCTAGGGTTTTGAAGGGTCAAAGACCACACATGTGAAGGGCATTTGCAACCACCCAAAACTTGCACCAAAAAGGGCTCTTTTGCAAAGGTAAGAATAGAGAAAGAGTGTTTGAAAGATATCCTTAAAAGCTCATGCAATTTCAGAAAACAAAGAGAGAAAAGACAAGTCACATGATGACAAGTTAACACCAAAATGGCAAAAAGCATTCTTTGTTTTCTTAAAGAACCAAAGGGTTGAATTTGCATAAAGAGGAAACATTTTGAAAATAATAATAATTCAAACCACTTCTTTATTGAAGACCACCTCCTTAATAAAAATCTGAATTTTATCTTTGAAAAATAAGAGTCACGTGAAAGCATTTTGAAAGATAAAAAGGAACTTCAAGTTTTACGAGTTGTGGCAACAATCCAAGCAGCTGTTTACTAATGAAAGCAACAGTCGTCTGGACTGTTTCTATTACTCTAAGATACTCTACTTTCTCACTTGTACATTAGATGACACTAAGACTCAATACAAAGGGATGATTAACAACTTCAACACTTCTTAATCCATGCTTGATTACATCATTAGTCCTGAAAAGGTAAACTAAGATAACACAAATCAAATGGGCATGTTATCATCAACATAAGGAACCCAACAGAATCTTTTTGACATTCTCTCATAGTGGCGCTCCAGATCTTTGTGCTTAAAAGAGCAACACTTCATACTGAGGAATTCTTCTCGTGCTTGTGTGGTGTAATGATCCCAAGCACCTAAGAATTCATTGTGGATATGCCCAATAAAGATATCTACAGTTGGTGATTGCCGCATCTGAATTTGTCGGTAGGCTCCAAGACTGATCCACCATTGCCGTAGTCTCCCATAGAACCTTGATACCAGCCTGTCGATTACTGAGGACAGACTGCTTTCTGGATTTAACATTTGTTCCATACACCATGCGTGCATTTCGTAGACTTTGTCCCTCCATTTGGAAGGAGGAATATTATCAAACGAAAAACCATGTCCAGGTTCAGTGTGGGTTTTGGGATGCCAATCCGGTGGAGGGTACGTTCTGGGTTGTCCCTGTCCCTGCATCTGATGGGTTCTCTGCCTCACTCTCAATTTCTTCCTCAACAGTTGATGGCATCACCATCATCAATTCTGGGATTCTATCCTCATCACTAGAATCCTTTAGTGACCTTTTTTCTAGGTCTTGAAAGATTTCTTTATCCTTTTTTGGGTTTGCTATCTCTTTCAATAAGGAGGAAATAGGATTATTCTATTCAACCATGAATTGTGAACCTCCTTCTGGGGGTTGAGTGTCTGATGGTTCTGATTGGGTTACTGTTGATGCCCTTTTTCCATCCTTTGTTGTAGACTGTCTCTTTTTCGAGATATGTTGTTCTTCAAGCACCCTTGTTGGTAAGAATGAGGATGCTCCGAAAGGGCTTGGATCTTGAGCTAATGGAGGAATAGGTTGTGGACTAGTTAGTAATGGTGGTGTGGTATATATTGGATAAGGAGTGAATATATCATATGGCATGTGAGGTGGTGATGTTGGTTTGTTTTGTAAGGAGTGTAGTTGTGCTTTTAAGGATTTTAATTCCGACTCCTTTTCCATCATGAGTGGTGAAGTTATGGACACAGTAGTCGCTAACCTGAGGAGTTCGTGATGTAACGAAGAGATCCTCTGGTTGATTTCTTTGATTGCACGGTCCATGATTGTCACCTTCTTGTCAATGCTTTTCAGGAAATTATTTTGGATTTGTGCATTCTCCGATTGCCAGTTTAGTGTTGCTTCTGCAGCACTGATCTGTCTTGTTGAACCATCTGGATTCTTTATGATGGGATTCTTGATTTTCTAAGAATGTGTAGAATTTTCCTTTTCAAACTCTTTTGGAGGAAAATCATCTCCTTTTGAGGTAGATGGTCCAAACATGTAACAATTTGGCATTTCTCTTTTGGGAGAGGGTGATTTTGTTCTTGGATATCTGACGTAGTATTCAAAAGATTTTCCAGACGGTTCTCCCAAGAGACCAACTTCGGGATCTCCTGCTTCATAGCTTTCTTTGAGCTCTTGTTGCATAGATTTCTTCTTCCCTTTCCTTCTTTTTGGGACATCATCTTCATGTGAGCTTGCCATCAGACAGTTGTCACAGTCACAAACATCGAAATATTTGTGCCCATACTCATCCGCAAATGCATATATTGGGTCTCCAAGAGAATTGAAAGACTTAACTGCAACATTTTCAAGATAGAGATCTTGGGGTTTGGTTGGGATATTTAGTGGAGTTATGAGGTTGATTTCTGTGGAAAAAATGGATGGGCGAGGCTTTTCAGATGGTTCCCTTTTGAAAGATATTTCCACTGTGCCATCTGTTTTTCTGTCTATTGTTGAGTCTACAGATTGTATTGGAGTTGTATTCTCATGTTGTTTTTCATAATTGGTCACCCAAGATTCGGGAAGTAGTTTGATCAACTCATTTTTTGGGATTTGTCTAGGTATATGAATACATGAAGGGCTGTGCTGTGATTCCATCTGGATGAGCAAAGCATCATCTGTATCTTTTGGTGAGGTCCATGGCATGATTTTGGACTCTGTAAGCCATCTGGTAATGGAGTGTTGCCGCATATGTGTTCCCAATTTGAGGTGCTCTAGTGATTTGGAGCTGGATCTAGATACTTTGAAGGATCTGGGGATCCTTCAAAGCCATGTTGAAATTTTGAAACAAGGTGACGAATACAGTACCAGCATTTAAGGTTGTTTGCAAGGTAGCTATGCAGGCATGTCTGTATTCTTTGTACCTCGTGTCTAGCAAGGCTACCCTTGCTACCACAGGAAGACCTTCTCTTCCATGAAGAGTTAAAGCTATCTTAACCGCTCCGTAATGAAGGTGTGTGTATCCATTGACTCTCCATTGGTGGATCATGGCCTCATTGAGACAGAGTGGGATCATTTGTTCTATTTCAGTAGAAGGAACAAGATATTGTTCTAGCTGAGATGCTAGTATTAATTCTTTGACCGCATTTTTGTTGGGGCCAAAAGCATGTCTAATGACTTTTGGAAAAGATGAACTTGGTTTGGTGAAAGCTTTGTATGGATTAAATAAAGGAAGTTGAGTGATGGGGACTTTACTATCTTCTTCTCTATATTCAATTTCATAAAGATAATCTATTTTTTTGGCATTAGATTTTCGGTAAGTAGAAGATGAGGAGGAGCGCTCTAGAATATTTGATGTGTTTTCCATTTTTATGATAATGGACCAGAAACCATAACAGAGTCGCTTTATTTCTTATCCTTCCCTTGAAATTTTTAAGAATAATGAGTTATCCCCTATTTTTAAACATAAAGGCATGAGGATATGAGAAGATAATACTTGGGTTGCTATGGTCATAAAACCGAGGTGATCTTAATTAATCATTTTTCCACCTCAAGGTACCCAACATATAGAACTCCATGGTATTATTTTTCTCATATTCTTTTTCATATGTTTAATACGGATTTCTGTTGTGGAAGATCCACTAAGTGGCAACCACAGAGCATACTTTCCATTTTAAACATCTTGTAAGAGATCGCTCATTATTTACTCAAAAACTTCTTAGGAGGATAAGAGCCAAAGCTTATTCTGCCATGGCTCTGATACCAGAGTTACGGACACATAGTGAGTACAACCACAAAGGAGGTTTTACAGGATCAATATATATTTAACAAGGTTATTAGGAAATTGTAAGACCAGATGTTGAATAAGGGAAAGCTTATATTATAAGAAATAGATATATTTTACAAGGAAGGTTTTATGAGAGGTGTTTTTAGAGAGAGATCACACTTAGGCTTAACTTGGTTATGGCAAGTACCAAACACTCCTATTTATAGTACAAGCTAGGGAGAATATTACAAGCATATGTCAATCACATCACACAATACACACCATAAAATTAATGTTTATATTATACACCAGTAACTTTATAAATACCGCGCATTTATTAAATAGAAAAATAAACTAATACTTCACTATTAGCTTTGTGAAAATATATATATATATATATATATATATATTCATTAAGATGTTTTAAGAAGACTACTAAAATGAAATCATTAACTTTGTGAAAAAAATTCATTAAAATACAGATTTCATGACATTCAATTTTTTTTATTAGTTTTGCACTTTCAATTTCTTTCTTTCCTCATATCAAAATACAATGAGTTGAAATATAAAAATGTTATGGTATAAATTTTAATGAAAAAGTAATACACACTAAAAAGTACTGTAAAAACTCTATAAATGCCGCGCATTTATTGCGCGGGATCTATACTAGTTCATTATAAACATACAATCTCACACTAATGAAATCACAAAGAAATAATTAGTGAAATGACAAGAACAACTTGAGAAGTCACAACAGATCGGGTTACAATGCAGCATCATTGAGATAATCTCGATAGAGTTAGCTGGAGCTTTGATATAGTCAGATCGACGTCTCCAAAACCATCCATGACAGACACTGTGGCTGGAAACTCAGCTCTTGAAGTCATGCTGATAAGACCAAACAAAATTAAAGGCAAGAATTTCTGGTGAAAAATTAAAGTCTGGCACCACAATATAACATAGAGTAAACATAAATGTCTCTTCAATTTTTATTTTTCTTTCTGGTGAAAGGCAAGAATTTCAGCTAGAAGTCTCTCTTCCTATGTTCTGACATGTAAATCGGGTTTGGGTCTGGGTCCACCCAAACCCGGACCCAGACCCGAAATGCCAACCTCAGACCCATACCCCACCCGTTTGTAAAGCACTTCACAGTGAAATAGATAGATGCTCAAAGATGACCGGTAAGCCTAACTATGATAAGACCAAACAAAATTAAGTAGTTTGTTGATTCACATGTCAGAACATAGGAAGAGAGACTTCTAGCAGAGGAATCAAAAGATGATATACCTGCTCCTGAGGACAACACATGGCATGCCTGTAATCTCTGCAGCAGCAATTGCAGATTGGCTTCCAGCCACGAGGACACAGTTGCTAACAGAAGCCTCCGCATTTTCTGCCCCTGTTCTCAGAGCAACCACGGTTTCTCGAATACTGGTAGGAGTCATTATGTCAGATAGCAAACCAAAGTGCAAAAACAAAGGATAGTAGCTACAATAACAAATAACAATACTACTTCATCTGAGTTGGCGTGGAGCTCCTTTGAATCATACAACAAATGAAGGGATAGAGGAACAAACAATTGAATCATAGAAGAAATCTTCTGAGAAAAACAATGAGAAAAATTATAATCCATCCTACAAGTCCAAAATTACTGGAATTACCTTGGAAACCTGAACTAGGACACGCTAACAAATTCATTACTCACAAAGGAAATCCACCAGTCCTTTAATGACATTAACACAAGAAAAGGGCTACAGAACACACTGATAATCACACAAAGAAAGACCTAGAGAAGTCCCATGAGACAAGAACGATGCAAGAAAAAACAACTTATCACAGTCCCAATGGTAGATCATTTATTAAAAAAAAAAAAGAAAAAAAAAAGAAAGAAAGAAAGAGAGAGAGAAATAACAATTAAATAGCACTTATCTCTATGATAAGGCAAGCAAATTTTGCAGTATGTATAAGGCACCAGTAGAGCAACAAATTTGACAATAGTTGTAATAGTTGAGAGTGGTTTTTTTTATGATGGCAAGCCTAACATGACATACAATATTCAAGGTCAACTAACATCAATCAAATTAGATGGGTTCTAATGTTCTATAGCATCATCATTCACGAGACAATATACAAAAAAAAGAGTAAATTATCGATTAACCTATTAAAAGTTAAAACACACTTTTTCAAACTTACTCCCTTTAAGAAAAAATAGTTTATAAATTACCCCCAAAATATTGCCAAAGTTTAGAAATTGCTCCAAACCCCTATTTTTGTGTTTTTATGGCGAATTTTCCCTAATTTCATTAATTCTCATATTACTCCTCAACTTTATCCCAACTACCCATCCTTCAACCACCAACCACTACCGGACTCCACCGCCAACCACCACAATCGCCCACCCAAACTCCACCATGGGACTCCTCGAAGTCCATTGATGGAGAACTGAAGTTGATGCTTTTTGATATCGACGTCCATGGCGGAAGCCGCATAATTTTGTTTGCCCTGTCCAAGTTTGCCCTTTCCTTGGACATAGCGAATTCGATTAACAATGGTTGAAAATCGAAAACAAAATAAAAAAAGGCAAGGAGAATGGAAACAAACCCTTAATTATTTGCGCAATCGACGAAATCAATTAAAAGTGAATTGTGGAATAGCAAATTTGGGGGTTACTGGGTTAGGGTTCTTAAGAAGTGATACGGAATAATTTGAAGGTAGGCGTGAATATATAATTAATTAGGACTATTGGGTGTTTTAAGGGATGGGGCATCGGACTCTGACGAGTTCCGTGGTGGGGTGATTGTGGGGGTTAACGTTGGAGGTTAGTGGTGGTTGGTAGTTGAAGGGTGGGTAGTTGGAATAGGTTGAGTAATATGAGATTAAAGAAATCAAGGGCATTTTCGTCGTAAAAAAACAAAGATAGGGGGTTTGGGATTAATCACTCAGAAACTTACTGCTGGCTGCCTATGAATCAAAAGAGACTGATCTCCTCTATTTCTCTTTCCAAGTTCTATTCCTATGAAGCATCACCTTGAGTAGCTCCAACTTTTTAAGCTCCAGAAGACCAGAAATGAGTATACATTCAGATAAATTCTTATGCTTTATTAGACAGAACTCGTTGATAATCGGAATGAATTTGCTAGCTTACAATCTACCTTTATTTGACAAATATTACCTTTATGAAATTTTAAAAATATCAAAGTGTATTTCTCTGCATGGTTCTAAATCCGGCTATTGGCTGCTTTGTAAAAGTCTTTAGAGTTACCACATCCATATTTTAGGGTGTATTGGCCACATTTCACAAAATAAAAAAGATTGGCCGCAAGGGCTGATTCTCAGATCAGAGCTAAACTGATATGTAATATCATGGATCATTTTAATTGACAATGGCATAAAATGTAATCTTAAATAACCCCTCATACTTCAGCCGGCCAAACATCCACTTCAGGATTTTATATTACAAAAGAGTTGCACGAGAATAGACTTTTAAGAAGTGAAAGATATGAAAAACCTTTCAGGTGTGCCAGTATTAATGTCCACCCGCAGCTTGAGCAAGGAAGCCACTTCCTTGGCTATCTTTTGTCTCTCCGTAGCAACTGTTGCAACATCATAGCCATAATCTTTCAGCACACGACCTTTCACTTATGTTGGTGAGTAATAAAAGATAAATTAACAATACCTGCTTTACTTGCTTCATTCGCAAGTTCCTCTTCCGGGCCCGAGGACTTCTGAAGTCCAAGCACAAGCTTGCCATAAAAACTCTTCTCTACATCTTCTTTACCAATCACCTTCAGTTTTGACATCCGTTCATGCCCAAGCTTCTCAACAATTGCTCTAACATGGTTGGCGAAACTCAGAGAGGTCACCAATATAAATAGCAAAATTTATGGTACAAAAGAAACGTATCAAATATATACTCCCTCCATTTCTTCGTTTTCTTCCCGTTTGGATTGGGCACAAAGCTTAAGCTATATAGTTAAATAATGAAATAGTAAGTATATTTGGGTATAGTAGTGAAATAGTACAATGCAAGTGGGTTTAAATAGCGTAATATTGAAATAGTATAATACAAGTGGGTTAAGTAGTGGCAGTAAATGTAAATAAGGGTGAAAACTAGGGCCAAACATTAGACAGAAATAGAAACTGATCAAATGGGAAGAAAATGAAGAAAAGGAGGGAGTAGTAGATACTATTTTCATTTTTTTGAATTCTTATCATATCCCCCTTTACAATGATTGTTTGGACTCTTCTCATTTCCTTTTAGGGTAGCAGACTAGCATAGAGAATAAGAATAGGCAATGTTACCCTTGCGAATCCAACTCACGTGCCTCGGGGCCGCACATGCAAAGAAAGTTAAGGGGGTGTTTTAGTAAATACCCCCACTTTTTTTTTACTTTGGTTTCTTACCCTAAACTAAAGCAAATAATAAGAACTCAAATAATCAAAGGGAGTGCTCAAAAAAAAGTACTTCACAGGTTATTGATAAGAGCCAGACAAACCTTGCGGTCTCCTCCCCAAATTTACTGAGTGTCGTCAAGATAACTACAGAAATTCCTTCATCACATGCATCATCAATAAACCTAAATGACAACAGCACCAAGCCAATTAACATAGTTACAGAAAGAAAAATCAGGAGATAGTTCTTTCAGAATTCACGAGAAAAGTGAACGAAGAAAAACACATGCTGAACAACCTACACTTGAACAGTGCCCAAGCCCAGGGATATCCCAAATGAACTGAAAATTCAGCTTATGGAAAGAGTGATCATGTATGGGCTAATGGTATAGCATGCAGCATATGTGGTTAGATAGACATACTTCACAAACAACAATTTTACCATTTGGGAAGTCATTCATTGAGACCATAAACACTCCAAATCAAGCTGCTCCAACTTATTCTTTTGTTTTTATTTTTATGTCAGCAGCAAAAGCCCAACTACAGGCCTGTTCCTGAGTTTCTCGGGGGCCTAGGCAAAAAGTGTAAATTAGGGCCCCTTAAAAAAAATACTACAATTTATAATAGTTTTTTTTTTGTAAAAAAAAACATACCATATCAATTCTATTAATAATACGTTACACGTGGTAGATTTGTAGTGAAGATTAAGAGGTGGTGGAAAAGGGAATTTTTTTTTATGGTGGCCAAATTTGGTAGCAACCGACTTATTGATCGAAAGATAAAGTGTCCATAATTTAGAGTGGGTTTAATGCAATTCTTTAGTGGAGCGGAAGAGGCATTGTATGTGGGTTTTGGGAGGAGCCATGCCGGGTTTGAGGTGGGTTGTTTTGTTTTCGCCCAAAAATAAGATTTTCCTAAGGGGTTGTGGCCGAATTTTACCCGTGACTATAGGGTTGGTTGTCAATTTTAGTAGAGAGATGCTGCAATTTTAGTGTTAATTTGGCAGAGAGATTGATGGCCTATAATTTTGCTGCAATTCTTGAGGTTGCAGAAGGTGGAGTGAGGGTGGTGGGTAGTGTTATCGGAAAAGGATAACTCTTGAGGAGTTAAACTTTTATCAAGAGCACGAGGCTCTAAGAACATATTAGAAAACCATCTTAACTAAAACTTTAAGGTTATGACTTACTCCCTCCTATTCTATGTTTTCTTCCCCTTTCCTTTTTGCACAAGAAATAAGAAAGTGAATTTGGATCACACAAAACACACTACCCCACATGCCATTGAATTTGGGCCACACAAATCATCCCAAATGGGGAAATAGGGAAGAAAACCCGAATAACCGAATAAGGAAATAGGGAAGAAAATATGGAATAGGAGGGAGTATGATTTAGGCCAAATCAATGGTCATATACTCATATACCTTAACACTTAACCATTGAAATTAAGATTCCGTTGCTTGGGAATTAGAAGATGTGATTCTAATTTCTAATTAAAGAAGAGAAGAGTCGGGAATTTGGGTCTTGGAAAAAGAAGAGGGGAGAGAAAGTGTCAGGGTGAGAAAGTTGAAAACCATTGCTTTGTTTTTGCTTAATTAGATTTTTTTTTTCTTTTCTTACCATTACTATTTTAAAATCTAGAAGAATGGGCCCTTTTCTAGCTTGGGCCCTAGGCCACCGCCCCTCCAGACTACCCTCAGAACCGGCTCTCAGCCCAAGCTCACGGAATTGTCAGAAACTAAATGTTCCCGGATATTCTTTAAGAAGTTTATCTAAAAAATCCGCGCTGTAATAGTGCAAAAAGAAGTCCCGGGTCCAAGTTGGCAGAAGATTTGACCGATCCCGCTCCTGCTACCAAATAGAATAAATGGATTCAAATGAAATTTTCTGGTAAAACCTGCTTGATTTAGACCGGTAAAATCGTACGCCCATTCGGATCGACATGAGAGTCCAACTCAAGGGGACCATTGAATAAGTTTTCTCATCTTGGGCTGGGGTTAGTTTTTGTGAGCTCAGCAACCAACCTATTTTTTGGACTAAGAAATAGACTTTAGAAGCTAAAAAGGGTATCCACCCCAAGATGAGTGCTCTCCTATTCCGACTTCCCTGGGCCGAGTTTTTTTATATACAATTAGTATTAACATTGTAACATTTTACATTTTCGTTCTATTTGATGGACTCCCAACATTTCCTATATTGAGAAAAACTAAAGACTATAATTCTCTTCTAATTTGAGATCAAGTAATTCATGTGTGTGTGTGTGTATGGCCTACTTGGTTTACCTATAATACCAGTTAAATCTGAAATAGTTTCATTTGCTCTCTTTTACACATTTAGCATTTGCAATTGGTGCAATTCAAAAGAACGGGAGGGGTAGGGACAAGGCACTAACATAGCCCTTACACCCAATGTTTATGAATTAAAGCCGTGTTCCAAAGATTGTGTTTCAGGTCACATGACTCGAAACTGTGAACACAGGGGGAGGAGAATAAAAGATTTTGACTACTCCCAAAATAACATATTTAAATACACGAACCACCTTATACTCTCGACCTGTCAAAAACATATATGTCCCGGCCCAACTCGTTTTTTAGAGTCATGAACCCTTAAATTTTGACCTATGTTCCGAAATGACCAGCTAAACTAGGGTCGAGACCCACCTTATACACGTGACCTAAACCATAAATCAGATAAATTATTGGAAATGTATATAAAATTAATATAAAAAAACAAAGGTATAATTTTATGTTAGTTGTTGTATCAAGCTAAAAGTTTAAACTTCTAAATCATGAAAATGACTCAGATATGAAAATTACATGAATTTTAAATACAATTGATAATAAATACGAAGTAATTATTAAAATATAATCTGATCAGGCTAAGACTATCAAGGACTGTAGGATTATATAGTTGTGATATGTAATGCACTATTCACAATTTCACATCAAGGGTTTGCAAAGAAAGCAATATGATATTCATATATTTTCCTAAATTTTGTATTATTTATTGTTTGGCGATTTTGACATTTTACCTTGATGTGAATATGATTTTCAGTAACATAATTTTATGAGAGACAACCACCTATGAGAGGGTCAAAATGCATTATGATGAAGATGATGATGGGTCTATTTGTTTTTCAAGTAAATGTTGGTACATCTAAACAATCTGATAATATCCATACTCGGATCCAAGTTTCTTTGAATATCTGAATATTCAGTATCTTTTTTGCAGATATGGATATCCAATTTCAAAAAATTCGTCAGACGGCTTTTTTGATCTGTGTGTTCGGCCCTAACTTGAGGCATTTAAGAGCGTCACTGGAAAAGTTCATTTTAAATTCAAACACAACCTTCATAATCCAACCTTCAGCTATACACATTGACAGTTTGACACAATGCGATCTAGTATGTATTCAATGTTTGCTCATCAATATGATAGGGGAATTGAACATAGGGCTAAAAGGACAAGATGGACTTACTTTTCAACCCCAGGTCGTAAAGATGCATTTGCAGAGCTCACAAATTCAGCCAATGCCTTTTTCTGTCAAAATTGCAGCAGGTTAAATTATACGGAGTAATTTAGTACGTGTTGAAAAGTACAAGAATCAAGATTTCAAGATTACTAGCCAGCCACATCCAAATAAATGTGGTCTAAGAATGCACAATGCTTGGTAGATGTTACCATTAAAAAAGAAAAGTTATCAATGTAATTGGCCCTTAATACCTAGACCATGCTTATCCCTACCTACCTTCAACCCTCTTTCTTCTCATTAAAGACGTTCTAACACCAAACCACCACCATCACACCACTCTTCACCAATCAATGACAACAACCACCCTCCTCCAAACACCGCCTTTTTGGTGCTTACTACAAGTATCCTATCCCGCCCACCCTGAACCAACCCACTACTGCCAAATTCGCCGACCTCTCTCCTCCTATTGGTACTTGTTAACAAACAAGCATAAATATTTGGTATATTTGGGGAAAAAAATATGTTAGGTGCCTTGATATCAATGAGCCTAAATGTTAGGTACGCCCCACAAAAAATCTTTGTTAATCAGATATTGCCAAAGTGTCGTCTTCAAGAATGAATGATAAAAGAAAAATCTTTTCACAAAATTGTGTTATTGACAAAGTAAGTTATATATGTAAATGCAAAATAGAACGGTCGAAATATCATCTTGGAGAAGGTGAAAATCAAATGATGAAGTAAATGTAGAACAGGCTCTTTATAAATAACACGACAAGTATTGGGAAACCATGCAATCCTCACGATTTTTGACATAAAATCCATGCGTCAAGTAGCATCAAAGAAAAAGAGTGCACCTTTTCCTGCAAAACACTTTTCACAAATGTGTTTTTCTCACTAGTGGGCAAAGATGTTGGCCAGCCAATCTGTTCAAAGAAAGGCAAGAAACAAGGGAGAGAATGATCTGTCATCATGGGAGGACAAAAAAGAGAGACAAATAGACAATCACTCAAAAAGTTTCATGTGCCATGGTAAAGCAAGATATTGAAACAAACCCGGTTAAAATACGAAGCAAGCATCTTCTCCTCATCAGCAGCGCACTTCCTACCAATCATGGGAACACATTTAATTTTTAGTCTATATAAGTAACCATGAGCAATTGTATTGCTGATAGTCTGAAACAACAAAAAGTTAAAAGCATGATTTCCCTGAACTCAGTAGAGTCAAAATCATGTACGTACAATGTTTTGATTTCATAAAATCCCCTTACAGTCACAAGTCACAAGTATAAGATGAATTTAAGTGTGATGGCAAATTAAGAGGATACTTATGGTCTGAAAAATGATACCTGAAGAGGTCTAAGTAGATAGGTTGTGTCCAGTTGGCACAGTCCAAGCCGAGCTTCCGAAATGCTGAGAAAATATGAGTAAAAGAGGAAAGTGAGGACTGAAATCAGTGAGCGAAATAGCAAAGGTAATAGTGTGAGTTGCCTCAGCTCAGCCGCACCTACATTGAAGCCGTGGCGGTTCCCAGTTCGATATGCATCAATTAGGACCCTATAATAACATGAATATAAATCATGATGATGATGATGATGAAATGAAAAGGGTAGCGCATAAAGTTATTAATTATTCTAATTAAAAAAAAAATATGAAGAAGAAGAAGAAGAGGAGTTAATGAAATACCCATCAACTTCAAGAAGGACAGCAGCGAGGTTTGAAGAGGAGTTATCATCATTTAACGGTGTAAGGGAATTGCTGCAACAGGTTAACCAATTACAGAATCTACGTCTTATTTTGGGACCAAAACATAAGGTTTCAAGGTGAGATACACAATTTGTTGTTGTTTTTGAAAAATGAGTTGGGTATCTGAAAAAATGATGGCGTTGGGTATTTCTGCCATTGATGGAGAAGTTGATTAAAGATGAGTGACGCGGAGATGAAGTCAATGTTGCTTCCATTTGCTGAATCCCAGTTCCAGTCCCCGGTTCTATGCTACTCTTCTCTTACTTGTGATCTTGTGGACCAGATGAGCCACCCACCCATCAATAATCTCTGGACCGTCGACCTGTCAAACGAGTCGGGTCAGGTTAGGTCATATAAATTACTACTACGATTTAGAATACAAAATTATTATATCACGCCCCTTATTTTACTTATTACACCCCCTATTTTTTAATTTATTACAAGTTTGCCCTTCAACATGTAAATTAATTGCAGTAAAAATAAAATTATGTTTAATCGTAGTTGTGTTTTTGAGACGGTAACTAATGTTAATAGACAGTTCTTAAAACGACGTAGTCATTTACTATCTCATTTAATTACTTTTACCCAACTCACTCTAATTAACATTTAATCTAAATAAACTTGTAACTTCATTTAAAAATTCATGCAATGGGGAATGCAAGGGGATGAATGGCGACCTCCGAGCTCGGGTTGGGTTAAGCTCAATGTGGATGCGGGGGTAAAGGAGCGGGTCGATGTGGGTGTTGGAGTGGTTTGTCGAGATAGCTCGGGGAAAGTTCTTTGGGACATGGCTCATAATAGAAGGGAGGTTTGGGAAGCACATGTAGCGGAAGCGGTAGCGGAAGCGGTAGCGGTCTTGGAAGGGCTCGAACAAGCGCGGGAGGCAGGCCATGATCGTGTTGTGGTGGAGAGCGATTGTTCGCAAATTATTGAAGCCTTAAAGCAGCGCAAGACGGGACGAAGTTTATTCTCGCTTGTTTTGGATGACATTTTACGTATTTCTAGTTCTTTTTCTTCGGTTGTATGGTCTTTTATTAGTAGAAAAAACAATGTAGTGGCTCACACGTTAGCACATGTGTTGCCGGTAGGTGATGGTAGAGTTGTTTGGATCGACAAACTTCCTGAGATTGTTGATCGTTTAATTGTTTCAAGTTAATGAATGTACCCCAGTGGGTTTCAAAAAAAAAAAAATCATTCTTTAAAAAGTTTTACCGTTAAAACTTTTTACCGTTTTATTCTAAATGAATCCTGACGACAACCCCGCAAACTATTTTTAAATTATTTATTTACTCCCGACAACGGACAAGGTTCACAATTTAACAACGAATTTAATGCTCATCAACATTATCGTTTCGATACGAAACGTTATTATGATTCTACGGAAAGCGGTGTTGTACGTAATACTAACGACGACGGTGACGATTTTGACAATGCTCAATCACAAACAAATGCAACGGAGGAGGTAAATTTGTTGTTTAGTTTAATGAAAATGTCGTTAAGTTTTTGTACAAGTTTGTTAAAGAGGAAGTCGAAGCACGGGAACAGACGGACAAGTCGTGTAGAATACACGACAATACCCAGGTGGTGCTGTGTAAAGCACACGATCAGTCCCCCGTTTTGCCGTGTACAGTGCACGACTATACCCAGGTAGTGTCGTGTTTTGTATAGGTCTGTACCAAGCTGTGGTCGTGTATGTCACACGACTTGGTCCATTTCATTTGTTTTTTTTTAAATAAAAACTTGTAGTATTAATCATATTTTCCGTGAACGTCATTTTTACAAGAAGGGCTTGTTGGAAACGGTGAAGACTATAGCAATTATTTTGTCTTTGAAAATGCGTTTAATTCATTTGAAGAAACATTTGATCGGTCAAATGAAGTTGCTTATAAATTAGGTTTCCAATTGATAAAGGTGAATTATAAACCGAAGCACTAACCTTCGTTTAACATCGTTAAGTGTGAGCGTCATGGAAAGTACACTAGTAGGGATAAGGACCCTTCAAACCCGCAAACAAAAACCTCTACAAAGCGGTTTGAGTGTCCATTTGAGTTGGTTAATGTTAGTAAAGGTTCATGGGAACTAAAACTGAAGTATGGTACTCACAATCACGTATTTGGAAGCTATCTTAAGGGTTATAGACGTCGAGCTAAGCTTAATGAAGAGCAGAAAAATTTTCTTAAGGGATTATGGGAATCTCATATGAAACCCGGGAAGGTGAAATTTGCTTTTATGCGTAAGCATCCCGATCAACCGTAAGTATCCCGATCAACCGGCCCATGTGATTAAACAAATATATAATCAAAATGCATATTTTAGTGCTATCAGTAGAAAGGGTCGAAATAGTATACCATATATGCTACATCTAGCGAGTGAAGCAAACTATTTTTGAGAATATTTGTTAAATGAAGACACAAAAGCTCTCAAAAATGTTTTTATGGCTCATCCAGAGGCCGTTAAAATGTTTAAAACGTGGCTTTCACTACTACAAATCCAGGCAACTACAACGCCCCTTCAACAACGATTATTCACGAAAATCCCAATAGACGTTGTAGAATGTATGGCGCGAATTTTACTAAAATGAATTACAACGGGTATGGTTATAAAAACCGTTGTTATAAGTTTTAACAACGGGTTACACATGCACAACCGTTGTTAATAATTTGGCGCAAAATTGACGCAAAGTTAGTGAAAAGTAATCACAACGGTTACTTTTGGAACCCGTTGTTAAAACTTATTTGACAACGGTTGTTGATTTACAACCGTTGTTAAAACTTATTTGACAACGGTTGTTCTTTATAACCGTTGTCAATACCTTCCATACTATAAACCACATAAACACAAGTCTGTTATAGCCACAAAACACAAACCTTAATACACAAACACAAACCCAGCAGACAAATACAAACACAAACACAAAACACACTTTCTCATCGTCTCTTTCTCTCTTTCTCATCGTCTCTTTCTCTCTTTCTCATCGTCTATTTATCTTCTCGCCGTCATTGTTGATTTCATCGTCTAATTATCAGGTAAATCTCGCTGTCACGGTTGGTTTCATCGTCTTTCATCGTCATTATTTTCTTTTTCTAATTATTTCATTTGCATGTGTATGTGTTAGTTTTTATCGACCATTATGTTATTTCTTTAAGTATTATTCGCTTAATTCGTCTTTCATCGTCATTATTCGCTTAATTAACAAAGATGAAGCAAGATGATAGAGAGGAATGCATGATAAACATAATATATATATATATATATATATATATATATATATATATATATATATATATATATATATATATATATATATATAGAGAGAGAGAGAGAGAGAGAGAGAGGTTCTTCTAAGGTCCTTACATCCATTGAGTCCCTAAGTCCTTATAAGGGCCTTTGGATGGAAGGGATGGAGGGATGAGATTACATCTCATTCAAGGGTCACAAATGAACCTCCCTAATCTCCCTCCCTAATTGTGTATAACTCCACCTAATTGTGTATAACTCTTCCACCATTCTAATCTCTCAACTCACTTCCTCATTATTCATTCATTCACACTTCTCTCATACACTCATTCTCTCTCATCTTTCTCTCATTCTCTCAAAAAAAAAACCAAATCAACAAAAAAAAAAACCAAAAAAAAAAAACAAGAACAACTTCATCGACAAACAGTACAACACCACCATAACAAACCACCCTTCCACCACCATTCACCACCACCATACCGTCCTCCCTCCTTTACTCACACAACCACGCGCCTCACCTCACCACCACGGCCCTACCGTCAACCCCCCGACACCAACAATCCGACCCGCAACAACCACACACACACCACACACCTAAACTAACCACCACCACCGTGGCCGCCACCACTACCACTGTGCCGGCCTGGACACAGTGGTTTCAAGGGTGACCACCATGCCGGCAGCCACCACCCACAACAGAGGCAATAACCGCAACCACAGCCGCGACATCAACAACCATAACCAACCCGACATCCCTCTTTCTCTCCCATTTTCCGCCACCTACAGCCACCCTCACGGCCACCCAGAACCACCACTCGACTCCTCTCACCACCCTCGACCTAGATCTGTCCATACCCAGACCCAAACCAAACCGCAACCCCTTCAAAAACGAAGCCCTAAACCCGCAACCCCTTCTTCTTTCTTTTTCTGATTTTTTTTTTGTCGTTCCTTTGTTTTTGTTATTTTTTCTTTGTTTTGTATTTTTTTAGTTTAGTTATTTTTATTATTATTTGAGATTTGGTATTAATTTTGTGTGGTGTTGTTTTTTTTAGATCTATTGGTTTTTTTATGTTTTTGTCATATTTACTTTATTTTGTAATTGTTATTTGGTTTTTAATTTTTGTTGGTTATTAATTTTTTGTTGGTTATACACTTAAAACATTAAAGTTATACTTTTTTGTTATCGTTATTTGGTTTTTAATTTTTGTTGGTTATTGTTATTTGGTTTTTAATTTTTTGTTGGTTATTAAAGTTATACACTGCCTGCATTAGAGTTATACACACGATATTTAAATTTGGTTTTTTTTATTGTTATTTGGTTTATTTCAAATTTCGGGTTTGGTTGGGTTGTTGGTTTTTTTGGTTTTATTATTGTTATTTGGTTTTTTTGTTTTTGTTATTATGAGTTTTTTTGGTTTTTGTTATTATTTTTTTTTTTCATATTTTTCATATTTATTGTTTGATTTTTTTACTATTTACGACTAAAGTTATACATTTTATGACTAAAGTTATACATTTTATGACTAAAGTTATACATTTTATGACTAAAGTTATACATTTTATGACTAAAGTTATACATTTTATGACCAAAGTTATACAAAAAAAGACTAAAGTTATACAAAAAATTTTACTAAAGTTATACAAAAATGAACCAAAGTTATACAAAAATGGACTAAAGTTATACAAATATGGACTAAAGTTATACAAAAATAGACCAAAGTTATACAAAAAAAGACTAAAGTTATACAAAAATCGACCAGAGTTATACAAAAATGAACCAAAGTTATACAAAAATCGACCAGAGTTATACAAAAATGAACCAAAGTTATACAAAAATGAACCAAAGTTATACAAAAATGGACTAAAGTTACACAAAAAATTGGACTAAAGTTATACAAAAATGAACCAAAGTTATAAAAATATGGACCAAAGTTATACAAAAATCGACCAGAGTTATACAAAAATGAACCAAAGTTATACAAAAATGAACCAAAGTTATACAAAAATAGACTAAAGTTATACAAAAATTTGGACTAAAGTTATACAAAAATGAACCAAAGTTATACAAAAATGAACCAAACTTTAGTCAATTTTTGTATAACTTTGGTTCATTTTTGTATAACTTTGGTTCATTTTTGTATAACTTTGGTTCATTTTTGTATAACTTTGGTTCATTTTTGTATAACTTTAGTCCAATTTTTTGTATAACTTTAGTCCAATTTTTGTATAACTTTGGTGCATTTTTGTATAACTCTGGTCGATTTTTGTATAACTTTGGTTCATTTTTGTATAACTTTGGTTCATTTTTGTATAACTTTTGTCCAAATTTTTGTATAACTTAGTCCATTTTTGTATAACTTTGGTTCATTTTTGTATAATTTAGTCCTTATTTGTATAACTTTAGCCCATATTTGTATAACTTTAATCCATATTTGTATAACTTTGGTTCATTTTTGTATAACTTTGGTTCATTTTTGTATAACTGTGGTTCATTTTTGTATAACTTTGGTTCATTTTTGTATAACTTTAGTCCAACAAATTATAAGAATTTTTATATGGCTAAGATTAAAACAACAAATTATAAGAATTTTTATATGGCTAAGATTAAAACAACAAATTTTATGAAAAATATTTTAGTAGATCTTAGATGAAAAAAAAGTATCTCATAAAAAAAAAACGAGATTTAAAACCCGAAATCTTAAAAAAAAAGTATAACAAGAAGAGATTTGAGAAAATGACTAAAAAACGAGAAGTAACAAAATAAAAGAAAATAAAAGACAACAACAAAAAATGAATGGAAAAAACAACTCAAAACATGAAAATAAACACCAAACGAAAAAAAAAAAAAAAAAAAAAAAAAAAAAAGGTGGCGGCGGTGGCGGTGGCGGCGGTGGCGGTGATGGTGGTGGGTGGTGAGTTGGTGTCGGGTGGGTGGTGGTGAATGAGGAAGAGAAGAATGAATGATTTATTTGGGTTTTTTTATTTAATTGGATTTTTTGGGTTTTTTGATTTAATTGGATTTTTTGGGTTTTATTTATTTATTTGGGTTTTGGGTTTTTTATTTATTTGGATTTTTTGGGTTTTTATTTTTTGGGGTTTTAGAGAGAAGATGAGTTGTGTGATATGTGAGAAAAGTGGATGAAAGGAAAAGAAGTTATAGTGAATTAGTGATTAATTAGAAAGATTAGTGAAGGAGGAGAGAATGAGTGATATTAGTACATAAACACACTTTTGGAGGTTGATCTTGGCCATCCATCTCCCTCCATCCAATGGCTCACAATAGAACTTATGGACTCAATATATATCATGGCCTTACATGATCTCTTCTCTCTCTCTATATATATATATATATAGAGAGAGAAAGAGAGAGAAGAGATCAACTAAGGTCCTTAGATATATTAAGTCCATAAGTCCTAATGTGGACGGTTGGATCAATCAAACGAATGGCCACGATTTCGCAGTCAAACCCCACTAAACCCCATTAAACTAATATTTTTGATTTACCTCACTCCTCTTACCCACTAACCCATGCATGCTACACTGTTTGTCCATCAGTCTATGATCATTTCCCTCCTCATTTTCTAGACAATTCAAAACAACTTGCGGGTATTTTTCCCTCTATTTCCTGTCATTTCGTCTTCCTCTTCTTTCCTCACAATTCTGATAACTCCATTTTCATCACTACCAATTAACTCCATCCTAACAAACGCCATTTTCATCACTACAAATTAATTCCAACTCGTCCGCAAACTACTTTGTCTCCATTTTTTTATAAGGTATTTTTTCCATTCCTTATTTAGTGATTTGTAGTTTGTTTTTTGTTAATTATTGCCTTTGTTAAACTATCATAAAAAGAGTACATTTGATTTTTCAATCTTCAATTATGGGTTTCTTTGATGTTGATTTGTCCAATTGTTAATTATGTTTGTGCAGATCAAATTCGAGGTCATTTGATAATTAACAATGGTTTTTGCCAAGAAAAATGCCAAGAAATCTTCCAAGAAATCTAAATCGAAGGTAAAAAATCTCGTCTTGTTGGTATAACTCTTATAGAATGATGTGTAACTTCAATTAAATATCTGTATAACTCTAATCCCAATTGTTTGTCATCTGGATGGATGTTGTAGAAAGTATTGACACGGGAGTTGATATCCAGGTTAAAAGTTTTGACTTTGATTTATACGTTACTAGATGTCTAACTCTGCTTACTAGATGTATAACTTTAGTACTCAATGTGTATAACTCTGGTTACTTAATGTAAAACTCTGGTTACTAGATGTATAACTTTAGTACGCAATATGTAGAACTCTAGTATCTAGTTGTATAACTCGGGTTCTAGATGTATAGCTCTTTTGATTCTCGTGACCAACTCCTTTTTCATAATGTCAAACTCTAATTGCTATATGTATAACTATACTTCTAATTAGTTTTCATGCATAGAGTTATACAATATATGCCTACTGATTACACTATTTATACTGAATTTATACAATGTATAGCTAGAGTTATACAATTTATACTTTGGAGTTATACATTAGATGCCTGGAGTTATACCTAGAGTTATACCTGGAGTTATTCCTGGAGTTATAGATTATCTTTGTATATGCTTACGTTATACATTGTATGACCGAGTTATACTTTATATTGCCGAGTTATACTTTATATTGCGAGTTATACTTTATATACTTACAGTTATACATTGTATGGCCAGAGTTATACATTATATGGCCGGAGTTATACTTTATATTGCTAGAGTTATACATTCTATTGCAGTCATTTGTTGTATAACTCTGATTACATGTTGAATAACTTCTGTTGTCATAATGTATAATCGAGTTATACAATATATGGCCGAGTTATACATTATTTGGCGAGTTATACTTTATATTGCCGAGTTATACTTTATATTGCTAGTGTTATATCGTATATACTTACAGTTATACATTGTATGGCCGAGTTATACATTATATGGCCGGAGTTATACTTTTTATTGCTAGAGTTATACATTCTATTGCAGTCATTTGTTGTATAACTCTGATTACATGTTGAATAACCTGCATTGTCATAATGTATAACTGGAGTTATACAATATATGGCCTAGAGTTATGCGCAGATATGCCTAAAGTTACACAAAGTATATACTTGAAGTTATACATTTTAATAATAGGTCAAACTGTCATTGTTATTCGTATAACTCTCCGATTACCTCTTCTTTTGTTTGTCACTACAGATTATATGTATATGTATAATCTGTACTTTGTTAATTTGAATCCCTTTTTGTTTGTCACCTTCGGATGGATGATGCACCAATCGAGAAGGGAGCCGATTCCCAGGTTCAAAGTTTGACATTTTTATAATCATGTTGTCATTTGTTGTATAACTCGATTTCATTTTGAATAACTTTTCTTTGTCGGAATGTATAACTCTTGATATTTTTCGATTAACTCTATTATCGAATGTATAACTTTACTTATATTTTGTATAACTCGACTATCTATTGTATTACTTTAATTCACAAGTATGTCTATTTCTTTGTTCCAAATATCTCTAATTGCAACTACAATATGTCTAATTTTGTGTGTTGTCCTTGCTTTTCCCCAGATGGTTGAGGTCAAGCCAAGGGTAAAGAGGGTGCATGAAATCACGGTTTCGTGTCGACCTCAAAGACTTGTCTCTCTCATTGAAAAGCTTAATGAGGATCGGTGTCATTGTTAAGAAAATTGGGTTTGGTGGCCTTTTGGAGCTCAAGATTAGCAGCTTCCCACTTGCACACGTTCGCCTGTTCTTGGAGTCCTTCTCTGACGGGTCATATGTGTTCAGGGCTTCGCGGAAGAAGGAGTTTATGATCAGTAAGCATGACGTGCATGACTGTTTCTTGTTACCTTTCGGACCCAACCCTCTCCCTTTGGTGCCTGTGAGCTCGCAGAAGGGGTCCAACGATCCCGAGAATAAGGAGCTGAAGGACAAATGGCGGCAAGCGTACGGGGTGGCCAAAGGGAATAGTGCAATACCTTTAGGGAAAGTTTACAAGCAACTTCTGGAGTATGAGGAGGCGGACGATCAATTTTGCCGCCTATTTGTTTTGTTTCGTATGTCTTCATTCTCGCACCCACCCCAAACAATGGGATAGATTGGAAGCTGTTAAGGGCTGTAGAAGATCCTAAAGCCATCCCACATTTTGACTGGTGCTCTTATATTTTGGACATGATGGTGAAAGCGGGGTTAGACTGTAAAAAGGGGGTAACAATGTTGAACGGGTGTATCCCGTTCCTCATGATAAGCTACTTTCAGCGATATGATTACAAGGGTAAGCCGTGCCGCCACGATCTACCTTTGATTAAGCATTGGGATGAAGCTTCGCTTGTAGAGAGGGTAAAATTTGAGGTGGGTCAAGGGGGATTGGGTACTTTAACCTTGTCTAAGACCAGGTATCCAAGGTGCCTTTAAGACCCCTCTTATGGAAGGAGTGTGGACGATGAGCGACCTCGGCGACCCGCGTGAACCCAAACTATCTGTTGCTATCGCCCCCCCACCCCCTCTTTCCCGCTCAACTTCGAGATGAAGTTCATTCAGATAGAACTACCAGCAGGTGTCGAGGATGACCAGGAATTGAAAGTTAGAAATTTGTCGATGTAAGTTCAAACTATTATATATTTCGCAGATGGATTCTAAGTTGGTGAACGTACGCATCTATTATAATATAACTAACTTACTGTACTTCTTGAATGCAGTCTACTCACGAGCTTTATCTACAAATGCAAAGGAACGCTATTGTGTTCTATTCATGGTACGCAGATGCAACCCCGCAAGGATCAAAGTCAGTAACTAGTGATCCGACGGGCCTAAATCCTAGTCACCCTCTCAAGAATTCTTTGAGGGTGAAAAGATTCAAAAGTACGTCGTTTGAAGGCGAAGCAGTTGCGAAAAGGTGAAGGTTTCGTTGGTAACGCTCCCGCATTTGGAGAGGTAGTTCCGAGCCTCCCAAAAATCGACGGAATCGATGCATCTACGCGGCAAATAAGTGAAGTTCTTTCTAGTCTCGCCAATGATGGGGGTGGCAGGGGTGGTAACCCCCGTGTTGAGCCGTGTCGAGAGTCCGTCAAAGCCGACACGCCAACGAAATCGATTCGATTTCTTGGTCAAAAATTATGGAGGAAGTGGGAGGTGATACAGAAGTTTCTAAGCCGTTGTCACCTGCTAGACCAGGGTTAGAGGATCAAGTTTTGTGCACCCCAGCCCAATTGTCATAGAATCGTTGTTGGAGGCGAATTACACCGAGGATGAAATTGACGAAACTTACGGACGGTCAAAGGACGATGAGGTTCGCCCCAGGCGGTGATGAGGGGCATGAGCACGTTCATGGGGAGGAATTGAACATGTATCTTTGAAAATGTTGGAAGATTGTCGACATTGACCATGAAAGAGCAAAGCAGACATTGTAGGCCAAGCCGACGGACCGTCGAGGATCTTGAATCTCGGCCCGTGGTAGGTGATGAGGTGCATGAGCAAGTTCATGGGGAGGGATTGCAAGAAAATGTTGAAAGATTGTCGACAATAAACCGTCGGATAAGGAGATGGAAAAATCTACGGTCCCTTAATTGGGTTTGGAGACACAAGAATTGATGGAGTGTATGTTTTTCTCTGCTTTGAAATGAAGGAAGCTTTATGTGGACTTCCACGACGGGAGTGGTCCTGGTGGCGAGGTAAGTTTGTTAATCTGCGCTAAATACTTTTGTTACAATCGTATTTTTTTTTTTTTTATTGGTCGTGTATAACTCTAAGTTGATAAAGTATAACTTTGTTGAAACTTATGTTGAGGCCTTCAGAATCGTAGTGCCACCGCAACGACCGGTTGGTACAACTCCTAACCAGTATATGACTACAGTTATACAGTATATGACTAGAGTTATACAATATATGCTTTGTAGTTATACCTTAGATAGCTGGAGGTATAGCTAGAGTTATACCTGGAGTTATTCTCGGAGTTATACATTATAGTGTATATGCTTACGATTATACATTTTATGGCCAGAGATATACATTCTATGCTCGAGTTATACATTTTATGGCCGAGTTATACGTTTGGTGTTTAATTTTATTATTTTACATTCAAGGCCATTGTTAAAAAGGATGTAATTGAGAATGTTGAACAACATTCTAACAATGGGGGTGTAAACGTAGATGTCGTCGATGGTGCGGAGATCACCCCGGGGAATCCTTCAACGGAATGGAGTGGAAATCAAATCCCGCTGACTTTCATGAGCACGGCAGATTTGAATGAGGCATTTGCCGGGGTTGAGGAGCGAACGATTGGTGCTGCCAAAGAAGGTTCGGCAGTTGAAATCGATGGTGCTAGGGTTGAGCCGGTTGCACCACTCCCATCCCCTATTTATGTGCCGCGATGTGACATGATCCACCATCCTTTCTATCGCATTCAACCGCCCCCTTCCGTGTATGGACATTGTACCGAGAACCTAGGGTGTTCTCACGATTGCGGGGCACCGAACCCGACCAAAGACGTATGCTCACGGTGGTTGCGATTTAACAAGGAACGTTTCGGGGACGGTGTTCGGGGTGAGGAAGGATGTAATGGATTATGTCTTCGATCAATTCCACGACCATAAGAAAGTGTAAGTAGAAGATAAGTTTTACCTATATTTCAATACGACAGTCAAATGACCCATGAATCTTTTCCCTTGCTGCGTGTCTCAATTTTTCTAATCCTTTGTAGGGAACAATTGGTCACATATCCACACCAAACCGCATAACGCGTATTGATCTCCGATCGTTGATGCCCGGTTGATTTTGGCCAACGTCATCGATCATTGGTCTCAGACTACTCAATCAAACTTACGCACGCGAACACCGCAATTGTTTCAAGTTTCACTGTTTCTTTGGCCTAGGTCACGCTGTAAGTGTGCTCGAACTCCGCAAGTTATTTTGTGACAAAGCGTACGTAACTTGTGATACAAGCCGCCAACCCCGTCTATCATTTTTATAGGACCTAGCAATTGCAATTTGGCAAGGCAGGAAGAAAAACTTGGTTGTTGATAATTTCAAGGCTTTTGTGCCTCGTGGGACATGTGGCAAGAGTCGTGTTCTAGTCCATTCCAACTGGACTCTGATATGGTGAGCTCGGATATCAATATAGAGACATTTACATACTTTGGAATACTACATTATTTTCCTAGAGTTTAACAAAGATATGCTTAGAGTTGTACATCCTATGGCAAGAGTTATACATTATATAACTCTAGCTTTGTAATGACTATAGTTATACGTTCTAGGACTGAAGTTATACATTATTTGTCTAGAGTTATACAATATATGGCGAGAGTTATACATTATATAACTCTAGCTTTCAAGATATGCTTAGAGTTGTACATCATATGGCAAGAGTTATACATTATATAACTCTAGCTTTCAGAATGACTAGAGTTATACGTTCTAGGACTGAAGTTATACATTATTTGTCTAGAGTTATACAGTATATGCTCAGAGTTTTGATGAGTGGCTAACTTCACTCCATAACTCTAGGCATATAATGTATAACTTTAAGCATATACAATATAATGTATAACTCAGGCATCTCGCTTACATCGCACATAATGTACAACTGCAAGAATATACTGTATAACTCTAGAAATTGAATGTACAACTCTACACATATAATGTATAACTCTAACCATAGAATGTATAATTCCAACTACGCACAATATGTACGCCTCTAATCTGCTAATTATGTTTTATAACTCTTAGATTTTTGGTGCATGTTTGTAGGTTTTCGTCCCGTGAAGCTTGATGGCGATCAAGATCATTACTCTTGCATTTGCATAAATTTCCTCTCCGAGCAGATCGAGTACCTTGATAATCGTTCTTATGAGGACGATCTTCTGAAATTACCGTACGGAGGGATTGCGCGTATTACTGTAAGTCTTATAAAACTGGTGACTATATTAATTATCAGCTCCATTGTTTTGTTAATTGGTCTTCCAATTTTAAACGCCTTGCCTAACTTCCGCCAGGCTGATGCAATGGGAAAGTATATGGCCTACAAAGGGCTCGACAAAGGGAAGAAAGTTGAAGGGTTTCCTTTTGTCAACATTAAATTCAACTGGCAGGGAACAGGACATACTGACAATGACTGTGGTCTGTACGTCATGGTTCATATGTTGCTGTACCGTGGAGAGCCATTCGACTGTACCTTAGGGACTAAGGAAAGCAATGACCTCATGCGAGCGGAAATTGCTGCAACCCTTGTCCTCAGTGACATTAACTTGGAGAGGGAAGATGTGTTATCCAGGGTAACAACTTTTAAGGAGCTTAAAGACCGTGAAATGGAGGAGGCGCGTGATAAACAGAGGATAGCCGGCAACACAAGTGGAAGGAAGAGAGGTGTTTGAATCGCCGGAGAGAACAATTCTTCTAAACGACCTTGTTCTAAAGTCAGTTCAACGTATCAGACTCCACCTTCCAAAGTAGCCCTGGGCCGGACGCCGTCTAGTCGGGCCCTCTCAGCTGTTAATAGCCGCTCCCGGGGTAAGGGCGATGGCCTTGGTTGCACCACATATTGCGGGGAACCAGACGCCGACCTTACAGTGGTCTCCAAGATGCTGAAGATGAACAAGGCATTAACTAGGGATATCCTGGTGTATCGCAAACAAGTGGCTGATTACGTTTTCCTTGATGACTACAAATTTCCAAATGAGTAAGCTGTCTGAAATCCTAACGTTTTATCATATTAAGTTTTATCAATATAGACACATTGGTTTACCGGAATACTACATTATTTTGCGTAGAGTTTTACAGTATATGCTCAGAGTTGTACAATATATGCTTTGGAGTTATACATTAGAGGCCTGGAGTTATACCTAGAGTAATACATGGAGTTATATGTTTCATCACTAAAGTTATATATATCGTTAATGGAGTTACACACTCCTAAACTGCAGTTATACATTTCATCAGTGAAGTGATGCAGTCATTTTAATAGCAGTTACCTTCCAATTTAGTATACGTTATAGCCTGACTAACACCTGCTGTCCGAACTACAGTGAACCACTTGTGACTTATGGCCGGCACGGAACAATTAATAGGTTGCAAATGTTGTCTATGCTCCCTGAGACGCCAATGGATGAAAAAGTGATTGAGTGTTGGTCCTTGTTGCTTAATCGATTGGAGGCACAGGATTGCGCGATTTTTTGTTCGTCTTTCTTCGGTATCCGTCATATGGTATGGTCCTAATCAATCCTTTAATATGTTATAAGAGTTGCACATACCCTCTTTAAAACTTTCACAGTGGAAAATGAGTCTAAAGTTATACATACCCTCCCTGGAGTTAAACATTTCGTTTTGAATAGTTATTAACAACCAGTATGAACTTAGGCATTTTTCATTATGCTATAAGAGTTACTGTACAACTCCAATGCACAACCCCTATAACTCCACTGGTATCCTCACACATATACTGCTACTTGAACAGGAAATAATCTTGAGCCTTGTACGAAACCCTGTCAAAAAACACAGGACACCGATAGGTTGTACAATACGTGGGACGTCTTCCGAACCGATTGTGGGGATGATTTCACTTGAAGGCTGATTTAATCTTTGTACCCATTAAGATTGAAGCCCATTATGCATGTGTGTGTATCAACTTTAATTCTAGGACGATTGATCTTCTGGACAATAAGTACTATTCAAGTCCGCGGCAATCGGAGATATGCAAAGCATGTCACGTTATTGTAAGTGGAAGTAATTTGTAATTATGTTCAACTAAAAAGTGTTGTCACCGCTTTTATAATTTCACTTTTTGACGTTCTTGTCTCTGCCAGGCGAGCCTCATGAGCGACTACGTGGAGTCTAGGGACAACACGAAGAACAGAGGGAAAGACATACCGGCGTTCCAGTTCCGTCAGATCCAGTTTGCCTGGCATCAGCAAACGATAAACGACACCGAGTTTGGCTTGTTCACCATGATGCACATGTTAATGTACGAGGGTGAAAATTTTGGTCATGTTGATCTCGAGAGGAAGGTGAACCGTCGATATTTGGTGATCCAGTTGGCAGCGACGCTTCTCCTAGCTGACATGAACATCATCAGGGAAGGAGTTCTGGACAAGGTCAACGGTTTCATTGGCGAGAAATTACAGATCCTGAAGCAAGTAGAAGCCAGACGGAAAGTAGCGCGGAGAGGAGATAAAAAACCTGCGAAAAAATAGAATGTATTTCCTTTCATTATGTATTCTCTTTTTTTGCAACTCTAGTATGTTGTCAAGAAACTCCTTAACAACTTTTTGGAATATAAGTGTTAGAGTTATACACTCTATGAACGAAAGTTATACAAATTATGTACAGGAGTTATACAACACATGTCTGTAGTTATGAAAAAAAGGCAAAATTTATTAGACAGCTAAGAGTTATACAAAAAACATCAAGAGTTCTACAAGCGTGTACAAGAGTTATACAACATATATTTGCAGATTATGTAAAAGGAATATTTTATTAGACGAGTTATGAGTTTTTCAAAAAATAACAAGAGTTATACAAATTGGGTACAAGAGTTATACATTTACGTGAAATACGAGTTATCCATATATAGGTAAGAGTTTTACTTAAAGCCACTGGACTTATAATTCGTTCTTAAAGAGTTATACAACATTAGCTTGAAATTTCACACACCATATTACTGAAGTTATACATTCTGGAAGGTGCAATCCCCCTTCAAAATAGACAAAAGCTAGCTATTAAATACCCCTTCCGTCTCACCAGATTTTTTACCTTTTAAAGAAAAAAAGATTGTAAATAATTTGTTGAGACGGAGGTATTTTTCTACTGCCTACTACTACAGCATGTTATGTTTCTCTATTCTTCGTTGTCTTCGTCTTCTTCTTCTTCTTCTTCTTCTTCTTCTTCTTCTTCTTCTTCTTCTTCTTCTTCTACTCCTTCAGATGCTGGTGAAGACGGTGGATGCTCAGAGAATGGGTTAGGGCAGTTCCGTTTATTGTGGTGTGCCATTTGTTTACAGTTATTACACATGCGCTTTGGCTTAGAAGCCAAGGCAATGGCTTTAGCCTTAGCTGACACCATTCTTTTACCGCTGCCTTTGTTTTTCGATTGTTTTGGTGGAAGTATCGTTACCTCGTCACTGGCCGAGCAACCAAGGATTTGCTCAAATTCTTGCTGCTTTGTTAAATCCTTCTTGTACGGTAAAAGTTTCTCCTTGAACTCTCTAATTAACGAGCTTAATTTCACAACTTGATCTCACTCGTGTACGAAGTAAACCAATGGTTGCATGAACTTCGACCACAACTTCACCATCGCAACTTCTTTTGCATCAGCGCTACTATTTGTTTCCATTTGTTCACCATCACATTCTGATAATCTGAATTGCAATGCATCCTTTCTCCATCTTGTAGAAACGTAATCAACTGGAATTGTCTTCATGCCGTTAGCCGACAAAATCCATACTATATGTCGGCACAAAAATCCCATCCTTTCAAACATCATACAGCTACACTGTGTAGCCTGTGTCCCTGTAATCCAATTAAATTATGTCGTTAGTAGTCTTATACATATAATAATAAGAGTTAAACATTATCATGTAGAGTTATACATATGGCAACAAGAGTTATACATTCTGAAAACTAAAGTTATTCAAAATGTAATCAGAGTTATACTACAAATGACAACAGTTCAGTGAAAAATTGAATAAATTCTAATGTTATTCTGAAAGTAGAGTTATACATATGGCAACAAGAGTTATACATTCTGAAAGCTAAAGTTATTCAAAATGTAATCAGAGTTATACTACAAATGACAACAGTTCAATGAAAAATTGAATTTCTAGTGTTATTCTGAAAGTAGAGTTATACATATGTCAACAAGAGTTATACATTCTGCAAGTAGAGTTATGCATATAATAAGAAAAATTATACATTCATAAAACTTAAGTTATTCAAATTGTTGTCAGATTTATACAGCAGATAACTGCATTTCACTGAACAATTGTATAACTTCTATGTTCAGACAATGTAACTTTGGCACTATATCTAGCAACTTCAGTCAACTACCACATAAAGTTGATGCCAAAATGTTGTTACCTGGGTTGTACTCGACGTTGAAACTTTTTCATGCCCGATTGAATCCTTTACGACAGTCACTTCAACTCCATCGACTTCAAAGATAGCCGACACTCTTACATGTATCGATTGAGCAAATGGCCTCTAGTTGGAATTCTTTGAAAACCTCACGGGTATAAACATCCGACGCATATTCCTCTATGGGTAAATGCGTCCCCATTGCCGGTGTTGAGTGTCGGTTTTCATGGTCAAGTCTCTTCTGCGTATGCCGTTGATGGTCCATAGCGCTTTCAAAACGCATCCAAAACTCCACTAACGCACGACTTCGCTCGAACTTCTTAAAAAAACTATTCGCTCTCTCTCTCGATCTCGGAATGTCCTCATTACACCACCCATGTTCAAGTCCCCGCAATGCGCCATCACCCATTGGCTCCTTTTATCGTACGCTTCAGTAAACCACTCTTCGTTCACAAGACCATGCGCTTCCATTATTTCTGCCCACCTAGCGTCAAAGTCGTTTGCTTCTATGTTGTCGTCCCATATAATGTTGTTCAATTTCTCAACGAACTCCTTATAATCCTCCCTTGTCACCCCGACCTTTGATGGCACCTTGTTCATTATATGCCACATGCAAAATCGGTGTCGTGCGATCTTGAAGGCAAGGGGTACGGCCTTAATAATGCCGGACACCGATCCGTGATAATGTACTTGGGTTCCTTTCCTCCCATAGCATTCAAAACCCGTTGAAAACCCACCTGGAAGGATTCATGGTCTTCATGGGCAATCAATGCCCCACAGAATGTCACCGATCGCTTATGGTGATCTATGCGGTGAATGGCGTGAAAATCATATCGTACTTGTTTGTTGAGTATGTTGGGTAAATGCGACACCGCATCTCCAAAACGGAGTAGTTCCTTCTAGCGGTTCTGTCAGCCCATATTGCGCTTCAAGGTGTTATCCTTGTCAACTTCATAATCAAAATAAAACCCCTGCCTATTTTGTGCCATATTCTTGAACCGGTCAATGAACAATTGACCGTCCCGTTTATGGATGAAGCACTTCACATCTCGGTGGAAGTTCTTAAAATCAGTTAAGGATGCACCAATGTTCTCGAACCCGTTTACGAACTCCTTACACATGTTGTACGTCCTAGTTGCTCCTATCCTCAACTGCAGTGGACAACAAATCCTTATCGATCTTCGATTAATAACCAGGAATTCCTCAACTATAACTCTTTCAGCTATTCTTATAACTTCTTGAAACATATGCATAACTCCATTGATTGATTATGCAATTTCTTATTATTTATAACTTTTAGGTTTACATAACTCTATCATCTCGGTGAATAACTTTAGAAGTTTGCCATTCAATTAGTGGATGTTTGTTTAATAGTAAACTAACCCTTGAGTTGTACATTATCAAGTACTTGTGAAAATCTTCTATGTTCTGCGACATCTTTTGAAACTGACGATCCTCACTCGTGATTATGCCCCATGTGGAATCGATCAATTACTAGTACTCCATTCTTCATAAATAGCCTGACATGTGCTTTACACCCTACCCTCTTGACTGTATATTTCCTCTGGTTCGCAGTTCTTTTTCCCCATTGCATTCCTTCTTCCCTAATCCCGGACTCATTTTTTTTATTTACCGCCTCTCCTTTTGGGACATATGTGAATCCCTCTCTGTTGCAAACAAAGCAACTTTGTCTCGCATTTCACCGTCGCGCCATTTTTTCGTCGAGTACTTCCGAACATCAAACCCGGTCGCCAATGCATAAACTTTATAGAATGTCACTGCCTCGTCGATTTCAAAAAATTGTTGCCCTACACAAGGTGTAAACTCATTTGCCAAATGCTTACAATACTCGAGTTTTTTGCCTTGCGACCATCTGAGCAGAATCAAACATCCATGAAATGATTAAGAAATACATAACTTTACACATATACTGTATAACTCTATGCACAGACTGTATACCTCTGGGCACAGACTGTATAACTTTGGGTATATAATGTATAACTCTTACCATATCATGTATAACTATAGTCACACTCTGTATAACTCTAGGTAGATACTGTATAACTCTAGTCATACAATGTATAACTCTAGTCACAGGATGTATAACTCTAGTCATACAATGTATAACTCTAGTCATTTAATGTATAACCCTAGTCACACTGTCTAACTCTGGGCACAGAATGTATAACTGTAGTCAGATAATGTATAACTCTAGTCACAGTATTTATAATTCTAGTCATTCAATGTATAACTCTAGTCACAATGTATAACTCTAGGCACAGTCTGTATAACTCTAGTCATAGGATGTATAACTCTAGCTACACAATGTATAACTCTAGGCAGAGACTGTAAGATTTATAACTCATTCTACACAATGTATAACTCTTACCATATCACACTCTGTATAACTCTAGGTAGATACTGTATAACTCTAGTCATACAATGTATAAGTCTAGTCACAGTTTGTATAACTCTAGTCATACAATGTATAACTCTGGGCACATAATGTATAACTGTAGTCAGATAATGTATAACTCTAGTTACAATATTTATAATTCTAGTCATTCAATGTATAACTCTAGGCACAGTCTGTATAACTCTAGTCATACGATGTATAACTCTAGATACACAATGTATAACTCTAGGCAGAGACTGTAAGATGTATAACTCATTTTACACAACGTATAACTCTTAGCAAATAATGTATAACTATAGGTATATAATGCATAACTCTAGTCATACTTTATATTCTAAGAGTTATACATTTAATGAAACGGCACAATATATGGAATGGGAAGGGTTATAAAATTTTGAAGCAGGGATATGGCAACTCAAAGGACACATTACTAATTATAAATTCATTCCACTATCTCAATAACCAGTCCATTATATCCCTATCTCCACCCTAAACTCCAAACCCTAAATCTTTAAAACCTAATAATAAACTCCAAACTTCCTTCAACAACAATGAATGATACCATTCGTAATATATGCATTATGACCGAGTACAACAAGAGTTTCATACGCCGGTTGCTGGATATCGAGAGGAGGTACAGGAGCTACCTTGAGGACGCTCAGATCGCACTCAAGGACGCCAAAAAAAATGGCTTGTTAGAGCCGCAGATAATGCAGCTATTAGAAGATATTGCATCTGTGGAACGAAACCTCCAAATAGCAAAGGAGGAGAGGATGAATATCATAGAAGAGAATGCATCCCTATATGAACATCTAAGAACTGTATTTTTAGCAATACATTAAGTTTATGTATCTATATGTATTAATTAAGTTCATGTATGGTAAATGTGGATTTGTTTTACTATCCTCTCCATCATCTTCTTTGTTTTGTTTTATTTAATTTGTTTTACTAACAAACGCAGAAAAACTAAGCGAAAAATAATTATAGAAAAAACAATGACGGAGAAAAACACATGCAAATAACATGTATAACTCTGGGCACAGAATGTATAACTGCAGGCATTTAATGTATAACTCTTGGCATATAATGTATAACTCTAGGCGTAGAGTGTATAACTCCAAACACAGTCTGTATATGCTAAGAGTTATACATTATATTCTAAGAGTTATACATTATATGCCTAGAGTTATACATTGTAGAGTGTATTCTTTGTAGTTCAGAATGTATAACTCTAGTCATACAATTTGTATAACTCTTACCTATATATGGATAACTGTACTTCACAGAATGTATAACTCATAATCGTAATAAATTTTGCCTATCTCATAATCTGAGTCATGTGTTGTGTAATCGTTGTACACAATTTGTATAACTCTAGACACAAACTGTATAACTCTATGTATTTAATGTATAACCCTATGAACAGTCTGTATAACTCTAGTCATAGGATGTATAACTCTAGCTACACAATGTATAACTCTTAGCATATAATGTATAACTCCAAACACTGTCTGTATATGCTAAGAGTTATACATTATATGCTACGAGTTATACATTATACGCCTAAAGTTATACATTTTAGAGTGTATTACTGTAGATCCAGAATGTGATGTGTTGTACAACTTGTATAACTCTTACCTATATATGGATAACTGCAGTGATGTGTTGTATAACTCATGTACAAAACGTGTATAATCGTAATCATACGATGTATAACTCTATACACAAATCTGAATAACTCTAATGATACAATGTATAACTCTAGCCACAGCCTGTATAACTATATCAAAATTGGTTCTTTAGTAAGATTTTTACGCACAATTTAGGGTTTGAATTACGCACAATGTATAACTCTAGCCACAAATTGCAGAAATTGTCAAAGAGTTTTACAAAAACCTCGGAGTTATAACACGATGAATATAAGAACTGCATGTGTACACTGTATTATTGAAGTTATACATATTTGGGTCAGAGTTTTACTAAAACCCACTGAAGTTATAATTCGTACTTGATGAAACTTTTAAATTACCATCATTTTTTTCGATCAACAACAAGCTACCAAAATGAAAGAACAAATATGATGAACACAATGAAAGTACAACAGTATTAAGAATAATGAACACAAATTAAATAACTACAACCTACAATAATGAACATTCGGAACTCACCATCGACGGCAACTTCAATCTGCATATAATCGATTTCACGAACCCTGACTGTCATTTTGATCGTCTTTTTGTGATGAACAATGACAAATTATTTATTTTCAACAAAGCGAATGAATTTTATACGGAAAGATGATGTAGTTAACAGTGGGAATGAAATTTCTTTAATCTTTTTGATGATTTATAATGGATTTGCAGAATTATTCAGGTTTTTTTGATGATTTTCATGGGTTTGGCTTGTTGAGAGGTTTTGAATGGTGAAAAGAGGAGGGAAGCATGCAAAATGATTTAGGAGGCTTTGTTTATTGCTATTGTCTGCGGGATTTGATATGGAGGCAGTACACAAACAGTGAAAGTGGTCCCTCTCTCACACAATCACCATTTTCCTTTTTTTTTTTGCTCTAAAAATCACGCCATCTCTCCTCATCTCATCCCTTCAATCCCTTCATCCAAGGGCTCTTATAAAGACTTAGGACCTTATAAGGTATGAAGACCTTATAAGAACCCTTCTATATATATATATATATATATATATATATATATATATATATAGAGAGAGAGAGAGAGAGAGAGAGTGAAAGAGAGAGAGAAGGGTTCTTATAAGGTCCTCATACCATATAAGGCCCTAAGTCCTTATAAGAGCCCTTGGATGGAAGGGATGGAGGGATGAGATTACATCTCATTGAAGGGTCACAATTCTCCCTCCCTAATCCCCTTCCCTAATTGTGTATAACTCTACCTAATTTTGTACAACTCTTCCACCAATCTAATCTCCCAACTCACTTCCTCATTCACTCATCCTCTCTCATTTCTCACATTCACTCTTTCTCTCTCATTTTCTCCCACCCTCTCTAAACAAAAAAAAAAACAAGTTGATAAAAAAAACCCAAACTAAAATAAAACAAAAAAAACCCACAAAAATCACTCCACCACACCCGACCCACCACCACCCGACCCCACCACCACCCTATCACTGCCACCACCAGCCGACACACCGACCAGACCCCACCACCAAAAACCCCCTTCCTCGTCCTCCTCGCCACACACTGACATCGTCCTTCCTCATCCCGACACCACACCCAACACGCCACACCACCAACCGACACCACACCCACCATACGACGTCAACACCTCCAGAACCGCCACCATTTCGACCTCCACCATTTCAGCCGACAACAGCCCTCGCCCGCCTCTTCTCCTTCCTCTCCTTTTTTCTTTTTTTCAGCCGACAACCGCCATATCCCCTACACTGCGAACTACCGCCGCCAGCTCCCTTTTTCGTCTCCCTCCGCCTCTCCTCATCAACCGTCACCACCCGCACCTCCCTCTCGGCACCACCCGCTCCCTTTCTTGTCTCTCTTTTTTTTTGTTTTTTTCTCTGTTTGTTGGGTTTGCAATTAGTGTGTTTATTTGAGTTTTTATTGTTTTTGTTTTGTTTATTGTTTTTTATTATTGTTATTTGGTATTTGGTTATTTGGTTTTAATATTGTTATTTGGTTTTTTGTTATTGTCATTGTTATTTGGTTTTTTTATTATTGTTATTTAGTTTTTGTCATTGTTATTTGGTTTTTTATTGTAGATCTAATTTGTTGATTTAATTGGGCTATACGACTAAAGTTATACATTTTATGACTAAAGTTATACATTTTATGACTAAAGTTATACATTTGGTGTTGTTGTTTTTTAGATCTATTGGTTTTTTTGTGTTTTTGTCATATTTACTTTATTTTGTTATTGTTATTTGGTTTTATTTGGTTGTTATTTTTTTATTTGGTTGTTATTGTTATTTGATTTTTTGGACTAAAGTTATACATCTTGTCTATTAAAGTTATACACTGCGTGCAATAGAGTTATACACACGATATTTAAATTTGGTTTTTTTTATTGTTATTTGGTTTATTTCAGATTTCGGGTTGGGTTGGGTTGTTGGTTTTTTGGTTTTATTATTGTTATTTGGTTTTTTGTTTTTGTTATTATGAGTTTTTTTTGGTTTTTGTTATTATTTAATTTTTTTTTCAGATTTAATATTTGTTGATTAATTACGATTTTTCATATTTATTTGGTTTTTATAAAAGTTATACTATTTACGACTAAAGTTATACACTTAAAACATTAAAGTTATACACTGGGTGCATTAAAGTTATACATCTTGTCTATTAAAGTTATACATCTTGTCTATTAAAGTTATACACTGCGTGCATTAAAGTTATACAATTTTGGACTAAAGTTATACAATTTTGGACTGAAGTTGTACTCTTATGAAATAAAGTTATACAATTTTGGACTAAAATTACACAAATTTGGACTGAAGTTATACAAATAAGGACTAAAGTTATACAAATAAGGACTAGAGTTATACAATTTTGGACTAAAGTTATACAAATTTGGACTACAATTATACAAAAAATGATTGAAGTTATACAAATGAGGACAAAAGTTATTCAAATAAGGACTAAAGTTATACAAAAATGGACTAAAGTTATACAAAAAGGATTTGAAGTTATACAAAAATAGACCAAAGTTATACAAAAAAAGACTAAAGTTATACAAAAATTGGACTAAAGTCATACAACAATGGACTAAAGTTATACAAAAATGAACCAAAGTTATACAAAAATGAACCAAAGTTATACAAAAAATTGGACTAAAGTTATAAAAAAATGAACCAAAGTTATACAAAAATGAACCAAAGTTATACAAAAATAGACCAGAGTTATACAAAAATGCACCAAAGTTATACAAAAAATGGACTAAAGTTATACAAAAAATTGGACTAAAGTTATACAAAAATTGGACTAAAGTTATACAAAAATGAACCAAAGTTATACAAAAATGAACCAAAATTATACAAAAACTTTGGTCCATTTTTGTATAACTTTAGTCCTTATTTGTATAACTTTAGCCCATATTTGTATAACTTTAATCCATATTTGTATAACTTTAGTCCATTTCTGTATAACTTTGGTTCATTTTTGTATAACTTTGGTTCATTTTTGTATAACTTTAGTCCATTTTTGTATAACTTTGTTTCATTTTTGTTGGTTCATTTTTGTATAACTTTGGTTCATTTTTGTATAACTTTCGTCGTTATTTGTATAACTTTAACCCATATTTGTATAACTTTAATCCATATTTGTATAACTTTAGTCCATTTTTGTATAACTTTGGTTCATTTTTGTATAACTTTGGTTCATTTTTGTATAACTTTAGTCCAATTTTTGTATAACTTTAGTCTTTTTTTGTATAACTTTGGTCTATTTTTGTATAACTTTGGTTCATTTTTGTATAACTTTAGTCCATTTTTGTCTTAGATGAAAAAAAAGTATCTCACAAAAAAAAAACGAGATTTAAAACACGAAATCTTAAAAAAAACGTATAACAAGAAGAGATTTAAGAAAATGAATAAAAAATGAGAACTAACAAAATAAAAGACAACTAAAATAAAATAAAAGACAAAAAAAATAATGAATGGAAAAAACAACTCAAAACATACAAATTAACACAAAACGAAAAAAAAAAAAAAAAAAAAAAAACGAGTTGAAAAAAAAAAAAAAAAAAAAAAAAAAAAAAAGTCAGCGGCGGTGGGGCGGCGGCGGGTTGGTGGGTGGTTAGTTGGTGTCGGGTGGGGTGGTGGTGGGTGGTGGTGAATGAGGAAGAGAGGAATGAATGATTTATTTGAGTTTTTTTATTTATTTGGATTTTTTGGGTTTTTTATTTATTTGGATTTTTGGGTTTTTTTTATTTATTTGGGTTTTTTTTAGAGTTTGAGAGAAGAGAGAAATGAAATGTGTAAGATGAAAGAGAAATGGATGAGTGGAAAACAAATATATAGTAAATTAGTGACTAATTAGAGTGGATTAGTGAAGAAGGAGAGAGATGGTGAGATTAGCTTATAAACACACTTTTTTGGGGTTGATCTCATCCCTCCATCTCCCTCCATCCAATGGCTCATAATAGAACTTATGGACTTAATATATCTAAGGACCTTAGTTGATCTCTTCTCTCTCTCTCTCTCTCTCTCTCTCTCTCTCTCTCTCTCTCTCTCTCTCTCTCTCTCTCTCTCTCTCTCTATATATATATATATATATATATATATATATATATATATATATATATATATATATATATATATATATATATATATAGAGAGAGAAGGGTTCTTATAAGGTCACTACATCTAATAAGTCCCTAAGTCCTTATAAGGACCTTAGGATGGAAGGGATGGAGGGATGAGATTTCATCTTGATGGAGGGCCACAAATCTCCCTCACTAATCTCCCTCACTAATCTTGTACAACTCTATCCTAATTTGTCTAACTCTATCCTCATTCTAATTCTCCCAACTCACTCACTCATTCATTATTTACTCTCTCACACTTCTCTCATCCTTCTTTCTCTCTCATTTTCTCTAAACAAAAAAAAAACCCAAATAAAACCCAAACTAAAAAAAACCAAAACACAAACAAAAAACCAAAAAATATACACAAAACCTCTCCTCTCCTTCTCGGTAACCACCAGCCCTCCGCCCTCCGCCCTCCACTCGCCGCAGCCACCTCCACTCACCACCCTTCCACCACCACGAACCACCCCACAACCCACGAACCACCCCCACAACCGGCCTTCCCCACGAACCACCACCAAACCCGCCTGCACTTTCCCCTTGCCACCCTCATCTCCCCGACCACCCTCCTCTCCACCACCCGCCTCCCTCCTCCTTTACGACCACCACTCACCTCCTCACTCACCTCCTCACTCGCCTCCCCCTCCTCTCCACCACCACTCACCTCCTCACTCGCCTTACCACGAACCACCACCAAACTCCACCATTTCGACCTCCACCTCCTCACACCTTACCTCCCGCCTCCACTGCGAACCACCGCCGCCAGATCCCTCACTGCCCTGCTCTCCCTTTTCGTCTCCCTCCGCGTCTCCTCATCACCTCCCTTTTCCGTCTCCCTCCGCCTCTCCTCATCACCTCCTTTTGTTTTTCAGATTTTTGTTGTGTTTGTTAGTTGGTATTTGGTATTTGGTGTTTGTTAGTTGGTATTTGGTCTCATTTCAGATTTGTTAGTTGGTATTTGGTCTCATTTCAGATTTCAGATTTGGTATTTGCTCTCCCTTTTCGTCTCATTTCAGATTTTTTTTTTTTTTTTTTTTTCGTTTGGTTTTTTAATTTTTTGTTTGTTATTTGGTTTTCTCGTTTTTTGTGTTATTGTCTTTTTGTTATTTGGTTCATGTGAATGGTTCCCAGATCTAGTTTTTTAGTTTATGTGTTTTTGTTATTTGGTTTTTTAATTCTTTAATTAGCTTGTGTTTGTCTCTTTTTTGTTATTGTTATTTGGTTTTTAATTTTTGTTGGTTATTGTTATTTGGTTTTTAAATTTTTGTTGGTTATTAATTTTTTGTTGGTTATTGATGGTTGTTATTTAATTTTTTTTCAGATTTAATATTTGTTGATTAATTACGATTTTTCATATTTATTTGGTTTTTATAAAAGTTATACTATTTACGACTAAAGTTATACACTTAAAACATTAAAGTTATACATTTTATGACTAAAGTTATACATTTTATGACTAAAGTTATACATCTTGTCTATTAAAGTTATACACTGCGTGCATTAGAGTTATACACACGATATTTAAATTTGATTTTTTTTTATTGTTATTTGGTTTATGGTTTATTTTGATTTCGGGTTTGGTTGGGTTGTTGGTTTTTTGGTTTTATTATTCTTATTTGGTTTTTTGTTTTTGTTATTATGAGTTTTTTTGGTTTTTGTTATTATTTTTTTTTTCATATTTTTCATATTTATTGTTTGATTTTTTACTATTTACGACTAAAGTTATACATTTTATGACTAAAGTTATACATTTTATGACTAAAGTTATACATTTTATGACCAAAGTTATACAAAAAAAGACTAAAGTTATACAAAAATTGGACTAAAGTTATACAAAAAATTGACTAGAGTTATACAAACTGTGACTAGAGTTATACTGTTGTGACTAGAGTTATACGTTGAATCACTAGAGTTATACAAACTGTGACTAGAGTTATACATTGTATGACTAGAGTTATACAAACTGTGACTAGAGTTATACATTGTATGACTAGAGTTATACAAACTGTGACTAGAGTTATACATTGTATGACTAGAGTTATACATTTTATGACTAAAGTTATACATTTTATGACTGAAGTTATACTCTTATGGAATAAAGTTTATACAATTTTTGGACTAAAGTTATACTCTTATGGAATAAAGTTTATACAATTTTTGGACTAAAGTTATACAATTTTGGACTAAAGTTATACAATTTTGGACTAAAGTTATACATTTGGACAAAAGTTATAAGTTTGTTGGATTAAAGTTGGATTTTGGACTAAAGTTATACATATGAAGGACTAAAGTTATACAAATAAGGACTAAAGTTGGTTTTTGTTATTATTTTTTTTTTTTTCATATTTTTCATATTTATTGTTTGATTTTTTTACTATTTACGACTAAAGTTATACATTTTATGACTAAAGTTATACATTTTATGACTAAAGTTATACATTTTATGACCAAAGTTATACAAAAAAAGACTAAAGTTATACAAAAATTGGACTAAAGTTATACAAAAAATTGACTAGAGTTATACAAACTGTGACTAGAGTTATACAGTGTGACTAGAGTTATACGTTGAATCACTAGAGTTATACAAACTGTGACTAGAGTTATACATTGTATGACTAGAGTTATACAAACTGTGACTAGAGTTATACATTGTATGACTAGAGTTATACAAACTGTGGCTAGAGTTATACATTGTATGACTAGAGTTATACAAACTGTGACTAGAGTTATACATTGTATGACTAGAGTTATACAAACTGTGACTAGAGTTATACATTGTATGACTAGAGTTATACAATTTGTGACTAGAGTTATACATTGTATGACTAGAGTTATACAAACTGTGACTAGAGTTATACATTGTATGACTAGAGTTATACAAACTGTGACTAGAGTTATACATTGTATGACTAGAGTTATACGTATGTTTTGATTTTATTTTTTTTATTGTTTGGTTTTTTTACTATTTACGACTAAAGTTATACATTTAATGACTAAAATTATACATTTTATGACTGAAGTTATACTCTTATGGAATAAAGTTATACAAAACGAGATTTAAAACACGAAATCTTAAAAAAAAAAAAGTATAACAAGAAGAGATTTAAGAAAATGACTAAAAAATGATAACTAACAAAATAAAAGACAACTAAAATAAAATAAAAGACAAAAAAAATAATAAATGGAAAAAACAACTAAAAACATACAAATTAATACAAAACGAAAAAAAAAAAAAAAAAAAAAAACGAAAAAAAAAAAAAAAAAAAAAAAAAAAAAAAAAAAAAGTCGGCGGCGGTGGGGCGGCGGCGGTGGGGTGGCGGCGGCGGGGTGGTGGGTGGTTATTTGGTGTCGGGTGGGGTTGTGGTGGGTGGTGGTGAATGAGGAAGAGAGGAATGAATGATTTATTTGAGTTTTTTGATTTATTTGGATTTTTTGGGTTTTTTATTTATTTGGATTTTTGGGTTTTTTTTTTATTTGGGTTTTTTTTTTAGAGTTTGAGAGAAGAGAGAAATGAAATGTGTAAGATGAAAGAGAAATGGATGAGTGGAAAAGAAATATAAAGTAAATTAGTGATTAATTAGAGTGGATTAGTGAATGAGGAGAGAGATGATTAGATTAGCTTATAAACACACTTTTTTGGGGTTGATCTCATCCCTCCATCTCCTTCCATCCAATGGCTCATAATAGAACTTATGGACTTTATATTTCTATGGACCTTAGTTGATCCCTTCTCTCTCTCTCTCTCTATATATATATATATATATATATATATATATATATATATATATATATATATATATATATATATATATATATATATATATAGTGTCAAGTTCTTCTAAGTCCCTTTTTTTTTGAGTCCATAAGTCCCTCCCACAACCCTTGGATCATGCATGGTGGAAGGTTGAGATTGAAAGCAAAAAAAAACACACTTAACATTAATTAATTCACTTCTCTCTCTAGTTTTAATAATACATTCACTAATTCATTATCATACACAATTAACACCATATTTTGTCTTATACTTCAAAGTTTATGAAAATTTTGTTAACATTTGTCTGTTTCGTTTTTTTTTTTTTTTTTTTTTTTCGAGACAAGTTTTTAATTTGTTTCGTTTTTTTTTTTTTTTTTTTCGAGACAAGTTTTCGACATTTTAGGATTTTACGAGTGTAATTCTAACGGCAAAAAGTGTAATTTTAAGAAATATTTTCGAGAATTTACCGTTTTACAAGTTTAACTTCAATCTTTTCCGAGTGATTTTAACGAATAATATTTTGAATTTTTGTCATTTTATCACAAGTTATTGAAATTTAGCATTTTACGAGTGTTATGTTAATGACAAAAAGTGTTATTTTAGTCCAGGTAAGTGTAATTTCAGTCCAATGAGATTGTCATTTTTAGTCAAGGAGAATGTAATTTTAGTCTAGAAAAGTGTAATTTTAGTCCAGAAAAGTATAATTTTCATTCACGAGAATGTAATTTTAGTCCATTGAGAATGTAACATTAGTCCAATGAGAATATGAGAATATGACCAAGTCCATTGAGAGTATAACATTAGTCCAATAGAGCTAAGTGTAATTCTAGCAGAAAATAGTGTAATTTTAGCCGAAAAAAGTGTTATTCTAGCAGAAAAAAGTATAATTTAAACAGGAAAAAGTGTAATTTTAATGAAGAAAAGTGTAATTTTAATAGAAAAAAGTGTAATTCTAACAGAAAAAAGTGTAATTCTAACAACAAAAAGTGTAATTTTAGCCGAAAAAGTGTTATTCTAGCAGAAAAAAGTATAATTTTAACAGAAAAAAGTGTAATTTTAATGAAGAAAAGTATAATTTTAACAGAAAAAAGTGTAATTATAATAGAAAAAAGTGTAATTCTAACAACAAAAAGTGTAATTTTAGCCGAAAAAAGTGTTATTCTAACAACAAAAAGTGTAATTTTAGCCGAAAAAAGTGTTATTCTAGCAGAAAAAAGTATAATTTTAACAGAAAAAAGTTTAATTTTAATGGAGAAAAGTGTAATTTTAACAGAAAAAAGTGTAATACTAACAACAAAAAGTGTAATTTTGGCCGAAAAAAGTGCAATTTTAATGGAGAAAAGTGTAATTTTAAAAGAAAAAGGTGTAAGGAACACCCATCTCTACACATAAAAAACAAAGACAAAATGAAAAGAGACAAAAACGCAGACAAAACAAAACAAAAAAAAAGAAAAAAAAAAAAGAAAAATCAAAGAAAACAAAAACGCAGACAAAACCAAAAACCACACAAACCCCACTTCTATCGAGACAACAAAAGAAAAAAAAAAAAGAAAAAAAAAATCAAAGAAAACTAAAACGCACTGACAAAACCAAAATCAAAGAAAACCCACACACTCTTAGATCTAAAAATGAAAAAAAAAAACAAAAAAATTTAAAACAAACAAAAACCCTCTTAAATATGAAATGGGCCGGAGAAAGGACAACTTGTTGTCGTTATTTGTGTGGGATAGGGTGCGTTTGTTGGTGGTGGTGGTAGTAATGGCGGGTGTTGTTGTGCGGTGGTTGAAGGACAGCCCGATGGTGGTCGGGAACAGATCCGGAAACAAAAAAGGAGAGGAGGTGGTGTGGTTGGTGGATGTCGTGATGGTGGAAAGGAGGTTGCCAGGGGGAGTAGTGGGGGTTGTGGTGGTGGCGACTTTAGTGGTGTTGTGTCGGGATTTGGTGTTAATGTGGTGTGATGCGTTGTGGTAGTGGTGGCCGGATTTGGGTGTTATTATTTTCAGATCTTTTTTATTTATTTTTTTGGTTTGTGGTAGAAGGTAGTGCAGTGGAGGTTGCCGGGGGGAGTAGTACGTGGGGGGTTGTCGGCGTTGTTGTTATTGTTGTTGTGGGGTGGTGTGTCGGATTTGGTGCGTGGTGGTGGGATGGTGGTAGGTGGTCTCGGGTGGTCGGGTGGTGGAGGCTGTGAGATGGTCAGCGTGGGTGGTAGGTGTGGCCGTGAGGAGGTGAGCGTGGGTGGTGGTGGTGGGTGTGGGTATGCGGTGGTGGTGGTGGGTTATTGGCGGAGGGAAGTGAAACAGTGGCAGCGGGGTGGGGAGGTGGTGGTACCCGGTGGGTTAGGTTGGAGAGAAAAGGGGGGGAAATTTTTTGATTTTTTTGATTTTGAATTTGTTTGGTTTTTTAGAGAGGAGAGGTTTTTGAGAGATAAAAAATGAGTGAAATTATGAGATATGAGAGAGAAGTGGTGTTTGGAAAAGTATATATATTAAATTAGTAGTTAATTAGGAAGAGTTAGTGATTAATTAGTATAGGTAGTGAGAGAGTGGGTTTAATGAGCTTTAATCCCCTCCTTTTTGCTTCCAATCTCAACCCTCCATCTTCCTCATCCAATGGCTCTAAAGAGAACTTATGGACTCAAATGTAAGACATGGACTTAGATGATCTTATTACTATATATATATATATATATATATATATATATATATATATATATATATAATAAATACATAAATTAAAAAAAAATTTACATTAATAAAAAAGCAATTCTTACATTTTCATAGAGGGTCTTATTCTCCTCTATGATATTCGTCCTCTCCTCCTTGGCTATTTGGAGGTTCCGTTCAGCAGTTGCTATATCGTCATATAGCCGCAAATCGTTCTTTGCTCCGTCAAGCCATCTTCTTTGGCGTCCTTGAGAATGGATCGAGCATCCGCAAGGTAGCTCCTGAAATCCTCAATGTGGAGCAACCGGCGGATGAAACCGTTGTTGTTCTCGATCATAGTAAGAGTCTTAAGGATGATATCATTCATTTTGTTGGAGTTTGGAGTTTGTTTTGAAAGATTAAGTAGGGTTAATTTATTTGGAGTTTGTTTTAGCAGTTAGGGTTTGGAGATGTATATAGTGAGATAATGGAAATGTTAGTTGACATAATGCATGTATTTATACTAAGCAATGTGTGGGTTGAGTTGTTTTTTAATTAATATATATGTTAGGAAGTTGTGCCATAATCATCATCATATCTCTCAATGCTGCTTCAAATCTTATTACTAACCCTTCTCATTCCATATTGTCCGTTCATATGCACAAAGTGATGGGTGCGGTAATAATGCATGCATCGGAATTATAACGGGCCGTAATTATGCATGCATCTAGTAATATTTAATTTAATTTTTTTATTATTTTTTAAGAATAAACAACAACGGTTATTTATTAAAAAACCGTTGTCTTTAGTTATAACAACGGTTTTGTATATTACAACCGTTGTTATAACTTTCTCCCCAAAATTGAGTCACACTTTCCACAACGGGTTTTTATACTTAAAACCGTTGTTAATAGTTTTAACAACGGTTTCCTTAAGAAAACCAACCGTTGTTAAAACCTTTTACAACGACCGCTTTTTTATATAACAACGGTTTTTAACCGTTGTTATAGCCTGTATCTGTAGTAGTGTTTGTGTTGTATTGCTCGATTCTACTTACAAGACAAATAAGTATGACCTAATATTGGTTGAGTGCGTAAGCAGGACACCACTTGGTAAGAGTTTTCTTATCAGTTATGCTTTAATCGAGAAGGAGGAGGATGTTGGTTATGCATGGGGGTTGAATATGTTAGTCATTATTGGGAGAAGATGTGCAACCAAATGTCATTGTCACCGATCACGAGATTGGTTTAATGAAAGCAATTCCAAAAGTATTTGGTAAGTCTTATCCTATGTTATGTTTATGGCACATTTATAACGCTGTTGAGGCATATGCAACTAATTTGAAGGTGGTATTTTCAGTAAATCGGTAGCTCATGGGACGTGGAAAGAAGTTGTTGAGGCTAACTCTTGGGATGATTGTAAAAAACAATGGGCAGAACTTAAAAAAAGTACAAAAAGTGTCCTCGTCTAACTAAATACCTTGAAGGTACTTGGTAGAAACATATAGACAAGTTTGGAAATGTTATACTCAGTACTAATTTGGTGCGGGGCCTCTCAACAACCAACTATTATCCTTCCCTCTAACTCTTTCTTTTCTCTTACGCTCATTCCCCGAACTGTAATACCCGTCTCTTTAGGGGACCTTGCGGAGGACCTCTTAAGGCTAAGGGACCTTCTGGGAGACAATACTATAGGTTTAGTTGCGAGTCAGGCCCAGTTACTCGACCTAGTGAGAGTCACTCGGTCGAGTATGGCAAATACTTGACTGAAGGACCAAAGAGCTGCTTATGGATGGGTGGTTGTCGAGCTACATGGTGAAGTTCTTTTTTAGAAGGGTACCAAGAGTTGGGTTGAATCTCCTCTTCAGGCCGAAGCGATAGCTTTGTCTGAAGCGCTTTTTTGTACTCCTAATGAGGGTCTTTCTCATGTTGTCATCTCACCGATTGTCTTAATTGATCTTGCGGGTTTTGGAGATCGAAGCTACTCATCATTTCGTCAAGAGAATTCTTCATGAATTTAATATTCAACGACCTCATTATCATCGTCTTTCAATTACTTTTATTCCTTGTATTCTTAATAAGAAAGCACATAGATTAGCTAGAAGTGCTATGTCATTGTAAGCTTTCTTTCTCTTTACATGTGGCAAAAAAATGTGTTGAAAATTCATCTTTTATAGACACGAAAGTAAATGGTCGTCCATTCGACTCCGGTCCTAATCAATGTAACGAAAATTGCATCAACCACTTGCTCCGACCCGTCTTTAGCAAGACTAACTGTATCAACTTAATTTGCTCTATTCTGCCTTCTTTCAAACTCAAACAAAAGATTTTATAAAGATAAATTCTATATTAACCTTTCATTAAAGGAGAAAATTGAATAGGGACAAAGTCTACCACATCCCTTCCATTGCTTATTTGTCCATTACCAAAATATTCAAGTAATCCAGGAAACAAATATCTATCCATTAAACTGTCAAAAAAAAAAAAATTGTCCATTACCTTGCTAAACAATGCCTAATTCCAAGTGAACATTAAAGTTACACAAGTTCAACACAAACCCAAAACACATTTACAATTCTACCACCGCCCCACTGGGCTGCAACATTGTCAACGCCCAACGGAACACTGCGCCAAATCCAAGACATTTCAGGCCACCCATTTAAGTATAAATTACTTCTGTTAAACATCAACTCCCGAAATGATCCTCTTAGAATCACTACAGACAAGCTACAATAATCTCTGGATACTCGGGAACATCAAAACTATTCAAAATACAACCAACTGCATTGTGCAGACAATCATTTAAGAACAGAGGAACCCGAGTGAATTACTCAGCTAATTTTTTTTAGCAAGAGTTACTAGTTTCAATATGACCACGCTGTTTAATATCAGTAAAACTACAGCTACTCTTCTTGTAAGTGATTCTAGTACACCAAAGAGTAGAAACAAGATCAGTTTGTTGAAGTTTCCTCACGAGCTTTACCTCTCATGACCTTATGCTACTCAAAAGCCGGGCACCTCTCCAGGCAGAGGAGCAAGTTCATTTTTATTGAATCTATCTTCATCGTAAAAAGCTGCCCGGACCACTCTACCCCCAAAGAACCTACCATCAAGGTCAATATATGCCTTGGTTGTCTCCTCAGGTCTCTCAAACTGGATAAATATTCTGACAGCTTCAATAGAAGGAAAATCGGGTTCTGTAATTTCAAATATAAGCACACGCGTAACTGTGCCATACTTGGCACACTCAGATGCAACCTCGTCTTCTAGTTCATCATCAACTTCACCAGGACCAACCTAAGATAAATAAAAAAAGAAAGGTGTGCATGTCGTTAGTGCGTAGACAAAATACAACAGAGTACTAATTCTTCAACACAGGCAAAACGATGGCTTATGGGTGGCAATTATAGTGAAGTATCTAAAAAGAGTAGCTTTTAACTTTAAAGCAATAATAGTCAAAGATTACTGGTTTTAAATATCGGTTGAGATTGGCCCTTTGCCAAGATGGAGGGATTTGAAGGGGAAAAAAATGGGAAAGTTTCCCATATTTCCATCTTCCCCTGCCCTTCCCTCCTCACTATGTCAGTGTGTGTCCAACCAAAATGGTTGATCTTAATTGAGCGTCACGACCTGATCTCAAACGTTGTGCCATAGATATGGCCTTAGTGACCTGCAAAACCTTGAAAAATTGACTCGGTGTCGCAACCCAAATTTAATACCATGGTCTAGAAAACCGTCTCGAGAATGATTAATCGCAAATACATGCGACACGCCAATGAAATTTCACTCTACTTCAGCAAATGAATGAACTAATATCCACTATACATTTAGTAAGGGTAGATTATACTCATGAGAGAGGTATACACATCCAGTTTTCAGAAAATGCTTTTTAGAGACACACCAGAAAACCTCAATGGTGGTCAGAACTTGTCATCCTACGAGCTATCGAATGGGCTTTATATGGACTATACATGTAATAAGAAACAATTACTTTCATCAGTGCAACCGGCTACTGGAAAACAATTATTGACGCCATCAACAAACATCCACATTGGTCAAAACTTCCTCATTCTTTGATCTCATGGACTAATTTTGACTATATGAAATAAAGAGAACTACCATCAAAGATATAAGCTAGACTGTTCGGTCCATCCAGCTTTAGGACAGCTCTTATTTAAAGTCAATAGCATAAACTCAAAAAAGCTGAATGCTCTATCAGGCAGAGAATTCCGGAATAAAAAAAAAGGTATAGTGAGCCAAATGCTCGACCCTAAATCATTTTGGGATTAAGGCTCTGATGTTGTTGTTGTTGTAGTGAGCCAAATGCTAGCTTTTATTACATACACAGGCGAACACACACAACACCAAGGCTAAGAATAGCATTTAAAAAATAAACATAACAGAAACTTATACAGATCCCTTGTGTCAAGCAACATTTAAAATGAAATCAATGCATCCACTAACAGACAAGTGCAACAAGCTCCCCCCAAAGGAGTAGAGGAATAGCAAGCTTTATTTTGATACCAGTGAGTATAGGTCAGGGGTCCATGGTCAAACAAATATATATTAAAAAGACAGACATATTAGTACAATATCCAATGGAAAAGGGAGGCAAAAAGACAAGCCAAACCCAGTCATCTAGTTTATTTTCGCAATTTTTGCAATTATGCCTCTAGAATTTGGTTTTAGCTCAAGATGTTATTATGAAGCTATACTAGGCATTCCAGTGATTACACTTGTTATATTACTTGGACTCAGATATAGGTGTCGGATGTCGACACAGGTATGCATCAAAGTGTCAGACACTCTCATGATTCAAAACTTTGGGACAAGGAATCCTGTCCTAAACAGCGGGTACGGGTACGGGTACAAGAAACTTCTTGCATAAAATTAATTAGAAATGTGAAATTTTTTGAGTGTGTAAAATAAAAGCGGGAGATTTACCAGGCTTTTGGCTTAAAATTATCAAAAAAAAAAAACTATATACTCCCTCGCAACGTTTTATAAGTCGTTTTAGGATAGTACATAAGAATTAAGAAACATTATTGAAAATGTGACAATCTTAGTTAAGTGTAATAATTACGCATTGAAATTGAAAAAGAAACATTGATCTTTGTATCAAGTGTTATTTTAACCATACACATTACTGTGATGTGTGAAATATTGCAGGTAGGTGAAGTTCATGGAAAATGTAAGATGACCAAAAAAAAACGAAAAAACATTTTTTTTCTTTCTAAAAAGACTCCGAAACAGAAACAGAGGGAGTAGCACACATGTTGGATTACAGGTGTCAAGTAAGGATTCCATACTGATATCCTTGAGTGTCGTGTTGGGCACAGGTGTGCAAACCTGAAGAGCCGAGAAACATAGCACACGTGTTGAGCATTTGTAACAACCTAACTTAAGTTCCAATCCCCCCCCCCCCCCCACCACCACCACCATTCCTGCATTCCAAGAGAAGTGTATCTACAATTTCTTTCATAATATTGTTCGTTCCAACCCAAAGATGTCACCAGAGTAACAGAGTTAGAAACCTAAGAAGTGCATTCTATAGTGACTATCAAACAACCAGTCCAATACAATATGTAAGACATGAGATGAAGAGAACCAGAATAATAATAGGAAAATGGGTCAATGGAAACCCATAAGAAGCATGGTAGACGAACATAAATAAAGATCTATATGTACTCAGGCATTAGGAAGCCCAATTATGCTTACAGCCCAGTCCCCCAATTGGCTAGTATGGAGTCCATACTATGGGCTATGGAGTAGGCTTACAAAGGCCTGGAAAGGTCAAAGATGTGGTGGGCAACCCCACAAGTTACTTGTACCTCAGAAAGTGAATTCAACAACAAACAAATAGTCACTGCTCATTAATCAGTGATACTCGAGTAGGAATTTGTGCAATTAAAGACTAAACTTCCAATAAAACCAAGAGAGACATCCCATTCATACTTAAGCTTCAGATATCTCGTCAGTCATCGAAAGAAAATTAGAGAAGGGTCCAAGACTTTTTAGATGAGCTATTCTGGCCAGCTAGAAACACCTGTTAGCCAAAAGAGTAGCAACAAAGCTATCCCCCCAAGCATAAACGAATAAATGAATTTATCCTAGACATGTTCAAAATTATATTTGGTTCAAATGCACCAGAAGAAAGTATCGCACATATTGTAAGCACCTTTCACTCATAGCACCCAAACTAACAAGTGTAATTTGAAGGAAAATGAATTCGGCCACAAAGGCACGACAATCTCTTGTTTGGAAACTAGTCCATTGTTACGAAAGAGAATACCAACCTCACAATGAAAAAGGGGACGAGTCCTGGCATTCACTACCATACCAACACATGAAACACCTATTTAAACACAATGCAGCACAAGGCCTTCCCCTCTCCAATATGCTAAAAGTACTAATCCTCCTCAAAATCATAGTTTGGACTGAAAGCTTGTACCAAGAAAGGAACTACACATGCCATATGTTATAGATTTTCAGGGCCATGCGCGGATGTGCCCAAGTCACTACTTCCATAAGACCTTCATGCAAGAATAGTAATTTTGCACAATGCAAGAATGCTAGTAGAAGTAACAAATTTGGTAGGCAAACCACCAAAGATACGAGCATAATAAGGGGGTCCTCACTCGTAATCCTATGATTTATCAGGCGGACTTGTATCGACTATACAAGTTTTGTAAGATACAATTACAATCATCAAAGGTACAAGCTAGATCAATTTATTTTTAGTGCGCCCAGCTATACAACTTCCTCATCCCTTGACCTATTGAGTGGACTAAAATTGTATGAAATAAAGCTAACTTTTATCAGAACATCAGGAACAAGCTAGAACTTACTCCCTCCATTCCCCCTCCCCTTCCCTCCCCTCCTTCTCCATCCCCCTTCTTTCCCTCTTATTTTCGTATCAAAACACACACTTGGTCCCAAAATGAACTGGGGTTGGTTAGCATTAATCATTGTTAAGGAACCAGTTGGCTGAAGTGGGAAACCATGAAGTAATGGAAAGAAGGGAAAACAACTTATGGAGATAACATATAATACAAGAATAAAGGAGTGAACTATAACATCAAATAACTATTATTTTTGATGGAAAAATTGGATCAGTGAATCAAACTAAATACTAGGAAGTCAAGTTATCCTCATAATAAAGCTAAACACAAATGTTTCAATTCTGTCGTAAGATTGTGACAAGGATTTTTATCGAAATCCACCATACTTTTTTCCCTCTTGAAAAGCCAAGTAAATGACGGTTAGTTAATGTCCACTAGTATCCAAGAGATGGAGACATCATGTAGTGTGAACAATATAATCCAGAGTCTACCTTCATTGACTACCATAGAATCATGCGTGAATCAGAAGAAAAAGATAGGCAACCTCATTCTGAAATAGGTGGGCTCATCCCGAAGGGCTCATGTCTGGTTGTATAAAAGTCTTGAGATACAGTTACTGGCCTAAATAAGAATTGTTGGCAGATCGAATCCTACAATCTCCAATCTATTCATATTCGGAAGAAAAATGGTTACCCTGAACGACCACAATAGCAAACCCAGTTCACGGAGCAACTGCCACGGCACTAGAGAGTGTTAAATTAAAAATTTAGTGGTGGGGGCCTTTCTCACTTCAATATCCATAACCTTGATTCTAATTCGGCGAACAAACAAGTAACAGCAAAGCTTTCCGAATGAAGTACAAGTAAGGTGAAGATCCTAAAACGAATCAGAATTCAGGCATAATCAAGTAACAACAAAATCCAGTGCAGCAGACAATAAACAAGCAAGGGCACAACAAAATTCCATAAGAAATGGCAAGATAAGAATACCATATTCCTGAGAAGCAAAACCCGAGTAGGGGGGCCGTTAAAACTAACACTCTTAACCGCCTTCTTCTCCTGCTCCTGCAGTGACTGCTGCTGCTGCTGCTTTTTCTCGCTAGCATTAACAATAACCCCAGCCCTGCGATCGGTCTTTTTAGCCATCAAGGGAGTAGTAATCCCTTGTTCCTGTCTCCCTAACCCTTGTCCTTCCTTCCAACCCATTTTAGCCATCATCCTCTGCGCAGCCGTCATCTGGCCACCCGCCCCAACACCTAACCCAACCGTCTCGGACTTACCAATACTAAACCCATCTCCCTCCCCCTCTCCCATCGGCGGTCCTCCTCCACTCATAGCCGCACGCCTCTGCCACGCTTCCTCGCCGGAAACAGCCACATTCCGAACAACCTTATCCTTATCCTTATCCCTCTCTTGATCCTCCAAGTGCCTCCGCTCGAGCTCCCTCCGGATCTCGGCGTCGCGGGCCTTAATCTTCTTTTCTCTCCGGTAGTCCTCGTAGGAATTAGGTCGGGCAGGGTCGTACTCCTCGACGACGGAGGAAGTGACGCCGACGAGAGCAGGCGCGGTGGAAGATGGTGGTGGAGGTGGCGGAAGGTGGTGGTGGTTATCGGGTGTGGAAATTAGGGTTTTGGGTTTACGGAGGATGGAAGGAGGAGGAGTGTAGGTGGTGGTGGCGGCGGTGGGTTTGCGGAGAGTAGGTGGGGCCATCTTGACGCTGCTTGACCATATTGATGCCCCGCTGCTGCCAGTTGTAGTCGTTGTTTGTTCGTCATCTGCTGTTGATGATGGTGGTGGTAAGTCGCCGTATAAACCACCCAACATCTTTTATTCTATCAGTAGCAGGGGGTGAACTTTGTGTAAAATACAAATACTCACGGAGCTCAATGATGGATTGATGGATACTCAAAACATGGAAGGAAACTAGCGCGAGGGGAGAGGGATGGGGACTACTGTGGAGGGAGGAGTATACTTCTATACCTTATATTAAAAGAGAATATATGTTTTACCGTCCGGATTCTCTCCATTTTCTCAAAAGAAATGAATATCCATTTTTCATCAACGGTCCGGATCAAATATTGTGATGATCCAACGCTTGTAATAGTTTCATAAAAATAAAGATTTAATAAATGGTGAGAGAAAATATATTAAAATATGGTTATATTAGAGAGAAAATGGAGAGAAGGTAACGCTATTCATCATGCTGTTTTTTTTTATAGAGAACTTGTTTTTTAATAAGAATGCACACTACTTCCGTCTTTAGGGTACATTGTGATTAGAGGTGATCAAATGGCCCAAGCCCATTGGCCCGACCCGGCCCAGCCCGCTTTTTTGAAGGGCTTGGGCCTTTTATTTTGGCCCAAAAAAGCCCATGGGTCGGCTCAAAAAAGCCCAATGTACTTTTGGGCCGGGTTTGGGCCAAGCATTTGGCCCAAATTTTGGCCCGGCCCGACCCATATTTATTAATTAAGGAATATTTTTCTTATAAAATTTGTTTAAGTAGCGTAAATTTTATATATAATTCCTTATAAACTCATGTATATATTTATTGAGATTTAAAAGCGATGTTCATGTAACATAAATCATATCTACTAGATATGATTAAGCATTATAATGTGTCGATGATTGTCTTTTATTCTATTTTTGGAGATTAATTCATATGTATTTCATCATACTTTGTACGATTTTTTATACTAAGTGCACATTTAAAGTACAAGTTGAAGGTATTATACTACTTATCTCGTTTGGTAAGTCGTAAATTTTAGGGCCCGAAAAGCCCATATAGGCCCAAAAGCCCGATTTAGCCCATAAGGGCCGGGCTTAGGCTCGCTAAATAGGCCCTCTCATTTGGCCCGGTCCAGCCCAACCCGCACATGTGGGCCATTTTTATCATCCCGGCCCGGCCCAAGCCCGCATAGGCCCGGCCCATGATCAGCTCTAATTGTGATGTGTATGTGTCAAATCAAATTGTTTAAGCCTCTTCATTCATAAAAAATATACATTGGTTTTAGAGTACAATGCTAGTAATGATAATATAGTACGACGCCTTTTATGCAAGGACAATTAATAGGTACAAGTTTGTCAATTGGTTTTCCTTAAGACGGGTATGTCCGTATTAACAGTAAAACGGACTAAATACTACTCCCCTTTGTCTAGATAATAAAATTGGCATCTAATCCCAGTGATCTCTCTTTTTTTTACCAGAGTCCTAATGGAGCATGGAAAAGAGAGTTTATTATGAACCTCATTCATCCGCTCTTGTCTCGAAATGGGAACGTTTAATATATTTGATTTTTAGACTCACCAGTATTTTTTCATGAAACATTTTCCATGAGTTTTTTCTTTAAGAATAGTTTTATTTTGGACGCTTAATATTAATAATACGGTTTTTTCCCATGGTACCCTCGAACTTTGGCAGATTACACATGATACCCCTCATTTTATGTTTTTACATAGGGTATCCCTGTGTTTACCTTTTTCTTTCCCAAAATACCCTTAGCTGACTTTCCGTCATAACACCGTTAGTTTAATCTAAGCACTTCACCTCTTTTGCTTTTACCCAAAACACATCTCTTAACCCCCTCTAATCTTCATCTTCTTCCTTTACATTTACAAGCTTAATCTTACTCATCCCTTCTTCAAGTCAACTGTTCCTTTCAAAAAATAGTCCCTCTTATCCAAACAAAAGGTAAAAAAAAACAGGAGATTTCTCAATCCGTGCATTAATAGCCAAAGGCACAATCGTTCTCATTGGACCTTCCTGCTAACAGAAGTCTGGATTTGGCATCTATGTAGTGGGGGACCACAAGGGGTCATTGATTTGGTCTCCACCACCAATCTGTGAATGGAATGTCTGCACTTCGTTTTTGAATGGGAAGGACATTAGAATTGGATCAAAGTTTTTGAATGCTAGTGTCAAATTTGGTGGGTATTGCTTCCAAAAGACCCGGTTTGTGAATCGGGTTGTTGCCTCTGTGTTCAACACCGTTTCTAACAAGAAGATTGCAAACCTCAGGTTAATTGATTTGAGTGGAGATTAAATTGGTGGAATGTTGATAATTGACATTGGGATTTAAGTGGAGAATAAATTGGTGAAATGGGTTTGATTGTTTCACAATTATGAAAACCCAAAATTATGAGGAAACATTGATGGTGGTAGTATGGTACTGGACTGGGTGATGGTGCGGGTCCCACTGATGGTGGCGGTGGCAGTGACGGGTCCTGCTGATGGTGATTGACTTATTGGATATTGTCGGTAATGGTGGTGGTGTGGTGTGGTAGTGGTGGTGGTGGTGGTAGAGGGGATGAGTGAGATTAAGCTTGAAGATGTAAAGGAAGAAGATGAAGATTAGGGGTTAGGAGATGTGTTTTGGGTAAAATTAAAAGAGGTGAAGTGTTTAGAAGATATAAACTAACGGTGTTATGACAGAAATTTAGCTAAGGGTATTTTGGGAAAGAAAAAGGTAAACACAGGGGTACCATATGTAGAAAGTTAAAATGAGGGGTACCATGTAATCTGCCAAAGTTCGAGGGTACCATGGGAAAAAACCGTTAATAATATGAATAATTTGGATTGTTCATTGGCTAATATTTTTTGTTATTTAATTTTTGTCATAGTAAGTTATAGTTAATGGAAAAAAAAGAGAACTCTTTTTATAATTTAAAAAATCAACCTATAATGAAGAGAAAAAATTGGATATTGAATCCATTCCAAATGTGAACCAAACACCATGTATGACATATACAATCCATTACATAATCAAACCAAATAAGTGTTAAAAGGTATGGGGTTCTAACTCAATTCCTCTCTGAATTCTCATCTCAATCCATTCCGTTCCAAGATTTTGAACCAAACAGCCCCTAAATTCCATGTGTGACAGCAATTTGAACCTGCTTGTTTCCTCCTATGACATCACTATTTACAGTTTTGTCATTCCTTATATTTTTTAATGTTTCTGTATTTCTTATTCTTGTCTTTTTGTTAAAAACCAAACCTTCATCTTTTCATGTCTTCTTTCTTGTTTTCTACTACGCATCATAATCATCAGCATCTTACCTCCATTACAGGTAATTAGTTCACATTATCCAACAAAATTTATTACCTTATTATTTCATTTATTTATTTCAGTCATTCGTAATTTGTGAAGTACAGGTAATTAGTTCACACTTATTTCTATAGGGGTGTCTTGAAACAAACGGAGGTTCAGTGCAACGCAAAAAAATGAGGCCCCAAATATAAATGCATAAGTTTATTATACTTCGATGTTTATATTGCATTTCATCAAAAACGCTTATAAATTCAGTGTCGAAAATCGGAGACCCGGTTCCTCCGCCCGTTGTTGCACGGGGTCTTAGACACCTCTGAAGTAGTAAGAATCGTAAATATAATAGTAGTAACAAAGGGAGTAGTGAATATAACATTAGTAATATTCAAGGACGTCTTAATGTAAATGTAGGTCCGGTGCACCAAAAAAAATAAGGCCCCAAATATGAATGTATAAGTTTACTACACGTCGAGATTTGTATTAAATTTTATTAATAAAGCTTATAAATTCGGTGATCAAAACTGGAGGCTCGGTTCAGCCGCCCGTGAGCGTCCGGGGTATTAGACATCCCTGTATTTCTACGTTGTTTGTATCCTAAAGGTATGGTTTTTTTTTTTGCCTTGTTGTCATTATTAATTGTCAGAGTGATGTGTATACATTAAAGTTTTGTGCTTTTCTTATCTACAAATAAACCATAGTTAACATGTGTAGTGACATGTAGCATGCATGTTCTTTTGTCTTACAATAATTATTTTGGCACACACATTTCTTAAACAGGTAATGCATATCGTATACTCATCTAAGAGATAAGTGTATGTTATTTTTTATAAAAAAAAATAATTAACGCAATTTCTTTTTCTTTAAAAACCTTTGTTTTTCTTTAAATATCTCGGCAAATGCACATATGTTTTCTTATAACTATATACTTCAAAGAAAAAAAAATATAAAGCTTAGATGGTCCCTCCCTACATCTTATATTCAACTTAAACTAGTTGGTCTAAATCTACGATCTACATAATTTATGTTTAAATTTGTTACAAACACGTGTTCACATACACTGGTTTATAAGGAAATAACGTAATCTACTTTTGTAAATAAAAATTGCATACATAAAAAACGTTACATCCGGATAAAAGAAATATAATCTAATATAATCAACTTTAACATATGCAAGTTGTTCTAAAAATTAAAAAATTTCATGGTACACTACATTAGTAGTCGTAGTAGAAGCACGCATATCTGAGTCACAAATTAGAATTTTCAAGCCTTATTTTCGGGTGACCCTGGAAAGTGCGACATAAAGCTGGTCATGACTAAACACTGGTCTTGGAAGATAGATGCTGACCTGAGATAAAGACTGCTCTTGACTCTTGTTTATCGTCATTGCAAAACAAACAGCGATGGGCAATTGTCTTCTACTGAAAAGTACCGAAAATCTACTGGTGTCCGATGGAGTAAGTGTTAGTCGAGCAATATGCACTCTATCACCTTTATGACTACCAGTTAAGACAGTACATCTTATCACGCGTGTCCCCAAATCAGTCACAATTAGTCTCGTGCCGTTACATACACTACTACAGATACAGGCTATAACAACGGTCAAAAACCGTTGTTATATAAAAAAGCGAACGTTGTTAAAGCGTCCGTTGTAGAAGGTTTTAACAACGGTTGGCTTACTTAAGGAAACCGTTGTTAAAACTATTAACCACGGTTTTATGTATTAAAACCCGTTGTGGAAAGTGTGACACAATTTTGGGGGGAAAGTTATAACAACGGGTTTTAATATACAAAACCGTTGTTATAACTAAAGACAACGGGTTGTTATAAAATAACCGTTGTTGTTTGTTCTTAAAAAATAAAAAAAAATTAAATTAAATATTACTAGATGCATGCATAATTACGGCCTGTTAGAATTCCAATGCATGCATTATTACGACATCACTTTGTACATATGAACGGATAATATGGAATGAGAAGGGTTAGTAATAGGATTTGAAGCAGCATTATTGAGAGATATGATGATGATTATGGCACAACTTCCTAACATATTTATTAATTAAAAAGCAATTAACTCAACCCACACATTGCTTAGTATAAATACATTGCATATCTCAACTAACATTTCCATTATCTCATATATTCATCTCCAAACTCTAATTTGTTAAAACAAACTCTACTTAATCTTTCAAATCAAACTCAAAAAACTCTAACAAAATGAATGATTTCATCCTAAAGACTCTTACCATGATCGAGAACAACAACAACTTCATCCGCCGGTTCCTCCATATTGAGGAAAGTTTCAGGAGCTACCTTGCGGAAGCTCGATCCGCACTGAAGCACGCCAAAGAAGATGGCTTGACGGAGCAAGCAGCGATTTGCAGCTATATGACGATATAGCAACTGCTGAACGGAACCTCCAAATAGCCAAGGAGGAGAGGATGGATACGATAGAGCACAATAAGATCCTCTATGAAAATATAAGAATTGCATTTTTACATATGTAATTTTTTTTTTTAATTTATGTATTTATAAATATATATATATATATATTAATTATGTTTATCTTACTTCTTCATCTTGCTTCTTCATTGTTTTAGTAACTAATTATGCGAACAATACTTAAACAAATAACATAATGGTCGATAAAAACACATATATGCAAAAGAAATAAAAGAAAAAGAAAATAATGACGATGAAACTAACGTGTGGCGAGATTTACCCGATAAATACAGAACGTAATAGACGATGAAATCACAGTGACGGCGAGAAGATAAAGCGACGATGAGAAAGAGAGAAATAGAGAAAGAGAAAAAGAGAGTGTGTATGTGTTTTGTGTTTGTTTGTCTGCTGTGTTTGTGTTTGTGTTTGTGTATTAAGGGTTGTGTTTTGTGGCAGCAGCAGACTTCAGTTTGTGTGGTTTATAGTATGGAAGGTATTGACAACGGTTATTAAACAACAACCGTTGTGAAATATGTTTTAACAACGGTTGTACAAAACACCCGTTGTCAAATATGTTTTAACAACGGGTTTCGTAAGTAACCGTTGTGATTACTTTTCACTAACTTTGCGCCAATTTTGCGCCAAATTATTAACAACGGTTGTGCATGGGTGACCCGTTGTTAAAAATAATAACAACGGTTTTTATAACCATACCCGTTGTAATTGATTTTAGTAAAATTCGCGCCATACATTCTACAACGTCTATTGTGATTTTCGTGAATATTCGTTGTTAAAGGGGCGTTGTAGTTGCCTAAATTTGTAGTAGTGATAACCCACGTGATTGATCAATGTTTCGCAGAAGCATCACCATAGCACCGACCTTCAACTTCAATTGGTGATTCGGGAGCTAGTCCGGCACATTTAATACTGTTGAGGAATTCAGTAGAGTGAATGTCACTGTCACCTGTACCTCTGTCATCACTACACACCTTATCGGAGCTTAAATAAATTCTCTCATTCTTTTTAATAAGCGACAAAACATATTCATTTACTGATTCAACAATCCCGTGAGTAGGGGCCAGGATTGCCCTTTGTTGGAGATATTCCAGATTCCACAATTGTGCTAGCAGATACGGATAAGTGACATCTACTAATGTCTTAATAGGATTCGTCACAACCTGAATTAGTAAGTCGGCTGGCAATTCTAGATCAACTTCTCCATCATTTTCACCGCCTGCTATACCACCTCCAATCTCCAAGAGCCATTTGGAGAATTTTCGTAACTCCTCAACATTGTCACTTGAACTACCAACTTGCAATCGCATATTTTTGGTCAATTTAAGTACTTATACGTGGTACACGTTTTATATAATTTAAATACAGTACGACAATAATAATTTAAGTAAAACTCACATAAAACGGTAATATTGATATTTAAAGAAGGAAATATATAGCTTGCAGAAAGACCATAAATACGATGAACACAGGGATGCAGCCACAACATCTGCTCTACTTCCTTTTGAAACAACCGGTAATGTCTGTCTAAAATCACCCCCGAATACCACAACTTTCCCACCAAACGGCAGTTCAGCATTTCCCACGTCCAAAAGACGCATTACATCTTTTAAACTTTTATCAAGGGCCTCAAAGCAATGCCTATGAGTCATCGGTGCTTCATCCCATATTATGAGTTTAGCACGTATCAAAAGTTCAGCTAAATCATTGCCGGGCTTAATTCGGGAGCATATGGAATCCTCCGTTACATTAATGGAAATTCCAAACCTGGAATGAGCTGTTACACCACCTAGTATCAAAGTTGCCGCAATTCCACTTGACGCAACAACCACAACAATATCGCCCTTACTCCTGAAACAGGCACACAAAGCTCTCCAAAGGAAAGTTTTCCCAGTTCCACCATATCCATAAACGAAGAACACCCCTCCTTTGTTATTTAAAGCAGCTTCCATAACTTCATTAAACACCAACCTCTGCTCGTCAGTCATTGAAGATAACTGAATCTCATGTTCTTCACTCAAGGAATGTCTATCGTACGACAACGGATCCATGACTAAACTATTTCGATGATGTGCCGTTGCAGACATGTCTGGGAACGACATTCCCTCAAATTGACGAAGTGAACTACCATTTATTTGAAGAGAATTTTCAATAGGATTATTTAATGACAATACTCCAAACTATTAGGGTACTTCTTAATATACTCTAGACTTTATTTTAACTACCAATATATCAAACTTTCACACCCTTCCCATGTACTAGAATGGGTAGACCGGCTACCTGCTAAATAATTAAAAATCTTCTAATCCCTCTTGACACCTATGTTTTTCTTTCATACTGTCATAAATATTCATTCCTTCAACTTCGTTAATACTCTTTATATCTTCTTCAACACACCAACACTACCATTGTTAACATGCCCTATTAAACTTCTCGTAAACTCATCTTCAGACTAATTATTCACCTTCTTCTATCTTCCTCCACTTTTTTACCCCTATAAATTACTCTAAATACGTTTAACTTTTAATATATGACCCCGTTTCACTTGCTTAATTTTTGGGTTTGCTATTTTTCTTTTACCAGGTACAAACTCTCCTTAAAAACACTAATTTTGCAACTAATTAATCTTAATAACATTACAAATAGAGAGTTTTTGCTGCCGATTCTTTAATTTGGCGAGTGATATTGCTTTGCTATTAAATATTTTTTGTTGAGATTTTTGTTGTTGATGATGATAGGGGGTGAAGAAGGCGACCACAATCGAGAAATTTAGGGTTAGGGCTAGTGAGAATGAGCGTAAGTTGCAGATTGTTGCTGGGGATGTTTGCAGATATATCGAAGATTGATGTTGCAAATCTGTTTTTTGGATGGGGTTAATTAGGGTTTTTCTCTGTTTTTGATTGAGTTTTTTGGTAATTTGATGTGTTTTTTTTATGAGGTTTTCTGGATTTTTTAGTGTAGGGAAGAGGAAGGAGATGAAGATTATCAATAATGGAAATGTGTGACAATGTTACCTGCTATTGTAGGTTAATAAAAATCCAATTCTATTAAAAGCAAAAGGGTATAATAGTTGGTTATATTAGTAGTTAAATTAGAGTTTGGAGTATTTTGAGAAGCACTCCAATAGTTTGGAGTATTCCCATTAAATAACCCTTTTCAATATCAATAAGTGCATAATTTTGCAACTCTTCATCGGTAAGCAGTAAATCCGTGGTTAAAAAAGTTGCAATATTATCTATGTGATTTTATGTACTGCAGCAATAAATTCATAGAATAGATGAAGGTAAGAATGCGAAATATGAAGAATTGTTTTAAAGTTGTTCTAATTAAAATAGCGGTAAATGTTTACTATTAAATAAAGACACACCTTGATTGTTAAGAACAGTGTGTTGCCTATGAAGGATGTCGTCCGATAGCAGTTGCCAAGTTTCGTCCCAGACTCTGATCGGTATAGACAAAGTGCCACAAAATAATAATGTCGCGAACAAATTTGTCAAGTAGAAGCCAGACCCCCAATCAACTGCTTCGTTGATAGCTACAATATACTCTCGATCATCACCAATTAAACCCAATGCATAACATGCTTCTCTAAATGTCGGATGAACAAAATCATTCACACTCCTAATATCCTCAAAACATTTTGGTCCCTTAACGTGATTCAACAGTACTCTCATGAAATACAACTCACCACATTGCGGGGGAACGTGATCCAACCTACCAATTGTAAATCCTTTTTTCCTAAGGCTCCATTGACGAACTTTCTTTTTCCAAACAAATTTGGTTGGAAATTCACAGTACAATAATTCTTTAGAAACCTGCATCTCTTCCACTGTCGAATTATTATAGCCTATCCAATTAAGAAATTGTGACACCCCGAGCGAAGTATTTTCTACGACCTCATCAACCCAATCATCATTGTGGAAGACAATAGGTTGCTTGTCTGGAAGATGGTATATTGTAGCCTTTCAATAGCAGGAGTTCTGTAGTTGATATCAAACCCAAAAATTCTCCAAGCGGCTTCACATGCAGAGAGATATCGACAATCGTAAAACCTCTTAATCTCATCAAATCGACCAGGGTCCTCCTCATTACGTCATGTGTAAGATGACTGCATGGTAACTCGATCAGAGCCCTTGTGTAGATACCTCATTTCTGCACCTCCCGCAAACCACCCGGTGATGATTGGGCCGCATGTTTGATACGCGGAACGATTTGTGACAGTTCGTAAGATTATCGTCAAGTGATTGCTCAAATAGTAATGTCGACCTCTTAGTTGTCATCTACGTCCCGATACGGTCGTTTTGGCAGTAATTAGAGTACATTCGGAGTCCGGGCCTAAAACCGTCTCCATTTTCTGATAACTGTTAAATCCCGAGTCGGAATGTTCTGAATGTTCCGGATATTTCTATTCCATATTTCATAAATTTTATCTTTTGGCAAATAATATCCCGTAATATTCATATAAGATATTAAGGAAATCGAATTATTTCCGTCCTACCATAACTCAAACGCGGAAATCTTTCTTGACCAGAGGAAACCTCCACGGGAATAGACGCAGCAGTCTTTGCGCCTCTTCCAAGAGACGCAGGTGGGCTGCTGCGCCTCTTCCCAGGCCCTTTCTCGCATGTTTCTCGTATCTTTTTCATATCTTTCCGAGATTCACTTCCAAAGAGTCTCCGAAACCCTAATTCCTTCACGTGATTAGTATAAATAGGAGCTTTCGTTCCTCATATTTCTCACGCGAGTGTCCACCCTTCTCTTCTCCCTTTGCATTCTAGACTTTGTTCTTACTTTTTGGTGTCTACGTGCTTGAACTTTCGACCACGTAAGCTCGGATCTTTCCGGGTACCAGCCTCTCCGTTGCATGACCGACCAATTTGACCAACTACACCAATAATCAACTTAATTAATTAATCGTTTTCCTCTTACGAGGGCACTTTCTTTGCATTCGCGTCGAGCATCACTAATCGATATCTTAGTCCTTCTCGTTTCGTCAACATGTAAGTCTGAGGGTGTAATCCTTCTTTTATTCATTGTATTTTAATTATTGTATCACAATTGTAAGATTTACGTCGAGAATACCATTAAAACCGATTTCTAAAATCATGCTTTAAAACTCTTTTTTTACGGATTTCCAGTAGATAACCGTCGAGAAAGGACGCAGCAACTGCTGCGCCACTTCGAAGGAGCGCAGTTCCTGCTGCGCCTCTTCGAGAGGCTGCCGCAGTTCCTGCTTCCTTTCTTCTTCGTTTGTCCTCTGTAATTCGTCCTTTTGTATTGTTTCGTTTTGTTTGTTAATTCTTCGCCATAATAGCATAGTAATCTCACATGTATATTTATCATCATCATTAACATGTTTAATTCATCACAAATCCGACTTAAATCCCTAATAGTCCAATATTTGCGGGTTTTCGTCATTAAATTCAATTCCGGGTTATGGAGATTCAATTTGTTCATATTGAGTTTCTGGAATTCGTCTTTGATATAGTTTTCATCTGTTTATTCACATGTTCACCGTATATTCATCATTAGTTCATCGTATTTAACCTAATTAATCAATTTAATTTGTTTGACTCATTAATATTTTTCACTTCTGTCATTATTCCATCATGTGTTAATTCGTTTGCATCCGTCTTGCTCATATTTTACTGTTTTCATGACCCATCCACATGTAAATAACCTGTTAATCACTTTCATCCGAGTAAATATCATCAAATCGATCATTAAATCACCAATTAACATTAACGGCTTGCAATTACGGCTTCACAGCCAGAACTGAGCCAAGGAACAGACGCAGCGTCTGCTGCGCCTATTCCAAAGGACGCAGCGTCTGCTGCGCCTGTTCCTGGCTGAGGTCTGTCCCTGAACTCCGTTTCTGCCTTGACATAGTTTAATTAGTCTACAATTAACTAACTATTAATCGTATTATCACGCTAATCCCTGTTCGTTAATTTATTGATTCTTTCTTTCTTTTTTATTCTTTTTCTCAAATTATTCGTTTTAAAGGTATTTTCGACATAAATCGCCTATTCCGTTGTAATTATTGTAATTTTCATTATTGTAATTTATAATTATTGTATTTCTTTTATTGCTTGTATGTTTTCACATGTAAATGAGCATTAAAATCCTACTTCGACCCAATTGTATGCTAATTACGTGTTTACCGACTTAGTATTAATTCTCACATGCTAGGATTAAAACTTGGATGTTGCATTGCATGCATTATAGCCGACGGTATATCAAGTACGAATAACTTCCCTAATCATTAGTAGAGGTCGCTATCGAGGCGGGCGGGATTAGGTGTTCGATCAAAAGAGCTTCCTAATACGTACCCTCACCCCTTACTCCAGATCTCCGTGAGCACCCGCGTTCATTGGCATCCACGAGAGTCATTCTAGACATAGAATGCTAAGGGTAACGATTGCTTAGTGTTCATGTCACTACTTTATGTCTTGACATGACACGAGGTATTCGAACGGTTCCAATTTCCCATAAAAATTGGTGGCGACTCCATACAAAAATGTAAACGCTTGTTTCTCTTTTCCTACCCAAGCGCCCCGTGGGCCCCATTTGTCCACGTTTGGCGAGTCCGCTGGGGATAATACACTTACGTGTAGCCAAGGGTGAAACTTGAACAAGGTTAGGGAATAGTTTGTACAAGACAATTGTCGGTTTTCATAACTCGATCTTCCTAGACCGTTTAATTCGGCCTTCCTAGGCCCAACCCAACCCATTCGACCAATCGTCCCGTCTAAACGGTCCTAATTCTTATTTGGGCCTAATTTGGGCCTAAGGATGGATAGCGATTGACGTCATCCATACCATGATGCTTACTCTTGTTTGTATCAAGGGCCTTCACTACTTGAGGAAATGGACTAGGAATCGGCCTTACTCTTGTTTGGCACGAGCCTCTCCACAGACTTCGGGTTTGATGGTTCGGTATGGCAACCCACAATTTAAACCAAAACCCTTCTAAATGCACTCAGCATCCCGTTATAATGCTTGCATAAATGTGTAAACCTTACGTGATCACCATTTCTAAACAAAACCATGACGAATTTTCAAAAATCGAAACCCTTTTCAAACAAGAATTTCGAAATAAGGCTTCCAATTAGCGCAAAATCCGGTCAAAACTCTGTCCGTTTGTCGTGTCAAAATTCGGGCCACAAGCCCATTTCAAAACCTCATTTCGAGTCCACTCCTACAACTACACTACAGTTGACTAGGACACACATTTACAAAGACCTTGTCTTTCTTCAAAACTCACTCAACACAAGTGGCACACACCCACTTCACAAGTCAAAACTTTTTCTCTTTTAGCAAGTGTGATATAATGGTCGATCGTGTTTTGATTCGTCGCCGATCTCTTATCCAGTTTCCAAGATGCCCGGATTAAGTGATGAAACAAACTTCCACCAACTCCAGAATAGTAATGATCGAATCCTGGCCGCGCTAGCCCAAATGCAATCTACTCAAGAACAAACCTATGACCGCCTTGAACTCATCGAAGGCCGTATCTACGCCGTAGAGGGAAGGTTGCCTCCTCTTGAAAGTGAAGTACTACGTAACTCCGATGATGAATCTAGGGATGAGAATCCTTTCATGGGGATGACTGCAGCTGAGAAAAGACTCCAATACCTAGAGGAGCAATTGATGTACCTAAAGGGGGATGACATTTATAGGGAGAACAATCGCAAGTATGAAGCCGTCAATTCCAAATTGCCAACTAACTTTAACATGACGGATATCCCTAAGTTCAAGGGACACGAGAACCCTTTGAACCACATCCGTGCCTTTAAGGATTACATGTCTATCAAAGGCATCAAACCCGAGATGTTCTTAAGGATCTTTCCTTCATCTCTTGACACCATCCCGAAGCAATGGTTCTACACTTTAGATCACAAGAAGGTCGCTACTTGGGAAGATGCCGCAATCGAGTTCTCTAAACAATATGCGGATAATGCCGAGATCCAAGTCAACATGCGTACTCTAGAGGTTCTTACCCAAAATGACAAAGAAGGATTCACCGACTTCCTAAGTAGGTGGAGGAAGACTAGCACCCAACTAGTTGAGCGCCCGGATGAGGCTACTCTTGTGGAAAAGTTTGTGGATAATCTCAAACCCATCTATGCCAATCATTTGAGATATCAAAACATCAAGACTTTCAAGGACTTAACCGTATTAGGGACACGAATTGAAGATGACATCCGTAAGGGACTCTTGTCCAAAACGGTAGGTCGAGGATATCAAGGGTCCACAAGTCGTTCATACGGCTCTTCTAGTAAGACCGATGAGGTTAACCTTCTCGAGCCATCCAAGAAAACTACCCCACCAAGGAAATTCACAAACCTTGGGGATACTTACTCCAACGCTCTAAAAAGGCTAATGAAGCAAGGTAAACTCCAACCCATTGGACCCACTCCCGAACCCGAAAGGAAGTCCAAGTTCTGGGATGAAAATTCATACTGTGAATACCATAGGGGCAAAGGGCACGACACAGAAAAATGCTACAAGTTGAAACACGTGCTTCAAGATATGATTGAAGATGGTCGACTCCCAATACCACCAGGAGGTAAACCCAACAACACTCAGAATCCTCTTGGAGTTCTAATGATTACAAGTGATGAATCTACCTTAGATTGCTCACACCTCATTTCTCCCACCGAAAATGAAATACATGTAATCGAGAATGAAGGGCTCTACTCTACTATATCCCCTACCATTTCCGACTTCATCACATGGGAAAGGAGTGTAGATAGACAAGTTTGGGAACTAGAAAGCATGGTAACAACCTTACGCAATCCCAACGCAATACCCAAAGAACGTGTACCATTGATCTTCTCTCAAAATGCCACTATGCAAGAAGTAGTCACCGTGGTTGATAAACTAGTCGATCAAATCATACGACTAGAAGGTGATATCATGAGAATGAGGGAGCTAGCTGCAATCAATGGGGTTTGGGCCGATGACGATGAGGACGAGTATCTCATTGAAAAGTCCCTAGTCAAAGAAATAGTCCAAAATGGTGAAGACCAAGATGTGGATCACCTAACTCGTTCGGGTCGCCCATATCAAAACACTACTCAAAACGGTCCAACCAACGTCATCACACCAAATGACAACGAAGATGACCCCACTGACCATTTGCTCAAGCAATTACAGAAAACAAAGGCTGATCTTTCAGTCTGGCAACTAGTAGCAAGCTCATTCCCACATCGCCAAGCTTTACTGCAAGCTTTGGCCAAACTAAATGTAGCACATAACTCTACCCCTGAAGATATAGTCAACTTGGTCTTCCAAGAATCACCTAAGCTAAGTAATCCTATTACTTTCTCAGACGAAGACTTGCCACCTTTTGGCGCTAGTCACAACCTTGCTCTATACATCACTGTCATTTGTCTAAAGAAGAATGTGCCAATGACCTTGGTAGATGATGGCTCCGCGGTCAACGTCATACCCCTCAAAACGGCATACAAGCTAGGCATGAAAGAGTCGGATTGGACTCCCACCAATCAAGGTGTACGTGCATATGACGGTACACGACGAAAAGTGGTAGGACTTGCTAACCTAACCATAGCCACGGGACCAATCGAACGAAAGGTTAACTTCCAAATAGTGGACATCGAAGCTTCATTCAACATACTTCTGGGAAGGCCTTGGATTCATGCTTCCAAAGCGGTAACATCCACCCTTCATCAAAAGATCAAGATCCCACTAAATGGCAAAGTAGTGATGATCACTTCGTCACCCATCAAGGCAATAATCGAGAAGCAATCAAACAATCAAGTCCTTGCGGATCCCGTATACGAACTTGGGGGCTTCCAAAGTGTAAGCGTTATAGAAAGTGAGTTGGCACCCTTATACTATAATTCCTACTCCAACTTGGTGGTCAACCACATACTCAAATCCCAGGGATACTTCCCTGGAATGCCTTTAAACCCTATTCGGAAGAATACCTTCGCACCATACAAGGAAGGCAACTCAACGAGGATACCACTTGGACTAGGGTACAAACCCACAAAAGAAGAAGTTCTCGAAATGCTCGCCCAAGTCCAAAACCGCAAGCACGTGGGAATCCAAATGAGGCCATATCTCCCCACTTTAAATGGGTACTTTGTTCAAGAAGGAAGTTCAGAGCTCTTTCACGGGTTTCCCGAACCTTGGCATTATCTTGAGAGGAAGTTAGCCGGAATCGAGATCTTTCACGATTGCTACTTCATCCCTCCAGAAACGGTTCCTATCGTCAAAACCCGTCAAGCACCTTGCTTAGACGAACAAGCTGTTAGCCTATTGTTTGGAGAAGATCGATTCGTTAGGGCCGTGCAGGATGAGATCATTACTATGATACTTCAAGACGATCGCTTCAACCCCACCGCGTTGATCACAGAAACCGACGCGAAAGCGAGAAAGGATGGAGAAAATCAATCAAATGGACCAACAATCAAGGAAGACTCTTCAAGCTCACCACTTGAGAAGGAGAGATGTTCAAAGGAGAACCGGAAGACGATGAGTTCGAGTCGGAGTCGGAGTCGGAGTCGGAGTCTAGGGAAGTCATTAGAGAGTCTACTTCTGTTGTCATCCCCACTCCCTTCGTTTCTCCTAGCTTAGTCTCGAGTAGTCACGGTAGTTCGGGAAATGCCCCAACCATGTCCCTTTCCGCCATGACCATGGATCGGTTGGCGTCTTTGTTTTAACTTTACTCAAATCTTAATATGAATAAATCAGTTCGCTTACTCTTTGTGTTATCTTGAGTGCAATTTGTTTATGATGATACCGAGGATGACCAAGACCCAGACTCAATCGAAATACCTCCCTACGCAGCCAAAGAAATACTACAGGAAGGGGAAGGGGGACCAGTAATAGAGGACACCGAACCTATCAACGTAGGAACCGAGCTAGAACCCAAAGAACTTAGGATAGGGACTACCTTGAGCTCTACCGAAAGGGCAAATTTCATAGACCTCCTAAATGAATTCAAAGACGTTTTCGCTTGGTCCTACAAAGACATGCCAGGAATCGACAGGGATATTGCCGAACATAGGATTCCGATTAAGCCAGGTTTCAAACCTGTGAAACAGAAGCTTCGACGAATGAGAACAGAATGGGCTCTAAAGATTAAGGAAGAAGTTGACAAGCAATTCAAAGCCGGGTTCATCAAAGTTTCCGAGTATTCTGACTGGGTAGCTAACATTGTACCCGTACCCAAAAAGGATGGGAGAATCCGTGTTTGCGTCGACTTTAGGGACTTGAACAAAGCGAGTCCAAAAGATGACTTCCCTCTACCTCACATTGACATATTGGTAGACAATACTGCAGACCACGCATTACTATCCTTCATGGATGGATATGCGGGTTATAACCAAATCAAGATGGCCATGGAAGATATGCATAAGACCGCATTCGTCACCCAATGGGGAACCTATTGCTATACAGTAATGCCGTTCGGATTGATCAACGCCGGAGCTACGTACCAACGCACCGCAACTACACTCCTACATGACATGATGCACAAAGAAGTTGAGGTATACGTAGATGACATGATCATCAAATCCAAGGAAAGAGAGGGACATATTGCGAACCTTCGCAAGTTCTTCGCAAGGCTACAAAAGTACAACGTGAGACTCAATCCTCAGAAATGCACATTTGGGGTAACATCTGGCGAACTCCTGGGGTACGTTGTTAGCCAACGTGGTATAGAAATAGATCCATCCAAGATCAAAGCTTTGATCGAAATGCCACAACCCCAAACAGAAAAAGAAGTCAGAGGATTCCTGGGAAAAGTACAGTACATAAGTCGATTCATATCGAAACTTACGATGATTTGTGAGCCTATCTTCAAGAAACTCAAGAAAACAGACCACACCATGTGGGATGATGATTGTCAAAAGGCGTTTGACCGAATCAAAGAAATATTGGCCAAACCACCAGTGCTCATGCCGCCACAACGAGATCAACCCCTTGGTTTATATCTCACAGTAACTGAAACCGCCATGGGTGCTATGCTGGCTCAAACTGTAGGAAGTGAAGAAAGAGCTATTTACTATCTAAGTAAGAAGTTCTTGGAATATGAGTGCAAATACTCACAACTCGAAAAGACATGCCTCGCTCTTGTGTGGGCAACGAAGAAGCTACGTCACTACATGCTTAGCTACTCCGTCAATATATACTCCAAAATGGATCCAGTCAAATACCTCTTTGAGAAACCCGTCCTCAACGGACGTCTGGCAAGATGGACTTTGATGCTCTCAGAATTCGACCTTAAATATGTGCCACTAAAAGTCATAAAAGGTCGCGCCGTCGCCTAATTCTTCGCAGAAAATCCTATCAACGACGCACAAACCATAGATACTTGGTCATTTCCTGACGAGGATATACTTCAAACAGATGTAGACTCCTGGGATCTATACTTTGATGGAGCATCCAACTTAAGAGGATTCGGAATAGGAGTGTTGCTCATTTCTCCTGAAGGTGAGCATACACCGATTGCTGTCAAACTCGACTTCGAGGTGACAAACAACGCCTGAGAATACGAAGCTTGTCTCATTGGACTACAAGCGAGTAAGCTTAGGCATTAAAAACCTCCGAGTACATGGGGATTCATCACTGATCATCAACCAAGTTACAGGATCTTGGAAAATCCGAAGTGAAAGCCTCGCACCCTATCAGGCTAGGATAGACCAAGTCGCTCAATTCTTTGATCACGTAACATACCTACACCTACCTCGGGAGGAAAATCAATTTGCAGACGCTCTTGCGAAACTTGCATCTTTGATAAATATGCCAGATCACATGATGGAAATGCCTTTGTGCATCGAACGACGGTCGAGCGGCTTATGTCCACCAAATCACCGATGAAGAGGAAATCGCACAAGAGCCCTGGTTCCAAGCAATCCTGAATTTTAAGCTTAATGGTACCTATCCACCGGATATGGACAAGAGGGGACAACGTGCTATACGCCTATTAGCTTCCCAATACATTCTGATGCAAGGAGAATTATACAAAAGAACACCTCTTGGTGTAGTCCTACGTTGCCTTGATCATTCACAGGCACGAAAGGTGATGGAAGAAGTCCACGACGGAGAATGCGGTCCCCACATGAGTGGGCCTATGATGGCAAAGAAAATCACACGTTTGGGATATTATTGGACCACAATGGAATCCGATTGCATCAAATACGTAAGACATTGCCACAATTGTCAAATCTTCGGGAATGTACAACATGTCCCTCCTTCACTGCTCTACACGATGACATCTCCTTGGCCATTTTCTGCATGGGGAATTGACATAATCGGAAAGATAACCCCAGCCGGAACAGGAGGTCACTGTTTCATTCTAGTGGCAATTGACTATTTTACCAAATGGGTAGAAGCGGCTTCCTACACTGGTCTTACGGCCAAAAATGCGGCAAAGTTCATACAAAACAACATTATCTGTCGATATGGTTGCCCACATGAGATCATTAGCGATAATGGGTCACACTTCCAAGTTGAAACCGAGCAATTGCTAGCCAAATACAAGATTAAGCATCAGCACTCTTCGCACTATAGACCACAGACTAACGGCGCGGTAGAGGCGGCAAACAAGAATGTTGTCACGATTCTCAAGAAAATGATTGACAACTATAGAGATTGGCCAAGCAAGATACCCTTTGCTTTATGGGGATATCGTACATCTGTCAGGATGCCCACTGGGGCTACTCCTTTCTATTTGACCTACGGCATGGAAGCCGTACAACCAGTCGAGCTAGAAATACCATCCCTGCGTATTCTACTAGAAAGTCAAATCCCGGAGGCCGATTGGAAGAGGGATAGGTATGAAGAACTCATCCTCCTGGATGAACGTAGGCTGCGCGCCTTACATAATGTCCAAACATATCAAGCACGTATCAAACGAGCTTTCAACAAAAGGGTTAGGCCAAGAAACATCAAAGAAGGAGACTTAGTACTCAAATCAGTTAGAGCTCTTTTACCTGTTGACCCAAGGGAAAAATTCAAACCTAACTGGGCCGGACCATTTCTAGTCAAATCCATACTCCCAGGGGGTGCGGTTAGAATCACAGACCTAGATGGGAATGAGTTTTCAAACCCCACAAACCTTGACCAACTGAAACGGTACTATGCCTAGAATAGGACCAAACACGCGCCTCGCGTAAACCCATGTGTCGCTCTTGTGGCACTAAATAAACGGCCCCTGGCCAAGCTGAAATAAGCTAAATGTCACTGTGCTCTTGCATTTTGACGAAATTGTCATCCTCATATCATCAAATAAACTAAATTCGCACCTCTAGAGTAAGCAAAAGCCCATGCTTATTTTCTATGTTCATTACAAGCTCTTGCTTCGAACAATTATTCTTTTACATTTACTCGAACTACGCGCAAGGGTTTGATTTCGCTTTTCAAGTGAATACGTAGGCAATCCTTCACAGGATTCAACCCATTATATCTAAAATATAAATAGAAGGACATTTGCATTGCATTTGAAATTCGACAAGAATAATAAAGTAGAAAATCCCAACGGTTTCATAACCATTTAACCTTTTATTTCATTCGTTTCCTAAATAATAGTAGTACGTTACATAATAAAAATAGAATAGGCTAGGATTCTAAAAATCCCTCCTTTTTATTACAACAACAATAATAATAATAATCAAATAATAATTAAAGACTCGGGCTATTCCTCCATCTTCCCCTTGCCCTTGTCATTCTTGTCATATTTCTTGTCACGACCTCGAGCTGGGCGCTCTTGCACCACTTCAGACCTAATCACCAACGGTCTTTCTCGAGGTCTAGCTTTTCCATTCTTGCCAACCACCATTTCTGCAACAGGAGTAGTCTTTGATTTCTTTGAAGGATGAATGACTGAAACCGGCTTCTTCTTCTCTCGTGTCGATGCTTCTCCTTCTCTTTCTCTCCCTCGCGCGCCTTGTAGTCAACGGGCTCGCGTTTCCTCAATCTCTCGCGCTCTTCCGGAGTTGCGGCCTTGCTCCACCTCAGATAAGAATCCGACACCCACAAAGCATTGGCGGAGAAGTTCAAGAACCACATGTTTCTTTGGGCCCATTTAATAGCCCACTCCCTTCGGCTCTTGGTAGTAAGCGCCATAGCAGTCTGCGGGACGGTGTCAAGCCTCGGGATCGTCTGCTTCAGCCCAACTTGCCTCATCAATCTTTCCGGAAAGATGCATACCATAAACTCCAATCCGGGAATGCGCACGGACCTAGTGGGATCCAAAGAAGACACTCCAGTGACAGACTTGAGATGCCACCACGGTACGACCCACCTGATCAACGGACCATCATCACTCTTCAGCTTATTCTTCCAATAATCACAGACCCGAGTGAAGTCCACCATGTACAACCGCGTCCTCATCGCAATCGAACGAGAATGATAAGAAAGTGCATGAACTGGGGCTCGATCAATCGGAGCCGTTCCATAAGCCAAACCTACCAAAAGCAGGCATTAGACATCAAAAAAAAAAAAAAAAAGGAAAAAAAAAAGGGAAAAGTGTGTCTTTACCTGCAGAATCACGGGACTCCCCAAGAACGGCAGATCGCGGTTGGATTTCCTATTATCCAAGCCCAAAATAATCTCTCCTAAGCATAAGCAAGCTGGGCTCCTGCGCAGCTCCATTTGCTCAATAAGGCCCAAAAGACGGGGATCACCTCTCAAGTCTTCATCAACATGCCCTTGGAAGACGTACACATGCAACAAACAAAAGCCAAATGCCCTCCTCCTAGCAACATGAGAAACAGTAGGGTCGGCCCTGTTGATGAATCGGTCCACAAAGTCCAACATTCTCACGCCTTTCGGGGTAACTAGACGATCCACCTCAAGTCTGGTCAGCCCAAGCAAGTCTCTGAATTTGCTCTTATACCCTTGTGAAGTGGAAGGAATGACAGGTAAATGTTCGGGGTCCCACCCACCAATAGCAGCTATTTCTTCAGGAAATGGGCAAATGTCACCTCCTGGGAACGCGAAAACATGATAATGCGGGTCCCAATAGTCAAGGCAAGCATCCAAGAACGGTTTTACAACCTTAATGAGTTTCAAACTCAATAAAGACCCAAGGTTATAAGCACCCATGTCGTGCTTCTCCATATTTGAAAATTCATTGGTCCATTCCTTCAAGCGGATCTCCAAAGTATTCATAATGAAAATTTTCTTTTGAAGATTTATTTTGGGAGTTTTATGTGAATAGACGAAGAAGAGACGGAAGATTTATGTGAATTAAAGCTCCGTCGATGCTTCTATTTATACTAATTTTGTTTCCAAAAATCCGCGAACGGACCGGCTTAGGAACAGCGCAAAGACTGCTGCGCCTCTTCAAAGGGACGCGACTCATTTCGCGCCTCTTCCCGATCTCACTTCGTGATTTGCGTTGGATCTTTCCTAATTCTATAACGCATGATTTCCTATTCCTGCGGGGTTTTATTTTGGTAAATACGAGAAGATTACCATGTTTCAGGTTTCCTAAATTCGCAGGCGCGCATTTCGAGACGACGTCGACACCTTCGCCATTTCATCACACTTAATTCCTTTTTAGGAAATAATTCTCATTTTCTTTTTTTAGGAAATAACTTTCCTTTTCTTTTTGGGAAATAATTTTCTTTTGTTTTCATTTTTAACGAATTTCAGCATTTCATTTATACATTTTCTAACTTATAGATTTATCTTTTTTCTTTTTTTAGGGGGTAACCCTTCCTACCGTCCGGTCATTTCCGGCAAATTTTTTGCATTTTTGTGGTCTTTTGAGTCTCATTTTGCGCTAATTAAGGCCATATGTATATATAAATGTATGTTTTGCGTGATTTCTATGTAAATTTCGGCAGCATGACGGCGTAAACCGTTGTCTACCAAACCTGTTCAAGAACTAACCTGCAGATACAAGCAACACAACCCAAGAAAGAAAGGCACTCAGCCGTCGTATATACACCAAACAGAGCAAATGTACAAGCAAACTGGGGGCTTGCGCCCCAAACAAAGTCCAAAAATGTTCAAAATCAGATGTCCAAATGTACAAGTCTACAAAACTACACAAAACTACTGCTGGGCGCCCTCCAACTCGGCAACTCTCGCCACAAGAGCAGCGATCTCGGCATCCCGAACCTCGAGCTCCCTCAACACGCGAGCTGTCTCCTCCCGAGACTGGGTCAACTCTCGCTCCAGCTCGCGGTCACCCTGTAAACAGCAATAAATTGGCTCATGTCAATTGATGCAAGCAAAATTGGAAATCAAAAATCAAAAAAATCAAATAAGGTTCATACCTGACGACCTCGACCACCGACGAGTGCCTCGATGGCAGTAGCTCGCAGCCGGTTGGCCACCCTCCATAGTGCCACGAACCGGGACGGCGCGACCTGCATTTTCAAAGGAAATTCTCAGCAAATTGAACAAGCTCAATCAAATGTGTTCCTACACGAAAGTTATACAAGTTAGAGGCTCACCCTCCGAATCGAGTCTTTGCCGTCGTCTATGCCAAAGATCCGTCACGGCCTACGTCAAAGTCACGCAGCTCGGAGATCGTCGTCCTCCCGATCGCGTCAGTGTACTCGAGGGTCTCGAGGTACACTGGGGGCTCGATGCCCGCTTCCTCGACCTCCTGCAAAGACAAATAGCTCTCACCAATCGATGATCTTTCGTCGTAATTCTCAAAATCAAATCAAGAAAAAGTAAAAGATACTCACCACTACCGGCCAGTACGCCAACCTCCCGTAAAGGAACGCCGAGTAGTCCTCGCCAGGGAGAAGAAGGTCGTCGCCACTGGCACCAGCCAAGTCCGCCTCCCTCTCAGCCTCAGAAGGCTCCCTAAACATCGTCCTGGGAGGATCGACGGGAACCGTAAACGCGTCTCGAGAGCACTGACGAGCCAAACGCTCACCCAAGTACCACACAGGACCCATCGACGTCCTCAACAGCAGTCGGCTCGGGCTCCTAGGTCGAAGGACCTCAGCGACAAAAGGAGGCGCTCCAGCATACTCCGCCCAAGGTCTGGGCACCCACTATGACAAGATAAGGCAAAGATCATTCCTATGATCAAGTAAAGGCAAAGTATAAGAAGTATAAGTGAATACGAATGGGATACTCACGCTGCTCAGCTGAAGGGCGTTCACGTCCCGCCGGTAGACGTTGTGAGAAGAACGCTTGCTCTTCATCCGGCACATCACCCAATCCCTCACCACAGGATAGGCCCTCTCCAGCGGCTCCGTCCTCTTGGGCGCGAGACTCGGGAAGTAGGAGTACACCCACGCCTGTAAAGCAGAATAATCAATGACAATATTTCGGGATTTGATAAAGAAAGGAATTTACTTTGGTCTAAAGGAAGGTTCATACCTCCAACGGTAGTCCAGGCCCGACAGTACCTGGAGAAGTCCCCTTCTCCATCAGCTCCGGACGAACCATGGCCCTCATGAAGCGGATGAGGACCGCAAAACCAAGTGATGACCCGGTCCCGGCGCCCTAGGGAACTCGGGTCGAAAGAAAGGGAAGAAGCTTCGTCGTGACCTCTCGCCCTTGTCTCCGAGGTAAATCGAAGACAGAAACCACCAAAGCCACAGACGAGCCCTCGCTCGTTGTCAGACAGACAGGAGGAGGAGCCGTCTCCCTCCCATCGATCGTCACCGGCGCCGGGTCTTCCCCGCAAAGTAGTCTCGAACGTAAGAACTGGTACCAAACCCGAAGATGGAACAGCCTTCGGCGACAAGTTCCAGCCGATCAATCTCCTCGCCTCGGCCGAGTCCGCCCTCATGGCAGTCTCCGGCCACACCATCTCCTCGGTCCCACACGGCAGACCAGAAATCATGCCGTAATCCTCCAAAGTGACTCCCACCTCACCAAAAGGCATGTGAAATGTGGAAGTCGTGTCTCAGAATCGGTCCAAGAAAGCGCGGACCAGGCTAAGGTTAGCCCGCAACTTCCTCTTCACGATATCCCTCCAGACCTGAACCAAAGGACCGAACGCTCCACGCTCGATCATGGCCCTCTCCTCCACCGACAGCCGCTCGTAGTGCTCCATCGCCGTCGTGTACCCCGAGAACGACCTGATGTTCCCGGCCTCCTATTATGATTTGAAACAAAGCTATCTTTAGTTTTGAATGAAATTTGAAAGAAATTTGGACAAAAAGAATGAAAGAGGACAGGTGGTGAGTAGTGAATTCCTATTTACCAAGCTCTTCACCGTCCTGTAGGACAGGTGACCCTCTGCAGCCCACACGAGGTGCCTATTCTCCCAGGTCTCAGCCCACGCAGGAGCTCCCCTCAGCTGACGACCTCCTCGCCCGACATTGGCTCGTCTCGGGATCTCCTCCTCCTCGACGGCCTCCTCCTCGTGAAACTCAGCAGCCATCACCGCAGCGGTGAAGGCCTGCTCTAAAGCCTCCTCAACGATGAGCGGCGCGTCTATCTCCATGGGAGCTCTCCCAGAAGTAGAAGCCTCATCGCCTGCAACGTTAAAGCAAATTCAGGCCGCGTCACATGACGACAAGCCTTTGTTAAGGAGTTTTCGAGCCTTCAAAGCCCTGAAAACGCCCTTTTCTTGCCATCCTTGGCCATATTCCCATCAACCCAATCACTCATGTGATAAATTGGGTCAAGTCAAGTCCAATTCGAAGCCTAGTTCCGGGTTCAAGTCGAAAATTCGGCAGCATTTCGCTATAACGGCGATTATGCCCTAGAAAGGTGTCCTGAAAAAGTTGTTACAAACCAAAATTCCGAGATGGTAGAAAGTTTACCCATCACCCAAGGATCCCAAATATCAAATTTCATCGCAAATGGGCAATCCTAAGGCTATTTTCGAAGCAATTTACTGTTTAGTCAGAAACTGTCTCAAAATTTCGCTCAAAGGCTCAAAACTCGACAAAAATTCGAAACAAATACATGGTTATGTTCCTAACATCACCTACTATCCATTTCTAACATCAATTTGACATGGCAAATCCATTTGGGGGAAAAGCCCCAAATTTTCGATCAAAAGGGTCGAAAACCCTAGATTTTGCGGCTCAAAATTCAACAAATGTAGATGATTAATGCAAGATTAAGACACATACCTCGATTAGTCATGTTTAAAGCAAGCTTTTGAATCAAACCTTGGCGGAAATGGTGAAGATTTGAGAGAGAAATGAGTGATTTGTGTTTCGAATGCAAATGAAACAATCCCTCTGATTTTCGCGTTTTTACGCAGGAAAGCCAAATTGGGGAATAGACGCAGCAGGCACTGCGCCTCTTCCAAGAGACGCAGCTCTTGCTGCACCTCTTCCTTTAGTTCCCTCCATACAGATTTTCAAAAATTCGTTATAAGTTCGTTATTTGTGGGCCCATCTTTGGTGCGCCTCTTCCCCGATGCTATTTTACTCTTTTGGTCCGTTCGACGATTTTCTTTCGTTCCGGCTCTCATTTCCAAGCCAGCAGCAGACTTTTTACTCCTTCCAAGACCCGTTTTTGCTTGTCGCAACGAGCATTTACTTATTTACAAAAATTCGACGCACCTTCATTATGTCTCAAGCGAGAGTAAGCGGATATACTTTCCCTCTCATGACAAGAAGAATGATTCCCCATGATGTCTCCAGCGAGAGTAAGCGGACGTACTGTCTCTCTCAAGACGTGATGATTAACATTTATCCAAACAGTTTTCCCTCCAGCAGTTCCCAGCCGTGTCCTGCTACTTGCAATATTTTCCCAAAGATTATCCAAACAATTTCCTCTCAGCAGTTCCCAGCCGTGTCCTGCTACTCTCAATATTTCGTGTTTCCCCGCGGAGTCCGACGAGGGTGTCGTTCTCCAGAAGTTCCCGAACCCAAAGCCTTCTTTCTTAGGTTCGTAAACCCGAAATTAGGACTTTTTTAACTATATGATCCCACTCCTTCTAGGTTCATAAGCCTTCAAATTCCCCAAACCGATAGAGTTCCTATACCCAACCTCCGGTTTACCCCTTAAGTTGAACTTACTTTAGGCCTCCTTCCCGTCAATGCTTTCCTTTAGGGTCCCACACCCTAGCACAATCCTTATATACCCTTTAGGTCTCACCCTTAGCTCCCATGCTCAACCTTAGCTCCTATGCAACTCCGGAAGCATCTCGAGGAAGAAGTCTCAGGTATGGTCTCTTCTTATGGCTGGCGAGCCTCCTTACGCAGTCTAATGGACTTTAAACGACCCTCCCCGATAGTCGACAGACTCTAAAATGTTCCCGACGACAGGTCCTTGGTTCAGACCCCTTGAGCCGCCTCGCGTCGCCATAGTCGTCAGGTTGTAATCTTCGATTGACCTGATGGCTATACTTTGACTTTTGCCTTGTCCAAGCCTCAGTCAAAGTGGGGGCTCTGAGATTACCCATTTTCGCACCTCCCGCAAACCACCTGGTGATGATTGGGCCGCATGTTTGATACGCGGAACGATTTGTGACAGTTCGTAAGATTATCGTCAAGTGATTGCTCAAATAGTAATGTCGACCTCTTAGTTGTCATCTACATCCCAATACGGTCATTTTGGCAGTAATTAGAGTACATTCGGAGTCCGGGCCTAAAACCGTCTCCATTTTCTGATAACTGTTAAATCCCGAGTCGGAATGTTCTGGAATGTTCCGGATATTTCTATTCCATATTTCATAAATTTTATCTTTTGGCAAATAATATCCCGTAATATTCATATAAGATATTAAGGAAATCTAATTATTTCCGTCCTACCATAACTCAAACGCGGAAATCTTTCTTCAGCAGGAGGAAACCTCCTGGGAATAGACGCAAAGCAGTCTTGCCGCGCCTCTTCCAAGAGACGCAGTGGCTCGCCGCGCCTCTTCCCAGTGCCCTTTCTCGCATGTTTCTCGTATCTTTTTCATATCTTTCCGAGATTCACTTCCAAAGAGTCTCCGAAACCCTAATTCCTTCACGTGATTAGTATAAATAGGAGCTTTCGTTCCTCATATTTCTCACGCGAGTGTCCGCCCTTCTCTTCTCCCTTTGCATTCTAGACTTTGTTCTTACTTTTTGGCGTCTACGTGCTTGAACTTTCGACCACGTAAGCTCGGATCTTTCCGGGTACCAGCCTCTCCGTTGCATGACCGACCAATTTGACCAACTACACCAATAATCAACTTAATTAATTAATCGTTTTCCTCTTACGAGGGCACTTTCTTTGCATTCGCGTCGAGCATCACTAATCGATATCTTAGTCCTTCTCGTTTCGTCAACATGTAAGTCTGAGGGTGTAATCCTTCTTTTATTCATTGTATTATAATTATTGTATCACAATTGTAAGATTTACGTCGAGAATACCATTAAAACCGATTTCTAAAATCATGCTTTAAAACTCTTTTTTACGGATTTCCAGTAGATAACCGTCGAGAAAGGACGCAAAGAATCGCTGCGCCTCTTGAAGGAGCGCGATTCTCGCTGCGCCTCTTCGAGAGGCCGCCGATTCTCGCTTCCTTTCTTCTTCGTTTGTCCTCTGTAATTCGTCCTTTTGTATTGTTTCGTTTTGTTTGTTAATTCTTCGCCATAATAGCATAGTAATCTCACATGTATATTTATCATCATCATTAACATGTTTAATTCATCACAAATCCGACTTAAATCCCTAATAGTCCAATATTTGCGGGTTTTCGTCATTAAATTCAATTCCGGGTTATGGAGATTCAATTTGTTCATATTGAGTTTCTGGAATTCGTCTTTGATATAATTTTCATCTGTTTATTCACATGTTCACCGTATATTCATCATTAGTTCATCGTATTTAACCTAATTAATCAATTTAATTTGTTTGACTCATTAATATTTTTCACTTCTGTCATTATTCCATCATGTGTTAATTCGTTTGCATCCGTCTTGCTCATGTTTTACTGTTTTCATGACCCATCCACATGTAAATAACCTGTTAATCACTTTCATCCGAGTAAATATCATTAAATCGATCATTAAATCACCAATTAACATTAACGGCTTGCAATTACGGCTTCACAGCCAGAACTGAGCCAAGGAACAGACGCAGCGTCTGCTGCGCCTATTCCAAAGGACGCAGCTCTGCTGCGCCTGTTCCTGGCTGAGGTCTGTCCCTGAACTCCGTTTCTGCCTTGACATAGTTTAATTAGTCTACAATTAACTAACTATTAATCGTATTATCACGCTAATCCCTGTTCGTTAATTTATTGATTCTTTCTTTCTTTTTTATTCTTTTTCTCAAATTATCCGTTTTAAAGGTATTTTCGACATAAATCGCCTATTCCGTTGTAATTATTGTAATTTATAATTATTGTATTTCTTTTATTTCTTGTATGTTTTCACATGTAAATGAGCATTAAAATCCTACTTCGACCCAATTGTATGCTAATTACGTGTTTACCGACTTAGTATTAATTCTCACATGCTAGGATTAAAACTTGGATGTTGCATTGCATGCATTATAGCCGACGATATATCAAGTATGAATAACTTCCCTAATCATTAGTAGAGGCCGCTATCGAGGCGGGCGGGATTAGGTGTTCGATCAAAAGAGCTTCCTAATACGTACCCTCACCCCTTACTCCAGATCTCCGTGAACACCCGTGTTCATTGGCATCCACGAGAGTCATTCTAGACATAGAATGCTAAGGGTAACGATTGCTTAGTGTTCATGTCACTACTTTGTGTCTTGACATGACACGAGGTATTCGAACGGTTCCAATTTCCCATAAAAATTGGTGGCGACTCCATACAAAAATGCAAACGCTTGTTTCTCTTTTCCTACCCAAGCGCCCCCGTGGGCGGCCCGCTGTCCACACCTTGTTAATGTACTTAAATAGGTACTCTATGGATCTAGATTGATTACACCATTCGACATTAATATGAGCCCGATATTTCAACAACAACTGAGAGTTATATGGAATGACAAAATCATTTCCCAGGGGCACAACATCTTTAATCACCGTAACTCCTTTCTTGCTTCTCTTGTATATAGGGTACCCATCACCGTCAACCGTTGTTCTCTCGGTGCACGGCTTTGGGTAATATTTTGAGCACTTGTCTCCGACCATACACGGTGATGAGGGCTTTGCTTTACCACATGGTTCATGAAGCATATACTCGCAAACAACACTATGTAAGACGGGATCTATAGTTGGATCAGGAATCTCCGCGGAAATGATTTTGTCGACATCTGCGGCTGTAGGGAATTTGTCCCCCCGATGTAGGAACAATACTATATGGGCATGAGGGAGTCCACGTTTTTGAAATTCAATAGTATAGACGACTGCAAAAAAACGTACATAAATGTCATTAGATTTTTGTACAGTAATGTTATGTCATAAACGATATATTAAGTTAAAAGATTAGCAATTTGTAGTACCTCCTCGCGCTCTTCCAAAAATATGTCGATCCTTTAAGTCCCTAATCAACTCATCGAGCTTCATTTTAAAGACGCGACAGACAATATCTGGACGGTCCTCGGGTCGTAAGCCTCTTTTAGAAACAAATCGTACTATTTTCGGCCACTTTGGATTACAGGTGAAAGTGATGAATAAATTTGGATAATCAAACCACTTGCAAATAGTCATGGTATCAAGGACATTTGCTTTTTTCCACTTGTCACCTTCGGGGAAAGAAGAAGGCACGATAAACCGAATACCCGCCGAAGATGGCTCAACATCTCCTCTTCCAACAGCATTTGAGAGGTTCTTATAACTATCAACTCGAAGTCGATCTTGGTTAAAACGAATGAAATTGAGCCTATGCGATTCGACCAGCATATAACAATCAACTAAAAATTGGTAGAATGCCTTACCAGATAATAAGATTGTTGGAAATTCAACATCTGGTGGTCTCTCTATAAGATGATAAGCAAACCACTCCCTACACGTTGTTTCTTCACGTGGTTGGTCACTCGTGCTAACACCAATAGAAGAAGAACTATGTAGGATACCTGGCCTATACCCATCTTCTCCGGATGGAATTAACAAATGATATTGTAAGGGGGTGTATAAAGGGTGCAACTCAGATATCCGCTGTAAACCACCGCACGACCTTCTGACAATAATATCTCGCTTCTCCATATGTGGACCAATATCTCCCTCAATTAAAGCCGCTACCTGTGAAACTGTTGGAAGATTGTAAGTTCTTCCATCACTTGATCTTCTTGAAATAAGTTTGATACTCACTTCACTGTCTGTATTTAGAGTCAGTCTATCCCTAACCTTCCTAAATATCTTTGCAATTGTATTGTGAGAGTCAATTATATTTTCCAACAATCGTATTAACTCGTCATTGAACCTTGATGGATCCCCTGGACTACAATTAAAAATAAAATTATTGCCTACGAAAAAAAATATTATACAAAAAAAAAATTATTACGGAAAGAAAATATATTTACCTAATGGCATTTTTTCGATTGTGAACTTCCTCTTCCGTGTCATATATGTAAAGTTGACAGAACTTTGGCCTTGCATCTCCGGTCGGTACCAATGGCCCTATCCGATGACAATTTTGACCTCCCATCCTAAAGGTGTACGGTCCTCTACCTTGATTGATGGAATGATCGATTTTACCGCCTATAGAAGTGAATGAGAAAATCGAGTTATAAGTTCTAATGTTTTCTCTATAATGCTTGCTAAATCGATGCTGACCGGTCAACGACTTTATAAGTTCAGGCGGCTGCTGTAGAAATGGGAGTTCAACTTTTCCATCAGAAAAACAAAGTGAGAACTTATTAGGACGTCTTGTACCACGTCTTTTATCTTTTCTCTCCTCAAACCACATCAAGGCGTGACATTTCTCGCACTCATATTCTCCATCACCACAGTCCCAATATCCTTCCCATGCTAAACAGTTTTCAAAACAAAATTCTTAAATTGAGACATAAAAATTAGACTACAATAACCAAAGCATGTTGCAAATCAAATTAAAAATAAAAAGTCATGAATGAACTAACCATCATTATTTAACGGCACTGAAGTATTTTGCTGAGTTCTCGAAGATTCTCCATGTGAATATGATGCATTAAAAACACAACTACCGAGTGATTGTTCAATTCGGTTTACAGACGGATTCACTTCACTGAAAGCTTCACCATATTCAGCACATATATCTCTCACTAAGCGCTCAACAACATCGGTCGGACTACATATAAGTCTACACAACGTTTTTAATAAAAATTAAGACTTTCACAAACGTTAATACATGTTAAATGTAAAAAAGTAAATATAGATATATACCTGTCACGTTGAAGGTTGCTGGTGTAAAATTGACTGTATTTTGAGAAACGTCACTATGAACATTACCAGCATGTTTCATAGAGAATCGCGACTGTCTTTTTTCTCTTGTCGTTCTCGCCCGTAACTGATTAGGCGTTAGAAACATAGAATAAGAGTGTTGGCATATGATGGAGTAGGATCATTAGAAACATTACTTGGAGAGGTTGTTATCGTTAACTGTTCACTTACGATTGTTCTTCTGCTTCGATGACATGGGGTATGAGAAACTGAAATGTTCACAGTTGGTACTGCCGTATTATAAATTTTTGAAAACAACAAATGAAAAAGGATAAAAATTAAAATTGAAAAACTTGAATATATGTATTAAAAATAAAGAAGTACCGTTCGTAATGTCAGATAGCGGTACTCGAGGATTTGACATTGATTGTTGCGAATTGTCCGTAGTCACCAAGTTTCTTTGTGGTATCTGAACACCTATATTCGTGAAGCATAATGGGAAAGACGAATTATGTCAGACGTTATGTTTTTATTCACCTTTTTATATCGTAAAATACATTGCCCGTATGTGAACAAATACCGAACAAATATTAACGCCACACAATATAAAACTTGAGCTGAGAACAATAGGAATTGGGCTGCACCGTCCACATTGCCCGTCAAGCCCAATTTCAAGAAAACTCTAATTATTACCCACACTATATATACCCATCCCTACCCAAAGAAACCCTAAAATTTCCGTCTCTCATTTCATTACACCGCCTCCGTTTTTTTCTCCCTCTCTCTGTTACTTGCTCTGACTAAAAATCTACTTCTCTCACTACAAATCACACACTCCCATCTCCTCCCTCGTGCTCCCTATTGCATATTCGCACCCATGGCGTCGCCTACATCTATTTACCGCATGCAGATTGACAATCATGAAGAAGATGAAGGTTTCCAATTCTTGTTGTTAGATGCGTCTATTGAACATGATCTGTTGAAGGTAATTTCATTATTCATCTCTTCTTTTATGTTTTTTACGCCGACAAAATTCATATTTTCACATTATTTTCGATTTATTCTTAAATGATTGTTTAGATGCTTGCATGTAACAATTGATGACAGTATTTGACTGAAACATGTTCATTACAAAATTGACATGCAAATTAATATTTAAGATGAATTTCGTTGTTTGCGTTTTTTGACACTTTTATTAGACCTATGAGTATATTGAGTTACAAATGCTATTAACAAAAAAAAATCCTATTTTGTTAATTTCTATAGCGATTTGGTTCATAACGTATTCAATCTGTTTTAAAAGAGACGTTAATTTTTTTTTTAATTGAGTTGTTATGTTAGTCTTGATTTTTTATCACTGTTATTGAAAATATTGCCTAAAAATCTGAAAATCTGACTATAGGATCCGTGGTTGTTTTATTGTTTTTCGAGTACTCATACATCTATGATTGTCAACCAAAACAATGTACATGCATGTATATTTCAGATATGTTAAAAAACCAGTCATTCAAGTATGCTATGTTTTTGGTGATGTTACAAATAAAAACCCTAGATTCATTAATTAAAATTCCATACTGTCGCATTTTATAGTCGTCTTTTAGTGTTTATAATTAATACCAGAAAGTTGTACAGTTGGGTGCATTCATGCATGTCCTGTTTTCAATGAATTCATGTGATTATTTTGTCCATTTTATTGAATACTTTAATGATTCAATTTGTTGTAATTTTCAAAATTACGTTGACCATTTTTGTGAAAGTATAATTTAATTAAATGGACAAAATAATTATTATTTCACCTAACCTAACACAATATGTTTTACCTGGCCCAACCCAATCCATTATGACCTAACCCATTATAATTTGTGTTTAGAGCTGGACAACCCAATTTGGGTAGAACCTTACCTACACTTGGGTTGACCCGACCCAACCCAACATGAGTTGACCCGACCCAACCCAACATGGGATGACCCGACCCAACCCAACAAGGGTTTTCACCCGACCCAAACCCAACATGGGTTTTCACCCGACCCAAACCCAACTTTGGTTGACCCAACCCAACCAACTTACGTTGACCCAACCCAACCTAACACGTTGACCTAACCCAATCTAACCCAACCCAACCTGACTCGTTGACCTAAACCAATCCAACCCAACCCAACCTGACTCGTTGACCTAACCCAATCCAAACCAACCTGACTCATTGACCAAACCTAACACAAACCAACCTAAGTAGTTGACCAAACCTAACACAACCCCTGGGTTTGACCTACCTCAATCCAACCCAATGGATTTAACCTAACTCAATCTGACCCAACCAACCCATCCTAACCTGGTACACCCTAACCTAAATCAAGCTGATCTGACACAACACAACCTCGACCACTTTAGATGCTTTCACACTTGTACTTCAGTTAAGGCAGCCAAATTTTATCAATTCATTGTTTATATTTGTGAAGTTCATTTACTTGTAATTGCTGGTTTTAATCTAATGTTAAGAAACTATACTAACAATTGTTACACACTTTATTGCAGATACTATATAGACATCTTCATTTGTGAAAAGTTAAGTATGTTTGTTAATTTTGTTTTTGTACTATGCATTTCACTTGTATATTATCCTTTCTACAAAATATTGAACTCACCTTCCTAAATTTTGCTTGTTTCAGAAACAACATGAAGCTTCCAAATTCTATGTTAAGTTAAGTTCAACCATTTTATATTTTTGAAACTTCTCTTTTTAAGAAATTATCATGAAGATTATATTAATGTAACTGTTTTATTAACTTGCAGGATATATACATTGGTTAGATGGGGTGATGCAGATTGTTCATAAAAGATAAATGAAAAGTTAAGTTACCATCAACACTTTGTAACTATATTATTAATTAAAACATAAAAATTAGGAATCATACATACTGTTCTCTGTGTTTGTCGCCTGATGTCTTCCTCTTTTTTTCCTGCTTCTACTTGTATTCCCGATTTCCATGTTAAACACAACAATGTTTGAATGCTTCCCAAGTTGATTTTACAAAAGTAGTGCAACTGATGACAGATTTTTATTGCTTATCTATGCATATTTGTTTGATTGATTGTTATTGTATAAAACAAATTTCTGGGAATTGTTTGACTAACATTATTTCTACTTTTACCAATAACTACTTAAGTTTAGCCCACAATGCCCCACTTATTTATAAACTGCTGTTAGTTAGTTATGTCAGTGTAACATAACTGTTCCAACAGTCATTTACACGAACCTAACTGAACATTTTTTTTACAGAATTTCTTGTTCTTTCGTTCCCCGTCTAATTAATGTACTCGTTTTTTTCAAACAGTTGTTGTAAAATTGTACAATTTTCTCTATCTGATTTTTTAATGCGATGATTTTTAATGTATGTCATTTAGGATTATACAAACTGACCCGTTTTTTTCCAGAATATTATGTGTACTCGTGCTTTGTCTAATTAATGTATCATAGTACTGTATTTTTAAATAAACTTGGGTCATAACTTTAATTATTATAATGACTAAAAACATGTATCATAAACTGGAAATGAAATGTAAAGAAATATATTAGATAATGTGGAGAAAATTACATTAAAGCTACGTGAATTTTAAATAAAATAGTACATACTACATAAATAAGATTTATTTAAAGATGTTGCTAGCTTATCCAGTATGATTCATCTTTCCCTTCTTGCTTGCTGGTTTTATATTGCATCCAATCGTTGCTGTCCATAATGCTCCATCTTTGAAGAGTAGTTGCATCCGTTTGTCCTTCAGCTTCTTTGATTTTCTGCATTATAAATTTGCTACACATCTACCTTATCTATGACTGCCTATATTGTTCTATTATAACATGAAATTAAATTGGTCCAAAACAGTACGACAAACCAAACAAAGTCCTAAAACAAAAACATCAAGGTCCTTAAAAACATTGTCCATAAATTGCTTAAAATTTGAAATGGTTTTTAGAAAGCCAACGGCTGCTTGCCCATCTTAATTTCCTTCAATTTTGTTGCAGATGATTTGTCAGATGCCTCAGTCACCAGCTCGACTCCTTTATGTGGTGTGATCTCTTCAGAATTCTGCACAGGTTCGGACTCAACTATTTCTCTCATTTGCTCCTAAAAAAATTGGTTACTGAAAAAAACATTTGTATTAGAATTGTAATTGACATCAGAAATTTCAATTTAGTTCAATTCACCATCATTGAGTCTGTATTTGTTGTGTCCCTTGTTGAAGTTGAAATTGTTTGTTCCTAAAGCAGAGAACGATATGTATTTATTAGTTAATGAAAACTACAAATGTTAAGTCATTATAAATCAGTCACTAATTGATGTCATACCTTTCTTGCATTATTCATAGCATCCCACTTAACAATTGTTCTTGGATCATTACATAAACTGATCACCCCATATGAGTTTGATTTTTGCTCAATGTTAAACAATTGGTTAATCCTTATTTTTGCCACAAATGTCCTTTCAAGTAAAGACCTGAAATCTGGGGGAGGGACGACAGTGTAGATCTGAAATTATATGTAAACATTAATCAATAACATTATAACTTGCTTTTATATTTCTGTAATTTGTATGTAAATGAGTTTATTGTTACCTCATCTTCATCAAGGATTGCTTGTGCTGTTTTCCCAAGTAATTCAGCCATTACATAATCCCAAATAATGAATTGAGTAAATTAACAATTACTCCCTTTTATAAACCACTTTTCTAAAATAACTCCCTTATGAAAATTTTTTAATAATTTACTCCCATAAAATGTTTTCAGTTCAAAATTTGCACCCATTTCGTCTTTCCGGTGACATATTCCGTCGGTTTTAAAATTTTCAGGTTAGAAACCCAATTTAATGACGAAAATGCCCTTATGTTGTTATATACTTCAAGTTTTCAACTCTCACTCCTATCCACCGGCACCCACTACCAGCCACCACAACCAACACCGACTACCACCACCGCGCATATTTGAGTAACCACCCGCACAACCGACATACTCACCCACGACGTCCTGCACACCGACCCCGAGACTCCCACTATTAAAACTCCCAGATCTACAACAAACACATTCAATCTTGCACCAAAAACAAAATGGAGAAAATCACATCCAATAATTTCTTTGCTTTTTGACCAAAAACAATTGGGAAATGAAAAATTGGGGTTAATTTCTGGGTTAAGAAGAACCCAATTGTTTCACATTCAATAATTCTTTCTGCCGGGTTCGGGCGGATACTTGATCTTGTTTGAACGAGATGGATGTGATTTGGGCTTATATATTTTTTTTCCTCATGTTCATAGTAAATAAATGAAGAACAACTGAAGGTTGAGGTGAGGTAGAGGGTTTGAGTTTTATTTTCTTTGTTTTTGTTTACAGGAAGAACGAGGGAGAAGAGGAGATTGGAGCTTGTTTTTATTTTAATTGTTTGTAAATAAATGGGGATAAGTAGTGAAAGTAGTGATGGATACTAAAATAAAATAATCGAAGAAATGAGAAATTGGGAAATGAAAAAATTGATCAAACCCAGAAAATTTACAGGAATCTTTTAATTCCTTGGACATGCATGTGAGCGAAATTAGGTGACGAAAATGATGGTCCGATACCGAGGGTGGTGTTTCAGGGGAGAGCAGATGGTCGTGATTTGAGGAGGAGGTAGGTGGTGAAAATGGTGGTCCAATGAATAGGAGGAATGGTTGAATGAGAGGATGATAGAACAAAAGAACAAATAATACACAAGGGGCAAAACGGTCATAAAAAAATATTTTTCACCTGAATGTATAAATGGGTGCAATTTTTGACCTGAGACCATTTTATGGGAGTAAATTATTAAAAAGTTTTCATAAGGGAGTTATTTTAGAAAAGTGGTTTATAAAAGGGAGTAATTGTTAATTTACTCTAATGAATTCAACCAAATTTGAAGCTTCATATGTAACAAAAAAACTTAACTTGAAACCTGCAAGACAGTTTTTGTTTAAAATGTATTCAATTTTGTACTTGTTTGAAGAACTATTAAATAAGCTAATAGCAATTATTTAAACCTTGGAAGTGGTGATGGCACGCCCAAACCCTTCATTGTGCAATTGTTGTTAACTTTTTCCATGTCACAATACCACAACCCATCTTCCTCTTGCTTCACTTTTGATCTGCATTGTTCGCATGAGTAGTAGTACCAACTATTACCAGATGTATCTAATTCAATAATCTTTGCCGTAGTGACATATGCCCCTCCTTTGGTTAAATTTGTTATCTCTGATAAAGTTTTGATGTTTGCACTTGCGAGGATGGGAGGATGGTGCGCAGTAGTTTCTGGAGCCCCAAAGACGGGCCCATCATCATCTGGAAAACTGGTAATAAAAATGGCTTAATTAATTTAAGCTAAGCTGAAATGGAAAAGTAAAAAAAAAAATTCAAAGTGTTTTTGGACTCTATTTGGGCTGTTTCATTTTCTTGTGTATTTTTCTGGACTGTTTCATTTTCTGGACAGTTTCTGGACTGTTTCATGTTCTTGTGCATTTTTCTGGTCAATAACTATGATTGCATTTAATATTGCCCTAAAGACGATCACATCACATAAAATGGATTTAGTTGTCATACCTATTGTTGAACACGTTCACCTCATTCATATTTGGATTAACCAATATCTTTGTTGCACCCCATGTTGAGGTGATGCTAACTTCCCCTGCATAGTAGAACATAATGAGTGAATTTTATTCCAACATTTTTTTTCTTATACTTTGTATGTAATCAAAGTGTTTGTATTGCTGAATTTGCTTTTTGAAGGACCAGAATTTTATACCTTCATAAACAGAACGTTTCACGAATAGCATAACCAACGTTGGCTTTGGTTTGTTAATGAACTATTACTCGATTTCTGAAATTTGCTCAACATAGTCCCCAAACAATGAGCAGCACAAGTTTTGGTTCCTGAAAAAACAGTTTGTAATGATTATGTTGTGATTGTGTTAAGTTTAATATATCGTTTATAGAATATAGTTCATTACAGTAAACTTACAGATTATTGCCCAAAACAATAGTCCTCCTTCTCTTGCCATGACTGTCTTTTAGTGGATAAACGTGCTCCAAGTTTCCAACCTTCCAATTACATCTGACCCAGAATTTTTGACTCTTGTTAGTTAACATTTATGATGCATATATGAAAACAAAATCTAGGCAATTGTTGCTTACCAATATAAAGTCTATTCGGCATTGCACCAAAGACCACCTCATTGAAAGTTTAGAAAGCATGGGTAGAAAGTGGTATATCTGCATTAGGAATGGGTGCCACCCTAGTGCTGTACTCGAACCAAATCTTGCACGGGTGAATTGTTGCCATGTCAAGTCCTACTCCGTTTGATGATATGCCGAACCTTCTAATTTTGTATGTGCTCCCTTCATTAAGGTGCTCTAAGAAAAGGCGAGTCAGCCTCTGGTTGATTGATGCCTGAATGGTGTCTCCCTGCATTCATTCATATTAGTTAATCACTTGTCACAATTGTTTAAAAATTGTCACAGAAAAAAGGAGACTTACATTTTGGTCGATTAGGATGAGTTCTACCCCTTTCACGTCATTAGGCTTTGTCTCCGACTTTCTGTACCACAATCTCATAACCCGAACAGTTAGTTGCTCCGTCCTCCCTGTTTCTTTGGTGATGCTCGAAATTGGAATACTCTGGATGTGTGCCATAATCTCAAGGTTTTGTTTATCTTTGCAATGTTGAGTTTTGTGTAAGATACTTTGAATGTTTGCACTTCTATTTATGAGCCAATATAACCTTTTATTAAACCCTAAATTCTCCACTACTGCCATTAGCCCACAACTCCACTCCTTTAAAACAGCTGTAACTGTTGCCATGACATATTTAACTGCATATGCCATTATCTCAGAATAAACCGATTATCTGATTTTAATGCAGTTTCGAATTTGAAGTTTGGACGGTCCAAGTGTATTTATCATGACGATATTAACGTTGCCTATCATTCGTACTTGTAGAAGTAGAAATTACTCGGTAGCCTATCATTGTCATCTTCCCAATTCGGAGTGCGAGACTGATAGTAAAATTGCCAGAATTTGTGCTCCAAGTACATAAATCCTCGGTAACGAATGACTTTCTATACAGATCTGAGAGGATTATTTTTTCTAAAAATAACATATTTTAAAGTTTTTCGACTGTCAACTTATCGTGTTGTTATTATTTAAAAAATATTTATTAAAACAATTGGGAATTATTTATTATAAAAATATTAAAAAAATTATATTAAAAAAATTTTAATCACTTGTAAATTAAATTAAAATTTATTTGTTTTTGTTACAGTAAAAAAAATCAAATTTCCTATAAATTCTAGTTGAAGACTAAATTAACTCGGTTGCCTATCATTCACCTACCATTTTCGGTGTGCGCGGCTGATAGTTAAGTTGCCGAGTTTTATATTCCAAGTAAATACTCCGTCATAATAGATTTTTTCAACAAAATTTTTGTGCCATGTAGTTTAAAAAAATTATGTTGTGATGTTGTTACTGCATGGTACAATAATATTAACCTAAATACATGAATATTTTATACTCAAAGTAAATATTCCGTCAAGATTTATTTTTTAAACAAAAATTATTGTACCATGTACTTTTAAAAAATTATGTATGTAATTCATTTGCGTTTTATGTTCGATCCCGTATATAAATGTAATTCCTTCCTGAAATTATGAAATTTTATTATTGTGTAATTTTGTTTTAAAAATTATGTAATTCAATTTCATTTACTCGCATTTGTAATTCATTCTCCGTATATGTTATTAATTTTATTTACACGGAATGTATAAAAATTTTCATAGTATTAATTCATAGAATTTTTTCATAATATGATTTCATAGTATTTGTTGTAAGACGGAATTTATCGCATGTTTGAAAAGACGGATATCTGAATAAATAAATACATTGCGACTCTCTGGTCCCACCATAACATGAATTTCCAAAAAAAAAAGGCTGCATTTATGACGTGGCACACTAAGGATTGAGTGTTGTCTTTTGTATTAATATAGATAAGATTGGTAATACGTTAACTTCATTTAGTTTTGTAAGTTTATAAAAAGTACTGTTTTTCTTAAATTTTTAGAAACTTTTTAGTGTAATTGCATGTAAAGAAATAATTTCCTGTGTAATTGTGAACTGATTCGTTTTATTTTACCTTTGAAATCTTATATTTGTATTGTAGGATATTAAGAAATACATTCTATGCAGTTGCTTTCTTCTGAAAATTATATCTCAAATACGAAGCGTAGGTGACTTTGGAAATCTACAAGGAAATTTTAAGGTAAGTATTTTCTGATATTTGTTATTTGATATTATTTAGTACTGTTCTTAGCGTTATACAATTGTCATGTCAATTATTTTTTTTTTAAAAAAAATCTTTGTTAAAGTAACATAGTTACGTAATTCCGGATTTTAAATTTACGAATTATAAAATTTATACTTAGAACAAAAAATAGAAAATGAAATTACATGATAACTTTACCTAATTATGCTATAAAAATACCGTTTCAATTAGATGTTATTCAAATTTGGTTTTTAATACATTTTTGTAGATATACACTACTACTATTTAATGCTTTCGGAAATTGTATTTACGATTTATAAATTATGTACTTTAAAAAAAATTGTAAATACTGATATATCTATGTTATTTTCATAATTTTCATTTTATATTTTAAAACATTTTTAGTATCGCATATAAAATGTCAAGATTACGGTGAATACACTTTTTGTTTCAATAGAACGATAAATAATTCAACTCAAAGTATTAAAATAAGCATAATGAGCGTTAAAATTAAAACCCCTCTCACAACGTTGATTCCCAGTTAAATTATAGTTGAAAAATGAATGTGAAGCTACTATCAACGAAATCTAATTACTTAAATACGAGAGGGACTATAGTGTTATTACATCAGTTAGCTTACATAACTTAAACTTATTTTCTGTAAGGGATGAAATGAGTTTAGCTTTACTTAAAACATTTACATAGAAAAATTTTCAGTTTTAGTTTGAATAATTCATTTAACAGTTGATAAGAACAATCGGACCGTATATTTGTTCTACCAAATTGTTTGAAACAAGTTTCATAAATGTCTAAAGAATAAAATATACGACACTATATTCAATGTTGGAAATACAATAGGAAAGTACTACCTAATCCAAACAATACGAAATTTACGCAAATACACAGTTTAAAGTCAACTGTTTTACGAGGTATAAAATACATTGTAAATTAATGGCGTTATCATCGACATACAGTCAGGTAGATGTTTTGAAATGTTTTTCTGTAATAAAATTATAAGATGGTGAGGGAATAATAAAGTTTACTTAATGTTTTTCTTTAAAGAAAAAAAGTTTTGTTGTGTAATTACTCACGTACTAGAAGGATAGAAGACGAAATAGAATGCAAAAGGTTATCTATTTCGTCATTGTAAATGAAATATTAAGTTTATTGTTCTTTGGTTTCCAACTAATTTTGTCTTTTACTTAATTAATAAGTATTTTAAAATAAGTTAAAGATATCTTATCTACTATAATTTTACTTTTATAAATTTTGTTTTTTCGTATGTAGGCATTAAATTATTATTAAATTTAATTACAATTCCCCTTTATCGTTGCCGATATTTGTTTCTCTTTGAATAATTTATTTTTATTAAAATTTATGGCATCTATACAAATTTTATTTATATTTAAATGTTACGATGTAAATTGTACTTTTAAGAAAGTTAAAAATTTATATGTCTTTGGCGCATTTACCTGAAATACATTATTTTTCAAATATTTCTCATATTCAAAAAACTAAATTGAAATAAAGGTTGATATTATATTTTTTATTTGTAAAATATTTATTGAAGAATTTTATTGTTTTAAAACTCTCTGTAACTAAAAATCGATTAATCGATTCTTGATCAAAAGGTTAGGAAAACTAGACATGGTGAGACAGTGTTGCTTAGGTTCTTTGGTCTAACCATGAGGTTGAGGAGGCTACATGGGAGGTGGAAGAGGCTATGAGGGTACCCGTCTCTTTTTTATTAGGTATGTGTGGTTATGGGAACGTAACCTTGTTTCTTTTAGGGGGGTAGGAGATGGTCGCATAGAGTTTTTGCATGTTTTATGTGGGTTTTGGTATAGTTAGTAGTTGTTTTGAGTCGGGTTGAGTTTTGTTTTGGGAGGTGTGTTTTGGAGTTTTGTGTCGAGTTTTGTTTATGTTGTTGTATCGGGTTGGTGTTAGTGTGTTTTTGTTTTGTTGTGGTTTGAACTTCGGAAACGAAGTTCTTTTTAAGGAGGGAAGACTGTAATACTACGGTTTTATGGGTCTTAGGGTACTCTATCAAGTGGGGCTTACTCTGTCGAGTAAGTATGGTATTACGCAAAACAGTAGTCTGTCTGATGGGTACTCTGTAACACCCCACAGTAATTGAAGAGATCAAGTGATAGGCTTAAATGACTAGTGCTTAAAGGGATTAGAAGTACTACCCATATCCACAAAGTGCACTTTCTTTTATGGTCATCCATGCGAAAGAACTCCAAAGTTAAGCGTGCTTGACTGGGAGTAGTCTTAGGATGGGTGACCTCCTGGGAAGGTTTTCGGGATGCGCATGAGTGAGGACAAAATGCGCTATAAAGGATCCGTGTTGATCTGTGGGCCATGTACACAGCCTGGTGAGCTATCATAAGTAACCGCTCCCGACCCGGTTTGGGCCGGGGTGTTACAAGTGGTATCAGAGCAACCCTGCGACCGCGTGGTGATTGGAGGCAGTTGTTATACGCTCCTGGAGGCAGTGGTTATACGCTCCATTGTGATCACACACCTAGCGGGGGAGGATTCTGGGTTAGCGGTTATGCTCCCAGGCGCAACGAGGACGTTGCGTTCTTCAAGTGGGACTAATTGTAACACCCCACAGTAATTGAAGTGATCCAGTGATATGCTTAAATGAGTAGTGCTTAAAGGGATTAGAAGTACTACTCATATCCACAAAGTGCACTTTCTTTTATGGTCATCCATGCGAAAGAACTCCAAAGTTAAGCGTGCTTGACTGGGAGTAGTCTTAGGATGGGTGACCTCCTAGGAAGGTTTTCGGGATGCGCATGAGTGAGGACAAAATGCGCTACAAAGGACCCGTGTTGATCTGTGGGCCATGTACACAGCCTGGTGAGCTATCATAAGTAACCGCTCCCGACCCGGTTTGGGCCGGGGTGTTACAAGTATTGTAACACCCGCGAATTTCCCATTTTGACATTTAAAGTTTATTAAACCGTTTAACCACTTTATTATATATTTTTGAATTATTCAATTTAATTAATTTTATGTCAAACACGATTTTTATAAACGTATTATATAAAAGCTCGTTTATATAAAAATACGTACGGTTAAATTATATCTTTAAGGCATGATTTATATAATAATACATGTATACGTATTTTTGGTCGGATAATGTGACTGTAATAATAATAATCTTCGTCTCAATTTCCGTCTAGCTATAGACCGTCACATTTCCACTTGTGAGTCTAACCTTTCTCGACCTATCCTATATTGACAACACATCACACCCACCTAACATCCTACACTCTACTTGTAAAATATCTCTTTATTATATGTTTATATATTATTATTATTACTATTATTATTATTATTATTATTATTATTATTATTATTATTATTATTATTATTATTATTATTATTATTATTATTATTATTATTATTATTATTATTATTATTATTATTATTATTATTATTATTATTATTATTATTACTATTACTATTACTATTACTATTACTATTACTATTACTATTACTATTACTATTACTATTACTATTACTATTACTATTACTATTACTATTACTATTACTACTACTATTATTATTATTACTACTATTATTATTATTATTATTATTATTATTATTATTATTATTATTATTATTATTATTATTATTATTATTATTATTATTATTATTATTATTATTATTATAATAAAGAGTGTGTGGTTGTTGTTGTTTTATACGCACAAAACCCCACCCCCCTTCTTATCTCCTCTTTCTTCTTCCCATCCATTTGAAAACCAACAAAACGCAGCAACAACAACATAAAACATAGCAGCTCCACCATTTTCGACCTCAAAACCCAGATTTCATATTCGTTTCTCAACCAAATTCCATTATTTTTGTACCCTTAGCTTCCCCTCCTCATTCTCCTTCTATATATGTAAGAAAGATGCCACCTTGCCATCTATTTCCGTTCGGACGTCTTACTTTGGACTCGTTTTTCCCGCCTTTTTCCTTCGTTCCTGCGTTTGGGTGTTAGCCGGGACAACTCAGAGTAGCTGTGGACCGGGAGCATGCTATTTTAAAGAGCAACGAGGTAACAATGATAGGTTACTCGACAACCATGTCGAGATTTTCGTCCTACTTGTGGTATTCTTACTCATGTTTAATAAAGTTTAATTCTTTACATTTCTTTACCTTTGGTGCGGTATTGGGTCTCGAATGAATGCTGGAAATGAATGGTATCGTCCTCTGGTTATGAATTGTTGAATAGTGGTTGCGTATGTCCTGTCACGTTTTCTATTGCCATTGCTACTGATAAAGATAGTCTGCTGTGTGGTACAGGTAGTATAGAATTGAAACTCGTTTGTTATCACATTTATTCCCAGGAATAGACACGTGATGTAGATTGGATAAATAGTGTCGGTGTTGATATTCTCGTTAAGCTTGTGTCATTTTGTGTAGCCATGTAAATTATCGAAGTTGCTGCATGTCGTTGGGTTAGATTCGTTTAAGGGGTTTTTAGCTGAGTTTTCCATCACAAATAGCGGGTAAATTGGACTGTTATAGGACGGTTTCGTCCTCTATTTTTGGGACTGTACTTGGCATATTCTGGGTTGTTGTTTTGTGGACCTTTTTGTCTGTCGTGGGTGGTTATTGTAGTATACACCAACGATTGATTCGGGTCGTAATGATGAGAACATTTCCGTCTAAATTTCGTTTCCAAACGAGTGACTGTGTCGGGTCTATGAGAAACCCAGACGGGACTGTTTTGAGTTGGGATGGTGGCTGTCTCACTTAAGTGGTCATATGAGCTAGTCGTGGCTGCATTGGTGGTTGTTTGTGGGGGTGGTGTGGTGTCGCGGCGGCGTCAGTGCGTCCGCGGCTTGTTTGGCTTAGGTAGTGGCTGGGATGGGTGTGTATATATACATATATGTATAATATCCGTCTAAAGCTTGTTCTTATGACCGTCTTTTGGTTTACATGTGTGTTGATTTGGGTGAGTTGGAGTGGTCGTGAGGAGGCCGGGCAGAATCTGGCCGTGGGCTGTGATGCCGGCCCCGGTTGGTTGGACGTAGCGCTAACCACGGTTCGTGACTCGAGTAGTTTGTCACGGTTGTAATGGGTCGTCTTACTCCTTTTGTTTTCCCTTATGGTAAGGGTGTTTGTAATTTGAGCATGGTGCCATGTTTTATAAGTGGGTTGGTTTACATGTTTTATTGTTGGGCCATAGTTGTTTGTTTTATAATTGGATTGATTTATATTCCTTTGTTATTGGGCCAACCTCATAGGATGGTGTAGGTTTACGAGTGACCCAATTGTTATTAGTTACATTTTATCACGTAAATTTTCATATAACGTAAATTATTCATTATCATTCATTATGTCTTATTTAATCGGCATGTTAAATTATAAAATGAGATATTTATCTGCATAAGACAAGTATGAGATATTTATCGTTAAATAATTATTTGTGAAGGGTCATATCCTTGATAATGTCTTGTATTGTTCGGTGGTGTGAGTCGTGGTCCTATCGGACACTAGGGGTGAGCCATAGGCCCTCTAGTTGCGATATGATCGTCGGGACTGATGTTCCCATCCGTACTTATGGTGAGATGCAAGCCATATATATGAGTGTGACATTAATAATCCCGTCCCATGTACTTGTTTGTTGTACTGGTTTATTCTATTTAACCGGCACTTATAATTATGAAATGAAATGTTTATTTATATGTTACAAGCATGAAAAGGATATTATAAATAATTGCTTGTAAGAGTCGTATTCTTGTAGAAATGCCATATTACCATCGTATGTGCTTGACATACTTTTTGCCCTGCTTGTGATGTTCTGGCAAGCATGGGTTTGACCTACTCGTGCTGTTCTGGCGAGTACGGTTTTGGCCTACTTGTGTTGTTCTGGCAAGTACGGATTTTGGCCACTTGTGCTGTTCTGGCAAGTGAGTCTTATCTTAGTCTTTCCGCCACTTTCGTGCTGTTCTGGCGATTGGGGTACTCGGTCTCTTTAGTAGTCGAGTCTTGGGTGCGTGCTGTGCTGGCGCACGTCGAATCGGGATGTACACCCGAGAATCTGCAGATTTAGACTAGGACCGTATTATTATCGTAGTCCTACCCGGGGAAATTATAGTCTAAGAGTGATAAATGTCTTGTATTATTTGGATGGTTACTTTGGTCATATCTCATTGAAATACGTGCTCGTGGCTAAGTGGCCGTGTTGGTTTCCTTGTCCTTCTTTTCCATTTATTTATTGTTGCTTATGCCTTACTTGTTTATTCCATCATTTCTTTTACTCTTGTTCGTTTAAACACATATAATCCCATGTTTAGTTATGATTCGATTCACTCTTGTCTTATCTAATATGATTGTTTGTTTACGTTCTTTGTTATGTTCGTTTCGACATATTGTGGCTGGGAGAACCTTGAGTTACTCCCCACTGACTGTGGCGTTCATGTTTACATGAATGACAGGTATTAGTGATGCATTCATGGGGTGAAGACATGTGTGAGCTAGCGAGCACTTCGGCCTAGTAGTTGATTTATTAGGATTGTTTAGACCTACTTTTTATTGTATTGTCATTCGAGGGATATATTTTCCCTCACCTCGACTATCACGTTTGTATAATTTAAAATCTTTATTTCCGCACTCTTTATTTATGTTTTAGATTTTGGTGAACCCGCGTTTTAAATTTTAAAAAGTTTCAAAAATTCCCTAAATTTCCGCATTTTATTTTTCCGCGTTATAGCGGGAGTTCACAGTTGGTATCAGAGCCTATGTTGCTCCCGACGCACACACGTGTACCCCAAATTTAAATTGAACTTGACCTTGAATAATAAATGAGAGATGGGTAGACTTAAGGACCTAAGGTGGTAGTCTGTAGTGTGTTTGCTCTTTGTTAGGTTCTAACATGTTTGTTCATTGTCATTTAATAATTTTTGTGCCCTTGGATCAATGACTGTAACCTACCAATGTGGTGATCAAGATTTGGTGCCTATTGCTGAGGATTGAAGATTTGTTCTACTTTGAAGGACGGTTCTACTTCCTCGAAGATGTTTCTCATTCTTTGTGTATCTTGTCTTAATCTTTATCTCTTGGTGCTTATCCCTCTTCTAAACTTTCTTCTATTTTGCTTAAAAGCTACTCTGGTACTCCTAACTTGTCCTTTGATCCTTGCTAATCTCTCTTAACGCCTTTTTATAGTACTCTTTATTTTGAGGAATGTTGACCTTAGTTGGAAATTTTGACTTTTGAGGAGATTGTTCGTGTTTTGACCCTTAAACCTGGTTTTGAGAGGATTTGATGTTGGAAAGACTTAGGTAGTGTGATGAGACATACTTGATGGTTCTTATACCTAGATCCTTGATAAAGTGAGTATATTTGATTGATGGATTTTGTGTGTCAAGTGTGAGTTGTGTTGGTTACTAAGGTTATAGAACCTGGCTTTGTTGTTTATGTTTGGGATACTAGTGCTGAGTACTTGACCTAAGGTGGATGAAATTGAATGGTGAAATTGAGGATATAGGATTGACTAAGTGAGTAAAGTTTGTGATTAACTTTGGTAGTTGCTTTGGATTGAGGGTTTTACTATTTGAGAAACCCATGGTTGACACTAGTTGGATATGAGTATAACTTTGTTGGAAACCTTGACCAGTTGACCTTGATCTTGTGGAAGTTGTTCGTGGATGTTTGAGGATTTGGAGTGATGAAATCACACTTATAGTGGAGTACCATGTTTCAGGGGATAAATTAGGATGAAGTAACATAAGTGATTTGAGGAAATCCTTAGAAGTGTTTTGGTCATAAGTTTTGTCGTTGGGAAGTTTTCGAAACCGTTTAGGCTGATGTTGTTATTTGGGATTCGAGTACTTGGCGTTTCCTTCTTGTCTAATTCCCTTCTTCTTTGATCATAAGCGTTACCGATCATACCTCTCTTCCCCGCTTCATCTTGCTCCTCTTTTAAGTTTGATGCTAGTAACCTATAAAGCTCTATCTTTGACATCCTTGTTGATTTGACTTTGAACCTTGCCCTGTGAAATTCATCATAGCTCTTTTCATTAGTTAGGTTTGAATCCTCTTGACATACTTGTATTTATGATACCTAAGTTCTTCTCTTTTCGTACAATTTCTAAACGTTTCAAGCTACCATTTTTGATTCGTTGTTAATAATCTATATTACTCTTACAAAACTTTACCTATTTTAAAAGGGTTTGAAACTGGAAAAAAAAATTGATCTAGTTCCCTATTTGTTCTTTGGGTATAAACTCATTTATCATGATTTTAATTGCTAAACCCGAGATTTCTTTAAAGTTTATCCGATTTCTGTTAACTTGGATCTATTTATGATTTCTTTGACAAAGTTTAATATCATATTTTCAGGAACTTGACTCCTTATTTAGTTTAAAAGTGAAATCTTCATTTCTATTTTGGCTGTTACAAGAGAAAATTTGAGTGGATCGCCTTTTTCTTTTGATTTTGACGTTGATCGGATGATAGAACTCGTTATTGGAGAAGTTCGATAACTTGTTCTACGCTTGTCGGCGATTGATTTTTGTTTTAAATCTGTCTTTGACTTGGAAAGTTAGCGTTCTTGTGTGCACGACAAGAGCAATTTCGTTCCATGAATGAGACTTACACTTTCGAAAACTCTTCATTAATGTTTTTGAAAGTATTTTGATTTTTGATTTACGCGAATAATTTAATTTTCGATCGGGTTCTGTCGGAAAATTTTAATTGAAACTTTTGAAAGAATTTTGATTCTTACAATAAGTAACCTTTAAAATGTTTTGGTTACCGATTCCAAAGTTTCAGTCTTATTTTATATAACCTTTCATTTCTACTTTCAAGTTTCGAGGACGAAACTTTTTGAAAGATGGGGTGATTGTAACACCCGCGAATTTCCATTTTGACATTTAAAGTTTATGAAACCGTTTAACCACTTTATTATAAATTTTTGAACTATTCAATTTAATTAATTTTATGTCAAACACGATTTTTATAAACGTATTATATAAAAGCTCGTTTATATAAAAATACGTACAATTAAATTATATCTTTAAGGCATGATTTATATAATAATATATGTATACGTATTTTTGGTCGGATAATAATAGTGACTGTAATACTAATAATCTTCGTCTCAATTTCCGTCTAGCTATAGACCGTCACATTTCCACTTGTGAGTCTAACCTTTCTCGACCTATTCTATATTGACAACACATCACACCCACCTAACATCCTACACTCTACTTGTAAAATATCTCTTTATTATATATTTATATATTATTATTACTATTATTATTATTATTATTATTATTATTATTATTATTATTATTATTATTATTATTATTATTATTATTATTATTATTATTACTACTATTACTATTACTATTACTATTACTATTACTATTACTATTACTATTACTATTACTATTACTATTACTATTACTATTACTATTACTATTACTATTACTATTACTATTACTATTATTATTATTATTATTATTATTATTATTATTATTATTATTATTATTATTATTATTATTATTATTATTATTATTATTATTATTATTATTATTATTATTATTATTATTATTATTATTATTATTATTATTATTATTATTATTATTATTATTATTATTATAAAGAGTGTGTGGTTGTTGTTGTTTTATACGCACAAAACCCCACCCCCCTTCTTATCTCCTCTTTCTTCTTCCCATCCATTTGAAAACCAACAAAACGCAGCAACAACAACATAAAACATAGCAGCTCCACCATTTTCGACCTCAAAACCCAGATTTCATCTTCGTTTCTCAACCAAATTCCATTATTTTTGTACCCTTAGCTTCCCCTCCTCATTCTCCTTCTCTATATGTAAGAAAGATGCCACCTTGCCATCTATTTCCGTTCGGACGTCTTACTTTGGACTCGTTTTTCCCGCCTTTTTCCTTCGTTCCTGCGTTTGGGTGTTAGCCGGGATAACTCAGAGTAGCTGTGGACCGGGTGTTGGAGCTTGTGTCCTCCACAAATTAGTGTGATAACATTTGTAAATCTCTTACAGGTTCACAAGGGTATACTTCGTATTTAATCAGTTGATTAACGATTACCTAATAACGGTTGGCTTGCTAGAAAGTTTGACGTCATTATCATACAGATGGCGGTGATCAACTGGTCCCTAAAGGTCACACCTATATGATGTGTTTGAGAGATGTGGTTATAGAAATATGATCACATTGATGCCTTATATGACTAAACAGTTAGTCAATGTGTTGATGAGACAATTATTTAATGAAGATTAAATAATATTAGTTGAGACGAATTAACTGTCAATTCGTAAATTGAATATAATAAGTTATATTTAATTAAATGTATGTAATGTTAGCTTGGACGAATTAATCTGTTAATTCGTAATTAAATTTAATCGGTTATATTTAATATCAACAAGATGAATGTGTCATAGTGGTAATAGTTAGGGTACTCAAACCAATAGGTCATGGGTTCGATCTCACTAGATGACAATTTAACACATTTTATACATTTTTGGAATAACCGAAAAAGAGAAAGATATCTCTTCTATTTTTCGGGATTTGGGCCGAGAATTTTAGAAAAAAAAATATCTCCCTCATCCTTCTTATTTTCGGTTAGAATAAGAGGTGAGGTGAGATCATTTTTTTAACCTAATTCATTCTAACCTAATTTTTGCCCTAACTCAACCTTGCCTCCTCTCATCGAAAAAAAAACACAAAAAACCTAAAAATTAATCAGTTAATTTTTGGATTGATTCTAGCAAAATCAAAGGGCATTTCTTATATCGTCTTGGGTGCAACTGATAGGAGAATATCATTGCGATATTGTTCATAGGCCATAAAAGCTAGGACCGAAGGTTATTTCTTAATCCTTTACGTTTTGTTTATGCATTTTAGTTTTATGACTCGTAATCATCACTTTATAATTCGTTATAATCCTTAAAAATAAAGGGATGCATACAGATAAATCCCACAAGTGGTATCAGAGCCAAGGCCACGGATTTTAATTTTGATGATTCTCATAAAATTGTTTGTAAACAATAATTAGGGTTTGCGAAAAAATATAATCGGCTGGAATTTTTTTTTTGAGCCGTGGAATTTTTTTTTTTCGTTTTCGTTTCCGTTACTGTTCACGGATGAACAGTATTATTAAAAAAAAAAGATATTTCTGTTTTTTTTCTTTCTTTCGGTTTCTCCTGAAAAGCCGATTAAAGTTTTTTTGCGGCTGTTTTTGTTTATGCCGATTTGAAAAGCATCAGAGAAAAGATTTTTTTTTTCCTGTTACTATTCACGTGGTTACTGTTCACAGAGGACAGATTTAAATTTTTTTTTCTTGTTTCGGTTTTTACAGATAAAACCGTGTACAAAATAAGGAAAGCTGTTTTCTGTTTTTAGTTTAGCCGTGCTGAAATTATAAAAAAAAATATTTTTTGGTTTTTTTTTACTGTTCAGCCGAGACCAAAAAGAAAAAAAAAAGGATTTTTTTTTTTTTTTTTTTTTTTTGTTTTGGCCAATTTTGTTTATACATTAAATTTATAATGTATGATAATTTTTGTGAAGCGGTTCACAAAATTTAAAGATACCTAATTATTTTAAAGCAGTTTAAAATATTGATGGATTAAATTCATATTACAAGTTTAATATGAATTAAGTTTGAAATTAATGTGATTAATTGAGGAATTGTCACTTAATTTGTTAATTTAAATAGGTGGTTTGGATAAAATTAATCAACATAATTAAGGAATTGTGTCATGTATGTTTAATTTATTTTTAGTTGATGCATTTTATTTTTGTTGAATGAATCGTTGAATGAATTTATTTACGTATTTTTGCAATCGGTTGTAATTTGTAATACTTAGTGTGGCCTTAGTCAAATTATGTTTTCGTAATGAAGGAAACATAATTTTTTATGTAATTATGAGATCTCGTATCTCCTTTTATTTTTCTTTAGTTTTGGGTTTTGAAATTAGAATGTAATAAATAGGTTTATTATGTAATTTATTTATTGTAATTTCAAAGAAGACTAAAGATGAAGATTGGAGCTCACTCCCGCTACATGGATCGAGATGGAACATCGAGACAAGCTTCTCGGGTACAAGGATGGATTCCAAACTTGTATTTAATGTTCATTTTGATAGGATATGCCACACTAGGACTTTATTATTGTTTTTACGTTTTCATTCCTATTGCTTTTCATTCACATGATAGTTTATGCATCATATTCCGCCTAAACCAAACCACCTACTACTAAAATGCATGAAAATTGACACATATAGGTTGTATGTTAGTTTTCATAGACATACAGATGTCACATGTTTATTAAACCATCACCTTAGTTTATTCATTCACGCATGCTACATGTTAGTTCACTTAAAATGAATTAAAATTAAGTTGATGGGATCTTCCTCTAAAACGGAAATTGAGATTAGTCTTTATAAGGGCAAACAACTATGAATCCCTTCTTCGTCGGTAGGCATAATATGACCCCTTCTACGTTGGGTAAGTAGTTTGTGTTGACTTAGTTTATCTCAACATTATAGTCCGAACAGTTTCTCGTGATTATGATGGACTAAAGATAGAATTTACAGAAATTTATCGACCAAGAATTCTAACGGTAGAATTAGCTAAAAGGTTAGCTTATCAATTTACAGATAATTGAGTATTGGGATCATTTATATAATTCTTGAGGAAGGTCAATTGTATAAATGTTGTTAGGAATTCGTGCCTTGAATTTGTGTCGAAGACGAATAAGCTAACGGAAGATGAAGCCGTGTCACGTGCGAGTCGCATGAATTGCTGTGTAACGTGAAGTTGGTTTTCGTCGGGTAAATGTGCTAGCGGAAGTCAACGCTTTGTGTTTTGTTTCTTGGAAATTTAGTGGGTGTAGGTCCCACTAGGAATTTCCTAGTTTTTGTTATACGGGAGTTTTAGGCGATTTGCATTAATTAGGAAATTAAGTATTTAATTTCCTATTAGTTTATTCTTTATTTAGTCTAGATATTTTATCTTGGGTGGAATAAGTATATAAAGACCCAAATTTTATTCTAGGTTAAAATTAAGAGAGAGTTTTGAGAGCACAATAAAGAGGGTCGAATTTGTGAGGTTCCTTCTGAAGAAGAAAACTCGGTTTGTTAAGCTCTATTATTGGTGTTCGTCTGTCTTTGAAGATCGGAGGAGTTTGTTCGGATCTTGGTAGGCCTCAAGATTATTTGTCCTTCGTCTTATTGGGGTAGTCTCTTTTGTTCCTTTGAGACTACTATATTTGTTGGTAGAATAGGGTATACTTTTGGCTCATATTGAGCGCGTGTGTACCGGTCTCATTGTTGTACTATTTTCTCCACAATAGTGAAATTTGATCTCCTCGCAAGGTGGACGTAGCGCGAGTTATTTCTTGGTGAACCACGTAAATCTTTGTGTCAACTTTATTTACATTCGTTATTTATTGTTCTTATCGCCTTATCAATTAACTGTTTGGGTAACGGAACGCCTCCGTTACAACAATTGGCACCAGAGCTAAGGTTTTGATTTGGGATGCGCTTCGCGTTAGTTGTGTTTTAGGCGTTATTTGGGTTTCTTGATTTTCAGGTGAAAAGATGTCGTCTACGAATGTTTTGAATGTTGAAAAGTTCACTGGGAGAAATAGTTTTGGGTGTGGCGATTAAAGATGAGAGCTTTTTGCTTAGACAAAAAGGCGTCGGCCCGTTATCTCAAAGGCAAATTCAGCAGTAGTTCGTCTCGATGCAAAGCAAAGACGGCAAAGACAGATGCGAGATGTAGTCTTGGAGGAGAAGGCTCATTCTTTAATTTCTGTTATGTTTAGCGATCATGTTATGGTTGAGGTTGCCGATGAGGAAAGCGTTATAGGTTTGTGGTTGAAGTTGGAATCTTTGTATATGACAAAGACTCTAACCAACAAGTTGCTTCTTAAGCAGCATTTGTTTGGTCTTCGTATGCAAGAAGGTACGTCTCTCAAGGACCATCTAGACCGTCTTAACTCTATTTTACTTGATCTTCGTAATTTAGATGTTAAGGTAGATGATGAGGATGCTGCCTTGATTTTGTTAGTTTCTTTGCCAAATTCGTTTGAGACTTTTGTGGAGTCATTTGTTGTTGGTAAAGATTCTTTGACCCTAGAGGAAGTGAGGTCAGCGCTTCACACTAGGGATTTGCGCCGAGTAGCGTCAGGTGGTGTTGTAGACAGTAGTCTGTAGGGCGTGTTGTGAATTCGGAGGGTTCTAATAAGGGTAAAGCAAAGTCTAAGGGTCCTCGTAAGAATGTCTCGCAATTCATCGCAAGGAACCCGGTCATTGGAAAAATCAGTGTCCTAAGTTGAACGAAGCTGGTGTTTCTGCTGTTGCACAAAAGGTTGCTAAATACGATTCTGAGGAAGATTATGCTCTCGTTGTTGATGTTGTTCCACGTTCTTCGGATAATTGGATTTTGGACACGGGATGCGTTTATCATATGTGTCCTTTTAGGGAATGGTTTACTTCTTATGAAGCTTCACATGGGGCTAATGTTGCTATGGGTGACGGGTCTATTTGTGAGGTGCTTGGAGTTGGTACTATTCGGGTTAGGACATGTGATGGTGTTGTTATCTTTCTAGAAGGTGTTAGGCATGTTCCACGTTTGAAGAGAAATCTTGTATCACTTGGAATGTTAGTTGATCAGGGCTACAGTTTTCAAGGTGATGGTGGATCATTGTGCGTTGGTAAGGGTTCTTCTGTTGCTTGGAGGGGTGTTAAGGAAGGAACTATTTATGTCCTTCAAGGCACTGTGCTGACTGTTGGAGCATCAGGTAATCTTTCTTCTGTCTCTCTCGAGTCTAAGTTGGGGCATATGCAACTTGGATATGTGAATGATACTTTGAAGCACATCCAGTTTGGGTCACTTGGGTCACTTGGTGATATTCTGGATAATTCGGGTTTGGATAGCTTTAGTGAGAATGGTAGTGTTGACAGTAAGGTGGAGTCTATTCCGGTACAGGTCAAGCTACAGGGTTCTCAAGACAAGCTATCTACTTTTGTCTCTGCGCCTCAATGAGGCGGTCTGCGCCCCAAGAGGTGGGGCAGTTTGGGGCTCCAGGTGGAGCCGTTTGTGGCTCTTGAAAGAGAGCCGTTTGGGACCTCATAAGGGGTCATTTGAAACTTCGACGGGAGTTTATTCTTTGGAGCTTTTGGGTTGGACTATCTTGTCTAACAATTTGTACCTTGATGGAGGTAATTTGTGCTCGCTTAGAATGTTGTTTTTGTTTGGTTTCGACTTGAGTTTTGTTGCCTTGGTGTAGGCATTTTCGTGGTGGTCATGACACCTAGTATACTCAAGTGAGACATTTGTTTTGTTCATGGCGTTTGTGTTCTTTTTTGGACAGTTTGGTACGACGGTACATTTAACCATGTAGTTTGGTGGAGATTTTGTTTTGGAGTCTTGTGTGTGTTGTTTTGGTACACCGTTCCATCTTAGTGACGTTTGGTATCTCATATATTTGTGTTGGCGTTTTGGTAGCTTTTGTCCTCTTTGGAGTTTGCTGCGTTTGGCCTTCCTATTGGTATGAAGATATGTTGGGTACTTAGTACAATTGGTAGTTTTTCAGCTTACTACATTGGGTACTTCGTATATTGGTCACATTTGTTGCACACTTGGTTCGTTTGTCCGTTTTGGGAGTTGTGTTCAAGTCAAAGTGGAGACTATCGGGACAGGTAGTGATTTGAGGATCGACTCTATTGAAGCTGATTTGGGGTTTGGTTCTTGATTGGGTTCGTGTTTGAATAATTCAAGTCAAGGTGGAGATTTGTTAGGAATTTGTGCCTTGAATTTGTGTCGAAGACGAATAAGCTAACGGAAGATGAAGCCGTGTCACGTGCGAGTCGCATGAATTGCTGTGTAACGTGAAGTTGGTTTTCGTCGGGTAAATGTGCTAGCGGAAGTCAACGCTTTGTGTTTTGTTTCTTGGAAATTTAGTGGGTGTAGGTCCCACTAGGAATTTCCTAGTTTTTGTTATACGGGAGTTTTAGGCGATTTGCATTAATTAGGAAATTAAGTATTTAATTTCCTATTAGTTTATTCTTTATTTAGTCTAGATATTTTATCTTGGGTGGAATAAGTATATAAAGACCCAAATTTTATTCTAGGTTAAAATTAAGAGAGAGTTTTGAGAGCACAATAAAGAGGGTCGAATTTGTGAGGTTCCTTCTGAAGAAGAAAACTCGGTTTGTTAAGGCTCTATTATTGGTGTTCGTCTGTCTTTGAAGATCGGAGGAGTTTGTTCAGATCTTGGTAGGCCTCAAGATTATTTGTCCTTCGTCTTATTGGGGTAGTCTCTTTTGTTCCTTTGAGACTACTATATTTGTTGGTAGAATAGGGTATACTTTTGGCTCATATTGAGCGCGTGTGTACCGGTCTACTGTTGTACTATTTTCTCCACAATAGTGAAATTTGATCTCCTCGCAAGGTGGACGTAGCGAGTTATTTTCTTGGTGAACCACGTAAATCTTTGTGTCAACTTTATTTACATTCGTTATTTATTGTTCTTATCGCCTTATCAATTAACTGTTTGGGTAACGGGACGCCTCCGTTACAATAATTGGCACCAGAGCTAAGGTTTTGATTTGGGATCGCTTCGCGTTAGTTGTGTTTTAGGCGTTATTTGGGTTTCTTGATTTTCGGGTGAAAAGATGTCGTCTACGAATGTTTTGAATGTTGAAAAGTTCACTGGGAGAAATAGTTTTGGTGTGGCGATTAAAGATGAGAGCTTTGCTTAGACAAAGAAGGCGTCGGCCCGTTATCTCAAAGGCAAATTCAGCGGGTAGTTCGTCGATGCAAAGAAAGACGGCAAAGACAGATGCGAGATGTAGTCTTGGAGGAGAAGGCTCATTCTTTAATTCGTTATGTTTAGTGATCATGTTATGGTTGAGGTTGCCGATGAGGAAACTGCTATAGGTTTGTGGTTGAAGTTGGAATCTTTGTATATGACAAAGACTCTAACCAACAAGTTGCTTCTTAAGCAGCGTTTGTTTGGTCTTCGTATGCAAGAAGGTACGTCTCTCAAGGACCATCTAGACCGTCTTAACTCTATTTTACTTGATCTTCGTAATTTAGATGTTAAGGTAGATGATGAGGATCTTTGCCTTGATTTTGTTAGTTTCTTTGCCAAATTCGTTTGAGACTTTTGTGGAGTCATTTGTTGTTGGTAAAGATTCTTTGACCCTAGAGGAAGTGAGGTCAGCGCTTCACACTAGGGATTTGCGCCGAGTAGCGTCTGGTGGTGTTGTAGACAGTAGTCCTGTAGGGCTTGTTGTGAATTCAGAGGGTTCTAATAAGGGTAAAGCAAAGTCTAAGGGTCCTCGTAAGAATGTCCGCAATTCGCAAGGAACCCGGTCATTGGAAAAATCGGTGTCCTAAGTTGAAGGAAGTGGTGTTTTCTTTGTTGCACAAAAGGTTGCTAAATACGATTCTGAGGAAGATTATGCTCTCGTTGTTGATGTTGTTCCACGTTCTTCGGATAATTGGATTTTGGACACGGGATGCGTTTATCATATGTGTCCTTTTAGGGAATGGTTTACTTCTTATGAAGCTTCACATGGGGCTAATGTTGCTATGGGTGACGGGTCTATTTGTGAGGTGCTTGGAGTTGGTACTATTCGGGTTAGGACATGTGATGGTGTTGTTATCTTTCTAGAAGGTGTTAGGCATGTTCCACGTTTGAAGAGAAATCTTGTATCACTTGGAATGTTAGTTGATCGGGCTACGATTTTCAAGGTGATGGTGGATCATTGTGCGTTGGTAAGGGTTCTTTTGTTGCTTGGAGGGGTGTTAAGGAAGGAACTGTTTATGTCCTTCAAGGCACTCGTGTCGACTTGTTGTTGGAGCATCAGGTAATCATTCTTTTGTCTCTCTCGAGTCTAAGTTGGGGCATATGCAACTTGGATATGTGAATGATACTTTGAAGCACATCCAGTTTGGGTCACTTGGGTCACTTGGTGATATTCTGGATAATTCGGGTTTGGATAGCTTTAGTGAGAATGGTAGTGTTGACAGTAAGGTGGAGTCTATTCCGGTACAGGTCAAGCTACAGGGTTCTCAAGACAAGCTATCTACTTTTGTCTCTGCGCCTCAATGAGGCGGTCTGCGCCCCAAGAGGTGGGGCAGTTTGGGGCTCCAGGTGGAGCCGTTTGTGGCTCTTGAAAGAGAGCCGTTTGGGACCTCATAAGGGGTCATTTGAAACTTCGACGGGAGTTTATTCTTTGGAGCTTTTGGGTTGGACTATCTTGTCTAACAATTTGTACCTTGATGGAGGTAATTTGTGCTCGCTTAGAATGTTGTTTTTGTTTGGTTTCGACTTGAGTTTTGTTGCCTTGGTGTAGGCATTTTCGTGGTGGTCATGACACCTAGTATACTCAAGTGAGACATTTGTTTTGTTCATGGCGTTTGTGTTCTTTTTGGACAGTTTGGTACGACGGTACATTTAACCATGTAGTTTGGTGGAGATTTTGTTTTGGAGTCTTGTGTGTGTTGTTTTGGTACACCGTTCCATCTTAGTGACGTTTGGTATCTCATATATTTGTGTTGGCGTTTTGGTAGCTTTTGTCCTCTTTGGAGTTTGCTGCGTTTGGCCTTCCTATTGGTATGAAGATATGTTGGGTACTTAGTACAATTGGTAGTTTTTCAGCTTACTACATTGGGTACTTCGTATATTGGTCACATTTGTTGCACACTTGGTTCGTTTGTCCGTTTTGGGAGTTGTGTTCAAGTCAAAGTGGAGACTATCGGGACAGGTAGTGATTTGAGGATCGACTCTATTGAAGCTGATTTGGGGTTTGGTTCTTGATTGGGTTCGTGTTTGAATAATTCAAGTCAAGGTGGAGATTTGTTAGGAATTTGTGCCTTGAATTTGTGTCGAAGACGAATAAGCTAACGGAAGATGAAGCCGTGTCACGTGCGAGTCGCATGAATTGCTGTGTAACGTGAAGTTGGTTTTCGTCGGGTAAATGTGCTAGCGGAAGTCAACGCTTTGTGTTTTGTTTCTTGGAAATTTAGTGGGTGTAGGTCCCACTAGGAATTTCCTAGTTTTTGTTATACGGGAGTTTTAGGCGATTTGCATTAATTAGGAAATTAAGTATTTAATTTCCTATTAGTTTATTCTTTATTTAGTCTAGATATTTTATCTTGGGTGGAATAAGTATATAAAGACCCAAATTTTATTCTAGGTTAAAATTAAGAGAGAGTTTTGAGAGCACAATAAAGAGGGTCGAATTTGTGAGGTTCCTTCTGAAGAAGAAAACTCAGTTTGTTCCGGGCTCTATTATTGGTGTTCGTCTGTCTTTGAAGATCGGAGGAGTTTGTTCAGATCTTGGTAGGCCTCAAGATTATTTGTCCTTCGTCTTATTGGGGTAGTCTCTTTTGTTCCTTTGAGACTACTATATTTGTTGGTAGAATAGGGTATACTTTTGGCTCATATTGAGCGCGTGTGTACCGGTCTACTGTTGTACTATTTTCTCCACAATAGTGAAATTTGATCTCCTCGCAAGGTGGACGTAGCCAGTTATTTTACTGGTGAACCACGTAAATCTTTGTGTCAACTTTATTTACATTCGTTATTTATTGTTCTTATCGCCTTATCAATTAACTGTTTGGGTAACGGGACGCCTCCGTTACAACAAATGTTTTGAGTCTTCGCATTATGACAGTAGTTCATTAGACTTAAAAATATAAACGATGCACATGCTTATTATTTATTCTTCTTTTCGCAGTGTAGAACACGTTTATTTTACTGTTACAACAAAATGTTTGGAAATAACGCAATCCAAATCCCTAGTGCCACACTTGATCGTGCATCCTGGCTTAAAGTTTTTATGGACCAAATGAATCAGTTCACACGTCTAAAAAACGACGGGTCCAACTTTGCGGACTGGGAGGCAGCACTACGGAATGCTGCCATTGCTGACGGTAAGCTCAGATACTTAACTGAGCCAATACCGGTAAACCCAGGCCCCAATGCAGGAGTCAACGAGTCACTCGCTTATAGTGACTTCGTTATGGAAGCGGGTGCGATAAAGAACGTACTCATCTTTGCAATGGAAACCAATTTGCAGAGACGCTTCATTGCCCAAGGTGCAAACAAGATTTTCACCACGCTTACTAACGAGTTCTCAAAAGCACCGAGAATCGTTACATATGAGCATACCTGTCGCTTCTTTGATGCGAAACTCCAGAAGGGCCAACTGGTTAGCCCACACATTCTTCACATGATTGAGAATGTCGAGAAGCTAGAGGCACTGAATTGTAAAATCAGTGAGAGCATTGTCATTGACCGAATGCTTCATTCTCTTCACGATGGTTTTGCCCTTTTCAGGGCGAACTACTACATGAATGACTTGAAAAAGAGTCCTCATGAGCTACACTCCCTTCTCGTACAGACCGAGAAGGATATGAAATTGAGTGGGAGCATGAAGCAGGATGTTCTCATGATTTCAAACAAGGGTAAAGGTAAGGGCAAGGCTCATGGCGACCTAGCTGTAGGTAAGCCCAAGTTTAAAAAGCCAGGAAACGGTAGGAGTGTGCCTGGTGAGACTAGTGGCTCACAGGGCAAGGCAAAGAGCAAGGGCGGTGACATAGAGTGCCACCATTGTCATAAGACTGGACATTGGAGGAGGAACTGTCCCGTCTATCGTGAGGACATCAAAGCAGGCCGCGTCGTTCCTGTTGGTATGTCGTCTTATATTCATATGATTGAGATTAACCATGCAAGTTTCAGAACTTGGGTACTTGATACTGGTTGTGGTTCTCATCTGTGTAATAATTTGCAGGACCTAAAGAACATCATACCTCTCGAAAAGGGTGATGTGGACCTGCGAGTCGAGAATGGAGCACGAGTTGCTGCAGTCTCGAACGGAACATATGTAATCCAACTCCCTAGTGGTTTTGAGTTATTTTATATAACTGTTACTATGTACCCAGTTTGTCTAAGAACATTATTTCTGTTTCCCTACTTGCTAAAGACGGTTTTGCATTTTCAATAAAGGATAATAGCTGTATTTTCTCTTTCAATGAAATGATTTATGGCAAAGCAGTTTCCATGAATGGAATTTACATCTTAGACCAAACCACGGAAGTATTACACGTGAATAATAAGAAACTAAAGGTTGGTGACAAAGATCAAACCTATCTATGGCATTGTCGAATGGGACACATAAATGAGAAACGCGTGAAGAAACTCGTCGATAATGGGACTATTCCCGCATTCGATTTTTCTACATATGGCACGTGTGAATCATGTCTCATTGGCAAGATGACTCGAATTTCCTTCAAAGGTGTAGGAATGCGCGCTAGTGACCTATTAGGACTCATACATACTGATTTTTGTGGACCTATGTCAATTACCGCTAGAGATGGCTATAGATATTTTATCACTTTCATGGACGATTTGAGTAGATACGGATATGTCTACTTAATGAAGCTTAAAAGTGAGTCCTTTGAGAAATTCAAGGAATACCAGAACAGGGTACAGAACCAACTGAGTAGAAAGGTTAAAGCACTCCGTTCAGATCGGGGTGGCGAATATCTTTCAAATGAGTTTGATCAACACCTTAAAGACTGTGGAATCGTTCTACAGTTAACTCCACCTGGAACACCTCAATTAAATGGTGTGTCCGAACGGAGAAATCGAACCTTACTTGATATGGTTCGATCCATGATGAGTCACACGGTAGTGCCTGATTCATTATGGGGTTTTGCTCTTTTATCAGCTGCTCTTATACTTAACCGAAGTCCGTCTAAAGCTGTTGACAAGACTCCATATGAAATGTGGAAGGGAACGGTCCCTAACTTGTCCTTTATTCGGGTTTGGGGCTGCGAGGCTTATGTCAAGTGGAGACACGAGGATAAGCTCGGCCCGCGATCGGTCAAGACATACTTTATAGGTTATCCAAAAGGAACATTTGGTCATTACTTCTATTCGCCTACCGAACATCGAGTTTTTGTTGCGGCTAGTGCGACGTTCTTAGAGAAAGAATTTCTCGAGAACAAGACGAGTAATAGAACCTTCGAGCTGTCGGAGATTCCAGAACCAACAACCAAGGAACGGATGGAGGAAGTTGTTCCTCCAACTGATGATACGGTTAATATTCCTGAGGAACCTAGGAGGTCGGGTAGAGTCTCTCATCCTCCGGACAGGTACATTGATATGGTCGAGGAGAATGACGTTTTACTCCTAGAGAGTAATGAACCCGCTACCTATAAAGGTGCCATGACCTGTTCCGACTCAAAGCTATGGCTCGAAGCCATGCAATCCGAGATGGACTTCATGTATAAGAATGACGTATGGGATCTAGTTGATTTACCTAATAAGGTAAAACCTCTACAGTGCAAATGGCTTTACAAAATAAAGCGTTCTGTAGACGCGCAACCAGATACTTATAAGGCACGACTTGTGGCAAAAGGTTTCACTCAAGTGCACGGATTGCATTATGATGAGATTTTTGCACCTTTAGTCTTGCTACGTTCCATTCGGATAATCTTAGCGATTGCCGCATTTCATGATTATGAAATTTGGCAAATGGATGTGAAAACCGTCTTCTTAAACGGTTATTTGGAGGAAGAGTTGTACATGGTGCAACCCGAAGGTTTCATAGATCCTGAACATCCTAAGAAAGTATGCAAGCTTAAGCGTTCCATTTATGGACTTAAGCAAGCTTCTCGGAGTTGGAATCATCGTTTCGACCAGGTGATAAGAGAGTATGGTTTCACTCGATCGGTCGAAGAACCATGCTTATATATCAAGTCGAGTGGGAGCAAGATTGTATTCTTGATATTTTATGTTGATGACATACTCTTGATTGGGAATGACATTCCTCTCCTATCTTCGGTTAAACAATGGTTGAAGAACCATTTCCAGATGAAAGATCTGGGTGAGGCACAACGCATTTTGGGAATCCGTATCTACCGAGATAGATCACGACGGACGTTATCACTAAGTCACGAGTCTTATTTGGATAAGATTCTTGAGAGATTCAGCATGACCAACTCCAAGAAGGGGAACCTTCCAATGACGTCTGGGATGCAGTTGAGTAAGTCTCAGTCACCCACGACGCCTGAAGGGATTGAGCGCATGAGTCGTGTTCTTTATGCATCTGCAATAGGATCAATCATGTATGCCATGATATGCACACGTCCAGACGTGTCATATGCATTGAGTATGACGAGTCGGTACCAAAAGAATCCAGGTGAAACACATTGGATAGCTGTTAAAAATATCCTCAAGTACCAACGGAGGACTAAGGATAGGGTATTGACTTATGGAGGCGATACTAAGCTATGTGCAATCGGTTGCGCAGATGCTAGCTTCCAAACGGATCGAGATGATTAGAAATCTCATTCTAGATTCGTTTTTACTTTTAATGGTGCTGCGGTCAGCTGGAATAGTTCCAAACAGGAAGTTATAGCAGATTTTACTACTGAGCCATTGAAATGTGATAAGCATGGAGGGCACGTTATTTTCATGAGAATTAAACGTGTACCTGAGTTATAGTAGTTGATTATGAATTCGATACATTATCTTTTTCATATACTATTTATAACTTCATCGTTTTAATATAGTATTTTGTTTTTCATGTGGATTGTGCTGACAACATTGAACGCCACAAAGTGAACTGAATTACATTATATTTTGTTTGGTCCGTAATTGCCTTAAAGAGCTGATAACTCTGGCTATTATATTGTGCAGTAGATTGATGGTGGGTTCAACGAGCCATAAGTCAAACGGTTGACTGATCGTTCACAAATACGAGATTATAACGATACCTCGTAGGACAAATTTTTTTTGTGACAACGTAATGGAGTCCTAAATGTTTAAAAACATTTGGTGCCAGGTCGTGGATAGGACATCCATTGTGTTCCTAGAGTCGATTCTTTTGACTATCGACTGTCTCTTGAGATTAAGGCAGTTTTTGGGTGACTTTGGTTTCTTTCTCACGATCTGCCGTAACTGGAGGCCAAGTAGTTTTTTTCTGGGTCATTTCATACTTTGCTTACATCTGCAGGATTCGAGTTGAGGAAAATATCCAACCCTTATCAGGTATAGTTATTTCTCAGGGCCACTCGAGGAGTTGTAACTGAAATGCATGGCCATGCTCGAATGTTGATTCGTTTATCAGTTAAGTTACTCTCTAGTCGGGGAAACCACTCTTGATGATGATCGCTTGTAAAATACGACCTTTGTGAATACAGATTTGCAAATTGTTTTACATTAAGTGGGAGAAATTTTAGGATATGAGAATCGGTTATCGCACATACACTTGTGAGGACAAGTGGGAGTTTGTTGGAGCTTGTGTCCTCCACAAATTAGTGTGATAACATTTGTAAATCTCTTACAGGTTCACAAGGGTATACTTCGTATTTAATCAGTTGATTAACGATTACCTAATAACGGTTGGCTTGCTAGAAAGTTTGACGTTATTATCATACAGATGGCGGTGATCAACTGGTCCATAAAGGTTACACCTATAGGATGTGTTTGAGAGATGTGGTTATAGAAATATGATCACATTGATGCCTTATATGACTAAACAGTTAGTCAATGTGATGATGAGATAATTATTTAATGAAGATTAAATAATATTAGTTGAGACGAATTAACTGTCAATTCGTAAATTGAATATAATAAGTTATATTTAAGTAAATGTATGTAATGTTAGCTTGGACGAATTAATCTGTTAATTCGTAATTAAATGTAATCGGTTATATTTAATATCAACAAGATGAATGTGTCATAGTGGTAATAGTGAGGGTACTCAAACCAAGAGGTCATGGGTTGGATCCTCACTAGATGACAATTTAACACATTTTATACATTTTTGGAATAACCGAAAAAGAGAAAGATATCTCTTCTATTTTTCGGGATTTGGGCCGAGAATTTTAGAAAAAAAAAAATATCTCCCTCATCCTTCTTATTTTCGGTTACAATAAGAGGTGAGGTGAGATCATTTTTTTAACCTAATTCATTCTAACCTAATTTTTGCCCTAACTCAACCTTGCCTCCTCTCATCGAAAAAAAACACAAAAAACCTAAAAATTAATCAGTTAATTTTTGGATTGATTCTAGCAAAATCAAAGGGCATTTCTTATATCGTCTTGGGTGCAACTGATAGGAGAATATCATTGCGATATTGTTCATAGGTCATAAAAGCTAAGACCGAAGGTTATTTCTTAATCCTTTACGTTTTGTTTATGCATTTTAGTTTTATGACTCGTAATCATCACTTTATAATTCGTTATAATCCTTAAAAATAAAGGGATGCATACAGATAAATCCCACATCGGGAGCATGTTATTTTAAAGAGCAACGAAGTAACAGTGATAGGTTACTCGACAACCATGTCGAGAATTTCGTCCTACTTGTGGTATTCTTACTCGTGTTTAATAAAGTTTAATTCTTTACCTTTCTTTACCTTTGGTGCGGTATTGGGTCTCGAATGAATGCTGGAAATGAATGGTATCGTCCTCTGGATATGAATTGTTGAATAGTGATTGCGTATGTCCTGTCACGTTTTCTATTGCCATTGCTACTGATAAAGATAGTCTGTTGTGTGGTACAGGTAGTATAGAACCGAAACTCGTTTGTTATCACATTTATTCCTAGGAATAGACACGTGATGTAGATTGGATAAATAGTGTCGGTGTTGATATTCTCGTTAAGCTTGTGTCATTTTGTGTAGCCATGTAAATTATCGAAGTTGCTGCATGTCGTTGGGTTAGATTCGTTTAAGGGGTTTTTAGCTGAGTTTTCCGTCACAAATAGCGGGTAAATTGGACTGTTATAGGACGGTTTCGCCCTCTATTTTTGGGACTGTACTTGGCATATTCTGGGTGGTTGTTTTGTGGACCGTTTTGTCTGTCGTGGGTGGTTATTGTAGTATACACCAACGATTGATTCGGGTCGTAATGACGAGAACATTTCCGTCTAAATTTCGTTTCCAAATGAGTGACTGTGTCGGGTCTATGAGAAACCCAGACGGGACTGTTTTGAGTTGGGATGGTGGTTGTCTCACTTAGGTGGTCATAGGAGCTAGTCGTGGCTGCATTGGTGGTTGTTTGTGGGGGCTGGGTCATGTCGTGTGGTCTGGGCAGCGGCTGCCTGGTCTGGCCGCGGCTTGCTTGGCTTAGGTAGTGGCTGGGATGGGTGTGTATATATACATATATGTATAATATCCGTCTAAAGCTTGTTCTTATGACCGTCTTTTGGTTTACATGTGTGTTGATTTGGGTGAGTTGGAGTGGTCGTTAGGAGGCCGGGCAGAATCTGGCCGTGGGCTGTGATGCCGGCCCCGGTTGGTTGGACGTAGCGCTAACCACGATTCGTGACTCGAGTAGTTTGTCACGGTTGTAATGGGTCGTCTTACTCCCTTTGTTTTCCCTTATGGTAAGGGTGTTTGTAATTTGAGCATGGTGCCATGTTTTATAAGTTGGTTGGTTTACATGTTTTATTGTTGGGCCATAGTTGTTTGTCTTATAATTGGATTAATTTATATTCCTTTGTTATTGGGCCAACCTCATAGGATGGTGTAGGTTTACGAGTGACCCAATTGTTATTAGTTACATTTTATCACGTAAATTTTCATATAACGTAAATTATTCATTATCATTCATTATGTCTTATTTAATCGGCATGTTAAATTATAAAATGAGATATTTATCTGCATAAGACAAGTATGAGATATTTATCGTTAAATAATTATTTGTGAAGGGTCATATCCTTGATAATGTCTTGTATTGTTCGGTGGTGTGAGTCGTGGTCCTACCGGACACTAGGGGTGAGCCATAGGCCCTCTAGTTGCGATATGATCGTCGGGACTGATGTTCCCATCCGTACTTATGGTGAGATGCAAGCCATATATATGAGTGTGACATTAATAATCCCGTCCCATGTACTTGTTTGTTGTCTTTGGTTTATTCTATTTAACCTAAGCACTTATAATTATGAAATGAAATGTTTATTTATATGTTACAAGCATGAAAAGGATATTATAAATAATTGCTTGTAAGAGTCGTATTCTTGTAGAAATGCCATATTACCATCGTATGTGCTTGACATACTTTTTGCCCTGCTTGTGATGTTCTGGCAAGCATGGGTTTGACCTACTCGTGCTGTTCTGGCGAGTACGGTTTTGGCCTACTTGTGCTATTCTGGCAAGTACGGATTTTGGCCACTTGTGCTGTTCTGGCAAGTGAGTCTTATCTTAGTCTATCCGCCACTTTCGTGTTTGTTTCGCGATTGGGGTACTCGGTCTCTTTAGTAGTCGAGTCTTGGGTGCGTCTTTGTCTTTGGCGCACGTCGAATCGGGATGTACACCCGAGAATCAGATTTAGACTAGGACCGTATTATTATCGTAGTCCTACCCGGGGAAATTATAGTCTAAGAGTGATAAATGTCTTGCATTATTTGGATGGTTACTTTGGTCATATCTCCTTGAAATACGTGCTCGTGGCTAAGTGGCCGTGTTGGTTTCCTTGTCCTTCTTTTCCATTTATTTATTGTTGCTTATGCCTTACTTGTTTATTCCATCATTTCTTTTACTCTTGTTGGTTTAAACACATATAATCCCATGTTTAGTTATGATTCGATTCACTCTTGTCTTATCTAATATGATTGTTTGTTTACGTTCTTTGTTATGTTCGTTTCGACATATTGTGGCTGGGAGAACCTTGAGTTACTCCCCACTGACTGTGGCATTCATGTTTACATGAATGACAGGTATTAGTGATGCATTCATGGGGTGAAGACATGTGTGAGCTAGCGAGCACTTCGGCCTAGTAGTTGATTTATTAGGATTGTTTAGACCTACCTTTTATTGTATTGTCATTCGAGGGATATATTTTCCCTCACCTCGACTATCACGTTTGTATAATTTAAAATCTTTATTTCCGCACTCTTTATTTATGTTTTAGATTTTGGTGAACCCGCGTTTTAAATTTTAAAAAGTTTCAAAAATTCCCTAAATTTCCGCATTTTATTAGTTATATTTTTCCGCGTTATAGCGGGGGTTCACATACTCGATTGAGTAAGCTTGACACTCGATCGAGTAAGGGTCATTCGATCGAGTAAGTCGGTTGACGACTGATTTTCGACGAGTTTGTTAATAATGCGGATTGATATATAAGACTTTCGTCACTTTTTCTTAAAACACTTTTTGCAACCTAAAGCACACAAGAGAAGATTAAGAGTTACGTTCTTTCATCCTCGCCGCATTATTAGCAAATCCCGGAGCTAGGAGTGTCGGATTTCGTCATTCTTTACATCTTTGTGATCTTTGAGTCGAGGGTAAGCTTTACATATAATTTTTATACTGTTTTGTTAAAGTTGGTTAAACCCTAATTGGGTGATTTGAGGGATTTGGTGGTTTATGTGAATATGGTTGTGATTGTATGTATGTTTGTATAGGAGGAGGATTCGTTGAGGAGAGATTCTGAGTTAGCTGCTTGATCGTCTATTATCGATGTTTGCATTCTAGGTAGAGTTTCCCTACTCAGTATTAGTTACATGATTGTGTGGTGATTGTTGTTGTGACTATTGGTTACGTATAATGTTGGTTAATCTGGTTGTTTGTGGATTTTCTACTGTTGAATGGTTTGTATCCGTCTGTGATCTTCGAGGTGCGTCCCTGGCTGAGTGGAGTCACTTACGGGAGTGGCTTCACGCCCTTGATTCGCCTTCTGTGGAACTGATGTATGATTTATTTGCACCAAATTTCCCTTCTTCTTTTATTCATTCCGACTTATATGAAGTCGGTTTTGTGTGCTTTGCCTTGCATTTTGTGCCCGATTCCCGTATCTGTGATTAGGTGTACCCCTCTTGCAGGAATCAAGGCGATTATAGAGGAATTGGGGCAAGGAAGGCGTTTCAATGCCTAAGCATGAAGAAAAGGGAGATGAGGAGCTGAAGCGTAGTTCTCTGCCGGCAGGCCGACAACCGGCCCACCGACAGGGGACATTGCTTTATGGAGAAAGGGAAGAAAAGTAGCTGAGAGGTGTCCTCTGCCGGCAGGCCGGCAGCCGGTCCACCGGCAGGGAACACACGCCCAACACTTCGCCATTTTTCAAGTTGGTTTTTTTGACAAGTTTTAAAGGACTCGCTACCGGCACAGGTGGCCGGCAGCCGGGCAACCGGCATGGAGCAGCAGGACTTGTAGAACTAGAGAAGAAGTCAAGAATGAGGATTCTCTACTGGAAGGCCGGCAGCCGGTCCACCGGCAGGGAATACGCCAGGTCTATTTTTCCCCAAAATTTGAAGATGTCGCTACCGGTAGAAGCAACCGGCAGCCGGCTGGCCGGCACAGGATGACAAAACACGCAAATGGGCTTTATCTCATTTCTTCCTTTAATCCAATGAAACACTATAAATACCCCTTCCCTAATCAATTGTAAAGACAACCCTAGATCTGAAAACTTTACCTAATTTATGTAATCTTCCCTTAATTAAAGCACTAATCTTTCCATAATTAATATTAATCCTTTCGTAAAATTAGCTTAGTCGTAGTATTTATCAATTGTTTACATTCGGTATTTGGATTGTATTGGGAGATATTGAAGGATTCTCTTCATTAATTCTATATATCAAAGCAATCATCTTTACTCTTTGTTGGTACATTTTAACTTGTCTTTTATGATTGTTGGAATCCTTACCATGCCATCTCTTTTGATTGTTTGTTCTTTTTCATTTATTTGTTTGAACAATTTGAACATGGGTGAGTAGTAATCTTTCTAGGGTTTAGGGGGAGTCTAAATGGAATTAATGGGCATGAAGGGCTGTTCATTGGTCCGGGACCGGACCGGACCGGACCAAACACCTTGGACCAAAGACCAAATAAGGCTGAAATGGTGGACCGTGGAATGGACCATATTATATCGGTCCGGTCCGGTTTGGTCTTTGGTAAACACGTGGACCGGACCGGACCGGACCAAATGGACCATATTATCTTAAAAATATCCAAGATTAAAACTCATAATATGGTTCAAGGAGTACTGTCGGAAGATGAACAAAGTATGTCTCTATTATTCGACTAGCAATGAGCTCATATGCCGCTTCAGAAGGGTGGAAACTATCCCAAATTATAATCACATTAGGAAGTCTGGGTCATAACGGTTATACTGACAACGTTATTCTTCCGGCAGTACTCCTTGAACGATTATAGATGAAAACTTATAGTAACATTATTCTTAGATAATAATAAATACGGAGTATATCCTTAATGGACACAGGGCGTAAACAATCTTAAAAACCAAAATACAAAATTGAAATACTAATCTTAAATACGGAGTATATCATTTTGATTAAATGTCCAATTCGTTAACTTAATCTCTCCTTTTTCACCAATTGGTTCCAAAACCAATTTCTGCTGTGTTTCTCTATCCTTATTATCAGGATTTTTAATACAAGTCTTATAATGCCAATTCAAATTTTTGGTACCATTGACACTGGGTTTAGCTTGGTAGATAATATCGCAGTACTTACACTTAGCAATTCTATTACCAGCAGCATCCTTACCTTCATCAAAGTGATCCCAAGCTTTTGATCTTTTTGAGAGGGGTTTCCTTTTCACAAGTAATCTTTTTGTTGTCTTCGACCTCCTCTTAACAGGCTCTTGTGATTCTACTTCAATATTGATTGCTTCAACATCTTCCTCAATTTGCACGAAGTCTACATCCTCACCAAATCCAGTTGCCATCTGTATATATAAAAGAAAAATAATGTCAGAATGCTAATAACAACTTACTTAAACATTACACTGACACATATGACGAAAAAAATGAAGAATACATGGCAGGTTGGATCCATTACTTTACCTTCTTGGTTTGCAGTGCAGTAAAAAAAATATGTCTATCCCTATTTATAATAAGAGGTAGGGTTTAATAATTTGATGAAGATCATAGAGTAGCCGTGAATACCAATCTAAAGTAAAGATTTGATTATATCGCTTTACTAGATTTAAAAAGATCATATAATAACAAACTAGGGAAAAAATGATATTGGTAAAATTTTATTTTATAATCTTATTCTTACTAGATTTAAAAATATCATATGAAATTATTGGTTATAAAATTCGGTCCACGGTCCTTTCGGTTTGGTCCAGGACCGGACCGAAGACCAAAGTAGTGAAAATTGGTGGACCGTGGACCGGATCGTATATTATTCGGTCCGGTCTAGTCCGGACCAAATGGTCCGGTCCGGTCCGGACCACCGAGTGAACACCCCTGGGCATGATTGTGTGATTATTTGAGTTTTTGGTGAAATTGTTTATCTTTCTTAACCTTGCACACAAGGTGTTTGATGATTTGCATGAGTGAAAGCTCGTGCCTTTTTTCATTGTTGCTTAATTCCTCCATTGAATGAAAGTTTGTGGTGGTCTTGTTGTTTGCTTAAGAGAGGTGTGATTCTTAATGAAAGTTATTGGTCACCCTTAGGATAATCAAGACATTGATTCATCATCCTAGGATAAACTCTCACCATAGACCCTTTAAATCATCATGTTGCCTCTTAAACCATTTAGATGAACCCGAAAGCCCTAGCCTTTAATCAATCGTATACATTTCCTCTCAATTGCTTGCATTAGTTACATCTAATAGTTTAAATCAACTCCCTTCCTTTCATTTTTGACTAGACTAGACTCATAATTAAGCTAAGTAGAAACCCCTCCATCCTCGTAGTTCGACCCTGATTTACACACTAAATTGGGTTAAAATTATTGTTGGATAAGAGACTTGACCCTACCTACATCTTACTCATCAGGAACCCACCACAGGAGGGATGTGCACATTAATGAACATGGATTTATCGCTCGATGGAGATGAGCGGAGCTTAGGTGGGAACGGCTGCGGTCCCCCACCGGCGGCGAGGAGTAACATTTGCGATGGGTACTCTGGCAGGGCTACACACTTTAGTGTGTAGTCAGTTGTGTGGAGAATGGAGATGGAGACTGGGGTTGTGTTGAGTTGTTTGAACTATTTGTGTACTTATTTCGTTGTGGCATTGTTTTTGTGTAATTAGTACTGACCCCGTTAATTGTTTTAAAAACTGTGGTGATTCATTCGGGGATGGTGAGCAGTTGTTGAGCAGGTATGAGAAGATACGCTTGGGTTAGCTGGGATGAGTCACCACGAGGCAGTCTTAGAGTCTTCCGCTGTTTTGGCTTAGTTGTTTAGTACTTTTGGTTTTGAGAACGTTGTATTGTACTTTTATCAGTTTTGGCATTTGGACATGTAATCACTTTAAACTATGTTGCTATTTAAATAAGTTTCTTCATTGTCATTTGGTTATCATTGCCTTGGGTAACCGAGATGCACTACTACAAATCCAGGCAACTACAACGCCCCCTTAACAATGCTTATTCACGAAATCACCATAAGACGTTGTAGAATGGATGCGCAAATTTTACTAAACTTAATTACAACGGTTATGTGTTCATAACCGTTGTTATAAGTTTTAACAACGGGTAAAACTTGCAGAACCGTTGTTAATATAAAAACTAATAACAATAGTTTACTTTGTAATACATTATAACCGTTGTTAATAATTTGGCGCAAAATTGGCGCAAAGTTAGTGAAAAGTAATTACAACGGTTATATGTAAACCCGTTGTTAATACTTTTTAACAACGGTTTTCTAAGGAACCGTTGTTAATATATTACCTAATGACAACGGGTTTTTGTGTACAAACCGTTGTCAATACTTTCCATAATATAAACCACACAAACGCAGATCAGCTACAACCATAAACACAAACGTAACACAAACACAAACACACACTTTCTCATCGTCTCTTTCTCTCTTTCTTATCGTCGCTTTATCATCTCCGTCACTGTTGTCATCGTCTCTTACTTTCTCTAATTATCAGGTAAATATGCATGGTTTAGTTTAGGTTTTGTCATCTCAGTCATTATTTTCTTTCTCTAATTATTTCATTTGCATGTGATTTTATCGATCATTATGTTCTTTCTCTAAGTATTATTCGCTTAATTAGTTTTGTCACTGTTATTTTTCTGCGTTTATTAGCTTGTAAAACAAATAAAATAAAATAAAACAAAGAAGAAGCTAAGATGATAGAGAGGAATGCATAATAAACTTAATTAATATATATATATATATATATATATATATATATATATATATATATATATAGAGAGAGAGAGAGAGAGAGAGAGAGAGAGAAGAGATCAACTAAGGCCAACATTTATATTGAGTCCATAAGTTCTATTATGAGCCATTGGATGGAGGGAGATGGAGGGATGAGATCAACCCCAAAAAAGTGTGTTTATAAGCTAATCTCACCATCTCTCTCCTCCTTCACTAATCCACTCTAATTAATCACTAATTTACTATATATTTGTTTTCCACTCATCCATTTCTCTTTCATCTTACACATTTCATTTCTCTCTTCTCTCAAACTCTAAAAAAAAAAAACCCAAATAAATAAAAAAAACCCAAAAATCCAAATAAATAAAAAACCCAAAAAATCCAAATAAATCAAAAAACTCAAATAAATCATTCATTCCTCTCTTCCTCATTCACCACCACTCACCACCACTCCACCCGACACCAAATAACCACCCACCATCCCCGCCGCCACCACCCCACCGCCGCCGCCCCACCGCCGCTGACTTTTTTTTTTCTTCGTTTTGTGTTAATTTGTATGTTATGAGTTGTTTTTTCCATTCATTATTTTTTTTGTCTTTTATTTTATTTTAGTTGTCTTTTATTTTGTTAGTTCTCATTTTTTATTCATTTTCTTAAATCTCTTCTTGTTATACGTTTTTTTTAAGATTTCGTGTTTTAAATCTCGTTTTTTTTTGTGAGATACTTTTTTTTCATCTAAGACAAAAATGAACTAAAGTTATACAAAAATGAACCAAAGTTATACAAAAATATACCAAAGTTATACAAAAAAAGACTAAAGTTATACAAAAATTGGACTAAAGTTATACAAAAAATTGGACTAAAGTTATACAAAAATGAACCAAAGTTATACAAAAATGAACCAAAGTTATACAAAAATGAACCAAAGTTATACAAAAATGGACCAAAGTTATACAAATATGGACTAAAGTTATACAAATATGGATTAAAGTTATACAAATAAGGACTAAAGTTATACAATAATGAACCAAAGTTATACAAAAATGAACCAAAGTTATACAAAAATGAACCAAAGTTATACAGAAATGGACTAAAGTTATACAAATATGGGCTAAAGTTATACAAATAAGGACTAAAGTTATACAAAAATGGACCAAAGTTATACAAAAATGAACCAAAGTTATACAAAAATGAACCAAAGTTATACAAAAATAGACCAGAGTTATACAAAAATAGACCAAAGTTATACAAAAAAAGACTAAAGTTATACAAAAAATTGGACTAAAGTTATACAAATATAGACTAACTTTAGTCAATTTTTGTATAACTTTGGTTCATTTTTGTATAACTTTGGTTCATTTTTGTATAACTTTAGTCCAATTTTTGTATAACTTTAGTCAAATTTTTTGTATAACTTTAGTCCATTTTTTGTATAACTTTGGTGCATTTTTGTATAACTCTGGTCTATTTTTGTATAACTTTGGTTCATTTTTGTATAACTTTGGTTTATTTTTGTATAACTTTAGTCCAATTTTTTGTATAACTTTAGTCCATTTTTGTATAATTTTGATTCATTTTTGTATAACTTTGGTTCATTTTTGTATAACTTTAGTCCATTGTTGTATGACTTTAGTCCAATTTTTGTATAACTTTAGTCTTTTTTTGTATAACTTTGGTCTATTTTTGTATAACTTCAGTTCTTTTTTGTATAACTTTAGTCCATTTTTGTATAACTTTAGTCCTTATTTGAATAACTTTTGTCCTTATTTGTATAACTTCAATCATTTTTTGTATAATTGTAGTCCAAATTTGTATAACTTTAGTCCAAAATTGTATAACTTTAGTCCTTATTTGTATAACTTTAGTCCTTATTTGTATAACTTCAGTCCAAATTTGTGTAATTTTAGTCCAAAATTGTATAACTTTATTCCATAAGAGTACAACTTCAGTCCAAAATTGTATAACTTTAGTCCAAAATTGTATAACTTTAATGCACGCATTGTATAACTTTAATAGATAAGATGTATAACTTTAATGCACCCAGTGTATAACTTTAATGTTTTAAGTGTATAACTTTAGTCGTAAATAGTATAACTTTTATAAAAACCAAATAAATATGAAAAATCGTAATTAATCAACAAATATTAAATTTGAAAAAAAAAACAAATAATAAAAAAAACCAAAAAACTCATAATAACAAAAACAAAAAACCAAATAACAATAATAAAACCAAAAAACCAACAACCCAACCCAACCCAACCCGAAATCTGAAATAAACCAAATAACAATAAAAAAAACCAAATTTAAATATCGTGTGTATAACTTTAATAGACAAGATGTATAACTTTAGTCCAAAAAATCAAATAACAATAACAACCAAATAAAAAAATAAAAAATAAAAACAAAAAACAAAAACAAAACAAAAAACAAAAAACAAAAAACAAAGAACAAAAACAAAAACAAAACAAAAAACAAAGAACAAAAAAAAAACAAAAACACAGTACAAAATCAAAAAACAAAGAACAAAAAAAAAAAATGGAAGGAGGAGGAAGGAAGGAAGGACGGCGGAGGGAGTATTGGCGGCAGGAGGAGGAAGGACGGCGGTTGTGCGGTTGTGGGTCCGGTGGAGCAGGGGAGGAGTGCGGTTGTGGGCTGGTGGCGAGGAGTGCGGTTGTGGGTTGTTGTGGGTCCGGTGGAGCAGGGGAGGTTTGCGGGTTGGTGGTCGGATCTGAAAAACAAAAAAAAGAAAGGAGAAGGGAGAGGCGGCAGAGAAGTTGTTGGGTGGCGGCTGAAGGCTGGGTTGGGGTAATGGAGAAAGGAAGGAGGGAGGCGCTGTGGTGGGTGGCGGTAGTAGTCGGGGTAATGGAGAAAGCAAGGAGGGAGGGAGGCGCTGTGGTGAGTGGTGGTGGAAGGAGGAGGAAGGACGGAGGGAGGCGGCAGTTGTTGTTGTTGTCGAGCTGTCGGTTGTGGGTGGTTGTGTGTGTGGTGGGGGTGGGGGGCGGCAGACGAGAGAGGGAGGGAGGGAGGGAGGTGTTTGAATATGGTGAATGGTGGTGGAGTAAAGGAGGGAGGACGTATGTTTGAATATGGCGAATGGTTGTGTGTTTGGTTTTTTTTTTTTTTGTTGGTTTTTTTTTGTTGATTTGGTTTTTTTTTGAGAGAATGAGAGAAAGATGAGAGAGAATGAGTGTATGAGAGAAGTGTGAATGAATGAATAATGAGGAAGTGAGTTGGGAGATTAGAATGGTGGTAGAGTTGTGCAAAATTAGGTGGAGTTATACACAATTAGGGAGGGAGATTAGGAAGGTTCATTTGTGACCCTTGAATGAGATGTAATCTCATCCCTCCATCCCTTCCATCCAAAGGCCCTTATAAGGACTTAGGGACTTATTAGATGTAGTGGCCTTATAAGAACCCTTCTCTCTCTCTCTCTATATATATATACATAAACTAAAAAACGAATTACATTGATAAAAATGCAATTCTTAGATATGCATAGAGAGTCTTATTCTCTTCTATGATATCCATCCTCTCCTCCTTTGCTATTTGGAGGTTTCGTTCAGCAGTTGCTATATCGTCATATAGCTGCAACAACTGCTGCTCTGTCAAGCCATTTTTTTTGGCGTCCTTAAGTGCGGATCGAGCCTCCACAAGGTAGGTCCTGAACCTGTCCTCGATGTCGAGCAACCGGCGGATGAAACTCTTGTTGTGCTCGGTCATAGTAACAGTCTTACGGATGGTATCATTCATTGTTGATGAAGTTTGGAGTTTGTTTGAAAGATTTAGGGTTTAGAGTTTGTTTTAGCAGTTTAGGGTTTGGAGATAGTGAGATAATGGAATGGTTATTGAGATAATGCATGAATTTATACTAAGTAATGTGTCGTTTGAGTTGTTTTTTAATTAATATATGTTTAGGAAGTTAAGCCATTATATCTGCTTCAAATCTTATAACCCTTCTCATTCCATATATTGTCATTTCATATATAGGGCTTTGGCAGTAATAATGCATGCATCGGAATTATAACGGGCCGTAATAATGCATGCATCTAGTAATATATAATTTAATTTTTTTTTTAAAAAAATAAACAACGGTTATTTAAAAAAACCCGTTGTCTTTAGTTATAACAACGGTTTTTTATACTGTAACCGTTGTTATAACTTTCCCACCAAAATTTAGTCGCCCTTTCCACAACGGTTTTTTATACTTTAAACCGTTGTTAATAATTTTCACAACGGGTTTTTTAAGAAAACCAGCCGTTGTTAAAACTTTTAACAACGGACGCTTTAACAACGTTCGCTTTTTTTATATAACAACGGTTTTTAACCGTTGTTATAGCCTGTATCTGTAGTAGTGATGGTGACGTTCTAATACCTTAAGTGGTCCTGGTAAGGCACTTGGAGTATGGAGGTGTCACAGTGTTGACAGGTTAGCATGATTCATTCGAGAGCTTGGGAGCGGTCTTCACTTGTCGTCGTCACTTGGGTCTATCTTAGCTTTTTGACTATTAAACTCCTACTTTTCAATATGGTTGTATAAGTATTTGCATCCCCCGACTTGTATACATTTAACTATAACTTATCTATTGCTTATGTTGAGTTTGGACTTCTTTACATGATTGTTCGCACTACAAAACTTGGGAAACCAAGTCTTGTGATGCCTCCATGTGTTGGGAAGGCCTAAAGGAAAGGGTCCCGACTTATATATGGGGGTGTTACAATTCGTTTAGGAATCAAACAAACAAACCCCATAAAATTGTTACTTTTAAAGACGAACTTAAATATAAACAAACTAGATTAATTAAATCGCCTCCCTGTGGATTCGACCCTTTCTTGCCACTAGCTACCAGTTAGTAGTAATTTAGGATTTATTTTAATAGGCCAAAGACTGAAAACAACCTTATCACCGCTATATTTCCAACAATAAGTTTCAAAAATGTGTAAAACATAAAATATTAAACTGTTTCAAATAACCGTAAGTCTCCCTTAAGAAGACAATATCTGTCTTAACTTAAGACGGGTTAAGTACAAACCACTTATATATATATATATATATATATATATATATATATATATATATATATATATATATATATATATATATATATAGTGTTGAGATCATATAAGTCCACCTCTAGGTGTGAGTCCATAAGTCCCATTTAGGGCCAATGGATGAGGAAGATGGAGGGTTGAGATTGGAAGCAAAAAAAGGAGGATTAATGCATAATTAAACACTCCCCCTCTCTACTTTACTAATCCACACTAATCAAATATTAATCTACTATATAACATTTTTTCTCACACACACTTCTCACTCATCCCTCACAATATCATCCTCTCCCCCTCTCTAAAATCCCAAATAAATCAAAATCCTCAAAAAAAAAAAAACCCACTCTTCCCCACTTTCAAAAAAAAAAAAACAAATTAAACCCTAAAAAAAAACTCCACCACCACCGTGCCACCCACCACCAGCCTACCCATAACCGTCCACCACTTCCAGAGCCACCACACAACAGCAACACCCACCCCACAACCCGACACGCCACCACCCACTTTTTCCGCCTCTTCTCTCACCACCAACACCACCACCACTCCCGTCACCACGCACAACCACCACCACTCTTGTCACCACGCAGCCACCACCCATGACACCATCCCCTCGCAACCACCCTCCACCACCCACGGCCCTCAATAACACCCACACCACGACCACCCACAACGCCACCACGCACATCCCCACCCACGACCCACCATTGCCACCATCCTACATCACTGCCACCACGACCATTGACAACAAACATAACTTCCACCACCCGGAGCTCCCTACCCCACCACGACTTTCTTACCCTTCGTTTTTCCAGATCTGCGTTTTTTTTTTTTTTTTTTTTTTTTTTTTTTGTTGTTTGGTGGTGTTGTTGTCGTGGGGTGGGGGCTGCCATGGCGGAGGTGGTGGTAGTCGTGGGGGTGAGGGCTGCCGTGGTAGTGGTGAGTGAGGTGGTTGGTGGTGGTGGTGGTGTTGTCTTTTTCTTTTTTTTAATCGTTTTTTGTTTTTTTTCAGAAATTTTAGTCTTTTTTGTTGTTATTTGTTCTCATTTTCACTCTTTTTTTGTTCTCATTTTATTGTGTTTTGTTCTTCACATTTTCACTCTTTTTTTTTTTTTTTTTTTTTTCAGAATATTGTTTTGCTCTTCTCATTTTTTGTTCTCATTTTATGGTCTTGTTATTTTTTTAGACCTAGATCTATTAAAATTACAATTATCTTTATTAAAGTTACATTTTTTTCTATTAAAATTAAACATTTCTCTATTAAAATTACACTTATATCTATTAAAGTTAAAGTTATCCTTATTTCTATTAAAATTACACTTTTCTCTATTAAAATTACACTTATATCTATTAAAGTTAAAGTTACACTTATTTCTATTAAAATTTGATAGGCTTATCGCGTACTTATGCAAAAATAATTACCCTAGACAACAAGTTAATGTAGCAATAGGGGTCGAACACAAGGAAACGGGAATTACTTCGTGAATTGCTATGGGTAGATTTTTATCAAGGTCGATTACGATTTGGGTTGGTTTGATTGTTTGATGATTAATAACAATAATGATGTAAATTATATAATAAAAGAGAGTCTAAGGGGTTCGGGTCACACATGCAAAGGTAAACATATGGTCATGATAAATTCGGTACTAACAACATTGTCAATTGCTTAGGCTTAAAGATACCCACCTTGCGGCATTAGCATCAACCATAGACCGGGTCCTAGAGAAACTCTCGTCCATGACTAGGTCGTCCTACTATACATGCTTTGTCTAATTCAATTCCGTGCCTCTCGACTTATAGAACGAATGAACAAACTTAATCATTTGAATAAGGCCTTAAACAACGATTAAACGTGACGATGCAAGCATGTGATAGAAGCAATATGAACAATATTATTATTAACTTATTTTATCATGTTTATATATTAATTTTATGCATGGCTCCCCTAGCCCTTAGACTAGGAAATTTAGCTACTCATACTAAAATGTAAATTGCAAACTATATTGTAAGAAATATTAAACATGGTTATAAGATTTATATTAATTAGATGATATAACATGAGAAAAGAACAATGCTAATGTAAAATGGAATACTTGATTATAAACTATGTGGTAACTAAAATAGAAATGTAAATTGCAAACTAGAAATAGAAATACCTTAATAATAGAGAACTTGTAACAATGTATAACCAAAAGCTTGAAATAACTTAGAACCAAATGTTTGAACAACTACAAGATTAACTAATTTGTAAACTAATATGAAAACTATTGAGAGAATTATAATGCTTAAGGCTATTGTAAACTAAAATTTGGACGTAAAATTGGATGCCCAAAACCTAGGAATACCTCTCCTATTTATAGGAGAGGAGGGGAAAAACGTAAGAGCCAACGAGCATGCAACCCCGATCGGGGTTGGGCGGCCCCGATCGGGGTCATGTAATCCTCGGTATTTTGCCTTAACTCTCCTCTTAATTGCTAAGGTATCCAATGTTGGTGATTAAATGTGCGATTAATCACCCGGTTAATGTTCTAAATTCTTAGCATCCTAAGCTCTATTGGCATCCAATGCTTGCAACCTTGATATGGACCTTCATTTTGGGCTTGACTTTGCATTTGGCTTCATTTGTAATTCCTTACTTCAATCCAGTAATCTTCATGCAAAACCCAAGAAATCTTCACACACTTAGTCCAATATTTGGCCTTGTTTAGCTTAGTGAACCCGGTGTACAAAATCATAGGAAAAAGCCTCTAAATGCTTAGATTCCTACAAAACCATAACAAACACAATAATACACCTAGAACACAAAATTAGCTCAAAAATATACTAATTAAAGTATGATAATCAATAGAAACCGAGCTAAAATTAGGGGTAAAAGTATATATAAAATGAACATATCAAACTCCCCCAAGCTAAACCCTTGCTTGTCCCCAAGCAAGAAACAAAATCCCATCAATTGCTATATCCTAAACAAGCTAAACATAATGATTTAAAAACCCGAAACAACATGGGCAAGGGATAAAGCAAGACATGGATGAGATTTACACGACGGCGTAGCATAGAAAACTTTGAATGAACCTTTAAGCTCTTGCATGATCTTTCGACTTATGGACTCTCACGGGACACTCAAACTCTTTTATATGTGAAAGGACAATTTTTGTGAATGAACACTCAACTATCCTCAACTTATAACAATGTGCCTGCAATCTAATATGGTAAACATGTCAAAACTAGCAAGCAAAAACAATCAAATGTAAGCATGATAAAGAAGCCAAATGGGTAGGAAGAAGGTAAATAAACATGGGTAAGAAGGGGGAACAAAAGAGTTATGGTAATGTGGAGCTAAGTCAAGCTAGCAACTACCAAATGCAAGGATGCTCAATCCCAATTCTAACCCATTTTTTTTCAATTCAAACCATAAGAAATTTCTCCAAAATATAATGAATAATGCTTGAGAATTTCTCACATCTCTTCTTCTTCTCTTTTTTTTCTTTTCTTTTCTTTTTCCAATGCATACTTCTTTTTTCATGCTTTTTCTCATTCATTTATTTTTTCTTTCTTCATTTTTTTCATTTTCCAATTTTCCAATTTTTTCCAATTTTTTTCTCATTTTTCTTTTTTTTCTTTTTTTTGAGCATTAAGACCAAGCTCACATGACTTCAAACAACCAAATATATCCCAATGAGCACCCAAACACTATCCAACTAAGCTACTAGTTCAACAAGGGTAGGCAATTTCAATGATGTAGCTAAGGATAAATTTTGTGAAGGGGTCAAAAAGGCTAAAATATCATGTGAATGGCTCCAAAATGCTAAAACAAATGAATGCATGCTTACCAAGAAATGACATGAAGACCATACTTGTGCATTTTGATGTAACACACATTTATAAGGAGACACCTACACTCACCTAAGTGAGACCAAATAAAGATGAAATGGCCTTAAATGAGGTTCTACCTTACAATTTTGTAGCTTGCCACAAGTCAAGATCAAGCCTATTCGGTTCATTCTCCATCTCCCACCTACTATGTCAAGACATCCCCATGTAGCTAATATCCCAACATGAAAGAATAAATCATTAGCAACAAGCTATTGTTAGGATAAGCAAAGAGGAAAGTAGGTTACAAGCTAGCACAAAGCAAAAATTTCTCTCAAAAATTTTCAAATTTCCTACACTACATGCAAACTACACTATATGCAAATGCAATCCCCCCCAAGCTAAACATCACATTGTCCTCAATGTGCCAACTATCCAAAGCACCCAATCAAACCATAAAAATGGCTCAAAGCACAAAACAGGAAGGACTAGAGATAATGTTTAATGGGTTGCAAGATCTAAACTAATATGCAAAGCAATTAAAAACTTACTCAACTTGCTAGCCCCCCCCCCCCCAAGCTAGCATGAATTCAGGGGATTTCTTCATCAATCAACTAAGAAAAGGGCCAAAAATTGAACCCCTTCCTCCCTTTCTTCTTCTTCTTTCCACTACCACTTGATTCTCCTTGTTGGCCACTTCCACTTGAGTCATCCCCGTGAAGAGGAGTGACATACTCACCAATATCTTGGCCACTACCAAGACCATCACCATAACTACTAATCCCACCATAGCCACCATATCCTCCATAGCCTCCAGAGCCTCCATAGCGTCCATAGGCTCCTTGTAATGCCTCAACCCCATAATCCGAACCACAAAAGTCCGGGCCGGGCTCATATTGAGCAAATGTACCTGCATCAGTGTTAGGAGGGGGAGGGGGAATAGGAGATGGAGGAGGAAATCCACCCGGAGGATAAGTATAAAATGAAGGGTGTGGCCCCTCGGGTTGGATAACTCCTTGCCTAGCAAAATGATCATAAATAGGATGTAATGCAAGTCGTTGGTCATCACGAATTTGATTAACACCTAAGTTCATTTATCGCATCATGTTCATCATTTCTATGTTAGATGGTGACTCAATGCTAGAGGTGGAATGACGTGCTTGGGAGGATTGACCTCCCACACGTATCTCAACGGTGGTAGTTGACTCACCTCTAAGGGCTAAGTGGTAGGTCGGTCTAACAAAGGGGTCACTTCCACTACGAGGCCTAGTATGAACCAAAGCCTTTAATTCTTTCTTTTCCTCAAGTAGACGAATGGAGTCTTGCCTACCTATCTTCCAAATCATGTTGGGATGAGCATCTTTAAACCAATTACAAGAAAGAAAGTATTCATAATCAAGACCAACTCCCCTAGACCTAGACTCAAGCAATGGTCTCAAACCGGTAGTTTCTTGATTAAACCTACACAAATGGTGAGCAATTTTGGTGACCAAACCACCTAAGACAATGCAACTATTCTTGGTGTTAGTTTGCTTGGTCAAGTGGACCGCAAAGTGGTAGGGGATATTGATTCCCCACTTCTCATCACCATTAACATTTAAGAAAGCACCCAAGATTTCTAACTCAATCTTCCTCACCGAGTGAGGTTCATTTCTACCAAAAAAGGTCCATCCCATAAACCTTTGCCAAATCCTTATGTCGGGATAATGAATAAATTGATGTGGTGTATGATCAAAACCCTGAAAAGGCAAGTGAGAAATGGCATCCCAAGTTAAAATGGGATTATAATCATCGGGTGACTCGGTTGGCAACTTGTGAGGCAAATCAAAGATAGCGGCTAAATCCGCTAAGTCCATCTTATGATCTTCATTAAATAAACGAAAGGTAACAAAGAGAATGAAACCGGGTCTCTTAGACCTATGGAACTCGAAAGAGCTCAAGAACTCAAGGGTGAGTTCGGGGAAGGTCTTATAATTCATGGTATAACAAGATTTCATGCCAAGATTTTTAAACAAAGCTTTAACATTTTTCTCTATTCCAATGTTGTTTAAAGATGCTTGGTTAATGAATTTCGTTGGTTCCATACCTTTGCTTTTCAAAATAACCCAATTGTTGTATTGAGCTAATGAATTGAAGATCACATTTGGATATTCCGGGTCATGCCATTGTGGAACATCCTCCATTTGGACATCCGCTGCTGCATTTGAAGGCTCCGCCTCACCTCTCCTTCTCTTAGAAGCACCTTGTGAAGGAGCTTTTCTTGGTGCCATATTTCTGAAATTTTAAGACAAAATTCATCTTAAGGCAAACCAAAATTCATCCTAATAGGCATAATAGTATGAATTAGTGAACTAATTCACACTACAAACATGTAATAATCATTCTACAACCAATTTCAAGTACCAAAAAGCACAAAATCGAATTCCCCCAAATTGATTTAGGGTTTGCATAATCCAATTAATTGTTTGTAATAGATGAATTTAAAGAGAAAAGAGAAGAGATCTTACCAAGTTGATGTTAATGGTTGAACAAAGCTTGCAAATCAATGAAGAAAATGAAGTTTCCTTGTGATTTTAGGTAGAAAAGTGAAGAAAAATGGTGAAGATAGAGAAGAGGAGTGCCGTCGGGTTAGATAAGAATGATAGAAAAAGTTCTTTTATTTTTTTTACTTACCCGTCAATAATGCACAAGAGCTACAGCACCACGACCCCGATCGGGGTTAGGCGGCCCCGATCGGGGTTGACTACGCATCCGCTTTTTGACTTCCTCGTATAAGGGGGTGTCTTGTTTTTCTTTTTTTTCGAAAACCACGTCCCCGAACGGGGTTTTTGCATGGGGTTGCGTGTCAAATGCACTCCATTTTCTCCTTTCTTCATTTTCACCTAAAAATCACAAAAGAAAAATCATTAAGTTGAATATTTTATTACTAATCTACGAAAAACAATTAAATTGCAGAAAATCAAAAACAAAAATAAATAAAAGCAATAAAAAGCTTGGGTTGCCTCCCAAGAAGCGCTGGTTTAACGTCCCGCACGACGTAAGAAGCTATTTGAGTCAAGTTTTATTCTTGAGCTTGCCACCAACCAAGCTCCATTGCATAGCTATCTTTGCATTCCGCAACCATTTGAAATTGTTCAAATAAAATTTCCTTTTCTTCTTTTTGGCACTCTTAGCAATAGTGCCCTTAGCATCATCACCTACAAAGCAAACAACACCAACATCGTCCTCCAACGGATCCATTAGTGAGGATCCAAGCATAGTAGAGGCATAAGAAGAGTCCATAGTGTTAAATAAATAACAAGACTCTTGTAACATTGGGCTTCTAATGATGTTGTTTTTGCTAAAGGAAACCCGGTCATCACCCACTTCCAACGTCAACCTCCCATTTTTCACATCAATTAACACACCCGCGGTGCGTAAAAATGGCCTACCCAATATAATTGGGGTTTGTGAGTCCTCGGCCATATCAAGTATGAGGAAGTCAACGGGTATGAAAAACTTGCCAACTTTGACGGGTACATCTTCTAAGACACCTAAGGGTCGCTTTAAAGAACGGTCCGCCATTTGCAATGTAATACTTGTGCATTTTAAAGCACCCATGTTAAGTTTTTCACAAAGGGAATAGGGCATGACACTTACACTAGCACCTAGGTCGCAAAGGGCCTTATCAATGGTATATTTGCCTATAGTGCAAGGAATAGAATAGCTACCGGGGTCCTTAAATTTCGGGGGAGACTTGTCTTGTAAGAGTGCACTACACTCTTCGGTGAAAGCAATGGTCTCAACCTCATTGAAGGATCACTTCTTTGAGAGGATTTCCTTCATAAACTTTGCGTAAGAAGGGACTTGGGTAAGCAATTCCATAAACGGGATGGTGACTTGCAAATTCTTACAAACTTCCAAAAATTTAGCAAACTTACCTTCCTCCTTGTGCTTTGCTAGACGATGGGGAAATGGTACTTGAATAACTTCCTTGGGAGGATCATCCTCCACATCTTTTTCATTCTCATTCTCCTTAGGATCATCCACTTTCTTTGAAACGGCATCACTCTCCTTAGCATTAGGAGAGATTTCTTCAACAACCACCTCATCACTTTCCTTTGGCATAGGAGACCCAACATCTTTGGCATCAAGCTTGCTCTTCCTCTTTAGCATCAACAATCGATGAGGGAATGGCATACGATCTTTAACAATAGGCTCTTCACTAGCCTTCCTTTTGTCATTTCCCCCAAGCTTAGCCTTTTTAACAACCACCTCTTCATCCAAAGTCATGGATGGCCCATCATAGCTTGAACCACTTCTCAAGGAAATAGAATTAACGGTTTCATGTGGTTGCTCACCTTGGGGAGGTAGTTGACCGTTCTTCCTTTGAGAGCTAAAAGCGGCTAGTTGAGCCACTTGTTGTTCCAACATCTTGACTGCGGCACTATGAGCTTGATCATTTTTTTGAATTTGAGCCACCAATTCCCTTTGCATTTGGATGATCATGCCCTCGAGCTTACCCACTCCTTGATTGTTTTGTTGGCCATTTTGTGGTGGATTTTGTTGGTAATTGTTTTGTGGGGGCCTTTGTTGATTTTGATAACCCGGTGGAGGGATATGCTTTTGTTGTTGAGGGACATAGGCATTTTGTTGTGGTGGGGGTTGAGGGTTAAGCACATTGTTGCTATTGTAAGACAAGTTCGGGTGAAATTTTGTATTTGGGTTATAAGTGTTGGAAAATGTACCCGGTGGATATAAACTTTGTCTTAAAGCTTGAAAAGCGTTTACCTCTTCGATGGGGGCTCGGCAATGAGCGGCATAATGACCCGCACCTCCACAACCGTCACAAACAATGATTTGGCTTGTTGAAGACACGACATTGAGTTGTTGAATGGAATCTTTAGTATCTCTCTCCGCCAATTGTTGTTGGAGCAAGGCAATTTGAGCTAGCAAAACGGAGTTGTTAGAGGATTCTTCTTTACCTTTGGATGGCACAGCTCGAGAATTGACATATTGAGCATCATGGACCGCCATAGATTCGATCGTGGCATGAGCAAGGTCGGTGTCAATTTGATCAAACCGCCCATTGTTGGCGGAATCAAGAATCCTTCGGGACTCGGCACAATATCCATTGTAGAATGTTATTGCTAGAAACCAATCATCTAGCCCATGATGTGGGCATTGCCTTTGAAGCTCCTTGTACCTCTCCCAAGCTTCATATAAGCTCTCAAGAGCTTGTTGACGGAATCCGGTGATTTGGCTCCTCAAAGTTTGAGTTTTCTCCGGTGGAAAAAACTTTTGATAAAAAGCAAGAGCTAATGTCTCCCAATTGGTGATTCCCATGAGGGTGCGGTCAAGGCTATTGATCCAAAGCTTGGCCTTGTCCTTCAATGAGAAAGGGAAAAGTATTTCCCTTATTTGGGCTTGGGTGACACCCGTTTGGCGAATCATGGAGCAATAGTCATAAAAGTTTTGAACATGCAAATTAGGATCCTCCAAAGGACTTCCTCCAAATTGCTTCCTCTCCACAAGGCTAATGAAAGCCGGTTTGATCTCGAATTCCGGCGCGGTGATTTGAGTGGTGGTGATTCCGGCCGGAAGCATGGCCGCGGTGGGCTTTGAGTGATCGGAAAGTTTCACCATCTTTTTGGTAGTAGATGGTGGAGGTGGTGGTGGTGGAGATGATTAACTAGAAACCTCCTCCTCTCCAAGAACTTCTAGATCGTCTAAGTAAGACTTTCTAGCACTTTCAACTTGTATGGGAGAAGTGGCTTCTTTCACTTCCTTCCAAAAACGTCGTCTTCTCCTAAAGGTTTTCTCGGGCTCGGAATCCGGTGAAAACAATTCTCCACTACGAGAGGACCTGGGCATAAGACAACAATTTCTAGGAAAATGATAAGTAACGGTCTCGAGGAACGAGTGTTCCTCAAGACAAAATAAAACAAGATAAAAATCGACAATTCAAAAAAACAATAAAACCGTTTCCCAGGCAACGGCGCCAAAATTTGATAGGCTTATCGCGTACCTATGCAAAGATAATTACCCTAGACAACAAGTTAATGTAGCAATAGGGGTCGAACACAAGGAAACGGGAATTACTTCGTGAATTGCTATGGGTAGATTTTTATCAAGGTCGATTACGATTTGGGTTGGTTTGATTGTTTGATGATTAATAACAATAATGATGTAAATTATATAGTAAAAGAGAGTCTAAGGGGTTCGGGTCACACATGCAAAGGTAAACATATGGTCATGATAAATTCGGTACTAACAACATTGTCAATTGCTTAGGCTTAAAGATACCCACCTTGCGGCATTAGCATCAACCATAGACCGGGTCCTAGAGAAACTCTCGTCCATGACTAGGTCGTCCTACTATACATGCTTTGTCTAATTCAATTCCGTGCCTCTCTACTTATAGAACGAATGAACAAACTTAATCATTTGAATAAGGCCTTAAACAACGATTAAACGTGACGATGCAAGCATGTGATAGAAGCAATATGAACAATATTATTATTAACTTATTTTATCATGTTTATATATTAATTTTATGCATGGCTCCCCTAGCCCTTAGACTAGGAAATTTAGCTACTCATACTAAAATGTAAATTGCAAACTATATTGTAAGAAATATTAAACATGGTTATAAGATTTATATTAATGAGATGATATAACATGAGAAAAGAACAATGCTAATGTAAAATAGAATACTTGATTATAAACTATGTGGTAACTAAAATAGAAATGTAAATTGCAAACTAAAAATAGAAATACCTTAATAATAGAGAACTTGTAACAATGTATAACCAAAAGCTTGAAATAACTTAGAACCAAATGTTTGAACAACTACAAGATTAACTAATTTGTAAACTAATATGAAAACTATTGAGAGAATTATAATGCTTAAGGCTATTGTAAACTAAAACTTGGACGTAAAATTGGATGCCCAAAACCTAGGAATACCTCTCCTATTTATAGGAGAGGAGGGGAAAAACGTAAGAGCCAACGAGCATGCAACCCCGATCGGGGTTGGGCGGCCCCGATCGGGGTCATGTAATCCTCGGTATTTTGCCTTAACTCTCCTCTTAATTGCTAAGGTATCCAATGTTGGTGATTAAATGTGCGATTAATCACCCGGTTAATGTTCTAAATTCCTAGCATCCTAAGCTCTATTGGCATCCAATGCTTGCAACCTTGATATGGACCTTCATTTTGGGCTTGACTTTGCATTTGGCTTCATTTGTAATTCCTTACTTCAATCCACTAATCTTCATGCAAAACCCAAGAAATCTTCACACACTTAGTCCAATATTTGGCCTTGTTTAGCTTAGTGAACCCGGTGTACAAAATCATAGGAAAAAGTCTCTAAATGCTTAGATTCCTACAAAACCATAACAAACACAACAATACACCTAGAACACAAAATTAGCTCAAAAATATACTAATTAAAGTATGATAATCAATAGAAACCGAGCTAAAATTAGGGGTAAAAGTATATATAAAATGAACATATCAAAATTACACATTTATCTATTAAAATTACACTTAGCTCTTTTAAAGTTAAAATTACACTTATTTCTATTAAAATTACACCTTTCTCTATTAAAATTACACATTTCTCTATTAAAATTACACTTATCTCTTTTAAAGTTAAAGTTACAGCTATTTCTATTAAAATTACATTTATTTCTATTAAAATTACACATTTCTCTATTAAAATTACACTTATCCCTATTAAAGTTAAAGTTACACTTATTTCTATTAGAATTACACTTATTTCTATTAAAATTACAGATTTCTTTATTAAAGTTACAACTATCTCTATTAAAGTTACATTTTTCTCTACTAAAGTTACACTTATATCTATTAAAGTTACACTCTCAAGGACTACAGTTTTACTCTCAATGGACTCATGTTACAAGTTTAATATGGAGAAAAGTTACAGTCTCAATGGACTAAAGTTACACTCTCAATGAACTGAAATTACACTTTAATGGACTAAAGTTACACTTTTAATATGGACTAAAGATACACTCTCAATGGACTAAAAATACACTTTAATGGACTAAAATTACACTTTAATGGATTAAAATTACACTTAATTGGACTAAAATTACACTTTTAAAAGATCAAAGTTACACTTATAAGTCACTTAATTCACAATGAGTTGTGTTAAAATTGGAAAAATTCAAAATAATATTTGTCGAAAAAACTGAATTACACTCGTAAAACGCAAAATATATTGTAAATTTGCTTCAAATTTTCAAATTTCAAAATAAAATCCGTCAAACCGCAATTTTTTTTGTTAAAATTACACTTTTTTCCGTTGAAATTACACTTTTAAAACAGTGAAAGTGTAGTAACATTTGTATAAAGTTTCAGTCCAAAAAAAAATTATGCTCAAAATTTTTTTTTTTGTGTATAATTAATCCATTAGTGAATGTATAATTAAAGTTAGAGAGAGAAAGTGGATTAATTAGTGTATAGGAAACTCATTAGTGTTAAGTATGCTTTTTTGCTTTCAATCTCAACCATCCTTAGTGGAAGATCTAAGGGATGTAGAGAGAGAGAGAGAGAGAGAGTCAAGTTTTAATAAGTTCTTCATAATATTTGAGTCCCTAAGTCCTTATTAGAGCCATATGATCTTCTAAATGAACCGTCTGGATGAAGGGAGTAATATAGGCTGATTAGGCGTTGGAAAAAAAAAGGAAAATAGAGTTAGCATGAGAGAGAGTTGTGTCAGGGGACAAAGCAATTACCCACTGTTTACTTGTCAACATGCATGTACTTTCTATAACACTTCCTCAACACAATATCAGCAACCACCACCAAAATTAAAACACACAAAAAAAACATCAAATTTTTTCCTCTCTTTCATGGCGATAACACCCCAAAAACCGCACTTCAACAAAATTTAAAATCCCGTTTCAACAAATTTTAAAATGCCAAAAAAAAAAACAACAATTTGCTAGCTCGCGATAATCTTACATGGTCATAATTTCTAGCAAATAAAGTAATTTTTTTTTATCCTACAATTTTCAGCATATCAAAGGTACACGAAGATCCTGAGTCAACAACAACAACAAGCCTGATAAAGTGCGTACTCCAACATCAACAATGGCTGACATGCAAATTGTAACAGTGATCGATGGTAATTATTAACATCTAATAATTCTTTTATCTGTTTATGTTTTATAAATCTAAACTCTCTATATTAAAAATGAAATACTTGAAAACAATGAAGATACACACATTGGTCATTAAAGTTACAGTAGAGTGTAGAGCAAGTTTTGTGCTGTAACCTAATTCATGTACAGTGTAAAGTTCTTGAGATCAATGAGTATGTAGTTAAAAAGAGTGAATTGTTTGTATTTTGGTAATAGGTTTAAGTTTGACTTTAGGTTCAAAGATTACATTTTTTCCCGCTGTAATTTACATATGAACTCGTGTGTTTGAAAATACGCTTTTTGTTACTTGAAATTAAACATATTTCAGTTAAAATTACAGTTTCTGAAATTAGAGTTACATCATGGAAAAGATAAAACTATTCTATTGCAGTAATGGATAAGTTACACTTTAATTCACTGAAGTTACAATTTTCTTGATTAAAGTTACACTTATTTGGGTCATCAGATAAATGTTTGCTATGCTGATTCCTTAAAGTACATCATACATTTTAAACTGTAATTTGCCACAAATCTTTGGAATTACACCATTGTCGACTAGAGTTACATTTCCTTGCACTAAAATTATGCTTTGTTGAAATTACACTTTTATTCACTGAAATTACACTTATTATTGTTAAAATTACACTAATATTTGGAATTACAACATTGTCGACTAGAATTACACTTATATTCACTGAAATTACACTTTTGTTTGTTAAAGTTACACTAATGTTTAAGTTACACTTTAGGTTTAGATGACAGTTGTACTTTTTGTTGTCTTCTGTTTAAATTACAATTTTCTTTATTAAAATTACATATTTATTGGCTAAGATGAAGCTTGTGGAGAATATTGTTTCAACCATTGACAGATACTGCTCAGGACAATAGCAAAATAAAGCCAAATGAGGAGGAATTTTGGCAGGGTAGTAAAAGAAAAGTTTACACCATATATTGGGCAGAAATTTTTGGAAATCGAGGAAGCAGTGACATTCTATAAGATCTATGCAATTGCTTGCGGTTTCGATGTACGGAAATACACGACCAAAAGATGGCGTGACGGGGCAATCAAGTCAAAGCTGTTGGTTTGCAACCGAAAGGGGTTCAAATATAAAAAAGAAATAGAGAGAAGTGGGCGTCAGGATTGGGTGCGAAAGCACAAAGTCAGGCGCGTGGGATGCAAAGCGAGGATTAGACTATTTATGAAGAATGGGGGGTTATTCATTGATCGCTTCCATGAAGGACACAACCATGAGCTCACATCAGCCAGGGACAGAGAGTTTCAAAAGCTGTCATGCAACTTAACAGATTATCACAAAATGATTATCCTTTATAATTATAGAGTGAGTGCTTGAGGAAGTCTTTGACTCTCTATTTATGACACCAATCTATGGAATTACACTTTTATTATCTAACATTACACTTTTGTTTATTAAAATTATACTTATTTGGAATTACACTTTTGTCTATTAGAATTACACTTTGTTCTATTAAAATTACACTTATTTATATTGTGCTGAAATTACACTTTTGATTGTTAAAATTACACTTTTGTCTGTTATAATTACACTTTTTTATATTACAGTTACACTTATTTATATAGTGCTGAAATTTCAGTTTTTATGTTACAGTTACACTTACGTATATCATTCATTTATAGCTGAAATGCAACTGAACTGATTATCAGAAAATCATTATCCTTTATAATTATAGGGTGTCCCATCTAGTTAGCCTTTTATTACAATTACACTTATTTGGAATTACACTTTTGTTTATTACAATTATACTTATTTGGAATTACACTTTTGTCTGTTAGTGTGGACAACGCCTGTGGGAACTGCGTCCGCGGGATCCACACTAGGCATAATCGACTCGAGGTTCTTTCGAATCGAATTAAGACAAATTAGAGTCGCCACCAAGTTTTATGGGAACTTGGAACCGTTCAAGTCAACTTTACACCTTTCATCGAAAAGCATAAAGCCAATCGACTACGAGTGATTAAAGATAAAGACTTGTACCCTATATTACTCGATTTGAATGACTCTCGTAATCCAATGGTATTTAGACGGATCCACAAACCATAGATTTTGAGTAAGGGGTGAGGGTACGTGCTAGGAAGCCCATAAGGACACCTAACCCCGCCCGTCAATGACGGCCTCTACTAAGTCAAGTATCGGATTTCAAACAAGGTCGTAGCTACTACGGTATATGATATGCAAACATCGTTTTAAAACCCTAACATGTGAGGTTTCTATGTCGATTTAGATGCAACTAAACTAACGTTGTCAAAGTTGTAATTTAGCATGTGGGTTGATTGATCTAACAACATATAAACGAAACAAACAAGGCTTGATGGGAATGGGGGAGCCGTTGGGATCTACCCTATTACAACCCAGGCATTTCATGCCGACACAACAAGAAATTAAAGATACAACTCGATCAAAATACAATTGCTATATACGACACCATACACGACACATGGCCATTCGGCCTAGGAAAACGTGCACAAGGGGTGGCCTACGGTTTACATAACTCACGGCCTTGGGTCACTCCTGGTAATGCGTGCTTTCGCTTAATCTTATCGAATTAGACATTAGGTCACACACCAAAGCTTGCATTAGCGTAAATCGGGCCACGTTGTTTTAAACAACATGCGATTTACTACGCTCTTACATGAATTGGAGCACAAATATCTAACCAAACAAGACTAAGGTTTTTTTAGAAATCATTTGACTCGATAACGGAAAACTAATTACAAACAAATTACAAAACACGACTCGATAAACAAAAGTAATTACAGGATACGAAACAACGAGACAAAGATAAAATGAACGAGAAAAGGACTACAAAAAACACGGCCAAACACGACCTACATACCCTAGCCTACCCTAATCCTTAGGTTAGATTTGTTAGGTTAGATAGATTTGCAAAGCGATACGGGATGTGCATTAGGAATCGATGATAAAAGAGGTCAGAAGGCTTCGCCTAAACTGAGTGCTCTACACGGCCTAAAGGGTCGAATTAGGTCAAGTTCGCTAGTTAAATTAACTCGTCGAGTGTTAATAAGAACGTGATAATCACGCACTCTTATACTAGCGAGAAATCATGTGAAAAGAGAGATGTATTCAATTAGGTTACAGAATTGTTAACCGATTTTAATGCTTGTGTTGAAGCACCCTAACATGTCTAATTAGGTTATTAAATCGATCTAATATCGTCTAAATGAGTCATATGTTAACAATTAGAGGTCGAACTAACATGCAAAGGGTCCTAGGGCAGGCCGAATTGAGCGAAACGAGCGAGGGGTCAAAAGCGAGGAACAAAGTTAGAATTCGTTTTATTAATGTCCTACCTTGAACACGAGGATATGTAAATGAGAAGGGGGATACGACCGACCGATGTGGCAGATTTCTTTCCCGACTCAAGTCAACGCGGGTGTTCATGGTGGTACTTTAACTCATACTCAGGCTATACTAGGTTCACAGTTAACGGTATCAAACGATGCAAAACGATAAACAATGTAAAAACGAACGATAAAAAACAAACATAAAAAAGAACGAAATAAAAGGGGGAAGAGGAGGATTTGATGCACCCTCAACCTACATGTATCGTTGACACCGTCTTGGGTCTTAATCGATCGTAGATTTTATCTCGAGAGGCCGTCGTCGACGAAGGAACAAAGCAACAACACGTTTTTTGTATATCTGGACAACAACTTTCAAACTGCAATTTCTCACTCGTTTCACGGTGAAAATTAGATTTAAAAGATGTTTTGAAAACTAGAAAGAGAGTAGAACAAAGATCTTAAAACAAACCACGCTCGTTCTGAGTTATTGGGCACGAAAAACGAGCACAAACAGAACTGGACAGACAGGAAAAGCCGCGAAAACAGAGTGTATGACACTCTGTTTTTCGAGGGGATTCGTGTACTCTCAAGGTCAATTTGGCTCGTGAATCTTTGTCTAAGATGTAGATGGATGTTATATGGTTAATTAGGAACAAGAAACTCGAGTTTTAATGGAGATTTGAAAGGGGAACGAATGGTATTTCAAGAGAGACACAAACTGTTTCTCAGTTTGGATGTCTCGGTTTTGTCGAGGGTTTTGAGAGGCAACTAGGGTTTGTTTGTGGAGATTGATGCTGGTGAGTTACGGTAGTAAATGTGGAGAACTTAGAGGAATGAAAGTATGGCATAGGGGAGGTATTTATAGAGAGTTAAAGTAGGGTAAAAGAGAGCAACAAGCAGTCGGGCTGCTCTGTTTCGCTGCTGCTGTCCAGCAGCTTTCGTGAGCTCGTGTAGGGTTTAGGAGGGGTGTTTCTTGGTGTTTAAGCTAGGGTAATATGGGTAGGATACTAGGGTATGGTTTAGGGTTAATGGGCACGGGTTTAAGTGGTGTTTGGAGCGGGTTTGGGGCTTGGTAAAGCTGAACACGGGAAGGGTATGGACTGGTTGTGTGGGTTGTTTGGGACGTGATTTGGGAGGGCTAAGCCAGGGTTTTATGGTGGGATTTGGCTGGGATTTGAACACGGGTTGGAGGAGAGGGGATTGGGCCGAAAGTGCGTCGAAAATCGAGCCCAAATCAAGTAGAAAACGAGCTCAAAATCGTGTATAAAATCGTCGTAAAAATCGAGTTCTTCAAATACGATTTATAAAATGATTTAAATTGATTTTTCAAATCAATTAACTTAAGAATGATTTTTTCAAATCAAATATCTATTTTATTTTCAATAAAATAAATTTAAGAAAATAAATTAAAATTAAAACAATAAAATGAATTTGCTTTAATAAAACAAACATTAATTTAAATATCATTTAAATTAATGAAATATTTCATCGACGACGCCCATTCTACATCGTAAAACGAGCTCCAAATAATGACAATGAAAACTAATGAATACATGTGTCCTACCATCATCGGGTGTTTGTCGGGTTCTCTATAATTCCAATATCGACGGATACGGGTATCTACGGAGCCCCCACTTTGACTGAGGCTTGGACAAGGCGAAAGTCAAAGTATACCCCAGGTCCCTCTCGACCTGAGGATTCTGCGGGTCGTTTATAGTCCATTAGACTGGCGTATATAAGCTCGCCAGCCATAAGAAGAGATCATACCTGAAACTTCGTTGGGGATTAACTCTTGCTTCTGTTGCGCCAAATTATCACCATTGGTCGTCGACCCATAAACTTGCATATATGGTGGGTTGAGCCTTATCCTTAGGTGCCTACGTATCCGTTTCTGACGGAATCAAACCCGCGTCGTAGTTCGGCAACTCCTGACACTTGCCCAAAGTTTATCATCTGCTGGCAGGTGCCAAAATAGGACGGGACTTTCCGAGGAGGTTGCCGCCACTTTCATCATTTGCTTTCAGCTGCGGAATTCTTCCATTTCATACTCTTGTATTGAATTGAATTCTGAGTGGATGTCATCCCTTTCATCTTGATAATGGTCTCTGAAGCCAACGGCTTCAGAGCCCCCAGTTTGTGATGGCTCTAGAGTCGAAGACTTTAGAGCCCCCAGTTGAAGCATATCCTGCTATATTTGAAACATAGAAAATGTACAAGCAATAATCATCACATAAGCACATTTGGATCATCGATCTTAAAATTGGATCATTCAAAAGATTGGGTCATCGACCCGAAAATTGAATTTGAAAAATTTGAATAATTGAGTCATCGGCCCGAATTTCGAATTTGTCTTCATTTAGAATATTGGGCCATCGGCCCTTCAAAATTGAATTTTGAATTTTTGAATTTCGAAAGATTGGATCATCGACCAACAAAGATTACACTACTTGGATCATCTATCCACAATTCGCGAAAAGTTTTTGGAATTTTGAAATTTTGAAATTTTGAAATTTTTTGAAATCGAACCTTGATGGGTGAACATGAAATACGACTCGGACACTCTGTATGACTCGTAAACAACGTGGGCGTAGCCCGCTACCGTAAAACAAAAAGGAAAATAAAACCGTAAGTGTGCACGGGTTTTAATTCAATTATTGACTCGCTGGGGGTAGAAATGTAAATTGGCCATTCTGGCGCCAAAAGATGACAAATGGGAATCACAAGGCCATCGGACTTGAGACAGAGATATCGTATGGCATGGGCGTGATCCCAAGGGCACATGGGAATCAAGATCACTTGGCATTGACAAGGTGGATTAAACTCGCGGAGCAACAACGTTAGCTTCGCCTAGACACTAACCACAGATTGATTTTATGAGAACAGTTGGACATCACACATCACTCTTATTGGGAACATTCTGCCACTCTTCTCCTTGCCTCCTTTCTTTTCAGCGAGTATTCATCATTTCTTGCCACCGCCTTCTTTCTTTTCAGCGGGCTTTTACTATTTTTCTTCCACGCCTTCTTTCTTTTCAGCGGGTTTTTCATATTTTCTGTTCCCAACACAAACCTACATCTATATGACTCGGCATCTTTGCCTAAACCGTTTGATAAAGCTCATTCTGAGGCTTGATACTATTCATCTGAACCTATATCCTTATCCTAGCTTACATCGAGTACTAAGACCAACTCAAACAAAGGTGGCTTCATTTGGACTTGGTTAAGACCCGTAAGAAACCGACAAGATGGCAACTTGGATGATGGGTGGATTGAATCCCTTATTCTGAAGGACTGCCTACGTATTCGCGTGGAGCGAAACCAAATCCGACGTAGTTCGATCAAGGTGCATAAACTTGGCATTTTAATTGTGTGTACACACTCGAAGGTTTCACCTAAGGTATCATGTCGTATCCCATTCTAGCCTGTTAGGTACTGTTAAATCCCGTGTCTAGGGTTGGTACAAAAGGTTGTGGTTCTTTGGGATGTGGAGCTTGGTAATAACAAGTTTGAATGGTTAACCATCATTCTGAAGGTTTGTTTTGTGGTGCTAAGGCTAAGGGCTATGGCTGCTGATGTGGATGGAGATGGTGTCTCAGGTTGGATGAAACGTGAGTACAAATGGGTTGGAAATCGATGTGGGATCAAATTTCCATGTCTGGACCCTAAAGGCTTGGGTGTACTAACACAAGCAGACTGATTCTCAGAATCCCTAACTATTCCCTCGTAAATGCCTCGGGAAGGACTTAGGGGTACGGATGACTGCTGATGGCACTACCTGACCATTTTGGCTTCGCCTTTGAAATTTGATCAACATCCAGACATTTCTTTTTCTTTTCTTCTTCTTTTTTCCTTTTTTCTTTGTCGTTTTTTCTTTTTTCTTCTTCATCTCTTCTCTTTTTTCATTTTTCATTTTTTTTTCTTTTGCTTTTTTTTTCGTCCTTTTTTTCCTCATCTTTTCATTCTTTTTCATCTTTTTTTTCTTCTCTTCTTGAAAATGGTCTTCTATTCATTCCCTTAGTCACAAATGGATACACCTTAAAAACTGGGCTTCGCCAACTAAATTGGGTTAGAATTAACAATTCCTTCTTAGAACGGGTTGATATCTTCTCTCTTCGAGAGGGGATGATTCTGTGGGAAAAAGGCTTGCCTTCCGTCATCGATATAGAAAACAAGGAGCTAGTCCGGGTTCGTCCTAGAATCATCTAAAAGCCTGTCATAAGCCTGGTTTTGATGGAGGTTTTCTACCGCCAGACATGGAATAGGTAAAGGAATCAAACACGGGATCCTAGTGTACCTTACATTTGAAATGGGACATATTCTACCCCAGGGATGCCTTTGAGTGTGTTGTGCATTTTATTATGTTTCCGGAATGATTGAGGATTGAAAACAAGACATATTGGGAAACGAAACTACAACCTTTTATTGGAATGGCAAAAGCTTAACAGACTCGAAAGAACGATTCCTAGGACACACCCTAGGTCATCGCGGAACAAACGACTCAACTTCAAGAAAAGAAATTCCTAGACTCGACTCGACTAAGATAAGAAAACAGATCCGACTCATAATTTTCAAATCTAGTTTTAAGCTTTCCCTTGTTCAGTTGTCAACTTAGATGCTCGGCTCTTGTCCTTGATCCCTGTGATGGTTTGCCTCCATCCCGAGGTAGTCCTCTGAGGATCTACGCTAGTGATGGAGGTTGGTGAATCGAATTGTCTTTTATTAACTTCGTTAATGAGAGGAGTACATTCTAGAGCAAGACTCCCGACTTGAATTTCATTCTTCGGGTTTGACAAGAATACAAAGCAATCCACAAATATTTTCCCGATAAACACCCCTTTCAAGTGACATGGGCGGATAAGATGGGAATAATCGACATTGTCTTCGACAGAAACAAAGTTGGCGTGATCGCCAAATGGATTGGTGATGTTATTGGGTTTAACAGTTGGGATCGGGAGTGTTCCATTCTCAATCATGTCTTGGATTTCGTGCTTGATCGATAGCACCTTTCAAGTATCATGGCCTTTCCCTTGATGAAAGGCACGATGAGGCATTTGGTTTATACCATTTACCTTATTGATCAGCGGGAGGGTCCGGAGTTGGACCAATAGGCTTCAGCTTTCCTTGGGCTATGAGCCTTTGGAGAGCGTATGTATAAGTGCATCCGATATCGGTGAATGCCCTAGGTGTTTGGCGCTGCGACTTCTTCGATTGCCCTTCTAAGAGATTGATGGCTTCATCAATATGGGCGTTCTTTGGGCCTTGCCCTTAGACGATGAGGCCCCTTGGTACCTTTTCGGCCTTTCAGCCTCTGCCCTTATGACATCATCTTCTACCTTTATCCCGATTCTTATCAATTCTTTGAAAGAGCCAAAATTATGGTATTTCAGAGCATTGCGGTAAATAGGTCGTAGATTCTTTACGAACTTATCTACCATTTCAACTTCATCAGGCTTCTTGGCTAATTTCACACTTTCAGCGCGCCATCTTGCAAGGAATTCAGTAAAGCCTTCTTTTTCTTTCTGTGTCATCACCTCCAATGTTCTTATGTTGGTTTGAATCTCGACATTATCAGCATAGTGCTTGCAGAACTCCACCGTAATATCTTCGAAAGTGGGGAAGTTCTTAAGGTCCAGATTATAGAACCACGCCTTCGGGTGTTCATCCAGAGATTGAGCGAAAATTTCAGAGAGCTATGGACATGGGCCACGTCTTGGTCTGCAGATTTGGGTCGCCTACCGGTCCGCGGTCACGGGCCACCTGCACGCCAGGCCAATCTGTGGACATGCAGAGGTCTATTGAAAGCCACGCTCGGCGGCGTAAAAAATGCTTTCGACCGAATCGCTCTAGATCGGTCGGTATCGTCTAGGCAAGGGCCGCGAAACGATGTAGAGATGTTCAGAGTTGTCACCAAGCATTTGTGGGATGCTTGGAACCCGTTCGAATCCACTTTATACCTAGGTCAATCAAGGCAAAAAGCGGTGCTTGACATAGGTACTAAAGATAAGGACTCGTCCCCCTTTTAGCATTCTATGCCTAAAATGACTCTCGTGCGCCCTGGATAAGGCCATCCACTATCCAAAGGTTCTGAGTTAGGGGTGAGGGTACGTATTGGGAAGCCCTTCAATCGGACACCCAATCTCGCCCGCGTTAGCGGCCTCTACTGATCGATCGTGGTTGTTTAAGTGTAAGAGTTGATAAAACGGTGTAAATGCATGAATGCACATCCAAAAGTTTAACCTAACATGTGAGCTTTGTAAGTCGGTTTATTTATCCAAATATCAAGTAATTGATGTCGAGTTGGATTTAGATTGATTTGCATGTGAAAACGGAAATTAAACATCCATTTACCAAGTTCGGGTTATGATGCTTAACACGATCCATTTATTTGAAAAAGGGTGTCAAATGACAAAGTGTAAAAACGTGAACTTGTCAATCTGATCCGTCATGTATTCGGATTAACCGTAATCGGGATCGTCCTAGACAAGTGCTAAAAACGAGGCAAAACAGTACCAGGCAGCCCTGTTAAGGCGCGAGCCTATTGGCGATGTAAGGGGCTCTGCCCAGGTTTTGAAATATGAAAGCAGAGGGCCTCTTGGGACGCGAGCCATGGGGTGAACCAAGGGGCGTCTCCTGGTTTTTGAAAAGGTTGTTTAAAACCGTATTTGTGATTAAATAATTTGCAAGTATTGTTTGCATGACTCGGAATAATTACTATTATGTTGGTAATATTTGTTGTCGGATTTGCATGTTTGAAAAGCATAATTTACAAATAAAAATGTAAAATGTTTGATTTGAACTAATCATGTTAAGTTCATTTCTTTGTAATTAGTCAAGTTAATCTTCGTACTCGGATTAAACCGACATGGTATAAAGAACCAAGGATGATTATGAATTATGACTAATATATTTACAAATGTAAACAAATGAGAAAAATGGTAAATAAAATAAGGGGGTTAAAATACCCATTAAAATGTAATTAACCAATAATATCATCGGGTCACGGAATAAACCGCCATGGTATAAAGAACCAAAGATGATTTTTATAATGGTCAAAATATGTTCATCATGAAAATGAATTAAAATGGTAAATAAAAGAAAAGGATTTCTTTTAAAATGTAATTAGCCAATTAATATCACCGAGTCACGGATTAAACCGTCATGGTATATGGAACCAAGGGTGATTATGATTTATGGTTAAAAAGTTTGTCATAAAAATGATTTGAAACATTTGAAATGGTAAAAACCGATTACAAATAAGAAAATGGATTAAAGGGGAAAGGCGAGAACAATCACGGTTGAGTTCTGACCTGGGCACCCCATTGAGGCGCGAGCCTGTGTGCACTATAAGGGGCTTCTGCCTCAGGCCAAAACTCAGTTTTGGCTCGTCTAACCCATGTTTTGGATCGTGTTATGCATTGTTCATGCATGTAAACTTATAAAAAACAGTAAGGACATGAAATAAAGTTAGTTGTTTACACCCTCAAACTTACGTGTATTGATGTTTGCGAAATAGACGACTTTAGAGACGGTTTTCTCGTTGTGACTAATCGCGATCAAAGAAGTTTAAAAAGAGTGCCTTAAAAAAGGATTTTGTTTTGAAAATATGTTGAAAATATGTTAATTAAAACATGTTGATTAATGAGTTGAGTTGGTCGAATGGGTCGGTTGAATGCACGGCGACGGTACCAAACAATATGTGTAAGGCGTGTGTTTACGATCGGTAGGTCGTAAACACGTGTCGATTTTGTGACTTAGGAAGTTGAGTATAGAAGTTTAAGGGAGAGGTGAAGGTGCGGACGCTCGCGTGAAGATTGTGTTGTGTGATGGTGGGTATTTATAGAGAAATGTGGGGAGGTAGGTCGGTTGTGTTTGCTTAGAGGCTAAGCCGACACCCCATTGAGGCGCGAGCTACCCCGTGACTCAATGGGCTGTACTGTCCCTTTCGCAAATTTGGATTTTGTATTTGTTCTAACCAATGTTTTATTGGTTGTGATTTGTGGTCTTTGAGGTTTGCTTAGCCGTGTAAGCTTCCTCTTAGGTGATATTTGGGGTAGGTATTTTGTGTCTTTGACTCGGGTTTGACCCGTGTGAATCGGGATTTGAATTTCGAGTCGGCTTTTGGCTCGGTGTCGGTTTAGACTCTAAATAGGGTCATTTTAATGGAAATGACATGATGAAAACATTCATGGCATTATTTTTGACATTTGAGATTTGGGTTGACTCAGGTTGACTCGAGTTGCGGGTTTCTGAGTCGGTTTTGGGTCCAAAGACGGTTTTAACTCTAAATAGTGTTATTTTAATGCAAATGAAGTTAGAAAACTTTTGAAATCATTTTTCATATCCGAGTAGTTCATTAAACCGTCTCATGTATAGCCAATCCATGCACGCATATCAAAAACACGTTATAGTTCGATCATCATCGGGTGGTTTTTGGAAGGTGCGGACATCTTGGGTATCTCTGAGCCCCCACTTTGACTGAGGCTTGGACAGGGCAAAAGTCAAAGTATGATCTCCAGGTCAATCGAAGATTACAACCTGAAGACCATTGCGACGTCAAGGCGACTCAAAAAGGTTTGAGCCAAGGACCTTCCGTCGGGAAGGGCGACGTCGAGGCGACTCGAGGATTCGAGTCAAGGACCTGCCGTCGGGAACATTTTAGAGTCTGTCGACTTCCGATTCGGGTCATTTAAAGTCCATTAGACTACGTATAAAGGCTCGCCAGCCATAAGAAGGAATCATACCTGAGGCATCTTCGGGATACGTCCTTCAATCATTGGCGCGCAAAGGCTCGCCAGCCGGTGTTGAAGGTGGTGCGTTTTGAGGCTCGCCAGCCATAGGAAGGAGTCATACCTGAGGCATCTTCGGGATATGTCCTTGAGTCGTATCTCGTGTGCGTGCAAAGGCTCGCCAGCTGTGATAAGAAGTCGTACCCAAGGCATCTTCGGGATACGTCCTTGAGTTGTACCTTGTTTGCGGACAAAGGCTCGCCAGCTTGTGAAAAGGAGTCGTACCTGAGGCATCTTCAGAATACGTCCTTGAGTTGTATCTTGTTTGCGGACAAAGGCTCGCCAGCTTGTGAAAAGGAGTCATACCCGAGGCATCTTCGGGATACGTCCTTGAGTTGTATCTTGTTTGCGGACAAAGGCTCGCCAGCCATGGTGGTCGAAAGATCGACTGTGGGAAATAGCATGTGTGACATCCATTTAAAAAATTGGCACTCGCTGGGGAGTTAGAAACTTCTCAGGACTCGCCGGGGATATGAGTTGCTGCTCGCTGGGAGGTAGCGTATGCCATGTAATCGACGGGGTTAAAGCCCTTGGACTTGATGGGTCGCCATTTGTTGGGAAGAACCCAGTACTCAACTGGAGTGAGTTTGTCTTCTCAATATTATCTGCATGGTTAGTGACCACACGAATCCGCAGTCGCATAGACAAGCACATTGAATGCAAGCGTATAAGCACGTATGCACATAAGAATGTGAGCATGTGAGCAGTTAGCATATAAGCAACTAGCATGTAAGCATATAAGCACGTAAGCACATAAGCATGTGAGCAGTTAGCATATAAGCAACTAGCACGTAATATCTCACGCGAGGGGAGATAGAAATTTTGAATGTTGTGAAGCTTAAAGACGAGTCTTGCTACTCGTAGATCTGTGATTTAATAGATTGGAGACACGTGGCCATTGGGACACGGACTCACACAGACGCATACTGACAGACTGACAAATGGGCAGTCGTGAACGTGATGCTAACTCAGTATTGACACGACACGGGGGTGACTCTGACAGACTTTGCACATGTAAGTGCAACTCCTAGCCAAGAAAGGGTGTCAACACGCATCAGATCATCGGAGTAGAAGATCCACTCGGCTGGGGAATAAGAATTGATTATCTTCGCCAGACACCTTTGCCTCTGTTTGCTTGTTTGAGATCCCTCCTTGAGGCATGATGATTCGGAAAGCGGAACCAAGACCTTGTCATTGTCCGGACCGAGCACTAGGCTAAAGCTGGTTTATTTGGACTGTAGTCGAGACTCAAAAGATGTTTGAGGATAAAGGACGGGTGACGTCTCGAAAGAGAAGCCCCCAGAGTGAGAAGGTGGGAATTTGACAAAACAAGGAATGGGCGACATCTTAAGGAAGAAGGCCCTAGTAAATAGGTATAAGATTAATATTTGCAGCTGGGTGGGCTACTTTTGAGGATTGATGCTGATGGTTGAGATTGAAATGAGTGTGCGGTTGTGAAAGGAGTATGCGGTTGTGTCCTTGTTGGGGGACTGCCTACGTATTCGCGTGTTTGCGAAATCAAACCAGATCGTAGTTCTGAGTGTGTGCCTAAGCGAGTTGTTAGGACCTTAAAGTGATTTTGTGGTGGATGGTTGCGCCCATGAAGGACTGCCTACGTATTCACGTGATGTGAAATCAAACCAGATCGTAGTTCAGAATGTGTGTGCCTAAGCGAGTTGTTAGGACCTTAAAGTGTGAGGGCCAAATTGATTTGAGAGAATTCCCCTCGATCATGAATCGAAGAGGTCTAATTTGTAAAAATGTTCCTTATCATGTGAGCACACTAAAAAGTGGACCCGAAGGGTAGATTAGGTTTGTCCCGTTCTCGGTAGCAAAGCATTCGAGGACTTCGTATCTGGGTTAGGGTGAAAATGGCTTCGACATTATGGAATGTGGAGCTTGGTAATAAAAGGGTTGTTTGACAGATAAAAATCTGGAGTTGAGCGTCACGACAAAAAATTCCGTTTGGTGACTCGAAGGTTGATTGGAGATAAATACCTCTTGATCATGAATCGAAGAGGTGTAATTTGTGAAAATATTCCTTATCATTTGAGCACACTAAAAAGTGGACTCTAAGGGTAGATTAGGTATGTCCCGTTCTCGATAACAAAGCATTCGAGGACTCTGTGGGGATTGTGGTGAGAAATGGCTTCAACATTAGGGAATGTGGAGCTTGGTAATAATGGGTTTGCTTAACAGATAAAAATCCGGAGCAAGAATTTTGTGGTGTTTAGGCCGATGGGTAACGGCTTGTAATGTGGTGCGGAATGGGGTCTCCGGCTTGATGTGGCCTGAGCACGAAATGGTTAGTAAATAACATGGGATCAGATTTCCATGTCTGGACCTTAAAGGTTAAAGTGTGATATTACGAGCTTGAGGGGGAATCCTCAGAAGCCTAGATAGGTCTCCCTGCAACAGTCTCTAGAAGGACCTAGGGGTGAAGCAGTTTTGGTTATGATCTTGAGGGGAATCCCCAAGATCCTAGATAGGTCTCCCTGTAACATTCTGTTGAAGGACCTAGGGGTGAAGCAGTTTTGGTTGAGGTTTTAGTGTTTGGTGTTTTGGACTCGTGGGTCCGGGGTTTGGTGTGTTGGACTCTTTGGTCCTAGGCTTTGGATCTGTTGGTCCTGGACTTTGTGTGGTTGACTCATGGGTCTTGGGCTTTGGACTTGTTGGTCCTGGACTTTGTGTGGTTGACTCATGGGTCTTGGGCTTTGGACTTGTTGGTCCTGGACTTTGTGTGGTTAACTCATGGGTCTTGCGCTTTGGACTTGTTGGTCCTGGACTGGGTGTTCTGGACTCACTTGTCCAGGATTTTGTGTGTTGGATGCTTTCTTCGGATTTTGGCCTTTTTGAGAAAAGGGTTTCAATCTTGTTTTGTTTTGATTTTGGCTTGAGTCTTAGCCTTGACGTTGGGTGAGTAGCCTTTGGCTTTCGTTTTTTTGCTTTGAGCGAATTGATTTCGGCTTTGGTTTTTTGCCTTGGCCTTGAACTTTGGCTTTGGGCGAATGGATATTGGCTTGGGCCTTTAACTTTGGCCTTTCTCTTTGACTTTGGGTGAATGGGTATTTGGCTTGGGCCTTTGATTTTGGCCTTTCGCTTTGGTTTTGAGTGAATGGTTCTTGGCTTGGGCCTTTGATTTTGGCCTTTCGCTTTGGTTTTGAGTGAATGGTTCTTGGCTTGGGCCTTTGATTTTGGCCTTTCGCTTTGGCTTTGGGTGAATGGTTATTGGCTTGGGCCTTGATTTTGGCCTTTCGCTTTGGCTTTGGGTGAATGGCTATTAGCTTGGGCCTTTGATTTTGGCCTTTCATTTTGGCTTTGGGTGAATGGTTATTAGCTTGGGCCTTTGATTTTGGCCTTTCGCTTTGGCTTTGAGGGAATGGCTATTGGCTTGGGCCTTTGATTTTGGCCTTTCGCTTTGGCTTTGGTTTGGAGATTGGCCGAATGGCTTTCGACCTTTTGGTTTTGGTTTTTGATTTAGCTTTGGCTTGGATACATTGGTTCTTTGCCGTGCTTCGTTCGAGGCAGGTAAAGGTGCGGATGGGGATGTACCCGTTGGTGAGAGGTTGAAATTTGGTGATGGGATGTTTTTGTGGGGAATGGGCTTGCCTTTCGTCATTGATCATGAACAGGGAGATGTTCTGGTTTGTTATCTGGGTTCGTCATAGGATCCCGTTGATAGAAGCTCGTTCTAAATTGGGTGCTAATGAAAGGTTTCTATTTACAGACATGGAATAGGTAAAGAGAATGGACACGGAGTTTCGAGTCCTCTGCTTACTCGGTACGGAACGTCACCCGAGTGTACTCACATTGAATTGGAACATATTGTTCGTTTTAAATCAATTCTCAAATCAATTCTCGTTGTCAACGGGAAATGGTAAAGAGGAGAATATATGATAGCTGGAAATTGTGCTTTTATTTAGATAAATAAGATGTTAGCACAGACTCGATGAATACATGTGAATCATGGGGACAAATTTGATTTGTCACTTAGGAATAAAAGGACAGACACTAGGATAAATATGAGAAAGCCTAAGACTCGGACTCGGACTCAGACTCAATCGTAGATACGAACTCCTAATCATCATCTTCCTCCTTGAAGGTCTCCTTCGCAGCATCCAGCGGCTTGAATGTCTGAGCTTGAGCATTGACCCACTTGAGCACTTCACTCTCGTTGTTGGGGATTATATGAGGACAATAGTCGATGAGGCTTTTATCTCCTTGCAGAAAGAGATGTTCATTAGAGTTGTCTTCATGACTTGGTTGTCATAGGGATGAAGCTATCAGTTCCTGGCTGTCGATCATATCTTGAATAACATGTTTCAGTTTGAAGCATGTTTCAGTGTCATGACCATTTCCTCGATGATATTGGCAATAGGCATTGCCGTCCCAAAAACGGGATTTCTTGCATTCAGACGGGTCCGGAGTGGGCCCGATTGGTTGTAGTTTCCCTTCAGTTATGAGCTTTTGAAGGGCTTCGGCATAGGTTGTGTTGAGGTTGGTGAATGTCCTTTGAGAACGTCCAACCTTGCTGTTTGACTTGAGACATTCAGGAGGATTGTCCTGACTGAGAGGTGCAATTATGATTTTGCCAGCTTCAATCATATCTTGAATGGTATGCTTGAGTTTGAAACAGGTTTCGGTGTCATGGCCCTTGCCTTGATGGTATTGGCAATAGGCCTTTCCGTTCCATGAGCGACCTCCTTTGTGTTCAGGTTTGTCCGGAGTCGGACCAATGGGTTGGAGCATTCCTTCTGAAGCAAGTATCTCCAGAGCAGTGCCATATGTTATTCTCAGATCTGCGAATACCCTTAGATGTTTTCCCATGGTTCCCACATTGGTGTTTTTTTTTTTGGGATGTTTTTGTGAGTTTTGTTTTTGTTTTTCTCAATCCTGGGCGAGAGCAAGATTTGGTCGTTGTCAGTGGGAAGTTTTGGGGATGTTGTTTGATATTTTGAAGGGTATTTTGGTGAGGCATTTTCATGTTCTTTGTTGGTAGGTTCATGGATGTGGGAACCATCAGATAACTCCTCATTTTCAACAGTTGTTGGTTGGTGAATGGAGGGTTCGTTTTCTCCTTGATGGTCAGGTTCATTTTCGGTACTACCAAACCTCTTCTCCAAATTAGCTACCCGAGTGTTCAAATCATCGATAGCCACTTGCAGCTTTGAGAATATGTTGTTGATGGAGACGGAGAGCATCATTATAGTGCTTTGTAGGCCATCCTCTTCAATTGCATGAATTTTCTCATCGTCAGGAGAGATGAGGTGAGAGCAGTCCAGAGAAGATTCCTCACTGTGTCCAATAGGTTTTTCTGGAGGGTTGTTTTTGTTATTTGCTGAGGGAAGTAATGGTAACACGCCCCTTTCAATCATATCAAGGATAACGCCTTTTAGAGGGAGACACATTTCAGTGTCATGTCCGCGACCTTGGTGATATTGGCAAAAGAGGTTTCAATCCCATCTTCGACCACGCTTGTTTGGTAGAGGGTCCGGAGTTGGACCAATCGGTTTGAGTTTTCCTTGGGAGATTAGCCTTTCCAAGGCTGTGCCATAAGGCATACCCAAATCAGGGAAGGACCGATGAGGCCGTCTGGTTTTGGTTTGGTCGTTGGCCAGTAGCCGGCTTTCAAGGAGCTTAACCCTTTGCTCAATATCAGAAGAGGGAGAATTCCCGGTTATCATTTTTTCCTCACCTTGGGAGAGACGAGTGCTCAAGTTTTCCACGGTAGCTAGGAGTCGAAGGACCATGTTGTTGATTTCAGCGGGAGTCATGGTGGATGCAGATAGATCAGCTTCTTGAGTTCCTGGTCGACGATCGATGGCACCCAAGGTATCCCTATTTGACATAACAATAGGCGTTATAACTCGTCTTGGCAAGGGATTGCACAAACAAAGGAAAGTACGACACTTATGCACAAAATGCAGTTTTGTCATGATGACGCGACGGTGTGACTAGGTTACGAGTTCATTAGAGATCGTGAATGACCTCTTGTGTTTGAACTCTTGGTGCATGACTTGAATTTAGACTCGAGTGTTGACTTTGGCATAGTGATGCCTAGACAGACGAATTCTGACTCAGTTTAGAGATTTGTCGATGGAGTGACGCCGTTGGACAAGACATGTACACAAACTTGACCTTTGACCCGTAATGTAGGGGAAACACAGGTTTAATACCCGAGGGGTTTTGACTCAGCTAACGTCATTGAAGATGTCTCGACAATCGGGCGACACGACCTAGACCCGAAGGTAAGTACTAACTTCGGCGGAGACTCGATGTTATCTAGACGACTTGACTTGAAATCGACTGGACTCTAATCGACTCGAGGCTGAATCAGAAAGGTGGACTGAAATTTCGAAAATAGAAATTTTCAAAAAGATTCATTTGTCGTTTTATGGACGGCTTCCGAAGAGTAGGGATCTACGAAAGTCGATCAGTTGAAGAGTTGTCTTAAGTTTGTTTTCAAAAGACGGGTTGAGTTGAAATTGTGACGGCTCTGAAAACAATGTGTTGTTTCCGAATAAGGTTTTTGAAATTCCGAATCACGGATTAGAAAATCGAGAATTGAAGAATTTGGAATCGTCATCACAATGGCCATGAAAACGGTTAAGTTTGTTTTCAAAGGATTTAAAATTGGGTTGAAAATTTGAAAACGGTTAGATTTGTTTTCAAACAATTTGGAATCGGATTGAAATTTGAAAACGGTTAAATTTGTTTTCAAAGATTTGATTTTGAATTTGAAATTAGAAAACGGTTAGATTTGTTTTCAAAGATTTAAAGTTGGATTTGAAATTTGAAAACGGTTAGATTTGTTTTCAAAGATTTGATTTTGAATTTGAAATTTGAAAACGGTTAGATTTGTTTTCAATGATTTGAAGTTGGGTTTGAAATTTGAAAACGGTTAGATTGGCCTTCAAATGATTTGATTTTCGAATTGGATTTGAAAACGGTTAAATTTGTTTTCAAATGATTTGATTTTTGATTTGAATTTGAAAGCGGTTAAATTGGCCTTTAAATGATTTGATTTGAATTGGAATTTGAAAACGGTTAAATTCGTTTCCAAATGATTTGATTTTTGATTGGAATTTGAAAACTGTTAAATTCGTCTTCAAATGATTTGATTTTGAATGGAATTTGAAAACGGTTAAATTCGTTTTCAAGATTTGAAAATGGAAATCGTGAGGATTGAATTCGTCATTACAACGGGTTAGAAAACCGTTTTAACCTTTGAAAGACGGTATGCAAATCGAAAATTGCGAGAATTGAAATCGTCATTACGACGGCTTTGAAAAGCCAAATTTGATTTCGAAAATGACATTTGAAATTTTGGAAAGTTTCACGGGTCAAAATCGTCATTACGACGGTTTGAAAAACGTTTCTGTTTAAAAATTGATTTTGAATTTTGAAAATTCGAGGGTAGAATTTGTAACGCCCCGTAATTTCGGATCATTAATATATTTCGAAAATAATTAATTAATCAAGTAAAATTTGACATTAATGTATTCAAAGTAAAAATAATTCAAAGAAATATAATTTTATTATATTTTGAAGAAAAGTATTTATTTTGATAGTTTTGAAATGTTTAAAAATAGTTTAAACCGTGTAAGATCTTTTATTTCGAAATAAGGGCGTATCGGGGGGAAATGACAATTCTTTTGAACGTTGGGTAAACGAATTTGGAAATGGGTAGTATGAATACTCAATTTTATTGTAATCTCGTGTTTAAGAACTTTGGTCTTGACGGAATTTGCATTTGACTTACGGATTTAATTATTATTGAAACGAGTCAAACCCGACTCGTAAAAATCCTGACTAAAAATCCCGCTCTTCTCCTTTCCTCTTCCCTTTCCCGCGTGACCAGCCCCCTTCCCCTTCTATTATTCTGGTTTTCTCATATTCTTCAATCCTCTAAAACAAACCAAACACATTTTTCACAAATTCAAGCTATTTTGGCCATAATTTCTTCGTTTCTTATCGGATTTTCACGAAATTTACCTTTCCGGAATCCCCTCGACGAGATCTACAACTTGGTATAGTTTAATTTCAGTTTTCTTGAAGTTGTTTTAAGACCAAAATTCGGTAATTTCGGTTTTTGTGTTTAATTATTGTGTTTTTATTGTTTGATTAGGTGAAGATTTGGAAGACGAGTTCGGGGACTCGTATATTGTAGAGGATAGCGGCTAGTTGTCGTTAGGGTTTCGGTTTTGAGGTGCTAATTGCTCTTTTTCTAGCTTAAGGTAACATATTTCGAGTTACTCGACGAATTATCGTCACAATCTTTGTTGTTTTTGTATGTTTGGTGATTTTTGTTTGAATAGTAGTTTTCACATGATAAATTTGTTGCATGCATGCTTAAACTATGCTTAAATTATGCCTTTTGTTAGTTTAATTTAACAAAGTCGAATTGGGAACGATTAATTAATGTTCAGACGGTCTTTTACTAAATAAAAATGGAAAAAAATGGTGGTGTAGGGGGACGGGCAGCAGGCCGGCAGGCCCGTGGAAGGCCCACGGCTAGCCCACGGTTGGCCCGGGTCGGTCCGTTGCTTGTTTCGCGGTTTTCCATGCAAAATTTGTCATTTAAGGTTTATTAATGACATAGTTAGTATGAGTACACTTTAGGAATTGAATCATATAAGTAATAAAAATTATGTTAATGGTAAAATTAGGCTTATATTAATAGTTATCACATGTTAGGATAGTTTACAAAATGAAATTGTAACTAATAGGCTCAAAATGAATTTTATAGCGATAATTGTAATGTTTTGTTGATTGTGCCGAAAACTGAGCCTTAGTCCCTTTGACTGATGCGATGTCAGTTAATTGAGTGATTGGTCAGCCGCAATTTGACCCGTACCTGTCGCAGGGCTGGGGTTGCGGGTAAAAAAATTCGGTTGAATGAATTAGATAATCGGCCTTTTTCTTGTTTTAGGCCATTTATTATATCTCTATTTCACATGTGTAGTTTGTTGAATTTAAATAGCTTCTTATTTAGTTAGTTGAATTTAAATAGCTTCTTATTATGTAGTAATGGCCCTAGATTCCCCTAAAGCCTTTAATATTGTTAAAATTGCTAGAATTGGAAGTTAGTATTGAATTCTTATTGAGGACACTTTGTTGGATTTGTATCTTTGAATAGACAATATTATAGCCTTTCACATGATAGAATGTTAGAATTTATGTTGGTAAGTAGGACTTTTTGCCCTCTTATGGTTAAGTGGGTGTCTTACTTGACTTGTGTGGTGAGTCTTGTGTGGTGTGGGCTAAAGTATTCAAGTGGGACTAGTGGGACTAGGTCCCTAGGTGAGTACTTCGGTCTTCATCATAGATAGGTCTTTATAGTCTTTGACGAGTATATGTTCACTGCTTGATAACCTTTGTGTTCCTGACTAGTGGATGTTTATCCAAGTTGGGGCATGACCTCAGTTACTTATTTTGATAGTAAGTGGTCAGCTTAAGTACTAGCCAACCCTTCGGTGGTGTCCTTAGGGTACTCACTTCACTTTGTTTTAAAAAAAGTTGTGGGTCTTGGGTGCGGTGGTGTGTATCCGCATGTCTAGGTCTGCGCAGATTTTAGGCTAGGGTTGTGTTGTCTCTTGGCCATGTTTTATTAATATTAACCGCTGAGCCAAGATACCGGTTCGATTACCTTCCCTACCTCGTGGTATAGACTCGAGTTACAAAGTGACTATTGACGGGACTAAGAACTTATGCCTGTCTTTGATATATTGCCCTTTCTTGTTTGATGATTCTATGAATCATAGAAGGTGAGATGCAAGCCGGCTATGGTTGATAGAGTTTGGATTACAATTTGTTAAATTTTTCACATGATAGTGTAAATTAGTCAATTTAGCATTCATATGTTAGGATGCTTGGAAATTAGATGAATTATCATATAGTTTACATGTTTTACTACATGTTACATTAATTATGACGATTCGTGGCTGGGAGGACTCGAAGTTACTCCCCACTGAATTGTGGCTTTCGTGTTTGTATAAAATGCGAATGACAGGTTGATGATGCTTTGTTGGGGTCACAGACGAGCTAGTGAGCAAGGAACCTTGGACCTAGTTTTTGGCTATTCTTATAGTAAACCTTTTATCTTTTGGTTTGTATATTATTTGAAGGGACATATGTCTCCCTTTTTCTATTTTGGGTTTGTATCATTCTACTTCCTTATTTAGCTATGGCATGTAGAGTAGTTCATCAGCTTTTGCAGGGTTTTGGCACCCGCTTCTGGGAATGTTGGACTTCTTGAGTTGGATTGGTTGTGAATGGTTTAGTTAGAAATTTTTTTGAAATTGCAGGTTTTATCTAGTTGAACCATTTACAAACATATCCTACCAGTTTTTCCGTAGAATTTACGCATTTAAGTAATTAGATAACGCTATATTTTAAGGGTGTCACAGTTGGTATCAGAGCTTTTTGCTCCCGACGCACGTTTGTGCACCCCACTTAGAATCACTTGACCTTTAAATAATAAACTTGAGAGAAGGGTAGGATGGGTAGAATTAGGATTTTATGTGGTAGTCTGTTTGTGATTGCTAATTGTTAGGTTTGTTGATTGTTAGTTATTAGTTTTGGTGCCGCTAAAGGTTGGTTATGCCAAATGTAGAATGCTTCCACTTTCTTGATATTTCTTTTCGTATTCAGTGTATCTTACCTTAATCTTCCATTTTCGTTGTTCATTCGTCTTTCAAATTCCTCTTATCTCGCCTTGGTAACTACCTTTCAATTCTTTCTCCCGATTCATCTTAGGTTTGTTTTCTTCTTATAATAAAGTCCATGTGGACACCTTCCTTTTATTCCGTAGGATAGTTCCCTTGTTCAAGAGAACCCAGTTTTGAGAGAATGTATCATTGGAGGGCGTGAACGAGTTGAGAAATTGATTGGTTAAGGTTTGAGTGGTATAGGAGAATATAACTTGGGATCCTTTGGTTAGTCTTGTTAGTTGTACTTAATATGAGAGCCTAGTGAGTTGAGAAACACCTTGGGATTTAGTTCTATTGAGAGCTTGTTTGTTATAGGTGATTGAGCGTGGTGTTGGAATATGTGTCCTCCGACAATAATGTGATCACGACTATTGATCATGATGATCACATGTTTAAATCTCATTATAAAGAATACAATTGGGAAGTAATATTGTTACTGTCAACTGGTCAACATATATCGGTAATGATTGGCTGACTAGAGTTTGACATTACTGTCGTGTGACGGTGGTGATCAGTTGACCCCCTAGGTCATACCTATAGGGCAACACTCTTAATTGATTATTTAATTAATCGTATAATGTTACGAGTTAATTAAATTACTTGAAAATTGACGGACGATTTTGGAAGTATAATTTACGTATCATTTTGAAATATGATTAAATGAGATACGGTCTGAGTAATTGAATTGTATCATTACTCGGATGAAATTAATGTTTAAAGAAACAATAAAAAATTGAATGAATTATTATAAATACAATCTGTTGTGATTTATAAATGGTAAAATTTTTGGCACAAGTAATTATGAAATTACTAAGTTGATTTTTGTATGTGACGTATTTTTGATGATACGTTGATTTTTAATATGTTAAAAATACATAACAAATTTATGTGACATGTGACATGTGACATATTGACAATTGACAAAAATAATATGGAATCCATATTAACTCAAGTGGGCCGAAAATTAGAGGAGTTTTAAGCTAATTATATGTTGATTATAATTAGTGGAGGGCATGATGATTACCCTAGTAACTAGCCATGCAACCCTATGGTTTATTGTAAAGAACAATTTTTCCATGCATTGGCTCTCCTCCCACTACCCTTGTCCGGTTTTTAAGAAGAGAAAAACATTTGGTTTTTCTCTTAATTTTTACCTCATATACAATAATGTAATTGTATTGTTCATTCAATTTTTAATCATCCAAAATAAGATTGCTAGAGAGATAAAAAGCTCTCTTATTCTTCCTCATAAAAACCAAAAATATCAAGTGTATTGTAATATTTTTGGGTCATTTTTCCTACTAAATTAATATTGTACTAGTTCTTATAATATTAATTAGATTAAGAGTTAAGCTTTGGGTATTATTCCTAAGGAGAGATCCTACACTTGGATCTTGTTCTTCCATTAAAGGAAAGCTCAAGAACAAAAGAGAAAGGTGATCTCTTTTGTGCCCTTAAATCCGAAATCAACAATGTAAGGACATGACTTCTCTTCTATTATATTATTTGTTTGCATGCATAAAATCCGTTTTAATTTTATGACAAATTATTTTAGACATATATGAGTATGTTAGTATGTATATGAATCTACATTTCCTTCAATCGGTATCAGAGCCACGGTTGTTTGCATGCAAATTGGTTAAAAGTTTTTCCGAGTTATAAGAATAACAAATAAAACTTGTAAAATTTGTGTTATTATGATATATCACGAAATTATTACATGCATGTTAATATTTCTGGTCCTAAAATGTTTTAGGACATTTTGGTTAATTTTTCGGATTTTTATTGTTCATATTTTACAATAATGGCATTTAAATATGATTTTATGAGTAAAAATGTCATTTTTGGTCTAAAATTAGCTATACTTCGAATTTTAAGTTGATTTTTGGATATGTTGTCACATATATTATTTTGAGATAACCTGTAAATTTTCATAATTTTTGGACTTGTTATGCTCGAAAAATGAATTTTTCATTATTAAATTCGGATTTAGGTGAAAAATAGATTAATATGAGTTAAACTTCGAATCTGGTCATAGAAAATTAATATGTTGTCACATGCAATTTTACAAGATGTGTGTAAAATAATTGGCTATAAAGAAGTCTTTTTGCATGATTTATGGATTTTTGAAGAAAAATAGCATAAATAGTGACATTATTAGTGGAAAATTAATAAAACATAATCTATGACTTAGGAAAAACGTCTAATGTTGCATTTTATTATCTTTTTCAGATCTAAAATTGAAAAGTTAGTGAAAATAATTTTTCCATGTTTTTATGATTATTTTATTAAAAATCGATAAACCGCAACATTGTTTTTCCGGGGAAAATTTCGAAATTTTTAACCTAAGATTTTGAACATTATGAGTGTCATGGTAATTTTCCAGAATGTTCATGAATTTAAATTTCAAATTTTGAATTTATTTGAAGTTTTGTGATTTATTTGAAGTTTAATAGCTTATTTTTGTAATTTTGGTCCTTTTATGAACAATTTTATAAAATATGGGTTAATTATGGTCAAATTATTAGTGAAGACTAAATTTTGAGTCCTAAGAGGTTAGGGTAATTAACTTATGCATAAATATGAGTTTATGTATTTTTGTGATTGTAAAATGTTGAAATCACGCAAATCCAAAAAAACCGAGTAATATACGATATTGGCAATTTAAAGGCGATTTAGCATAAAATTGAGCATGTTCATACATATTATAATGCTGCATTTTCTTTATGATTGTCATAATTTTAATTTATGTAATTTTTGAATTATGTAATTTTACTTAGTATGGCCTTAGATTTTAATTGGTATTTCCCGAAATGTATGGGAATATCGATTCGGTTGTAATTTTTATTGTGATCTCGTATCACCGTTTTATAATTTAATAGATTTATTTTATTTTAATTACATATGTATAATAGGATATTATGTAATTTATTATGTAATTTTATTTATTCTCGGAGTTCCCAAAGACGGATTTCTTCAAGAATGGCGATACATAAAGACGGTGTTACCTCGAGATGCGGGTCACAACCGAAGTTCAAGGGACCAATGGAGTTGGTTTCCGAAATGTAATAGTTAAATAGTTTTTCTATTTTAGGAAAGGCCATACTATGATTTATTTATTTATTTTTATGCTTGCATTTTATTTTATGTCACATGCATTGCTAAATCGCCATAACTAAACATGCATTATCTTTTATCGAGTTTATCGACCGTGTCAATTAGAATTATCGTAGTTCACCGCTTTAGTTCACTTAAAACGTGATAGATAATAAATTGACATGACCTCTCGCTAAAACAATCAATTGAGACATAGCCTTACCAAATAGTAGAAACCATGAAAACCTATTTCGTGAGGGAGTGCACTCGGCCACACCGGGGTACAAACCTTGTTACGTAGGGGAAGTGGGTGATGAATGTTAATCCACCGAATTCATGTTGATGAGGGATGTATCGGCCCCACCGTGCCCAAGTTAATGTGGGTTTGGATCATGGACACATTTATTCGAAATTTGGATTGAACTCAACAAAAGTATTTGATAAGGGATGTATCGGCCCCACCGTGCCCTTGTCGATGTGTTTTGGGCTAAAGATAAATGTTAATGTAATTTTATCGACCAAGAGTTCTAAAGGTAGAATCGATTAAAGAGTTAATCCACCGAGTTATATTGATAAGGGATGTATCGGCCCCACCGTGCCCAAGTTAATATGAATTTGGATCTTGGAATCATTTATCATAGTTGGGTAGAGGTCACTATGTAAATGCTATACTTGTTTACAAGTATTAATAAAACGATAAATGTTAAGTTTTCCACTATTCCGTTTTTATATTGTTCTATTTCTTTACCACAATTCCTATACGATATCATTTCGATTTTGATACAAATCTCCATTAAAACATCGTAACTAAAGACAAAATTTGAATTTTCTTCTAAAACCTCAAATGAACCATTGTTAAGGATCTCTTGTAAAGAGTATAGCTTAAAAGTTGTTCATTATCAAACAGGTTTTTGATACTTGACTAACACATCTACTTACAATGGATTATTATTCATATACTTAATTGAATTAAGTACCTTGAAGCGATTTGGTAATTAGTTTTGTCAAGAATTCATAATTGACCAAAATAACGCAACCACCTCAATGAAAGTTTTATGACTAAAACGAACAAATGAAGAGTGATCTTCGTGAATTCATTTTTGCTTCTCAAAGCAAAGACTCATTGAATTAAGTGGGAGCGTTCTCTTAAACTGTTAAGATGAGGAAGAGGTTCAAGAAGTAAATGGAATTGATACAAGGTAATGTTAAAAGTAAAGTCATTGAGGAATGACGATACTAAACCTATCAATCCCGACCGATAAAGTTTCCATTGTCTTAAATGTTGGACACGAGAATGGAAACTACCCCAAATTTTTGAAGAATTATCAAGTTAGTTGTGGGACATCTAATGGGACCTTCTTCTTTAAATTGTTTATTTGATTAAACATAAAATTTTGCTAGTACTACTTCGTCAATATTAGAAACCAATGGAGGTTTTCATCATTGTACTTGATACATAGGATGATTAGAATATGACGACTAGCAACAATAATATCGAGAGATAGAGTAATTGTGTACTCAATCTAGTTTTTGGATTTAAAGTTGTACTTAATTATGACTATTAAGTGCATAAACTCTAAATAAGAATATAAACTTGTTAAGATACAAAAGAGGTTTTCACCTTTGTGACCCTTTACACCATGATTTGATGTATGGCTAGCCCATCATCAAGGTGATAATATTCTAAACCAAACTAGAATGATATATCATGAAGATGATGTAAGACTCAAATTGGTAACCCAAGATTAAACCTTAAATTTTGGAATGATGAACGCAAAGAGTTATCGAGTACTCTTGAAACCATTAGATTGTTAATGGTATATGCGTATCTTGTATTCAAAGCAAGATGTCTCGTGCCTTTTGGTTGAAAAGGAGATCGAGGTTGTAAATCATCGATCCAAAATAGGTTGATCATTTTCTTTTACCAACGATTTAAGTTGACGCTAATATGTTCACTTAATAAGGTAAATAGAGAAATCTTTGAAGAATTTCAAAGAGTCCAAGGAATTACGATTTAGTCGTGATGGGATTATCAAAGTGAAGACTTTGATATAAGCCAAATGAATTGTGATATAGTATCACAAATTAATCTCTCTTAGCACACATTATGGAATAATGTGTGGTTGGATAAAAATCCAAACGCTATTCGATATGGTTTGGACTTCAATCAAGTTACCTTGGGTTACTTGATTCCTTTTTGGGAATTTATCATTTTGTCTAGATTATTTTCCACTAAATCATATGAGATATGAAATGGTAATGTACCATGTTTATAAGTTTTCACAAGAAACAAATGCTCATTTTTCCCTTGCAATTATCACGAGTACGACGGGTTTGCGGCTCGTGAAGCTGTCTTACTAAAATACAAGTTTATTTCTAGAAGACAGAGTGGGAGAAATTATTCAAGAGCCACAAAGAATGTTATGTCGCAAGAAACTGGTCTTTCTTGGCTACATGAGACGTTTTGTGTAAGACATTGTTTCTTCAAAACCTAGGAGGTTAAATTCGTCACTTGTTAAAAATGATGAATTCATGCTACTTTTAAGAAAGTAAAGAGCTTATAACTTACAAAAGAAATTGTTTGATTCAAGTTGATTACTTCTAAGTAATGAACATATGACTTACATAAGAGTGTTTAAGTCACAACTCAATATAAGGCTTAGAGCCATGAAAATCCGAAATAAAAGGGCTTGATTAGTTGCAAAGGGTTTTGCACTAATAAAGACAGTTTTCAAGGCTTGATTGATTGCAAAGAGTTTTGCACCAATTGAAATTCTTAAGTCTATTTGGATCTTCTTAGGGATTGTGTTTCATTATTATGAAATACATAGCGAGTAAATCTAAAACACACTTCTTCAATAGAAGGAATGTATTCAATACATGTAATGAGTTTTATAGATTCTTGCAATCCTAAGATAATGTGAAACTTAAGAGAGGATCTTAAGTAAGACATCAATGAGTTGGAATCAACATTTTGATCATGTGATAAAACATTTCTCGATAAGTCGAGAGGTTGTGTTTATACATGGAGTTTAGTGGGAGTTACAGAATTTTTTAATTAGTCCGATATGTGGATGACATATTGATCATTGAGAATGATTTAAGACTTTTGGAGTATTATAATACATCTTGAATATCCGGATTTATGAAGATAAATCCACATGATATTGGCGTCAATAAGAAGTCTTATGTTGATAAGATTCATGACTAGTTCAATTAATTTGAACATATTTGATTGATTCCATTTGCTTCCGCTGCCGGATCAATTAAATGAGTAATGATGTATAACACTTCACGTGCTTTGAGTATGATGAATTGTTTTCAAAATCGAATTTAAGTAATCCTTGCCAAGTAAGCCATAAAGATTACCCTTAAGTGCATGCAGAAGCATTAAGGAAGTAAAGCAAAGTGTTTATGATGCAATTTTGTGTAAGGGTGTTACACAAGTGACAATTGACAATAGGTTGCGCATGGTTTCAGACAAAACCATAATCAAAACACATTAGGATGGTTAAGATACCATTGTGGCTATGTTAATTAAGAAGTAGATTTTCTAGAATCGTTCTGGACAATAAAGAACAATAAGAGATATTTATAACGGAAATTGAGTACACTTGCAATCATGAGATGTGCAAGAGGATGAGTCCCACACACTGTGAAAACAGTGGAAGCTATTCTTAGGCTAGAGGACCTATGTCTTGATTGGATCTCAACACGTACTCAGAAAGTTTTGTGATGCAAATGTATACATTACAAAGGAAAACGAGTATGTAGTAAGGTTGAGTAAGGTACAAGAAATTGATAAAACCTACTAACCAAAGCCTTCTCAAAGGCTAAACATGATGAGTCATGCCATTTCAACTGAATTGAAATGAACAACTACATACAAGATCAAATTAGATTATAGATTCTGAAATAGTAATCAAGCATTGACTATTCATATGTGATAATCGCATTTGTCGTTCGAGTTTTACTTTAAAACTCTTTTATTATACCTTGTTACATCCAAACGGGTTGTAGAGACAATTGAACCCCGTTAAAGTGAACACGGATTAGCATGGTATTCGCCCATAGTCACTTGTATGAGGTGACGTCTCGAAGTGACTAGAGTGTGATGCGATTGATGGCAAGTTCAAATGCCATAAAGTCATGTGAGATGACTAGTCGATCACATAGGCAGACTGTTAGGAACTTTTTGTCGGGCCTAATGACCGCTTATAGAGTTCTGGCAAATTTATATAGCCTGGTCGTGGCGAGAGCTGCTATAGTATTCAAATGAGTCGATTCTTTTGACTAAAGACTATTCACCTAAGATGGCTCAGTTCAGATTAACTTTGATTTGTGTTACTACAACCTTCGTAAATGGGGTCAAATGGGCATATTTTGGGTTATGATGTCTGTGGCTAGTCGAAGGGAATGAGTGCGATAGGAATTGTCCATCCCCTTGTCAGGGTTAAAACAATATCTCAAGGCCACTCGAGGAGTAATGAACTGGAAATGCGTGGCCACGCTCGGAAGGTATCCAGAGTGGATAAATCCGGTCAAACAGTTATTCTCCAGATCGAGGAAACCACTCTCGATATGATCACTTGCAAGTACGACCTGAAAGACACCTTGCATTGAGTGGGAGATAGTAATAGGACAAGAGAATTGGTGACGCACACTTGTCGAGGACAAGTGGGAGATTGTTGGAATATGTGTCCTCCGACAATAATGCGATCACGACTATTGATCATGATGATCACATGTTTAAATCTCATTATAAAGAATACAATTGGGAAGTAATATTGTTCTTGTCAATCATTGGTCAACATATATCGGTAATGATTGGTGACTAGAGTTTGACATTACTGTCGTGTGACGGTGGTGATCGAGTTGACCCCTAGGTCATACCTATAGGGCAACACTCTTAATTGATTATTTAATTAATCGTATAATGTTACGAGTTAATTAAATTACTTGAAAATTGACGGACGATTTTGGAAGTATAATTTACGTATCATTTTGAAATGTGATTAAATGAGATACGGTCTGAGTAATTGAATTGTATCATTACTCGGATGAAATTAATGTTTAAAGAAACAATCAAAAATTGAATGAATTATTATAAATACAATCTGTTGTGATTTATAAATGGTAAAATTTTTGGCACAAGTAATTATGAAATTACTAAGTCGATTTTTGTATGTGACGTATTTTTGATGATATGTTGATTTTTAATATGTTAAAAATACATAACAAATTTATATGACATGTGACATGTGACATATTGACAATTGACAAAAATAATATGGAATCCATATTAACTCAAGTGGGCCGAAAATTAGAGGAGTTTTAAGCTAATTATATGTTGATTATAATTAGTGGAGGGCATGATGATTACCCTAGTAACTAGCCATGCAACCCTATGGTTTATTGTAAAGAACAATTTTTCCATGCATTGGCTCTCCTCCCACTACCCTTGTCCGGTTTTTAAGAAGAGAAAAACATTTGGTTTTTCTCTTAATTTTTACCTCATATACAATAATGTAATTGTATTGTTCATTCAATTTTTAATCATCCAAAATAAGATTGCTAGAGAGATAAAAAGCTCTCTTATTCTTCCTCATAAAAACCAAAAATATCAAGTGTATTGTAATATTTTTGGGTCATTTTTCCTACTAAATTAATATTGTACTAGTTCTTATAGTATTAATTAGATTAAGAGTTAAGCTTTGGGTATTATTCCTAAGGAGAGATCCTACACTTGGATCTTGTTCTTCCATTAAAGGAAAGCTCAAGAACAAAAGAGAAAGGTGATCTCTTTTGTGCCCTTAAATCCGAAATCAACAATGTAAGGACATGACTTCTCTTCTATTATATTATTTGTTTGCATGCATAAAATCCGTTTTAATTTTATGACAAATTATTTTAGACATATATGAGTATGTTAGTATGTATATGAATCTACATTTCCTTCACGTGGGTACTAGCTTAGCACATAAGTTGAAATGAACCTAAGCTATTTCATTTGAGAGTCTCGATATTTCTGGTGGTGAATTAAAGGAATGATAGTTAGCCCTAATCCTTGTAGGCTTTGAAAGGAATACAATAGGACGTTGACGTTGCTTAATGGATTGGTATCGTACTTTGGAAGTAGTTAGTTTGTTAAACCTTTTAAGTTGATCAAATCTAGTATAGAGTAGCTCTTGTTGACCTTTCGAAATTTGAGGACACGTGGTTGACCTTATCAATCATATCTGGATTTGGGAATTTTGGTGGAATGTTGTTCGATGTAGTTCGTGAGTTCAAAGATGCGATTCTAATTTATGGTATCGGAGATTAGAAGTATTAAGTGGTGAGATGAGGGAGTAGACAAGCTATGGTACTTGGGGATGACATAGTAAGTGAAGTTCAATGACGAGAATTGTAAAGGAGATACTTTGGGACTTAGATGGTAACAAATGAATTTGTGTGGTGAGTTGATTTTGGCTCTTAGAACCAATTGAGTTGAGGAATATCTACCATTGTGGAGTCCTTGTAGGTCTTATAATTTGGTAGACTTTTGGGGCTTTGTTGAGCACCTTAGTGGTGTAACCTTATCATATCGATCATAAGCTTTGATGAGTGTTTGGTAAGCGGTAACCCTTTCATTGTGCCGCTTCTATTCTCCTTTCCTTCTCTTTAACATTCGTTGAACCTTGTTTTTATGCCAAATTTTACGTATCTTCTTTTTGCCCGAGATATCTTCTTAACTCGAATACCTCTTATTTATGTCAACCGTTATCTTTACGGACCGACTCCTTAGTTTCCTAACTTGTCAGATTCATGCACCCTTCGGAAATGTTTTACCGTTTCTCAATTCCTTTATCACTCCTTATCTCCTTAGTATAGTTGGTACCTTATTGACCATGTTTACGGAGTTAGTGAGATGTGACTTGAGGATATAGGATTGACTAAGTAGTCGAGATTGTGATTGGCTTCCATAATCACTTTGGATATGAGAGTTTGATAATGTATATGTTATCGTGTGGGAAATGTTAAATGTGGGATTATTTGTTGGTTTTAGTGAGTGATTTTGATTACTACTTGAGGTATGGTATGAGAGTGAGAGTAAGCTACATTATTGGGAGGTTTTAGCACTTGTTTTGGTAACTAGAAAGGGTAATGGTTTGGTTGACACCAATTGTTAGGTTAAAGAACATAGTTTCACTTATGATTTTAGGAACTTTGAGGAGATAAAGTGTTGTTACAATTAAGACCTTGTTCCTTGGGAATTTGATGGTAAGTAAGTTTTAGGATGTCAAATTTGAAAGAATATTCCTTGAGATGTGGAAGACCATAATGGTTTGGTGATGTGATTTGGCATTCTAGTTGACTCTTGAGAGTTCTTGAGTTGAGAGAGACTTAGTGTTGAGAAGAATTTGTTAACCCTATAGATTTATAAACCTTGAGGTCACATTGAGTACTTGAGATGATGGGATGATGTTGTAGCTGAGTGTAGATCCGCTTTCGGCAATCCTTAGTAAGCAAAAGGATAGAAAACTTGAGATCCTATGGATTTTTCAGAGTTTGGGGTTGGCATATTACTACCTTGTTTTGAAATGAGAATCTTGTGGAATATTTGAGGAACTTTCTCTTGGAGTTTATAGCTTGGTATTGGGATTCTTGAATGAAGGTTTACTTTTTGAGGAAACCATAGTTGACACTAGTTGGATATGAATATAGCTTTGTTGGAAGCTATGACCTTAGGCTTGTGGAAGTTGTTTCTGAATGTTTGAGGATTTGGAACGATGAGATCACGCTTATAGTGGAATACCTTGTTTCAGGGAATAGATTTGGATAAGGTAACATAAGCAATTGAGGAAATCCTTGGGAGTGATGTGGTTATGAGTTTTGTTGTTAGGAAGTTTTTGGAACCGTTTTGGGTGTTGTTGTAGTTTGTGATAAAAGTGTCTGACATTTCCTTGTTGTCTGATTTTCCTTCTTCCTTGATCATGAGCGTTACCGCTCATACCTCTTTTCCTTACTTCATCATACTCCTCTCATAAGTTTGATGTTGGTAACCTATGAAACTCCATCTTTGACACCCATTTAGGTTCGACTTCAATTCTTACCTCATGAAACTCATATAGCTCTTTTGATTATTATTCTTATTATAGAACTTTAAACTAAAATTTTGAAAATGCTTTTATGATTTTCAATGGTTTTACATTAGTGAATGTTGAATCTCGTTGTTGGTGACGTCCCAATAATGGGTTTTCTCATTTATTGGTGTAGAAATATTTTTATATCTTGATATGAATATGGATGTTCTTGTCTGATCAACAAGAGTATCACCGTTTCATTGAAAAGATACCTATATTTTCTTATAACTGTCATTTCTCCTTCTGAGTTTCGAGGACGAAACTTTTTAAAAGAAGGGGTGATTGTAACGCCCCGTAATTTCGGATCATTAATATATTTCGAAAATAATTAATTAATCAAGTAAAATTTGACATTAATGTATTCAAAGTAAAAATAATTCAAAGAAATATAATTTTATTATATTTTGAAGAAAAGTATTTATTTTGATAGTTTTGAAATGTTTAAAAATAGTTTAAACCGTGTAAGATCTTTTATTTCGAAATAAGGGCGTATCGGGGGGAAATGACAATTCTTTTGAACGTTGGGTAAACGAATTTGGAAATGGGTAGTATGAATACTCAATTTTATTGTAATCTCGTGTTTAAGAACTTTGGTCTTAACGGAATTTGCATTTGACTTACGGATTTAATTATTATTGAAACGAGTCAAACCCGACTCGTAAAAATCCTGACTAAAAATCCCGCTCTTCTCCTTTCCTCTTCCCTTTCCCGCGTGACCAGCCCCCTTCCCCTTCTATTATTCTGGTTTTCTCATATTCTTCAATCCTCTAAAACAAACCAAACACATTTTTCACAAATTCAAGCTATTTTGGCCATAATTTCTTCGTTTCTTATCGGATTTTCACGAAATTTACCTTTCCGGAATCCCCTCGACGAGATCTACAACTTGGTATAGTTTAATTTCAGTTTTCTTGAAGTTGTTTTAAGACCAAAATTCGGTAATTTCGGTTTTTGTGTTTAATTATTGTGTTTTTATTGTTTGATTAGGTGAAGATTTGGAAGACGAGTTTGGGACTCGTATATTGTAGAGGATAGTGGCTAGTTGTCGTTAGGGTTTCGGTTTTGAGGTGCTAATTGCTCTTTTTCTAGCTTAAGGTAACATATTTCGAGTTACTCGACGAATTATCGTCACAATCTTTGTTGTTTTTGTATGTTTGGTGATTTTTGTTTGAATAGTAGTTTTCACATGATAAATTTGTTGCATGCATGCTTAAACTATGCTTAAATTATGCCTTTTGTTAGTTTAAATTAACAAAGTCGAATTGGGAACGATTAATTAATGTTGGACGGTCTTTTACTAAATAAAAATGGAAAAAAATGGTGGTGTAGGGGACGGACAAGGTGGCAGGCCGTGGAAGGCCCACGGCTAGCCCACGGTTGGCCGGGTTGGTCCATTGCTTGTTTCGCGGTTTTCCATGCAAAATTTGTCATTTAAGGTTTATTAATGACATAGTTAGTATGAGTACACTTTAGGAATTGAATCATATAAGTAATACAAATTATGTTAATGGTAAAATTAGGCTTATATTAATAGTTATCACATGTTAGGATAGTTTACAAAATGAAATTGTAACTAATAGGCTCAAAATGAATTTTATAGCGATAATTGTTATGTTTTGTTGATTGTGCCGAAAACTGAGCCTTAGTCCCTTTGACTGATGCGATGTCAGTTAATTGAGTGATTGGTCAGCCGCAATTTGACCGTGCACTGTCGCAGGGCTGGGGTTGCGGGTAAAAAAATTCGGTTGAATGAATTAGATAATCGGCCTTTTTCTTGTTTTAGGCCATTTATTATATCTCTATTTCACATGTGTAGTTTGTTGAATTTAAATAGCTTCTTATTTAGTTAGTTGAATTTAAATACCTTCTTATTATGTAGTAATGGCCCTAGATTCCCCTAAAGCCTTTAATATTGTTAAAATTGCTAGAATTGGAAGTTAGTATTGAATTCTTATTGAGGACACTGTTGGATTTGTATGCTGAATAGACAATATTATAGCCTTTCACATGATAGAATGTTAGAATTTATGTTGGTAAGTAGGACTTTTTGCCCTCTTATGGTTAAGTGGGTGTCTTACTTGACTTGTGTGGTGAGTCTTGTGTGGTGTGGGCTAAAGTATTCAAGCTGGGACTAGCTGGGACTAGGTCCTAGGTGAGTACTTCGGTCTTCATCATAGATAGGTCTTTATAGTCTTTGACGAGTATATGTTCACTGCTTGATAGCCTTTATGTTCCTGACTAGTGGATGTTTATCCAAGTTGGGGCATGACCTCAGTTACTTATTTTGATAGTAAGTGGTCAGCTTAAGTACTAGCCAACCCTTCGGTGGTGTCCTTAGGGTACTCACTTCACTTTGTTTTAAAAAAAGTTGTGGGTCTTGGGTGCGGTGGTGTGTATCCGCATGTCTAGGTCTGCGCAGATTTTAGGCTAGGGTTGTGTTGTCTCTTGGCCATGTTTTATTAATATTAACCGCTGAGCCAAGATACCGGTTCGATTACCTTTCCTACCTCGTGGTATAGACTCGAGTTACAAAGTGACTATTGACGGGACTAAGAACTTATGCCTGTCTTTGATATATTGCCCTTTCTTGTTTGATGATTCTATGAATCATAGAAGGTGAGATGCAAGCCGGCTATGTTTGATAGAGTTTGGATTACAATTTGTTAAATTTTTCACATGATAGTGTAAATTAGTCAATTTAGCATTCATATGTTAGGATGCTTGGAAATTAGATGAATTATCATATAGTTTACATGTTTTACTACATGTTACATTAATTATGACGATTCGTGGCTGGGAGGACTCGAAGTTACTCCCCACTGAATTGTGGCTTTCGTGTTTGTATAAAATGCGAATGACAGGTTGATGATGCTTTGTTGGGGTCACAGACGAGCTAGTGAGCAAGGAACCTTGGACCTAGTTTTTGGCTATTCTTATAGTAAACCTTTTATCTTTTAGTTTGTATATTATTTGAAGGGACATATGTCTCCCTTTTTCTATTTTGGGTTTGTATCATTCTACTTCCTTATTTAGCTATGGCATGTAGAGTAGTTCATCAGCTTTTGCAGGGTTTTGGCACCCGCTTCTGGGAATGTTGGACTTCTTGAGTTGGATTGGTTGTGAATGGTTTAGTTAGAAAATTTTTTGAAATTGCAGGTTTTATATAGTTGAACCATTTACAAACATATCCTACCAGTTTTTCCGTAGAATTTACGCATTTAAGTAATTAGATAACGCTATATTTTAAGGGTGTCACAGAATTCGTCATTACGATGGCGTAAAAGGGTGATTTGAGAATGCAACGGTCAGCGAGAGACCGAGGTTTGAAATGGCCGTTATGACGACGTAAAAGGGTATTTTGAAATGGGTTGTGAAAACCAAGGTTTGAAATCGTCATTACAACGGCATGAAAAGGTGCATTTGAAACGGTTGTAAAAACCGGATTTTGAAATAGCCTTTATAACGGCATAAAAAGATGCTTCGAAATGGTTGTAGAAACCGGGTTTGAAAATCGTCATTATGACGACCTAGAAAGGTGTGTTGAAATGGCTGTAGAAAACCGGTTTTGAAAATCGTCATTACGACAGCCTAGAAAGGTGTGTTGAAATGGTTATAAAACCGGATTTGAAAATCATCATTAGGACGGCCTAGAGAGGCGTGTTGAAATGGTTATAAAAATCGGGTTTGAAAATCGTCATTATGACGGCCTAGAAAGGCGTGTTGAAATGGTTATAAAATACCGGGTTTGAAAATCGTCATTATGACGGCCTAGAAAGGCGTGTTGAAATGGTTATAAAAACCGGGTTTGAAAATCGTTATCATGACGGCCTAGAAAGGCATGTTGAGATGGTTATAAAAACCGGGTTTGAAAATCGTCGTTATGACGGCCTAGAAAGGCGTGTTGCGGTCGACAAAAGACCGAGGTTTTAAACGGCCATTATAACGGCGTGAAAAGTTTTTTTTGAAAGTTTGAAAATGACACGGAAGGATTTATGATCAAGTAGCACATAAGCACTCACAGTTCATTATATTATGCATAATGCTGACACGGGTTTTGGCTTAAAAAGGTGGGTTACACACCAAGCAATCAAACCCCGATTTGCGAGAGGGATACCAATCCAAACAAAATGTGTAAGGAGGGTGCCCTAGCCTCGTGCTCGAAAGTGATGAAAGCTCTTTGACGAAACAGAAATGTGTAACGTCAACGGTATGCTTGACTCAATCGGGATTCGAAACGCGGGGATGAGAAAACTCACGCCGACGGGACGAGCCAATTGGTCGATAAAGGTTAGGTTGTGGGCCCGGACAAGGAACCCTACTTATGACCGTAATATCAATTAATGCACTTTAACCACGAGCTCGTTCGAGTTTCACCTCTAAGGATCACAAAGACACAAGTGTCCTAGTTATCCCCAGCGGAGTCGCCAAACTGTGGACATGGGCTACGTCTCGGTCTGCGTATTTGGGCCGCCTACCGGTCCGCGGTCACGGACCACCTGCACGCCAGGCCAATCTGTGGACATGCAGAGGTCTATTGAAAGCCACGCTCGGCGGCGTAAAAAATGCTTTCGACCGGATCTCTCTAGATCGATCGGTATCGTCTAGGCAAGGGCCGCGAAACGATGTAGAGATGTTCGGAGTCGTCACCAAGCATTTGTGGGATGCTTGGAACCCGTTCGAATCCACTTTATACCTAGGTCAATCAAGGCAACAAGCGGTGCTTGACATAGGTACTAAAGATAAGGACTCGTCCCCCTTTTAGCATTCTATGCCTAAAATGACTCTCGTGCGCCCTGGATAAGGCCATCCACTATCCAAAGGTTCTGAGTAAGGGGTGAGGGTACGTATTTGGAAGCCCTTTAATCGGACACCCAATCCCGCCGGCGTTAGCGGCCTCTACTGATCGATCGTGGTTGTTTAAGTGCAAGAGTTGATAAAACGGTGTAAATGCATGAATGCACATCCAAAAGTTTAACCTAACATGTGAGCTTTGTAAGTCGGTTTATTTATCCAAATATCAAGTAATTGATGTCGAGTTGGATTAAGATTGATTTGCATGTGAAAACGGAAATTAAACATCCATTTACCAAGTTCGGGTTATGATACTTAACACGATCCATTTATTTGACAATGGGTGTCAAATGACAAAGTGTAAAAACGTGAACTTGTCAATCTGATCCGTCATGTATTTGGATTAACCGTAATCGGGATCGTCCTAGACAAGTGCTAAAAACGAGGCAGAACAGTGCCAGGCAGCCCTGTTAAGGCGCGAGCCTATTGGCGATGTAAGGGGCTCTGCCCAGGTTTTGAAATATGAAAGCAGAGGGCCTCTTAGGGCGCGAGCCATGGGGCGAACCAAGGGGCGTCTCCTGGTTTTTGAAAAGGTTGTTTAAAACCGTATTTGTGATTAAATAATTTGCAAGTATTGTTTGCATGACTCGGAATAATTACTATTATGTTGGTAATATTCGTTGTCGGATTTGCATGTTTGAAAAGCATAATTTACAAATAAAAATGTAAAATGTTTGATTTGAACTAATCATGTTAAGTTCATTTCTTTGTAATTAGTCAAGTTAATCATCGTACTCGGATTAAACCGACATGGTATAAAGAACCAAGGATGATTATGAATTATGACTAATATATTTACAAATGTAAACAAATGAGAAAAATGGTAAATAAAATAAGGGGGTTAAAATACCCATTAAAATGTAATTAACCAATAATATCATCGGGTCACGGAATAAACCGCCATGGTATAAAGAACCAAGGATGATTTTTATAATGGTCAAAATATGTTCATCATGAAAATGAATTAAAATGGTAAATAAAAGAAAAGGATTTCTTTTAAAATGTAATTAGCCAATTAATATCACCGAGTCACGGATTAAACCGTCATGGTATATGGAACCAAGGGTGATTATGATTTATGGTTAAAAAGTTTGTCATAAAAATGATTTGAAACATTTGAAATGGTAAAAACCGATTACAAATAAGAAAATGGATTAAAGGGGAAAGGCGAGAACAATCACGGTTGAGTTCTGACCTGGGCACCCCATTGAGGCGCGAGCCTGTGTGCACTATAAGGGGCTTCTGCCTCAGGCCAAAACTCAGTTTTGGCTCGTCTAACCCATGTTTTGGATCGTGTTATGCATTGTTCATGCATGTAAACTTATAAAAAACAGTAAGGACATGAAATAAAGTGAGTTGTTTACACCCTCAAACTTACATGTATTGATGTTTGCGAAATAGACGACTTTAGAGACGGTTTTCTCGTTGTGACTAATCGCGATCAAAGAAGTTTAAAAAGAGTGCCTTAAAAAAGGATTTTGTTTTGAAAATATGTTAATTAAAACATGTTGATTAATGAGTTGAGTTGGTCGAATGGGTCGGTCGAATGCACGACGACGGTACCAAACAATATGTGTAAGGCGCGTGTTTACGATCGGTAGGTCGTAAACACGTGTCGATTTTGTGACTTAGGAAGTCGAGTATAGAAGTTTAAGGGAGAGGTGAAGGGGCGGACGCTCGTGTGAATATTTTGTTGTGTGATGGTGGGTATTTATAGAGAAATGTGGAGAGGTAGGTCGGTTGTGTTTGCTTAGAGGCTAAGCCGACACCCTTTTGAGGCGCGAGCTACCCCGTGACTCAATGGGCTGTACTGTCCCTTTCGCAAATTTGGATTTTGCATTTGTTCTAACCAATGTTTTGTTGGTTGTGATTTGTGGTCTTTGAGGTTTGATTAGCCGTGTAAGCTTCCTCTTAGGTGATATTTGGGGTAGGTATTTTGTGTCTTTGACTCGGGTTTGACCCGTGTGAATCGGGATTTGAATTTCGAGTCGGTTTTTGGCTCGGTGTCGGTTTAGACTCTAAATAGGGTCATTTTAATGGAAATGACATGATGAAAACATTCATGGCATTATTTTTGACATTCGAGATTTGGGTTGACTCAGGTTGACTCGAGTTGCGGGTTTCTGAGTCGGTTTTGGGTCCGAAGACGGTTTTAACTCTAAATAGTGTTATTTTAATGCAAATGAAGTTAGAAAACTTTTGAAATCATTTTTCATATCCGAGTAGTGCATTAAACTGTCTCATGTATTGCCAATCCATGCACGCATATCAAAAACACGTTATAGTCCGATCATCATCGGGTGGTTTTTGGAAGGTGCAGATACTTGGTATCTACAAGAGCATGTCAGCAGGTACTCCCTTCAGTGCTAAGTACCCCTTATAGGCCTTAACATGGTGGACTGGATCTTCTGTGCCCTTAAACTTTAGGATATCAGTGAGTACCATGTTTGTGGGCAACTTATCCTGAACTGAGGCATAGGCCCTAGCATTTTCATAGTGGATGTTCTTCCCCTGGGAGAGTTTCAGACGATCCTCAATGAACTTGAACCGTTTCTCCATATCAGTCAGAGGTGGGGTAGATGAATCTTCACCCAGCTTGGATTCGATCACATCCATTTTGGCCCTCATGAGGTTTACGGCCTCAGTGAGTTTGTTAACAGCATCTTCCATTGCTTTAAGTCGGGTTTTTGGCGGCCTTTCTACAAGAAAACCCCGAACTGAGTCAATATTTGAAAGTAAGAGCCCTTGCACACTTAAGGACACGACACCATCTTGACTCAAACAAAGACTCGACTTATGACTGACTAACCAAAAGGTTCGACTCACGGTTGGATTTAGACCTCGATGCATTTTGGACTCGACAAAACGACACGACCGAAACCATCATAACTCGATTCTAAACTGGACTCGGTGTGACTAAACCCGTGACTGGACCAACATAGTCCTTAGGTTCGTATGAAACGTCCACAATGGCTTAGCTTGGACGTTTCTGTAGACTATACTAGACCATAAGGTAGACCAACATGACTCGAATCTCAAGAGGTGAGCTTGGGTGACCCAACAAGGTCGTGTTCTAGACATTTGGGACGGAACACGCCTAGCCAAACACGGCCAGGACCTGGACATGACTCGACGCATTTCATGCTTGGTTAAGGTTCGAGAGGAAATTTGGATTGAATTTGAAAAAACGAATAATTGATTTGAAAATGAGATTTGAAATGGGCAGCATGCCGGCTATAAAAGCTCATTTTGGGCCGAAAAATCTAGTCCTACTTGGGCAGCATTCCGCGTTTTTAAAACCATGCTATTTTGAAAGTGAGTTGTTCAAAAGTTCGGCTTTAAAATTGACATGGAAAATTTAAAAAAACTCGGGAAATTCACCTTGCACATTGTCATTCTCATGTTATAAGGATGTATGCTCCTAGACATTTCTAAGTCTCGGCAAGTCTTCTACAAGAAGGTCTATACCCTCCATCCTTTCGGGTCTAATAGAACAAGGGCCTTTAGGTAGAGTACCTAGAAGAGCATCCTCACCCTCAAGAACCACGACGAGGCGGAGCGGAAGCAAGCAATGTGCAAGCAGCTGGCATAGTGGGACGTCGCCCCCCACGCGTCACGAAGAAGCGCTGGGGCGGCCCGAGAAAGTCCTTAAGGGTTTATGCATGAATCGTAGCACTACGAGTAATGTTTTACTTTCCAATACTTTATTTTCAAGTTTCACCTCGGAGGAAAAGACCCTAGAAACAAAGTATAACTAGTCCTCTTATCCCCAGCGGAGTCGCCAAACTGTGGACAACGCCCGCGGAAACTGCGTCCGCGGGATCCACACTAGGCATAATCGACTCGAGGTTCTTTCGAATCTAATTAAGACAAATTAGAGTCGCCACCAAGTTTTATGGGAACTTGGAACCGTTCAAGTCAACTTTACACCTTTCATTGAAAAGCATAAAGCCAATCGACTACGAGTGATTAAAGATAAAGACTTGTACCCTATATCACTCGATTTAAATGACTCTCGTAATCCAATGGTATTTAGACGGATCCACAAACCATAGATTTTGAGTAAGGGGTGAGGGTACGTGTTAGGAAGCCCATAAGGACACCTAACCCCGCCCGTCAATGACGGCCTCTACTAAGTCAAGTATCGGATTTCAAACAAGGTCGTAGCTACTACGGTATATGATATGCAAACATCATTTTAAAACCCTAACATGTGAGGTTTCTATGTCGATTTAGATGCAACTAAACTAACTTTGTCAAAGTTGTAATTTAGCATGTGGGTTGATTGATCTAACAACATATAAACGAAAAAAACAAGGCTTGATGGGAATGGGGGAGCCGTTGGGATCTACCCTATTACAACCCAGGCATTTCATGCCGACACAACAAGAAATTAAAGATACAACTCGATCTAAATACAATTGTTATATACGACACCATACACGACACATGGCCATTCGGCCTAGGAAAACATGCACAAGGGGTGGCCCACGGTTTACATAACTCACGGCCTTGGTCGAATTAGACATTAGGTCACACACCAAAGCTTGCATTAGCGTAAATCGGGCCACGTTGTTTTAAACAACATGCGATTTACTACGCTCTTACATGAATTAGAGCACAACTATCTAACCAAACAAGACTAAGGTTTTTTTAGAAATCATTTGACTCGATAACGGAAAACTAATTACAAACAAATTACAAAACACGACTCGATAAACAAAAGTAATTACAGGATACGAAACAACGATACAAAGATAAAATGAACGAGAAAAGGACTACAAAAAACACGGCCAAACACGACCTACATACCCTAGCCTACCCTAATCCTTAGGTTAGATTCGTTAGGTTAGATAGATTTGCAAAGCGATACGGGATGTGCATTAGGAATCGATGATAAAAGAGGTCAGAAGGCTTCGCCTAAACCGAGTGCTCTACACGGCCTAAAGGGTCGAATTAGATCAAGTTCGCTAGTTAAATTAACTCGTCGAGTGTTAATAAGAAGGTGCTAATCACGCAATCTTATACTAGCGAGAAATCATGTGAAAAGAGAGATGTATTCAATTAGGTTACAGAATTGTTAACCGATTTTAATGCTTGTGTTGAAGCACCCTAACATGTCTAATTAGGTTATTAAATCGATCTAATATCGTCTAAATGAGTCATATGTTAACAATCAGAGGTCGAACAAACATGCAAAGGGTCCTAGGGCAGGCCGAATTGAGCGAAACGAGCGAGGGGTCAAAAGCGAGGAACAAAGTTAGAATTCGTTTTATTAATGTCCTACCTTGAACACGAGGATATGTAAATGAGAAGGGGGATACGACCGATCGATGTGGCGGATTTCTTTCCCGACTCAAGTCAACACGGGTGTTCATGGTGGTACTTTAACTCATACTCAGGCTATACTAGTTTCACAGTTAACGGTATCAAACGATGCAAAACGATAAACAATGTAAAAACGAACGATAAAAAACAAACATAAAAAAGAACGAAATAAAAGGGGAAAGAGGAGGATTTGATGCACCCTCAACCTACATGTATCGTTGAAACCATCTTGGGTCGTAATCGATCGTAGATTTTATCTCGAGAGGCCGTCGTCGACGAAGGAACAAAGCAACAACACGTTTTTTGTAAATCTGGACAGCAACTTTCAAACTGCAATTTCTCACTCGTTTCACGGTAAAAATTAGATTTAAAAGATGTTTTGAAAACTAGAAAGACAGTAAAACAAAGATCTTAAAACAAACCACGCTCTTTCTGAGTTATTGGGCACGAAAAACGAGCACAAACAGAACTGGACAGACAGGAAAAGCCGCGAAAACAGAGTGTATGACACTCTGTTTTTCGAGGGGATTCGTGTACTCTCAAGGTCAATTTGGCTCGTGAATATTTGTCTAAGATGTATATGGATGTTATATGGTTAATTAGGAATAATAAACTCGAGTTTTAATGGAGATTTGAAAGGGGAACGAATGGTATTTCGAGAGAGACACAAACTGTTTCTCAGTTTGGATGTCTCGGTTTTGTCGAGGGTTTTGAGAGGCAACTAGGGTTTGTTTGTGGAGATTGATGCTGGTGAGTGACGGTAGTATATGTGGAGAACTTAGAGGAATGAAAGTATGGCAGAGGGGAGGTATTTATAGAGAGTTAAAGTAGGGTAAAAGAGAGCAACAAGCAGTCGGGCTGCTCTGTTTCGCTGCTGCTGTCCAGCAGCTTTCGTGAGCTCGTGTAGGGTTTAGGAGGGGTGTTTCTTGGTGGTTAAGCTAGGGTAATATGGGTATGATACTAGGGCATGGTTTAGGGTTAATGGGCACGGGTTTAAGTGGTGTTTGGAGCGGGTTTGGGGCTTGGTAAAGCTGAACACGGGAAGGGTATGGACCGGTTGTGTGGGCTGTTTGGGACGTGATTTGGGAGGACTAAGCCAGGGTTTTGTGGTGGGATTTGGCTGGGATTTGAACACGGGTTGGAGGAGAGGGGATTGGGCCGAAAGTGCGTCGAAAATCGAGCCCAAATCAAGTAGAAAACGAGCTCAAAATCGCGTATAAAATCGTCGTAAAAATCGAGTTCTTCAAATACGATTTATAAAACGATTTAAATTGATTTTTCAAATCAATTAACTTAAGAATGATTTTTTCAAATCAAATTTCTATTTTATTTTCAATAAAATAAACTTAAGAAAATAAATTCAAATTAAAACAATAAAATGAATTTGCTTTAATAAAACAAACATTATTTTAAATATCATTTAAATTAATGAAATATTTCATCGACGACGCCCGTTCTACATCGTAAAACGAGCTCCAAATAATGACAATCACAACTAATGAATACATGTGTCCTATCATCATCGGGTGTTTGTCGGGTTCTCTATAAATTCCAATATCGACGGATACGGGTATCTACAGTTAGAATTACACTTTGTTCTATTAAAATTACACTTATTTATATTGTGCTGAAATTACACTTTTGATTGTTAAAATTACACTTTTGTCTGTTAGAATTATACTTTTTTATATTACAGTTACACTTATTTATATAGTGCTGAAATTTCAGTTTTTATGTTACAGTTACACTTACGTATATCATTCATTTACAGCTGAAATGCAACTGAACTGATTATCACAAAATCATTATCCTTTATAATTATAGGGTGTGTCATCTAGTTAGCCTTTTATTACAATTACACTTATTTGGAATTATACTTTTGTCCGTTAGAATTACACTGTTTTCTATTACAGTTACACTTATTTATTAATTGCTGAAATTACACTTTTGATTGTAAAAATTACACTTTTGACTGTTAGAATTACACTTTTTAATATTACAGTTACCTTCATTTATACAGTGCTGAAATTACACTTTTAATTGTTAAAATTACAATTTTGTCTGTTAGAATTACACTTACATTTTGTTGAAAGTACACTTTTGTAAACTATAGTTACACTTTTATTGCTCAAAATTACACTTATTTGGGGCATCATTAAGATGTTTCCTATGCTGATGCCTTAAAGTATATCATTCATTTACAGCTGAAGATAGGAGCAACGAAGACATACAAAATGTTGAAAGAACACGTAAATGGTTTTGAGAACATTGGAGCTAGCCTAAATGATTTTAAGAACTTTCACAGAAATGTGAAATGTTACATTCATGAACGGGATGGCCAATTGTTCATAGATTACTTTAAAGAAATGGCTGTAAATAAGGAAGGGTTCTTCTTTGACTATGATGTTGACTCTGACGGTAGCTTAAGTAGAGCTATTTGGGCTGACAGTGCTGCAAGAAGGAACTACTCCGCTTTTGGGGATGGTGTGTCGTTCGATCCAACGTATACAACCAACAAGTATGATATGGTCTTCACACCGTTCACCGGGGTGGATAACCATAAGCGGTCTGTCGCATTCTGTGCAGCCCTTGTCGCACATGAGGACGTTGATTCCTTTCAGTGTGTTTTGAGCCGTTTCCTGGTGGCAATGGGTGGAAAGGAGCCTAGTTATATTATTACCGATCAGGATCCAGGCATTTTGAAAGCGGTACCACTTGTGTTCAAGAAAGCGAGGCACCGATTTTGCATGTGGCATATCATAAACAAAGTGCCTATTAAGTATGGGGTGATAAGAGAAGATTATATTGTATTTATAAAGAAAATAAATGCCATTATATGGGATGAGGACATTGAAGCTACAGAATTCGATGCCAGATGGGAAGAGATAGGCGAAGAACATGGACTCAATAACATTGACTGGTTTAAAAAAATGTTCTCGAAAAGGAATCAGTGGGTAATGGCACATTGCAAGGACCTAGAGATGGGAGCTATTATGAGGACGACCCAAAGATCAGAGAGTGAAAATAGTTTTTTTAAAAGATTTGAGGGCAAATCAGGTACATTGCTTGAGTTTTTGCTGCGTTTTAAGAGTGTTATGGACCAACAACGGCATACGCATAAGAAGCTTGACAACGAAGACAAGCACACTTCTCCTAAAATGGAGACGCATTTGGCTCTTGAGGCTCACGGTGCAAAGGTGTACACTCATAAAGTTTTTAAGGAGTTCCAAGAGGAGGCCAAGTATTCGATCGATACATGTAAGAGTAGAGGTTTTGCCGAAATCGGCTCTTTAGAGGTGACTACTGTAAGAGATGCAAGCAGGGACAGGAATTACGACGTTACGTACTGCCCAGGTAAAAGCATTGAATACTGAAGTTCTGTTCTTTTTCTTGGTTAAAGTTACATTATTATTACTTAAAGTTACATTATTCTTGAAGAGAGTTACAGACAACACTGTTACACTAACTCTTAGTTGAAATTACACATTTTTCTATTGTAATTACGAAATATATAGCTGTGACAATCTAACAATTTACTATATACTGGTGAACTAGTTATGTATAAAGCAAGTTGCAGCTGCAGAATGCTTGAAAGGAAAGGAATTCTGTGCAGGCATATAATATGGATTTACTCATCTAACGGAGTGAAGACTATACCGGATGAGTATGTTGTGAACAGATGGTGTAAAGATGCACTCCGGTCAAAATCCTTCAATTGTAATGGTGATCCAGCCGAAGAGATTGATATAATAGATGCCAAACAGATTTCCATGTCAAAAATGTGGTCCGAGGTACACCAGACGGTTGGGATACCGATGGGAAGAAGCAAGGAAGTAGTTGACAGCTTTTCGTCTCTGATAAGAGAGTTTAAGGAAAAACTGGCACCATTAGGTTCACAAATGAGTAAAGAACAAGAAATGGTTGCGCTTATTGGGTGTTCTACTACTCAGGAAGTAACTATATTTCCACCAAAGAAATCGAAAAATAAGGGAAGTGGAAAGAGACTCTTGTCGAGTAAGACTAAAGCAATAGCCTTGGCGATGAAGCCGAAGCGCATGTGTAAAAATTGCAAGCAATTAGCGAATCACGACAAGAGGAATTGTCCTAACCCTTTTTCACAGCACCCACCTACTCCACCAGCATCTGGGGCATCATTTGGGGAAGAATCAGAAGAAGAAGAAGAAGAAGAAGAAGAAGAAGAAGAAGAAGAAGAAGAAGAAAAAGAGTAAGAGTAATTGTAATTCTGATGTATAATTGAGCAACCATGAGGTCCTTTTGGCTAATTTATTTTGTAATTCCTCTGAACAAGCTTTTGGTTGTATAATTATTCACCAGTTATAACATTTAGTACTTAAAGTTACACTTTGTGTGATCAGAGTTACACTTTTTTTTATTAGAATTACACTTTATCTGATCAGAATAACAATTAATTTGAAGTACCATTTTATCTTTGTTATAGTCATAATTTTGGTGACTTATATTGTAATTCAACTGGAATTGCTTTTGGTTGGATAATTACGCACAAGTTATAACATTCACATGTTAAAGTTACACTGTGTGTTCAGAATTAAAGTTTATTTGATTAGAATTACACTTTATCAGATCAGAATGACAATTAATTTGAAGTAACATGTTATCTTCATTAAAGGTAGAAAACGCCAAATAAGTACAAAGTTCAAAGCCACAAATTGTTCCGACTTACATTGTTACACATAATTAACTGTCACATGATGCTAGCTATCAACAAGATAATTTCATACAGAGCATCATTCAAAATTAGGTTGTCAAACTAAGACTTGTTATTTTTTTTTTACCAGCCTTGTTAATCCTACGCTTGCTTTGCACGTCTTGGAATAATTTGTCTTTGCTAACAATAAAGGTCTCCACCTTCTTCTGAACAGCGGGTCGTAACATGTTCATGTCAGCTATTACAAGTGTTGCGACTAGCTGTATCACCAAATAACGCCTTGCAACCTTCCTTTCCATGTTCGAATGCTGAAATGGAAGACCCTCGTACAATAGCATCGCCATCATGGTGAACAGACCAGACTCTGGTATGTTGAGAACACTTGAGACACCACTGAACGGTATCTGGCGGACTGTAAAATTGACAATCTCTTTTCCTTTGTCAAATTTTCTTGAGTCCAAGTAGTCGCTCATTAAACTTCCTTGAAAATGTTTGAACGTACATTAAAAAGACGTATTATATTAACAGGTTTTAGATGGCAAAAATTGGAGGACAACGTACAATTAAACGAGTCGCCTTTCCCATAAGTGATTTGTCCAAATCTGCATGCCGCTGGTGGTCAAGCAAGTCAATGGTCCGTGCTCTAGAGTTGATACATACACATGCCCAATGGTCGCTGATGTTGAATGGGACAAAGAGTAAATCTGTATTCATGTCAGCAGTTCGATTACTGTCCACGATGAAGGTATCCCACACATTGAACAGTTTATCACAAAGGTTCTCTTGCTGTGTGCCTGTGCCCTGCTGCTCAAAAGTCCCCAACAATACAAGCAACATCTCCTAAACAAGCAAACAGTGACCATTAACTATAAGTAACAACACTTAGTGAAAGTATAACTCTAATAAGAAAAATTGACTGCTTATAAAGTGTAACTGTATCACAAAAAAGTATAACTTTAACTACAGAAATGTGTAACTACAGAACAAAGTTGAATGACCAAAGCACGTATAAATAAAACTATATAAGAGTTACTTTAATTACCATGTGCCTGATACCGAGAAATGACATCCTTGCATCTTTACCGTATTCCTCCTTCTCTAACTGGTTCAGCAATATCGCCCAACACTCGATCACATTCCCCGACAATGGTCTATCAGGGGTCGTAGACATTAGGTCCTTCCTCTGTAGCTGAGCGTGCCTAGTGTACCAAACTAATTGCTCACTGCGAACATAATAACATAAAACAAAACTGAGTGAAAAATTGTCATTTTCAGATAGCGTCATTTATCGTAGGTCAAATTCATGAAAACAGACCCATCATCGAAATTTTGGTCATCCACCAAATTGACCCACAAAATATCCTTTATCAAACTTTGGTTATAACTTCAACCAGACTATATAAATAAGTATAACTGTAATATTAAAAAGTATAATTCTAGCAGACAAAAGTATAATTTTAACAATCAAAAGTGTAATTTCAGTACTATATAAATAAGTGTAACTGTAATGGTAAAAAGTGTAATTCTATTAACAGAAACTGTAATTCTAACAACAGAAAGTGTAATTTTAAAAATCAAAAGTGTAATTTTAACAATTAAATCAATAGTAGGTGAAATTCATGAAAACTGACCCATCATCGAAATTTTGGTCATCTACCAAACAGTAGTCAGCAACGTGCTTTCTTAACGTTTTAATATCCTTTATCAAACTTTGGTTGTTCCGGAGCAGCTTGGACACCACTTGAGTCTTGGCACCACCACTACGACAGTCAATAGAACAGCCCAACCCATCCCCCTTCCCACGAGGGTGGCTCTTTACGGCAGATAGTTTTTGGCCAGAAGGTGGCCGCATACTAACAGGCATAACTACCAGGGCGGTCTCTTCAGGATCTGAAGCACTGACATGCTTGTTGGTGTTAGCCCCGATATCAGCATCTGTTTTTCCCTTGTTGGCATCCAAGTTGATAGTCAGTGGATGAGAAGAAACCTCTCTAAAGCATCAACACGACGTAATACATCTTCCCTTTCCTTGTTAATGTCACATAGGACAAGGGTTGCCGCAATCTCAACACGAAACAGGTTCATATTCACAGCTTTCCCAAGGCCACATTCAAATAGGTTCCCAAAATAAAACATCATTGTAAGCATCATATAAACACCACAGTCATTTCTCGAATAACCAACTTTTTGCCAACTGAATTGAATGTTAACGAACTTAAAACCAGCGACCTTTGAGCCTTTAGACAGACCTTTACTCACCAAATACTTCCCCATTAAGGCAACCTGATATATGCATATACATGTGTGTGTGTGTTAGGTAGACAGTTCTTTAAAAAAAATGATTTCTCAAAATTGAGTACTTCATATAAAAATTACCGTAATAAGTGCAATCCCACCATAAGGCAGCTGTTCTAAGTCTTCATCATACTTACGGTTGTCAAGATACTCAATTTGCTCGGTTAAGAAGTTAATGCACACACAACTGTAATGATCACCATCACCAGATAATACAGGGAGAAAGATCTGAACATATATATGTAATGTTTAGCCAAACATTGTACAGAAGAATGCTACACATGCCCTATCTTGAAATATGAAGTACTCACCATATCTGAGTCAAGCTGAAATGGTGAAGAATAGGTATCAGCCCAAGTGTCCCAGCCACCGAAAACATCTTCATATTTATTCAACACTTTTCTTTTCTTCTTGTCCTTCCAAATATACCGCGCCCAGTCCTAATGTTGCAATAAGAAAGATGATGTTGTGAGAAAGGGTTGATAAATAGTCTTTCTGTAATACAGGAAAAGTGTAACTTTAGACCCAAAAAGTGTAATTTTAATGACATTTTGTGTAACTTCAATTTAAATAAAGATAATTTTGACCAGAAAAAGTGTAATTCTATTCTAAGGAATGACACTTTTATCAAAATTATTCCCAACCATAATGTAGGAATTACCCTGCAACACAAAATTAATTAACAATAGAATAACTTACTGTGTGAGTCATGCCGAAGAAACAACGGGATACAGCTGTAGGCTTCATGATATGGTTGAGAAGTAGGCACCAACCATCAATTACACTGGTCATAATTTGTTGCGTAGGCCTTAGAGTGGCAATGTCTTCCCGGGTTATGAATAAAAACTCGTTAAATGTTACCAAATATTCCCTACAAAATCGATATTTAATTAGCACAAACAAACTCAACATATACATAACCATTACTAAGAACGAATTGCATCAATTACTTACAATTTGTCAAACGCATCTGATTCATTAAACGCATAATCAATCACATCTTTCCTCCTACTGAACACTGGGTCAAGGGGATGATGACTCCATTCCGATACAAACGTGACGATCTTCTGATCAGGAGCAGGTGCACCGCAGTCTATCGAACAACCAAGGCTCTCAATGACGTGCTCCATGCAGGGTAAGACCTCGATCGAGTGAAGTAAAAATGAATGGTAGCTTAGATGACTATAGGGCACGTACGGTTCTGGGACAGGGATCTCCACATGCGTTGCCCCTACAACTACAGCTGCCGGCCCTGCCGCAACCTCGCCAGTCTCAGACTCCCCTTTCTCTTGACCCGCAGCGCAACGATAAGCTTCATCTAACTCTGCAGTGGAATATACAGTGCATGTAAACTCGAGTGACTTTACGGGCGAATCCTGCACGTTAACTTCAACTGCAGTTGAACAATAGTGACACTTAGTAAATTTAAAAGTGTAATTCTAGATACAAAAATAAACACTTTATGGAAAGAAAGTGTAACTTCAACCAGACTATATAAATAAGTGAAATTGTAATATTAAAAAGTATAATTCTAGCAGACAAAAGTATAATTTTAACAATCAAAAGTATAATTTCAGTACTATATAAATAAGTGTAACTGTAATGGTAAAAAGTATAATTCTAATAACAGAAACTGTAATTCTAACAACAAAAAGTGTAATTTTAAAAATCAAAAGTGTTATTTTAACAAATAAAGTGTAATGGTAAAAACTGTAATTCTAACAACGAAAAGTGTAATTCTAACAATCAAAAGTGTAATTTCAGTACTATATGAATAAGTGTAACTATAATGGTAAAAGAGTAATTCTAACAACAAAAAGTATAATTGCAATAATCAAAAAGTGTAATTCTAACAGAACTGAAACTCTAACCACTCAAAAAGTAACTCCATATCAAAACTATAACTGATTACCTCCATGATCCTTCACTGCCACGTCCTCAATCGCAGTCTCAACCGCATTGTCCACCACATTCTCCACCAAATCATCCACCACATGCTTTCCCACAACCACCAGATTATTTGCTGCATCATTATCTTCAGGAATATCCTCGTCTTCATTTCCCAATAACTCATCGATCCACGACATTCACTTTCCCGGGGTCTCTTGTTGCAACCTCACCAGTTCGATCGCCCTTTCTCTTGAACCGCACCCCAACGAAAGGCCTCATCTACTTCAGCAGTAGACCAAAAAGTAAGTGGAAAGTCGAATGACTTTTCGGTCGCATCCTGCACTGTAACCTCCACTGGGGTTGAACAATAGCGACGCGTTACGAAATTTGAAAAAATAAGTCAAATGTCTCCTCCAAAATATAATTTCGGGAAATTAGTAATTTGAAGTTCAACATCAAATATTGGAATCATACAAAAACTAAAAAATGGCAAATAACACTCAACTTAAAAGTGTAATTCTAATTACAAAAAGTATAACTTTGATAGTAGAAAGTGTAATTTCAACCAGACAAACACAAAAACGTAATTTCAGCAAAAAGAAATGTAACTCTAACGACTAAAAAAGTAACAGTAACACACAATGATGCCCCTTCAAATAATACTATCAATCCAGCTTCCAAATAATGTAACTCTAAGAAGCATAGCTTAACTACAACTGATTACCTCCATGATCCTTCACTGTCGCGTCCTCCATTGCAGTCTCCACCACACTGTCCACCACTTTCTCCCCCGCATCCTCCTTTTCCACCACCACCGGATTATTTGCTACATCATTTTCTTCATCAATAACCACGTCTTCATTTCCCAATAAATCACCAGTGACAATGTTAACGTTCCCAGGGTCTACTGCGGCTGGTTCACGTCCCACTTGAGTTCCCATCAGTTGTGACTCAGTTTCCACAATTCTCCTCTCTACATCATTAAGCTCAGCGGTTGTAAAAAGGAACGGAGTAGCAGAAGGCAGAATCTCCTTTGACTTAACATCCCCTGACTCCTTCTCACCTGTTTCAGCATCGCCACCAATAGGCCCACCTTCCTCAGCGGCTTGTACTTGCTCCATCTGACAAGCAGCATTAAGGGCCCCATTCCTAATAACTTCATCAACATCCTCAGGTGAATAATATTGCTGAAGAATTTCACGATCAGTTAAGAGATCTTCGGGAATAAAATTTTCTACTACTTTCACCGGCTCTTGGACAACTTTACGCCTTTTATAATGTATGCTGCATTCATGTTCTTGACGCCTTTTATAGAGTTTCAACTCAAGAGACTTTTGTACATCCTTACCAGATGATCTCTGAACCGCTTCCATTACTTGTACACCTACATCCCCCATTGGCCCTTCCTCTTCCTCTTTCCATGAATCAACAGCTTCATTAAATTCACCGCTGTTGTAAAACTTTATAGTCTCTATTATCTGTTCTGTAGCGACTTCACGATCTTTATCACGGCCTACTTCATCACTACCAAGGGAAGCAGCTTCCCCATCTCCAAAATCTTCATCCATCAACATCTTCTCCATCTCCATCAACATCTGACTCCTCCTCTCCTGTGCTAACATTTCCAGACCCACCTTCTTGAAGTATGGGTGCAAAAACAACAGAATCCTTTATTCGTTGAGCTATCTGTTGAATTTCCCTAGCATATACCTTCATCTTCTGACTTTGAAAAAAATCTTGGCTGCTTTGTGTAGGGACGAGGCCGCTTGAAAAGGAAGAACCTGATGTTAACCCTTTAAGCTTTTGAGCTGCATCGACATACCATGAATAGAAGACTATGACATTCCTATGCATCTTCAAATAAACCTCATGGACATCCTATATTAAAATTACAAAATAAATTCTAATTTTAGTACAGAAATAGAGTATAAAATAGAGTATCAATCTGACTTTGTAAAAGTGTAACTTTAACAAAACAAATTGTAATTTTAATACAGAAATCTGAAACTTAAATGCATTTCAATAAAGTGTAACTTCAACAAAGAAAAGTGTAATTTTAAGGAAGAAAAGTGTAACTTTAGTACAGAAACCTAAAACTTCAATGTATTTGATAAAAGTGTAACTTCAAGGGAGAATTGTATAACTTTATTCAGAAAAAGTGTAATTTTGAAAAGTGTAACATCAACTAAGAATAGTGTAATTTTATGGAAGAAAAGTGTAATTTTGAAGTCAACAGAAAGTTCGATATTGAAGTTACCCTTTTATTGTTGAACAATAACACAAATAAATATATCTTTACTTAATAAAAACAATCAGGTGAAAAAACTTACATCAACAACCCGAGCTTTCAACTCATCGTCATCTTCAACTCCCGGTGGGAGTTCAATCTCAACAAACTTCTTCAGGTGAGTCGTAGCTCCCATATCTCCCATGGTCACAACTTGTTTGTCAGTGCCCACGCCACCGATGGTCAATTGGTGCTCTTGGAGGCAACGAGGATACTTCACCTCGGAAAAAATTTGACGACCCAGGGGACCATTGTCTAGCTCACCGTGCAACCGTTCCGAAAGTTTTGCCCGATCCCAATGCTTAATTAGTGGGAGCTCATGGGGGCAGCTCTCTCCCCGGAAATCAAATCGCTGGAAATAGGTGATCAGTAAAAAAGGGATACAGCCAAGCAGTATCTTTTCCCTCTGCCAACATCTGTTGCAGCCTTAACCATGCATTCAAGAACATGACTACACCAGTCAAACTCCGAGATAAGACTCACATCTTCAATGGCTTTCAAAAGCTTGAAGTCTATCACACTGTTTGAGGTTGGAGCGAGGAATGATGACATGGGGAGCAGAACAAACAGCCTGACAAATTGTTCCCCTCCATCTCTGTATTTTTTTTTTTTCAATTTCTACGAAGACGAGTCCTAAATTGACTCCGTCAGTATCACTTTTGCCGTTGAATGCTTTCCGCCACCGATCTTTCAAACTCTTGTTCGCAGGATCTTGAGAACCCTTGTGCCGGCCTGTAGGAACTAGTTCAACGGGTCTAGGGCCCCGCGGTAGCATGAAACAGTCAAACACATCATGTTTCGTGACCATAAACTCCTTCAGTTCAGAGGCCCGAAACACATAAGACTCATCACTAAATGCCTCTAGAAATAGTGGAACATGGGCAAGCGGATATGTTTTCAACTTAAGATCCGGGATCCCCCCAAACCCAACTCTTCGTACAGCCGCTCGCTGAGCTTTATTCAGCTTTTCAATCAGCTCAACAAGCATCTTTGGTCGGCACTTGGCAGACACTTTAGGAGTGACTACTTTAACTTGTTCATCCTCCTCCTGACTTTCAATTTCTTCTTCAGAATCTGACATCTGGAAAACAAGGATGGTAGAATGTAATTACTGTTTACAAAGCAAAGTAAACTGAACTTTGACAGTGAAATACACAAACAAGTTAATAGAAGAAAGAAATAAAGAACATGTAACTGTAACACAGAAAGACTGTCATTGTATCAACTGAATAAGTAACTTCAAGACCTAATAATAAGTGTAACTTTAACAAACAAAAGTGTAATTCTAACAACCAAAAGTGTAATTTCAACATTATATAACTGTAAGAATAAAAAGTGTAATTCTAACAACAAAAAGTGTAATTTTAATAATCAAAAGTGTACTTTCAGCAATATGTCAAGAGAATGTAAGTGTAACACAGAAAGACTGTCATTTCAGCACACACAACTGTAATTGGATTAAATTATAGTCTCTAAATCAACAATAAATTTTCTCAAATAAAGTGTGACTTCAACACAAAAAACTGTAATTGTATCAACTAACTATGTAACTTCAAGACCTAATAATAAGTGTAACTTTAACTAACAAAAGTGTAATTTTTATAAGGAAAAGTGTAATTTCATCTGATTGCAGATATATCAAAAAAATGTGTTGATCTATTTTGACCTAATCAAAAAAATGTGCAAATATATAAAATTCAAAATGTATGAAACTACAATTAAACTACAAAAAATGGCTTCTTTCTAGCACTTTCAACTTGTACGGGTGAAGTGGCTTCTTTCACTTCCTTCCAAAAACGTCGTCTTCTCCTAAATGTTTTCTCTGGATCGGAATTCGGTGAAAGCAATTCTCCACTACGAGAGGACCTGGGCATAAGACAACAATTTCTAGAGAAGTGATAAGTAACGGTCTTAAGGAACAAGTGTTCCCCAAGACAAAGGAAACAAGATAAAAATCGACAATTCAAAAAGCAATAAAACCGTTTCCCCGGCAACGGCGCCAAAATTTGATAGGTTTATCGCGTACCTATGCAAAGATAATTTCCCTAGACACAAATTAATGTAGTAATAGGGGTCGAACACAAGGAAACGGGAATTACGTCGTGAATTGCTATGGGTAGATTTTTATCAAGGTCGATTACGATTTGGGTTTGGTTTGTTTGGTTGGTGATTAATAAAAATGCAATGTAAATAATATGATAAGAGATAGTCTAAAGGGCTCGGGTCACTCATGCAAAGGTAAACATATGAACATGTTAAACTCGATACTAATAATTTTGTCAATTGTTTAGGCTTAAAGATACCCACCTTACGGCATTAGTATCAACAATAGACCGGGTCCTAGAAAAACTCTCGTCCATGACTAGTTCGTCCTACCACACATGCTTAGTCTAATTCAATTTCGTGCCTCTCGACTTTAGAACGAATGAACAAATTTAATCTACGACTACGGCCGATAATCAAAGATTAAGCGTAACAAAGCAAACATGTGATGGAAACAATTGAACAATATTATTATAAACTTATTTAAACATGTTATATATTTGATTTTGCATGGCTCCCCTAGCCTTTAGACTAGGAAATTTAGCTACTCATACTAAGATGTAAAATGCAAACCAAATTATAAGAAATATTGAACATGGTTATATGAATTATATTAATTAGGTGATATAACATGCGAAAAGAACAAAGCTAAAGTAAATATGAGATACTTGATTATAATAACTATGTGGTAACCAAAGCAATAATGTAAATTGTAAACTTGGAATTAGAAATACCTTATAAAGGAGAACTTATATGGAAGAACAAATAACAAATAACCAAAAGCTTGAATATCGAATGCTCGAGAATATCTTGAAGTACAAAATGTTGAAAGATTAACTAAGGAATGCTTAACAACTTATAAATTAAAATGAAAACTAATGAGAGAAAACTTATAATGCTTGAGGCTTATTGTAGTAAACTTGGACGTAAAATGACATATCCAAAACCTAGGAATACCTCTCCTATTTATAGGAGAGGAGGAGAAAACGTAAGAATTCATTGAGCATGCAACCCCGATCGGGGTTGGGCGGCCCCGATCGGGGTCGTGTGCTCCTCGATTAATTGTCTTAAATCCTCTCTTAATTCCTTGGAGAATCCTAAGTGGGTGATTAATTGTGCGATTAATCACCCGGTTAATGCTTGCATTTGGCATTCTAAGATCATTTGGAATCCCATGCTTTCCCCTTGACTTTTGACTTGCAATTTGGGCTTGACTTGGATGTTTAATCTCATTTGTATTTTTCTAATTGATCCAACACATTCCCATGCTTAAATCCATGCAACTTGAGGCACAAAGTCCATGCAACACCCAATCCTTAGTCTATTTGAACTTCTTTCCTCTTAGCTTGCAATTTCTAGTACTTTGTAGTTATTTTAGCTCCAAAAAGCTTATTCCCTACAAAATATGTCAAAGCATCCAAAACAACTAGAAATGCAAATATTAGCTATAAAACACTTAAGATAAGTGCTAAAGACATGTAAAAACAAGCTAATATAGGGGGTTAAAATTTATAAAATATGCACTTATCAAACTCCCCCAAGCTAAATCCTTACTTGTCCTCAAGCAAGAGACGAAATCCCATCTATTGCAATATCCAAACAAGCTAAGCATAATGATTTAAAAACCTGAAACAACATGGGCAAGAAATAAAGCAAGACATGGATGAGATTTACACGACGACGTAGCATAGAAAACTTTGAATGAACCTTTAAGCTCTATCATGATCTTTTGACTTATGGACTCTCACGGGACACTCAAACTCTTTTATATGTGAAAGGACAATTTTTTGTGAATGAACACTCAACTACCCTCAACTTATAACAATGTGCCCGCAATCTAATATGGTAAACATGTCAAAACTAGAAAGCAAAGACAATCAAATGTAAGCATGATAGAGAAGCCAAATGGGTAGGAAGAAGGCAAATAAACATGGGTAAGAAGGGGGAACAAAAGAGTTATGGTAATGTGGAGCTAAGTCAAGCTAGCAACTACCAAATGCAAGGATGCTCAATCCCAATTCTAACCCATTTTTTTTCAATTCAAACCATAAGAAATTTCTCCAAAATATAATGAATAATGCTTGAGAATTTCTCACATCTCTTCTTCTTCTCTTTTTTTTCTTTTCTTTTCTTTTTCCAATGCATACTTCTTTTTTTTCATGCTTTTTCTCATTCATTCATTTTTTCTTTCTTCATTTTTTTCATTTTCCAATTTTCCAATTTTTTCCAATTAGGGGTAAAAGTATATATAAAATGAACATATCAAACTCCCCCAAGCTAAACCCTTGCTTGTCCCCAAGCAAGAAACCAAATCCCATCAATTGCTATATCCTAAACAAGCTAAACATAATGATTTAAAAACCCGAAACAACATGGGCAAGGGATAAAGCAAGACATGGTTGAGATTTACACGACGGCGTAGCATAGAAAACTTTGAATGAACCTTTAAGCTCTTGCATGATCTTTCGACTTATGGACTCTCACGGGACACTCAAACTCTTTTATATGTGAAATGACATTTTTTGTGAATGAACACTCAACTATCCTCAACTTATAACAATGTGCCCGCAATCTAATATGGTAAACATGTCAAAACTAGCAAGCAAAAACAATCAAATGTAAGCATGATAAAGAAGCCAAATGGGTAGGAAGAAGGTAAATAAACATGGGTAAGAAGGGGGAACAATAGAGTTATGGTAATGTGGAGCTAAGTCAAGCTAGCAACTACCAAATGCAAGGATGCTCAATCCCAATTCTAATCCAATTTTGCAATTCAAACCATAAGAAATTTCTCCAAAATATAATGAATAATGCTTGAGAATTTCTCATATCTTTTCTTCTTCTTCTCTTTCTTTTCCTTTCTTTTTCAATGCATACTTCTTTTTTTTCATGCTTTCTCTCATTCATTCATTTTTTTCTTTCTTCATTTTTTACACTTTTTCTTTCTTTCATTTTCCAATTTTTTCAATTTTTTCATTTCTTTTTTTTTTCTCTTTTTTTTTAGCATTAAGACAAAGCTCACATGACTTCAAACAACCAAACATATCCCAATGAGCACCCAAACACTATCCAACTAAGCTACTAGCTCAACAAGGGTAGGCAATTTCAATGATGTAGCTAAGGATAAATTTTGTGAAGGGGTCAAAAATGCTAAAATATCATGTGAATGGCTCCAAAATGCTAAAACAAATGAATGCGTGCTTACCAAGAAATGACATGAAGACCATACTTGTGCGTTTTGATGTAACACACATTATAAGGAGACACCTACACTCACCTAAGTGAGACCAAATAAAGATGAAATGGCCTTAAAGGAGGTTATACCTTATCAATTTTGTAGCCTGCCAAAAGTCAAGATCAAGCCTATTCGGTTCATTCTTCATCTCCCACCTACTATGTCAAGACATCCCCATGTAGCTAATATCCCATCATTAAAGAATAAATCATTAGCAACAAGTTATTATTAGGATAAGCAAAGAGGAAAGTAGGCAACAAGCAAGCACAAAGCAAAAATTTCTCTCAAAAATTTTCAAATTTTCTACACTACATGCAAACTACACTATATGCAAATGCAATACCCCCCCCCCCCCAAGCTAAACATCACATTGTCCTCAATGTGCCAACTATCCAAATCACCCAACCAAACCATAAAAATGGCTCAAAGCACAAAACAAGAAGGACTAGAGGTTATGTTTAATGGGTTGCAAGATCTAAACTAATATGCAAAGCAATTAAAAACTTACTCAACTTGCTAGCCCCCCCCCCCCCCCCCCCCCCCCAAGCTAGCATGAATTCGGGGGATTTCTTCATCAATCAACTAAGAAAAGGGCCAAAAATTGAACCCTTTCCTCCCTTTCTTCTTCTTCTTACCACTACCACTTGATTCTCCTTGTTGGCCACTTCTACTTGAGTCATCCCCTTGAAGAGGAGTGACATACTCACCAATATCTTGGCCACTACCAAGACCATCACCATAACTACTAATCCCACCATATCCACCATATCCTCCATAGCCTCCTTGCAATGCCTCAACCCCATAATCCGAACCACAAAAGTCCGGGCTGGGTTCATATTGAGCATATGTACCTGATTGTGAGGAGGGGAAGGGGGAATAGGAGATGGAGGAGGAAATCCACCCGGAGGATAAGTATAGAATGAAGGGTGTGGCCCCTCGGGTTGGATAACTCCTTGCCTAGCAAAATGATCATAAATAGGATGCAATGCAAGTCGTTGGTCATCACGAATTTGATTAACACCTAAGTTCATTTCCTGCATCATATTCATCATTTCTATGCTAGATGGTGACTCAATGCTAGAGGTGGAGTGACGTGCTTGGGAGGATTGACCTCCCACACGTCTCTCAATGGTGGTAGTTGACTCACCTCTGAGGGCTAAATGGTAGGTCGGTCTAACAAAGGGGTCACTTCCACGACGAGGCTTAGTGTGAACCAAAGCCTTTATTTCTTTCTTTTCCTCGGGTAGACGAATGAAGTCTTGCCTACCTATCTTCCAAATCATGTTGGGATGAGCATCTTTAAACCAATTACAAGAAATAAAATATTCATAATCAAGACCAACTCCCTTAGACCTAGACTCAAGCAATGGTCTCAAACCGGTAGTCTCTTGGTTAAACCGACATAAATGGTGAGAAATTTTAGTGACCAAACCACCTAAGACAATGCAACTATTCTTGGTATTAGTTGTTTTGGTCAAGTGGACCGCAAAGTGGTAAGGGATATTGATTCCCCACTTCTCATCACCATTAACATTCAAGAAAGCACCCAAGATTTCTAACTCAATCTTCCTCACCGAGTGAGTTTCATTTCTCCCAAAAAAGGTCCATCCCATAAACCTTTGCCAAATCCTTATGTCGGGATAATGAATAAATTGATGTGGTGTATGATCCCAACCCGGAAAAGTCAAGTGAGAAATGGCATCCCAAGTTAAAACGGGGTTATAATCATCGGGTGATTCGGTCGGTAAGTCTTTGTGAGGCAAATCAAAGATATCGGCGAAATCCGCTAAGTCCAACTTATGATCTTCATTAAATAAGCGAAAGGTAACAAAAACAATAAAACCGGGTTTTCTAGACCTATAGAACTCGAAAGAGCTCAAGAACTCAAGGGTGAGTTCGGGGAAGGTCTTATAATTCATGGTATAACAAGATTTCATGCCAAGATTTTTAAACAAAGCTTTAACATTTTTCTCTATTCCAATATTGTTTAAAGATGCTTGGTTAATGAATTTCGTTGGTTCCATACCTTTGCTTCTTAACATAACCCAATTGTTATATTGAGCTAGTGAATTGAAGATCACATTTGGATATTCCGGGTCATGCCATTGTGGGACTTCCTCCATTTGGATAGCCGCTGCTGCATTTGAAGGCTCCGCCTCACCTCTCCTTCTCTTAGAAGCACCTTGTGAAGGAGCTTTTCTTGGTGCCATATTTCTGAAATTTTAAGACAAAATTCATCTTAAGGCAAACCAAAATTCATCCTAATAGGAATAATAGTATGAATTAGTGAACTAATTCACACTACAAACATGTAATAAACATTCTACAACCAATTTCTAGTACCAAAAAGCACAAAATCGAATTCCCCCAAATTGATTTAGGGTTTGCTTAATCCAATTAATTGATTGCAATAGATGAATTTAAAGAGAAAAGAGAAGAGATCTTACCAATTTGATGTTAATGGATGAATAAAGCTTGCAAATCAATGAAGAAATTGAAGTTTCCTTGTGATTTTAGGTAGAAAAATGAAGAAAATGATGGAGAAAGGGAAGAGGGAGTACCGTCGGGTATGAATGAGATTGATAGAAAAGCTTTTTTTTTTACATACCCGTCAAATAACGCCAAGAAGCTACAGAACCACGACCCTGATCGGGGCCACCAACCCCGATCGGGGTTGACTGCAAATCCGCTTTTTGACTTCCTCGTTTATGGACGTGAATTGTTATCTTTTTTTTCGAAAACCACGTCCCCGAACGGGGTTTTTTGCATGGGGTTGCGTGTCAAGTGCACTCCAATTTCTCCTTTCTTCATTTTCACCTAGAAATCACAAAAGAAATATCGTTAAGTCGAGTATTTTATTACTAATCTACGAAAAATAATAAATTGCAAAAAATTAAAAATAAAAATAAACAAAAGCAATAAAAAGCTTGGGTTGCCTCCCAAGAAGCGCTGGTTTAACGTCCCGCACGACGAAAAAGCTTGAGTCATTTAAGCTTTATTTGGTAGAGGTTGAACGGTCATTTCCTCTATCATACCAACGATCACATTCTCATGGTAGAGCTTCAAACGATGACCATTTGCCTTGAATTTTTCGCCCTTGGTGGTCATCACTTCAACGGAACTGAACTTGTTGACATTTGTGACGGTATATGGACCGGTCCACCGTGATCGTAACTTTCCCAGAAATAGCTTGTATCGGGAATTGAATAGCAAGACCTTATCACCAATTTGAAATTCCTTGTTCAAGATCTTCTTATCATGCCATCTCTTTGTTTTCTCCTTGCAGAGACGGGAGCTCTCATAAGCTTGCAAGCGGAATTCATCGAGTTCATTAAGTTACAACAACCGCTTCTCTCCACTCAACTTCGGGTCCATGTTAAGCTCCTTAATTACCCAAAAATCCTTTTGTTCCATCTCAACAGGAAGATGGCACGCCTTTCCATACACCAACCTATACGGCGAGGTACCAATAGGTGTCTTAAACGCGGTACGGTAGGCCCATAAGGTATCATCGAGCTTCATACTCCAATCCTTTCGTGATTTGGCAACAACTTTCTCAAGTATGGACTTGATCACACGGTTGGAAACCTCTACTTGGCCACTAGTTTGTGGATGATAAGCCAAGCCTCTTCTATGATAGACTCCATATTTTTCTAACAAAGCATCAAGTTGTTTCTCACCGAAGTGAGTACCACGATCACTAATGATTGCTCTTGGAACACCGAACCTCGGGAATATGATCTTATTGAACAATTTAATCACGTTGCGAGCATTATTGGTAGGAGTAGCAATTGCCTCTACCCATTTAGAGACATAATCAACGGCAGCCAAAATATACCGATTCCCTTTTGAGGAAGGAAACGGTCCTTGATAATCTATGCCCCAAACATCGAACACCTCTACTTCCAAGATACCATTTAGAGGCATCTCGTGTCTTCTTGATATGGAACCCGTCCTTTGGCAAGCATCACAAGCCATCACGAAATTTTTGGCATCTTGGAACATGGTTGGCCAATAGAAGCTGGATTGCAACACTTTTGCAACGGTCTTGGATGGTCCATGATGACCACCATAAGGAGAAGAATGACATCCTTCTAGCACCCCTTTCACATCCCATTGTGGGATACATTTCCGGAATAGCCCATCGGAGCAATGTTTGAACAAATATGGATCATCCCATAGGAAGAACTTGACATCATGTAAGAATTTCTTCCTTTGTTGATATGAAAGGTTGGGTGGCAATTCTCTTCTAACTAGGTAGTTGTCTATGTCGGCATACCAAGGAGTATTGGCTTCCAACATCATTAGAACATCGTCGGCGAAGGAATCATCAATAGGTAACTCAATACCTCCATCATTGAACTTCAAACGGGATAAGTGATCGGCAACAACATTTTCGGCTCCCTTCTTGTCTTTAATCTCAAGATCAAATTCTTGCAAGAGCAAGATCCATCTTATCAACCTTGGCTTAGCTTCTTGTTTGTCTAGGAGATGCTTCAATGCAACATGATCGGTATGAACAATGACTTTGGAACCAATCAAGTAAGAGCGGAATTTGTCTAAGGCATAGACAATGGCAAGTAGCTCTTTCTCCGTCGTGGCATAATTGATTTGAGCCGCATCCAAGGTTTTTCTAGCGTAGTAGATAGCATGGAGAACCTTGTCCTTTCTTTGTCCTAGCACGACACCTACCGCATAGCCACTTGCATCACACATGAGCTCGAATGGCAAGTTACAATCCGGTGATTGGATGATAGGTGCGGAAATCAAAGCCTTCTTGATCCTATTAAAAGACTTAAGACAATCATTAGTAAACACAAAGGGAGCATCTTTTAAAAGAAGCTCCGTAAGGGGTTTGGCAATCTTAGAAAAATCTTCAATAAAACGGCGGTAGAAACCCGCATGGCCTAAGAAACTCCTTACACTCTTCATATTTACCGGTGGGGGTAGTTGCTCAATAACTTGGACCTTAGCACGGTCCATTTCAATTCCTCTTTCCGAAACAATATGACCAAGCACCACTCCTTCGTTTACCATGAAGTGGCACTTTTCCCAATTCAACACCAAATCAACTTCCTCACAACGCTTCAAAACTTTGGACAAGTTAGTTAAACAAGCATCAAAAGAAGAACCATAGACACTAAAATCATCCATAAACACCTCCATGATAGACTCAATGTAGTCGGAAAAGATGCTTATCATGCAACGTTGGAAAGTGGCGGGGGCATTACAAAGACCAAAAGGCATTCTACGGTAGGCAAATGTACCATAGGGACATGTAAACGTGGTCTTCTCTTGGTCATCCGGGTGAATGGGTATTTGAAAGAACCCGGAATAACCATCTAGGTAGCAAAAGTATTTGTGACATGCCAACCTTTCCAACATTTGGTCAATAAAAGGTAATGGGTAGTGGTCTTTCTTAGTGGCTAGATTTAGCCTCCTATAGTCAATGCACATTCTCCAACTCGTCACAATTCTAGTTGGAATTAACTCATTTTTTTCATTTTTTACTACGGTGGTTCCTCCTTTCTTAGGAACCACTTGGACCGGACTCACCCATTTAGAATCGGAAATCGCTTAGATAATTCCCGCATCTAACAATTTAAGCACTTCCTTTTTTACTACTTCTTGCATGTTAGGATTTAGTCGTCTTTGACCTTGGACACATGGTTTATGATCTTCCTCAAGATTGATTCGGTGCATGCAAAATTCGGGACTTATGCCTTTTAAATCATCAAGTTTATAACCAATGGCTTTCTTGTGAGACCTTAAGACATGAAGCAATTTAGCCAATTGACTCTCATCTAATTTAGCACTAACGATTACCGGACACATCCCCTCATCATCTAGAAAAACATACCTCAAATGGGAAGGAAGGGGCTTAAGCTCGGGTTTTTGTACCTCAACATCTTGAGGTGTAGCAACCAAGCCTATAAAGTGTGAGCTCTCCTCCAATGATAGCTCCTCTCCATCCAATTCTTGCTCCAAAGCATCAATTTCCTCATTTCCAATCTCATCATCACCTGCAAATGATTCTAAAAGCAAGAGTGCCTCTAAGGGATCTTTAGATAAAGATCGAGGTGTAGAGTCTTCTATAACAATGTCAACAACATCCAAAATGTCAATAGAATAACAAGACTCTTCTATCATAGGACTCTTCATGGCAATATTCAAATTATATGTGACCTTATCGTCACCTACTTCCAATGTAATTTTACCGTTCTTGACATCAATCAACGCACCCGCGGTGTGTAAAAATGGTCTTCCCAAAATGATTGGGATTTGGCATCTTCGGCCATGTCAAGAAAAATAAAATCAACCGGAATGAAAAACTTACCAACCTTAACGGGAACATCCTCCAAAACTCCCAAAGGGCGTTTTTGATGTGTAAGTTTTAACGGTAGGGTCAAGTCGCTTACCACCAACAAAATTTAACCCAATTTAAGCCTAAATCGGGGTCGAACCACGAGGATGGGGTGGATTTCTACTTAGTCTAAGTAAGAGTCTAGTCTAGTCAAAATGAAGGAAAAGGGTTTGATTTAAGCTACTCGATGCAACTAAACAAAATAGTGAAGAAATATGTGTTCAAATGATTAAAGGCTAGAGTTTTCGGGGTCATCTAAATGAACTATGGGCAAACAAGTCGATTTAAATAGTCTATGATGAAGGTTTGTCCTAGGATGGGAATCAATCTCTTGATAATCCTAAAGGCGGTCACCAACTCTCGTTGAGCAACTACCCTTCCTAAAGCATGCACAAAGACCACCACAAACTCTCATTTAATGGAGGAATTAAGCAATTAAGACAAAAGGCACAAGTTCTCACTTACACAATTTATCAAACACCTTGTATGCAATACTAAGAAAGACAAATTCTACACCATAGACTCAAAACAATCAACCTATCATGCCCAATAATCCGATTTAGACTCCCCCTAAACCCTAGAAGGGTAACTACTCACTCATGTTTAGGTTGTTCAAGCAAGTAAATGGAGAAAACCAAACAACAACAAGAGAAGACATGATAATGATTCTAGCAATTATAAAAGACAAAACAAAATGTAAACAATTGATTAACAAAGTAAATAAGAGAAGGGATATACCAACAAAAGTAAAGATGATTGCTTTGATTGAATAAATGAAGGAAATCCTCCACAATCTCCCAATACAATCCTCAAAAACCAAGTGTAAACAATTGATTCTCACCAATACTAACTAATTTCACTAAGTAATTAATAATTATTATAGAAAGATTAAAGCTTGATTAAGGAAAGATTACAATAATTAGGGAAAGTTTTCAGATCTAGGGTTATGTATACAAAGGGTTTAAGGAGGGGGTATTTATAGTCTTGCATAAGATTAAGAAGAAAAGAGGAGAAAAGCCCAAATCCGTCATCTATTGCGTTCTGCCGGTGGACCGGCTGCCGGTTCGCCTACCGGCAGGGCAGTCAAAATGAACTTCAAGTTGGAATTTAGCTGGCAAGTGTGTTCTGCCGGTGGACCGGCTGCCGGCCTGCCGGTAGAACACTGTCTTCAAAGTCTTCAAATCCCTTAGGATATTGCGTTCTTCCGGTGGACCGGCTACCGGTGCTCCTACCGGTAGCGAGGCCAAACTTCTTTTTCTCCTTCAATTCAAATTAATTCTCATTCTTTGTGTTCTACCGGTGGGCGGCTGCCGCAGTAACACAACATTCAGGTTGATTTCTTCCTTCTCTTTGGCAAAGTGGGGGATGTGTTCTGCCGGTGGCCAGACTGGCTGCCGGTCTGCCGGCAGAACACAACATTCAGCAATTTTCACCTTTTCTTCATGTAAAGGCATTGGAATGCCTTCCTTGCCCCAATTCCTCCATACTCGACTCGATTCCTGAAAGAGGATACACCAAATCACAGGTACGGGGATTGGGCACAAAATACAAGGAAATACATACAAAACCGACTCGATATGGGTCGGAATGCGTAAAAGAAAAGGGAAAATTTGGTCCAAATAAATCATATGTCAAACCTCCCCACACTTAAACCTTACTCGTCCTCGAGTAAGTCCAAAATCAATGTACAAGTCACTACTATAATAGATATGGAGAGTGGGTGCACAATATAAGCATCACTCAACTAAGCTACTACCTAAGCCGATCGAGTATTAGCGCACTCAACGCCCCTTCAACTCACAATTTGACACTCATGAGGGGAAAGTGCCCTATTGCAAGGCAAGTTGGGTCTTGCTACAAAAATGCGATGCAACTATCATGAAAGCACGTAACCAAGCAATAGAATGCATCTAACAAAATGGTCCACTTTTCTCATCTAAGTGGCCGAATTTACAAGCAACAAAACATGGTCTTGGTCGGGAGTACCGTCTCAGAAGTTCCAATGGAGGTGCCAAACCCCTAAGCATGACTCAAGCAACCCTCGTGTGACCAATGCTCAAGAAACACATTCAAGAGCGGGGAAAGGGGAAGTAGGCAAGTCCGTCGAGAATTACCGAACCAACACGAGATTCAACCAAGGGGCCCATGACTAAGGGGACCAAGGAAATGACATCCTCGCGGTTTTCACTCGTCACTCAATGAAAGAACAAGGTGATTTTTGTGACACGTAGTAACCAAAATCACTCTCCTAACTCGACTAGCGAAGACGTGCCCGCAATCTAATGTGTAAGATCGTCCTATGTCCAACGAAATGCAAACAAAAGTAAAGTGCACACGATATGAAGCAAGGGTTGTAACGGGGCTAGGGAGTAGGTCAAAACGGGATTGGTGCAAGCACCGTTTGGATATGTGGAGTTCAAATCAAGAATCGCCGACACATCGTAACCCATTTCTTATTGCAACACATGAGACACGTCTATGCCCTAACATAGCATGGATCACCAAAACTATGCAAAAATTGCATAAACCCAACTCAAATAGGAAAAAAAAAACTCAAAAGTACTCCTCTTATTTCAACAAATGGTAACGTCTACACCGTAGCAAAGGCTCGGTTTCCCAAATCATGCAAAAAATGTGTAAACCCGACTCATTTTGGAAAAACATCAATTTGCCCTTTTATTTAGCAACGGCTTTTTCTACCCCGTTTAATGATGAGGAGGGGTGTTGCTTGCCTTTTTCTTTTCTTGACAACAAATATATACAACACGCATGACTTAATTTTTTTTTATTTTCCATAACTTTTTCACTTTTCTATTTTGTTTTTCATTTCTTTTTCAAAACCTCTTATTTATATACAATGCCAAATATACACCGAATTCCGACCCAAGTGGATATGTACACTATCCACCACTACGACCCAAATCACCTCCTATAACACTACTACAAAACCGACCAATTCTTGATCAAGGAAGGGTGGTTATGGAATGTAGCTATTTTGGTGGGTTTGCCAAATGGAAAGGCTAAAGCTCAAAGGGGGTAAAACAAAAAGGGAGATAATGGAAGGGACAAAACAAGGCTATTTGGCTATGTGAGGTTCATACAAACTGATTTTCCTTCATATCACGTGCACAAAATGTAATGCAATTTCACGGTCTAAGGACAAAATGACACACTTATGCGTCTTGATGTGACACGCCTCGCGAGGAGGCCTACTCTCAAACCTAGATGAGGGTGGGATATGAATGTACCCACCCTAGGAGGCTCTACCCTTACCTTTGAGTAGCTAAGTCGAGCCTTAGGTCTAGCCTACGGCCCTAGGCCTCACAAGGTCGGTCCAAACTCATTGGTCAAGCCCGCCTCCCTCGGCTAACTAAGAGGTCACGGGTGCGAGTCATGGGGAGGGGAAAGGCACAATTGGACGCATAACTCATCACGGGGGTACTTGGTTCCCTTCCTAGACCATATTCATGCAAAACATTTATATACAAACGGATGTGAAACTTCAAATTGAAAAACATGTATATACAAGAACATATGCATGCGAGAATCGAAAATAAACACAAGGTAAACATGCAACAACTTTGACTAATCCTAGCAACACATCAACACCAACAATCCACAAGTTCCCCAAGGGAACATCCAAGGCACAAAATCCCATTCTCCTTCAAATATACAAGAGATAAAAAGAAAGAACGGTAAAGGAGTAAGAGATTAGAACGAGTTTACCAAGCGACTTCTAGCTCCTTTTTGCCTCGAATGGTCGATGTCTATGCCAAAGGTTAGCCAACAAACAACATATATATACAATGCAATGTTTTTGTAATTTTTGAAATTTTTTAATTTTTAGGCATTTTTTGAAATTTTATCAAATTTAAAGATATATACAAATATAAACAAATATTCACAAAGTGGATATTTCCCTCCCCACACTTAAACATTACTCGTCCTCGAGTAAGTCTCCAAAATAACAAGTCTAGGGAGAGAAGAGGTAAAAGAAAGGAACATGTTTTTGTATTTTTTGAAATTTTTGAAAATAGAAATAACATATTTTTGTGTTTTTAGAATATATGAATTTCCTCCCCACACTTATTTATTTACATGAGTTTCAAATGGAAATAAATGTGTGGAGGAAAATAAGAACGAAAATGCATGTTTTTGGTTTTTTTTTTTTTAGGCCCTCCCCACACTTATTCATTTACATGGGAGGGCAAGTTGGAGAATTAAAAGAACTTGTTTTTTGGATTTTTGAATATTTGAAAAGAAATAACATGTTTTTGTATTTTTAAATTGGTGGAATTTCCTCCCCACACTATTTATTTACATATTTCCAAAGGAAATAAATGTGTGGAGGAAATTCGGAAATGAAATACATGTTTTTGGTGATTTTTAATTTTTCAGTTTTTTTAGTGGTTTTCAAATAAGCATGCAATGCATGATTTAACCTATATGCAATATTGAAATACGATGCAAGCTATAATATATGAATGCAATAACTAAGTGTGACAATATATTACAAATTTGAAATCTAATGCAATCCTATATGAATGCAACTAAGTGAATTTCTAACTAAATGCATGGGAAAAATTAAACATGAATGAGAGAATTTGGATTAAGGGAGAGGTCATACTTGTCATTTTGGATTGATTAGGGAGGAGGATGGGCCACCAACTCGGCCCTCGGGACTAGGAGCCCATCTCATCATCATCATCATTTTCTCCGGTATTAAACTCAGAGCCTTGAATCAAGTCATCGGGGTTGAAGGTGAAACCACCTCCACTACCGCCGGTACCCATGAGACCTCCCGTGAAGTCTCCACTCATGTTCATCACACCGCCATCACCTCCCGTAGAAGCATCTCCCATAAAGGCCCCACCGGACCCCGAAGCACCCACGTCACTAGCAAAGTAGGGTCGGATGCCCCCCACCCAATGGGCGCCCCTCCGGTGGATACTCGGGCCTAGGGGGAAAATGGGGGCGGAAAAGTAGTCCGGTTGGAGGTTAAGACCTCTGTGGACCATCCTCCCGTCCTTGGGGTAGTTCCCGTCGGGCCAAGTAAAGTAGGAAGGGTGTGGGGCATCAAATGGGACGTAGTCCCGTCTACAAAAGTCGTCGTAGATCGGGTACGAACCGGTGGATTGATCATAATAAATGCGGTCCAATTTCCGCCCCAAAACATCCCTCTCACTAGCGGCCTTGGCCGTGGCAATATCCATCCTCTCCATCCACTCGGTAAGGGAAGGTGGTAAGGGAGGATAGGAAGGTGGGTTCGAGGAGGACGCCTCACCTTGTTGGAATTGCCACGGTGGGGGTTGGTGGGTTTGTGGCACGGTGTATTGTAGGGAGGAAGGAGTGTCCACTCTACAATCTCGTGAATATACACGTGGAATATTAGGAGGAGGTTGGTCGGTGGGTGGTTCTTCTTCAATTTCAAGGAGGTAGTCATCTTTGTCCTTCTCAATTTTGATTGCTGTGACATTGGGGAGTGGGATTGAATTCTTGTAATTGATTTGCCAATACTCCTTATCGTCGATGGGGTTGACCTTAAGCCAACCAAGCTTGGTGCCCAAGTAATGCTTGGTTAAATAAGTGTCCCCGGGTATCCAATTCATGGTAGAAAGGTCTACCGGACGGTCCAAATTACGGGCAATACGGGTGATGATGCCACCCACATGTATTGGGACTTTTTGCCCCGGAGAACTGGCAATCTTTGACAAATGAATGGCAAGGTGGTAAGCCACATTAATTTTGAAGGCGGTGGGTTTTGTAAACAAATAGAATGAACTTACCCTTTTGAGTTTGGGTGGCAAAGTCAACCGTAGGAAAATACGGGTCGGGATTAGTGTCGTTGGCGGCTCGAGCAATCAACTCGGCTTGATCCCTTGCAACATCGGCTCTTGTTCTCCTTCCCGACATTGTGAAGATTAGAGGTGATTGGTGAAGGTTGATGGAGGATTGGTTGAGATTTGAAGGAGTTAGGGTTAAAAAGGGGGAAAAAGATGGAGGAATGAAGAAGAATTTAGGCCAAATGAATGAGAAAAGAGGGTTGTCGTGTTTTAATTTGGGTCTGTGTGTTGTGTTGTGCCGGTATGCGAACCGGCAGCCGGTCTGCCGACTGAGCACACCCTCTCTTTTCTAATTTTTTCGAATTTTCCTCCAGAAATTTTGGTCTCGCTACCGGTGGACGAACCGCCTGCCGGTCCACCGGTAGAACACTCTCCTCAATCCCAATTTTCCTTTGCCAGGTGTGTCCTGCCGGTGGGCCGGCCTGCCGGCAGAACACACTCCCTATCATCAATTCTTCATTTTTTTAGCTAACTATGTGTGCCCTGCCGGTGAGCCGGCTGCCGGCCTATCGGCAGAACACAACACTTCTTCAATTTTCTTCAAAATAATTTGGTCTCGGTGCCGGCAGGGGCACCGGCTGCCGGCCTACCGGCAGAACACTACATTCAGCTCTTTTTCACTTGTTTTCTTTCAATTTGTTCAATTTTCATTAACTCGGAATTCGAGCTTTTTCGTTGACCCCGGGATTCGTGTTTTCCACAATTACGCCGACGCATCATGTCGGGATTTCGGGTCAAACGAAAATAATGCTTATTTTCTTCAAATGTGACCTCCGTCACCAATCTAAAGTTGACAAAGTATGGTTCCAAATCTCTCATTATCTACCTAAAATGCATGCTATATACAAATGGTGGTTCTTGTGGAACTCCACCAAACCAAGGCTTGCTCAATTTTGAAATCAATCATCCCCCAAGGATGGGGGGTCTTCCAAATCAACTTCATTTCGGGTCTCAATGGGTAGACCTTCATAGAAGTACTTAACTCGACCATTCACCTTGAAACATTCTCCCTTGTCATTCTTCAACTCAAAGGAACCGTAAGGGAACACGGCGACTATCTCAAAGGGTCCCGACCACCGAGACCTCAACTTCCCGGGAAATAGTTGAAAACGGGAGTTGAAGAGTAGTACCTTGTCACCCACAACGATCTCCTTTCTTGTGATTTTCGAATCATGCCATTTCTTGGTCCTTTCCTTGTAAAGTCTTGCACTCTCATAAGCATCCATCCTCAACTCATCAAGTTCATTGAGTTGAATAAACCTCTTGTTTCCCGTGACATCTAAGTCATAGTTGAGCTCTTTGAGGGCCCATCTTGTTTTGTGCTCCAACTCGAGAGGTAGGTGACAAGACTTGCCATAGACCAACCGGTAAGGAGTAGTGCCGATTGGGGTCTTGTATGCGGTTCTTAGAGCCCACAACACATCATTGAGCTTAGCACTCCAATACTTTCTAGACTTGTTCACAACCCGCTCCAATATAGCCTTGATTTGTCTATTGGAGACTTCCACTTGCCCATTTGTTTGGGGGTGGTAAGCTAGAGCTACCTTATGCCGGACACCATACTTCTTGAGGAGTGCATAAATGGTTCGGTTGATGAAATGTGAACCACCATCACTTATAACGGCCCGGGGCACTCCAAAACGGGGGAAAATATAGTCTTTGAAAAGCTTGGAAACAACCTTTGAGTCATTGGTAGGGGCGGCTATTGCTTCGATCCACTTGGACACATAGTCCACCGCAACTAATATATATTGGTTGCCAAATGAAGATGGGAATGGTCCCATGAAATCCACACCCCATACATCGAAAAGCTCAACTTCCAAAATGTTGTTCAATGGCATCTCATCTCTCCTTCCAATGTTACCTCTTCTTTGACAAGAATCACAAGAGTGTACCATGGCATATGCATCTTTGAATAGGGAGGGCCAATAGAAGCCACAATGAAGAACCCGAGCTTGGGTCCTAGATGTGGACAAGTGCCCCCCATAAGTGGTAGCATGGCAAGCTTGGAGAATTGCACGGCCTTCTTCTTAAGAGACACATCTCCGGTAAATCCCATCATTGCATCTTCTATAGAGGTAAGGGTCCTCCCAAACATATCTCTTTGATTCATATCTCAACTTCTTCTTAGCTTGGCTATCAAATTCTTCGGGGATAAAGCTAGAACTCAAGAAATTGGCTATATCCGCATACCAAGGGGTGGAATGGGTAATAGCAAGGATAGAATCGTCGGGTAACCATTCATCAATAAGGACCCCATCATCTTTGTCCCCACGGGACTCCTTAGTTAACCTCGAAAGATGATCCGCCACAAGGTTTTCGGATCCCGGCTTGTCCTTAATCTCTAGATAAAATTCTTGAAGGAGTAGCACCCATCTCAAAAGTCGGGGTTTAGCATCCTTCTTCACCATCAATTGCCTCAAGGCGGTGTGATCGGAGTAAACCACCACCTTAGACCCAACAAGGTATTGCCGAAACTTTTCCACGGCATGGACAACTGCTAGCATCTCTTTCTCGGTTGTAGAATACCCGCATTGTGTTTGATATAGGGTTTTACTTGTATAGTATATCATATGGTGCTTCCTATCCACCATTTGACCAAGTACCACACCAACTGCGAAGTCCGAAGCGTCACACATGATCTCAAAGAGGAGGTTCCAATCCGGAGCCCGGATTATTGGTGCCGTGACCAATGCTCTCTTCAACCTATGAAAAGCTTCAAGACAAGATTCATCAAACATAAAGGGGGCATCTTTGAGGAGTAATGAGGTCAATGGTTTTGCTATCTTTGAAAAATCTTTGATGAAATGCCTATAGAATCCGGCGTGGCCTAGAAAACTTCTCACTCCCTTTACATTGGAAGGAGGTGACAAGTTCTCTATAACGGCAACTTTAGCACCATCAACCTCAATACCCCTACTAGAGACAACGTGACCGAGTACAACCCCTTCCTCTACCATAAAATGGCATTTTTCCCAATTAAGGACGAGGTTGTGCTCCTCACATCTCTTCAACACACTAGTCAAGTTCTCAAGACCATGATCAAACGAGTCCCCATGGACACTAAAGTCGTCCATGAAAACTTCCATGCTTTTCTCTAGAAAGTCCGAAAAGATTGCCATCATGCACCTTTGAAAGGTGTCGGGCGCATTGCAAAGCCCGAATGGCATCCTACGGTAGGCATAGACTCCTATTGGACAAGTGAAGGTCATCTTCTCTTGCTCATCCGGGTGGATGGGAATTTGGAAGAACCCGGAATAACCGTCTAAGAAGCAATAGTATGCATGGCTCGCGAGCCTTTCTAGCATTTGGTCAATGAAGGGAATCGGGAAATGGTCTTTTAGGGTGGCGGCATTGAGCTTCCGATAGTCAATACACATGCGCCACCCGGTCACGGGTCTAATTGGTAGGGTGGTTCCATCCTCTTGTTCAACCATTTGTACCCCCCTTTCTTTGGGACCACGTGAACCGGACTAACCCATTTACTATCGGTTATTTGGTAGATAATTCCGGCCTCTAGAAGTTTCAACACTTCACTTTTTACCACCTCGGCCATTTTTGGGTTAATCCGCCTAAGACCGTCAACCTTGGGTTGACTCCCCTCTTCCAAAACTATTCTATGCATGCACAAACTCGGGCTTAAGCCCTTGATGTCATCAATGCTATACCCAAGTGCCCCTCTATGAGTTTTCAAGATTTCCAAAAGCTTCTTTTCTTAGGACCCACTTAGGTTAGCATTCACGATCACCGGGTAAGCCTCCCCCTCATCAAGGAAAGCATACTTGAGTGAGGGAGGTAAGGGTTTGAGTTGTACCTTTGGAGGGAGAAAGCCCTCCACTTTCTTCAAAAGTTCCTCATCAACTTCATGGTCTTCCTTCATAGCTTCATCATGCAAAGAGATTTGAAAAACCTCTTCCATCTCCGCTTCTTCACGGGCTACTTCATGTACCACCTCATCTATCAACTCAATAGTGCTCAACCTTTCCATCTTTGGTCCTTTCATCAAGTTCGGTAGGTTAAATTCGACGTTGTTGCCCTCGATTTGGAAGGTTAGCCGCCCATTCTTCACATCAATGAGAACTCCTCCGGTAGCCAAGAATGGCCTACCAAGGATGATGGGAGTATGGCTATCCTCTAGAATATCGAGGACAACAAAATCGGCGGGAATTAAAAGTTTTCCAACTTTGACGGGTACGTCTTCAAGCACCCCCATGGGGTGCTTTACGGACCTATCCGCCAATTGGAGAGTCATTGAAGTGGGAGCAAGGTTTTGAATGCCGATTTTCTTGGCAACCTTTAAAGGAATAACACTCACACTTGCTCCCAAATCACAAAGAGCTTTAGATATGGGCACACCACCAACTACACATGGGATTGAAAAGCTCCCCGGGTCACCAATCTTAGTGGGCATTTTATTAAGGATATGAGCACTACATGCCTCTTCCATAGCCATTATTTCTTGGTCACCCAAGACTCTTTTCTTTGTCAAAATATCTTTTAAAAATTTTGAGTAGGTTGGCATGTTCATAATCACCTCCGTAAAGGGTAGGGTAACCTCAAGTTTCTCAAGCATGTCACAAAACTTGGCATACTTAAGTTTTTCCCTACTCTTTATGGCTCTTGAAGGGTAAGGAATTTTTGGAACAAGTTGAGAATTGGAAGGTACCGTTGGAGGAACCGAATTCTTTGTTACCTTTTTAGAGTGTTGCAAAGGCACTTCTTCAACAACTTCCTTCTCATAAGGGAGGTCTTCCACATATCCATCAACATCCTTGTCCTCTTGAATTACCCTTCTAGACAAATCTTCACAAGCTTTCTTTCCTTTCTTGTCTTCACTAGCTCTTCCCAACGGTTCATGGGTGAGCTTTCCTCTTCACCATTCACTTCCAATTCATTCCCCTTGGGATCTTCATCAATTTCCACCACAAGGTCCTTGTAGGGGTCCTCAAGCTCTACAACACTCCTTAGCACTACCGCATGAGCATGGTGGCTATTTGAGGCATCCTTGGAGCTTTGTCCTTGGGACAATAAACCACCGGGCGGCCGTTGAGGGTTACCCATATCATGATAAGCCATCCTAGATTCTATTTCTCTCATGTCCTTAAGGAAGGTAGCCCTCAAGTTTGCTTGTTCTTGTTGAGTTGCCTTAGCAAAATTTGCCATCTCTTGACTATGTTGAAGTGGCATGTTCTTTTGTTGGGGTTGGTGTCCTTAACAGTTAGTGCAAGGACTTATAAATCTCTAAAAGGATCAAAGGGCATACTTTTGGTATTATTATCAGTTGATCCACGTTTATCAATAACGGTTGGCTTGCTAGATAAGTTTGACGTTATTGTCATACAGATGGCGGTGATCAACTGGTCCCTAAAAGTCACACCTATAGGATACGTTTGAGAGACGTGACAGTATAAAAATACAGTCATGTAGATGCCAATTTTGACTAACCAGTTAGTCCGAGTTATTTGACTAGTAATTAGTCAAAATGTGATGTTGAGATATTTTATTTAATACGGATTAAATAATAATGGCTAAGGCGGATTAAGCAGTTAATTCGTAAAATTGAATATAAACGTTTTATATTTAATTAAATGTATATTGAATATAATTATACGATATTGTCTTTGTCGGACATGTATTAATAATTCAACTAACCCGTCTTATTAGTTGATGCTTTAATAACCGATAACCGATGACGATTTATAATGAAACTGTGTCATATACATTTAGCGCATTTTGGGTCGTACCACGAGTTTAAGTGAAGAGGAAATTAAAAAGCCCACGAGCTCTCCTCTCACTCGGTTTGGCCGAGCCCTTCATAGACAAAAGGAGAGCTTCTCCTCTTGGCTAACCTAATTGTCATTTGCAAAATCAAATTAGGGTTTTGGAGATCATTTTCTCTCTAAAACCTAGATCTCTCATCTAAGCAAAACTCACAAAATTAATCCTCTCAATATTGCAAGGCAATTAGAGGATTCGATCTAGCACAAGGGCATTTCTCGGACTATCTTGGGTGCAACAATTAGGAGGAGATCTACCTTGATCTCTCATTGCCATTTTGCACTAGGACCGAAGGTTATTTCTATTGCTTAATCGTTTCATCATGTTATTCGTTTTATGACTATAATCACATGTAAATTTTGCGTTATAATCCTATAATTAAAGGGTATTATACGGATATTACCCCACAAGTGGTATCAGAGCGAGGCCACGTAATTTTTTCTATGTGATTTTCATCAAACGTTTTTTGAATCGATGATTTTTGTTCAAAAAAATGTCACGGCTGGAATTTTTTTTCCCTCGGCATTTAATTTTTTTTGCTGCGTGCTGCGTTTTTTTGAGCCTTGGGATCCGTGTCAAGTTTACACGGTAACGTTTGTCTTTTGTTTTGTTTCATTTTCGATCTTTGCATATTGTATTGTAATCGATATTCATTGCAATATGTTAAAGATCGATCAAAATGATTGCATAAAATTTCGTGTGGCTAATTTTTTTTAGAAAACCGTGTGGCCTTCTATTACACGGCCTGTTTTTCTGTTTTTTTTTTTTGCATCGTTATGCGTGCCACACAATTTTTGTTAGATCGTTCGATCTCTTGTTTTCAATCGTTCTTCACATGTTGTAATTTTAACGATAATGATTGCAATATGTTGAAGATGTAACAATTGTATTTTGATTTCTATACGGATTAGATTAAAATTACAATTGTGTTTTATCAAACCGTTTTGTTTTGATCTTTTGTTGCTCACGATTTTGAGCCGTATAAATTTTTTTTTGGTTTTTTTTATGCTCTCGGTTTTTACAGCATTTAAAAAAAAAAAAATTTCGTGGTACTGGTACTGTTCACGTACAGCAGTACAGTGAAAAAAAAAAAAAAAAAAATTTGTTTTTTTTCTTTCGGCCATTTATGCATAAAACGGATTTATGCTCTCGCTTGATAGTGAAACGGTTCACCCACGTAAAATTAAGTTACTTTAAAACGATTTAAAGTAACGGATTATCTCGGATTAAAATTAACTTGACTAAAGCGGTTGTGTCATGTAATTTTAATTATCTTTGGTGGTTTGGATAAAAATTTAACATAATTACGGAATTATGTCATGAATAAATTTAAATTTTAGTTGATGCATTTCATTTATCGTTCTTATTTATTTTGAATGCTTTTAATTACGTATTTATTTATTTTTTGCAATCGGTTGTAACTTAGTGTGGCCTTAGTAGAACGTGTTACCGTAATGATGGAACACGGTCTTGGTTGTATTTTGAGATCTCGTATCTCCATTCTTATTTCTTTTAATTACAGTTTTTATTTAGAATGTAAATAGGTTTATATTTGTAAATTTTAAATTGTAATTTTTGAGAAGACCAAAGATGGAGACCGGATGCTCACTCCCGCTACATGGATCAAGATGGAACATCAAGACAAGCTTCTCGGGTCCAACGGTGGATTCCAAAGTTGTTTTATGTTTTATTTTACTAGGATAGGCCACACTAGGAATTTTTATTTACGTATTGCATTCATTTATTTATTTTTCGTAACGATAATATGCATCATATTCCGCCTAAAAACCAAACCACCTAATTATTGCATGAAAACTGACACATATAGAGGTCACGAGTTAGTTTTCATTGACATTCTCATGTCACACGTTTTTTAAGCCATCACCTAAATAAATTCATTCACGCAGACGCTAGTTATTCGTTCACTTAATATGAATTATAATTTAGTTGATGGGATCTTCCTCGTATAAACAAAAATTGAGAACGGTCTTTATAGGTCAAACTCCAATGAGTCCCTTCTTCGTCGGTAGGCATAATATGACCCCTTCTACGTCGGGTAAGTTGGAACCGATTGACTTATTTTATCTCAACACTATGGTCACTAAACGATCCTGTGACTATGGTGGACTATAGATAGGATTTACGGAAATCTATCGACCAAGAGTTCTTACGGAAGAATTAGCTAAACAGTTGGCTTATCAATTTACGGAAATTGAGTCTTGGGATCACTTGTATTATTCTTGAGGGAGATCAATTATACAAGTGCAATGAGTCTACACGATTAAAATGAATTTTAATAGACTTAAATCACCTCGATGAGTTGCTTATTTCGTTTTTGTTTTTCTTTCTTTTTCAGTGTAGATCACGTTAATTTAAACTGCTAATAACAAATGGCTGGTTCTACTGATAACCCAATGCCAAGTGCCACATTGGACCGTGAGTCCTGGCTTCGGATCTTCATGAATCAGATGAATCAGTCCACTCGACTGAAGAATGATGGATCAAACTTCGCGGATTGGGAGGCGGCATTACGGAATGCTTGCCGCGGTGATGGGAAGCTCAAATATCTATTGGAGCCCCTCCCGGCAAACCCAGGTCCCACGGCTAGAGCTGCTGAAATCGCCAAGTTTAACGATTTCTGTATGGAAGCGGGTGCGATTAAAAACGTACTCATTTTTGCAATGGAATCCAATTTGCAGAAACGCTTCATAGCCCATGGTGCGAACAAGATTTTCACCACGCTCACCAAGGAATTCTCGAAAGCACCGAGAATCGTGACCTATGAGCATACCACTCTCTTCTTTGATGCGAGACTCCAGAAGGGCCAACCAGTTAGCCCACACATTCTCAGCATGATTGAGAATGTCGAGAAGCTGGAGACCTTTAATTGTAACATCAGCGAGAACATTGTTATCGACCGCATGCTTCATTCACTCCACGATGGTTTTTCGCAATTTAGAGCGAATTACTATATGAATGATTTGAAGAAACCCCACATGAATCGCACTCCCTTCTCGTATGCACCGAGAAGGACATGAAGTTCAGTGGGAGCTTGAAACAGGATGTTCTCGTTGTGTCAAACAAAGGGAAAGGTAAGGGCAAAGCTCAGGCAAACCTAGCGAGAGGTAAACCGAAGTTCAAGAAGTCAGGTTCAGGTAAGAGTGGGCCTGGTGAGTCGAGCACCTCATCAGGCGCGACAAAGAGCAAGAATGAAAACATGGAGTGCCATCATTGCCACAAGACTGGGCATTGGAGGCGTACATGTCCTGTTTATCATGAGGACTTAAAGGCAGGTCGTGTTAAACCTGTTGGTATGTCTTCTCTCTCTTCTACTTTTATTCACATGATTGAGATTAACCACGCAAGTTACGGAACTTGGGTACTAGATATTGGTTGTGGTTCTCATCTGTGTAATCATGTGCGGGGGCTCCGAAACATCGAACCCCTCGTAAAGGGTGAGGTGGACTGCGTGTCGGGAATGGAGCAAGAGTGGCTGCCATCTCAAAGGGGACATATGTGATCCAGCTTCCTAGCGGATTTGAGTTGTCATTATATGACTGCTATTATGTACCTAGTCTTTCGAAAAACATTATTTCAGTTTCTGCACTTGATAAACTTGGTTTTTCATTTGTAATAGAAAATAATACTTGCATTTTCTCATTACACGATATGATTTCTGCAAGGCGAGTCTCCATGAACGGAATTTATGTTTTAGATCGGACCACCGAAATATTACACGTAATGAATAAAAAGTTAAAGGTTGGTGACAAAGATCAAACGTATCTATGGCACTGCCGTATGGGACATATTAATGAGAAACGCGTAAAGCGACTCATAAAAAATGGAGCTATCTCGGCCTTTGATTTTCAATCATTTGGCACGTGTGAATCATGTCTCATCGGTAAGATGACTCGGATTTCCTTCAAAGGTGTTGGAATGCGCGCTGTTGACCTATTAGGACTCATACACACGGATGTATGTGGTCCTATGTCAATCACCGCACGAGAAGGCTATAGGTATTTCATCACTTTCACGGACGATTTAAGTAGATATGGCTATGTCTACTTAATGAAGCACAAAAGTGAATCCTTTGAGAAATTCAAAGAATACCAGAATAGGGTGCAGAACCTATTGGGTAGAAAGATTAAAACACTGCGTTCGGATCGTGGTGGCGAGTATCTTTCTCACGAGTTTGATCAACACCTAAAGGACTGTGGGATTGCCCTACGTTAACTCCACTGGAACACCTCAATTGAATGGTGTGTCCGAACGGAGAAATCGAACTTTACTTGATATGGTTCGATCCATGATGAGTCACACCGTGTTGCTTGACTCATTATGGGGTTATGCTCTTCTGTCATTTGCTCTAATACTTAATCAAGTCCGTCTAAAGTCTGTTGACAAGACTCCATATGAACTATGGAAGGGAACGGTCCCTAACTTGTCCTTTATACGGGTTTGGAGCTGCGAGGCTTATGTCAAGTTGAGACACGAGGATAAGCTCGGCCCGCGATCGGTCAAGACATACTTTATAGGTTATCCTAAAGGAACGCTTGGTCATTACTTTTATTCGCCAACCGAACAACGTGTTTTTTGTTGCGGCTAGTGCGACATTCTTAGAGAAGGAATTTCTCGAGAATGCAAAGAGTGATAGAACCTTCGAATCGTCGGAGATTCGGAACCAAGTACCGAGCAACTATTGGAGGAACCTATTCCTTCAATCCCGGCCATGTTAACATTCTGAGGAACCTAGGAGGTCGGGAAGAGTCTCTATTCCTCCGGACAGATACATTGGTATGGTCGAGGAACATGACATAGATGACGTTCTACTCTTAACGAGTAGTGAACCCGCAACCTATAAAGGTGCCATGACCAGTTCCGACTCAAAGCTATGGCTTGAGGCCATGCAATCCGAGATGGACTCCATGTATGAGAACAACGTGTGGGATCTTGTTGACTTACCGGCTAAGGTTCGTCCCCTTCAATGCAAATGGCTTTACAAGATAAAGCATTCTGTGGAAGGTCAACAAGATATCTACAAAGCACGACTAGTTGCTAAAGGTTTCACCCAAGTGCCAGGTTTGCACTACGACGAGATTTTTGCACCCGTAGTTATGCTGCGTTCCATTCGGATTATCTTAGCGATTGCCGCTTTTCATGACTATGAAATTTGGCAAATGGACGTGAAAACCGCCTTCTTAAACGGCTTTTTGGAGGAAGAGTTGTACATGGTGCAACCCGAAGGTTTCATCGATCCAGTACATCCTAAGAAAGTGTGCAAGCTTAAGCGTTCCATTTATGGACTTAAGCAAGCATCAAGGAGTTGGAATCATCGCTTCGACCAAGTGATAAAAGAAAATGGATTTACTCGATCGGTCGAGGAACCATGTTTATATATCAAGTCGAGTGGGAGCAAGATTGTTTTCCTAATATTGTATGTTGACGACATACTCCTGATTGGGAATGACATACCTCTCTTAACTTCGGTGAAAGTATGGTTGAAAAACCATTTCCAGATGAAAGATCTGGGAGAGGCACAAAGAATTCTAGGCATCCGTATCTATCGAGATAGATCACGACGGATGTTATCTCTCGATCGGGGAGTCTTACATAGACAAAGTCCTAGAGAGATTCAGCATGACTAACTCCAAGAAGGGGTTTCTTCCTATGGCTCCAGGGGTGCATTTGAGCAGGTCTCAGTCACCAGAGACACCGGAAGAGAAAGAGCGCATGACACGGATTCCTTATGCTTCGGCAATAGGATCTATCATGTATGCCATGATATGCACACGTCCCGACGTGGCATATGCATTGAGTATGACAAGTCGATTCCAACAGCATCCAGGTGAATCACATTGGCTGGCTGTCAAGAACATTCTTAAGTACCTACGGAGGACTAAATATTGGGCATTGACTTATGGAGGCGATCAAAAGCTATGCGCAACCGGTTCTGTGAGATGCTAGCTTCCAAACGGATCGAGATGACTCGAAATCTCGGTCTGGATTCGTTTTTACTCTTAATGCGCTGCATGATCGGTGGAAGAGTTCGAAACAAGTCACATTACAAAGAGATTCTACGATCGAGTCCGAGTACTATGCCGCGTACGAAGCTACAAAGGAAGCGATATGGATGCGTCAATTCTTACATGGGCTATCTGTAGTGCCTAGTTCGAATGACCCAATCACCATCTATTGCGACAATAGTGGTGCCATCTTCCAAGCTAAGAAGCCAAGGTCTAGCAACAAGTCTAGACATGTACAACGGAAAGCTCATCTAATCCGAGATTACGTGGAGCAAAAGGAAGTAGTGATAGAAAAGATTGCTACAGATGATAACATAGCAGATCCTCTCACTAAAGCATTACGACAAGATAAGCATGAAGGGCACGTTAATTCCATGGGAATTAAACGTGTTCCTAAGTTGTAGTACTCTTTTATGGATTAGATTCATTCGCTTTTGTACTCTATACAACATCATCGTTTTGATATTTTATATATATTTTGTTTTTCATGTGGATTTGTACGACAAATTTTGAACACCACAAAGTGAACTGAACAAACATTATATTTTTTGTCCTTAATTGCCCACGTGAGCTGATAACTCAAGGTAATTATTTTGTGACGTTGGTTGATGGTGGGTTCAACGAGCCATAAGTCAACCGGTTGACTGACCAATCACAGAGGCGAGTTATACGGATATCTCGTAGGACACCATTGTGACATCGACGTGGAGTCCTAAATGTTTTATAACATTCGCTGCCCGGTCGTGGATAGGACCTCCATGGTGATCCTAAGAGTCGATTCTTTTGACTATCGACTGTCTCTTGAGACTACGGCAGATTTTGGGTGACTTTGGTTTCTTTCTCACGGTCATCCGTAACAGGGGGCCAAGTAGATTGTTTCTGGGTCATTTCATGCTGTGCTTAGATCGGAAGGAGTCGAGTTGAAGGAAATATTCAGCCTTTATCGGTACACGATATTTCTCGGGGCCACTCGAGGAGTCAGAATCGAAATGCATGGCCATGCTCGGATACGGATTCGTTTTATCAGTTAAGTTACTCTCTAGTCGGGGAAACCACTCTAGATACAGATCGATTGTAAACTACGACCTTTGCGGATCCGGATCTGCAAATTGTTTTACATTGAGTGGGAGAAATTTTAAATGAATATGAGAATCGGTTATCGCACATACACTTGTACGGACAAGTGGGAGTTTGTTGGAGCTTGTGTCCTCCAGTTAGTGCGGATAACGTCATTGCACATACACTTGTACGGACAAGTGGGAGCTTGTTGGGGTTGGTGTCCTTAACAGTTAGTGCAAGGACTTATAAATCTCTAAAAGGATCAAAGGGCATACTTTTGGTATTATTATCAGTTGATCCACGTTTATCAATAACGGTTGGCTTGCTAGATAAGTTTGACGTTATTGTCATACAGATGGCGGTGATCAACTGGTCCCTAAAAGTCACACCTATAGGATACGTTTGAGAGACGTGACAGTATAAAAATACAGTCATGTAGATGCCAATTTTGACTAACCAGTTAGTCCGAGTTATTTGACTAGTAATTAGTCAAAATGTGATGTTGAGATATTTTATTTAATACGGATTAAATAATAATGGCTAAGGCGGATTAAGCAGTTAATTCGTAAAATTGAATATAAACGTTTTATATTTAATTAAATGTATATTGAATATAATTATACGATATTGTCTTTGTCGGACATGTATTAATAATTCAACTAACCCGTCTTATTAGTTGATGCTTTAATAACCGATAATCGATGACGATTTATAATGAAACCGTGTCATATACATTTAGCGCATTTCGGGTCGTACCACGAGTTTAAGTGAAGAGGAAATTAAAAAGCCCACGAGCTCTCCTCTCACTCGGTTTGGCCGAGCCCTTCATAGACAAAAGGAGAGCTTCTCCTCTTGGCTAACCTAATTGTCATTTGCAAAATCAAATTAGGGTTTTGGAGATCATTTTCTCTCTAAAACCTAGATCTCTCATCTAAGCAAAACTCACAAAATTAATCCTCTCAATATTGCAAGGCAATTAGAGGATTCGATCTAGCACAAGGGCATTTCTCGGACTATCTTGGGTGCAACAATTAGGAGGAGATCTACCTTGATCTCTCATTGCCATTTTGCACTAGGACCGAAGGTTATTTCTATTGCTTAATCGTTTCATCATGTTATTCGTTTTATGACTATAATCACATGTAAATTTTGCGTTATAATCCTATAATTAAAGGGTATTATACGGATATTACCCCACATCTTTATCATCTTCAAAAGCTCAACTTGAGAGAGCTCACCTTGGGGTTCTTGATAAGGTTGGTTGGCTATGGGTAAAGGGAACCCATAGTCATACCGAGCATTGGAACCTTGGTTGTTGTTTTGCCCCCCTTGGAAGTTAGCTCTAGGACCATTGTTTTTGAAGTTTGATCCTTGACCTTGTTCTTGAAACCCTTGAACATACCCTTGCCCAAATCCTTGGTTTGCTTGGTTCACTTGATTACCTTGGTAAAACCCTTGGTTGCTTTGATTTCCACCAAAATATTGGTATCCTTGTGGTTGACTCCCATAATTTTGGTTTTGATTGTTGTTTGGCCATTGGTTTTGATTCCCGGGATTAGTTCTTGGGTTGGGGAATATTCCCCTTTGTTGAGCAAAACCGGGTGGATTGTTTGGGGCTTGTGGTTGAAGTTGTTGTGGGTTTTGAACATTGGTACTTTTGTAACTAAAGTTGGGGTGGTTCCTTAAACCGGGGTGGTAGAAATTGGTATTTGGATTGTAGACGTTTGGGTTGTTGAAAGGTGGTCTTGTGGGTCTTGAATTGTTGTTAAAGCTTTGAAAAGCGTTAACCTCTTGAACATTTTCATCGTAGACACCATTGTAATTGTTGGCACACAAGTCATATGTGTGACCACTCCCTCCACAAAGTTCACAACTTGAGACTTGAGCCACTTCCTCAATGGGTGCCCCATGTGAGGTTGCGGCTTGGTGCACTTGATTTCTTTGAAACTTCTCAAATTGTTTTGTGAGTAAGTCGAGCTTGGCATTTGTCTCGGAGTTGAAGGAGTTTTCCTTAGGAAACTTCCCATTCCTTCTTAGCATGTTTCCTCTAGAACCATAGTTTGCTTCCGAATCTACCATTTTCTTGATCAATGTCGTGCCCTCTTCATCACTCAAGTGATCAAATCCTCCCCCCACGGAGGCATTTACCATCTCCTTAGTCCTCGGTAGCAAAGTTTGAAAGAATGTTTGAGTGATGTACCATTCTGGTATTTCATGGTGGGGGCAACTTGCTATCAAGTCTTGATAACGGTCCCAAGCTTCACCCAAAGACTCCCCGTCCTCTTGTTGAAATGTATGAATCTCATTACAGAGCATCGTGGTCTTCGATGAAGGGTAATATTTGGCCATGAATGCTTTAGCCAAGGCATCCCATGTAGTGAAGGTATCCGGTGGGTGAATGTTCAACCATCGGTCCGCTTTGCCCGTCAATGAAAACGGAAACAACATCATTCTCAAGGTGTCTTCCGACACCCAATTCTTTTTCATCATTGAAACCTTCCTCTTAAACTTCCGGAGATGAGCATGGGCATCCTCTTCAATATGCCCCCGAATAAATCCTTCTCAATCAACCCGACTTGGGCGGGATGCATTTCAAAGTTGTTTGGGGCCAAGGTGCCAAAATTGATAGGGTTACATGAATCATTATGGTTAGGCCGGTTATGATCTCTAATAGCCATTTGTGGTGGTGGATTTGGTATTTGATGTGGTGGTGTTTGAGGTGGGCTATTATAATTAGGGAAGTTATGAAAAGGGTTTTCTAGTAGAGTCTCAATTGTGAGGTTTGGTTGAAGTGTGGTTGTGGTATCAATATTTTGTGGGATGTGTGAATTTGGTTGGTCAAAGTTTGCTTGAGGGGAACTATTCCTAACTCTCTCAAGGGTCCTTGTCCTCAAGGTTCTAAAAAGCCTTTCGGGTCGAAGTTGAAGAGAAGAGCTTGGTGGTTCCTTCTAGGCATGCACTTGACAAATCGTTAGTCTCCTAGTGTTTTTACACACTAGGGGAAGGCAAGAAATCACACACTCTACAAAGAACACACAACTACTAAAACAAACTAACAATTGAGATAAGACTAAAGCAAAGACTCTAAGTAAAACTAAGTATAACCTAACGCCATCCCCGGCAACGGCGCCATTTGATGTGTAAGTTTTAACGGTAGGGTCAAGTCGCTTACCACCAACAAAATTTAACCCAATTTAAGCCTAAATCGGGGTCGAACCATGAGGATGGGGTGGATTTCTACTTAGTCTAAGTAAGAGTCTAGTCTAGTCAAAATGAAGGAAAAGGGTTTGATTTAAGCTACTCGATGCAACTAAACAAAATAGTGAAGAAATATGTGTTCAAATGATTCCAACTTAAGTTTATTTTGACTGCCCTGCCGGTAGGCGAAGCGGCAGCCGGTCCACCGGCAGAACGCAACAGATGACGGATTTAGGCTTTTCTCCTCTTTTCTTCTTAATCTTATGCAAGACTATAAATACCCCCTCCTTAAACCCTTTGTATACATAACCCTAGATCTGAAAACTTTCCCTAATTATTGTAATCTTTCCTTAATCAAGCTTTAATCTTTCTATAATAACTATTAATTACTTAGTGAAAATAGTTAGTATTGGTGAGAATCAATTGTTTACACTTGGTTTTTGAGGATTGTATTGAGAGATTGTGGAGGATTTCCTTCATTTATTCAATCAAAGCAATCATCTTTAATTTTGTTGGTATATCCCTTCTCTTATTTACTTTGTTAATCAAATGTTTACATTTTGTTTTGTCTTTTATAATTGCTAGAATCATTATCATGTCTTCTCTTGTTGTTGTTTGGTTTTCTCCATTTACTTGCTTGAACAACCTAAACATGAGTGAGTAGTTACCCTTCTAGGGTTTAGGGGGAGTCTAAATCGGATTATTGGGCATGATAGGTTGATTGTTTTGAGTCTATGGTGTAGAATTTGTCTTTCTTAGTATTGCATACAAGGTGTTTGATAAATTGTGTAAGTGAGAACTTGTGCCTTTTGTCTTAATTGCTTAATTCCTCCATTAAATGAGAGTTTGTGGTGGTCTTTGTGCATGCTTTAGGAAGGGTAGTTTCTCAACGAGAGTTGGTGACCGCCTTTAGGATTATCAAGAGATTGATTCCAATCCTAGGACAAACCTTCATCATAGACTATTTAAATCGACTTGTTTGCCCATAGTTCATTTAGATGACCCCGAAAACCCTAGCCTTTAATCATTTGAACACATATTTCTTCACTATTTTGTTTAGTTGCATCGAGTAGCTTAAATCAAACCCTTTTCCTTCATTTTGACTAGACTAGACTCTTACTTAGACTAAGTAGAAATCCACCCCATCCTCATGGTTCGACCCCGATTTAGGCTTAAATTGGGTTAAATTTTGTTGGTGGTAAGCGACTTGACCCCACCGTTAAAACTTACACATCAGTTTTATAGAATGGTCCGCCATTTGAAATGTGACACTAGTGCATTTTAAGACTCCCATATTAAGCTTAGCATAAATAGAGTAAGGTATTACACTCACACTAGCACCTAAATCGCATAAAGCTTTATCAATTTGGTAGGTGCCAATTGTGCATGGAATAGAAAAGCTACCGGGATCTTTTAACTTAGGAGGGGACTTGTTTTGCAAAAGAGCACTCACCTCGGCGGTGAGAGCTATTGTTTCAACCTCATCAAAAGTCCTCTTCTTAGTTAAAATGTCTTTCATGAACTTAGTGTAAGATGGAATTTGAGTGATTAATTCGGTAAAAGGAACGGTTACCTGTAGATTCTTCACAATTTCCATGAATTTACCGAATTTGGAATTCTTTTGATGCTTTACCAATCTATGAGGAAATGGCACTTTGACTTTTTCCGGAATCTTTGCTTCAACATCTTTATTTGGAGGAGCATCCTCCACTTCCTTGACTTTCTCAACAACAACAAGTGGGTCATCCACTTTCTTGGGTATTTCTTCAATTTCGTTATCATTTGGAGAGACCTCCAACTCAACAAGTACCTCCTCATCATCTTTGGGCATGGATGGCCCATCATATTTCGTACCACTTCTTAAGGAGATAGCATTAAGGGTAGCATGTGGTTGCTCACCTTGAGGGGGTAGTTGACCCGACTTCCTTGAAGAGCTAGATGAGGCCAATTGAGCTATTTGTTGCTCCAACATTTTGATTGCGGCATTTTGAGCTTGCTCATTCTTTTGGATTTGAGCCAACAATTCCTTTTGCATACGGATTATCAAGCCCTCAAGCTTACCTCCCTCTTGGTTATTTTGTTGGGCATTTTGTGGTGGAGGTTGAGTTTATTTGAAATTGTTTTGTGGGGGCCTTTGTTGATTTTGATACCCCGGTGGAGGGATATATTTTTGTTGTTGAGGGACATAGGCATTTTGTTGTGGTGGGGGTTGTGGTTGAGGATTTAGCACATTGTTGCTTCTATAAGACATATTCGGGTGAAATCTTGAATTTGGGTTATATGTGTTTGAGAATGTACCCGGTGGATAAGCATTTTGTGCATTTTGTCTTAAAGCTAGAGAGGCATTTACCTCTTCAATGGGAGCTTGGCAATGAGCGGCATAATGACCCGCACCTCCGCAACCTTCACACACAACGATTTGGCTTGTTGAGGACATAGCATTGACTTGTTGAACGGAATCTCTAGCATCCCTTTCCGCCAATTGTTGTTGGAGCAAAGAAATTTGAGCTAGCAAAACGGAGTTGTTAGAGGATTCTTCTTTACCTTTGGATGGCACAACTCGGGAATTGACATATTGGGCATCATGGACCGCCATAGATTCGATCGTGGCATGAGCAAGGTCGGTGTCAATTTGGTCAAACCGCCCATTGTTGGCGGAATCAAGAATCCTTCAGGACTCGGCACAACATCCATTGTAGAATGTTATTGCTAGAAACCAATCAACTAGCCCATGATGTGGGCATTGCCTTTGAAGCTTTTTGTACCTCTCTCAAGCCTCATATAAGCTCTCAAGAGCTTGTTGACGGAATCCGGTAATTTGGCTCCTCAAAGTTTGAGTTTTCTCCGGTGGAAAAAACTTTTGAAAGAAGGCTAGAGCCAAAGTCTCCCAATTGGTGATTCCCATGGCGGTGCGGTCAAGGCTATTGATCCAAAGCTTGGCCTTGTCCTTCAAAGAGAAAGGGAAAAGTATTTCCCTTATTTGGGCTTGAGTGACGCCCGTTTGCCGGATCATGGAGCAATAGTCACAAAAGTTTTGCACATGCAAATTGGGATCCTCCAAAGGACTCCCCCCAAATTGCTTCCTCTCCACAAGGCTAATGAAAGCCAGTTTGATCTCGAAGTCCGGCGCGGTGATTTGAGTGGTTGTGATTCCGGCCGGAAGCATGGCCGCGGTGGGCTTTGAGTGATCGGAAAGTTTCACCATCTTTTTGGTAGTAGATGATGGTGGTAGTGGAGTTGATGAACAAGAAACCTCCTTCTCTTCAAGAACCTCTAGATAGTCTAAGTAAGACTTTCTAGCACTTTCAACTTGTACGGGTGAAGTGGCTTCTTTCACTTCCTTCCAAAAACGTCGTCTTCTCCTAAATGTTTTCTCGGGATCGGAATCCGGTGAAAGCAATTCTCCACTACGAGAGAACCTGGGCATAAGACAACAATTTCTAGAGAAGTGATAAGTAACGGTCTCAAGGAACAAGTGTTCCCCAAGACAAAGGAAATAAGATAAAAATCGACAATTCTAAAAGCAATAAAACCATTTCCCCGGCAACGGCGCCAAAATTTGATAGGTTTATCGCGTACATATGCAAAGATAATTTCCCTAGACACAAATTAATGTAGTAATACGGGTCGAACACAAGGAAATGAGAATTACGTCGTGAATTGCTATGGGTAGATTTTTATCAAGGTCGATTACGATTTGGGTTTGGTTTGTTTGTTGGTGATTAATAAAAATGCAATGTAAATAATATGATAAGAGATAGTCTAAAGGGTTCGGGTCACTCATGCAAAGGTAAACATATGAACATGTTAAACTCGATACTAATAATTTTGTCAATTGTTTAGGCTTAAAGATACCCACCTTACGACATTAGTATCAACCATAGACCGGGTCCTAGAAAAACTCTCGTCCATGACTAGTTCGTCCTACCACACATGCTTAGTCTAATTCAATTCCGTGCCTCTCGACTTTAGAACGAATGAACAAATTTAATCTACGACTACGACCGATAATCAAAGATTAAGCGTAACAAAGCAAACATGTGATGGAAACAATTGAACAATATTATTATAAACTTATTTAAACATGTTATATATTTGATTTTGCATGGCTCCCCTAGCCTTTAGACTAGGAAATTTAGCTACTCATACTAAGATGTAAAATGCAAACCAAATTATAAGAAATATTGAACATGGTTATATGAATTATATTAATTAGGTGATATAACATGCGAAAAGAACAAAGCTAAAGTAAATATGAGATACTTGATTATAATAACTATGTGGTAACTAAAGCAATAATGTAAATTGTAAACTTGGAATTAGAAATACCTTATAAAGGAGAACTTATATGGAAGAACAAATAACAAATAACCAAAAGCTTGAATATCAAATGCTCGAGAATATCTTGAAGTACAAAATGTTGAAAGATTAACTAAGGAATGCTTAACAACTTATAAATTAAAATGGAAACTAATGAGAGAAAACTTATAATGCTTGAGGCTTATTGTAGTAAACTTGGACGTAAAATGAGATACCCAAACCTAGGAATACCTCTCCTATTTATAGGAGAGGAGGAGAAAACGTAAGAATTCATTGAGCATGCAACCCCGATCGGGGTTGGGCGGCCCCGATCGGGGTCGTGTGTTCCTCGATTAATTGTCTTAAATCCTCTCTTAATTCCTTGGAGAATTCTAAGTGGGTGATTAATTGTGCGATTAATCACCCGGTTAATGCTTGCATTTGGCATCCTAAGATCATTTGGAATCCCGTGCTTTCCCCTTGACTTTTGACTTGCAATTTGGGCTTGACTTGAATGTTTAATCTCATTTGTATTTTGCTAATTGATCCAACACATTCCCATGCTTAAATCCATGCAACTTGAGGCACAAAGTCCATGCAACACCCAATCCTTAGTCTATTTGGCCTTTTTTCCTCTTAGCTTGCAATTTCTAGTACTTTGTAGTTATTTTAGCTCCAAAAAGCTTATTCCCTACAAAATATGTCAAAGCATCCAAAACAACTAGAAATGCAAATATTAGCTATAAAACACTTAAGATAAGTGCTAAAGACATGTAAAAACAAGCTAATATAGAGGGTTAAAATGTATAAAATATGCACTTATCACCATTATTGTGACTCGACCAAAATACTTCATAAATCCGACTTTAATTTTGCTTCCTTCTTTGTTCTCGCTGATTTCATCATCGATTTTTCTGATTTTGAGCATATAACAATTTAGGTAATTCCCCCAATTTCTTTCTTATTCATCCGTTTTAATGATTATTATGATTCAAATTAGTTGATTAGGGTTATATTCCTGTTTTGTACTTCTTTCGGTCGTTTCCATTGATTTCAGTTTCCGTTCTTAGTTCATACACTTCATAACATCTGTTTATGTTTGTCCCTCTAACAAGAGAACTCAAATTGCGGGCTAATGTGATGTGCATAAAACTTGCATTGTGTGTTGGACGACAAATATGATGACCTTTCAGAGCAATCTTTCTATATGGTTGGAGGAATCGAAGAGGTTATTGCCAAGGCTGAGAAGATTGCCAGAGAATCTGCAGCTTAAACCAACCGAGATGTGTTGCTTTTTTTTATCTCCTTCCTCTTTGGCCCGTAGTCATGATAATCTCGAAAAATAATTTCAAATTGACAATGTCATTGCCAGCTTCAGGATTTAAAATTTTTTGGAAGCTGAACATGTGATAGAGAAATTTACATTTTTGGTTTATTTATCTTTGTTGCACAAGTGTGATGCTCCATTTGACGCGGAGCAGAGGGCTAGCCTGCTAGCAGAACCCCCTCCCCTTCTCTGTCTGTCTTTGAATAATGGGAACAAGAGATGAGATATGGACCCATGTATAGTTTTTGTTCTAATGTGATTTCTCTCTGAAATGGGTTACATACATACATTTTAAGTGTTGTTGCTCTATTGTTTTTCAATTGTTGTTTTTGGGTGTTCCACATTCGAAACTTTACTGGTTTGTTATCCGTTTTAATGCTTAACAACGTATTTTTTCCCTTGTGGTGTCACATTTTCCCCTAATTCCGTCTTTGGCTAATTTGACGTTCATTCTCTTGTGATTAGCTAATTACCGGTAGTCTGTATTGAAAGTAAAATTTAAAAAGCAATACAATAAGTAAACTTTTAGCATCAGTACAGTTGTGATTTGAGTTTCTTCCAAGGATTTTTGGATGTGCTCTTTTATACAATAATTTTTTAAGACATTTTATTTTCATGAAATATGATTCTATGTGCATGAAATAAGGTTCTATGTTCATGAAATCAGGTTCTATGTGCATGAAATAAGTGTTGGCATATATAAAATTATATTTGCATGAAATAAGGTTCTATGTGCATAAAATAAGGCTCTATGTGCATGAAAAAGTTGTTCAATTGCATCAGTTGGTTATATTATGATACTAATTACTTTGGTTAAGGACGTTAATTTTATATGGGCATGAAATAAGGTTCTATGTGTGTTGGAATATGTGTCCTCCGACAATAATGCGATCACGACTGTTGATCATGATGATCACATGTTTAAGTCTCATTAAAATGAATACAATTGGGAAGTAATTTTTTGTTGTCACAACTGGTCAACATATATCGGTAATGATTGGTGACTAGAGTTTGACATTATCGTCGTGTGACGGTGGTGATCGAGTTGACCCCTAGGTCATACCTAAAGGGCAATACTCTTAATTGATTATTTAATTAATCGTATAATGTTACGAGTTAATTAAATTACTTGAAAATTGACGGACGATTTTGGAAGTAAAATTTACGTATCATATTGAAATGTGATTAAATAAGATACGATCTGAGTAATTGAATTGTATCATTACTCGGATGAAATAATTGTTTAAAGTAACAATTAAATTGAATGAATTGTTATAAATACAATCAATTGTGATTTATAAATTGGTAAAATTTTTGGTACAAGTAATTATGATATTACTAAGTCGATATTTGTATGTGACGTATTTTATTAATACGTTGATTTTTAATATGTTAAAAATTACATAACAAATTTATGTCACATATGACATGTCACATATTGACAAATTGACAAAAATAATATGGACTCTATATTATCCATTGTGCCGAAATTAGGGGAAGAAATAGGCTAATATTGTGTTTGATTAAGATAATGGTAAACACAATGATTACCTTATTTCCTAGCCATGCAAGCCTATTATGTATTGTAAAGAACAACACTTGCATGCATTGGCTCACCCAAAAGGCTCCTCTTACACGGTTTTGGGGAAGAAAAATGATCATTGTTTTCTCTATAATTTTACCTAATAATATACTAAAAGTAGTGTGTTATTATTCATTCCAATTTACTCATCAAAATACAAGTTCTAGTGAGAAGAAAAATCCTCTCTTCTTCTCTCATAAAAACCGAAACTTTTATGTGATTTAAAAGGTTTTGGTTCAATTTTCTACTAAGATTAATATTATACTAGCACTTATAATATTAATTAGATTAAGTGTTAAGCCTTGGGTATAAAGCTTAGGGAGAGATCTTATACTTAGATCTTTGTTCTTCCATAAGGATAAGCTCAAGAACAAGAGAGAAAGGTGATCTCTCTTGTGCCCTCTAAACCGAAATCATCAAAGTAAGGACATGATTTCTTCTCTATATTATTATTGTTTGCATGCATAAAATCCGTAATTAATTTTATGACAAATTATTTAGACATATAAGAGTATGTTAGTATGTATATGAATCTACATTTCCTTCAATCGGTATCAAGAGCCACGGTTGTTTGCATGCAAATTGGTTAAAAGTTTTTCCGAGTTATAAGAATAACAAATAAAACTTGTAAAATTTGTGTTATTATGATATATCACGAAATTATTACATGCATGTTAATATTTCTGGTCCTAAAATGTTTTAGGATATTTTGGTTAATTTTTCGGATTTTTATTGTTCATAATTTACAATAATGGCATTTAAATGTGATTTTATGAGTAAAAATGTCATTTTTGGTCTAAAAATAGCTATACTTCGAATTTTCACTTGGTTTTTGGATATGTTGTCACATATATTATTTTGAGATAACCTGTAAATTTTCATAAGTTTTGGACTTGTTATGCTCGAAAAATGGATTTTTCATTTTTAATTCGGATTTAAAGTGAAAAATAGGTTAATATGAGTTAAGTTTCGAATCTGGTCATAGAAATTTTATATGTTGTCACATGCAATTTTACAAGATGTGTGTAAAATAATTGGCCATAAAGAAGTCTTTATGCATGATTTATGGATTTTTGAAGAAAAATAGCATAAATAGTGACATTATTAGTGAAAATTAATAAATCATAATCTATGACTTAGGAAAAACGTCTAATGTTGCATTTTATTATATTTTTCAGATCTAAAATTGAAAAGTTAATGAAAATAATTATTCCATGTTTTTATGATTATTTTATTAAAAATCGATAAACCGCAACATTGTTTTTCCGGAAAAATTTCGAAATTTTTAACCTAAGATTTTGAACATTATGAGTGTCATGGAATTTTTCCAGAATGTTCATGAATTTAAATTTCAAATTTTGAATTTATTTGGAATTTTTGGATTTATTTGAAGTTTAATAGCTTATTTTTGTAATTTTTGGTCCATGTATGAACAATTTTGTAAATAAAGGTTAATTATGGTCAAATTATTAGTGAAGACTAAATTTTGAGTCCTAAGAGGTTAGGGTAATTAACTTATGCATAAATATGAGTTTATGCATTTTTGTGATTATAAAATGTTGAAATCACGCAAATCCGTAAAAACCGAGTAATATATGATATTGGCTATTAAAGGCGATTTAGCATAAAAATTGAGCATGCTCATACATATTATAATGCTGCATTTTTCTTTATGATTGTCATAATTTTAATTTATGTAATTTTGAATTATGTAATTTTACTTAGTATGGCCTTAGATTTTAATTGGTATTTCCCGAAATGTATGGGAATATCGATTCGGTTGTAATTTTTATTGTGATCTCGTATCACCGTTTTGTAATTTAATAGATTTATTTTATTTTAATTACAAATGTATAATAGGAAATTATGTATTTTATTATGTAATTTTATTCATTCCGGAGTTCCTAAAGACGGATTTCTTCAAGAATGGCGATACATAAAGACGGTGTTACCTCGAGATGCGTGCCACAACCGAAGTTCAAGGGACCAATGGAGTTGGTTTCCGAATATGTAATAGTTGAATAGTTTTTCTATTTTAGGAAAGGCCATACTAGGATTTATTTACCTTTATGCTTGCATTTTATTTTATGTCACATGCATCGCTAAATCGCCATAACTAAACATGCATCTTCTTTTATCGAGTTTATCGACCGTGTCAATTAGAATTATCGTAGTTCACCGCTTTAGTTCACTTAAAACGTGATAGATAATAAATTGACATGACCTCTCGCTAAAACAATAAATTGAGACATAGCCTTACCAAATAGTAGAAACCATGAAAACCTATTTCGTGAGGGAGTGCACTCGGCCCTACCGGGGTACAAACCTTGTTACGTAGGGGAAGTGGGTGATGAATGTTAATCCACCGAGTTCATATTGACGAGGGTTTCATCGGCCATACCGTGCCCAAGTTGATGTGGATTTGGATCATGGACACATTTATTCGAAATTTGGATTGAGCTCAACGGAAGTATTCGCGACCGTAGTTGCATGTGTTCCGGGCTATAGATAATTATTAAAGTAATTTTATCGACCAAGAGTTCTAAAAGTAGAATCGATTAAAAAGTTAATCTACCGAGTTATATTGATGAGGGTTTCATCGGCCATACCGTGCCTAAGTCGATATGAATTTGGGTCTTGGAATCATTTATCTAGTTGGGTAGAGGTCACTAGAAAAATGCATAAAACTTGTTTAAATCATACTTTTTACGAGTATTATTATTAAAACGACATTTGTTTTACTCCTCATATTTTGTTTTGTAGACCACTTCTTATTCTTAACAAATGGCAACACCAACTCCTAATGCTACACCTCTCGCTAGTTCGTCTTGGCTCCGATCCTTTATGGATCGATGTAAACTTGAAAAGAATGGGTCAAATTTCTCCGAGTGGGATGCCCAACTCAAATTAGCCGCCGAGGGTGACGACAAGCTTCGTTACCTTACCGAGGCCTCTCCACCCGAGCCCTCCACTAGGTCCACCGCGGCCACTAGGGAAGCATATAAGGCTTACCAAAAGGAGTCGCCGCAATGAAAAATGTCTTGATATTTGTGATGGAGGCGGACCTCCAAAGGAGAGCCTTTAAAATGGGCAATGCTAATGAGATTTACTCCAAACTTGTGACCATGTTTTCACAAACTCCGCGGATCGTCCAATATGAGGCGGCCGCGGCATTCTTTGATCTCGACTTCAAAGAGGGCCAAAAGGTTAGCCCTCATGTGCTCAAACTCATGGAGCTTGTCAAGACCTTGAAAATTCAAAAGGTTGAAATCCCTAAAGAACTCATCGTAGATAGGATTCTACACTCCTTGTCCAAAGTCAAGGCATATGTGCAATTCCGGGTGAATTTCAACATGCAAGACAAGGATGTATCTCTTGAGGAGTTGCACAAGTTACTTGTGCAAGCCGAGAAGGACATGGGGTTAAATGTGAACCCTCCCAAGGATGTGCTTAACATAAGCACAAAGAGTAAGGGGAAGTTCAAGAAGAATGGGAGAAAGGGCAAGAAGCAAGCTCCCACATTCACCAAAGCTAAGTCTTGTGAAGCTAGCACCTCCAAAGTCAAGAAGGGTCCTCTTGATAAGTGCCATTATTGTAATGGCATGGGACATTGGAAAAGAAATTGTTCCAAATACCTTGGTGATATCAAAGCTGGAAAGATCACTCCAGTAGGTAAATGACTAACCTTCTTTTATGTTTCTAATTCAACTATGGTATTATGATGCAAAGTTGTGATAATGTATCTCCCTTTTATTGTAAATAGGGCCTCCACCAAGCAAAGACAAGGGAAAAGAAAAACAAGCATGAGAAACCATGGAGAAGCTAAGGATAGCTTTTATGGAGCTTTGTTTTTCATTGTCTTAATTTAAATTATGTTTTGAATTTTTAGAACTTTAAGTTTCCGTGTTCGACATGGAAAGGTATTTTGGATAATGGTTTGTATTTTGGATGATGGTGACTTGGTTTGCAATCCAAGTCACCCGTTTTATCATTTATCCTTTATGTTCTAAAATTTCATCTTTAAATGCTTGCGTTTTGAAACATAAGATTATTCACTTAAGGTGATCTAATAGACAATTATAATGACGGGTTTCATTATATGTCCACATGCTTAAGGCTTGTGTATGATCATTTATAAAGCGATTTTGAGTCTATGAACTCTCTTAAAGGAATGTCAATCACCAAGTACACATATGAAATCAATAACTATTAGTCTACCTATGAGGTAGTTCTCCTTATAGTTCAACATCATTAATTTGTGTCTCATATGCTATCTTTGAATGTTTAGTGTATTCATTCTAAAGATAGAGTGGGAGAAAAATGAGGACACAACACACAAGACAAAGATCACAATTGTGTACTTGTGTATATAAAGATCTACGCAAGAGAGAATGATTTGAATAAAGGTATATCTATTTACATAGTATGCCGAATAGATGAGATTTATAGACCTCAAGTTAGTTCTATATGACTAAAGAGACCAAGTGTAATAATCATAAGAGTATATTCTCAAGATAACTACACGAGGAGACCAAAAGAAGTTTTGGAATAAAATGACTAATAAGTTTTTGACTATGTTTATGAAACATTTGACCAATAGTTTCAACCATGAGATTTACTTAAGAGCCTAAATAAATCAAAGTAACATACTAGTTATGATCGAATTGCAAAATTGATATACCGATATCTTCAATGGCCAAAGTTTTTAACCACGAAAATGTCATTGCTTAACCTCACTATGAAATGGTTAAACCTCCTTCCAAAAGGGGATTTGCGAAGGACGTATTCTAGATATTGTTTATACTTGAATAATGACATTGCTACACATCATTATGACATGAGTGTGTTGGAGATTTAAAATCTCTTTCCGTAAGGTTAAGATAAGACCACTTCAAAATAGGTATTTTGAAGGGACATGATGGGAACATATATGGTTCTATCTTAATAACTTGGCAATGCAATTTCATATTTCAATTCTTGAATAAATTTCAATCGAGAAGTCAATTTCGAAATATGTAGAATTGAGTGGGAGTTAGGAAATTCTCATGTGAAGACATGGAATTTAGTGGGAGTTATCATCTTCTGAATTTTTACGACTCATCACTCATTAAAGAATGACGAGCCAATACCTTCTTTCATAAAGAAGCAATTGAGTTTTCAATTCTGGATGAAAATGGACAATGATGAATCCAATTACATCAAGGGATGTTGGATTAGTATTAAGAGATATACATCGTATCAACATTCACATGGGTTATTCATATAGATGAAAATGGAATTGCCATTAGCAGTCATGGTCGTTCATTGAACCTATGAACGGTTGATCTCATGATTATTAGTAACTAATGTTTCCGCCATTAGAATAATCATTTACATGTCCAATTCTGAATCATATGCATAAGAGCATGATGATTGATTGGTAAGCCATAATAGAAACGTCATGAATTCTCAAGTAGAATCCGATGAGCGATTTCAGTGATTGACGGAATGTTCTATTGTGTGTCAAGAGGTTGCACATATTGTAGAAAATCCGAGCACATATGAGGATTTATGAGAATCCCAAACCTTTCAAGCCTAAAAGGAGAAATGAGAAGTTTATGGAAAGATGCTTGGTTGAATAAGAGGTTATTCAAGATAATCTTTCCTAGTTAAACTAGGACTTGTGAAAAGTACTAAGCTAATAATCTTGTCAGTTGTTACAAGATTCTACAAAACATATACCTAGTGCATTGTGTGTGGATGGAATACTTGATCGGTACAAGTTGTATTATTCATCGCAAATTCGTTCGTTATGAGATGATCGATAAGAAAGTTCTTTCAAGTTAAAGAACCAAAACCAAGGTCGAGAACCTTGATGTGTACTTGGTAAAATTCATGGTATGAGAACATGAATGTGATGGAAATTGCAAGTGTAAGAAGTTTGAACACATGGACACATGAGATGTTAAACTTCTATTGCAATCAATAAGTGTTTACACTTATGATAAACATCACAAGGTTGTAATATGATATTGACTACCCGAGTGTGATGTCGACATTTGTCGTTTGAGTTATTATTAACTCACTTTGTACATTGTTATATCCAAACGGGTTGTAGAGACAATTGAACCCCGTTAAAGTGAACATGGATTAACATTGTTTTTGCCCATAGTTACTTATATGAGGTGACGTCTCGAAGTGACTAGAGTGTGATGCGATTGATGGCAAGTTCAAGTGCCATAGAGTCATGTGAGATGACTAGTCGATCACATAGGCAGACTGTTAGGAACATTTTGTCGGGCCTTATGACCGCTTATAGAGTTCTGGCAAATTTATATAGCCTGGTCGTGGCGAGAGCTACTATAGTATTCGAATGAGTCGATTCTTTTAACTAAAGACTATTCTCCTAAGATGGCACAGTTTCAGATTAACTTTGATTTGTGTTACTACGACCTTCGTAAATGGGGTCAAATGGGCATATTTTGGGTTATGATGGTTGTGGCTAGTCGAAGGGAATGAGTGCAATAGGAATTGTCCACCCCTAGTCAAGGTTATAACAATATCTCAGGGCCACTCGAGGAGTAATGAACTGGAAATGCGTGGCCACGCTCGGAAGGTATCCAGAGTGGATAAATCCGGTCAATCAGTTATTCTCCAGATCGAGGAAACCACTCTCGATATGATCACTTGCAAGTACGACCTGAAAGACACCTTGCATTGAGTGGGAGATAGTAATAGGGCAAGAGAATTGGTGACGCACACTTGTCGAGGATAAGTGGGAGATTGTTGGAATATGTGTCCTCCGACAATAATGCGATCACGACTGTTGATCATGATGATCACATGTTTAAGTCTCATTAAAATGAATACAATTGGGAAGTAATTTTGTTACTGTCAACTGGTCAACATATATCGGTAATGATTGGCTGACTAGAGTTTGACATTACTGTCGTGTGACGGTGGTGATCAGTTGACCCCCTAGGTCATACCTAAAGGGCAATACTCTTAATTGATTATTTAATTAATCGTATAATGTTACGAGTTAATTAAATTACTTGAAAATTGACGGACGATTTTGGAAGTAAAATTTACGTATCATATTGAAATGTGATTAAATAAGATACGATCTAAGTAATTGAATTGTATCATTACTCGGATGAAATAATTGTTTAAAGTAACAATTAAATTGAATGAATTGTTATAAATACAATCAGTTGTGATTTATAAATTGGTAAAATTTTTGGTACAAGTAATTATGATATTACTAAGTCGATATTTGTATGTGACGTATTTTATTAATACGTTGATTTTTAATATGTTAAAAATTACATAACAAATTTATGTCACATATGACATGTCACATATTGACAAATTGACAAAAATAATATGGACTCTATATTATCCATTGTGCCGAAATTAGGGGAAGAAATAGGCTAATATTGTGTTTGATTAAGATAATGGTAAACACAATGATTACCTTATTTCCTAGCCATGCAAGCCTATTATGTATTGTAAAGAACAACACTTGCATGCATTGGCTCACCCAAAAGGCTCCTCTTACACGGTTTTGGGGAAGAAAAATGATCATTGTTTTCTCTATAATTTTACCTAATAATATACTAAAAGTAGTGTGTTATTATTCATTCCAATTTACTCATCAAAATACAAGTTCTAGTGAGAAGAAAAATCCTCTCTTCTTCTCTCATAAAAACCGAAACTTTTATGTGATTTAAAAGGTTTTGGTTCAATTTTCTACTAAGATTAATATTATACTAGCACTTATAATATTAATTAGATTAAGTGTTAAGCCTTGGGTATAAAGCTTAGGGAGAGATCTTATACTTAGATCTTTGTTCTTCCATAAGGATAAGCTTAAGAACAAGAGAGAAAGGTGATCTCTCTTGTGCCCTCTAAACCGAAATCATCAAAGTAAGGACATGATTTCTTCTCTATATTATTATTGTTTGCATGCATAAAATCCGTAATTAATTTTATGACAAATTATTTAGACATATAAGAGTATGTTAGTATGTATATGAATCTACATTTCCTTCAATGTGCATCAAATAAAAATATATGCGCATGAAATAAGTGTCTATGTGCATGAAATAAAATTATATGTGCATGAAATAAGGTTCTATGTGCATGAAAAAAGGTTTTATGTGCATTAAAAAGTTCTTCAGTTGCATTAGTTGGTTATATTATGATACTAATTACTGTTAGTTAAGGACATTAATTTTATATGGGCATTAATAGATCATATGTGCATGAAATAAGGTTCTATGTACATAACATAAGGGAAATGACGGTGGAGGAGATTTAATGTATTTACCGGTCTTTTTATGTAACTACAAGACATTTTAGTCTATCTCTTACATATCTTACATATCAATTATTTAGGCTGTCATAATATGAAACACCCGTTATTTCATTCTCGTATTTGTTTGGCGTATTTTAAAGGCTATTAGCTCAATGGTAGAGCAATGTGCAAATTGTGCACAAAGGTATGGGTGCGAGTCCCATATAGCCTATTAAATCGCAAATTCAACGATAGGAACGTGTCAAGATGCAAGCAATACAGTACAATTATTAAGGAGGATATAATCATATTCGGGCAATGGCGCTGGCGCGCAGACCTTGATCGGACTCAAGCGAGCAGCAACAATGACAATGAGCCTGTGAAATAGCTTTGCAATTATCAGAAGTTTAATACAAGCATTTCAAAGACTATCATATATACCAAAATTATTACCATAGATGACATACTTGAATTAAATGGGATTACCAATTACACTATTTTTCATTCTTAAGAGTAAAAGAAAGATTTGGTATTTCATGGTCAATATGGGAGTCGAACCCACATCTTGTGCATTGCACAATGCTCTCCCATTTGAGCTAATTGGCTTTCAAAATAAGTAAAACGTAGAAGAAAGAAGAGCTCATGTATTTTACTCAAAAAGCAACGACATCAAGAAAGTGACAGCGAGCAAAATATTTTTGGATTCTTTTTTTACATATGAAGCAGACAGGAGAGCCAAGTTAGAATTGCAAAAAAACGATGGAATAAGAATGAGATTTGAAGCTGTGTATTTAACCTCGACATGGGAAATAATCACTTAGATGGTAGCATTCCTGATTGGATAGGCAAGTTACAGTCTTTGCATTATCTTGATTTATCTGCCAACAATTTGTCAGGAAGTATACCTGTAGTTCTAGGGAATTGTGGCAGCTTACTGAGCTTGAACTTGAGTCACGACGACTTATCTGGACAGATACCCAACATAGCTTAGTAACTTGAATCAACTTCCAGTCCAATTGGATCTCACTAGCAGCTCTCTTTCGGGCCCAATACCTGATCTTGACAAGCTGGGATCCTTACTAGACCTGAATCTCTCCCACAACCATCTCTCAAGGTCGGTCTCAGAACTGATCAATAACTGAAAAAAAAGGGGGGAAAAAACATGTGATCATCAAGATTTACGTTTCCTACTCGACATTAAGCAAGATAATCGTCATCATACTTAAATCTAATATTGCAAATTCCATTACAATCCAACGCAAGTGATGAGGCATATTAATGAATTCAACACAATGAAGCAATTGAGATAACAAATAATCAGATTCAACATAACTACATCCAATTGAGAAACAAAAAGATAATTTGATCTAGTAAGGAGACAAAAGAGATGGACCCTAACAAAGCGGAACCTGAAATCAAACACGTCCGACAACAAAGTTAGCACCAGCAACAGAAACAACATAGGAAGCAGCGCCACCTAGAAACGACAAACGTCCAGCATTAGCAGGCTCCTGCTCATCCAAGAACAAATCCTCAGGATCACGAAACGCGCCATGAACACAGACAACAGTCCCACCAATAAGCACAGCAGAAATAAGCAACGACCCCACAGAGGTCAAGAACACAACAACAATAGATGAAACAAGAAGAATCTCAAGTGCCACAACCAAGTCATCAAATATAATCCATCGCAACCAAATTTTTCAATCTACAACACCAATTTCAATTCAAAACCCCAATTTTATGTGTACAAACTTGAATCAACAATTTGTTAACCCTAATTTGTTGATGAATTAACAAATTCAAAACGCAAAAATTCGAATTTAGGGGGAATTAAGAGAAATTAAACAAACCTCAGTGAATTTTGATGTACGGTGAAGTATAGTTCGATTTGCGTCTCAATTAAAGAAGGAAGCATCAGATTTTTGAAGTTTGTTCTTCAATTCTAGGAAGCGGTTTGATGATGGGGATATAGAGAGTAGTTGGAGAGAGAACGTAATTTGGGTAAATGACACAGGGTTGGACGAAATTTGTTAAATGACATTGGTAGGATCTCAGGCATTCATTTATCTAAGATCTAAGGGTTGTGAGTGGTTCTCACGGTTCTCATTATATGGGTGGTTCTCACCGGATCTCGACCCTATATATATATATATATATATATATATATATATATATATATATATATAGAGAGAGAGAGAGAGAGAGAGAAGGGTTCTTATAAGGCCTTGATACCATATAAGGCCCTAAGTCCTTATAAGAACCTTTGGATGAAGGGATTGAAGGGATGAGATAAGGACAGAGGAGGCGTTTTTTAGAGCAAAAAAAAAAAGGAAATGGTTGTTGTATGAAAGAGGGGCCACTGCCACTGTTTTCTGTCCTATTTTTGGTACAAATCCCACGTACAAAAGAATTAAACAAACACAAATATATCAGTTTGCATGCTTTCCCTCTTCATTCACCATTCAAAGCCTCTCACACAAGCAAACCCCATAAAAATCACCATACAAATTCACCTAAATCCTGTAAAATCCAATATAAATCATCAAAAAAGGAAGAGAAATTTCATCCCAACTGTAAAACTACTTCTTTGATCATTAGATAAATAAATTGTTATCAGATAAAGTACTTCATTGTTCATCCGTTAAAATTCATTCGCTTTGTTGAAGATCAAAATATTGTCATTGTTCATCAGAGAAAGACGATCAAAATGACGGTGAGTGTTTGTGAAATGGATCATATGCAGATTGAAGTTGTCGTTGATGGTGAGTTGTTTGCTTTCGTATTTGTGTCTACGTTATTATTGTAGCTTGATGTTCAAGAATACTTGATGTTCGCTATATGTAATTTTGGATTGATGTTCATTATTGTAGCTTGCAGTTATTTCATTTGTGTTCATCATTGTTCATTAGATTTGTTTTTTCATTTTGTTCATGGTAAAAAATGATGGCAAACTTCAGTGGGTTTATGTAAAACTGTGACACGTATATCTATAACTTCAATAATACAGTGTACTCATGCAGTGCTTATATTCATCGTGTTATAACTCCACTGGTTTTTTGTAAAACTCTTTGACAATTTGCTGCAGCTTCAGGTAACAGAGTAATTCTAACCGGAATTTTTGCGTAAAAACTCTTACTAAACAACCAATTTTGATATAGTTATTCATGTAATTGCTTAAGTTATACATTCATTAAGTGAAGTTATAGGATGTGGAGGGTTGCACATTATATGCCTAGAGTCATACAGTCTGTGCCTAGAGTTATACATTATATGACTAGAGTTATACATTGTCTGACCAGAGTTATACAAATTTTGTACAGGAGTTAAACACCACATGACTGCAGTTATGAAAAGAGGCAAAATTTAGTAGGCAGCTATGAGTTATACAAACAATATCAAGAGTTATACAAATTGTGTACAAGAGTTATACAACACATGACTGCAGTTATGAAAAAGGCAAAATTTATTAGACAGTTATGAGTTTAACAAAAAATAACAAGAGTTATACAAATTGTGTACAAGAGTTGTACACTCTGTGAAGTACAGTCATCCATACATGGGTAAGGGTCATATATTATATGACTAGAGTTATACATTCTGAAACTAAAGTAATACAGTCTACAATGTATAACTCTAGTCATATAATGTATAACTCTTAGCATATACAGACTGTGTCTAGAGTTATACATTATATGCCTAGAGTTATACATTGTATGACTAGAGTTATACATTATATGCTAAGAGTTATACAAACTGTCACTAGAGTTATACATTGTATGACTAGAGTTATACAAACTGTCACTAGAGTTATACATTGTATGACTAGAGTTATACAGACTGTGACTAGAGTTATACATTGTATGACTAGAGTTATACAAACTGTGTATAGAGTTATACATTGTATGACTAGAGTTATACAGACTGTCCCTAGAGTTATACATTGTATGACTAGAGTTATACAGACTGTGACTAGAGTTATACATTGTAAGACTAGAGTTATACAGACTGTGACTAGAGTTATACAGTCTGTGCATAGAGTTATACATTGTATGACTAGAGTTATACAGTATCTATCTAGAGTTATACATCGAATTACTAGAGTTATACAGAGTGTGACTATAGTTATACATGATATGGTAAGAGTTATACATTATATACCCAAAGTTATACAGTCTGTGCCCAGAGTTATACAGTCTGTGCATAGAGTTATACAGTATATGCGTAGAGTTATGTATTTCTTAATCATTTCATGGATGTTTGATTCTGCTTAGATGGTCGTAAGGCGGGAGGCGAGTATTGTAAGCATTTGGCAGCGGAGTTTACACCTTGTGTAGGGCAACAATTTTTTGAAATCGACGAGGCAGTGACATTCTATAAAGTTTATGCATTGGCGTCCGGGTTTGATGTTCGGAAGTACTCGACGAAAAAATGGCGCGACGGTGAAATCAAGTCAAAGTTGCTGGTTTGCAACAGAGAGGGATTCACATATCTCCCAAAAGGAGAGGCAGTAATTAAAAAAAATGAGACCGGGATTAGGGAAGAAGAAATGCAATGGGGAAAAAGAACTGCAAACCAGAGGAAATATACAGTCAAGAGGGTAGGGTGTAAAGCACATGTCAAGCTATTTATGAAGAATGGAGTACTAGTAATTGACCGATTCCACATGGGGCATAACGAGCTTGTATCGAGTGAGGATCGTCAGTTTCAAAAGATGTCGCGGAACATACAAGATTTTCACAAGTACTTGATAATGTACAACTCAAGGATTAGTTTACTATTAATCAAACCTCCACTAATTGAATAGCAAACTTCTAAAGTTATACACCGAGATGATAGAGTTATGTAAACCTAAGAGTTATAAATAATAAGAAGTTGCACAATCAATCAATGGAGTTATGCATATGTTTCATGAAGTTATAAGAAAAGCTGAAAGAGTTATAGTTGAGGAATTCTTGGTTATTAATCAAAGATCGATCGGGATTTGTTGTCCACTGCGAGTTGAGGATAGGAGCAACTAGGACGTACAACATGTGTAAGGAGTTCGTAAACGGGTTCGAGAACATTGGTGCATCCTTAACTGATTTTAAGAACTTCCACCGAGATGTGAAGTGCTTCATCCATAAACGGGATGGTCAATTGTTCATTGACCGGTTCAAGAATATGGCAAAAAATAGGCAGGGGTTTTATTTGATTATGAAGTTGACAAGGATAACAGCCTTCGAAGGGCAATATGGGCTGACAGAACCGCTAGAAGGAACTACTCCATTTTTGGAGATGCAGTGTCGTACGACCCAACATACTCAACAAACAAGTACGATATGATTTTCACGCCATTCACTGGCATAGATCACCATAAGCGGTCAGTGACATTCTGTGGGGCATTGATTGCCCATGAAGACCATAAATCCTTCCAGTGGGTTTTCAACAGGTTTTTGAATGCTATGGGTGGAAAGGAACCCAAGTACATTATCACAGATCAGGATGCGGGCATTATTAAGGCCGTACCCCTTGCCTTCAAGACTGCACGCCACCGATTTTGCATGTGGCATATAATGAACAAGGTGCCATCGAAGTTCGGGGTGACAAGGGAGGATTATAAGAAATTCATTGAGAAATTGAACAACATTATATGGGACGACAACCTAGAAGCAGACGCCTTTGACTGTAGGTGGGCAGAAATAATGGAAGCGCATGGTCTTGTGAACGAAGAGTGATTCTGACGTACGATAAAAGGAGCCAATGGGTGATGGCACATTGCGGGGACTTGAACATGGGTGGTATAATGAGGACAACCCAGAGATCGAGAGCAAGCGATAATAATTTTTTAAGAAGTTCGAGCAGAAGTCAGGTACGTTAATGGAGTTTTGGATGTGTTTTGAAAGCGCTATGGACCATCAACGGCATACGCAGAAGAGACTTGACCATGAAAACCGACACTCAACACCGGCAACGGGGACGCATTTACCCATAGAGGAATATGCATCAAATGTTTATACCCGTGAGGTTTTCAAGGAATTCCAACTAGAGGTCATTTGCTCAATCGATACATGTAAGACCGGGGCTATCTTTGAAGTCGATGGAGTTGAAGTGACTGTCGTAAAGGATTCAATCAAAAGAGAAAAGTTTCAACGTAGAGTACAACCCAGGTAACAACATTTTGGCATAAACTTTATGTGGTAGTTGATTGGAGTTGCTAGATATAGTGCCAAAGTTACATTGTTCGAACATAGAAGTTATACAATTGTTCGGTGAACTGCAGATTATCTCTTTGTATAAATCGACAACATTTTGAATAACTTAAGTTTTATGAATGTATAACTCTTCTTATTATATGCATAACTCTACTTGCAGAATGTATAGCTCTTGTTGCCATATGTATAACTCTACTTTCAGAATAACATTAGAAGTTATTCAATTTTTCACTGAACTGTTGTCATTTGTAGTATAACTCTGATTACATTTTGAATAAATTTAGCTTTCAGAATGTATAACTCTTGTTGCCATATGTATAACTCTACTTTCAGAATAACATTAGAACTTATTCAATTTTTCACTGAACTGCAGCTATTTGTAGTATAACTCTGATTAGAGTTTGAATAACTTTAGCTTTCAGAATGTATAACTCTTGTTGCCATATGTATAACTCTTATTATTATATGTATAAGACTACTAACGGCATAATTTAATTTGATTACAGGGACACAGGCTACACGGTGCAGCGGTATGATGTTTGAAAGGATGGGATTTCTGTGCCGACATATAGTATGGATTTTGTCGGCTAACGGCAAGAAGACAATTCCAGTTGATTACGTTTCTACAAGATGGAGAAAGGATGCATTGCAATTCAGATTATCAGAATGTGATGGTGAACAAATGGAAACAAATAGTAGCGCTGATGCAAAAGAAGTTGCGATGGTGAAGTTGTGGTCAGAAGTTCATGCAACCATTGGTTTACTTCGTGGCACGAGTGTGACTGAAGTTGTGAACTTAAGCTCGTTAATTAGAGAGTTCAAGGAGAAACTTTTACCGTACAAGAAGGATTTAACAAAGCAGCAGGAATTTGAGCAAATCCTTGGTTGCCCCCTGATGTGACGAGGTAACAATACTTCCACCAAAACAATCGAAAAACAAAGGCAGCGGTAAAAGAATGGTGTCAGCTAAGGCTAAAGCCATTGCCTTGGCTTGTAAGCCAAAGCGCATGTGTAATAACTGTAAACAAATGGCACACCACGATAAACGGAACTGCCCTAACCCATTCTCTGAGCATCCACCGTCTTCACCAGCATCTGAAGGAGTAGAGGAGGAGGAGGAAGAAGAAGAAGAAGAAGAAGAAGAAGAAGAAGAAGAAGAAGAAGAAGAAGAAGAAGAAGAAGAATAGAGAAACTTAACATGCTGTAGTAGTAGGCAGTAGAAAAATACCTCCGTCTCAACAAATTATTTACAATCTTTTTTTCTTTAAAAGGTAAAAAATCCGGTGAGACGGAAGGGGTATTTAATAGCTAGCTTTTGTCTATTTTGAAGGGAGATTGCACCTTCCAGATTGTATAACTTCAGTAATATGGTGTGTGAAATTTCAAGCTAATGTTGTATAACTCTTTTACACAATTTTGATGACTTCTGTTCATGGCAAAATATCCAATATTTAAAAGTGGCTTTAAGAACGAATTATAATTTCAGTGGCTTTAAGTAAAACTTTTACCCATATATGGATAAATGTACTTCACAGAGTGTATAACTCTTGTACACAATTTGTATAACTCTTGTTATTTTTTGTAAAACTCATAACTGTCTAATAAAATTTGCCTTTTACATAACTGCAGTCATATGTTGTATAACTCTTGTACACAGTTTGTATAACTCTTGATATTTTTTGTATAACTCTTAGCTGTCTAATAAATTTTGCCTTTTTTTCATAACTGCAGTCATGTGTTGTATAACTCCTGTACATAATTTGTATAACTTTACTTCACAGAGTGTATAACTCTAATACTTATCTGTAAAACTTGGATTTTAATTATGACTGACCAAGATGATATAGTAACAATCTATTCCAAAAAGTTGTCTAAGTTGTTAAAGAGTTTCTTGACAACATACTAGAGTTGCAAAAAAAGAGAATACAGAATCAAAGGAAATACATTCTATTTTTTCGCAGGTTTTTTATCTGCTCTCCGCGCTGCTTTTCGTCTGGCTTCTACTTGCTTCAGGATCTGTAATTTCTCGCCAATGAAACCATTGACCTTGGACAGAACTCCTTCCCCGATGATGTTCATGTCAGCTAGGACAAGCGTTGCTGCCAACTGGATCACCAAATATCGATGGTTCACCTTCCTCTCGATATCAACATGACCAAAACTATCACCCTCGTACATTAACATGTGCATCATGGCGAACAAACCAGACTCGGTGTCTTTTATTGTTTGCTTATGCCAGGCAAACTGGATTTGACGGAACTGGAACGCCGGTATATCTTTCCCTCTGTCCTTCTCGTCGTCCCTAGACTCCACGTAATCGCTCATGAGGCTCGCCTGGCGCAGACAAGAACGTCAAAAAGTGAAATTGTAAAAGCGGTGACAACACTTTTTAGTTGAACATAATTACAATTTAATTCCACTTACAATAACGTGACACGCTTTGCATATCTCCGATTGGCCCGAACTTGAATAGTACTTATTGTCCAGAAGATCAATCGTCCTAGAATTAAAGTTGATACACACACATTCATAATGGGCTTCAATCTTAATGGGTACGAAGATTAAATCAGCCTTCAAGCTGAAATCTTTGCCACAGTCGATTCGGAAGACGTCCCACATATTGTACAACCTTTCGGTGTCCGGTGTTTGTTGGACAGGATTTCGTACAAGGCTCAAGATTGTTTCCTGTTCAAGTAGCAGTATATGTGTGAGGATACCAGAGGAGTTATAGGGGTTGTGCATTGGAGTTGCACAGTAACTCTTATAGCATAATGAAGAATGCCTAAGTTCATACTGGTTGTTAATAACTTCTCAAAACAAAATGTTTAACTCCATGGAGGGTATGTATAACTTTAGACTTATTTTCCTTTGTGTGAAAGTTTTAAAGAGGGTATGTGAAACTCTTATAGCATATTAAAGGATTGATTAGGACCATACCATATGACGGATACCGAAGAAAGACGAACGAAAAATCGCGCAATCCTCTGCCTCCAATCGATTAAGCAACAAGGACCAACACTCAATCACTTTTTCATCCATTGGCGTCTCAGGGAGCATAGACAACATTTTCAACCTATTAATTGTTCCGTGCCGGCCATAACTCACAAGTCGTTCGTAGTTCGGAAAGGTGTTAATCGAGGCTATAACGTATACTAAATGGGAAGGTAATCGCTATTAAAATGACTGCATAACTTCACCGATGAAACGTATAAGCTAGCGGTTTAGGAATGTGTAACTCCATTAACGATATATATAACTTCGGTGATGAAACATATAACTCCATGTATTACTCTAGGTATAACTCCAGGTCTCTAATGTATAACTCCAAAGTATATATTGTACAACTCGAGCATATCTTTGTAAAACTCTACGCAAAATAATGTAGAATTCCGGTATGGAAATGTGTCTATATTGATAAAACTTAATATGATAAAACATTAGGATTTTAGACATGACTTACTCATTTGGAAATTTGTAGTCATCAAGGAAAACGTAATCAGCCACTTGTTTGCGATACACCGGGATATCCCTAATTAATGCCTTGTTCAACTTCAGCATCTTGGCGACCACTGTAAGGTCGGCGTCTGGTTCCCCGCAATATGTGGTGCAACCAAGGCCATCGCCCTTATCCCGGGAGCGGTTATTAACAACTGAGAGGGCCCGACTAGACGGCGTCCGGCCCAGGGCTACTTTGGAAGGTGGAGTCGATAGGTTGAATCGACTTTAGAGCAAGGTCGTTTAGCGAAGCTGTTCTCTCCGGCGATTCCAACACCTCTCTTCCTTCCACTTGTGTTGCCGGCTAGCCTCTGTTTATCATGCACCTCCTCCATTTCACGGTCTTTAAGCTCCTTAAAAGCTATTACCCTGGATAACACAGCTTCCCTGTCCAAGTTAATGTCACTGAGGACAAGGGTTGCAGCAATTTCCGCTCGCATGAGGTCATTGCTTTCCTTTGTCCCTATGGTACAGTCGAATGGCTCTCCACGGTACAAAGAACATATGAACCATGACGTAAAGACCACGTCATTGTGAGTATGTCCCGATCCCGCCGATTGAATTTAATGTTGATAAAAGGAAACCCTTCAACTTTCTTGCCTTTGTCGAGCCCTTTGTAGGCCATATACTTTCCCATTGCATCAGCCTGGCGGAAGTTAGGCAAGGCGTTTAAAAGGGGAAGACCAATTAACAAAACAAATGGAGCTGATAATTAATCTAGTCACCAGTTTTATAAGACTTACAGTAATACGCGCAATCCCTCCGTATGGTAATTTCAGAAGATCGTCCTCGTAAGAATGATTATCAAGGTACTCGTTCTCAGAGAGGAAATTTATGCAAATGCAAGAGTAATGATCTTCATCGCCAGTGCTTACCGGGACGAAAACCTACAAACATGCACCAAAAATCTAAGAGTTATAAAACATAATTAGCAGATTAGAGGCATACATATTGTGCGTAGTTGGAATTATACATTCTATGGTTAGAGTTATACATTATATGTCTAGAGTTGTACATTCAATTTCTAGAGTTATACAGTATATTCTTGCAGTTGTACATTATGTGCAGTAAGTAGATGCCTGGAGTTATACATTATACTGTATATGCTTACAGTTGTACTTAATGTGCAGTGAGTTATACATTCTATGGTTAAAGTTATACATTATATGCCTAGAGTTATGGAGTGAAGTTAGCCACTCATCAAAACTCTAAGCATATACTGTATAACTCTAGACAAATAATGTATAACTTCAGCCCTAGAACGTATAACTCTAATCATTGTGAAAGCTAAAGTTATATAACGTATAACTCTTGCCATAGAATGTATAACTCTAGCCATAAAATCTATAACTGTAAGCATATACAGTGTAGTGTATAACTCCAGGTATTACTCTAGGTATAACTCCAGGCCTCTAATGTATAACTCCAAAGCATATATTGTACAACTCTAAGCATATACTGTTAAACTCTAGGCAAATAATGTATAATTCCAGTATGTAAATGTCTCTATATTGATATCTGAGCTCACCAAATCGGAGTCCAGTTGGAATGGACTAGAACACGACTCTTGCCACATGTCCCACGAGGCACAAAAGCCTTCAGAATTATCAACAACCAAGTTTTTCTTCCTGCCTTGCCAAATTGCAATGGCTAGGTCCTATAAAAATGATAGACGGGGGTTGGCAGCTTGTATCACAAGTTACGTACAGTTTGTCACAAAATAACTTGCGGAGTTCGAGCACACTTACAACGTGACCTAGGCCAAAGAAACAGCGCGAACTTGAAACAGCTGTGGTGTTCGCGTGCGTAAGCTGATTGAGTAGTACAGACCAATGATCGATGACATTGGCCGTAATCCCGAGCCCCGGGCATCAACGACTGGAGATCAATACGCGTTATGCAGTTTGGACAGGGATATGTGACCAATTGTTCCCTACAAAGGATTAGCAAAAATGAGACACGCAGCAAGGGAAAAGATTCATGGCCTGTTTGACTGTCGTATTGAAATATAGGTAAAACTTATCTTTTACTTACTCTTTATTATGGACGTGGAATTGATCAAAGACATAATCTATTACATCCTTCCTCACCCTGAACACCGTCCTGAAACGTTCCTTGTTAAATCGCAACAACTGTGAGCATACGTGCTGGTCAGGTTCGGGTGCTCCGCAATCCTGAGAACAACCTAGGTTCTCAGGTACAATGTCCATACATGGAAGGGGGGCAGTTGAATGCAGTAAGAAAGGATGGTGGATCATGTCATATCGCGGCACATAAATAGGGGGTGGGAGTGGTGCAACCGGTTCAACCCTAGCACCAGCGATTTCAACTACCAAACCTTCTTTGGCAGCACCAATCGTTCGCTCCTCAACCCCGGCAAATGCCTCATTCACATCTGTCGTGCTCATGAAAGTCAGAGGGATTTGATTTTCACTCCATTCCGTTGAAGGATTCCCCGGGGTGATCTCCGCACCTTCGACAACATCTACGTTTACACCCCCATTGTTAGAATGTTGTTCAACATTCTCAATTACATCCTTTTGAACAGTGGCCTGAATGAAAAATAATAAAATTACACACCATGCTTTTGTATCAAAAAAATTATATGTATAACTCTAAAAGTGAGACAATTGGGTCACAGAGTTACAGACCCAATGAATTACAGTTATACATAGAAGGGCAAGAGTTATACACGTGTGAAGTGTTAAAAATATGCTATCAGAGTTATACATATTTGAGTAAGAGTTATACACATATGGTTAAGAGTTGTACCAAACGTATAACTCTGGCCATAAAATGTATAACTGTAAGCATAGAATGTATAACTCTGGTCATAAAATGTATAACTGTAAGCATATACACTATAATAAATAACTCCAGGAATAACTCCAGGTATAACTCTAGATATACCTCCAGCTATCTAATGTATAACTCCAAAGCATATATTGTATAACTCTAGTCATATACTGTATAACTGTAGTCATATACTGGTTAAGAGTTGTACCAAACGGGCCGTTGCGGTGGCACTACGATTCAAGGCCTCATCATAAGTTCCAACAAAGTTATACTTTATCAACTTAGAGTTATACACGGCCAATTTAAAAAAAAAAAACGAATGTATAAAAAGTATTTAGCGAAAATTAACAAACTTACCTCGCCATCAGGACCACTCCCGTACGCTGGAAGTCCACATAAAGCTTCCTTGATTTCAGCAGTAGAAAACATACACTCCATCAATTCTTGTGTCTCCATTGGCAATGATGGGACCGTAGATTTTTCCATCTCCTTATCTGACGGTTGATTGTCTGACAATCTTACAACATTTTCTTTCACACCCTCCCCATGAACTTGCTCATGCACCTCATCACCTACCCCGGGCAGAGTTTCAGCATCCTCTGACGACCCATCAGCTTCGTCTACAATGTCTGATAATCTTTCATGGTCAATGTCTGACAATCTTTCAACATTTTCAACATTTTCTTTCAATCCCTCCCCATGAACGTGCTCATGCACCTCATCACCTGCCCCGGGCCGAATCTCAGCGTCCTCTGACCGTCCGTAAGCTTGGTCAATTTCCTCCTCGGTGTAATTCGCCTCCAACAACAGTTCTCTGACAGTTTGGACGGGAGTGCACACAACTTGATCCTCTAACCCTGGGCTAGCATCTGACAACGGATTAGAAACTACTATATCACCTCCCACTTCCTCCATAATCTTTGACCATGAAACTGCAACTGATTTCGTTGGTGTGTCGGCTTTGACCGACTCTCGACGCGGCTCAACACGAGGGTTACCACCCCTACCACCCCCATCATTGGCGAGACTAGACAGAACTTCACTTATTTGCCGCGTAGATGCATCGATTCCGTCATTTTTTTGGGGGGCTCACTAACTACCTCTCCAAATGCAGGAGCGTTACCAACAGAAACCTTCAGCCTTTCTGCAATCTGTTCTGCTTCAGCAACGTACTTTTGAATCTTTTCACCCTCAAAGAATTCTTGAGAGGCCTGACTAGGATTTAGGCCCGTCGGATCACTAGTTACAGCTTTGATCCTTGCGGTTGCATCTGCGTACCATGAATAGAACACAATAGCGTTCCTTTGCATCTATAGATAAAGCTCGTGAGTACACTGCATTGAAGAAGTACAGTAAGTTAGTTATATTATAATAGATGGGTACGTTCATCTGAAACAGAATCAATCTGCAAAATATATAATAGTTTGAACTTACATCGACAGCCCTAGCTTTCAATTCCTGGTCATCCTCGACACACTGTGGTAGTTCAATCTGAATGAACTTCTTCTCGAAGTTGAGCGGGGAGAGGGGGGGGGGGGCTGATAGCAACATGTAGTTTGGGTTCACGAGGGTCGCCGAGGCCGACATCTTTGTCCAAACTCTTAATATAAGAGGGATCTTGAAGGCACCTCGGATACCTGGTCTTAGACAAAGTTAAAGTACCCAATCCCCCTTGAGCCACCTCCAATTTTACCCTATCTACAAGCGAAGATTCATCCCAATGCTTAATCAAAGGTAGATCGTGGAGGCAAGGCTTACCCTTGTAATCATATCGCTGAAAGTAGCTTATCATGAGGAAGGAGATACATCCACCCAACATCGTTACCCCCTTTTCTGATCTGTCCCGCTTTCACCATCATTTCCAAAATATAAGAGCACCAGTCAAAATGCGGAATGGCTTTAGGATCTTCTACAGCCCTTAACAGCTTCAAATCTATCCCGTTGTTTGGGGTGGGTGCGAGGAATAAAGACATAGAGAACGAAACAAATAGCCGGCAGAAATGATCGTCCGCCTCCTCGTACTCCATAAATTGCTTGTGAACTTTCCCTAAACTTATTGAACTATTTGCTTTGCCCACCCCGTAAGCTTGCCGCCATTTGTCCTTCAGCTCCTTATTTTCGGGATCGTTGGACCCCTTCTGCGAACCAGTAGGTACCAATGGGAGACGGTTGGGTCCAAGAGGTATCAAGAAACAGTCATGCACGTCATGCTTACTGATCATAAACTCCTTCTTCCGAGAAGCCCTGAACACATATGACCCATCAGAGAAGGACTCCAAGAACAGGCGAACGTGTGCAAGTGGGAAGCTGCTAATCTTAAGCTCCAAAATGCCACCAAACCCAATTTTCTTAACAGCGGACACCTGATCCTCATTAAGCTTTTCAATGAGAGAGACAAGTCTTTGAGGTCGACACGAAACCGTGATTTCATGCACCCTCTTTACCCTTGGCTTGGCCTCGAGCATCTGGGGAAAAGCAAAGACAACACACAAAATTAGACATGCTGTAGTTGCAATTAGAGATATTTGGAACAAAGAAATAGACATACTGTGAATTAAAGTTGTACAATAGATAGTCAGAGTTATACAAAATATAAGTAAAGTTATACATTCTGATAATAGAGTTAATTAGAAAATATCAAGAGTTATACATTCTGACAGCAAAAGTTATTCAAAATGTAATCAGAGTTATACAACAAATGACAACGGTTATAAAAAGCTCAAACTTTGAACCTGGGAATCAGCTCCCTTCTCAATACTTGGTGCATCATCCATCTGTAGCTGACAAACAAATAGGGATTCAGATTAACAGTACAGTTATACATATACATATAATCTGTAGCTGACAAACAAAAGAAGAGATAATCAGGAGAGTTATACGAGAATATGATACAGTTATACATATAATAACAAAAGTGAGACAATCTGAAACTAAAGTTATATAATGTGTAACTCGAGCCATGAATGTATAACTCTATTATTAAAATGTATAACTTCAAGTATATAATGTATAACTCTAGGCATATACTGTATAACTCTAGGCATATATTGTATAACTCCAGGAATAAAATGTACAACTCTAGGCAAATATTGTATAACTCCAGTTATACTTATACATTATGACAGCAGAAGTTATTCAACATGTAATCAGAGTTATACAACAAATGACTGCAGTTATAACAAAAGTCAAACTTTTAACCTTGGAATAAGCACCCTTGTCAGTACTTGGTACTTTTAACCATTCAAAAGAAGAGATAATCAGGAAAGTTAGCTATACAGAATAACAATACAGTTATACATATAATAACAAAAGTTAGACATTCTGAAAACTAAAGTCATATAATGTATAACTCTAGCAATAGAAAGTATAACTCTGGCCATATAATCTATAACTCTAGCCATAGAATGTATAACTCTGGCCATAAAATGTATAACTGTAAGCATATACAGTATAATGTATAACTCCAGGAATAACTCTAGGTATAACTCCAGGCATCTAATGTATAACTCCAAAGTATAAATTGTATAACTCTAGCTATATATTGTATAAATCCAGGTATAAAATGTATAACTGTAGGCATATATTGTATAACTCTATGCATGGAAACTAATTAGAAGTATAGTTATACATATAACAATTAGAGTTTGACATTATGAAAAAGGAGTTGGTCACAGAATCAGAAGAGTTATACATCTAGAACCCAGAGTTATACATCTAGTAACCAGAGTTATACATATTGCGTACTAAAGTTATACATCTAGTAACCAGAGTTTTACATTAAGTAACCAGAGTTATACATATTGAGTACTAAAGTTATACATCTAGTAACTAGAGTTATACATCTAGTAACGTATAAATCAAAATCAAAACTTTTAACCTGGATATCAAGTCCCGTGTCAATACTTTCTACAACATCCATCTGTAGATGACAAACAATTGGGATTAGAGTTATACAGATATTTAATTGAAGTTATACAATCATTCTATAAGAGTTATACCAACAAGACGAGATTTTTTACCTTCGATTCAGATTTCTTGGAAGATTTCTTGGCATTTTTCTTGGCAAAAACCATTGTTAATTATCAAATGACCTCGAATTTGATCTGCACAACCATAATTAACAATTGAACAAATCAACATCAGCAAACCCATAATTGAAGATTGAAAAATCAAATGAACTCTTTTTATGGTAGTTTAACAAAGGCAATAATTAACAAAAAACAAACTACAAATCACTAAATAAAGAATGGAAAAAGTACCTTATAAAAAAATGGAGACAGGCGAGTTTGCAGGCGAGTTGGAATTAATTTGTAATGATGAAAATGGCGTCTGTTGAGATGGAGTTAATTGGTAGTGATGAAAATGGAGTTATCAGCAATGTGAAGAAATAAAAGGAAGACGAAATGACAGGAAATAGAGGGAAAAATACCCGCAAGTTGTTTTGAATTGTCTAGAAAATGAGGAGGGAAATGATGATGGGTGATGGACATAATGAGTGTATCATGCATGGGTTAGTGGGTAAGAGGAGAGAGGTAAATCAAAAATATTAGTTGAGTGGGGTTTTACTGCGTAATCTTGGCCATTGATTTGCTTGATCCAACCGCCCACATTAGGACTTATGGACTTAATATATCTAATGACCTTAGTTGATCTCTCCTCTCTCTCTCTCTCTCTCTCTCTCTCTCTCTCTCTCTCTCTCTCTCTCTCTATATATATATATAAGGGCCTTTGGATGGAAGGGATGGAGGGATGAGATTTCATCTTGATGGAGGGCCATAAATCTCTCTCACTAATCTCCTTCACTAATCTTGTACAACTCCATCCTAATTTGTATAACTCCATCCTCATTCTAATTCTCCCAACTCACTCACTCATTATTCACTCTCTCACACTTCTCTCATCCTTCTTTCTCTCTCATTTTTCCTCTCATTCTCTCAAAACAAAAAAAAACACAAATAAAACACAAACTAAAAAAAAACCAAAACACAAACAAAAAACCAATAAAATAAACCTCTCATCTCCCACCACCACCCCTCACCCGAAACCACCACCCACCTCCTCCCCCGACCTCTTTCCACTACACCACCACACTACGCCCACCACCGTCATCCTCCCCCCATAAACGCCTCCCACCACGCACCACCAACAACAACAACAACCCGCCAACAACACCACCACCATCTACATCTCCCGACAACCATCCTCCTGCCGCCCCTCCCCTGACCTCCCACCACCATCTACATCTCCTTCTTCCCTCCCCTGACACACCACCTCACGAGTACCTTCCTTACCCGCCGGTGACCCAGATCCCGACTCCACCACCAACATTTTTCACCTCCTTTCTCCTTCAACCACCACCATAACCCGCACCACCACCGCATCACCACACCGCACCACCACTGCCTCGCACCACCTCTTCCTCCCGTGCTTCCTTCCTCCCCTTTTCCTCTTCCTTTCTCTTTTTTTTTTTCAATCCATCGTTCTCCTTTCAGTTTCTGTTTCTTTGGTTTTTTGTTTTTTTTTATGGGTTTTGTTTTATATGGGTTTGTTTTATTTTGTATGGGTTTTGTTTTATTTTCATTGTCCATTTTTTTAATTTTTCAGATTTACTTTATTTTGTTCTTTGTTTTTTGGTTTTTGTTATTTTGTTTTTTTTTTTTGTGTTTTTGTCATATTTACTTTATTTTGTTATTGTTATTTGGTTTTTAATTTTTGTTGGTTGTTAATTTTTTGTTGGTTATACACTTAAAACATTAAAGTTATACTATTTATGACTAAAGTTATACATTTGGTGTTGTTTTTTTTTAGATCTATTGGTTTTTTTGTGTTTTTGTCATATTTACTTTATTTTGTTATTGTTATTTGGTTTTATTTGGTTGTTATTTTTTTATTTGGTTGTTATTGTTATTTGATTTTTTGGACTAAAGTTATACATCTTGTTTATTAAAGTTATACACTGCGTGCAATAGAGTTATACACACAATATTTAAATTTGGTTTTTTTTATTGTTATTTGGTTTATTTCAGATTTCGGGTTGGGTTGGGTTGTTGGTTTTTTGGTTTTATTATTGTTATTTGGTTTTTTGTTTTTGTTATTATGAGTTTTTTTGGTTTTTGTTATTATTTAATTTTTTTTCAGATTTAATATTTGTTGATTAATTACGATTTTTCATATTTATTTGGTTTTTATAAAAGTTATACTATTTACGACTAAAGTTATACACTTAAAACATTAAAGTTATACACTGGGTGCATTAAAGTTATACATCTTGTCTATTAAAGTTATACACTGCGTGCATTAAAGTTATACAATTTTGGACTAAAGTTATACAATTTTGGACTGAAGTTTTACTTTTATGGAATAAAGTTATACAATTTTGTACTAAAATTACACAAATTTGGACTGAAGTTATACAAATAAGGACTAAAGTTATACAAATAAGGATTAAAGTTATACAAAAAATTGGACTAAAGTTATACAAAAATGGACTAAAGTTATACAAACATGAGCCAAAGTTATACAAAAAAAGACTAAAGTTATACAAAAATTGGACTAAAGTCATACAACAATGGACTAAAGTTAAACAAAAATAGACCAAAGTTATACAAAAATGAACCAAAGTTATACAAAAATAGACCAGAGTTATACAAAAATGCACCAAAGTTATACAAAAAATGGACTAAAGTTATACAAAAAATTGGACTAAAGTTATACAAAAATTGGACTAAAGTTATACAAAAATGAACAAAAGTTATACAAAAATGAACCAAAGTTATACAAAAATGGACTAACTTTAGTCCATTTTTGTATAACTTTGGTTCATTTTTTTGGTTCATTTTTGTATAACTTTGGTTCATTTTCGTATAACTTTAGTCCAATTTTTTGTATAACTTTGCTGCATTTTTGTATAACTCTGGACTTTTTTTGTATAACTTTGGTCTATTTTTGTATAACTTTGGTTTATGTTTGTATAACTTTAGTCCATTTTTGTATAACTTTGGTTCATTTTTTTATAACTTTGGTCCATTTTTGTATAACTTTAGTCCTTATTTGTATAACTTTAGCCCATATTTGTATAACTTTAATCTATATTTGTATAACTTTAGTCTATTTCTGTATAACTTTGGTTCATTTTTGTATAACTTTGGTTCATTTTTGTATAACTTTGGTTCATTTTTGTATAACTTTAGTCCATATTTGTATAACTTTTGTCCATTTTTGTATAACTTTAGTCCATTCTTTGTATAACTTTAGTCAATTTTTGTATAACTTCATACTTTTTTTGTATAACTTTAGTCCATTTTTGTATAACTTTAGTCAATTATAAGATTAAAATCAACAAATTATAAAAAATTTTATATGGCTAAGATTAAAACAACAAATTTTATGAAAAATAATTTAGTAGATCTTAGATGAAAAAAAAAGTATCTCATAAAAAAAAACGAGATTTAAAACCCGAAATCTTAAAAAAAAGTATAACAAAAAGATATTTGAGAAAATGAATAAAAAAGGAGAAGTAACAAAATAAAAGAAAATAAAAGACAACAACAAAAAATGAATGGAAAAATAAACTCAAAACATGAAAATAAACACCAAAAAAAAAAAAAAAAAAAAAAAAAAAAAAAAAAAAAAAAAAAAAAAAAAAAAAAAAAAAAGGTGGCGGCGGTGCGGTGGCGGCGGTGTGGTGGCGGTGGTGGGTGGTGAGTTGGTGTCGGGTGGGATAGTGGTGGGTGGTGGTGAATGAGGAAGAGAAGAATGAATGATTTTTTTGGGTTTTTTGATTTAATTGGAGTTTTTGGGTTTTTTGATTTAATTGGATTTTTTGGGTTTTATTTATTTATTTGGGTTTTGGGTTTTTTATTTATTTGAATTTTTTGGATTTTTATTTTTTTGGGTTTTAGAGAGAAGATGAGTTGTGTGATATGTGAGAGAAGTGGATGAGAGGAAAAGAAGTTATAGTGAATTAGTGATTAATTAGAAGGATTAGTGAAGGAGGAGAGAATGAGTGATATTAGTCCATAAACACACTTTTGGAGGTTGATCTTGGCTATCCATCTCCCTCCATCCAATGGCTCACAATAGGACTTATAGACTTAATATATCTAAGGACCTTAGTTGATCTCTTCTATATATATATATATATATATATATATATATATATATATATATATATATATATATATATATATATATATATATATATATATATATATATATATATATATATATAGGAATAGGATCATGTGAGGATACACTATCTTTTTGAGGATTGAGGATTTCATTACAATATCACAGGTTGTTCAATACAATATCACAGGTTATTCGAAACAATATCACACGAAAAAAACAGCTGTGCAAAAAAAAAAAAATATTTTTTTTTTTTTCAAAAAAAAAATTTTTTTTTGGACAAGTCTAATTTTTTTTCATGATATTATATTGAAGAACCCGTGATATTGTATTCACTAATCCTCAATCCTCAAATATTTAGGAGTTCTCACCGGATCCCGACTCTATATATATATATATATATATATATATATATATATATATATATATATATATATATTGAAACTATATATTGGGATATTCTCTCGTATACCCCTCAACTTTTTCATTTTCTAAGATGTACCCCTCTTTTCTTAAAAAAACTTTGGCCGTCAATAACTCTTGGCTAGAAATTCAGAATATGATAAAACTTTTTTTTTTTTTTTCAAATTGACCGTCTTTAAGAGGTCTTCAGTTTGAAAAAAATTCACCGACATCTCAACTCGTGGTCGTTTTGGTCTGTCAAAGTTTATTCGTTAAAAATTTTTTGACCAACCATAACTACCGACTACGAGTACAAAAAGCGGTGATTTTTTTTTCTTTTTTTCAAGTTCATGGCCTTGACGAGATAATTTGTTTGAAAAGAATATTACCGTTTTCTGAACTCGTAACAGAGAATTATTGTCGGTTAAAGTTTTTTTGTGAACAACGAGGTATACCTTAGAAAACGAAAAAGTCTAGGGATACATAGAGCAATCCGTCTCATTAAAGACGGACATTATCCGTCTATAACTATAGACGGATAGTGTCCCTCTCACAAATGAAAGTGGATAGTGCAAGTGGGGGTATCCATTTCCCACCCACTTGCACTACCCATTTTCATTTGTGAGAGGGACACTATCCGTCTATAGCTATAGACGGATAGTGTCCGTCTATAATGAGAATTTGTGTACATAGAGATGCCACCCTTTTATATTTGTGGGATTTTTGTCAAAAACTATCTTATATTTTGGGGTGTTTGTAGAATAACTACCTTATTTTATTTTTTTTGTTAAAGTGTGACACCCTCATATATTGCGGAAAAGTAAACACGTAATCCTACAGAAAAACTGACAGGATATGTTTGTAATAGGTTCAATTGGGTAAAACCTGTAATTTTTAAAACCTGAACCTGTTATAAAGATATCCAAATTGGAAGGTGTCAAACATACAAGGTCTAACTAGAAGTTTCATAACCTAACCATCGCTAAAGTCGCGAATAGCAAAATATACAACCAAATGTAAAGAGGGAGACATATGTCCCTAAAATGTATGTGACATAAAAAGGGTTTAAGGGTCACAATGAAATAAAACCAGTCTAGGTCCCAAGGTTACTTTGCTCGCTAGCTCGTCCATGTACCCCATATATGCATCACCTACCTGTCATTCGCATTTTATACAAATACGAAAGCCACAGTCAATGGGGAGTAACTCCGAGTTCTCCCAGCCACGAAATGTCATAATTAATATAACATGTAATGAAACATGTAAATAACATAATAAGTAATTCAAATATCAAGTATTCTAACATTTAAGCCCTAAACTGACCAAACTAAACTAACATGTGAAACATATAACAAGCAGTAATCCAAACTTTATCAATTGTAACCGGCTTACATCTCACCTATTACAATTCATAAAATCACCATACAAGAAAGGGCAATATATCAAAGAAAGGGCAATATACCCGTCGTTGTGAGTACCAAAGATAATATTTATAATCTCCTATTAAGACTAACCTAGGTGTGGACAAGGCCCTCGGGAACTGCGTCCGCGGGATCCACACCAGGCATAATCGACTCGAGGTTCTTTCGAATCGAATTAAGACAAATTAGAGTCGCCACCAAGTTTTTTGGGAACTTGGAACCGTTCAAGTCAACTTTACACCTTTCATCGAAAAGCATAAAGCCAATCGACTACGAGTGATTAAAGATAAAGACTTGTACCCTATATCACTCGATTTGAATGACTCTCGTAATCCAATGGTATTTAGACGGATCCACAAACCATAGATCTTGAGTAAGGGGTGAGGGTACGTGTTGGGAAGCCCATAAGGACACCCAACCCCGCCCGTCGATAACGGCCTCTACTAAGTCAAGTGTCGTATTTCAAACAAGGTCATAGCTACTACAATGTATGAAATGCAAACGTTGTTTTAACCCTATCATGTGACAACAATTTCTATGTCGTTTTAGATGCAACTAAACTAACTTTGTCAAAGTTGTAATTTAGCATGTGGGTTGATTAGTCTAACAACATTTAAACGAAACACACAAGGCTTAAAGGGGAATGGGGGAGCCGTTGGGATCTACCTATTACAAACCAGGCATTTCATGCCGACACAACAACAAATTAAAGATACAACTCGATCTAAATACAATTTCTACATACAAAACAATACACGACAACACACGCGGCCGTTTGGCCTAGAAAACCGTGCACATGAGGGGTGGCCCACGGCTCACATGACCCACGGCCTTGGGTCACTCCTCGTAATGCGTGCTCGCGCTTAATCTCATCGAATTAGACATAGGGCTACGCACCAAAGCATGCATTAGCATAAACCGGGCCATGTTGCTTTAGACAACACGCGGTTTACTACGCTTCTACAAGCATTGGGGAACAACCGTCTAACCAAACAAGACCAAGGTTTTTATAAAAGGTTTTGACTCAATAAAAGAAAACAAACTTGAAAGATTACAACTTGATAAACAAACGATAAATTACAAGCTACAAAACAACAAAGAGCAAAAGGTAAGAAACAAGCGAGACAAAGAAAGACGTGGCCAACCCCACGGCCTAAAGCCACGGCCCAAACCAACGGCCAAGATAAGGTCAACCTAGCTCCTAAGTTAGGTTCATTGGTTAGATCGAATGATTGCGAAGAGGGATAGGAAACAAGTTAGAAAACGAGTAAAAAAAACGATGTTGATTGATTGTCGCACGAGGGTGCATCCTACACGGCCTAAAGGGTCTAAATAGGTCAAATCCGCTAATTAATTTAACTCATCGAGTGTCAATAAGAAGGTGCTAATCACGCACTCTTATACTAGCGAGAAATTAGGTGAAAGAGAGAGATGCATTCAATTGTTTACAGAATCGTCGATTGATTTTATAACTTACGTCGAAGCCACCTATCGTGTCTAATTAGGTTATTAAATTAAATTAACGTCATCTAAATATGTCGTAGGTTAACAATCAGAGGTTAAACTAACATACAACGGGTCCTAGGGTATGTCGATTTGGCCGAAACAAAAGGGGGTCGAAAGCGAAGAACGAAGTTAGACAATTGTTTTATTCATGCCCTACCTTGAACACGAGGATATGTAAATGAGACGGGGGTGTACGACCGACAGAAGTAGCGGTTTCTTTTCCCATCTCAAGTCAACGCGGGTGTTCATGGTGGTACTTTAACTCATACTCGGACTAACTAGTTTCATAGTTAAATTAAAACAATCGATAAACAAAACGAAAACAAACAAAAAACAAACTATAAAAAGAGCATAAGAAAACGAAATAAAAAGAGGAAAGAGAAGGGGATTTGATGCACCCTCAACCTACATGTATCGTTGACACCGTCTTGGGTCGTAATCGATGGTAGATTTTATCTCGAGAGGCCGTCGTCGACGAAGAATAAAGCAAACACGCGTTTTGGAAACTTTCTGAACAGCGATTTTCAAACAGTGATATCTCCCTCGTTTCACGACGAAAATTCGATTTAAAAGATGTTTTGGAAACTAGAAAGAGAGGAGAACAAGGATATTAAAGCAACCCCTGCTCTTTTTGGGTTATTGGGCACGAAAAACGAGCACAAACAGAACTGGACAGACAAGAAGAAACCGCGAAAACAGAGTGTTATTTCACTCTGTTTTTCGAGGGATTTCGTGTACTCTCAAGGGCAATTTGGCTCGTAAATCTTTGTCTAATGTGTAGATGGATGTTATGTGGTTAATTAGGAACAAGAAACTCGAGTTTTTATGGAGATTTGATGGAGGAACGAATGGGTTTTCGAAGAGGACACACAAACAGTTTCAGTTTGTGTGTCGGTTTGGTTTAGGGTTTTTGAAGGATGTTTAGGGTTTGTTTCTGAGGTTTAAAGCTTGTGAGTGATGGTTGGATGTATGGAGAACTTAGAGGAATGAATGTATGGTGAAGGGGTGGTATTTATAAGGGTTTAAAATAGGTTAAAAGAGAGGAGGAGGCAGTCGGGCTCAATCCCGTATGGCTGCTGTCCATCGGTTTTTGTGAGGGTTTGAGGGGGGTTTTCTTGGTGATTAAGATAGGATAATATGGGTAGGATATTAGGGTATGGGTTAGGGTTAATGGGTACGGGTTTTGGTAGTGTTTGGAGCGGGTTTGGGCTCGGGAATTGAGCTGCCAAAACAGGGGCTGCTCGGTTTATGCGTGGGCTGGTTGGGGTTGTTTGGGACGAGAATTTGGGCCATGGTTTGGGGGGTTCGAACAAGGGTGGATGGGTAGAGGCCTAGGTGGGTTAGTGTACTCGAGATTCGTGCCAATTCGTAAAGGAAACGGGCTCAAAAACCGAGCTAAAAAACGAGCTCAAGAACAAGTGTAAAAACGAGTTTCCTTCGCTTTTAAAATCGATTTTTCAAATCAATTAACCCATTAAAATAAATGACTTTTCAAATCAAATATATTCATAAAATGATTTTTCAAATCAAATATTTATTTTATTTTCAATAAAATAAACTTGGGAAAATAAATTCAAAATAAAATAAATTAAATTGAAATCCCTTTAAAAAAGCTTTAATTTAAATATCATTTAAATTAATAAAATGAGCTCACTAAAAAAAACATTAATTTAAATATCATTTAAATTAATAAAATACTTCATCGACGACGCCCATTCTACCTCGTAAAACGAGCTCCAAATAATGACAATGACAACTAAAGAATACATGTGTCCTATCATCATCGGGTGTTTGTCGGGTTCTCTATAAATTCCAATATCGACGGATACGGGTATCTCTGAGCCCCCACTTTGACCGAGGCTTGGACAAGGCGAAAGTCAAAGTATACCCCAGGTCCCTTTCGACCGAGGATTCTTGGTCGTTTATAGTCCATTAGACTTGCGTATATAAGCTCACTTGACCATAAGAAGAGATCATACCGAAACTTCGTTGGGGTTGACTCTTGCTTCTGTTGCTTCGAAATATCATCGTTGGTCATCGACCCATAAATTGCATAAATGGTGGGTTGAGCCTTATCCTTAGGCGCCTACGTATCCGTTTCTGACGGAATCAAACCCGCGTCGTAGTTCGGCAGTTCTTGACTCATGCCCAAAGTTTATCATCTGTTTGGCGTATGTCCAAAATTCATCATCTCACGACATTGGCCCAAAATTTATCATCTGCTGGCGCTTGTCCGAATGGGACGGGACTTTCCGAGGAGGTTGCCGCCGCTTTCATCATTTGCTTTCAGCTACGGAATTCTTCCATTTCATACTCTTGTATTGAATTGAATTCTGAGTGGATGTCATCCATCTCATCTTGATAATGGTCTCTGGAGCCAACGGCTTCAGAGCCCCCAGTTTGCAATGGCTCTAAAGTCGAAGACTTTAGAGCCCCCAGTTGAAGCATATCCTGCTATATTTGAAACATAGAAAATGTACAAGCAATAATCATCACATAAGCACATTTGGATCATCGATCTTGAAATTGGATTATTTGAAATATTGGGTCATCGACCCGAAAATTGAATTTGAAAATTTTGAATGATTGGGTCATCGACCCGAAAATATGTTGGGCCATCGACCCTTCGAAATTGAGTTTGAAAGATTGGGTCATCAACCCAAAATTTGAACATGTTGAAGATTTTGAATAATTGGGCTATCGACCCAAATTTTGAATTTGAAATGAATCACTTGGATGGTGGGTCGTCGACCCAAAATTTGATTTTGAACTTTAAGATTTGAACCTTGACTTGAAATGTACCACTACTTGGATCATCTATCCCATAATTCGCAAAAAGTTTTTGAAATTTCGGAATTCTGAAATCTTTGGCATTTTGAAATCGAACCTTGACGGGTGAGCAGGAAATACGACTCAGACACTCTGTATGACTCGTAAACCACGTGGGCGTAGCCCGCTACCGTAAAACAAAAAAGGAAAATAAAACCGCAAGTGTGCACGGGTTTTAATTCAATTATTGACTTGTTGAGGGTAGAAATGTAAATTGGCCATTCTGGCGCACCCAAAAGATGGAAAATAGGAATCACAAGGCCATCGGACTTGAGACACAGATATCGTATGGCATGGGCGTGCTCCCGAGGGCGCATGGGAATCAAGATCACTGGCATTAACAGGGTGGATTAAACCCACGGAGCAAAAACATTGGCTTCGCCCAGACACTAAACACAGACTGATTTTATGAGAACACTTAGACATCACACATGACTTTTGTCGGGAACATTCTGTCACTCTTCTCCTCGCCTCCTTTCTTTTCAGCGAGTTTCATCATTTCTTGCCACCGCCTTCTTTCTTTTCAGCGGGCTTTTACTATTTTTTGTTCCACGCCTTCTTTCTTTTCAGCGGGTTTTTACTATTTTCTGTTCCCAACACAAACCCACATCTATATGACTCAGCATCTTTGCCTAAACCATTAGATAAAGCTCATTCTGAGACTTGACACTACTCATCTGAACCTATATCCTTATCCTAGCCTACATCGAGTACTAAGACCAACTCAAACAAAGGTGGCTTCATTTGGACTTGGTTAAGACCCGTAAGAAACCGACAAGATGACAACTTGGTTGATGAGTGGATTGAATCCCTTGTTCAGAAGGACTGCCTACGTATTCGCGTGGAGCGAAATCAAATCCGACGTAGTTCGATCAAGGTGTATAAAATTGGCATTTTGATTGTGTGTACACACTCGAAGGTTTCACCTAAGGTATCATGTCGCATCCCATTCTAGCCTGTAAGGTACTGTTAAATCCCGTGTCTAGGGTTGGTACAAAAGGCTGGGGTTCTTTGGGATGTGGAGCTTGGTAAAAATAGGTTTGCAAGGTAAACCGTCATTCTTGAAGGTTTGTTTTGTGGTACTAAGGCCAAGGGCTATGGCTTATAACGTGGTTGGAATGGGTGTCTCGGGTTTGATGAACCACGAGTGCAAATGGGTTGAAAAATGATGTGGGTTCAAATTTCCATGTCTGGACCCTAAAGGCTGGGTGTAACAACACAAGCGGAATGATTCTCAAAATTCCCGACTATCCCTTTGTAACTGTCTCAGGAAGGACTTAGAGGGTAAAGAGGTTACTACTTAAGCTTTTGGGCTTCGCCCATTGAACTCCAATTATGGGTACTTGACTTGAATTCTTGCTTCCGTAACTTCGACATTCAACTAAAAAGCATTCCACAATAACTTCAACCTCTTTTTTCTTTTTTCTTTTTCTTTCATCTTTTCTCATTTTTTTTTCTTTTGCTTTTTTTGTCCTTTTTTTTCATCTTTTCATTCTTTTTCATCTTTTTTTTTTCTTCTCTTCTTGAAAATGGTCTTCTATTCATTCCCTTAGCCACAAACGGATACACCTTAAAAACTAGGCTTCGCCAAATAATTTGGGTAGGAACTAACAATTCCTTGTTAGAACGGGTTGATATCTTCTCTCTTCGAGATGGGATGATTTTGTTGGGGAAAAGGCTTGCCTTCCATCATCGATAGGGGAAACAAGGAGCTAGTCCGGGTTTGTCATAGAATCATCTAAAAGCTTGTCACAAACGTTGGTTCAGATGGAGGTTTTCTACCACCAGACATGGAATAGGTAAAGGAATCAAACACGGGATCCTAGTGTACCTTACATTTTGAAACAGGACATATTTCTACCCCAGGGATTCCTTTGAGTGTGTTGTGCGTTTTATCATGTTTCGGAATGATTGAGGATTGGAAACAAGACATATTTGAAAACAAAACTGCAACTTTTTTATTGGGAAGGCAAATGCTTAACAGACTCGAAGGAACGATTCCTAGGACACACCCTAGGTCATCGTGGAACAAACGACTCAACTTCAAGAAAAGAAAGTCCTAGACTCGACTCGACTAAGAAAAGAAAACAGATCCCGACTCATAATTTTCAAATCTGGTCTTGAGCTTTCCCTTGTTCAGCTGTCAGCTTAGATGCTCGGCTCTGGTCCTTGATCCCTTTGATGGTATTCCTCCATCCCGAGGTAGTCCTCTGAGGATCTACGCCAGTGATGAAGGTTGGTGAATCGAATTGTCTTTTATTAACTTCGTTAATGAGAGGAGTACATTCTAGAGCAAGACTCCAGACTTTAATTTCATTCTTCGGGTTTGGCAAGAATTCAAAGAAATCCACAAATATTTTCCCGATAAACACCCATTTCAAGTGACATGGGCGGATAAGATGGGAATAATCGACATTGTCTTCGACATAAACAAAGTTGGCGTGATCGCCAAACGGATTGGTGATGTTATTGGGTTTAACAGCCGGGATTGGGAGCGTTCCGTTCTCAATCATGTCTTGAATTTCGTGCTTCAGTCGATAGCACCTTTCAGTATCATGGCCTTTCCCTTGATGAAAGGCACAGTAGGCATTTGGTTTATACCATTTACCTTGTTGATCAGCGGGAGGGTCCGGAGTTGGACCAATAGGCTTCAGCTTTCCTTGGGCTATGAGCCTTTGGAGAGCGTATGTATAAGTGCATCCGATATCGGTGAATGCCCTAGGTGTTTGGCGTTGCGACTTCTTCGATTGCCCTTCTAAGAGATTGATGGCTTCATCAATATGGGCCGCTGCTGGGGCCTTGCCCTTAGACGATGAGGCCCCTTGGTACCCTTTCGGCCTTTCAGCCTCTGCCCTTATGACATCATCTTCTACCTTTATCCCGATTCTTATCAATTCTTTGAAAGAACCAAAATTCTGGTATTTCAGAGCATTACGGTAAACAGGTCGTAAATTCTTCACGAACTTATCTACCATTTCAACTTCATCAGGCTTCTTAGCTAGTTTCACGCTTTCAGCGCGCCATCTTGCGAGGAATTCAGTAAAGCCCTCTTTTTTTTTTTTGTGTCATAACCTCCAAAGTTCTTATGTTGGTTTGAATCTCAACATTGTCCGCATAGTGCTTACAGAACTCCACCGTAATATCTTCGAAAGTGGGGAAGTTCTTGAGGTCAAGATTGTAGAACCACGCCTTCGGGTGTTCTCCCAGAGATTGAGCGAAAATTTCAGAGAGCATATCAGCAGGTACTCCCTTCAGTGCTAAGTACCCTTTATAGGCCTTAACATGGTGGACTGGATCTTCGGTGCCCTTGAACTTTGGGATGTCAGTGAGCACCATGTTCGTGGGCAACTTATCCTGAACTGGGGCATAGGCCCTAGCATTCTCATAGTGAATGTTCTTCCCCTGGGAGAGTTTCAAACGGTCTTCGATGAACTTGAACCGTTTCTCCAGATCAGACAGAGGTGGGGTAAATGGAGGGGAATCTTCACACAGCTTGGATTCGATTGCATCCATTCGGGTCATCATGAGGTTCACGGCCTCAGTAAGCTTGTTGACAGCATCTTCCATTGCTTGACGTCGGGTTTTTGGCGGCCTTTCTACAAGAAAACCCCGTACTGAGTCAATATTTAAAGTAAGAGCCCCTGCACACTTAAGGACACGACCTCAACTTGACTCAAACAAAGACTCGACTTGAGACTGATTAAACAAGGGTTCGACTCACGGTTTGATTTAGACATTGGTTCATTTTAGACTCGACAAAACGACATGACTCAAACTGTCATAACTCGATTCTAAATTGGACTTGGTGTGACTAAACCCGTGATTGGGCTTAACACAGCCCATGGGTTGGTGTGAAACGTCCATAAGGGCCTAGCTTGGACGTTTTTTGTGGACTATCCTAAACCAAAAGGTCGACCAACATGACTCAAAGCCCAAGAGGTGAGCTTGGGTGACCCAACAAGGTCGTGTTCTAGACTCTTGGAATGAAAAAAAACGTCTAGCCTAACACGGCCAGGACCCGGACACGACTCGACGCATTTCATGCCTGGTTGAGGTTCGAGAGACATTTTGGATTGGATTTGGAAAAAACGAAGGATTGATTTGAAAATGAGATTTGAAATGGGCAGCATGCCGGCTATAAAAGCTCATTTTTGGGCCAAAAATTCTAGTCCTATTTGGGCAGCATTCCGCGTTTTTAAAACCATGCTATTTTGAAAGTAAGTTGTTCAAAAGTTCGGTTTTGAAAAGGACATGGGAATTTTCGAAAAACAAGACTCGGGAAAACAAATTGCACATTGTCATTCTCATGTTATAAGGATGTATGCTCCTAGACATCTCTAAGTCTCGGCAAGTCTTCTACAAGAAGGTCTATGCCCTCCATCCTTTTGCGGTCTTATAGAGCAAGGTGTCTTAAGGTAAAGTACCTAGAAGATCGTCCCCACTCCCAAGAACCACGCGAGGCGAAGTGGAAGCGAGCAATGTGCAGCTTCCTGGCATAGTGGGACGTCGCCCCCCACGCATCACGAAGAAATTTGGGACGGCCCGGGCAAGTCCTTAAGGGTTTATGCATGAATCGTAGCACTATGAGTAATGTTTTACTTTCCAACACTTTCTTTTCAAGTTTCACCTCGGAGGAAAAGACCCTAGAAACACAATGTAACTAGTCCTCTTTTCCCCGGTGAGTCGCCAAAGCTGTGGACAAGGCCCTCGGGAAGCTGCGTCGCGGGATCCACACGAGGCATAATCGACTCGAGGTTCTTTCGAATCGAATTAAGACAAATTAGAGTCGCCACCAAGTTTTTTGGGAACTTGGAACCGTTCAAGTCAACTTTACACCTTTCATCGAAAAGCATAAAGCCAATCGACTACGAGTGATTAAAGATAAAGACTTGTACCCTATATCACTCGATTTGAATGACTCTCGTAATCCAATGGTATTTAGACGGATCCACAAACCATAGATCTTGAGTAAGGGGTGAGGGTACGTGTTGGGAAGCCCATAAGGACACCCAACCCCGCCCGTCGATAACGGCCTCTACTAAGTCAAGTGTCGTATTTCAAACAAGGTCATAGCTACTACAATGTATGAAATGCAAACGTTGTTTTAACCCTATCATGTGACAACAATTTCTATGTCGTTTTAGATGCAACTAAACTAACTTTGTCAAAGTTGTAATTTAGCATGTGGGTTGATTAGTCTAACAACATTTAAACGAAACACACAAGGCTTAAAGGGGAATGGGGGAGCCGTTGGGATCTACCTATTACAAACCAGGCATTTCATGCCGACACAACAACAAATTAAAGATACAACTCGATCTAAATACAATTTCTACATACAAAACAATACACGACAACACACGCGGCCGTTTGGCCTAGAAAACCGTGCACATGAGGGGTGGCCCACGGCTCACATGACCCACGGCCTTGGGTCACTCCTCGTAATGCGTGCTCGCGCTTAATCTCATCGAATTAGACATAGGGCTACGCACCAAAGCATGCATTAGCATAAACCGGGCCATGTTGCTTTAGACAACACGCGGTTTACTACGCTTCTACAAGCATTGGGGAACAACCGTCTAACCAAACAAGACCAAGGTTTTTATAAAAGGTTTTGACTCAATAAAAGAAAACAAACTTGAAAGATTACAACTCGATAAACAAACGATAAATTACAAGCTACAAAACAACAAAGAGCAAAAGGTAAGAAACAAGCGAGACAAAGAAAGACGTGGCCAACCCCACGGCCTAAAGCCACGGCCCAAACCAACGGCCAAGATAAGGTCAACCTAGCTCCTAATTTAGGTTCATTGGTTAGATCGAATGATTGCGAAGAGGGATAGGAAACAAGTTAGAAAACGAGTAAAAAAAACGATGTTGATTGATTGTCGCACGAGGGTGCATCCTACACGGCCTAAAGGGTCTAAATAGGTCAAATCCGCTAATTAATTTAACTCATCGAGTGTCAATAAGAAGGTGCTAATCATGCACTCTTATACTAGCGAGAAACTAGGTGAAAGAGAGAGATGCATTCAATTGTTTACAGAATCGTCGATTGATTTTATAACTTACGTCGAAGCCACCTATCGTGTCTAATTAGGTTATTAAATTAAATTAACATCATCTAAATATGTCGTAGGTTAACAATCAGAGGTTAAACTAACATACAACGGGTCCTAGGGTATGTCGATTTGGCCGAAACAAAAGGGGGTCGAAAGCGAAGAACGAAGTTAGACAATTGTTTTATTCATGCCCTACCTTGAACACGAGGATATGTAAATGAGACGGGGTGTACGACCGAAGAAGTAGCGGTTTCTTTTCCCATCTCAAGTCAACGCGGGTGTTCATGGTGGTACTTTAACTCATACTCGGACTAACTAGTTTCATAGTTAAATTAAAACAATCGATAAACAAAACGAAAACAAACAAAAAACAAACTATAAAAAGAGCATAAGAAAACGAAATAAAAAGAGGAAAGAGAAGGGGATTTGATGCACCCTCAACCTACATGTATCGTTGACACCGTTTTGGGTCGTAATCGATGGTAGATTTTATCTCGAGAGGCCGTCGTCGACGAAGAATAAAGCAAACACGCGTTTTGGAAACTTTCTGGACAGCGATTTTCAAACAGTGATATCTCCCTCGTTTCACGACGAAAATTCGATTTAAAAGATGTTTTGGAAACTAGAAAGAGAGGATAACAAGGATCTTAAAGCAACCCCTGCTCGTTTTGGGTTATTGGGCACGAAAAACGAGCACAAACAGAACTGGACAGACAAGAAGAAACCGCGAAAACAGAGTGTTATTTCACTCTGTTTTTCGAGGGATTTCGTGTACTCTCAAGGGCAATTTGGCTCGTAAATCTTTGTCTAATGTGTAGATGGATGTTATGTGGTTAATTAGGAACAAGAAACTCGAGTTTTTATGGAGATTTGATGGAGGAACGAATGGGTTTTCGAAGAGGACACACAAACAGTTTCAGTTTGTGTGTCGGTTTGGTTTAGGGTTTTTGAAGGATGTTTAGGGTTTGTTTCTGAGGTTTAAAGCTTGTGAGTGATGGTTGCATGTATGGAGAACTTAGAGGAATGAATGTATGGTGAAGGGGTGGTATTTATAAGGGTTTAAAATAGGTTAAAAGAGAGGAGGAGGCAGTCGGGCTCAATCCCGTATGGCTGCTGTCCATCGGTTTTTGTGAGGGTTTGAGGGGGGTTTTCTTGGTGATTAAGCTAGGATAATATGGGTAGGATATTAGGGTATGGGTTAGGGTTAATGGGTACGGGTTTTGGTAGTGTTTGGAGCGGGTTTGGGCTCGGGAATTGAGCTGCAAAAAACAGGGGCTGCTCGGTTTATGCGTGGGCTGGTTGGGGTTGTTTGGGACGAGAATTTGGGCCATGGTTTGGGGGGTTCGAACAAGGGTGGATGGGTAGAGGCCTAGGTGGGTTAGTGTACTCGAGATTCGTGCCAATTCGTAAAGGAAACGGGCTCAAAAACCGAGCTAAAAAACGAGCTCAAGAACAAGTGTAAAAACGAGTTTCCTTCGCTTTTAAAATCGATTTTTCAAATCAATTAACCCATTAAAATAAATGACTTTTCAAATCAAATATATTCATAAAATGATTTTTCAAATCAAATATTTATTTTATTTTCAATAAAATAAACTTGGGAAAATAAATTCAAAATAAAATAAATTAAATTGAAATCCCTTTAAAAAAGCTTTAATTTAAATATCATTTAAATTAATAAAATGAGCTCACTAAAAAAAACATTAATTTAAATATCATTTAAATTAATAAAATACTTCATCGACGACGCCCATTCTACCTCGTAAAACGAGCTCCAAATAATGACAATGACAACTAAAGAATACATGTGTCCTATCATCATCGGGTGTTTGTCGGGTTCTCTATAAATTCCAATATCGACGGATACGGGTATCTACACTAGGCTAGTGGTAACAGGGTCGATTCGCAAGGAGGCAGTTGTAAACTTTAGTTGATTTATGTTCAGTCTGAGGTAACTAATATGGGGGTTGATTTGAATTGATCTATAGCTAATGGCAACAAAAGGAAAAATAAACTAAAAATACGAATTAAACAGATAAAAGAAGGGTACTAGGATGGTCGGGTCATTATAGCTTCGGCGGCAGCAAACTAAGTCGGTCCGAATCAAACACAGGTAAGGCGGGAAATAAGAGGTCCTCTCGGTCCACTCCTAACAATTAGCATCTCTCGATCTCGCTAAAGGTCCCTAATGTCACTGATACTAACTTTCGTCCTGAAAAGTGACTAACGGTCTAAACTATACCTATCTTTCGATCTTAGCACAGTTTAGTCGAATTAATTGACGGTCAAATAACCTACCCTACCTTTCGGTCTAATGGGTCGGTCACAAAATAGGTATCTAACTGGTCGCATGCATTCGATTTGTTAAATACAAGTTTAAAAACAATTAAAACGAAGGATAACCTTACAAGGTCGGTCGATCGACCAACAATGTCGATCGATCGACCGACACGCTGGTTCGATCGTGTTCAATCTAATGCCGCCTAGCCATAAATCGCCTACATCCTAGCACTAACTATTTAGCTACTCATGGTGAAGGTAAAAACAACAATAAAACTCATGACAACTACGGAATTCATACTTAAAATAAATAACAACGATGATGAAGCGATAATTGGCTTTAGGGACACTAACTATCAATTCTATACTAACAATGGAAGTAAAACAATAAAACTGAAATTAGGGCAGAATGAATTACCAAGATTAAAGAGGAGAGATTAAGAGCAAAGGCAGAAATCCAATGTTAAAGTCGATAACCCAAAACCCTAACTCGAAATAGGCTAGAACTAAAAGTACTGTATTGTGATAAAAACTTAGATGAAAACTTGATGAATAAAAGACTTGATGATTAGAACTGAAAGTTGTGTTACGTTATATAGCAAATAAGCGCAACAATTATTTCCTAAACCTAAACTTCACGGGTTTCAAGTTTCTCAATCTTTTAATTCCCGTCTGGAATCGAAATCTGGTCGATCGACTACTCAGGCTGGTCGATCGATCGCTTCCTCAAAGAAAAAAGAGCTTCGGATCCCGACAGTTAGTCGATCGACTGAGAATGATGGTCGATCGACTGACTGAGTTGCTACTTGACTTCTCTAAACTCGTGGACTCGTCTTTTGGGCCTTGGATCGCGCACCAAGCTCGTTCCTTAAGCAATTCCTTGACGTCATTTGCAATGCAGATTACTCGGGGGCGGATTTGGCTTGATTTCCCGTCGAATTCTTCACATTTCTGCAATAAAGTACAAAATACGGAAGTAGACGGAAATAGGGAGAAAAGCAGCAAATAGTATACAAACGAGCTCTGAAATGCGTGTAAAAAGAGATGTAAAACATCATATAAATGACACGCATCAAATCTCCCCAAACCAAACCTTGCTTGTCCCCAAGCAAGAACTAGACTCGATCTAATGACCTAATGGAACGAGTTAAATCTCAGAGCGAATTGACAACTGTAAAGCCTAAACCAATTTAATGCACAACCAACAATCAATTAGTAATGTGAATCATGCAAACGAGTTATAAAGTCGTAAAATCTTTGAACCAGATTGATTGTAAAGACTTATCAAACTGGACTCTCACGGGCCACTCAAATCACTCAATAAGCGCAGGTGATATATATGTAAGATAGGAAGAATAAATTTGTAATGACTCTCACCTAACTGCGACCTATGAAAACATGCCAGCAATAAATTATGAAGATGACCTCTATGACCGTACATATGCATTCCAACCAAACAGATGACCATTGACACATGCCGAGGTATAATTATGGAAATGTGAGGTATGGGTAAGAAGAGGCAAAACATTTTATGGTAAAGTGGAGGTACAGGTGATCAAGCTAGTACCAAAACGGAACCAAAAGAACAACATCCAACTTCCTTCCCATAAACAAATAAAATGGTGTTATAGCAAGCACAAATCTCACAAACTCCAAAATAGAAGTAATCAACTAACTCCCCATAAGATATAAATGAAATATGGGAGCAAAAGTCGCCAAAAGATAAGGTATAAGGTATGCGAATTGATTTTTTCTCCGAATCTCAGTCGATCGACCATGTGTGGCAGTCGATCGACTGCTTTGAACAGTACAGAACTCTCTTTTTTTGTTTCTTTTCGAATCATTTTTTCTTTTTCTCTTTTCTTTTTTTTTCTATTTCATTTTCTCTCTTTCTTTCCCTTCTTTTCATTTTCCCAACAATATCTCAAACATGAGCAAATGCTACCAAAAACGAGTAACAATCCCAAAAACTAGGCTACTAGCTTGACAAAGGCAGGCTAAATGTAGGATGTAGTAAATGGGACAAAAAGGATATTTTTGGCAATGTGGAGCTTATGGGCAAAACGAATAAGGGGAAACCTCTACCACATGTGTCGACAAACCACAAACCGAATGCATACAGGTATTAAGTAGATCAAATTCATAATTATGCAAATTAAGGAAACATGTTTCATAAGGAGTACTACTCACATTCCTAGATGAACTGGTCATGAATGTCACCAGTTATAGGCTCTAAAACTCAGAAATATGATGTAGGTTGCCAATTATTAAAGTCAAGTCTCAAGTCCAGCAAATAATTTAACGAAAACTCGTAGATATGCATATACGATTCTACTAATAACATGTCAATTAGCAAGGCTTAGGCGTAAACAGATGCAAATGCAATATCATCCTTGAAATACTACCGTTCCGACTCGACCTATATGATAAAATAAACGTGCAATTTTTGAAATTTTTGAAATTTTTCAAATTTTTTTTTTTTTTTTTTTTTGAATTTTTCTGTATATATAATAGAAATAAACAATGCAAAACAAAATTATAAACGTGAAACAGAAATGCAATAAGACATATGCAAATGCGACGCAAAACCCTTCCCCAAACCAAATCGCACAATGTCCCCATTGTGCAAAATCATGTAATGGAATAAAAATGGAAAACGGGAATTTGCGAGAATATAAAATAAAACATAATGACAAAAAGCAAAGACTTGGGAACTCACAAGACTTTAAGCGCAGCAAAGGAAACCTCCACAAACCAGCGTGAGCTAGGGGGTTTCAGTAGCTAGCAGTGCTACCAATAAGACCTGAAAAGGCAATTAAAAACCACGCATAAGACTGAAGAAAACAATTTTGAAGCGTAAAATTTGTACAAAAATGAGACAATAGAAGAAATAGACAATTCGACGGAAAATAGAGTGGAGTAGAAGACTCCCTTAGATCCGCATATCGACCAAACACAGCAGGGGAGAGGTCGTGAATGAACATAGCAGCAGCAGTGGTCGATCGACCTCATCACCCCGTCGATCGACTGTGGCGAGAACAAGAGCTCAGTAAACTTTGCTATTGATCGATCGACCAAAGGTGCCAGTCGATCGACTGAAAACACTGCTGCAGTGTCTTATTTCTTCGTAATTGCTCAATGATTTGAGCTAACAAGCTCTAAATACCTGCAAAAGCACAATAATGCGCGCCAAAAATTGCGCAAAATCCAGAACGAAGTCTAAAGTGCATAAAAATCCTAAGCAAATAAAATAAAAGCGAAGTTTTCGCGCACACAAAAGCAATAAAAAAAAATAGTTCGAAAGCAATAAAATGAAGTTTATAACGAACTTGATCAACTAATAGTTGATCAAGAAGGACCATGGTATGGCCCACTTCGTCGGCTTTTGGCTACTAGAGGTAGCCTCAATGGTGCTCATGTTATCGGTTGCACCCTTTCTCAAAGATTGGTCGGAGAACTCGGTGATCGGCCTTCATCATCTCCCGTCAAGGACTTCCTTTGGATCGTCGGAATCCAAATCGAGACCATCTCACCTTGATCGGCTCATCTTCCACTTCCTCATCAGTCCCATAGCTTAGGCATCCAAGACCTCCTCTTTGAATGATAGGCTTCGTCGCAGCTGGAGCACCCAGCTGCTCTTCCTTCCCCAAACCAGCTCCTGCATTATCTAAAACAACAAGTTCTTCCTCCTTCTTGCTCCCAATCCGGGGCGGAGGGGTTAACACACGAGTAGTAATAGGGATAGGCGATTCGGGAAGCACAAAGTACGATTTCTTTTCGAAACCGTATTACAAATGACAGCCACATGGCATCCTTTTTCTTAGCCTACTGGGCAAAAACAATAGAGTGCTTTCCCACTTTGAAAGTTAAGGTACCTAGACCGACATCGATGATCGCACCGGCGGTGTGCGAGAAATGGCCTACCCAAGATGATGGGAATATGGTCATCCTCGTGCATGTCAAGGACAACAAAGTCAACGGGGAAGAAAACTTCCCTATCCGGACGGGTATGTCTTCTAGGACTCCTATGGGCTCGACCAGACGGATCGGTCGGCCATCCTGGATCTGTCATTTCGAGTAATAGCGAACCTGGTCGGTTTAAGCTTCCTAGCTAGACTTAAGGGCATGACACTTATGCTAGCTCCTAAATCACATAAAGCCTTTTCGATAGAAAAGGTACCTATCTCGCAAGGGACGGAAAAACGCCGGGTCTTCTAACTTATGGGGCGCAGTGTGAGACAAGTAGGAGCAAGACTCTTTAGTTAACGCAACAATATGAACATGTTCAAGTGATTTTTTCTTTGACAACAACTGTTTCATAAACTTAGTATATCTTTGGCACTTGGTTAACTAACTCAAGAAAGGGTACCTGAACATTTAAGCTACGAATAACTTTCTCAAATTTGCTAAGAGATACCTGTTCCTTGGTCGGCACGAGTCTCTCCGGATATTGGGCTGTAAGGAGCACCTTAGCCCTCTCCTCTAATTCGCGCGCGCCGGCGTCCTTGGACTTTGGCTGGAAGTCCGTCACCTTTTCTTTGTTGAAGCTAGACCCCTCCTCGGACCGTCTCAAATGAGACCCATTGACCGTCATTGGATCGAACTTCGGAGCCGGGATCGACCCATCAAGACTCGGGTCCGCCCCAAAATTTTCGGGACGGTGGTACCCGAAACAAGTGGTCTCGTAGATTATTTGGCATTAAAGGACGAAACTCTTCAACATCAAGAAGTGACATTGGTCGATCGACCACCCTCCTCGATCGATCGAATGGGTTGCCGATTCGAAGCTCCTCAGTAACCCGTGTTTGATCGATCGACTAGGTACGTCGATCGATCGATCAAATACCAGCGACGGCATTTGTTTTTTTTTATTTATTCGTTCTGACTTTGTTTGGACTCGGATCCGCCTCATTCTTCTCAATGACTTTCTCGACCATGGCAGGACCCTCAAGGGTGGACCCGCTCCTCAAGGTGATGGCATGTAGGGTATCTTTTTGCTCAGGTTGAGTGGGTAAGTGTCCGGGAGCTCGAGTGTTACTTTTACTAGCCAACTGGGCTATTTGGCTCTCTAGTAACTTCATCCCGGCCTCTCTTGCTTGGGACTCCTTCAAAGAACAGATTCTTGACTCGGAAAATTCAGAATTTTGCGTTTGTTTTCGCCGCGGCACATAAGGAGGCTTTTGGTATTCTTGTTGCTTTTGATGCGGAGGTACATATATGGGTGCTCTGCACAAGCGGAGGTTGAGTTGGATTCAAAACATTCGGCTTCTCCAACTCAAGTTTGGATCTTGTGGCTCGTAGTAGGTGTTGTTCGCCTATAGTGTTGAAAGGCAAAGACAAGATTCAAAGGGACTAGGCGGTTCTTCGAGACATGGCCCTCAACTCCACACCTTTCACAAAGGAAGGGACTGTCGACAAAGCGTTGACTTGGTAAATCCCACCCTTAGAGGCTCCTCCTAGCTCATACTTGTCAAATCTCGCGGTGAGAGCCTCAAGTGCAAAGAACAGAGGAAGATTCAGCAGCTCTCCTCCTGGTTCCCTCTCGATTCCCATACTCGGCCTTGTGGGTAGCTAGATCGTCAATGATCTTCCACCCCTTGGTTGCTCCCAAATTTTCAACAAATCTTCCATTAGTCGCAAAGATCCAAAATGGCCCTCGATCGTCGTACAACCCATTGTAAAAATGATTGCACAAACTCCACTTTTCAAATCCATGGTGCGGTATGGTTCGCACTAACTTCTTGAATCGGACCCATGCCTCGTGGAAATTCTCATCTGGCCCTTGTTTAAAGCCCGTGATTTGGGCTCTAATAGCGATCGTCCTCGAAGCAGAAAAGTACTTCTTGTAGAACGCCAATGCCAATGTATTCCAATCAGTGATCTCCTGAGCGGCTCGGTCCAGATCTCTATACCACTCCCTTGCAGCATCACGAAGGGAGAAGATGAACATGGTCTCTTTGATTTGATCCTGGGTCACGCCAGCTGGTGGGGGAATGGAGCAGCAGTAGTCAATAAAGGTCTCCATATGTCTAGCTGCATCTTCATTTGCAGCTCCCCCAAACTGATTTCTCTCGACCATAGTGATGTAAGCAGGCTTTGGTTCGAATTTCCTGGCATCTCCGGGTAACTCGAACCCCTTGTATAAATTGTCGGCTGTCGGCTCAGAAAAACTAGCTATACTCGCTTCCTCGGCCATGACCGAAATTTTCGGAGAAGTAATCGTCTCGGTGAAGATGTAGAAACGGGTGAAGATGGTGGATTTCCCTCAAACTCGTTCTCGTAAAAGTTAGAATGAGAACTAGGCTCTTCCAGTTGTCGTTCTTGAAATAATCTCCTCTTTACGTGCAAAGATCTTTCAATCTCTGGATCAAATGGCGTAATGGACCACCCCGAGACACGCGCATAAGAGGAAACTACAACAAAATATAAGAACAGTTTAAGGAACGGATGTTCCTTAAACTAAGAAAGACTGAAAATTAAAACAACTAAAATTAGGACTATTGCCTCCCCGGCAACGGCGCCAAAATTTGATACCCGTCGTTGTGAGTACCAAAGATAATATTTATAATCTCCTATTAAGACTAACCTAGACTAGTGGTAACAATGGTCGATCCCAAGGAGGCGCAGTTGTAAACTTTAGTTGATTTATGTTCAGTCTGAGGTAACTAATATGGGGGTTGATTTGAATTGATCTATAGCTAATGGCAACAAAAGGAAAAATAAACTAAAAATACGAATTAAACAGATAAAAGAAGGGTACTAGGATGGTCGGGTCATTATAGCTTCGGCGGCAGCAAACTAAGTCGGTCCGAATCAAACACAGGTAAGGCGGGAAATAAGAGGTCCTCTCGGTCCACTCCTAACAATTAGCATCTCTCGATCTCGCTAAAGGTCCCTAATGTCACTAATACTAACTTTCGTCCTGAAAAGTGACTAACGGTCTAAACTATACCTATCTTTCGATCTTAGCACAGTTTAGTCGAATTAATTGACGGTCAAATAACCTACCCTACCTTTCGGTCTAATGGGTCGGTCACAAAATAGGTATCTAACTGGTCGCATGCATTCGATTTGTTAAATACAAGTTTAAAAACAATTAAAACGAAGGATAACCTTACAAGGTCAGTCGATCGACCAACAATGTCAGTCGATCGACTGACACGCGGGTTCAGTCCGTGTTCAATCTAATGCCGCCTAGCCATAAATCGCCTACATCCTAGCACTAACTATTTAGCTACTCATGGTGAAGGTAAAAACAACAATAAAACTCATGACAACTACGGAATTCATACGTAAAATAAATAACAACGATGATGAAGCGATAATTGGCTTTAGGGACACTAACTATCAATTCTATACTAACAATGGAAGTAAAACAATAAAACTGAAATTAGGGCAGAATGAATTACCAAGATTAAAGAGGAGAGATTAAGAGCAAAGGCAGAAATCCAATGTTAAAGTCGATAACCCAAAACCCTAACTCGAAATAGGCTAGAACTAAAAGTACTGTATTGTGATAAAAACTTAGATGAAAACTTGATGAATAAAAGACTTGATGATTAGAACTGAAAGTTGTGTTACGTTATATAGCAAATAAGTGCAACAATTATTTCCTAAACCTAAACTTCACGGGCTTCAAGTTTCTCAATCTTTTAATTCCCGTCTGGAATCGAAATCTGGTCGATCGACTACTCAGGCTGGTCGATCGACTGCTCCTCAGCAACAGTAGCTTCTGGATCCCGACAGTTAGTCGATCGACTGAGAATGATGGTCGATCGACTGACTGAGCTGCTACTTGACTTCTCTAAACTCGTGGACTCGTCTTTTGGGCCTTGGATCGCGCACCAAGCTCGTTCCTTAAGCAATTCCTTGACGTCATTTGCAATGCAGATTACTCGGGGCGGATTTGGCTTGATTTCCCGTCGAATTCTTCACATTTCTGCAATAAAGTACAAAATACGGAAGTAGACGGAAATAGGGAGAAAAGCAGCAAATAGTATACAAACGAGCTCTGAAATGCGTGTAAAAAGAGATGTAAAACATCATATAAATGACACGCATCAACAACCCTAGCCTAAAATCTAAGCAGACCTAGACATGCGGATACACACCACCGCACCCAAGACCCACAATTTTTCTAAAACAAAGTGAGTACCCTAAAGAGTCCACCAAAGGGTTGGCTAGTACTTAAGCTGACCACTTACTATCAAAATAAGTAACGAGGTCATGCCCCAACTTGGATATAAATCCACTAGTCAGGAACACAAAGGCTATCAAGCAGTGAACATATACTCGTCAAAGACTATAAAGACCTATCTATGATGAAGGCCGAAATACTCACCTAGGACCTAGTCCCAGCTAGTCCCAGCTTGAATACTTTAGCCCACACCACACAAGACAAGTAAGACACCCACTTAACCATAAGAGGGCAAAGAGTTCAACTTACCAACATAAATGCTAACATTCTATCATGAGAAAGGCTATATAAATGTCTATTCAGCAGACAATCCAACAATATCCTCAATATCAATAATAATCCAAATTCCAGCTAACCGTTAATCTCATAATTCATGAGAACAAGCTAAAATGGCAACAAGACAAGAAGACTGAAGTATAAGGCAACCAATTCATCCAACAACCAACATGTGAAATGATAATTACAAATATCAAGGCATAACATAAAATTTCCAATAACAACCAATCTCATCTCAAAGACAAACCCTCGACCCGAGTCCCGCGACGGGTCATCGGTCAAATCGAGGTCGATGGTTTAAACCTAGTTTGACCAAACTCGTTCGGTCCAACTGCCCACTCGTAGTCTTGGCCTACTTTGGCCCAAATTACAAATTTTATCGCTATATTATTCTCATGCTATTTCCAATTTCTATCATGTGAAAAATGAAAGTAAAACATTATCAATCACCTAAACACTTAACAAACAACAAGCACCACATTTACTACTAATGTGACATTAATTCGTCGAGTAACTCGGAATAGTTACCTTAAGCTAGCAAAGAGACAAGCAATAAACTTGAGAAAGCTTCTAAAACCCAGAATTACTCTTCATCTTCAACCACATATGAGTCACCTAAAATAATTATGTGAAAGGACGATATTAACGAATTATCGTTATATAAAATATTAGACGGAAATTAATTTAATTATATTTTAAATAAACCAAACTAACGTCAAAACAATTTATAGATACGGCCCAAACTCGCGACTTAGCCAGGCCACTGCCTAGGCCACGGCCAGGCCACAACCAGGCCACAGCTAGGCCACGGCCAGCTGCTGCTAGGCTACAACAGGCCACGACCAGGCTGCAGTAGGCCACTCCCTACTGTCCAGCCGTCTTAGGACGGTTTCCTAGGCCAAACCACGACGGATATCACCCAAACAAAAGACCCAAACCCAACATGTACATGTACTTGAGACGTTAGCAAAGAGGTTGGTTCAATTTAGCATAAAGAAGCCCGTCAAAACAACCCGTCAAAACAGCCCAACAAAACCCAGTTTTCATGGTTCAAAAAGCTCATTTGTGACCGTCTTAAGACGAAATTTTAAGCATGAAGAGAAAAGAATTTTTCACATAAAACCAACCCATTACATACATGGATATTCACATGAGACGGAAATTAACTATTTGGTTCAAATCATCCGTGGAATCGACCCCAAAACAGCCTCCAAAAATCATCCATTAAATATTTTACACCAAAAGCTGTGATTAACAATTCTACGCCAATTCTTATTCACCTAGCAGGCAACCACGTCACTTGTTGTCTTAAATTTCCTCAACCATGATTTCTTTATAATCACAGCATCCAAACTAATCGACTATACAAACTACCTCCAACTTAATTGAACTGATATCCCATCTCAATTTCAATATCGATATTGTCAAATATTCCATTAAAGGAATTGCTCAACATTTAGAGTATAACTCCAAGCTACTCACCCACGGGTCAAGGTCAAAGAAACAACGATAGAAATACGGGAACCATAATCATAATCTTAAAGCCATTAATTAAAACGTACAGCACGATACCAGTCGAATGCTAATAGTTGCCTGTCAACAATTATGACAATATACCATCCGAATATTACGCACATCTCACATACCAATCAAATTCTCTCTGCCATGGACAAAGTGTAGCAAAGAGTACTCCAATATGCTTATTCACACTACCTTTCGACAAACACAAATTTAACAATTGAATTAATCATCCTTCATTAACTAAACCAAACTTTCATACTCTCAACCCATCTAAGACATCAGTTCCTATCCCAGAAGGCAATAAAAGAAATAGAAAACATAAATTTACTAGTAACTATAATATTATACAACTTCAATTAATCACTTTATCACCCAATAACAAATAATTGCACATATACATACAACCCCGAACAATAATATTAATAATAGGATCGGTAGAATCGTGTTACCTTAAACGCCCCTTATTCTTCGAATAAATGGTCCACAAGGCACGAGCCTCACCCCGGGTCTTCGAATCCTTCATAAAAGGGCAAGAAAACGGAATAAAGAAGCTAAAAGACGACACTTTTATAAGACGGCGAAAGACGAAACCACTACAAAAAGGAGACTTTCTTACCTTAAAAGAACGAGGAAGGAATAAGGAAGCTAAAGGTGCAAAAATTATTAAATTTGGTTGAGAAATGGGACGGGATCTGAGGTTGAGGGTGACGAAATGGTGCTTTGGTCCATTTTTGTGTTGTTGTAGGGATGTTGTTGTTGCTGACTTCGAATGAAGAAGAAGAAAATGGGAAAAATTAAGGGGGTGGGGACGGTACATCAACAACAACAACAATAATAATAATAATAATAATAATAATAATAATAATAATAATAATAATAATAATAATAATAATAATAATAATAATAATAATGAGACACCAGCTAGCTTGCTAGCTTCTAATTATACGTACGTTTCTTCATCGTTAAGTAATTTCGTTCGTTTTTAAAACCGCCTCGAGTTAATAAAATCGGTTTTTAGTAAAAGTTTCAGTAATAAAACGGAATTAATAATAAATAAATTTAATGAGTGAAAATAAACTAAACTCAGCTAGTTAACGGAAATAATACGATATCAGCTTGAATCGGAATTATTAGCGATTTTTACGAAACTAACGGATATTAATAAAAATTGCTATTTTAGTGAAATAAGCTCAAAATAGCTAATTGGACGGTTTTGTTCCCAAAATCCATCTCGGGTTCACTTAAAACAACTTTCATAAGGACTCGTAAAGAAACGGAAATTATTAAATAAATAAACCCGAACTAACTTCAATAAATTCGAACTAACTTTAAATAAACTTATTAATGATTATTAAAATTAACGTATCGAATTATGATGAAATTAATTAATTAGCTAAGCATATATATATAAATCGTTAAAAGATGTAATTAATTTCAAAATAGCAATTAAAAGAATTTTATCCAACTTAATAAAATACGGGGTGTTACAATCACCCCATCTTTTAAAAAGTTTCGTCCTCGAAACTTGAAAGTAGAAATGGAAGGTTATGAAAATAAAACTGGAATTGAGTTCGGTAACTAAAACATTTTAAAGGTTATTTATCGTAAGAATCAAAATTTTTTTCAAGAACTTCAACTAAAATTTTTCCGACAGAACCAGACTCTCATCAGAGGAACGGAAGTGTTCTCGTTACGTATTCAAGAACATCTCATTCCAAATCAAAGATAAGGTCAAAAGGCAAATCATTTGTATAAATCAAAAATCAAAATACTTTCAAAAACATTAATGAAGAGTTTTCAAAAATATAAGTCTCATTCATGGAACGGAATTGCTCTTGTCGTGCACACAAGAACGCTAACTTTCCAAGTCAGAGACAGATTTAAACAAAAACTATTCGCCGACAAGCGTAGAACAAGTTATCAAACGTTTCCAATAACTAGTTCTAACATCCGATCAACGTTAAAATCAAAATAAGAGAAAGGTAATCTACTCAAATTTTCTTTTGCAAAAAGCCAAAATAGAAATAGAGATTTCACTTTTAAACTTAAAAAGGAGTCAAGTGAAAAATATGATATCAAACTTTGTCAAAGAAATCATAGATAGGTCAAAATTAACAGAAATTGGGTAAAACTTAAAGAAATATCAGGTTTAGCAATTAAAATCATGATAAATGAGTTTATACTCAAGGAGTGAATAGGGAACTAAGTCAAATTTTCATTTTCAAATCTTTAAAAATAGGTTAGGTTTGCATAAGTGACATAAACTTTTAAGAATGAAACGAAACTGGTAGCTTGAAAGTTTAGAAGTTGTACAAAAAGGAAAGTAACTTAGATAGCATAAAAAAAAACAAAGTATGTTAAGAGAGCTCAAACTTAAGCAACAAGAGAGCTATAATGACTTTCATAGGGTAAAAATTGAAGTCAAAATTACAAGGATGTCAAAGATAGAGTTTCACAAGATACGAATGTCAAACTTAAAGGAGGAGCAAGATGAAGCGAGGAAATGAGGTATGAACGGTAACGCTTATGATCAAGGAGAAAGGGAAATTAGACAACAAGGAAATAACGAGTAAACTTTTATACTTAAGAATCAAATCCAACCAAGGTTAACACCCCACAAAAGAAAGAGAACTATCTAAAAGGCGTTATGGGAGGATTAGCAAGGGTGAAAGGACAAGTTGGGAGGATACAAATGTAACTTCCTAGGAAGAAGAATAAAGAGTTTAGAAGAAGGATAGGCACCAAGAGATTAAGAATAAGGCGAGATACAAAAAGAACGAGAAACATCTTCAAGGAAGTAGAAGCATTCTTCAAAGGTTGAACAAATCTTCAATCCTCAGCAAAAGGCACTAAATCTTGATCTTCGTAAAATATAAGTGTCCTTTCAATGGAACGGAGATACTCTTGGCGATCACTCAAGAACATCAATATTCCAATTCAAAGACATAAAAATACATTTTTACACCAACAAATGATAAAACTAATTATCAGACGTCTCCAATAACAAGCTTTAACACTAATTGACGTTAAAACCAGTGAAAAACATTAAAATATTTTCAAAACCTTTAGTTCAAAAATTTTTATAATAAGGGTAATAACTCCATTAGCTAAACATAAGCTCACGGTCATTGATCCAAGAACGCAACAATTATTAAATGACAATCAACAAACAGGTTAGTACCTAACAAAGAGCAAACACAAAGAGACTACAACATAAGATCCTAAATCTACCCATCCTACCCGTCTCTCAAGTTTATTATTTCAAGGTCAAGTTATTTATATTGGAGTGCACAAACGTGCGTCGGGAGCAAATATGCTCTGATACCAACTGTGACACCCTCATATATTGCGGAAAAGTAAACACGTAATTCTACAGAAAAACTGATAGGATATGTTTGTAATAGGTTCAATTGGGTAAAACCTGTAATTTTTAAAACCTGAACCTGTTATAAAGATATCCAAATTGGAAGGTGTCAAACATACAAGGTCTAACTAGAAGTTTCATAACCTAACCATCGCTAAAGTCGCGAATAGCAAAATATACAACCAAATGTAAAGAGGGAGACATATGTCCCTAAAATGTATGTGACATAAAAAGGGTTTAAGGGTCACAATGAAATAAAACCAGTCTAGGTCCCAAGGTTACTTTGCTCGCTAGCTCGTCCATGTACCCCATATATGCATCACCTACCTGTCATTCGCATTTTATACAAATACGAAAGCCACAGTCAGTGGGGAGTAACTCCGAGTTCTCCCAGCCACGAAATGTCATAATTAATATAACATGTAATGAAACATGTAAATAACATGATAAGTAATTCAAATATCAAGTATTCTAACATTTGAGCCCTAAACTGACCAAACTAAACTAACATGTGAAACATATAACAAGCAGTAATCCAAACTTTATCAATTGTAACCGGCTTACATCTCACCTATTACAATTCATAAAATCACCATACAAGAAAGGGCAATATATCAAAGACAGGCATAAGTTCTTAGTACGGTCAATAGTCACTCTGTAACTCGAGTCTATACCACGAGGTAGGGAAGGTAATAGAACCGGTATCTTGGCTCGGCGGTTAATATTAATAAAACATGGCCAAGACACAACACAACCCTAGCCTAAAATCTAAGCAGACCTAGACATGCGGATACACACCACCGCACCCAAGACCCACAATTTTTCTAAAACAAAGTGAGTACCCTAAGGAGTCCACCAAAGGGTTGGCTAGTACTTAAGCTGACCACTTACTATCAAAATAAGTAACGAGGTCATGCCCCAACTTGGATATAAATCCACTAGTCAGGAACACAAAGGCTATCAAGCAGTGAACATATACTCGTCAAAGACTATAAAGACCTATCTATGATGAAGGCCGAAATACTCACCTAGGACCTAGTCCCAGCTAGTCCCAGCTTGAATACTTTAGCCCACACCACACAAGACAAGTAAGACACCCACTTAACCATAAGAGGGCAAAGAGTTCAACTTACCAACATAAATGCTAACATTCTATCATGAGAAAGGCTATATAAATGTCTATTCAGCAGACAATCCAACAATATCCTCAATATCAATAATAATCCAAATTCCAGCTAACCGTTAATCTCATAATTCATGAGAACAAGCTAAAATGGCAACAAGACAAGAAGACTGAAGTATAAGGCAACCAATTCATCCAACAACCAACATGTGAAATGATAATTACAAATATCAAGGCATAACATAAAATTTCCAATAACAACCAATCTCATCTCAAAGACAAACCCTCGACCCGAGTCCCGCGACGGGTCATCGGTCAAATCGAGGCTGACTGGTTTAAACCTAGTTTGACCAAACTCGTTCGGTCAACTGCCCACTCGTAGTCTTGGCCTACTTTGGCCCAAATTACAAATTTTATCGCTATATTATTCTCATGCTATTTCCAATTTCTATCATGTGAAAAATGAAAGTAAAACATTATCAATCACCTAAACACTTAACAAACAACAAGCACCACATTTACTACTAATGTGACATTAATTCGTCGAGTAACTCGGAATAGTTACCTTAAGCTAGCAAAGAGACAAGCAATAAACTTGAGAAAGCTTCTAAAACCCAGAATTACTCTTCATCTTCAACCACATATGAGTCACCTAAAATAATTATGTGAAAGGACGATATTAACGAATTATCGTTATATAAAATATTAGACGGAAATTAATTTAATTATATTTTAAATAAACCAAACTAGCGTCAAAACAATTTATAGATACGGCCCAAACTCGCGACTTAGCCAGGCCACTGCCTAGGCCACGGCCAGGCCACAACCAGCCACGGCTAGGCCACGGCCACCGTGGCCGCTAGGCTACAACAAGGCCACGACCAGCCGCAGGGCCACTCCCTACTGTCCAGCCATCTTAGGACGGTTTCCTAGGCCAAACCACGACGGATATCACCCAAACAAAAGACCCAAACCCAACATGTACATGTACTTGAGACGTTAGCAAAGAGGTTGGTTCAATTTAGCATAAAGAAGCCCGTCAAAACAACCCGTCAAAACAGCCCAACAAAACCCAGTTTTCATGGTTCAAAAAGCTCATTTGTGACCGTCTTAAGACGAAATTTTAAGCATGAAGAGAAAAGAATTTTTCACATAAAACCAACCCATTACATACATGGATATTCACATGAGACGGAAATTAACTATTTGGTTCAAATCATCCGTGGAATCGACCCCAAAACAGCCCCCAAAAATCATCCATTAAATATTTTACACCAAAAGCTGTGATTAACAATTCTACGCCAATTCTTATTCACCTAGCAGGCAACCACGTCACTTGTTGTCTTAAATTTCCTCAACCATGATTTCTTTATAATCACAGCATCCAAACTAATCGACTATACAAACTACCTCCAACTTAATTGAACTGATATCCCATCTCAATTTCAATATCGATATTGTCAAATATTCCATTAAAGGAATTGCTCAACATTTAGAGTATAACTCCAAGCTACTCACCCACGGGTCAAGGTCAAAGAAACAACGATAGAAATACGGGAACCATAATCATAATCTTAAAGCCATTAATTAAAACGTACAGCACGATACCAGTCGAATGCTAATAGTTGCCTGTCAACAATTATGACAATATACCATCCGAATAGCACATCTCACATACCAATCAAATTCTCTCTGCCATGGACAAAGTGTAGCAAAGAGTACTCCAATATGCTTATTCACACTACCTTTCGACAAACACAAATTTAACAATTGAATTAATCATCCTTCATTAACTAAACCAAACTTTCATACTCTCAACCCATCTAAGACATCAGTTCCTATCCCAGAAGGCAATAAAAGAAATAGAAAACATAAATTTACTAGTAACTATAATATTATACAACTTCAATTAATCACTTTATCACCCAATAACAAATAATTGCACATATACATACAACCCCGAACAATAATATTAATAATAGGATCGGTAGAATCGTGTTACCTTAAACGCCCCTTATTCTTCGAATAAATGGTCCACAAGGCACGAGCCTCACCCCGGGTCTTCGAATCCTTCATAAAAGGGCAAGAAAACGGAATAAAGAAGCTAAAAGACGACACTTTTATAAGACGGCAAAAGACGAAACCACTACAAAAAGGAGACTTTCTTACCTTAAAAGAACGAGGAAGGAATGAGGAAGCTAAAGGTGTAAAAATTATTAAATTTGGTTGAGAAATGGGACGGGATCTGAGGTTGAGGGTGACGAAATGGTGCTTTGGTCCATTTTTGTGTTGTTGTAGGGATGTTGTTGTTGCTGACTTCGAATGAAGAAGAAGAAAATGGGAAAAATTAAGGGGGTGGGGACGGTACATCAACAACAACAACAATAATAATAATAATAATAATAATAATAATAATAATAATAATAATAATAATGAGACACCAGCTAGCTTGCTAGCTTCTAATTATACGTACGTTTATTCATCGTTAAGTAATTTCGTTCGTTTTTAAAACCGCCTCGAGTTAATAAAATCGGTTTTTAGTAAAAGTTTCAGTAATAAAACGGAATTAATAATAAATAAATTTAATGAGTGAAAATAAACTAAACTCAGCTAGTTAACGGAAATAATACGATATCAGCTTGAATCGGAATTATTAGCGATTTTTACGAAACTAACGGATATTAATAAAAATTGCTATTTTAGTGAAATAAGCTCAAAATAGCTAATTGGACGGTTTTGTTCCCAAAATCCATCTCGGGTTCACTTAAAACAACTTTCATAAGAACTCGTAAAGAAACGGAAATTATTAAATAAATAAACCCGAACTAACTTCAATAAATTCGAACTAACTTTAAATAAACTTATTAATGATTATTAAAATTAACGTATCGAATTATGATGAAATTAATTAATTAGCTAAGCATATATATAAATCGTTAAAAGATGTAATTAATTTCAAAATAGCAATTAAAAGAATTTTATCCAACTTAATAAAATACGGGGTGTTACATAAAGGCTACCTTTTGTATTTTAAATTTGTATTTTTAGTACCTATTATAACTTTCCGGCTAAAAAAAGTCAATACTCAGGCATTGACTTAGTTAACACGTGAGATCTTATGTTTATGTTCTTCTTTTCTTATATCCCTTCTTCCTCTGTTTTTCTGCCTTCTATTTCCCCTCTTTTTTACCTTCATGTTTCTCCTATTTCATTTCCCTTCCTTCTCTTTAATTATATTCTCTCTACTTCCATTTTCTAATGTCAAATGGTTTTCCAACATGAGCAACAAAGCTTACTCAAGGATGGAATGCTATTGTGGCTCTCTAACTGCCATCCCAACTTCTTAGACGCATCTCAATCCAGGAAGACGATTTGCCGCTTGTCCTAACTATGACCATGATTCACAATCTCATAATTGCAGTTTTTTCTCCTGGGTGGGTAAAGATATGACTATTTGACAAAGAAAGATAATTAACAACTTATTGAGTGAGAATAGTACTCTAAAAAAATGACATGAATGACATGGTTAAAAATAGGAAAGCGTTTAAGGAGATTTTTGAAGGGTCGAATCCAAGTACAATGGCGTTGTTAAAGATTTTGAAGATATCGAAGAAGGAGATGTAGAAGTACAAATTACTTATTGTTAAAAATAGGGTTTTTTTGTTAAAAATTAATATCTGTCAAATGCTAGAAGTAAACTCGAGCAGCTGGGAATGTGGATGATGATGATCAACACAAATGCAATGACTTGATGATTGATTAACAAAGGTTTTTACTTGTTTTGTCGAGAGAGAGGTAAGATGAGAGAAGTGTAAAAGTTTGAGTAGGCACTAAAAAGTGAGAATGAAAAGGAGTTGATTAAGGTTAAAAGGTAAAAAATTTAAAAGAAACACAAAATTCTCACGTGTGGACTAAGTCAATGCCTGAAATTTGACTTTTTGGCCGGAAAGTTAGAATAGGTACTAAAAATACAAATCAAAAATATAAAAGGTAGCATTTGACAAAAAAAAATAAAGTAAGGTCAACGACCCCTAAATATAAGGTAGTTTTTGACAAAAAAACTCTATATTTGTGTTATATATACAAATGGTATGACATGTAATCGGTCTTAAGTTTTAGAGTTGAGACGAATAATGCCATCCTCTTAAATACTCCCTCCTATTCATTCATTTTGTCCCTCTTTCCTTATCAAAGCTAGTCGGATTTTTGTCCCTCTTTCCTTTTTCGGTAACTTTTGTGTGGTCCAAATTTGATTACATGTGGGGTAGAGTGGAATAGAGTGTTTTGTGTGGTCCAAAATCATTTTCTTAATTCTTGTGCAAAATAGAAGGGGGACAAAATGAATGAATAGGAGGGAGTAAGAATTTGTGTTCAAATAAACAAGTTAGAACTTCTTCACCAAAAAAAAAAAAAAAAAAAAAATTGACCTTTGTGTCTCACCTTTGAGTCCTCTACTAAACCCCCTGACTCAGCGGTTGCCAACACTTTAATGGCGGAAACATTTAGGCGAATGTTTCCGGTGGCTTTGTCGCCGGAAGAAGAGCGCTTGAAAATCAGAGACATTTCGTTGGCCGTCGAATCTCAAAGCAAAGAAGGCGACACTTTCTACCTCATCACTCAACGGTCATTATTTTCTCTTCCCTTCTTTTTCGTTTTTTCTGATTATATCTCACTTTTTCATCTCATTTTGTTGATATATCATCTCAGTTTAGACCCAATTCTGCCTATTCATTTTAGCCGTTGATTTTGTTTACTAGAGATAAATTGTTTCAGATATATATCTTGTTTAAAATGCAGAAGCTTGGGTTAGATACTTAGATATGATAGGTAATGATTTTCTACCTCGTTGGAAAATTACCTGCTTTCGTTTCAGAAACGATGTTTTCTAGGGTTTTTGGTCAAAATGATGAAACCGGACTTAGTTGTGACTGAAATTTGAAGACAATGCACATAGTTGCTCGTCTCGTGAAAAAAAAAAAAAAACCTTTCTGATTGGGGCTAGGGTTGTCATAACTTAAATACACAGTTAAACATTCTATTCATTAGCAAATGTAGTAGAGAAGTGCTAGGCATATTTATGAATCTGGAATAGCCATTCTCGCCTTTTGTCTTACAACAAACTTGGCGTTCTCCAAATACTAAGCTTACCTATTTACATAGCCATAATTGCTAGAACAACAACAAGAAAAAGTACTAAACACACTTGACACGATCCTCTAGCTCCTGATCTCCCCGATGATCACCTAAACGTCTTTTCACTTTGTCTTGGACCATTATTGTACATGTAGTCATAGTCAAGTGGGTTCTCGCGGATGCAATTGGGCCATTGGGCACATCCTCCTGACGCGACTCGCTAAAGTTTGGAGACCTTCTCTAGGTCTGTAAACCCTCGTAGACTTTTGTTCCGTCTCCTGGGCCACACAACAACTTAGCCGAAGGATGTGCATCATTCTCGGTTCCACCGGAACAAAACAAGTTGAACACCGAGGCAGGTTCCCCTCCCCCTCGGTCTCGAAACGCATGCACCGTGGCACCTCCCTCTTCATAATCCTGAAATTCAATCGTGAGATGCTTACATAGCGGACATTTAAGGGACCCTCCCATCATGGTCCATCTCCATAATTGGGATCTCAAACAGTCAAACAACCCATGAGCACCATCGGTCGGGCATGTGGCTTTTGTAGTGTGAATGTACGCTTTAGATCCTAACTTGAAGTCCTCCATATTTAGAAGTTGATCTCCCTGACCACTTCTGCATAGACGCCCACCAGCTTGCCCCACTCTTGGTTTTTGCACCTATTCCAATCGATTTGCCTTTTTCCAAATGACAGGATCTTTCCAACTTACAATCTGGGTTGCCATCATGGCACGAGCTTGCTTCCCATTCACAACTATTATACATGAGCCCTGTTGAGCCACTCGCGATGGGGTCATCGACTGATCCTATAGATTGCACCTATTCTCGAGGTACTCGTAAAAGTCGTAATCAACTGGGTCCTCTTCATACTCATGGTAATACTCAGCCAGCTCTCCATCCATGCTCTCAACTACCACCTTCAACTTCTCTTTAGCATTGAAATGAGTTTTGTTGGGGTCTAGGCCATTTGGGGGGGGACCTCTAACACAGCACGTAAATGGCTTCTTTGTTGCAGATGCTCATGACTTCCCGAGCCACCCGTCTTGGATTAGGAACTTATGGGCGAGTTCACGTGACTCCTCGATAGAACTGGATCAACTGCCCCCCATCCGAAATCGAACTAGTTTGCGGCCCCTTCTCATTAGGATCACTCTAATAAACACCAACCCCCCGTGATCATAGGGCGTTCCTCCTAGTTTACCACGCTCCACGTGGTAGTCGGCAAGTTGTCGGATCGAGTCAGTGTGCTTCACACTTTCACACCCTTCGACTTCCGCTCAGCAACAACATCCGTGTTCTCGGGGTCGAACAGATCCCTTAGAACCCTCTTGACGTTGGCCCACGATGCTATTATGATTGTGTCCGCTTCAATTTCTGCGTACTTGGTTAGCCATCAACAACTTAACATACCCAATGAAGTACATGCTCTTAAACGTCTCCTTGTGCTTACTTACCCGGAAGTTCAAGTTCTAGACCTCTTTTGAATCCCTTGACCCATCTAGGTACGAGGTTGAGGTGCTGTCACCTTGCGGACCCTCAAAGATTTTTCCTTTTTTCCTTTTACCGTCAGTGCGAAGTGTTTTCGAGCTTCTCAATTTTTCGATGGAGGCGACTATGCGTTTCTCTTGCTCTAGGGAATCCAATCACCAACTGCTTGAATCTTGGCTCGCGGTCTTAGAGGCTCATTACCGTCTCTTCCACCTTTTTGAGGCCCTCACCCATTTGGAAAACCTTACCCAGGCTCGTATTTTCTCATCCTTAGAGGAATACCCCTTTACTGGGCATGGAAACACGTGTTCTTTAGGTTATTGTATAGATGGTGTGATGGTTTCAAGTGTTGTCCTTTGAGAAATACCCCTTTACTGGCATTAGACGCTTCATGGTAGCCTGGAGGCATGATCATTTCTTTGTCTTCTTTTCTACATAGAGGAAACTCCCTTTGTGTCTTTATATTATTGGTTTATGTTGATCAATGAGCGATAAAATTCATTTATGTAGATGGCTTAAAAATTATAGAATAGAATTACTGTTAAGGACGAGTCGTATGAAAGAACCTGTGGAAAGCTGTGTATTGGAAGAGACTATTAGTTGCTACTTCAAGGAAAAAGTGATACCCAATGTCACCATTAAAACGTCACAAACTTATTTACACTTTCTCTGCGAAACAGGGAGGGGATGATAGTTTTATTGAATTTAAATGGCATGCGAAGCAGAGAGGAGGATGTTCGTTTAATTGATTTTAATTGGCATGGTCATTTAGTACCCCACTCAAAGGCCTATTACAAAGCAATTGGAATCGGACTTTACTAGGTTTAACAACTAGTCTAAGATACCAGTTTTGGTTTATTAGGACCTGATTGGTAATGTTTTGTCCTTCTCTTGTTTATCACAGATGGTGGCAGAACTGGCTTGACTATGTATACCAAGAGCAAACGCCAGTTGTGAGTGATGGACATAGCATAGATTCTGCTGTTGCATGTAATTCGAAGAGACCGCCAAATATCGATAATAAGAATCTGATATATGATGCTGCATCTGTGGACTGTAGTGCATCTGAGCTCCACGATACTTTGGTGGAAGGTCGTGATTATGTGTTATTGCCTGAAGAAGTTTGGATGCAGTTGCACTCTTGGTAAGTTGCTAGTCACAAGCATTTAAAACTGTTCTACTAATAACTTGGGAACCTTCTAAGTGCCCTTGCTATTTTTTTATTTATGTCTATACTGATACATCAATTTAAATTTAAAAGAAGACCGCAACATCGGGATTAGACCTTCACCATACTAAAATGGTTTTAGAATTACATTATGATTTAGCAGTGGGATCAGTTGTTTATTGATGTATCTTTTATTTTTCACTTTCAAGGCCAGTTTATCTAAATAGACTTTTTGCTCTATCCTTGACAAGCAACAAAATTTTTAGTAGCACAAATTATAGTGTAAGACGGTCTCACATGTGAGACGGTCCACTTTTGTTCATTTATTGCTAATAAATAGGTTATCTTTTTGCATAATGGGACCGTCTCACAGTGTGAGACCGTCTTATGCAATTACTACTGTTTTAGTAGTAAGGAACGAATGAGAGTTTCATAGTCAATGGTAAGAAGCGACAATTACGATAAATAAAACAGTTTTAGCACATTATTCTGTCATTATATTTCCAAATGTTTATCAAAATATCTTGCTTAATCAGTTTTGTCAAATTTGTTTGAAAAAGGGAATTAGCAATAGTATGGTTCTAGGCCTAGTGTAGCTGTCCAAACTCCAAATTAAAACGACGGAGCTATTAATGATTGTAAATTTCTTTTCACATTTTCAGTGTACTTAAGCTTGCCAATATGTACAAATAATTATTGTTAGTCATGTAAATCTTTTATTGGCTTTTTGCTTGAGCGAAGGATGCAGCCTGTTGAGAAAGATCTCTCCGCATATTTTTCTGAAATTTTGTTAGTCATGTAAAAGGGAAGAGGAACATGATAAAAAAATTAATCTAAACTTAAAGCTATGAAAGTCTTAAAGCAAGAAAACTTATTATTCTTTGCCTCCATAGTTATTAACATCAGAAATAAAATAAATAAATGTACAATAGTAATTATGATAGTAAAAAAGTAGGTAGAATCAAACTCCATTGTCTACACTTATGCCTCCATATTGTCCTCTCCAGCGCCATATATTCTCCAATTCCTCGGAACCTTTATCTATGTTTTATTAGGTTTTCCTTTATTTATGTTTCATTACGTCTTCCTCCATCCCTTGCAATCTTATGCATCCCTGAATTATTTAGCCTCATATTGTCCTAACCTTTTAATTTCCGAGTCAATCCTTCTTTGTATGGTTACACAACCATCGTAGCATACATATCTTTTGCCACATTCATCTTTTGAACGTGACATTATTTTACAGCCCAACACTTGGGGCTGTATAATGATGAAGGTCTAATTGTCATGTGGTTGAAATTAGGCTTTAGTCTATGAGGCATGTCTTGCTAGTAAGTCTTTTACCATTGTGGTACCAACCTGACTAATGGTTACTCACAAGTGTTCTAGTGACAAAGTCCTGATGAAGAACATGTAAGCAATTCTTAGAGAGGGCTTTCAATTTGTTTTTCTTGTTCTCTGGCTGTAGGTATGGAGGTGGCCCAACACTGGCAAGGAAAGTAATCAATTCTGGTCTCAGCCAAATGGAATTGACCATAGAAGTCTATCCTCTGCGTCTTCAGCTACTTCTAATGCCTAAAGGTGATCGTTTTACCGTAAGAATAAGCAAAAAGGTAAACTTTGCTAATGTGTTACATTGTTTTTATCTTCAGATAAAGCCAACAATTACATTACCTGTCATCTCTTCCACCCAAAATGACATACATTGCCTGTTTTTTTGATAATTCTATCATTTTGACGGCCAGGAAACGATCAGGGAGCTTCACAGGCGTGTCCGTGAGATTTTCGACCTCCACTCTGAGCAAGTACTGTTTATATCCCCTCCTTTTCTGAATTACTGTTCACTTCACATTCCCTTTGGTGCTTAGTTTAAAGAGAAATTGTACGCTAGAGGTTAGGGGGCCTCTAGAGCCTAAAGTATATGATTTATTCACGTTACTGATAAGCCACTTGATATTCTATTTCAGATACGTGTTTATGACTTTTATGGGCAGAAGAAACATGTGTTGCCTAATGACAATGACAAAACTCTTGATGATGCTAATATTCAGATGGATCAAGAAGTGGGTAATCTCTTTGTGATGCTCAAATTTCCTAGTCCGTATAGCCATGAAAGTTCATCATATTATACTTGGTATTACAGTTATCTGCCAACTTTTTCGCATTAATTTTGGGAATGTTCCCTGTGCTTGTCTCCTTGTTGTTTCACAGATTTTGGTTGAGGTTATTAATAATACTGCAAATGCTGCGAGGCAGAATGATCCTTCTGGGAAACAATCAACCTCTTTTCTTCTAGAGCCATCCAAGTCTGGCTTATCTATTGCTGGAGGTTTGTCTGCGACCAAAGGCGTATTTAGAAATGGCAATTTGGAGATGTCGCAAAGTCAGGGTCTGACATCTCCGTTGCAGGAATCGAACAGTGTGCGAGAGACGAGTGGTGTTACCACAAGAGGTGTTGCTATGGGTCTTACTGGGCTTCTAAATCTTGGGAATACTTGCTTTATGAATAGTGCCATACAGTGCCTTGTTCATACACCCGAGTTTGCTAACTACTTTCGGGAAGATTACAGTGGTGAAATTAACTGGCAGAACCCTATGGGCATGGTGGTAAGTGTTTTACTCTTGTTGTATTCAGTTTCTCTTTTTGCATTTCTGTTTGACCATTATACCCTATTCCTTCTAATGAGCTGTTATACGCTGCTTGGAGCAGTGTTTTTGATTGGCTATTATCCCATGCTATGTGGTTCAGACTCTTCATTTTATCTGAAGGTACTCGTGTCGGCACTTGAAACTTTAGTTTAAACAAATCGTGACTTTTTTTCCCTTCACAGAACAATTATTGAGTCTGATACACAAATAGCTGTGTGAGATTGTGTCTGATACTTGTAATCTAGTCCAATCGAAATTGAATACCTCGTTTTAGTTATTTGATTTATGTCATATTGTTCCTCTCCATATGGCTTTTTTTTTTCTTTTTCCAGCTCTCTTCAAATTTCCCTTTTTATAGTAAAATTTTTTGACTCTCTCTCTCTCTCTCTCTCTCTATAATATTATCCTATGATGCTCGGCCTCGAGTACGAGGATCTGACACGGGTACAGATCCAAGTGTCAGATTCTTAAAATTTCAAATGCTAGGACCCGGGGACTCCTGAGGGCCCCCCAAAACCGTAAAGATAACTCCTAGGGTTCTTAATATGAATATTGATATTAGTGTTACCAGGAAAGTGATAGACACGAGAATAGAAAAAGCGAATAAGATAGATGAGACTATGAGAGAAGTTAAGAGTTCACCAAGGATTTATGGACCATAGCAGTACAGTACACTATATTACTGTTACAGAATGAAGCACCCGCTAAAACATAATTCTGCTGCCCACTAAAACCTCAGCTACACTTCTACTTCATCCTCTTCTATGGTCCTGTTCTTTTGGACTTAATTTTGCTGAACTTTTCTGAACGAACTTATAAGATCAGAACTTTTCGGAATTGAACTTGATTTGAATTGAACGTATAGCAGCCGAACTTTTCTGTAATTATTGGATCTGAACTTTTCTGAATTGAACTTATTGGATCTTAACTTTTCTGAACTGAACATATAAATTTGAACTTTTCTAAACTGAACTTATAAGATCTGAACTTTAACTTAATTTAATAATTGTTATTATCATCTTTACGTAATAATAATAGACCAAACCCATTCACTTTTTCGCATCTGTATTTGCTAAGTGTTTAAACACGTGCTTTAAGACTTGTGAGGGATCAGCTTTTTCTTATTTGCAAAGTTTTAGGGAAGCAACAAATTTATGTTTGCATTGTGGTGTAAGACTTTTGAGGAATTTAACTTTGTACTTGCCAAGTGCCTAAACACTATCGTTTCATTCATCTTGCTGATTGAACCCAACAATCATCAAAACCCAACAACTATAATGTACGTAGCGAATAATTAACGTGAGGTTATTTTTTTTTAAAGAATAGTGTATGTAGCGAACAATTAATGTCTGATTTTTTTTGCATCGGTTTTTAAAGAATAATGTATAAATTAACTTAAAGTTCCCGAATTATTCTAAACTTAACTTTTAGGATCTGAATTGAACTTATAGGAGTTGGACTTTACTGAACTTAACGAAGAACTTTTATGAACTGAACAAAGATGTTGACAATGAGAATGAGGTATAAAATTTAGTCATAGTGGATTGAAAGTGAGAGGAGAAAAAAAGAGGCGAGAGCTCATATGTTTAAAGTTGACTTTAAACTGTGTTACTCGGACATGTGTCAGAGTGTTGACACTACTTTGCGTATTGAATTCCCCATTTTTAGCGAATTGCGGATTCGAATTATGCGTATTATGAATTCGGTAACCCTCAAAGAAAGACCAAACCCTGTCAACTTGCCTTTTTCATAAAAATGAAAGGACAATGCCGACATGCCTTCGCGGTAGAGAAACAAAAGAAGTATCAAACAACTTAGTTTATTTTCGCAGTACGCATTTTACCCAACTTAGAATGCAGTATTTTGGCTCCAAATTTTCCATTTGTATACCCATAACTAAAAAGAACTCCAAACCCAATCGTCCTATTTTCTAATTACACAACCTCTAAAATTAATCAATTTCTTCAATTATGGATCATAATTTAATCGTAGAATGTATTTGATTCATTAGTTGCAAATTACTAATCAATTTAATGAATTCCTCTGTGTTTTTTAAGATTTGTTTAATTTTTTTAGGGTTTTGTGTTTAAGGTTAGATATTGGTTGTGTGGCGGACTTGTGGCAGGGTGGACGGCGGCGGGAAGGACAACTCATATGTGACCGGCATACTTAGTGGTGGAGAGCGGCAGACGTGCATTTGATGTGGTGAGGGAGTGATGCGCGCGTTTGCCGGTCGAAGATAGTTGATTCGGCAGTTGGGGATTGGTATATTTGGGATCGATGGCGGGGGTAGGGGTTTGAAGTTGACAGTGGGGGTGTGTGGGTGGTCGGCGGTGGGGCGGTGGTCGGAGATGTTGGGAAGGGTGGTTGATGATAGGATGATGGAGAGTTTCTGTACAATAATTTTTTTATTTTTCTTTGATGTAATACAATAATATTAGAGAGATTGTCATAGCGAGTAGTGAGTGGGAGACGGCAATGGTGGTGATGGGCGGTGATTAAGAGGGGGCTGGTGGTTGGTTGTAGTGGTGGCACAATATTGTGGTGGGTGGTCGGCGGTGGGAGAGAGAGATAAGAGATGGGGAATTCAAGGGAGGAGAAACGAAAGGCAAAAAAATGAGTAGGGTAGTTTGGGAAAGACGTACTGCATTGAGTACGTTGAGTAAAAGATGGTACTGCAAAATCAATACCCTTAAATAATTAATTGTTTATTCTAAGTTTGAATTAATTTTCAGTCATTCTCAATAAACCTAACTCCCTTAGACATTGAAGGGGAAGGACCATCCTCTTAGCAGTCTCTCTCCTCTAAGAGGATGTCCTCTTTAACGTGGAACCAATGTTACATGTCCTCTTTGAAGGAGGAAGAGGAACACTTCCTCCATATGTAGAGGATGTGCAACATTGGCCCTTGTCCCCACTAGTCAACCATCATCTACCTTATGGAATGTAGTGGTTTTTTTTTTCTTTTTCTGTTTAGAAATAGTTGGGGGGAGGGGTTAGAGCCTTAGAGGGTCCTCTTTGATGTGGAAAAAATATAAGAGTAAAAATAAGAGGATGGAGATAAGGGAAAATGAGTGAGATGAAAGAGAAAATAAGGTGTCAAAATTAGGGAAGGAGAGAGAAGAAAAGAGAATGTCATCCTCTTGGACGTGGATGCTCTTAGTCCCTCAGTCCATCCCTAGCACAATACACTGCGAAAATGAAAATCCCCTTGTATCTCCATCTTCTTCCCACTGCAAAATTCATCATCCTAATTAATTTTTTAAAGCTTTAATTCATGACGGTTCCTCCTTACGCTCTAGTAAGATCTTTCTTTCATTGTGTAACATCGTATATTGGATCAGAACAACTAATTGTGCAAGATCTTTCACGGTTTCTGAATCAAGTGACGGCGTCGTGTCCTTCTCCGACGTGTCAGACACGTGTTACGTGTCAACTGTCATGTCAGACACTTAACTTTGATTTAACAATGCTGAGAGATTGTTTCCTGATTACCCATATTGGAAGAGGCTTCGAGAAATGTGCATCCACTACATTATAATTAAGAGAAACACAACCATTTAGTGGCTCATTTTGCTTTATTCCATGAAAAAATCCACCAAAGCAAAGAATAACAAAACTTTGGCTCTATTGGAAATGAAAATTATTAGTCTGTGAATATTATAATAAAAAAGATTAGTGGAGTAATGTGCAATATGCTGTGTAATTGAGCTTTGAAGCCCTTGAGGGTTTCTTGGTTTGAATTTCTTTCTGCATGTAGAGTTTAAACGTATGATTTCATTCCAGGGAGAGCTGGCTCTTGCATTTGGTGAACTGCTCAGAAAACTTTGGGCTCCAGGACGAGCACCTGTAGCTCCTCGCGCATTTAAAGCGAAGCTTTCCCGCTTTGCTCCCCAGTTCAGTGGATTTAATCAGCATGATTCACAGGTTTGTTTATATTACCGGTAATATTTGCCCGCCCTTGTCAAACTGGGTTGCTTATCGGTGTCATATTTCAGGAACTTCTAGCGTTTCTGCTGGATGGATTGCATGAAGATTTGAATCGTGTCAAAGATAAACCTTATGTGCAATCAAGAGATGCAGATGGCCGACCCGACGAAGAAGTTGCAGATGAGTATTGGGCAAATCATAAAGCTCGTAATGATTCTATAATTGTTGATGTTTGCCAGGTATTGTTCAGCACATTTCTACCACCACCACCACCACCACTACTACTACTACCACCACTACCACCACTACTAGTAGTAGTAGTAGTACCAGCAGCATGGGATAGTCTTTGTGGTAGCTTGATGTCTGAGTGTAGCTATTCATGAAAGTCACCTTTTTGAAAACTGTTCTAAACTACATACAACATATGGAAGGAAGATCTCTGTATTATAATAGCTTTCCTAACCTTTTGCTTGATGAACTATATAACAAATGTCTCTTTGGTCAACAGTTTGGTGGTGCCATTTGGTGGCTTATCTATTATAATATTTGAGCTGTGCTCTCTTCAGTAGTTCACTCCATCTACTAAAGTTGTGTAGCTTAATTTCAAAATAAGTAGAACCAGGAGTAGCCTCGCTTCTAGAAAAAGAGTAAGCTTGTTAATTGTGTTTCGTAATATGATCAATTGATGATTTGACCTTGAGCTCGTTTGTTTTAATACTAGTCTAGATCCTGTGCTAATGCACGGTATTTAGGTTATTTTTTTATAGAGATTTAGTTATTAAAGTTGGTATATCTATTGCGTGAAAATGTCTTACAATGTTTTCTCAAATAAAAAAACGTCTTACAATGTGAGACGGTCTTAACTCTCAATGTGTAAAAAAACAACTTTTTTATTAGTATAAAATAAACAATTTTTAATTTTTTCTATAAAAATGGTTCGTCTTGCCTTATCATTCGTGTTAAAAAAAATTATATTTCATTGCAATTTGTGATATCCAACTTTTATGCATAGGAGATAGGACTTTTAAAAAACCAACTTTTATATATAAGACCTTACAAAAACAAATTTGTCATTTTAAAGGTCATATATTTATTTTAATAGCACAAATAGTAAGATGGTCTTATACCGTGGGACGATCTTTTTCTGTAAAAAAAAATCATTTGCTGCTAATATATGACTATATGACCTGTCTTTTATACGACGGGACATTTTCATAATGTGAGACCGTCTTATACAATAGTTACTGGTTTAATAGAGAAATATCTGTCATATTCAACTTTTATGTATAGTAGAAAAAGATCCGTCATTTCTTGTGCAACAACATTCATCTCGGATACGTTTTAGTATAGAAAGCCTAAACATGTGGGGCCATAATGTTTTAGAATGATCATTTAATGAAGGCCCAATCCTTGCTAAGACAATTGACCGGGAAAACTCCCAGCTCACTTATTCTTTTAGTTATAGGGGGATTCGGTGCAATTCCTTCCGTGTAATATGGGAGGGTGAAATTTACGATTAGATTTGTTAATAATATCAATTTGTTTGCAAAATTTAATTGCTGTCAGATCTATAGTCTTGGTTCATTTTAACAAATACTCCGTATGTTATAACACCTTTCTCCGGAAAGCTGCCTTTACAATTGACTTCTTGTTAAATCGAATGAGCTCACTTCAGGTCTCATAATAATTTCTAACATCTTCTTTTGACAGGGCCAATACAAGTCAACTCTGGTCTGTCCTGTGTGCGCAAAGATTTCGGTCACATTTGATCCATTCATGTATCTTTCTTTACCCCTCCAGTCTACCATTACACGCACTTTGACTGTAACCATCTTCAGTAGCGATGGAAGTTTGCTGCCAAATGTATGCACTGTGACTGTTCCAAAGCAAGGTAGATGCAGGGACTTGATTCAGGCACTTAGTGGCGCTTGTTCCTTAAAGCCTAATGAGAAACTTTTACTGGCAGAGGTGACCACTTCACAATTCAATTCTATACGGGGCATGTCATTGAACCATTCACACTCATGTTTGCTAATCCATCAAATGTGCTTTGTATAGATACAAAACCATTTGATTCACCGTTTTTTGGAAGATCCGTTGACATCATTGTCAACCATTAAAGATGACGATCATCTTGCTGCGTATAAAATTCCCATGCCGGTGAAAGGAATAATATTTCTTCAGCTTATTCATCGTCGTGAAGAGAAGTATGTTATTCATCTACTATCGTCTTTATTGTTAATTGTCGTCATCAGTATTATCACTTGAACGATGTACATGTGTATGCTATTAATTTCATAGGTATTTTGCCATCGATCTTCCTTGTTTTATATGTAGTCTTTTTCCAGAATAATAGCGTCATAGCCAGCTATCATGAACTTTCAAATTCCTATTCCATGTACCTTTAGAAGGAGTATTTTGTAGTTTAAAAATGGAAAATGCTGGCTGACCAATTTAATAGACACTAGACAATGTATATAGTTTACTCTTTTTTCAACTGCTGACTGTTGTAAAAGCATTATTTTAATCGACTCCTATTATTTCCGGTGTTGTGAACCCCCTTAGTTTCATATTTCTGGAGAAAATTTTCAGTTTGCTTATAGTCCTCCTGACTTCATAAATTCCTATTTCTTCTCATCGTTGTTTATATAGTTGTAATTATACTCAATTCAAGAGACGAAATAATTCAGCTCAGATTTGAAGTCAGAATAGAGATGAGAATAGGAAGGCTATCGGCTTTGAGCACTCATCAATATTGTTGAGTGAAATCAGGGAAAGTTGATTGCTGTCTGAATTGTGCTAAATTCTATCATGTTTATTCTTTTGGCGATTTTGTTTGTTCCTACGGAGACCAAGCAGGGGAATACAATTGGCATGAAGATGACTGAAGGGTTCATTTATGAATTGTTTCAGTGCTCATCTTTTTGAGAAAAAAAAATTTTCCGCTTGAGAAATAACATTCCCATTGGCTATTATGACGAATAGTTTGCCTATCCCTCATGTTGATGTGCTGCTAATATTCATTTTCCTGATTTGCATCTCCTTTTCATATTATTTCTCTCTTGCCCTACCTCTTGGGGCTTAGAATTAGATATCATGGTTTGAATGTGGAAGTATATCGTTGCAAAAAAAGGTGCCGTCGTAAAGGTCTTTTGTGCCATCATGCACTGTATCAATATTTATGTCCGAGTAGTATGGACATAAAAGTCTCGTTTGCAATGTCGCAAAAGATCCGTAACATTTTATTTCTGCTCCCGCTTTCTGTTATTGCAGTGAAAATTCAAAGGGATGGAAACCATACGGAACTCCGTTAGTATCACCTGTTTCGTGTACTGATGTTACAACAAGAGGTGATGTCCAATCAATGGTGCGGACTTTGTTATCTCCATTGTTGAAAGGAGAATGCATAGAACCAGTTGATGACATGTCACCCGCTGCTCATTCATCGTTTGACTCCAGCAAAGGACATGAAGCTTTGCCTGCTTCTCCGAAAGAGATGAACACTGAAACCTCTTCACCTGCGAAATTGCCTCTTCAGTTGGTTGATGAAAATAATGCATGTATTGATCTGACAGTGGGTGAAGAAAAACCAGTGAAAATAACCACGTCATCAAAATCTCTACTAGTATTTATCAATTGGTCAAAGGAACTCCTGACAAAGTATGATACGTCTTACTTGGAGAATTTGCCGGAAGTCTGCAAAAATGGAGCTCCCGCTAAGAAAGCTCGTACCGAACCTCTTTCTTTGTATAGCTGCCTGGAAGCTTTTCTGCGTGAAGAGCCCCTCGTTTCTGAACCTGATATGTGGTTGGTTTCCTCTCCTTCTATCTGCATTTACCCTTTTTCCTATTTGCGGTTTTGCACCTTGCTTGCTGTATGTTTGTTGCATGAATTCCTTTAATTTTAAATTTGAATTTCCAACGTTCCTTCTCCTCCCGTTTCTCCTTTTACCTTTAAATCCATCAAGTCAAAACAAGGGATTAATCTCTGTGGTTGTCTCAAATTTCAATCTTTCCGCTCAACAGCGAGTTGTTCTTGTAATCTTCAGTGTTAAGCTCAATAAAATTACCAATCTTCTTCCGAATCATTTCCTCCGAATTGTGGAGTGGTCGATCCTTTTGTAATCGTGCTTTGGATTTATCCTGGAGGATCATTACATTAGCATCCCCTGACTAGGAATCTGAGATCAGGGTCCCTTTTGATCATATTTCGACTAATTAAATTTGTTCCATGTTACTTGCTCTTCACATCGTAGCGCACTTATTTTCTTAAAAAATTGTGAATATATGCAGGAAATGCCCGCAGTGTGAAGAGCGGCGGCAGGCTAGCAAGAAGCTAGATTTGTGGAGATTGCCTGAAGTGTTAGTCATTCATCTAAAGCGGTTTTCGTATAATAGGTCTCTCAAGCACAAGCTAGACACAGTTGTCAACTTTCCTCTTCATGATCTTGATTTAACAAAGTATGTTGCCAACAAGAATGTCTCAGAACCCCAACTATATGAACTATATGCTTTAATCAACCACTATGGAAGCATGGGTAGTGGCCATTACACTGCTCACATTAAGGTTAGTCTACTTGTTTCTATGCTGAAACGTTTTTTATTACACACATTTCATTTATACGACTTTCGTACTACCTCCATCTCAATATTATTGTATCCATTTGACTTTGCTCACCATCAAATGCCAACTTTGACCATATAATCTATAATGGCACTGTCTTCATTTCCAATGGAGTAAAAAGACTCGTTGAGATCACCCACACAATTGACCGTCAGACATAAATCAAAATGGCTCATCAAATTGGTTGTGTTATGTGCAATTCTCCACGCAGGTTAATTTGTGGGTTATCTAGAAATGACCTTTGTGTTGTCAACATATAGTTTTGAGTTTTCTGTCAAATACTACCTAATATCCCCACTTTGTGAAGAACTACGTGTAATTTTTCTATATTGTCGAACTCTTCCCAGTACCTACTACTATTTAACGTTTGCGAGACACTACAATTTAACGGATTCTGTAAAAAAAAGCCAGTTCGGTCATTGACAAACCATGACCACTTGAATTTTTGTATTTTCTCCTCTATTTAGTTCAACTCTCATCTCACCAGCAAAAAGGAAAAAATCTATTTTTAGTATTCTCACCAATCAGGCAATCACCACCCACATCTCTTTGTTATTCTCATCTATCATTTTCATCAAGTACCATTTTCTAGTTGAAATCAACACCAATGACATTTTAAGGGAGAACTTCCTCTAGTTTCTTTAAATAAGTAAATAGTCTTGCTTTACTTCGATTATAAAACCCAATCACGTGTCATTATATAGAAGCAGTTGAATCTTGTGATTAACAATTTGTTAGTATGTGTTTGAGGTTATAAATTGAATGGTAGTGTGGAAGGATTGGAAGCTTATGCAAATATTTGCCCACAAGCCAAATTTATAAGCAACTAGAATGCTCATAATATTAAAGAACGGTGATTTTGGAGGGTTGGTACTGGACTGAAAAAAACAAAAACAGAAATCTGTAAATGAATAATAAGATAGTGACTACATTACGTAGGAATTGGAGTTTCATGGTAAGTTCCACTCCCCATGAATTAGGCAACAAACAAGTCCCCATTTCTTCAATTCCCATGAATTTAGAAGGCAACCAACAAATGTATGAGTAATAATGGGAAATTTTTTGAGGCAAATGAACATAGAAGAAAGAAACAGAGAAGAAAAAGGGGGAGCTAGTCAGATTCAACATCAAACTCACGTGACCAAGGATGGCAATTGACGGAAATCTGACTCCTTTTTGATAGAATCCGTTAAATAATAGGTAGTGTTCGACACGAAAAAATAGTTTAGGTAGCTTTTCACAAGTGGGGGAACGTGTGACAAAAAAACTCTTTTAGTTTTTAACACAGGGATAAGATTGTGTATATCCCGACTCACCCTTACCTCACCATTTTCGGTAACCCCATGAGACACTTAGGTAATGTTACTTCATATGTATAAAATGTTGTGTTGCTCTTTCAAGTTGAGTACTATTGAGTGGTTGTGTTTCATGCGACTCCAGTTCAGTTCTCACCGTCTATGAGGTCAGTATGGATGTCAAATTGTTAATTGTCAACATGTCAGCGTAAATGTTTGATATGAAATGCACATCTATTTTTTGTTGCATTGAGGTTTAGTGGTTGACTTGTATTGTTAGTCTGATGTTTGATTGTCATCCCATATTATAGTGCTACTCATTAATATATATAACCTGTGACTGCATAGCTGTTACTCATATTATTATTATTGTCGTTGTGGTGGTGGTGTTGTCACTGTTGACGACAGTCAGGATGGTCTTCTTTCTATTGTCTTTATGTTTATGCTATTTTCATGCTCGTGTCTGACCCTAAACTGTGGTGTTGTAGCTTTTAGATGAGATCCGGTGGTACAACTTCGATGATAGCCACATAATGGGTATAAATGAAGATGAAGTGAAGACCAATGCTGCTTATGTGCTATTTTACCGAAGAAAAAAGGATAATGATTCAGATAACAACTGAGCCGTGTCACTTGTTGGTGTCAAACTCTGGAAAATAAATATTTGTGTATTGCTTATAACTTATTCATTTGCTGCTTTTTTTTGTATAATTTTCTTAAAACGAAATTAAGTAACTATTTATTTCTGAAAAAGTAGACTGTAGAGGCATTGTAATCGTTGAAGGTTGGCCGGGATGTGACTAGGGAATCAATAGGAAGGAGTAGATTTGCAGGACACTGAAGGCTGTATACATGTACCGGATAACAACTCGCTCCCTCATTTATCACTTGAGATGAGATCTTACATTACATAGTTAACAGTTAACATTACACTTGAAGTCTTAAACACATGGAGTGATGATTGGTTCACCGTGAATCAGTCTTTCCCTTTCTTTGTTCTAGTAGGTTGTATCCGTATTCCATTTTAGACTGTTCCATTTGATTGGATTTGTTTCTATATTTGGTGACTAGTTATAATCATGTTGAATGACTAAAATGCTCCTAGTGTCTTTTGCTTCAATTTGTGTATCGCTTGTGGTTTATCCCTTTGGGCTCTTGTGTTATAGTAAAAGGTTATTGTAGTTTTGGGTTGTGTTTGTTAAAGTATTTCCTAGAACAAATCTCTAGGATGTTTTGGGTCAGGGGATTGGTTGAGGGAAGTTCCTCAATTGTGTTTATGAGCCAGTTGGATCTCTTGACTTATCGGGCCTTTGATTGCCTTATTAGATCACCAAGATATAGGATATATTTCTCTCACCACGTGTCATGCTTAAGCTTGCATCCCAACAATCATTTCTACGCTCTTTTACCTTAAGTAGTGCATCTTGTTCGTTCTGTTGCTCAAATGTTTTGATGGCTTATTGATGTCGCTTTCCTTATTGATGACATGGATGATGATTCTCATGCCAAGTAATCGTACTCCATCGATACATCGAAGTCATCTCCTATGATGTAACTAATCAACATGTTATTGCCTTTGCTCTAGTAGAGTGGCCTACCACCCAGTTTCCAAAAAAAAAAAAAAAAAAAAACAATAAATACATAATATTGTAACTAATCAACGTGTTATTGCCTTTGGTCTAGTAGTAAGGCTCTTGATTCACATGCACCAAGTGCGCCTGGGACGACACGGTCATAGACCGACCCAAAACCAAGGGCGTCTTTGGGCCCATGCGGGTTGCGCGGCTACACAGGGCCCAAAAATTTTTGGCCCAGAAAAACAAAGTGAAATAAGGATAAATTAAATTTGGGTCTTTAAAAATGCATTGAAATCTAGTGTCTTGGTGGTTAGTAAGTAGATTTTTGCACACGAAATTCAAGTTCAAAACCCAATACCAACATTTATTTCTTCTTTTTTTTTCATTGTTTTTAAAAAATTTTTTGGTAAAATGTTATATAGAACCCCTTTTTTTCATTGTTTTTATAAAATAGTTTCGTAAAATGTTATATAGGCCCATCTTTAGATTTCGCACAGGGCCCCCAAAAACTCCGAGACGGCCTTGCCAAAACACAAAGAAATAAGGCTTAAGTGAAGGAATTTATTTTGGCAAGCTTAAGCATGACACGTGGTGAGAGAAGAGCGGTTGCCACTCATTATTATTATTATTATTATTATTATTATTATTATTATTATTATTATTATTATTATTATTAATGGGAAGGCAAGACATTTAATATTTCTAGGAGTTTTGAATATCTACATAATGAGGGAGTTGGATAATTACCTACCCCTGGATAGTTGACAACTCATGTACATTCACAACCAAGCGAGTTTTCCGAATTCATGTGAAATTGTATATAGAAGAATAATTCACACGAATTGGATTTTCCGATGTTAATCTCATTTCTTGATGAACCAAACGAGGCCTATGTAAGATGATATGATGATGTTATGTTTTAAATTTTTTACAAATGTTAATCTACCCACCTGAACGTTTGTTTTTCCTATAAATTTTTTATCAAACCTACAAATGACAGATTTGTGAAAACCGACCATTCCTGAGACGGGTAAGGCAGAGGATGGGATTTAAGTATATGTTTATTTTATTAGGTATTTTGTTTTAATTTTGTAGAAATTGTTATAATATTTAGCATATCTATGTAATTGGAGTTAGTTGAAAATAGTAATAACTCGGTTATGTATTTATCTTCGGATGTTTCCCATTTTGAACTTATTATAAATAACAATTAGTCTCACTATAGACGGATATATCCGTCTATAGTGAAAGACGAGTCAAATATACTTAAAGTGATGACATTTTTGGGCCCCCACCATGTAACTTGTTACTTGTCTTATGTTTAAAGTGAATAGATATTTGGTCCGTCTATAACTATAGACGAATCTCCCGTCTATAATGAGAATTTGTGTATGAGTAATTCTGGAATACGTTTTTAAAATAATACTCAAAAATAAAGTATTTGTCGTTTTGGGTCGGTTTTGAAAATATTTGTCAAAATGGTGATCACGTAGGCTCGGGTTTTCAAAACCTAAAATACGGAACAAACACGCCATTACCAATGACGTGTTTTATGAAGGAAACACGCAATTAGCATTGACGTGTCTTAACACTAGTTTTTTTCTCCAGCTGACAGACTCCCATTAACATAAATAAAAAAATTATACATTGACACGCCACATGGGAGCGGCGTGTTTCCTTCCCAAAACCCGCGGCATTCCCAATGACATGTTTGCTATAGTCCATTGTACAGAAGTTTTTTTTTTCTACTTATTATTATAAACACGTCATTAGTATGACATGTTTGTTCCATATTTCAGGTTTTAAAAACCCGAGTCTACGTAAATACTATTTTGACAGATATTTTTAAAACTGACCTAAAACAACAAATACTTTATTATTTAGTATTTGTTGTAAACACAAAGTCAAGGTGAAAATCTCACCTCCGGGATTTACTCCACCGTCCTCCTAGAAGTCTACATTTACTATAGTAAATATGGCAAATGTCTTTGGTGAGTTTAATGTATACACACCGTATTACGTTGTATAAATACCGTACTCGATGAATGAGAAAACACACAATTTTCACTCTCAATCGTAATCTTTAACACGTTATCAGCACGAGCTTGCTCCGAATTCGCAAGGTATCATTTTCAAAATACTCGTAATAATTTAGCTCTTAGAATTTTTTTTTCAAAACAATTATATTACTAAATAATATTTTTAACATGGATCACCAATGTCATGAGATCACCACTATTTTAAGTTATATCTCAAATTCTAACATATATTTCATCACCGAACCTACTAATGACTTACCTATAAATATCTCTGTTGTTTGCCCGCAACCACAACCACAACCATAACCACAACCACAACCACAACCGAGTGAACCATCGGTTGTTGCCCCACTTAATCAACACTTATCAAAACCGATCCAAACCAACCTCAATAGTCAAGTAGAGAGACAAACCAAAAAGTGTCACAAAACCCACCAATTTTTTCCCGAAAATATAGCGGGACCGTCTCGCTTGAAGAGAACAAGAGACGAACAAGTGTCCTCAGAGTCAACCGAATCAACCGACTCCATCCGCGACAAACGCCCCAATACTAATATTATTACTGAACCATCTACCCCTGTCGACGACCTCTTAGGGCCACCTAGGCCCGCAACATCGGCCGAGAAACGTCAGATAACGACCACCATGTCAATCGTCTGAAAGTTTTCGAAATCTTTAGCCATGGTAGTAAATTTTTTTTTTGATGATATTATGAAGGTTGTTATTTAATTGAGCATTTGGAATGAAGCATTTTTTTTATTTGTCTCTCAAAGAACAACGAGAGACTTAGAAAAATGGTGTTGCAATAATGTTTGAAATGAGGAAGAGAACAAAAAATGTCAGTAGTAGTATAGTAGCAAAAGTCATAGTTAGGTAGGGATAATAAATACATTTGTTGGGTATAATAAGTATAATATAAGTATTATAATTTGAAAATAGAAGTGTTATAGTTGCATGCCTATGTTAGTATTAATATCATATGTAGTATGTATTAAGGGTCTAATATCCTTTTATATGTATTACATCTTGTTTCTAATTTTATTATGAAAGATTTATTTATTATCATATATATATATATATATATATATATATATATATATTTGAATATCTCATTGATAATCGTAAACATTTTATTTAAGTTTAATATTTATTTTTTTTCCTTTAATATTATCACTATTACCACCGACGCTACAGTATTTTTAACCCCTATAAAATCTTCATAAACTCTATTATTTTACTTACTTCTTCCCTTATCCCAAATCTTCTTTCCTTATCCAAAATCACGAAAAAAAAAATGGATAATAATAAGGATAAAATACCCGAAGACGAGCTCATGCGCTCTATTAAGAAAAATCTTCGTGAGTTAGAAACCCGGCTTAGTTGGTTAATGATAATAATAATTGTATTAGTTGCCTTTTTCGCTAAGTTTTTAGCTCATATTATGAATAATAAGTAAGTTTTATGCATATTTAGCTCTTGTTACATATTGTTATTTATGCTTTTATATTAATTTTATTGTAATCTTTTGATTAAGCTGAATTATCTTCCTTTAAATAATCTTAAACTATGACCAATTTGAATTATAATAAATGAATAACGAGACCACTAACCGCAATAAGTTAATAATGTTGAATTAATTAAGGTAGAAAACTTGAACATAACTATTCTTGTTTTCTAACAGTTTTTGTTTTTTTACGTTACATAGAAAAATGTCTCACATTGCCAAAAGAGAATTCGATATTCTTGATCTATCTGGGCAGAAATTTCTGCTATGGAAAGACGATGTCATAGCCCATTTGGGAGCCAAGGGCCTCGAACATACTGTTGAGGTAGGTAATTTTGGTACCTACCAAGAAAAGCAACAGGCTCATATATTTATACGACATCATATGGATGAAGGGCTAAAAAATGAGTATTTGCGAATAAGAGACTCTTCTCAATTATGGGCTCGCCTTGAGGAAAGGTTTGGACATCAACAATATGTCCTACTCCCTAAACTTCGCCATGAATGGGAAAACTTACGTTTCCAAGATTTTACTTCGGTAAACGAATATAATTCGGCCCTATTTCACATTGCCTCACAATTGGAGTATTGTGGTCATGAAGTTAGCGACTTCACTAAAATCGAGAAAACATTCTCAATAATGGGCAAATGCAATATTGATTTTCAAAGACAAATAAGGCAAAGCAAAATTGAAAAATTCACTGACCTTATTGCAATACTTTTAGTCGCTGAACAAAATGACAATGTTTTGTTAAAAAACGACAATTTGAGGCCAAGTGGATCTATTGCAATACCTGAGGCAAATTTTGTTGCTAGAAGTGGGCGTGGACACCGGATCAATAAGCGAGGACGCGGTAGAGGACGTGGTTCTGGCCTAAGTAGAGGTCAAAATACGTTTAAAAAACCACATTACGAAAAGCGGAATGCTTATTCCGAAAATATTGAAAAACCTAGAACTACTTGTAATAAGTGTGGTCTAGGAGGACACTGGGCTCGCGCGTGTCGCACGCCAAAACACTTTGTCGACCTCTACCAGGCATCCATCAGGCAAAAGAATAAAAGGCCCGAGGCACATTTTATTACTGAGGCCATACCATTTACAACCAATATGCCTAAATCAAACATGGTTGAGACTGACATGCTTGAATCAGATATGATCTAAACAACAAACTACTTTCTGGATGATGGCGCCGGGAGTAGTGGATTCAATATGACATCTACTATGTAGAAAATATGTTACCTTTATTTTAAATCTTACTATGCATGCATGTTTACTATGCTTTTATTTCTTACCTCAAATAAATGTAACATACTAGTTTCCATTTTCATTGCATTCTAAACATAATTACTAAACAATATTAATAGTCTTTATTTTAATGTTTTAGATATGACAACCGATGCAGAAACATGCTTAATAGATAGCGGCACAACTCATACTATCTTGAAACAGCAGAAATATTTCACTGAATTACTGCCAATTAAAGCATATGTGAATAGTATATGCGGCAACGCTGAAATAATTGAAGGTTGTGGAAAGGCTATCATCGTACTCCCAATGGGAACAAGCATAACAATATATAAAGCGCTATACTCGAGCAAGTCGCAACGAAACCTGATCAGTTTCAAAGATATGCGACAAAATGGTTATCATATTGAAATCATGACAGAAAATTCTAAAGAATACTTATGCCTAACGATAATAAAATCGGGCAAGAAATGCATATCTAAGAAGATGTCATCATACTCTTCTGGTTTATATTATACACATATAAATCCCATTATCACTAGCATGATGTCATCAACAAAAATAAATGATGAGACACATTCACTTTGTGGCATGATCAGAGATACTCCGACACGTCAGAGCACCGGCGTATCACGTGTCGATACGATACGATACGTAATACGACACGGGATACGTATCGGATACGCCAAAATAGGACACGACACGCGTACGGCGCAAAGGAATGAGAAAACTTACCTATTTGCTCTCATGAAGCTCTTCAAGTATGGAGATCTTACCCTTCACCCAGACCTGGTTACATTGGTGGATGTTCTTAGGCTGGGAGGAGGAGAAGACCTCAAAAGGTTGATGCAGTATGAGTTTGAAGACGATATATCGCAAGAGAGAGAGAAGAAAAGAATGAAGATAGAGAAAGTATAGAGGGGAAAGTGAGTGAGGCGGCTGGTTAGGGTTTCATTTTTGAAAAAGAAGAGAGAGGAGGTAGTTGGACGACAGCTGTAAAGTAAATATCTATCAAATTGTAATATTTAATACTACTTTTAATCAAGTTGTAGGGTCACATCTTTACACTATTACCCCTTGTCACTTTTACGTATAAAATAAGATAGCTATGACATATATTTTTTAATAGTTATTTCCTAATTTATCAAATATATATATATATATATATATATATATATATATATATATATATATATATATATATATATAGAGAGAGAGAGAGAGAGAGAGAGAGAGAGAGAGAGAGAGAGAGAGAGAGAGAGAGAGAGAGAGAGAGAGAGAGAGAGAGAGAGAGAAGAGATCAACTAAGGTCCTTAGATATATTAAGTCCATAAGTTCTATTATGAGCCATTGGATGGAGGGAGATGGAGGGATGAGATCAACCCCAAAAAAGTGTGTTTATAAGCTAATCTCACCATCTCTCTCCTCATTCACTAATCCACTCTAATTAATCACTAATTTATTATATATTTGTTTTCCACTCATCCATTTCTCTTTCATCTGACACATTTCATTTTCTCTCTTCTCTCAAACTCTAAAAAAAAAACCCAAATAAATAAAAAAAACTCAAAAATCCAAATAAATAAAAAACCCAAAAAATCCAAATAAATCAAAAAACTGAAATAAATCATTCATTCCTCTCTTCCTCATTCACCACCACCCCACCCGACACCAACTAACCACCAACCCGCCGCCGCCCCACCGCCGCTGACTTTTTTTTTTTTTTTTTTTTTTTTTTTTTTTTTCCGTTTTGTGTTAGTTTGTATGTTTTGAGTTGTTTTTTCCATTCATTATTTTTTTTGTCTTTTATTTTATTTTAGTTGTCTTTTATTTTTTTAGTTCTCATTTTTTATTCATTTTCTTAAATCTCTTCTTGTTATACGTTTTTTTTAAGATTTCGTGTTATAAATCTCGTTTTTTTTTGTGAGATACTTTTTTTTCATCTAAGACAAAAATGGACTAAAGTTATACAAAAATGAACCAAAGTTATACAAAAATAGACCAAAGTTATACAAAAAAAGACTAAATTTATACAAAATTTGGACTAAAGTTATACAAAAATGAACCAAAGTTATACAAAAATGAACCAAAGTTATACAAATATGGGCTAAAGTTATACAAATAAGGACGAAAGTTATACAAAAATGAACCAAAGTTATACAAAAATGAACCAAAGTTATACAGAAATGGATTAAAGTTATACAAATATGGGCTAAAGTTATACAAATAAGGACTAAAGTTATACAAAAATGGACCAAAGTTATACAAAAATGAACCAAAGTTATACAAAAATGGACTAAAGTTATACAAACATGAACCAAAGTTATACAAAAATAGACCAAAGTTATACAAAAAAAGACTAAAGTTATACAAAAATTGGACTAAAGTTATACAAAAAATTGGACTAAAGTTATACAAAAATGAACCAAAGTTATACAAAAATGAACCAAAGTTATACAAAAATGGACTAAAGTTATACAAATATGGAATAAAGTTATACAAATATGGACTAACTTTAGTCAATTTTTGTATAACTTTGGTTCATTTTTGTATAACTTTGGTTCATTTTTGTATAACTTTAGTCCAATTTTTGTATAACTTTAGTCCAATTTTTTGTATAACTTTAGTCCATTTTTTGTATAACTTTGGTGCATTTTTGTATAACTCTGGTCTATTTTTGTATAACTTTGGTTCATTTTTGTATAACTTTGGTTCATTTTTGTATAACTTTAGTCCATTGTTGTATGACTTTAGTCCAATTTTTGTATAACTTTAGTCTTTTTTTGTATAACTTTGGTCTATTTTTGTATAACTTCAGTCCTTTATTGTATAACTTTAGTCCATTTTTGTATAACTTTAGTCCTTATTTGAATAACTTTTGTCCTTATTTGTATAACTTCAATCATTTTTTGTATAATTGTAGTCCAAATTTGTATAACTTTAGTCCAAAATTGTATAACTTTAGTCCTTATTTGTATAACTTTAGTCCTTATTTGTATAACTTCAGTCCAAATTTGTGTAATTTTAGTCCAAAATTGTATAACTTTATTCCATAAGAGTACAACTTCAGTCCAAAATTGTATAACTTTAATGCACCCAGTGTATAACTTTAATGTTTTAAGTGTATAACTTTAGTCGTAAATAGTATAACTTTTATAAAAACCAAATAAATATGAAAAATCGTAATTAATCAACAAATATTAAATCTGAAAAAAAAATTAAATAATAACAAAAACAAAAAAAACTCATAATAACAAAAACAAAAAACCAAATAACAATAATAAAACCAAAAAACCAACAACCCAACCCAACCCGAAATCTGAAATAAACCAAATAACAATAAAAAAAAAACCAAATTTAAATATCGTGTGTATAACTCTAATGCACGCAGTGTATAACTTTAATAGACAAGATGTATAACTCCAATTTATACAATTTATAACTTTAGAGGTTAATAGTATGAATGAGCCATGACAATAACAAAAAAAATAAATCTGAAAAAATGACAAAAAAACAAACGAGAAAAAAGGAATGAGCCATGACACTACCTACGTCCTACACCGTAAAACCAACAATTAATAATTAAACAATACTACATGTGAGACGATTCAACGAACACGTAAAATATAAGAATTAATAATTAAACCAACAAGTAGATCTGAAAAAAAAAAAAAAAAAAAAACCAAACTTTCATTGTTTACCAGACAATGAAAACGACGAAAGGACTAAAGTTTCATTGTTTACCAGACAATGAAAACCAAAAAACCATGAAATCTGAAAAAAGAAAAAGAAAGGGAGGACGAAAACCATAAAACAGATCGTATAGCATAAAAACCAAATTACCAAATTAACCAACACAAACACAAAACAGATATTTTTTTCATTGTTTACCAGACAGAAAACGACGAAAGGATCCTATAGCATAAACCATAAAAACCAAATTACCAACACAAAAACAAAACAAAAAAAAGAAAAACAATAGTAACAATGAAATCTGAGAGGAGGGTGACAGCCGGGTGGACGAAGATGGGAAAGGAGGGTGGCAGCCGGGTTGTTGTTGTTGTTGTTGTTGTTGTTGTTGTTGTTGTGGTTGCGGTGGTGGTTGTTGTTGTTGTTGTAGTGGTGGAGGCAGTGGCGGTGGGCGCGAGTGGAGGTGGCTGCGGCGAGTGGAGGGCGGAGGGCTGGTGGTTACCGAGAAGGAGAGGAGAGGATTTGTGTATATTTTTTGGTTTTTTGTTTGTGTTTTTTTTTTTTTTTTAGTTTGTGTTTTATTTGGTTTTTTTTTTGTTTTGAGAGAATGAGAGGAAAATGAGAGAGAAAGAAGGATGAGAGAAGTGTGAGAGAGTGATTAATGAGTGAGTGAGTTGGGAGAATTAGAATGAGGATAGAGTTATACAAATTAGGATGGAGTTGTACAAGATTAGTGAGGGAGATTAGTGAGGGAGATTTGTGGCCCTCCATCAAGATGAAATCTCATCCCTCCATCCCTTCCATCTTAAGGTCCTTATAAGGACTTAGGGACTTATTAGATGTAGTGGCCTTAGAAGAACCCTTCTCTCTCTCTCTCTCTCTCTCTCTCTCTCTCTCTCTCTCTCTCTCTCTCTCTATATATATATATATATATATATATATATATATATATATATATATATATATATATATATATATATATATATATAGAGAGAGAGAGAGAGAGTGGTTCTTCTAAGGTCCTTACATCCATTGAGTCCCTAAGTCCTTATAAGGGCCTTTGGATGGAAGGGATGGAGGGATGAGATTACATCTCATTCAAGGGTCACAAATGAACCTCCCTAATCTCCCTCCCTAATTGTGTATAACTCTACCTAATTGTGTATAACTCTACCACCATTCTAATCTCCCAACTCACTTCCTCATTCACTCATCCTCTCTCATTTCTCACATTCACTCTTTCTCTCTCATTCTCTCAAAAAAAAAAAAACCAAACCAAAAAAAACCAAAAACCTAAATAAATCAAAATCTAAACAAACCAAAAAAAAAAAAAAAGAACAACTTCATTCATCTTCTTCCCTCCAGCCGCACAACCGCCAGCCGCACCCCCTCCCCAGCCGCACTACCGCCACTCCTCCTCTGAACCGTCCCTCCGTCACCAACCGTTCCAGATCTACTTTTCTTTTTTTTTTTCAATTTTTTTTTCCTTATTTCAATTGTTGTTGGTTGTTGCGGCTGGTGGTGGTGTTTGTGGCGGTTGGTGTCAATGTTGTTGTGGTTGTTATTGTTGTAGCTCCGTTGTGGCGGTTGTTAGTGTTGTTGTTGGTGTCAATTTTTTTTTTTTAAAAGATGCAGTGCATCACCTTTCTCCCTTCCCTGTTGTTTCGTCTTTTTTTTTTTTTTTTTTTTTTTTTTTTTTTTTTTTAAAATTTGTTTATGGAAATCCTTGTCTTATTATATGTTTGTTTTAATCTCGTCTTAGTACTTATTTTTTCAAACTTCGTCTTGTAAATTCGTCTTGTTATTATGTTTAGTTATTTTTATTATTGTTATTTGGTTTTTATTTTTTTTAGTTTAGTTATTTTTATTATTATTTGAGATTTGGTATTAATTTTGTGTGGTGGTGTTTTTTTAGATCTATTGGTTTTTTTGTGTTTTTGTCATATTTACTTTATTTTGTAATTGTTATTTGGTTTTTAATTTTTGTTGGTTATTAATTTCTTTGTTGGTTATACACTTAAAACATTAAAGTTATACTATTTATGGCTAAAGTTATACACTTAAAACATTAGAGTTATACACACGATATTTAAATATGGTTTTTTTTTATTGTTATTTGGTTTATTTTACATTTCGGGTTTGGTTGGGTTGTTGGTTTTTTGGTTTTATTATTGTTATTTGGTTTTTTGTTTTTGTTATTATGAGTTTTTTTGGTTTTTGTTATTAATTTTTTTTTTTCATATTTTTCATATTTATTGTTTGATTTTTTTACTATTTACGACTAAAGTTATACATTTTATGACTAAAGTTATACATTTTATGACCAAAGTTATACAAAAAAAGACTAAAGTTATACAAAAATTGGACTAAAGTTATACAAAAAAATGGACTAAAGTTATACAAAAAATTGGACTAGAGTTATACAAAAATGAACCAGAGTTATACAACAATGTACCAGAGTTATACAAAAATGAACCAAAGTTATTCAAAAAACGACCAGAGTTATACAAAAATTGGACTAAAGTTATACAAAAATGAACCAAAGTTATACAAAAATGAACCAAAGTTATTCAAAAAACGACCAGAGTTATACAAAAATGCACCAAAGTTATACAAAAATTGGACTAAAGTCATACAACAATGGACTAAAGTTATACAAAAAATTGGACTAAAGTTATACAAAAATGAACCAAAGTTATACAAAAATGGACCAGAGTTATAAAAATTTTGTATAACTTTGGTGCATTTTTGTATAACTCTGGTTCATTTTTGTATAACTTTAGTCCAATTTTTTGTATAACTTTAGTCCATTGTTGTATGACTTTAGTCCAATTTTTGTATAACTTTGGTGCATTTTTGTATAACTCTGGTCGTTTTTTGAATAACTTTGGTTCATTTTTGTATAACTTTGGTTCATTTTTGTATAACTTTAGTCCAATTTTTGTATAACTCTGGTCGTTTTTTGAATAACTTTGGTTCATTTTTGTATAACTCTGGTACATTGTTGTATAACTCTGGTTCATTTTTGTATAACTTTAGTCCAATTTTTTGTATAACTTTAGTCCATTTTTTGGTATAACTTTAGTCCAATTTTTGTATAACTTTAGTCTTTTTTTGTATAACTTTGGTCATAAAATGTATAACTTTGGTCATAAAATGTATAACTTTAGTCGTAAATAGTAAAAAAATCAAACAATAAATATGAAAAATATGAAAAAAAAAAATAATAACAAAAACCAAAAAAACTCATAATAACAAAAACAAAAAACCAAATAACAATAATAAAACCAAAAAACCAACAACCCAACCAAACCCGAAATCTAAAATAAACCAAATAACAAGATTTAACCCCCGAAATCTTAAAAAAAAGTATAACAAGAAGAGATTTGAGAAAATGAATAAAAAAGGAGAAGTAACAAAATAAAATAAAATAAAAGACAACAACAAAAAATGAATTGAAAAAACAACTCAAAACATGAAAATAAAGACCAAACGGAAAAAAAAAAAAAAAAAAAAAACCCGAGGCAAAAAAAAAAAAAAAAAAGTTGGTGGCCGTGCGGTGGCGGCGGTGTGGTGGCGGCGGTGGTGGGCGGTGAGTTGGTGTCGGGTGGGATAGTGGTGGGTGGTGGTGAATGAGGAAGAGAAGAATGAATAATTTATTTGGGTTTTTTGATTTAATTGGATTTTTTGGGTTTTTTGATTTAATTGGATTTTTTGGGTTTTATTTATTTATTTGGGTTTTGGGTTTTTTATTTATTTGGATTTTTTGGGTTTTTATTTTTTGGGGTTTTAGAGAGAAGATGAGTTGTGTGATATATGAGAGAAGTGGATGAGAGGAAAAAAAGTTATAGTGAATTAGTGATTAATTAGAAGGATTAGTGAATGAGGAGAGAATGAGTGATATTAGTAGATAAACACACTTTTGGAGGTTGATCTTGGCCATCCATCTCCCTCCATCCAATGGCTCACAATAGGACTTATGGACTTATTATATCTATGGACCTTAGTTGATCCTTCCTCTCTCTCTCTCTCTCTCTCTATATATATATATATATATATATATATATATATATATATATATATATATATATATATATATATATAGAAGGGTTCTTATAAGGCCTCCATACTTTATAAGGCCCTAAGTCTTTATAAGAGCCCTTGGATGAAGGGATTGAAGGGATGAGATGAGGAGAGAGAGCGTGTTTTTTAGAGCAAAAAAAAAAAAAGAAAATGCTGATTGTGTGAGAGAGGGACCACTTTCACCGTTAATGTCTCGCCTCCATATCAAATCCCGCGGACAATAGCAATAAACAAAGCCTCCTATATCATTTTGCATGCTTCCCTCCTCTTTTCACCATTCAAAACCTCTCAACAAGCAAAAACCCATAAAAATCCCCACAAAAACGATCCTAAATCTTGTAAAATACAATATAAATCATCAAAAAAATAAGAGAAATTTCAGCGCAAATGGAAAACTACTCAGTGATCATCAGATAAAGAAATTGTTATGAGATAAAGTACGCTATTGTTCATCCGTTTAAAATCATTAGCTTTGTTGAAGACAAAGTAAACTGTCATTCTTCATCAGAAAAACAAGCAGGAAATGACAGTCAGTGTTTGTGAAGTTGATCATATGCAGATTGAAGTTGCCCTCGAAGGTGAGTTGTTTACTTTCTTATTTGTGTCTAGGTTATTATTGTAGCTTGATGTTCAAATATAAAGTGCTATATGTAATTTTGGATTAATGTTCATTATTGTAGGTTGTAGTTATTTAATTTGTGTTCGTTATTCTTAATCTTTGTTGTACTTTCATGGTGTTCATCGATTTGTTCTTTCATTTTGGTAGCTTGTTGTTGATGGCAAAAAATGATGGAAATTTAAAAGCTTGATCAAGTAGGAATTATAATTTCAGTGGGTTTTTGTAAAACTCTGACCCAAATATGTATAACTTCAATAATACAGTGTACACATGTAGTTCTTATATTCATCGTGTTATAACTTCAGAGGTTTTTTGTAAAACTCTTTGACAATTTCCTGCAACTACAGGTAACAGGGTAATTCAAACCCTAAATTGTGCGTAAAAATCTTACTAAAGAACCAATTTTGATATAGTTATTCATGTTATAGGTGAAGTTATACATTCATTAAGTGAAGTTATAGGATGTGGAGGGTTGTACATTATATGCCTAGAGTTATACATGCTGTGTCTAGAGTTATACATTGTAAGATTAGAGTTATTCAGACTGTGTATAGAGTTATACATTATATGCTAAGAGTTATACATTGTGTAGCTAGAGTTATACATTGTACGACTAGAGTTATACATTGTGTAGCTAGAGTTATACATCGTATGACTAGAGTTATACAGACTGTGTCTAGAGTTATACATCGTATGACTAGAGTTATACATGCTGTGCCTAGAGTTATACATTAAATGCATAGAGTTATACATGCTTTATCTAGAGTTATACATTGTATGATTAGAGTTATACGGACTGTGTATAGAGTTATACATTGTATGATTACAGTTATACACATTTTGTAGAGGAGTTATACAACATATCACTGCAGTTATGAAACAAGGCAAATTTTATTAGACAGCTATGAGTTATACAAAAAAAATCAAGAGTTATACAAATTGTGTACAACAGTTACACAACACATGACTGCAGTTATGAGATAGGCAAAATTTATTACAGTTATGAGTTTTACAAAAAATAACAAGAGTGATACAAATTGGGTACAAGAGTTATACATTCTGTGAAGTACAGTTATCCATGTATAGGTAAGAGTTATACATTGTATGACTAGAGTTATACATTGTGTAGCTAGAGTTATACATCGTATGACTAGAGTTATACAGACTGTGCCTAGAGTTGTATATTAAATGCATAGAGTTATACATGCTGTGTCTAGAGTTATACATTGTATGATTAGAGTTATACGGACTGTGTATAGAGTTATACATTGTATGATTACAGTTATACACATTTTGTAGAGGAGTTATACAACATATCACTGCAGTTATACATTATATGCCTAGAATTATACATTATATGCCTAGAGTTATACATTATATGCTAAAAGTTATACAGACTGTGTCTAGGCTTATACATTAAATGTCTACAGTTATACATTATGTGCCCAGAGTTATACATGGTATTTGCATGTGTTTTTCTCCGTCATTGTTTTTTCTGTAATTATTATTCGCTTAGTTTTTCTGCGTTTGTTAGTAAAACAAAATAAATAAAATAAAACAAAGAAGATGATGGAGAGGATAGTAAAACAAATCCACATTTAACATACATGAACTTAATTAATAGATATAGATACATAAACTTAATGCATTGCTAAAAATACAATTCTTAGATGTTCATATAGGGATGCATTCTCTTCTATGATATTCATCCTCTCCTCCTTTGCTATTTGGAGGTTTCGTTCTTGAGATGCAATATCTTCTAATATTTGCATTATCTGCGACTCTAATAAGCCATTTTTTTTGGCGTCCTTGAGTGCGATCCGAGCATCGTCAAGGAAGAGCCTGTACTTCCTCTCGATTTTCTGCAAGCGGCGTATGAAACTTTTGTTGTACTCGGTCATAATGCATGTTAAACGAATGGTATCATTCATTATTGAAGGAAGTTTGGAGTTTATTAGGTTTTAAAGATTTAGGGTTTGGAGTTTAGGGTGGAGATAGGGATATAATGGACTGGTTATTGAGATAGTGGAATGAATTTATAATTAGTAATGTGTCCTTTGAGTTATTTTTTTAATTAATATGTTTGGGATTTGATGCTTAAATTAATACGAATTTTGTTTGTGAAGTTGTGCCATATCCCTGCTTCAAATCTTATAACCCTTTGCATTCCATATATTGTGTCGTTTCATTAAATGTGTAACTCTTAGAATATAAAGTATGACTAGAGTTATACATTATATGTTAAGAGTTATACATTGTGTAGAATGAGTTATACATCTTACAGTCTCTGCCTAGAGTTATACATTGTGTAGCTAGAGTTATACATCGTATGACTAGAGTTATACAGACTGTGCCTAGAGTTATAAAGTATGACTAGAGTTATACATCAAATGCCTAGAGTTATACATTTTATGCCTAGAGTTATACAGATTGTGACTAGAGTTATACATTGTATGACTAGGATTATAAATACTGTGACTAGAGTTATACATTATCTGCCTACAGTTAAACATTCTTTGCCCAGAGTTATACAGTGTGACTAGAGTTATACATTAAATGACTAGAGTTATACATTGAATGACTAGAGTTATACAGAGTTTGACTAGAGTTATACATTGTATGACTAGACTTATACAGACTGTGACTAGAGTTATACATTAAATGACTAGAGTTATACATTGAATGACTAGAGTTATACAGAGTTTAACTAGAGTTATACATTGTACGGCTAGAGTTATATAGACTGTGACTAGAGTTATACATTGTATGACTAGAGTTATACAAACTGTGACTAGAGTTATACAGAGTGTGAATATAGTTATACAGTGTCTACCTAGAGTTATACAGAGTGTGACTATAGTTATACATGATATGGTTAGAGTTATACATTATATACCCAAAGTTATATTGTCTGTGCATAGAGTTATACAGTATATGCGTAGAGTTATGTATTTCTTAATCATTTCATGGATGTTTGATTCTGCTCAGATGGTCGTAAGGCAGCGGAAACTGAGTATTGTAAGCATTTGGCAGCGGAGTTTACACCTTGTGTAGGGCAACAATTTTTTGAAATCGATGAGGCAGTGACATTCTATAAAGTTTATGCATTGGCGTCCGGGTTTGATGTTCGGAAGTACTCGACGAAAAAATGGCGCGACGGTGAAATCAAGTCAAAGTTGATGGTTTGCAACAGAGAGGGATTCACATATGTCCCAAAAAGAAAGGCAGTAATTAAAAAAAATGAGACCGGGGTTAGGGAAGAAGAAATGCAATGGGGAAAAAGAACTGCGAACCAGAGGAAATATACAGTCAAGAGGGTAGGGTGTAAAGCACATGTCAGGCTATTTATGAAGAATGGAGTACTAGTAATTGACCGATTCCACATGGGGCATAATCACGAGCTTGTATCGAGTGAGGATCGTCAGTTTCAAAAGATGTCGCGGAACATAGAATATTTTCACAAGTACTTGATAATGTACAACTCAAGGGTTAGTTTACTATTAAACAAACATCCACTAATTGAATGGCAAACTTCTAAAGTTATTCACCGAGATGATAGAGTTATGTAAACCTAAGAGTTAAAAATAATTTCAATCAATGGAGTTATGCATATGTTTCAAGAAGTTATAAGAATAGCTGAAAGAGTTATAGTTGAGGAATTCTTGGTTATTAATCAGCACTGATAAGGATTTGTTGTCCACTGCAGTTGAGGATAGGAGCAACTAGGACGTACAACATGTGTAAGGAGTTCGTAAACGGGTTCGAGAACATTGGTGCATCCTTAACTGATTTTAAGAACTTCCACCGAGATGTGAAGTGCTTCATCCATAAACGGGACGGTCAATTGTTCATTGACCGGTTCAAGAATATGGCACAAAATAGGCAGGGGTTTTATTTTGATTATGAAGTTGACAAGGATAATGACCTTGAAGCGCAATATGGGGTGAGAACCGCTAGAAGGAACTACTCCGTATTTGGAGATGCAGTGTCGTACGACCCAACATAATCAACAAACAAGTACGATATGATTTTCACGCCATTCACTGGCATAGATCACCATAAGCGATCAGTGACATTCTGTGGGGCGTTGATTGCCCATTAAGACCATGAATCCTTCCAGTGGGTTTTCAACAGGTTTTTGAATGCTATGGGAGGAAAGGAACCCAAGTACATTATCACAGATCAGGATCCGGGCATTATTAAGGCCGTACCCCTTGCCTTCAAGACTGCACGCCACCGATTTTGCATGTGGCATATAATGAACAAGGTGCCATCAAAGGTCGGGGTGACAAGGGAGGATTATAAGGAGTTCGTTCAGAAATTGAACAACATTATATGGGACGACAACATAGAAGCAGACGACTTTGACGCTAGGTGGGCAGAAATAATGGACGCGCATGGTCTTGTGAACGAAGAGTGGTTACAGAGGCGTACGATAAAAGGAGCCAATGGGTGATGGCACATTGCAGGGACTTGAACATGAGTGGTGTAATGAGGACAACCCAGAGATCAGAGAGTAGTAATAGTTTTTTTAAGAAGTTCGAGCAGAAGTCAGGTATGTTAGTGGAGTTTTGGATGCGTTTTGAAAGCGCTATGGACCATCAGCGGCATACGCAGAAGAGACTTGACCATGAAAACCGACACTCAACACCGGCAACGGAGACGCATTTACCCATAGAGGAATATGCGTCAAATGTTTATACCCGTGAGGTTTTCAAGGAATTCCAACTAGAGATCATTTGCTCAATCGATACATGTAAGACCGGGGGCTATGCTGAAGTAGATGGGGTTGAAGTGACTGCCGTAAAGGATTCAATCAGACAGAAAAGTTTCAACGTAAAGTACAACCCAGGTAACAACATTTTGGCATCAACTTTATGTGGTATTTGACTGAAGTTGGTAGATATAGTGCCAAAGTTACATTGTCTGAACATAGAAGTTATACAATTGTTCAGTGAACTGCAGTTATCTGCTGTATAAATCTGACAACATTTTGAATAACTAAAGTTTTCTGAATGTATAACTTTTCTTATTATATGCATAACTCTACTTGCAGAATGTATAACTCTTGTTGCCATATGTATAACTCTACTTTCAGAATAACATTAGGAGTTATTCAATTTTTCACTGAACTGTTGTCATTTGTAGTATAACTCTGATTACATTTTGAATAACTTTAGCTTTCAGAATGTCTAACTCTTGTTGCCATATGTATGACTCTACTTTCAGAATAACATTAGAAATTCAATTTTTCACTGAAGCTATGACTATTTGTAGTATAACTCGATTAGAGTTTGAATAAATGTAGCTTTCAGAATGTATAACTCTTGTTGCCATATGTATAACTCTACGTGATAATGTTTAACTGTTATTATTATATGTATAAGACTACTAATGGCATAATTTAATTGGATTACGGGGATACGAGACTACACAAAGGCAAATTGTATGATGTTTGAAAGGATGTGATTTCTGTGCCGACATATAGTATGGATTTTGTCGGCTAACGGCATGAAGACAATTCCGTTTGATTACGTTTCTACAAGATGGAGAAAGGATGCATTGCAATTCAGATTATCAGAATGTGATGGTGAACAAATGGAAACAAATAGTAGCGCTGATGCAAAAGAAGTTGCGATGGTGAAGTTGTGGTCAGAAGTTCATGCAACCATTGGTTTACTCCGTGGCACGAGTGAGACTGAAGTAGTGAACTTAAGCTCGTTAATTAGAGAGTTCAAGGAGAAACTTTTACCGTACAAGAAAGATTTAACAAAGCAGCAGGAATTTGAGCAAATCCTTGGTTGCCCCGCCTTGATGTGAGGTAACAATACTTCCACCAAAACAATCGAAAAACAAAGGCAACGGTAAAAGAATGGTGTCGGCTAAGGCTAAAGCCATTGCCTTGGCTTCTAAGCCAAAGCGCATGTGTAATAATTGTAAACAAATGGCACACCACGATAAACGGAATCGCCCTAACCCATTCTACGAGCATCCACCGTCTTCACCAAAGATCGAAGGAGTAGAAGAAGAAGAAGAAGAAGAGAAGAAGAAGAAGAAGAAGAAGAAGAAGAAGAAGAAGAAGAAGAAGAAGAAGAAGAAGAAGAGAAGACGACGAAGAAGAAGAATAGAGAAACTTAACATGTTGTAGTAGTAGGTAAGAGAGAAAAATACCCCCGTCTCAACAAATTATTTACAATCTTTTTTTCTTTAAAAGGTAAAAAATCTGGTGAGACGGAAGGGGTATTTAATAGCTAGCTTTTGTCTATTTTGAAGGGGGATTGCACCTTCCAGATTGTATAACTTCAGTAATATGGTGTGTGAAATTTCAAGCTAATGTTGTATAACTCTTTTACATTATTTTGATGACTTCTGTTCATGGCAACATATCCAATATTTAAAAGTGGCTTTAAGAATGAATTATAATTTCAGTGGCTTTAAGTAAAACTCTTACCCATATATGGATAAATGTACTTCACAGAGTGTATAACTCTTGTTCACAATTTGTATAACTCTTGTTATTTTTTGTAAAACTCATAATGTCTAATAACATTTGCCTTTTACATAATCAAGTCATATGTTGTATAACTCTTGTACACAGTTTGTATAACTCTTGATGTTTTTTCTATAACTCTTAGTTGTCTAATAAATTTTGCCTTTTTTCATAAATCAGTCATGTGTTGTATAACTCCTGTACATAATTTGTATAACTTTACTTCACAGAGTGTATAACTCCAATACTTATCTGTAAAACTTGGATTTTAATTATGACTGACCAAGATGATATAGTAACAATCTATTCCAAAAAGTTGTCTAAGTTGTTAAGGAGTTTCTTGACAACATACTAGAGTTGCAAAAAAAGAGGATCTGAGTAATCAAAAGAAAATACATTCTATTTTTTCGCAGGTTTTTATCTCCTCTCGCGCTGCTTTCCGTTTGGCTTCTACTTGCTTGAGGATCTGTAATTTCTCGCCAATGAAACCATTGACCTTGGACAGAACTCCTTCCCCGATGATGTTCATGTCGGCTAGGAGAAGCGTCCGCCAACCGGATCACCAAATATCGACGGTTCACCTTCCTCTCGAGATCAACGTGACCAAAACTATCACCCTCGTACATTAACATGTGCATCATGGCGAACAAGCCAGACTCGGTGTCGTTTATCGTTTGCTTTGATGCCAGGCACACCGAATCGACGGAATCGAACGCGGTATGTCTTTCCCTCTGTTCTTCTCGTTGTCCCTCGACTTCACGTAGTCGCTCATGAGGCTCTTTGGCAGAGACAAGAACGTCAAAAAGTGAGATTGTCAAAGCGGTGACAACACTTTTTAGTTGAACATAATTACAATTTAATTCCACTTACAATAACGTGACCGACTTTGCATATCTCCGATTGCCGCGGACTTGAATAGTACTTATTGTCCAGAAGATCAATCGTCCTAGAATTAAAGTTGATACACACACATGCATAATGGGCTTCAATCTTAATGGGTACGAAGATTAAATCAGCCTTCAAGCTGAAATCTATCCCACGATCGGTTCGGAAGACGTCCCACGTATTGTACAACTTTGTCGGTGTCCGGTGTTTGTTGGACGGGGTTTCGTACAAGGTTCAAGATTATTTCCTGTTCAAGTAGCAGTATATGTGTGAGGATACCAGTGGAGTTATAGGGGTTGTGCATTGGAGTTGCACATTAACTCTTATAGCATAAGGAAGAATGCCTAAGTTCATACTGGTTGTTAATAACTTCTCAAAACAAAATGTTTAACTCCAGGGCAGGAATGTATAACTTTAGACTTAATTTCCACTGTGAAAGTTTTGAAGAGGGTATGTGCAACTCTTATAACATATTAAAGGATTGATTAGGACCATACCATATGACGGATACTGAAGAAAGACGAACGAAAAATCCCGCAATCCTCTGCCTCCAATCGATTAAGCAATAAGGACCAACACTCAATCACTTTTTCATCCATTGGCGTCTCAGGGAGCATAGACAACATTTGCAACCTATTAATTATTCCGTGCCGGCCATAACTCACAAGTGGTTCACTGTAGTTCAGACAGCAGGTGTTAATTAGGCTATAACGTATACTAAATGGGAAGGTAACTGCTATTAAAATGACTGCATAACTTCACTGGTGAAACGTATAACTGCAGTTTAGGAATGTGTAACTCCATTAACGATATATATAACTTCAGTGATGAAACATATAACTCTATGTATTACTCTAGGTATAACTCCAGGCCTCTAATGTATAACTCCAAAGTATATATTGTACAACTACGAGCATATCTTTGTAAAACTCTACGCAAAATACGGTAGAATTCCAGTATGGAAATGTGTCTATATTGATAAAACTTAATATGATAAAACATTAGGATTTTAGACAGCTTACTCATTTGGAAATTTGTAGTCATCAAGGAAAACGTAGTCAGCCACTTGTTTGCAATACACCGGGATATCCCTAGTTAATGCCTTGTTCATCTTCAGCATCTTGGCGACCACGGTAAGGTCGGCGTCTGGTTCCCCGACATATTTGGTGCAACCAAGGCCATCGCCCTTACCCCGGGAGCGGCTATTAACAGCTGAGAGGGCCCGACTAGACGGCGTCCGGCCCAGGGCTACTTTGGAAGGTGGAGTCTGATAGGTTGGACTGACTTTGGAGCAAGGTCGTTTAGCAGAACTGTTCTCTCCGGCGATTCCAACACCTCTCTTCCTTCCACTTGTGTTGCCGGCTATCCTCTGTTTATCACGCACCTCCTCCATTTCACGGTCTTTAAGCTCCTTAAAAGCTGTTACCCTGGATAGCACATCTTCCCTGTCCAAGTTAATGTCACTAAGGACAAGGGTTGCAGCAATTTCCGCTCGCATGAGGTCATTAGGCCATATACTTTCACATTGCATATGAACCATGACGTAAAGACCACAGTCATTGGCAGTATGTCCTGATCCCTGCCAGTTGAATTTAATGTTGACAAAAGGAAACCCTTCAACTTTCTTGCCTTTGTCGAGCCCTTTGTAGGCCATATACTTTCACATTGCATCAGCCTGGCGGAAGTTAGGCAAGGCGTTTAAAAAGGGAAGACCAATTAACAAAACAAATGGAGCTGATAATTAATCTAGTCACCAGTTTTATAAGACTTACAGTAATACGCGCAATCCCTCCGTATGGTAATTTCAGAAGATCGTCCTCGTAAGAACGATTATCAAGATACTCGACCTGCTCAGAGAGGAAATTTATGCAAATGCAAGAGTAATGATCTTCATCGCCAGTGCTTACCGGGACGAAAACCAACAAACATGCACCAAAAATCTAAGAGTTATAAAACATAATTAGCAGATTAGAGGCATACATATTGTGCGTAGTTGGAATTATACATTCTATGGTTAGAGTTATACATTATATGTGTAGAGTTGTACATTCAATTTCTAGAGTTATACAGTATATTCTTGCAGTTGTACATTATGTGCAGTAAGCATTTGCCTGGAGTTATAATATTATATTGTATATGCTTAAAGTTGTACTTTATGTGCAGTGAGTTATACATTCTATGGTTAAAGTTATACATTATATGTCTAGAGTTATGGAGTGAAGTTAGCCACTCATCAAAACTCTAAGCATATACTGTATAACTCTAGACAAATAATGTATAACTTCAGTCCTAGAACGTATAACTCTAGTCATTCTGAAAGCTAGAGTTATATAATGTATAACTCTTGCCATAGGATGTATAACTCTAGCCATAAAATCTATAATCGTAAGCATATACGAGTGTAGTGTATAACTCCAGGTATTACTCTAGGTATAACTCCAGGCCTAACTCCAAAGCATATATTGTACAACTCTAAGCATATACTGTTAAACTCTAGGAAAATAATGTATAATTCCAGTATTTAAATGTTTCTATATTGATATCTGAGCTCACCATATCGGAGTCCAGTTGGAATGGGCTAGAACACGACTCTTGCCACATGTCCCACGAGGCACAAAAGCCTTCAGAATGATCAACAACCAAGTTTTTCTTCCTGCCTTGCCAAATTGCAATTGCTAGGTCCTATAAAAATAATAGACGGGGGTTGGCAGCTTGTATCACAAGTTACGTACGATTTGTCACAAAATAACTTATGGAGTTCGAGCACACTTACAGCGTGACCTAGGCCAAAGAAACAGCGCGAACTTGAAACAGCTGCGGTGTTCGCTTGCGTAAGCTGATTGAGTAGAACAGACCAACAGTCGATGACATTGGCCATAATCTGAGCCCCGGGCATCAACGACTGGAGATCAATACGCGTTATGCAGTTTGGACAGGGATATGTGACCAATTGTTCCCTACAAAGGATTAGCAAAATTGAGACACGCAGCAAGGGAAAAGATACATGGCCTGTTTGACTGTCGTATTGAAATATAGGTAAAACTTATCTTCTACTTACACTTTCTTATGGTCGTGGAATTGATCAAAGACATAATCCATTACATCCTTCCTCACCCTGAACACCGTCCTGAAACGTTCCTTGTTAAATCGCAACCACTGTGAGCATACGTGCTGGTCAGGTTCGGGTGCCCCGCAATCCTGAGAATAACCTAGGTTCTCAGGTACAATGTCCATACACGGAAGGGGGGCAGTTGAATGCAGTAAGAAAGGATGGTGGATCATGTCACATCGCGGCACATAAATAGGGGGTGGGAGTGGTGCAACCGGCTGAACCCTAGAGCCAGCGATTTCAACTACCAAACCTTCTTTGGCAGCACCAATCGTTCGCTCCTCAACCCCGACAAATGCCTCATTCACATCTGTCGTGCTCATGAAAGTGAGAGGGATTTGATTTCCACTCCATTCCGTTGAAGGATTCCCCGGGGTGGTCTCCGCACCGTCGACAACATCTACGTTTACACCCCCATTGTCAGAATGTTGTTCAACATTCTCAATTACATCGTTTTTAACAGTGGCCTGAATGAAAAATAATAAAATTAAACACCATGCTTTTGTATCAAAAAAATTACAGGTAAAACTCTAAAAGTGAGACAATTGGGTCACAGAGTTACAGACCAAATGAATTACAGTTATACATAGAAGGGCAAGAGCTATACACGTGTGAAGTGTTAAAAATATGTTATCAGAATTATTCGCCCAGAGTAAGAGTTATACACATATGGTTAGGAATTGTACCAAACGTATAACTCTGGCCATAAAATGTATAAATGTAAGCATAGAATGTATAACTCTGGCCATAAAATGTATAACTGTAAGCATATACACTATAATGTATAACTCCAGGAATATAACTCCAGGTATATCTCTAGATATCCCTTCAGCTATCTAATGTATAACTCCAAAGCATATATTATATAACTGTAGTCATATACTGGTTAAGAGTTGTACCAACCGGCCGTTGCAGTCGCACTACAGTTACAAAGGCCACAAAATAAGTTTCAACAAAGTTATACTTTATCAACTTAGAGTTATACACGACCAATAAAAAAAAACGATTGTATAAAAAGTATTTAGCGCAAATTAACAAACTTACCTCGCCACCAGGACCACTCCCGTACGCTGGAAGTCCACATAAAGCTTCCTTGAATTCAGCAGTGGAAAACATACACTCCATCAATTCTTGTGTCTCCATTGGCAATTCTGGGACCTTATCTTTTTCCGTCTCCTTATTTGACGATTGATTGTCTAAAAATCTTTCAACATTTTCTTTCAATCCCTCCCCATGAACTTGCTCATGCACCTCATCACCTACCACGGGCCGAGATTCAGCATCCTCTGACCGTCCGTCAGCTTGGCCTACAATGTCTGCTGCAGTTTCATGGTCAATGTCTGACAATCTTCTAACATTTTCAACATTTTCTTTCAATCCCTCCCCATGAACGTGCTCATGCACCTCATCACCTGCCCAGGGGCGAACCTCATCGTCCTTTGACCGTCCGTAAGTTTGGTCAATTTCCTCCTCGGTGTAACTCGCCTCCAACAACAGTTCTCTGAAAGTTTGTACGGGGGTGCACACGACTTGATCCTCTAACCCTGGGCTAGCATCTGACAACGGATTAGAAACTACTGTATCACCTCCCACTTCCTCCATAATCTTTGACCATGAAACTGCCACTGATTTCGTTGGCGCGTCGGCCTTGTCCGACTCTCCACGCGGCTCAGCATGAGGGTTACCACCCCTCCCACCCCCATCATTGACGAGACTAGAAAGAACTTCACTTATTTGACGCGTAGATGCATCAATTCCGTCACATTTTTTGGGCGACTCACTAACTACCTCTCCAAATGCAGGAGCGTTACCAACAGAAACCTTCAACCTTTCTGCAATCTGTTCTGCTTCAGCGACGTACTTTTGAATCTTTTCACCCTCAAAGAATTCTTGAGAGGGCTGACTAGGATTTAGGCCCGTCGGATCACTAGTTACAGCTTTGATCCTTGCGGTTGCATCTGCGTACCATGAATAGAACACAATAGCGTTCCTTTGCATTTGTAGATAAAGCTCGTGAGTACATCGCATTCAAGAAGTACAAGTAAGTTAGTTATATTATAATAGATGGGTACGTTCATTTGAAACAGAATCCATCTGCAGAAATATATAATAGTTTGAACTTACATCGATGACCCTAGCTTTCAATTCCTGGTCATCCTCGACACTCTTTGGTAGTTCTATCTGAATGAACTTCTTCTCGAAGTTGAGCGGGGAGAGAGGGGGTGGGGGGCCTGATAGCAACAGTAGTTTGGGTTCACGCGGGTCGCTGAGGCTGCTACTGTCCAAACTCCTTCTATAAGAGGGGTCTTGAAGGCACCTCGTATACCTGGTCTTAGACAAGGTTAAAGTACCCAATCCCCCTTGACCCATCTCAAATTTTACCCTTTCTACAAGCGAAGTTTCATCCCAATGCTTAATCAAAGGTAGATCGTGGAGGCACGGCTTACCCTTGTAATCATATCGCTGAAAGTAGCTTATCATGAGGAAGGGGATACAACCACCCAACATCGTTACCCCTTTTTACTGATCTGTCCCGCTTTCACCATCATTTCCAAAATATAAGAGCACCAGTCAAAATGCGGGATGGCTTTAGGATCTTCTCTGACCCTTAATGACTTCCAATCTATCCCGTTGTTTGGGGTGGGTGCGAGGAATGAAGACATACAGAACAAAACAAAAAGCCGACAAAAATGATCGTCCGCCTCCTCGTACTCCATAAGTTGCGTGTAAACTTTCCCTAAACTTATTGCACTATTCCCTTTGCCCACTCCGTACGCTTGCCGCCATTTGTCCTTCAGCTCCTTATTCTCGGGATCGTTTGACCCCTTCTGGGAGCTCACAGGCACCAAAGGGAGAGGGTTGGGTCCAAAAGGTATCAAGAAACAGTCATGCACATCATGCTTACTGATCATAAACTCCTTCTTCCGAGAAGCCCTGAACACATATGACCCATCCGAGAAGGACTCCAAGAATAGGCGAACGTGTGCAAGTGGGAAGCTGCTAATCTTAAGCTCCAAGACGCCACCAAACCCAATTTTCTTAACAGCGGACACCTGATCCTCATTAAGCTTTTCAATAAGAGAGACAAGCCTTTGAGGTCGACACGAAACCGTGATTTCATGCACCCTCTTTACCATTGGCTTGGCCTCAACCATATGGGGAAAAACAAGGACAACACACAAAATTAGACATACTGTATTTGCAATTAGAGATATTTGCAAAAAAGAAGTAGACATACTGTGAAATAAAGTTATACAATAGATAGTCAGAGTTATACAAAATATAAGTAAAATTATGCATTCTGATAATAGAGTTAATCAGAAAATATCAAGAGTTATACATTCGACAAAGACAAAAGTTATTCAAAATGTAATCAGAGTTATACAACAAATGACAACAGTTATAAAAAGGTCAAACTTTGAACCTGGGAATCAGCGATTTCATATAATAACAAAAGTGGACAATCTGAAACTAAAATTATCTAATGTGTAACTCGAGCCATGAATGTATAACTCTACTATTAAAATGTATAACTTCAAGTATATACTGTATAACTCTAGGCATATATTGTATAACTCTAGGCATATATTGTATAACTCCAGGAATAAAATGTACAACTCTAGGCAAAATATTGTATAACTCCAGTTATACATTATGACATCAGAAGTTATTCAACATGTAATCAGAGTTATACAACAAATGACTGCAATAGAATGTATAACTCTAGCAATAGAAAGTATAACTCTGGCCATATATTGTATAACTCCAGTTATACATTATGACAGCAGAAGTTATTCAACATGTAATCAGAGTTACACAACAAATGACTGCAATAGAATGTATAACTCTAGCAATAGAAAGTATAACTCTGGCCATGTTCTGTATAACTCTAGCCATATAATGTATAACTCTGGCCATACAATGTATAACTGTAAGCATATACAGTATAATGTATAACTCCAGGAATAACTCTAGGTATAACTCCAGGCATCTAATGTATAACTCCAACGTATAAATTGTATAAATCTAGCTATATATTGTATAAATCCAGGTATAAATTGTATATTTGTAGACATATATTGTATAACTCTATGCATGGAAACTAATTAGAAGTATAGTTATACATATAACAATTAGAGTTTGACATTATGAGAAAGGAGTTGGTCACAGAATCAGAAGAGCTATACATCTAGAACCCAGAGTTATACATCTAGAAACCAGAGTTATACATATTGCGTACTACAGTTATACATCAAGTAACCAGAGTTTTACATTAAGTAACCAGAGTTATACATATTGAGTACTAAAGTTATACATCTAGTAAGCAGAGTTAGGCATCTAGTAACTGATGCGTGTCTTTTATATAAGGTTTTCACCTCATTTTTACACGCATTTCTGTACTTTTTATGTAGCATCTGGCTACAAATACCCCCGAATATTCTACTTTGGTCCGTTTACTGTAATTTGCAGGAATTGACCGAGGAAGAGCTAAATCGAGCCTTAATTGTCCCAATTGTATGCATTCATGGGAAATAAGGAGCCGGAGTTTAGGAATCTTACACTTGGAGGACGTATGAGCTGAGTTAAGGAAGAAATTCAAGTCCTGATGCGCCTATATAGCTCGATCGAGTGCTTTAGTGCTCGATCGAATGCTTTACACACTCAAGGCTGGTCGATCGACCAGCTTAAGGAGTCGATCGAGGATGTTCTGCAAGCAGTGCTCGATCGAGGGATTTTGCTAGCTCGATCGAGTGACTTGGACGTCGATCGAGTAATCATCTTACTCGATCGAGGGGTTTTCGTGTGCTTTTAGTTTATTTCCGCCTAATCTTTTATGGGCTTTGGTAATCAGTCCATAGATTAGGTTTAAGACAATTTTGCAGTATAAGACTGAGGAGAACACTACGTTACTCCTATCTCCTTTACTACGTACATTTCGTCTGTTACTTTTGTCACTGTTATTTGGAATTCTATTCTCTACTTTGCTACTGGAATTCGGTATTATCAATTTAATTTATTTCTTCATCGTATTTATTGCTTTAATCCTTTTTCTCCTTGCTTTATAATTGCTCAATCAAATAGATTATTCATCATGCTTAGTTTTAATTGTTTGGTTATCGTAATTGTTAATCCGATGACTATGAGTAGCTAATTCCCTATGCTAAGACTATAGGGGACCCATGATTTGAAGGGAGAGTAATCGAATTACCAGATTATTGCCGGTACCGTCTTTGTTGTTTAAATGCTACAAATAATTGTAATTGCCTAATTGAGTCGACGCAATTAGACCCTTATTCTTAGTGGACCTTGACCTGGACCGAAAGGTTGGAAGAGGGAGACTAGTAGCGAACAATAGAGTATTGCAGCGAGGGCGAAAGTTAAACTGTTTACGCTTTAGGGTGAATTAAGGACCGAAAGGTGACGTTCGCTACCTCTTAGACCGTACTGCATTGATCTGGGACCTAGATTACTCGACCAGATGATTATGGCGAACCGCTTGTCTTAGCTATTCTCTTTTATCTGTTAAACTCGTCCTTTTATTTCTCTTTTCCTTACTCTGTTAGTTTAGAAATTACAATTTATAAACCCCCAAATTGGTTACCTTGGCGAACTTAGTTTAGCAGACAAGTTCCTACCTCTCTGTGGATTCGACCCGACTTCCCTAGCTATATTAGTTAGTTGGAACCAGTTGGTTTTATTTTTGAAAGGTACGCGACAGACGTGTCAAATTTTGGCGCCGTTGCCGGGGAGGTGGCGCAATTTTGTTGCTTAAATTAAGTTTGTCTTTTGTCTCAAGGAATTCATTCCTTGAGGCTGATCTCATTTTCTGCAAGTTTTGACAGTTTTGCAGATTAGCTGTTGCTTCGAAGGTTGGTCGACAATATGCCTACGATTACAGAGCCATGTGGTAGATGTGGCGAGGAAGGACATGACCTCTACGAATGTGTAGCAAGTATAGGGCGTGCTCTTGCTTACAAGAAGTACAAGCAGGGAGTTCCCTTCTCCCAGCTATATGAAGAGATAAAGAGCGTTTCTACCCTTCCCACGCCAGTACCACGACCGGTCTCTCCTTCTTCAAGAGAAGAAATTGCCGAGTTGAAATCCATTATGCTGAGTATGTCACAGAAATCTGATACGGTTATATCGGAATTGAAAGAACAAGTCGCACAGTTGACACAGGCGACGGATCAAGCCAAGTTTCTTCCAATTTGCGATCCAGTCAGTGCAATGAACTTCCAAATTGACCCTCCTCATGAAGAAGACAAGATATTGGCAGCTAATGATGATTCAGATGATGATTTAGACGAGTTCTTGCAGGAAATACTTGCTGCGTGTGCAGTAACCACTCGATCGAGCAACTCATCTACTCGATCGAGCGGTTCTAATCATCCAGTCACTCGATCGAGTGACAATGGCGGTCGATCGAGAAGTATAGAACTCCAAGTTGGTCGATCGAGTAACTATTCTGAAGAAGACACTCGATCGAGTGTCAAAACAGGTCGATCGAATGAAATTGAAGAAGAAACTGGTCGATCGACCAGTAAAAGTATTCGATCCAGTGCTGTAAGTGGCGGAAATTCCAATTTACTACCCAGTACCGCCACCGTGTCATCTTCCCCTGCTGTGGAGACGTCACGCATTGATAAGGGTAAAGGAAAGGTTGCGGGACCACTCATCGCTACCAGGGTACCCTTCCCAAGTCGTCTGAAGGACGCAAAGATCGAGCAACAGTACGGTAAGTTCGTGGACATCGTGAAGAACCTTCAGGTAACTGTCCCTTTTTCTGAACTTGTTACTCAGGTTCCTACTTACCCTAAGTTTATGAAAGATATTGTGACGCGTAAGAGGAATTTGAGCGAATTTGAGACGATTTCATTTATGGAAGAGTCTAGTAACCTGCTGTTAAATAAGGCCCCTCCAAAAATGAAAGACCCGGGCAGCTTTTCTATTACTTGTGTCATAGGTAATATGGTTATTGATAAGGCCCTCTGTGACTTAGGTGCGGCGTCGGTGTCATGCCCCTTCCGTCGCAAGAAATTGAAGATGAGTCACTTCAAAGTGACTAACGTTACCCTACAGATGGCCGATAGATCTGTTAGGAGACCTTTAGGTGTCTTGGAGGATGTGCCTGTGAAAATAGGCAAGCTTTACATCCCAGTAGATTTCATTGTTTTGGATATAGCTGAGGACACCCGGACCCAAATTATTTTAGGAAGACCGTTCCTTTGTACAGCTGGGGCCGTTATTGATGTCAGACAAGGGCGTCTGACTCTTGCAGTAGGGGATGACGCTATCACATTTAGTTTGCCCAGTACTTTAGCCCACCCAATGATAGAGGACACATGTTATTCGGTCGATATCATTGATGAGTCTATTTATGACTTTTGGTCGGGTTCTTTTATGAAGGACCCACTGGAAGCTCTCATGCTTTTTGATGAGTGTGCAGATAGCCCAGAGGACGATGACGCTGCGTTGGATTTGCTTGTTGATGATTTAGATGAGCATGACGGGGAGCAGGTGGAACAAATGATCAGCACTCTTTGCTCCATTGAGGTAAAGGTACCGGAACGTAAGCCTCTCCCATCTCATCTTAAATATGCTTTTCTAGACGATACAGAGCAATATCCAGTCATTGTTAGTGCCAAACTTAGTGATGATCAGCTGACTTCTTTGTTAGCTGTACTTAAGAAAAACAGGAAAGCAATGGGCTATTCACTGGATGATATTACGGGGATTAGTCCCGATATTTGTATGCACAGGATAGAGTTGGAGGAGGATCACAAACCTTGCAGGCAGGGTCAGCGTCGGCTGAACCAGAAGATGCAGGAAGTTGTGATGGCTGAGGTAATGAAGCTGCTGGATGCAGGTATTATTTATTCTGTAGGTAATTCTAGATGGGTAAGCCCAGTACAGGTAGTCCCGAAGAAAGGAGGGACAACTGTAGTTAAGAATGAGAAGAATGAATTAATACCCACCCGAGTAGTGTGTTGGTTGGCGGATGTGCATAGACTACGACTACAGACAGTGAATGCCGCCACCAAGAAAGATCACTTTCCCCTTCCTTTTATTGATCAAATGGTAGAAAGGTTAGCTTCTCATAAATTTTTCTCGCTATTTAGATGGGTATTCGTGGTTCTTTCGATCCCTATCCACCGACGATCAAGCCAAGACTACATTTTACCTGTCCCAAGGGCGTTTTTGCGTATCGCAGAATGCCTTTTGGTTTGTGCAATGCCCCTGCCACCTTCCAAAGGTGTATGATGGGGATATTTTCAGAGTATATTGAGTCTATCATGGAAGTTTTTATGGATGACTTTAGCGTATATGGAAGTGATTTTTCCGATGTCTGTCTAACCTTGAGAAAGTGTTGCAGTATTTGTATTGAGGTTAACCTTGTCTTTGAACGGGAGAAGTGCCACTTTATGGTCAACGAGGGAGTTGTCCTAGGGCACTTAGTTTCTGATAGGGGAATAGAAGTTGACAAAGCAAAGGTGGAAGTGATCCAGCAATTACCACCTCCTGTTAATGTTAAGGGGGTGAGGAGCTTCCTTGGTCACGCTGGCTTTTATCGCCGGTTTATCAAGGATTTCTCCAAAATTGCTAAACCACTTACACAGCTGTTGCTTAAAGATGCCCCTTTTGTGTTTACTGATGCTTGTCTTTCTGCTTTTAACAGGTTAAAGCAGGCCTTAGTCTCTGCGCCGATCATAAAGCCCCCCAATTGGGACTTGCCGTTCGAGATCATGTGCGACGCGAGTGACTATGCACTAGGAGCGGTGCTAGGCCAGAGGAAAGACAAAGCCTTGAATGCTATTTACTATGCGAGCCGAACTCTGGATGAGGCTCAAGTGAAGTACACTACTACTGAGAAGGAGCTATTAGCTGTAGTTTATGCCTTAGAGAAATTTCGTACTTATTTAGTTGGGTCAGAAGTCACTGTCTTTACTGACCATGCAGCTTTGAGGCATCTCCTTGCTAAGAAGGAGGCTAAACCGCGGCTACTGAGATGGATACTCCTTCTTCAGGAGTTTGACCTGCAGATCAAGGATAAGAAAGGGGCCGAGAACGTTGTAGGCGATCACTTGTCGCGATCGATGCGACAAGAAGGGGAAGATTCTCTACCTATTGATGATTCTTTTCCTGACGATGCTTTAATTGCTGTTATATCGTCTATTGTTGACCAGGAACCCTGGTATGCAGATATAGCTAACTTCGTTGTCAGTGGCAAGCTGCCGCCCGACCTTTCTTCTCAGCAGAAGAAGCGTTTTCTCTATAACGCTAAGCAGTACTTCTGGGATGATCCTTACTTGTTTAAGGAATGTGCAGACGGTCTCTACAGACGGTGTATTCCGCAGTGGGAGACCAAAATAGTCCTGGAAGGCTGTCACTCCTCTTCATATGGTGGTCACCACGGTCCATCGCGCAGCGTGGCTAAGGTACTTGATCTGGTTTTTTTCTTGGCCCTCTTTATTTGCCGACGCCAAGTCTTTTGTTTCACCTGTGATGCATGCCAACGATCGGGAACATTTCGAAGAGACATGAGATGCCACAAAACGGCATCCTAGAGGTTGAGGTTTTCGATGTCCGGGGCATTGATTTCCAAGGACCGTTCCGTCCAAAAAAGGTAACAGTACATTTTAGTAGTCAGTAGACTATGTGTCAAAATGGGTTGAGGCAATTGCTTCACCTCATTGTGATGGTAAGACCGTGATAAAAATGTTAAAAAAGATCATATTCCCCCGTTTTGGTGTCCCTAGGGTCGTCATTAGTGATGGGGGGATGCATTTTAAGGAAAAGAAACTCACTTCCATACTGTCTAGAGTTGGTGTCCAACACGGGCGTGGTTTGGGGTATCATCCCCAAACTAGTGGTCGCAGAGGTCTCTAATCGCGAGTGAAAGAGATCTTGTCTAAAGTAGTTTCTAAATCACGGAAAGACTGGAGTCTTAAGCTAGATGACACATTATGGGCTTATAGAACTGCCTTTAAGACACCAATTGGTGCATCACCTTATAGGTTAGTTTATGGGAAATCGTGTCACTTACCGTTGAGGAATGTAAGGCCCGGTGGGCAATCCGTGAGCTTAATTATGATCCTAAATTGTGTGGTCAGAATCGTCTTTTGCAGCTTGATGAATTAGAGGAGTTTAGGCTTAATGCCTATGACAGCTCACGCATTTACAAGGAAAAGACGAAGAGATGGCATGACAAGAGAATCCTACCTCGGGAATTTCATGTGGGGCGTAAAGTGTGTTCTTTGTTTAATGCCCGGTTGAGATCAATTTCTGGCAAGTCAAGTCAGGTGGACTGGTCCATACACGGTGACAGCTGTTACCAAATTCGGATCCGTGGAGCTTGAAGATTCCGAGGGTCACAGATTCAAGGTGAATGGCCAATATGTGAAGCACTACCATGAGGCGAGTGAAGCGGACAACCGTGTTGAAGTCCTGCGCTTCGATGAGCTCGACGCGCCAGTAAATTGATGCCAGAAAGGTCGTGCGGGACCTCATAAACCAGCGCTCTCCGGGAGGCAGCCCGGACTACTACAATTTTATTTGTACTTTTTGTTGAACTATTTGTTTTTCTTTAGCTTTACGTTAAACGTTAGACGCTGCTTTATGAACAATTTTTGTGCCTTCCTTGCTTTCATGCGTCCTTTGCAGGTTAAGGTACTCGATCGAAGGATTTTTGTGTTCGATCGAGCACTCTCTGACGCGGCTGCTACTCGATCGAGGGATGATGTCCTCGATCGACCAGATCCATAACCGTGCTTACTCGATCGAGTGGGTTGTCAGTCGATCGAGCCCTTCCAATACACTGGTTTGCTCGATCGAGCATTCCAGCGCTCGATCGGCGATTATGACCTCCACCTGTTTGTTGTGTTACGTCTACAAGCCACTCTTTGACTTTCTTTGACCTCCCATGTTCATGGTCGGTTTGGGGAGGTCCCGCTATATGACGTTTTGTAAGTTTCCCGACTCCACTCCTCCTTTTCTTTTCAGTTTGCATTTCTTTCCCTATTTTTGGTACAATGAGGGCATTGTACGGTTTGGTTTGGGGAGGTATGCATCCATATCTGTGTCTGCATGTTTCTTGCATTTTTGCTTGTTTTAATTTATTTATTTCCGCATGCATTGTTGTTTTAATTAATTCCAAAAAAAAAAAATCATATAAAAAATCATAAAATTCAAAAATTTTCGAAATTTTCATGTTTAAATTGAGTCGGAACGTTTGAACATTGACGCTACTTTGAATCTTTACTTGAGCCTGGCATATTCTTGACATTTAGCTGGCATGATTATGTGCATAATCTACGAGTCTTTGTTTCTCTCTTATCTGAACGAATAGACTTGATTCTCTATGTCGGCAAGCTACAATACATTCTGAGGTTAGAGCTTATTAAACTGGTGACATTCATGACCGGTTTCATTTAGGATGTGAGTAGTACTCTCTTTAAGACATGTAACATCAATTTGCATAAGCATGAGTCTAGTCTTCTTAATACCTGTATGCATTCGGTCTGTGGATGGTGACACGTGTTAGGAGAGGCAGTCCCCCTTATTTCATTCTACCCATGAGCCTCACATAGCCAAATTGCCTTTTGTCCTATCAACTACTTTCTATAATACTTCCTACCCTAGCTGAGCTAGTAACGAGTAGTTCTTGGAATGTGTTATTGCAATATGGTTATTTCATCTGATTTCAGAAGATGGTGGAAGAATTGAAGGGAAAGAAAGAAAAAAATGTATTGAATTGTGAAAAAAAAAAAACGAAAAAAGAAAGAAAGCGAAAAGCGAAAAAGAAAAAAGACAGAAAAATTCAAAATGAAAAAAAAAAGGAATGAAAAAGAATGAGAATTGCACAATGTTTCACACTCCCATGCCTTATTTATATTTTATGGGGAGTTGACGACTTTTTGGTGTTTGGTGAGTTTAGTGCATAATTTTGCACCGTTTCATCTTGCTGTTATGAGTACGAAGTTGGGATGCAGTCTATATTTGGATCCGTTGTTGCTAGCCTGGCTATTAACCCCACATATCCAAATTCATTTTAGCCCCTTCTTACCCATTACCTCACTAACCCAAATGTAAGTCCTCGGCACGTGTCTTGGTCATTAGTATGGTTGGAATGCATATGTACGGTTGTAGAGACTTTATTCATGTTAACTGCATGCATGTTCTTATAGGTCGAGTTAGGTGAGTATCTTGCTTTTTCCTATCTTTCACATATATACTCACCTTGTACCTGATTTTGAGTGACGAGCGACCCGTGAGAGTCCGACATCTTTGAATCTTGCAAGGTCGACAGTTCAGTAAGCTTGAAACATTAATTTAACTCGTTTGCACTTTTCAGTTGCCACTTTGTCATTTTGTTGCATTAAATTGGTTCTAGTGGATGATTTGTAGCTGATGCGTTGGTCCCGTTCTATTGTTCACCCTTAGTTGCATTCGTATTTGCTTGGGGACAAGCAAAGGTTTGGTTTGGGGAGATTTGATGCGTGTCTTTTATATAAGGTTTTCACCTCATTTTTACACGCATTTCTGTACTTTTTATGTAGCATCTGGCTACAAATACCCCCGAATATTCTACTTTGGTCCGTTTACTGTAATTTGCAGGAATTGACCGAGGAAGAGCTAAATCGAGCCTTAATTGTCCCAATTGTATGCATTCATGGGAAATAAGGAGCCGGAGTTTAGGAATCTTACACTTGGAGGACGTATGAGCTGAGTTAAGGAAGAAATTCAAGTCCTGATGCGCCTATATAGCTCGATCGAGTGCTTTAGTGCTCGATCGAATGCTTTACACACTCAAGGCTGGTCGATCGACCAGCTTAAGGAGTCGATCGAGGATGTTCTGCAAGCAGTGCTCGATCGAGGGATTTTGCTAGCTCGATCGAGTGACTTGGACGTCGATCGAGTAATCATCTTACTCGATCGAGGGGTTTTCGTGTGCTTTTAGTTTATTTCCGCCTAATCTTTTATGGGCTTTGGTAATCAGTCCATAGATTAGGTTTAAGACAATTTTGCAGTATAAGACTGAGGAGAACACTACGTTACTCCTATCTCCTTTACTACGTACATTTCGTCTGTTACTTTTGTCACTGTTATTTGGAATTCTATTCTCTACTTTGCTACTGGAATTCGGTATTATCAATTTAATTTATTTCTTCATCGTATTTATTGCTTTAATCCTTTTTCTCCTTGCTTTATAATTGCTCAATCAAATAGATTATTCATCATGCTTAGTTTTAATTGTTTGGTTATCGTAATTGTTAATCCGATGACTATGAGTAGCTAATTCCCTATGCTAAGACTATAGGGGACCCATGATTTGAAGGGAGAGTAATCGAATTACCAGATTATTGCGTTTGCAGTCTTTGTTGTTTAAATGCTACAAATAATTGTAATTGCCTAATTGAGTCGACGCAATTAGACCCTTATTCTTAGTGGACCTTGACCTGGACCGAAAGGTTGGAAGAGGGAGACTAGTAGCGAACAATAGAGTATTGCAGCGAGGGCGAAAGTTAAACTGTTTACGCTTTAGGGTGAATTAAGGACCGAAAGGTGACGTTCGCTACCCCTTAGACCGTACTGCATTGATCTGAGACCTAGATTACTCGACCAGATGATTATGGCGAACCGCTTGTCTTAGCTATTCTCTTTTATCTGTTAAACTCGTCCTTTTATTTCTCTTTTCCTTACTCTGTTAGTTTAGAAATTACAATTTATAAACCCCCAAATTGGTTACCTTGGCGAACTTAGTTTAGCAGACAAGTTCCTACCTCTCTGTGGATTCGACCCGACTTCCCTAGCTATATTAGTTAGTTGGAACCAGTTGGTTTTATTTTTGACAGGTACGCGACAGACGTGTCAGTAACGTATAAATCAAAATCAAAACTTTTAACCTGGATATCAACTCCCGTGTCAATACTTTCTACAACATCCATCTGTAGATGACAAACAATTGGGATTAGAGTTATACAGATATTTAATTGAAGTTACACATCATTCTATAAGAGCTATACCAACAACACGAGATTTTTGACCTTCGATTCAGATTTCTTGGAAGATTTCTTGGCATTTTTCTTGGCAAAAACCATTGTTAATTATCAAATGACCTCGAATTTGATCTGCACAACCATAATTAACAATTGAACAACTCAACATCAGCAAACCCATAATTGAAGATTGAAAAATCAAATGAACTCTTTTTATGATAGTTTAACAAAGGCAATAATTAACAAAAAACAAACTACAAATCACTAAATAAGGAATGGAAAAAATACCTTATAAAAAAATGGAGACAGGCGAGTTTGCAGACGAGTTGGAATTAATTTGTAGTGATGAGAATGGCGTTTCTTAGGATGGAGTTAATTGGTAGTGATGAAAATGGAGTTATCAGCAATGTGAAGAAAGAAAGGGAAGACGAAATGACAGGAAATAGAGGGAAAAATACCCGCAAGTTGTTTTGAATTGTCTAGAAAATGAGGAGGGAAATGATCATGGACTGATGGACATAACAGTGTCTCATGCATGGGTTAGTGGGTAAGAGGAGAGAGGTAAATCAAAAATATTAGTTTAGTGGGGTTTGACTGCGAAATCTTGGCCATTCATTTGATTGATCCAACCGCCCACATTAGGACTTATGGACTTAATATATCTAATGGCCTTAGTTGATCTCTTCTCTCTCTCTCTCTCTCTCTCTCTCTCTATATATATATATATATATATATATATATATATATATAGAAGACGTGTCGTATCCGTGTCTATAAAATAGTCAAGATACTTCTTTGACCGTATCCCCGTCCGTATCTATCAAAATTCAAAATCACGTGTCGGATACTCCGATACGTATCGGATACGATACTTCTCCCCCGTGTCCGAGTAACATAGGGCATGATAGGTTAGGTCATCCAGGACCTGGCATGATGGCAAAAATCATTGAAAGTTTACTGGGGCACCCTTTAAAGAATGTCAGGGTAATAAAATCTAGTGATTTTCCTTGCAGTGCATGTTCACTGGGAAAATTTATTACAAGACCCTCGACAGACAAAATTAAGAATGAATCACCTGGATTCCTTGAAAGGATTCAAGGTGATATATGTGGTCCAATTAATCCACAATGTGGACCATTTCGATATTTTATGGTACTAATTGACGCATCTACAAGATGGTCATCTGTAATGCTTCTTTCCACAAGGAATTTTGCTCTTGCGAAATTACTTGCTCAGATAATCAGACTACGAACGCAATTTCCAGATCAAAATATTAAAAAAATTCGTCTGGATAATGCGGGGGAGTTTACTTCTCAAGCATTTAATGAGTATTGTATGTCGATTGGCATAGATGTTGAACACCCAGTAGCACACGTCCATACACAAAATGGACTGGCCGAGGCAATGATAAAAAGATTGCAGCAAACAGCTAGACCTCTACTAATGAAATCAAAATTACCAACATCGGCATGAGGACATGCTATTCTACATGCAGAAACCTTAACCCGGTTAAGGCCTACTGCATATCATAAATTTTCCCCCTTACAACTGGTAATGGGATACCCACCAAATATATCACATTTAAGAACATTTAGTTGCTCTGTTTTTGTACCGATTGCTCCACCCCAAAGGACTAAAATGGGTCCACAACAAAGACTGGGTATATATGTTGGATTCATTTCTCCAAGTATTATTAAATACCTTGAACCTATGACTGGAGATTTTTTCACGGCACGATTTGCCGATTGTCATTTTGACGAACATACATTCCCAGTCTTAGGGGGAGAAAGGAAAGTGGACCAACGACCAAAAGAAATTACATGAAATGCAGACTCATTATTATACCCTGATCCAAGAAATGGTTCTTGTAATCAAGAAGTACAAAAGATAATTCATTTGCAAAGTGTTGCTAATCAATTACCTGATGCATTTACAAACTCAAAAGGGGTCACAAAGTCTCATATTCCAGCAGCAAATGCGCCTGCCAGAATTGACATTCCTATAGAAAACTCTGACAAGTCAATAGCAGAACAATCTATGGCACGTAGGAAACGTGGGAGACTACCGGGCTCAAAGGATCTCAAACCTAGAAAATCTAAGAAACAAAAGGAAATATCAGGTGATAAAGATAGTGAAGAAGAAACACTACTAGAGTTACCGAGAGATCAAACTTTGGAAAATGTAAATGATTACAACCATGAAATCTCAATTAATTATGTTCATACGGGAATTGAATATAACCGAGTAGAAGTCAATATCGACGAAATATTTGTATGCTCCATCGCAACAGAAATCATGACAGACAAAAATGATATTGAGCCAAAATCTGTTAACGAGTGTCGTCAAAGACACGACTGGCCAAAATGGGAGGAAGCAATGAAAGCATAATTGAAGTCTTTTGAGAAAAGAGAAGTTTTTGGCCCGATAATACAAACACCAAAGAATGTAAAACCGGTAGGGCATAAATGGGTCTTCATCAGGAAACGAAATGAGAAAAATGAAATTGTAAGATATAAAGCAAGACTTGTTGCACAAGGATTCTCGCAAATGCCAGGAGTTGATTATGATGAGACATATTCTCCTGTAGTTGATGCAACAACTCTTAGATTCCTAACTAGCCTTGCAGTATCAAAGGGATTATACATGCGCCTTATGGATGTCGTGACTGCATATTTATATGGGTCACTTGACACTGATATATACATGAAAATCCCAGATGGAGTGAAAATGCCCAACGATTACAACTCTAAACTACCTCGGGAGATGTTTTGTATCAAACTACAAAAGTCTTTATATGGATTAAAGCAGTCAGGGCGAATGTGGTATAATCGTCTTAAAGAATATCTTGTGAAAGAAGGTTACAAAAATGATCCCATTAGTCCATGCGTTTTTATTAGAAAACATGTAATGGATTCACAATAATTGCGGTGTGTGTCGATGATTTAAACATCATTGGAACTCCAGCCGAGCTTGAAGTCACGGCAAAATATCTAATGAAAGAGTTCGAGATGAAAGATCTCGGACGAACAAAATTCTGTCTTAGACTACAAATCGAGCATCTTAAGAATGGAGTTCTTATTCACCAAGAAAATTACACCCAAAGAGTCATACAAAGATTTGGAATGACTAGATCACATCCACTTAGCTCTCCAATGGTTGTTCGCTCTCTTAGTGTTGAAAAGGACGAATTTAGGTCAAGAGAAGCCAACGAAGATATCCTAGGACCAGAAGTACCATATCTTAGTGCAATAGGTGCATTAATGTATTTGGCAAATAATACTCGACCAGATATAACATTTTCGGTTAACTTACTAGCAATGTTTAGTGCATCACCAACTAAAAGACATTGGAATGGAGTTAAACACTTGTTAAGGTACCTTCAAGGAACCCAAGATTTAGGATGATTTTATCCTAGGAAGAAAGATGCTACGTTGATTGGATATGCAGATGCTGGATACTTGTCAGACCCACAAAAGGCAAAATCTCAGACAGGATATGTATTTACATATGGCGGTACACCCATATCCTGGAAGTCAACAAAGCAAACTTTGAATGCCACATCATCAAATCATGCAGAATTAATTGCATTGTACGAAGCTTCAAGAGAATGTGTATGGTTGAGATCTATGATACAGTACATTTAAAAGGAATGCGATATCAAGACAAGTGATCATCCGACAATAATATACGAGGATAATACGGCGTGTATTGATCAAGTAAAGGAAAACTATATCAAAGGAGATAGAACTAAGCATATAGCTCCAAAATTCTTCTTCACACATGATCTTCAAGAACAAGGGACAATTGACATCCAACAAGTTAGGTCAAGCGAGAACCTTGCAGACTTGTTCACAAAGTCACTACCATCAAAGCAATTCCAAGAACTAGTTCGCAAGATCGGAATGAGACGGCTCAAGGATATGTGTTGAATTCAGGGGGAGTACTATATGCACTACACTCTTTTTCCCTTAGTCAGGTTTTATCTCATTGGGTTTTTACTGACAAGGTTTTTAATGAGGTAGTGCCCTTCAAAGTATATAGTACAATCCAAGTAATTATAAGGTGAAATTTCCAAGGGGGAGTGTTGTAAACACAAAGTCAAGGTGAAAATCTCACCTCCGGGATTTACTCCACCGTCCTCCTAGAAGTCTACATTTACTATAGTAAATATGGCAAATGTATTTGGTGCATTTAATGTATACACACCGTATTACGTTATATAAATATCGTACTCGATGAATGAGAAAACACACAACTTTCACTTAATCGTAATCTTTAACAGTATTATTTTAAAAACGGATTGCTAGCTAAATTTAAACAAATACGGAGTAAAGTATAAAGTGAAATTGAAAAGCACTCAAGTCTAAAATGGGAAAAAGGGAAGTGGGGGATTCAATTCCACCGCAATAAATGGCAAGATTGACAGACACAGACAGTCAGACAGAGAGTAGAAAAAAACAACACTTAGCAACTCGAATTATTACTATTACTCTTAAATGAAAAGTGAAAAAATGGAAAAGACACCAAAATTTGTACTACATTTTGTGTTGATAGTGTTAGTGAGCTTCATTAATGGTGGTTCAACATCAGAAATATTTGATGGTGTTGAAGAAGTAGAAACATGGCTTAATAATAATGAAGAAGAAGATGAAGGTAATATGGTAAAAAGACAGAATCGGGGAATGGGCACCTCATGTGACTTGACAACGGGCAAATGGGTGTTCGATAAATCATATCCTCTTTATGATTCAAGCTGCCCCTATTTAAGCACTGCTGTTACTTGCCTTAAAAATGGACGTCCTGATTCTGACTTTGAGAAATGGAGGTGGCAACCTTTTGCCTGTTCTATTCCTAGGTACCTTTTCATTTTTTCCCTAAGTTATCTACATTTATACTATCTAATTCAGTTATGGAGCGGGGGACTAACACGGGCGGACGCCGCTTGCCCCCCCTCAGAAATGAAAAACTCGAAAATCTTTGTTAAATTTTCGAATTTTTAAAAAAATTTCCCTTAGGAATCCCTACTGAAATTCATCGCCCTCTTTAACCGTAAATCTTGGCTCCGGCTATTAATGTAATTGTTCTTTTATTTTCTCCCCTTCCATTTAACAGTTTTTATCTTTTTTTTTTTCTTTTATTTTACTGATTTTTACACTTATCAAACCTAAATAATCTGTTTAATGGAAGGTAGAACTATTTTTCAGAACTTATGGAGTACATAACATGCCTTTTTCTAATAAACTAAAGGGAAAATGCACGCGGTGCTTTTCAACTTTGATGTTTTGCCCGAAATACCCAATTTTTTTATCTAGAGAACTTTAAGAGTCTATAACTCGTGTTTACGAACTCAGAAAGTGACGATTTTTTTTTTCAAATTGATTATCATTTCGAGAACTACGACTTGAAAAAAAAATTTGTCGAGTTTGGAATTCGTGAGCGAGAGATATGGTCACTCAAAATTTGTTCATTAAAAAAAACTTTGACGTACAAAAACTCCTAGCCACGGGATCCAAATACGATAATTTTTTTTTTTCAAATCGTAATTCTCGAAAAGATAATCGATTTGAAAAAAAAAATTATCATTTTCTGAACTCGTAGACACGAATTATAGCCTCTTAAAGATTTCCGGAACATAAAATTGGGTATTTCGGGCAAAAATCGAAACTTCAAGAGCACCACGTGCATTTTCCCTAAACTAAAAGAAAAGCGTCTTCTGACGGGATATAGGGGAGTTGAAACGGGATAAGTAAAATGCGAAATTATGTACATATTTGAATATTCCATCCACATGAAAGAGTAATGATCAAATTTTAACCGGTAACACTTGGTCTGTCTTAGGATGGTTATATTGGTGTTAAAAAGTTAAAATCGGCAGTTTTTTTGCTATTAGTCTTTAATCATTCTGTTTTTGTCTCATCATCAATAGATGATCCCTTCTAAATTTTTAATTCAAATATATCCATTTTAAATAAGAATTTGAGTAGGCTTACAATTGTGAGATCAAAATAGTCACGCAAGAGCAGTCCGTTGTTCTGCCATTACACGGAGACACGGGGTGGTAGTCGGAACTCGGAATGTCTTACCATTTAACTAATCTAAACATGAATGTTTAGATTAGTTAAATACCCCCTCCATACCACACTAATGGTAACATTGACTTTTTCACATTTGTCGAGACACGTTTTGCAAAAAATTGATATTCTTATAGCATTTATAACGATAAATCAAACAAGATCTCACATGACTATATTTTGTCTTATAGATTAAGAATAATATTGAAAATTCTCTACGACCATGAATAGTGGCAAAACGGTCAATGTTACCATTGGTCTGATATGGAGGGAGTAGTAAGACATTGTTAGTAGACATTTTAAACGAAATTGTGGGTTTTAATATCCTAGATGCAACACTTGACTATCGTATGCAGCATTCAATGCAAGTCGCGGCTAACACGACACAGAACATATATCTCAGAACATATATAACACTTGCCTATAGGAATGATGCAACACTTGACTATCTCAAAAACACTGAGATACTCCGTATATGTTAAAAAAACTTTTTCTTTTTATTGCCCGAGTAAATGAGATTTTTACCCCTGTGTAGTAAACACTCAACTAATAGAGATTAGAGAAAATCATAATCAAACATACTGTATCATCTTGACTAACTTGAAATATACGATATCATCATCATCAAACACATTGTTCAAAGAATCTTATATTTTTTTTATTACGATTATTTTGACTTTTAAAAGAACCTAATCATGTGGTAGTTATTATTAAATGTGACACTTGTGGTAGGTCTGTATGATTGAGTTGTGAGATTAAAGTGGCATAACATTCATACCATTCCTAATCTTGACTAAACTAGTTATCTTTATAACTTTATCGATGATACTGTCGGTACGGTTTTGGTCGCATACGCTTTGACAAGAGCTCAAAAGTAAAAACCATATTAGTTACTTAAAATTTTTGTCTTACGACCATGGTGTACATACATTGACGTGATATACCGTGTTTACTTAAAATTTTATCATGGATATAATCTGTCTTGTAATCCCATGTGGTTTTTGTTATGTACTGGTATATGTATAAGATTTGATGCACTCCATTTCCTGGGAAAGATGAGGAACAAAAGAATAATGTTAGTCGGAGATTCTATAATGAGAAACCAATGGGAATCCCTTGTCTGCCTTATCCAAGGAGTCATTCCTACTGCTCGGAAAACCGTCACTTACAATGGTCCTACAATGTCCTTCCATGCTCTGGTAATACTGATCTTGATTATACAAAGTGCTTAAAGTGCTTCTTGATCACTGGTTGTCTTCACTAACATAAGTAAACCTTTCAGGATTTCGAGACATCTATTGAGTTTTGTTGGGCTCCTCTACTAGTCGAACTAAAAAGGGGACCTCAAAATAAGCGGGTTTTACATCTTGATAAGATTCAAGACAATGCACGAAGTTGGAGAGGAGTCGATGTACTTGTCTTTGATTCAGCTCATTGGTGGACCCACTCTCTCAATACAACATCGTAAGAGACCCTTGCATTATCTGTTTTCGATTATTTCTCCTTATGGCTAGAGCTACTAATGTAACCATTTCTTTTATCTGAACTGAATCTAGGTGGGATTATTTCATGGAAGGAGACACAATCATCAGCAATTTGAATCCAATGGTTGCTTATGAAAAAGGACTAGCGACTTGGGCTAAATGGGTGGATTCAAACCTTGATCCTCGAAAAACCCAAGTCATCTTTCGGAGCATGTCCCCTAGGCACAACAGGTAATTAATTCAAGCATTCACCAAGATTCATATACCTAATTTATGTCAATAATGCCCAAAGCAATAACAAGACAATAATTATATCACTAAAATCAATCATTAACCTCCTTTTTGATTAGTTAGATGGTCACTCGTTTTCACTTATTTAGGAGTCATTTGAGAGCAACTTCTAGCCTACTTCAGTACTTCATTGCCATTATAGATCAGACATGACTTCACTGGAGGATCCGGTGATCATTGTGTCCGTTTTACTAAATAACAATACAGTATGATAGGCAATGTCAAACAGTGTCCATTTTACTAAATAGGCAATACAGTAACGGAAATGATCATCTTAATTATTCAGTGAAGGATTATTGTATGTCAGGGAAAATGGGTGGAAATGCTATAACCAGAGGGAGCCCTTGTTGTACTTCACCCGTCCACATATTACAGAGCCAATGCTTGTGCTCAAAGGGATTCTGAGAAATATGAGATTTCCTGTATACCTTCAGGACATTACTAACATATCTGCTCTTCGAAGAGACGGTCATCCATCTGTGTACAACCGGGATCTAGCCCAGGAAACGAGGCAACATATTCAAAAACATGGTTCCGACTGTAGTCACTGGTGCCTCCCTGGTGTTCCCGACACTTGGAATGAAATGCTAAACGTGATCGTTTAGTAGTGTATGGTGAATGATCATGAATGATGGCCTAGAGTAAGTCAACTTTAGTGTTTTCTAATCCTCTAAATTCTAGATATAATATAGACTTTCAGTACTTGTGGACTTGTGTTCAGGACAATGGTTATGCAATGTTGTTTTAAATGCTTTTCTTAAGCATCCAGCTTTGCGGAGTGAGAAATTTACTCTAGATAAGAAAGAAAAACATAATCATCAACTTGGTTATGATGATAGCCACCACTTATGAGTTATGTCATATGCAATTGAGGCATTCTTCTACTCCAAGATTACTAGATTAGGGGATACAAAATAAAGATAAATTATGGTTATGATGATCACGAATTCTCATTTAAGACGGGTCAAATATGACCATGTGGGAGAAATAAGACAAAAGCAGAATACATTGAGAAAATCAAAAGATTTGTCTTATATGCCCATATGAGATGATATTTAACTCGTTTTATTATTAAGACCGATACCCCCGTCTTAAGGAAGACTAACTCGCATGATGATAGCCACTTTCACTATTAATCTCTCCAGTTATCAACCTTTTTCAAGTTTGGTTTTAATCAATGTTGCCTACTAAAGCCAAACGTGAACAATATAAAGCTTCGTTTGTTAAAATTAGCTGAAAATTGAAAAGTTAACTGAAACCGGAAAAGGTAACTGATTAGGTAGCTGAAAATTAAGAATTGATAAGGTAGCTGATTATACGGAGTATAAAAAAGTGTTTGACAAACTAACTAAAAGGTAACTGATTTTGATGAAATGACGTAAAAGAATATGATAATTAATAATTATTTAATAGTATAAATTTAAGAGGTAAAAATGGAAAATCAATTCAAAATAGCTACCTGAAATCTCAAATGTTATTCTAAATAATATTTTATTTCAGGTAGCTTATTTGGTTAAATAAGCTATTTGTTGCCTGAAATTTTGATCAAATAAGCTACTTTGACCAAATTAAGTAACTGATGAGATGACCATAAAAAATCAAATCTGTGATCAAGAACAAATAAAACCAAGATTTATTTCCATGAATTGCAGACAAATTGAATCAGGTGGTTTGTACACAAGACAATCCAAAAGAAAAAATAATAATAATAATAATAATAATTATATCATGATGATGACATAAATAAAATGAAGAAGCTGCTTAGGTTGATTTAAACCTCTTCTTAATGGAGCGAATCTCTTTAGAACTCATATGGAATGCTTTCTGTAGAAGCTCTTCTTTAATGTCGGTGCCGAAAATGGAGGATGGAATTTTCATGACGCCAGGGTTTTGGCTGTCTAAACTCCCTAGAATGGTACCAGGAGAGTCACCTATATTCATCTGAAAATGCAACATACCCCTTGGAAACACCATCACCTCACCTTTCTTAATTATTTTTGCAAACAGATTACCTTGAGTATCAACAATTCCCGCGTAAAATGTTCCCTCTAGCACGTACCCCATCTCGGTCGCTCTAGGGTGGTAATGTGGGACGTTTACACCACCCACGTCAAAGTCGGCTCTTACCATTGACATGCCAAGTGTGTTCAGTCCTGGGAAGGAGTTGACGTTGACGGGTATTGAAGAGAAACCCGTCTCAGTATGCGAGAAATTTCCTGGCAGCTTAATGCCTGAGAATACGAAATCTTCCACGGTTACGTGGGTCTTGCAACCAGGTCCAGGTCCTACGCAGAAATCTTGGACAGGGTCGGGGTCGGAAGCCGTGATAAAATGGATATGAAATGGGAAGGAGAGAGCGAAGAGAAATAGCATTGCCGGAGACATGTTGTTTCTGCTTTAGCAATTGTTTTTGAAACCAATGTTTGTAGATCCAATGATTTATAGGCTCCTACTGTGTTTATTAAAAACAGAACGTGAGTAGCATTATTTATGCATAACCACTGCATTATGAAAAGTCTGATGATTGATTTTATTAGGTGTAACCAAACATCATTGAATATTCGCTTAGCATTCAAGAATTGACTATTATTATTGCCAGTCTTCTTTGGCGGGCTGTAATGGATCACCAGATATTTCAACTCGTTGGGCGAATACAAATCTTTGACTTGTTGCTAAATAACTCATTAGACTCTACGCGTTTTGGGGTTTCAAACCCAAATCGGTATGAGATTGTGATTGATATAATGTGAGTAAGGGGGTAGAGAATACAATACACACTCATATAATCGGATTATCAAGTTCATGAGTTATAGTGGATAACCTTGTGAGTTGTGATTAACAATATTTGTCATGTGTTCAAGTACTATTTTAAGTGCAAAACATGCTTATTTACGTCCCCTGTCGGGGTTGGACCTTCCGGGTTAAGCTGGACAGTAAGGCTCTGTTCTTTTGGACTTAAAGTCACTCTCTATAAGTTAAGTTCAGCAAAATTAAGTTAAGTTCAGAAAAGTTCAGCAAAATTAAGTTAAGTTCAAAGAAAATTAAGTTGAAAAGTTCAAAGAAAATTAAGTTCAAAGAAAATTAAGTTCAGAAAAGTTAAGCAGAATAATAAGTTTCATAATATTGACGAGTTTTAAAAAATAGATACAATTTTCGTTCAAATCGGTTGTATAAACAATCCGAGATTAATTATTATTCTATATAATTTTTTCAAAAAAAAAACATTTATTTAAAGCGAATTCTTACCTATCCCCCGAAGTTAGAGCATTTTAATTACCGACGTTCATCATTGAGAATGAAAGTTGAAATGACATTTGGTCAATTGAAAAAAAGGTGGAAGGTGTTAAAAGTTCTGCCTCAAATGTCACCTAAGTATCAAATGTCCATTATTGTTTCTAATTTCACACTTCATAATTATATACGGATGCACACTCATGGGATACCTGTTATACAACATGAGAACGTTCTAGGGACAAAAGATTTAGGCATGTTTGATAAGAAGCTGAAAAAAGCTATGTACAAGGTGCGAAATAACATAGTCAAGAATATTTGGCGAGGCAATGAATTTGACGGGGTGAGCTCAAATGAAGATGAAGAAAGTGACGAGGAAGATGATAATATGGAACTAGATGATTAGAAAGAAAAAAAAAAGTAATGTGATTTACTTTTTATTTTTATGTATTAGGTAATGTGTACGAAAATATTAACTTATATAAATAAAGTATTTTATAATCTTTATTTGTGTTTTTAGTTATATTTCTTTATTATTATTATTATTATTATTATTATTATTATTATTATTATTATTATTAAATATTATTATTATTATTATTTTGAAGGGAATTATTATTATTATTATTATTATTATTATTATTATTATTATTATTATTATTATTATTATTATTATTATTATTATTATTATTATTATTATTATTATTATTATTATTATTATTATTATTAGTAGTAGTAGTAGTAGTAAGTGAAATTAAATTAAGTTAATTTAAGTAAGATTATTTTAATTTAGAAAAGTTAAGCTATTATAAGTTAAGTTCAGCAAAGTTTAGCAAAATTAAGTTCAGCAAAATTAAGTTCAGAAAAGTTCAGCAAAATTAAGTTCAGAAAAATTAAGTTCATAAAAGTTCAGCAAAAATAAGTTAAATTCAGCAAAATTAAGTTAAGTTCAGAAAAATTAAGTTAAGTTCAGCAACTTTAAGTCCAAAAGAACAGGGCCTAATACTTAGATGGGTTCGTAAACAAATGAAAATGAAAATGCTTCCGAGTAGCTTGCTACGACCTCGATCGAGGTTGCCTGGACCCGACCGCAGCTGTTGTGTGAAATCGTAACAAATGAAGAGAAGTAAATGTCTACGACCACGACCGGGGCTGGGTTCCCAATTGGGGCTGCCTACTCATATGTGCGTGGTTTTGTGTGTTATTAGCGGTTGTTTACGTTTATTCGCTGATTTTGGTACGAAATCAACATCCTTGTTCATTATTAACATAACTATATATGCTTATTTGGAGAATAAGTTTTGGTAATTATAAAGCAAAAACACAAAAAATCTCTTTGAAGTATTTTTGTTCTAGAAACCTTTGACAAAGGAACCGTTTTAACGCTAAAGGTATTTCGTGTGACTCAAGGGTTGAAGGGTTGAAATACTCTTAAGTAAACCGTGCTTAACGCGATTCGATTTTGTGTGATAAATCGTTAATGTGGTCAATATTTACGCACTTTTACTCCCCTAACTAGCCTCGTTTCACATGCTTTGTGTGACAATTAGAGTCGTATTTCTTTACCTTCCTATTTGCTATTCTATAAGGTTTGGTGCCATTCGTAGTAAAAGAGAGCTAACCTCGCATTAATGAAGCATTTCGGAGCTAAATGGAAGCATCTAAGTACCAAGTATCAAGCGAAGACTCAAGCTAAGGACCCCTAGGCCAATAAGTCAAGTTTTCGGGCAATGAAAGGCAATCCCCACGAGCCAAGACCAGTCCCACAGATTATGGGGAAGCAAGGACCCAGGGAGAGAAAGACCAGGTGAACTCGAGCGAGTTCAGGCTCAGCTCGAGCGAGTTGCTCATCAACTCTCGCGAATTTATGGGCCTGATGACCATTCCGGATCCAATTCCCACGAGGTGCTTTGGAGTCTTGCATGGCGATGGATTCTTTTAATGAGCCAATACTTCATTTAAGCCCTTAGTTAACCCTAAGCTTGTACTTAATATAAATAGCCTCTTTTAATTAGTTGAACATACAACACTTTAGACTAGAACTAACACTAAAAACCCTAGTTTGTCTTAGATCTACACTTGTAATTGAAGATTTCTTGGGTTAATCTTGAAGAAGGTGACAATTCTTCATCTAATCAAGGATTTCTTCTTTGTTCTTCCTTAGTTTTGTTCATCTCTCTCTTTTTTTTTTTGGCAGCTGTAAAAAAGATTAAACCTACCTAACCATAGCCTTACAAGTAAGGCTATGGGCGACAACATTAAAAGTTCGTGGTATAAAACTGAAAGCTAAACAATGGAAAAAAGAAAAAGAAGCATTAATGTTGTCCAAAATAGCCTTGAGTACATGATTTGGTGTCTCCATCCTTGTCACTTGGCGAACCAACGAAAGGCAATCCGATGAAACTTCCAAATGCCGAATTCCCCTTTCCCTAGCCCATTGAATCACCAATAACACCCCAAGGCCATCAGCTTGTATAGCCGACTCAGCTCTTATCCTCTTACTCATCCAAAACAACCTCTCCCCACTTCCAGACATAGCAGTCCAACCAATCCCCGCATTATTAACCCCCTTCCATCCCGCATCAACCATCACTCGTACAACCTCACAAAATCTGATCATTCCTACAACACACACCGGGTTACTGTCACGAACCCATTCGCTTCGCTCACCCTCAGACCTGCCTGTATTCCCTGATGTGATACAAGGTCTCCCCCCTTCGTTTTGCACCTCAAAAGCGCTTATCGCTATACTCACTACTTGTGTCAATAGATTGAAGAACATGCTAGGATGAAACTCAAGTCCTTGAAACAGGATCCGGTTACGAACACCCCAAATACACCAAAACATAGCTAAAAACCGTATCTGACGTTCCTTCGTGTCATCCAAGCTTTCGAAATAAGACACCCAATCAATGACCCATGCTCCAATGTTAATAAAAGAATCATTTTCAGTTCGAATTCCAAGATCACATGAAGCCCACAATTTTCGTGACACAGGACAGTCACGAAATAAATGTTCCATTGTTTCCATGGCCGTCGTCGTCCCCCCCCCCCCCCCCCTACAAAATTTACATTGTGTATCCACCCCAATATTCCGTCGTGCAAAGCTACTTCCCACGGAGAGAGAATCAGTAATGATCCGCCAAATGAGAATTTTCCATGATTGCGGCCCCGACAACCTCCATAGAGTGCGTTTACAAAACCGTCGTCCTACATCATTTATCCTTTCCGTATCTTTACGTGTCCCTTGACGGTCCATAAACTTACCTAAGAGAGTCCCATAAGCGCTCTTCACACTATAAATACCATCACTACTATGCAACCAATAGACATCATCATTCACCTGAGACCGACATATTGGTTGTGCTAAGACAGCATTAGCACTTTCCTCCTCGAGAACGTAATTGATGAAATCTTCATCCCACCTCAAATCAGTATCTTGGCGACCTACTAATCGTAGATCCTTGACCTTCAGATTTCTAAGAGCAACATGATCAATACCTAACAACCTCTCACTAGGCTCCGGACACCTCCCATTAACCCATTTATTAGTCCATATGTTTAACTCAGACTCCTAACCGGGCTTCCACCCAATATGGTCACGAACAAATTGTAGACCGTGTAGCACACTTCGTGCACCCCATGATAGGTTGCCTCCCTGCTGGAACACCATAGCATCAACCAACTCATCATTAGGCAAAAGTTTCTTACGAAAAACTCGTGCAAAGTAAGAGCGTTCCCCAGAGACAATCCTCCACGCCTGCTTTCCCAACATAGCTTGGTTGAGACACTCAATATTTCGAATACCAAGCCCTCCATCACTTTTTGGTAAACTCATGAATTTTTTGCTACACCAATGGATAGGTCGCCCTAATTTACCTCCCGCCCACCAAAAATGTGACAACAAGGAATTCACCTTATTAGTCACACTTACCGGTATTTTGAATACCGATAGAAAGAAATTCGAAATGTTGGATAAGACGGATGAAATTACTGTGAGCCTTCCCGCTTGTGATAAAAAAAAATCCCATTCCATGAGGATATTCGCTTCATGACAATATCAATGATCCCTTTAAAAAGCTCTCGTTTGGAACCTTGCACTTCTGTTGGTAATCCGAGATATTTCCCCAAACCTTTTGTACCTTTTATTTTAAGGGTACGCATTCCACCATGAGCCTTTGCAAGAGTGGTACTTGGACTAAAAAGTATGCCAGACTTGTCAACATTCATCACTTGACCCGAAACCGTACAATATTTCTTCAAGATGACACGTAAAGTCCTTACTGAGTTATTTCGATCATGTAAAAAGAAGATCGCATCATCCGCAAAGAACAAATGAGACAATGCATCCTCCCCACGGCATAAGGTAATGCCTTTTAAAGAGCCATCACCTTGAGCTTGCAAAAGGTTACACGAAAGAGCCTCCATACACAAGACGAAAAGAAAAGGTGACAGCGGATCACCTTGCCTTAAACCACATTGTGGTTGGAATAACTTTAATGGAGCACCATTAAACATCACTTGATAAGAAACGGTAATAACACAGTTCATGATAAGAGTAACAAGACGTTCAGGAAATCCAACTTTATAAAGAACTGCTCTCAAGAAGTCCCAACGCACACGATCATAGGCCTTACTCATATCTGCCTTAAACGCAAAGCGTCCAAATTTTCCTTTCTTGTGTGAGTTAGTTTTATGGATAGCTTCATTTGCCAATAGAATATTATCAGAAATCTGCCTTCCCGGGATGAAAGCATTTTGGAAGTCCCCTACCAAATAACCCATAACTTTCGCGAGCCTATTAGTGATACACTTAGTAACAATGCGCATGAAGATATTACATAGGCTTATCGGACGATAGTCCCCAACTTTTTCAGGATTATCACATTTTGGAACCAAAGTGATAAAAGTCCTATTATGCTCCTTGAGAACCCTCCCCGAGTTTAGGATCGATAGAATCGCAGTTGTCATATCCTTTTTAATAAAATGCCAACACTTTTGATAGAAAATAGCTGGAATTCTATCCGGACCCGGAGATTTAAGTGCACCCATTTGAAAGACAGCAGTTCGCACTTCTTGAGCAGTAAAAGGCCTATTAAGTGCATCACAATCATCATTAGTAACTGTCTTAGAAAAGCCTTTTAAAACCTCATCCATTAATTGAACCCTATCATCATCTTCATCATTAGTACTCGGATTATATAAAGTAAAGAACGAATCATAAAACTGTTTTCCAACACATTCCGGCTCATAAATCCACTCCCCACTATCATTTTTGACGCCTAAAATGAAATTACGTCCCGCTCTCCCCTTTACCCAATTGAAGAAATATTTAGTACATGTATCCCCATCAACCGCCCACCTCATTTTGGCCCTCTGTCTCCAAAAAACCGCCGCAGCCTTCGAGAACTCACGTACCCTGTCATTCACATTCGTATAAAGCGTATCATCCCCCTCACATATCGCCTCCTCAATACCCTTCTCCAACTCCACGTCAAAATCGTCCCATTTAGCTCGCCATTCACCCCTTTTATCTAACGCCCATCGACGTACACATTCGCCATTCTCCATATATTGAAATCAATAGCCCCACAAATAGGTCTTGTACTCATACTTAGCTTATCACTTCCAAACTCAACTTGATTAAAGTCTCCCATAATTAGGAAGGGATGTTGAAACGTTGAGATGCATTCTTCCAACTCATCAAGCACCGTATTTCGTAAAAGAACGGAAGGGGCGCCATAAAAAAGAACCAAGTACCATAAATGCCCATTACATTTCTCTACTAATAAAACGATAAAGTTGGTACATGACAAAATATGGCTCATCTTAGCCTCCGTCCTCCATCCAACCCATAAACCCCCGGAACTACCATTGGCATCTATGCCAACATTATTAGAAAACCCAAAAGGCCTAAAAAGGGGACTAATACTACATACATTACATTTAGTTTCAATTAAAAAAACAAAGCCATAGTACTTATTACTTAATAACGCCCTAATTTTTGGAATTGTAGGGGCGAGCGTATTATTTAGACCCCTACAATTCCATGTGAGACCATTCATGGGAGCGTAGGAGGTTGCCTAGGTCCAACCTCCGCAAAACCAGCATCATTACTCGCAGACGAGGAATCAGTAGAGACCTCAACTTCCATGTCCGTCACAACAACCCTGAAACCCCCACCACCCACAGTCTGAGGACTTGGCAGTCCCTCATCAACACATCTCCTCTTGGCCAACTGGCAGAGGTACTCCTTAGCAGTAAAAATGGACTCCATAGCAGACTCTGGAACCAACCCATCTTCAATAAGAGTGCAACACTTACGTTTCCTAGCATTAGCAACAGTTTCTCTATGTTCCAGCTCCAGGTCAGAGCGATGATAGCAATCAGCAAGTCCCATAAAGCCATCTGAAATACTCCCAGAACCTTTTCCAGTATTAATATTAGCAATAATTCTTGCAGAAGGTTTCCCATAAGATGGGAGCTCGAACATCCTGGTCTTCTCAGCAACCGCCCCCCTTGAACACTGACCCACATCTGCAACTAAATTAGTCAATTTCTTCCATGTCTGCTCACACCACAGCACCTGCAAAGGCTTAACAGAAGCTGACCCAGCCTCTAATTCTCTTTCCTTACGAATAATAACATCAGGAACAACAGTAAGCACCACAGCCTTCCCATCATCAAGACCAGCAGCAGCATCAGCAGTAGCCCCTTCCTCAATATTATGAGGCATACCATTCAAACATAAATCAGTATTGACCTCAGTCCTAGGCACCTCAGGTCCAGAAACCTCAGCCATATCCTCAGAGCTAGACAACAAGTTAATAGCAGAACTATGATGAAAAGGAGAGGACTCATTAGAAGGAGTCCTCCCATCCCCTGGTTGAATCATCCAACTACTTGGATAGGAATCAGAGTCACCCTCTCCCTCAGCAGGCTCCACCTCAGAATCAGAGCTTATCACAATAGCATTATCAGGTTCATTCCCAACCAAATCAGGTACCTTAGGAACATCACCCTCCCCAGCAGGTTCAACATGTTCCCCAATCACAACTTCTGAATAATGATAAATAATTGGTATTCCCCTCGGAGGCGGATCAAAAGTCTGATCGTAACCACGATCATCATCCAAAACTCTTCCCCATTCTACATCACTTTCCACTCGGTTCAAAATAGCCTCTTGAAGTCGTAAATCCCGATCCAACTCCCTCCTATGACGACCAAACCCAGAGAAAATAACATAAGGATCAGAAGCCTGAACCTGCTGCAGAAAACCCTGACCCCCAGCAGTTTGATCCCCAGCTCCCTCAAACTCCTCACCAGCACTGAAATAAGCCTCTTGATTAGTATTCGAATGAGCATTACTCCCCCCACCCATTAACCAGCCCCCTTCCCCTGGTCTTCCCCCCTGCTGACCCTGCTCACCCCCACTCCATATTCCCACTTCCAGTTGACCACTTCCAGGAACATTATTTGACTGACCAACATTAGGCAAATGCTCCCCCACCACCTTCACCCATAACCACATCTTGATCAACAGCAGGACCCTGCACCTCATGTTGTTGTTGTTGTTCATTTCCTCCCAGATTTTGATTAACCCCTTTTTCCCCCAAATGGACAACACCATGTCCCATCTGAAAGATCACAGGGCCTGCAAAACGCTGCGCAGTCACAACAAAGCCCATCCCAGGTAAAACACGACCTCCAAGAGTAATTCCCAAATCAAAGTTCATTTCCCTTTCCCTGACATTACGACCCTGATTCTCAGTTGCAGGTCGTCTATCTCCTAAATGCAACCTGGAAGAAATATATCTAGTTGTAGACGGTGTTGCTCTAAGGTCTAAATTAAACATGGTGTGGTTGCTTTGTGCTTGAAAGACCACAAACCCTCGCTCAACAGTTCTATCCAGCATACCATTAACAGCAGACACCACAGACATAATATTCTCCCTACACTGCGACCCCTTATGCCCTACCTTACCACACCTTATGCAGTACTTAAAAACCTCTTCATATTTAAACTGAACCCACAGCAAATGCCCAGCATCCATTGCCAGGAAAAACCCTGGCAACAGTGGCTCATTGAGTTTAAGACACACCCTCAACCTGAGATAGTCATTCCTAGGTAGAACCTCAAAAGGCTCCACATGATAGTGGTGGCTTAACAGTTTACCTGCCACATGTGCCACATGCATATTTAGACATTCAAAGGGTAGCCCACAAACCCGAACCCACAATTCAGCATAAGGAAACCTGACAGTTCTAGGTACCGTGTCAGGGTACCACTGAGCAAGAACCATCAAAGCACCATCAAAGGTAACAGTACTTCTCGCCAGTAACCCCTCAAGGTCAGACACACTCTCACAGTGGAACACATAAATCTCTCCCATTCTGAAAACGGTAATCCTACCATCAGTACTCTATTTTTTCCTAATCATATCATTAATCAAGTTAGCATCAAAAAGCCTATAATCCACCAGGAAACCTAAACAACAATTCCCCCAAAACTCCCTCGACCTACCTAACTCTGCCGGATCCACATTTATCACCCCCCAGACCTAGGGAACTGTGGGTTAATATCCGTATACTACCCTTTAAATTTAGGACTATAACGTAAATTTAAACATGTGATTATTGTCATAAAACATAAATACAATAGAAACGATAAGGAACAAGAAATAACCTCGGGTCCTTTGATGCACGGCGAAAGAACGAGTAAATCAAACGAGATTCCCTCCTAATTGTTGCACCCAAGACTTGTCCGAGATATGCCCTTGTGCTAGATGGTGTTCTCCGATTGCCTTGCAATATTGGGAGAACTGATGTGAGTTTTTCGAGATGAGAGATCTCGGGTTTTTCAGAGGAGAATGCTCTTCAAAACCCTAGTTCTGTTTCAAATGAATCAGTTCGGTTAGACAAGAGGAGAAACTCTCCTTTTGTCTATGAGAGGCTCGGCCAAACCGAGTCCATGGGGAGGAAATGGGCTTATCCATTTCCTCTTCATTTTAACTCGTAGTCCGTGCCCAAATGACTAAATGTATATGATGCGGTCTCGATTATAAATCGTTATCGGTTATCGGAAATTAAGGCATCGCCTAATAATACGGGTTAGTGAATTATTAATACGTGTCCGACAAAAAAAAGTATTGTATAATTATATTCAATATACATTTAATTAAATATAAATCGCTTATATTTAATTTTACGAATTAACTGGTTAATTCGCCTTAGCCCATGATATTTAATCCGTATTAAATATAATATCTCAACATCACATATTTGACTAATTACTAGTCAAATAACTCGGACTAACTGGTTAGTCAATTTTGGCATCTACATGACAGTATTTTCATACCGTCACATCTCTCGAACGTATCCTATAGGTGTGACTTTTAGGGACCAGTTGATCACCGCCATCTGTATGACAATAACGTCAAACTTATCTAGCAAGCCAACCGTTATTGATAAACGTGGATCAATCGATTTTAATACCAAAGTATGCCCTTTGATCCTTTTAGAGGTTTATAAGTCCTTGCACTAATTGTTAAGGACACCAACCCCAACAAGCTCCCACTTGTCCGTACAAGTGTATGTGCAATGACGTTATCCGCACTAACCGGAGGACACAAGCTCCAACAAACTCCCACTTGTCCGAACAAGTGTATGTGCGATAACCGATTCTCATATTCATTTAAAATTTCTCCCACTCAATGTAAAACAATTTGCAGATCTGGATCCACAAAGGTCGTATTTTACAATCGATCCGTATCTAGAGTGGTTTCCCCGACTAGAGAGTAACTTAACCGATAAAACGAATCCGTATCCGAGCATGGCCATGCATTTCGATTCTGACTCCTCGAGTGGCCCCGAGAAATATCGAGCACTGATAAAGGCTGAATATTTCCTTCAACTCGACTCCTTCCGATCTAAGCACAGCATGAAATGACCCAGAAAAAATCTACTTGGCCCCCTGTTACGGATGACCGTGAGAAAGAAACCAAAGTCACCCAAAATCTGCCGTAGTCTCAAGAGACAGTCGATAGTCAAAGAATCGACTCTTAGGATCACCATGGAAGTCCTATCCACGACCGGGCAGCGAATGTTATAAAACATTTAGGACTCCACGTCGATGTCACAATGGTGTCCTACGAAATATCCGTATAAATCGCCTCTGTGATTGGTCAGTCAACCGGTTGACTTATGGCTCGTTGAACCCACCATCAACCAACGTCACAGAATAATTGCCAGAGTTATCAGCTCATGTGGGCAATTAAGGACTAACAAGATATGATGTTTGTTCAGTTCACTTTGTGGTGTTCAAAATCGTCGTACAATTCCACATGAAAAACAAAATATATATATAAAATATCAAAACGTTGATGTCGTATAGAGTACAAAAGAGAATGAATCTAATCCATAAAAGAGTACTACAACTCAGGAACACGTTTGATTCCCATGGAATTAACGTGCCCTTCATGCTTATCTTGTCGTAATGCTTTAGTGAGAGGATCTGCTATGTTATCATCTGTAGCAATCTTTTCTATCACTACTTCCTTTTGCTCCACGTAATCTCGGATTAGATGAGCTTTCCGTTGTACATGTCTAGACTTGTTACTAGACTTTGGCTCCTTAGCTTGGAAGATGGCACCACTATTGTCGCAATAGATGGTGATCGGGTCATTCGAACTAGGCACTACAGAGAGCCCATGTAAGAATTGACGCATCCATATCGCTTCCTTTGTAGCTTCAGACGCGGCATAGTACTCGGACTCGGTCGTAGAATCTCTTTGTAACAGATTTGTTTCGAACTCTTCCGGTGATCGCAGCAGCGCCATTAAGAGTAAAAACGAATCCAGCATCGAGATTTCGAGTCATCTCGATCCGTTTGGAAGCTAGCATCTGCAGAATCGGTGGCGCATAGCTTTTGAGAGCCTCCATAAGTCAATGCCCAATCTTTAGTCCTCCGGAGGTACTTAAGAATGTTCTTGACGGCCAACCAATGTGGTTCACCTGGTTCTTTGTTGGAATCGACTTGTCATACTCAATGCATATGCCACGTCCGGACGTGTGCATATCATGGCATACATGATTGATCCTATTGCCAAGGCATAAGGAATCCGTGTCATGCGCTCTTTCTCTTCCGGTGTCTCCGGTGCCTGAGACTTGCTCAAATGCACCCCTGGAGCCATAGGAAGGAACCCCTTCTTGGAGTTAGTCATGCTTAATCTCTCTAGGACTTTGTCTCTATAAGACTTGATCGAGAGATAACATCCGTCGTGATCTATCTCGATAGATACGGATGCCTAGAATTCTTTGTGCCTCTCCCGGATCTTTCATCTGGAAATGGTTTTTCAACCATACTTTCACCGAAGTTAAGAGAGGTATGTCATTCCCAATCAGGAGTATGTCGTCAACATACAATATTAGGAAGACAATCTTGCTCCCACTCGACTTGATATATAAACATGGTTCCTCGACCGATCGAGTAAATCCATTTTCTTTTATCACTTGGTCGAAGCGATGATTCCAACTCCTTGATGCTTGCTTAAGTCCATAAATGGAACGCTTAAGCTTGCACACTTTCTTAGGATGTTCAGGATCGATGAAACCTTCGGGTTGTACCATGTACAACTCTTCCTCCAAAAAGCCGTTTAAGAAGGCGGTTTTCACGTCCATTTGCCAAATTTCATAGTCATGAAAAGCGGCAATCGCTAAGATAATCCGAATGGAACGCAAAGATAACTACGGGTGCGAAAATTTCATCGTAGTGCAAACCTGGCACTTGGGTGAAACCTTTAGCAACTAGTCGTGCTTTGTAGATATCTTGTTGACCTTCCACAGAATGCTTTATCTTGTAAAGCCATTTGCATTGAAGGGGACGAACCTTAGCAGGTAAGTCAACAAGATCCCACACGTTGTTCTCATACATGGAGTCCATCTCGGATTGCATGGCCTCAAGCCATAGCTTTGAGTCAGAACTTGTCATGGCACCTTTATAGGTTGCGGGTTCACTACTCGTTAAGAGTAGAACGTCATCTATGTCATGTTCCTCGACCATACCAATGTATCTGTCCGGAGGAATAGAGACTCTTCCCGACCTCCTAGGTTCCTCAGGAATGTTAACCGCAGCCGGGATTGAAGGAATAGGTTCCTCCAATGGTTGCTCGGTATTTGGTTCTGGGATCTCCGACAGGTCGAAGGTTCTATCACTCTTTGCATTCTCGAGAAATTCCTTCTCTAAGAATGTCGCACTAGCCGCAACAAAAACGCGTTGTTCGGTTGGCGAATAGAAGTAATGACCAAGTGTTCCTTTAGGATAACCTATAAAGTATGTCTTGACCGATCGCGGGCCGAGCTTATCCTCGTGTCTCCACTTGACATAAGCCTCGCAGCCCCAAACCCGTATAAAGGACAAGTTAGGGACCGTTCCCTTCCATAGTTCATATGGAGTCTTGTCAACATCTTTAGACGGACTTTGTTAAGTATTAGAGCGGCGACATAAGAGCATAACCCCATAATGAATCAGGTAAAATCGTGTGACTCATCATGGATCGAACCATATCAAGTAGCGTTCGATTTCTCCGTTCGGACACACCATTCAACTGAGGTGTTCCAGGTGGAGTTAACTGTAGGGCAATCCCACAGTCCTTTAGGTGTTGATCAAACTCGTGAGAAAGATACTCACCACCACGATCCGAACGCAGTGTTTTTATCTTTCTACCCAATAGGTTCTGTACCCTATTTTGGTATTCCTTGAATTTCTCAAAGGATTCACTTTTGTGCTTCATTAAGTAGACATAGCCATATCTACTCAAATCGTCCGTGAAAGTGATGAAATACCTATAGCCTTCTCGTGCGGTGATTGACATAGGACCACATACATCCGTGTGTATGAGCCCTAATAGGTCGCAGCGCATTCCAACACCTTTGAAGGAAATACGAGTCATCTTACCGATGAGACATGATTCACACGTGCCAAATGATTGAAAATCAAAGGCCGAGATAGCTCCATGTTTGATGAGCTGTTTTACGCGTTTCTCATTAATGTGTCCCATACGGCAGTGCCATAGATACGTTTGATCTTTGTCACCAACCTTTAACTTTTTATTCATTACGTGTAATATTTCCGTGGTCTGATCTAAAACATAAATTCCATTCATGGAGACTGCCTTGCCATAAATCATATTGTGTAAAGAGAAAATGCAAGTATTATTCTCAATTACAAATGAAAAACCAAGTTTGTCAAGTGCAGAAACTGAAATAATGTTTTTCGAAAGACTAGGCACATAATAGCAGTCATATAATGACAACTCAAATCCGCTAGGAAGCTGGATCACATATGTCCCCTTGGAGATGGCAACTACTCTTGCTCCATTCCCAACACGCAGGTCCACCTCACCCTTTACGAGGGGTTCGATGTTTCGGAGCCCCTGCACATGATTACACAGATGAGAACCACAACCAGTATCAAGTACCCAAGTTCCGTAACTTGCGTGGTTAATCTCAATCATATGAATAAAAGTAGAAGAGAGAGAAGACATACCAACGGGGTTTAACACGACCGCCTTTAAGTCCTCATGATAAACAGGACATGTACGCCTCCAATGCCCAGTCATGTGGCAGTGATGGCATTCCATGTTATCTTTCTTGCTCTTTGTCGCGCCTGATGAGTTACTCGACTCACCAGGACCACTCTTACCTGAGCCCGACTTCTTGAACTTCGCCTTACCTACTGCTAGGTTTGCCTGAGCTTTGCCCTTACCCTTTCCTTTATTTGACACAACAAAAACATCCTGTTTCATGCTCCCACTGGACTTCATGTCCTTCTCGGTCTGTACGAGAAGGGAGTGCAGTTCATGGGGAGTTTTCTTCAAATCATTCATATAGTAATTCGCTCTAAATTGCGAATAACCATCGTGGAGTGAGTGAAGTATGCGGTCGATAACAATGTTCTCGCTGATGTTACAGTTAAAGGTCTCCAGTTTCTCGACATTCTCAATCATGCTGAGAATGTGTGGGCTAACCGGTTGGCCCTTCTGGAGTCTCGCATCAAAGAAGCGAGTGGTATGCTCATAGGTCACGATTCTCGGTGCTTTCGAGAATTCCTTGGTGAGCGTGGTGAAAATCTTGTTTGCACCATGGGCTATGAAGCGTTTCTGCAAATTGGGTTCCATTGCAAAAATGAGTACGTTTTTAATCGCACCGCTTCCATACGTAAATCGTTAAACTTGGCGATTTCAGCAGCTCTAGCCGTGGGACCTGGGTTTGCCGGGATGGGCTCCAAGAGATATTTGAGCTTCCTCGCCAGCAGCAGCAGATTCCGTAATGCCGCCTCCCAGTCCGCGAAGTTGGATCCATCATTCTTCAGTCGAGTAGACTGATTCATCTGATTCATGAAGATCCTAAGCCAGGACTCACGGTCCAATGTGGCACTTGGAATTGGGTTATCACTTGAACCAGCCATTTGTTGTTTAGCAGTTTAAAAACGTGATCTACACTGAAAAAGAAAGAAAAACAAAACGAAATAAGCAACTCATCGAGGTGATTTAAGTCTATTTTAAAATTCATTTTAACATGTAGACTCTTGCACTTGCATAATTGATCTCCCTCAAGAATGATACTGTGGGTTAATATCCGTATACTACCCCTTAAATTGCAGGACTATAACGCAAAATTTACATGCAATTTATAGTCATAAAACGATAAAACAAAAGAAACGATAAGTGTATAGAGATCAACCTCGGGTCCTTTTAATTGCGGCGTAAAGATCAGAAATCTAAGCAGATTCCCTCCTAATCGTTGCACCCAAGACTTGGTCCGAGATATGCCCTTGTGCTAGAACAGTGTTCTCCGATTGCCTTGCAATATAGGGAGAACTGTTGTGAGTTTTGTCGAGATGAGAGATCTCAGTTTCAGAGAGAAAAATTTATCTCTGAAACCCTAATTCTTTCACTAATGATCATTAGGTTTTTACAGAAGGAGGAGGCTCTCCTTTTTGTTCTCCTAATTCGGCCAAGCCGAGTCCATGGGGAGGAAATGGGCTTTTCCATTTCCTCTTCTCTTTGACTCGTAGTCCGAACCCAAATGGCTAAATGTATATGACGCGGTTTGATCATAAACTGTTATCGGTTATCGGAAATTAAGGCATCAGCTAATAATGCGGGTTAGCTGAATTATTAATACGTGTCCGACAAAACAGTATTTTATAATTTATTTTAATATACATTTAATTAAATATAAATCACGTATATTTAATTTTACGAATTAACTGGTTAATTCGCCTTAGCCCATGATATTTAATCCGTATTAAATATAATATCTCAACATCACATATTTGACTAATTACTTAGTCAAATAACTCGGACTAACTGGTTAGTCAATATTTGGCATCTACATGACAGTATTTTCATACCGTCACATCTCTCGAACGTATCCTATAGGTGTGACTTTTAGGGACCAGTTGATCACCGCCATCTGTATGACAATAACGTCAAACTTATCTAGCAAGCCAACCGTTATTGATAAACGTGGATCAACCGATAATAATACCAAAAGTATGCCCTTTGATCCTTTTAGAGGTTTATAAGTCCTTGCACTAATTGTTAAGGACACCAACCCCAACAAGCTCCCACTTGTCCGTACAAGTGTATGTGCAATGACGTTATCCGCACTAACTGGAGGACACAAGCTCCAACAAACTCCCACTTGTCCGAACAAGTGTAGGTGCGATAACCGATTCTCATATTCATTTAAAATCTCTCCCACTCAATGTAAAACAATTTGCAGATCCGGATCCACAAAGGTCGTATTTTACAATCGATCCGTATCTAGAGTGGTTTCCCCGACTAGAGAGTAACTTAACCGATAAAACGAATCCGTATCCGAGCATGGCCATGCATTTCGATTCTGACTCCTCGAGTGGCCCCGAGAAATATCGAGTACACGATAAAGGCTGAATATTTCCTTCAACTCGACTCCTTCCGATCTAAGCACAGCATGAAATGACCCAGAAAAAATCTACTTGGCCCCCTGTTACGGATGACCGTGAGAAAGAAACCAAAGTCACCCAAAATCTGCCGTAGTCTCAAGAGACAGTCGATAGTCTAAGAATCGACTCTTAGGATCACTATGGAAGTCCTATCCACGACCAGGCAACGAATGTTATAAAACATTTAGGACTCCACGTCGATGTCACAATTGTGTCCTACGAAATATCCGTACAAATCGCTCTCGTGATTGGTCACTCAACTGTTGACTTATGGCTCGTTGAACCCACCATCAACCAACGTCACGAGAATAATTGCGAGTTATCGGCTCATGTGGGCAATTAAGGACTAACAAGATATGATGTTTGTTCAGTTCACTTTGTGGTGTTCAAAATTGTCGTACAATTCCACATGAAAAACAAAATATATATATAAAATATCAAAACGATGATGTCGTATAGAGTACAAAGGAGAATGAATCTGATCCATAAAAGAGTACTACAACTCAGGAACACGTTTGATTCCCATGGAATTAACGTGCCCTTCATGCTTATCTTGTCGTAATGCTTTAGTGAGAGGATCTGCTATGTTATCATTTGTAGCAATCTTTTCTATCACTACTATCTTTTGCTCCACGTAATCCCGGATTAGATGAGCTTTCCGTTGTACATGTCTAGACTTGTTGCTAGACTTTGGCTCCTTAGCTTGGAAGATGGCACCACTATTGTCGCAATAGATGGTGATCGGGTCATTCGAACTAGGCACTACAGATAGTCCATGTAAGAATTGACGCATCCATATCGCTTCCTTTGTTGCTTCAGACGCGGCATAGTACTCGGACTCGTCGTAGAATCTCTTGTAATGTGATTTGTTTGAACTCTTCCGGTGATCTAGCGGCGCCATTAAGAGTAAAACGAATCCAGATCGAGATTTCGAGTCATCTCGATCCGTTTGGAAGCTAGCATCTGCAGAATCTTAGGTTGCGCATAGCTTTTGAGAGCCTCCATAAGTCAATACCCAATCTTTAGTCCTCCGGAGGTACTTAAGAATGTTCTTGATGACCAACCAATGTGGTTCACCTGGTTCTTTGTTGGAATCGACTTGTCATACTCAATGCATATGCCACGTCCGGACGTGTGCATATCATGGCATACATGATTGATCCTATTGCCGAAGCATAAGGAATCCGTGTCATGCGCTCTTTCTCTTCCGGTGTCTCTGGTGCCCGAGACTTGCTCAAATGCACCCCTGGGGACATGGGAAGGAACCCCTTCTTGGAGTTAGTCATCTTTGAATCTCTCTAGGACTTTGTCTATGTAAGACTCCTGACTGAGAGATAACATCCGTCGTGATCTATCTCGATAGATACGGATGCCAAGAATTCTTTGTGCCTCTCCCAGATCTTTCATCTGGAAATGGTTCTTCAACCATACTTTCACCGAAGTTAAGAGAGGTATGTCATTCCCAATCAGGAGTATGTCGTCAACATACAATATTAGGAAGACAATCTTGCTCCCACTCGACTTGATATATAGACATGGTTCCTCGACCGATCGAGTAAATCCATTTTCTTTTATCACTTGGTCGAAGCGATGATTCCAACTCCTTGATGCTTGCTTAAGTCCATAAATGGAACGCTTAAGCTTGCACACTTTCTTAGGATGTACTGGATCGATGAAACCTTCGGGTTGTACCATGTACAACTCTTCCTCCAAAAAGCCGTTTAAGAAGGCGGTTTTCACATCCATTTGCCAAATTTCATAGTCATGAAAAGCGGCGATCGCTAAGATAATCCGAATGGAACGCAAAGATAACTACGGGTGCAAAAATCTCATCGTAGTGCAAACCTGGCACTTGGGTGAAACCTTTAGCAACTAGTCGTGCTTTGTAGATATCTTGCTGACCTTCCACAGAATGCTTTATCTTGTAAAGCCATTTGCATTGAAGGGGACGAACCTTAGCAGGTAAGTCAACAAGATCCCACACGTTGTTCTCATACATGGAGTCCATCTCGGATTGCATGGCCTCAAGCCATAGCTTTGAGTCAGAACTGGTCATGGCACCTTTATATGTTGCGGGTTCACTACTCGTTAAGAGTAGAACGTCATCTATGTCATGTTCCTCGACCATACCGATGTATCTGTCCAGAGGAATAGAGACTCTTCCCGACCTCCTAGGTTCCTCGGGAATATTCACCGCAGCCGGGATTGAAGGAATTGGTTCCTCCAATGGTTGCTCGGTGTTTGGTTCTGGAATCTCCGACAGTTCGAAGGTTCTATCACTCTTTGCATTCTCGAGAAATTCCTTCTCTAAGAATGTCGCACTAGCCGCAACAAAAACGCGTTGTTCGGTTGGCGAATAGAAGTAATGACCACGTGTTCCTTTAGGATAACCTATAAAGTATGTCTTGACCGATCGCGGGCCGAGCTTATCTTCGTGTCTCCACTTGACATAAGCCTCGCAGCCCCAAACCCGTATAAAGGACAAGTTAGGGACCGTTCCCTTCCATAGTTCATATGGAGTCTTGTCAACAGCTTTAGACGGACTTCGGTTAAGTATTAGAGCGGCTGACATAAGAGCATAACCCCACAATGAATCAGGTAAAACCGTGTGACTCATCATGGATCGAACCATATCAAGTAGTGTTCGATTTCTCCGTTCGGACACACCATTCAACTGAGGTGTTCCAGGTGGAGTTAACTGTAGGGCAATCCCACAGTCCTTCAGGTGTTGATCAAACTCGTGAGAAAGATACTCGCCACCACGATCTGAACGCAGTGTTTTAATCTTTCTACCTAATAGGTTCTGCACCCTATTCTGGTATTCCTTAAATTTCTCAAAGGATTCACTTTTGTGCTTCATTAAGTAGACATAGCCATATCTACTCAAATCGTCCGTGAAAGTGATGAAATATCTATAGCCTTCTCGTGCGGTGATTGACATAGGACCACATACATCCGTGTGTATGAGCCCTAATAGGTCGCAGAGCGCGCATTCCAACACCTTTGAAGGAAATCCGAGTCATCTTACCGATGAGACATGATTCACACGTGCCAAATGATTGAAAATCAAAGGCCGAGATAGCTCCATGTTTGATGAGTCATTTAACGCGTTTCTCATTAATGTGTCCCATACGGCGGTGCCATAGATACGTTTGATCTTTGTCACCAACCTTTAACTTTTTATTCATTACGTGTAATATTTCATTGGTCTGATCTAAAACATAAATTCCATTCATGGAAAGCGCCTTGTCAGTAAATCATATCGTGTAATGAGAAAATGCAAGCATTGTTTTCTATTACAAATGAAAAACCAAGTTTATCAAGCGTAAAACAGAAATAATGTTTTTAGAGAGACTGGGTACATAATAGCAATCATATAATGATAACTCAAATCCGCTAGGAAGCTGGATCACATATGTCCCTTTGGAGATGGCAGCTACTCTTGCTCCATTCCCAACACGCAGGTCCACCTCACCCTTTACGAGGGGTTCGATGTTTCGGAGCCCCTGCACATGATTACACAGATGAGAACCACAACCAGTATCAAGTACCCAAGTTCCGTAACTTGCGTGGTTAATCTCAATCATATGAATAAAAGTAGAAGAGAGAGAAGACATACCAACGGGTTTAACACGACCTGCCTTTAAGTCCTCATGATAAACAGGACATGTGCGTCTCCAATGCCCAGTCTTGTGGCAATGATGGCATTCCATGTTTTCACTCTTGCTCTTTGTCATGCCTGATGAGTTACTCGACTCACCAGGACCACTCTTCCCTGAACCCGACTTCTTGAACTTCGCCTTACCCTCTGTTAGGTTTGCCGGAGCTTTGCCCTTACCTTTCCCTTTGTTTGACACAACGAGGACATCTGTTTGAACTCCCACCGCACTTCATGTCCTTCTCGGTGCACGTACGAGGAGGAGTGCGATTCATGGGGAGTTTTCTTCAAATCATTCATATAGTAATTCGCTCTGAATTGCGAATAACCATCGTGGAGTGAATGAAGAATACGGTCGATAACAATATTCTCGCTGATGTTTCGATTAAAGGTCTCAGTTTCTCGACATTCTCAATCATGCTGAGAATGTGTGGGCTAACCGGTTGGCCCTTTCGGAGTCTCGCATCAAAGAAGCGAGTGGTATGCTCATAGGTCACGATTCTCGGTGCTTTCGAGAATTCCTTAGTGAGCGTGGTGAAAATCTTGTTTGCACCTTGGGCTATGAAGCGTTTCGGCAAATTGGGTTCCATTGCAAAAATGAGTACGTTTTAATCGCACCCGCTTCCATGACGAAATCGTTATAAGTAGCGATCTCGTTAGCTCGGCCCGTGGGAACGGGTGTGGCGGCATGGGCTCAAGTAGATATTTGAGCTTTTTCGTCAGCGGCGGCGGCATTCCGTAATCCGCCTCCCGATCCGCGAAGTTGGATCCATCATTCTTGATCGAGTAGACCGATTCATCTCGATTCATGAAGATCCTAAGCCAGGACTCACGGTCCAATGTGGCACTTGGCATTGGGTTATCACTTGAACCAGCCATTTGATGTTTAGCGATTTAAAACGTGATCTACATCGAAAAAGAAAGAAAAACAAAACGAAATAAGCAACTCATCGAGGTGATTTAAGTCTATTTTAAAATTCATTTTAAACATGTAGACTCTTGCACTTGCATAATTGATCTCCCTCAAGAATGATACAAGTGATCCCAAGACTCAATTTCAAAGATAAATTGATAAGCCAACTGTTTAGCTAATTCTTAGGAAGAACTCTTGGTCGATAGATTTCCGTAAATCCTATCTATAGTCCACTATGATCACAGGATCGTACGAGTGACCATAGTGTTGAGATAAAATAGGTCAATCGGTTCCAACTTACCCGACGTAGAAGGGGTCATAGTATGCCTACCGACGAAGAAGGGACTCATTGGAGTTTGACCTATAAAGACCGTTCTCAATTTTGTTTATACGAGGAAGATCCCATCAACTAAATTATAATTCATTTTTAAGTGAACGAATAACTAGCGTCTGTCGTGAATGAATTTATTTGGATGATGGCTTTAAATACGTGTGACATGAGAATGTCAATGAAAACTAACTCGTGACCTCTATATGTGTCAGTTTTCATGCAATAAATTAGGTGGTTTGGTTTTTAGGCGGAATATGATGCATATTATCGTTGCGAAAAATAAATAAATAAATGAATGCAAAAACGTAAATAAAAATGTCCTAGTGTGGCCTATCCTAGTAAAAGAACATAATACAACTTTGGAATCCACCGTTGGACCCGAAAAGCTTGTCTTGATGTTCCATCTTGATCCAAGTAGCGGGAGTGAGCATCCGGTCTCCGTCTTTGGTCTTCTCAAAAATTACAATTAAAATTACAAATATAAACCTATTTACATTCTAATTAAAACTGTAATTACAAGTGAAAAATCCAAAACGGAGATACAAGATCTCAAAATACAACCAAGACCGTGTTCCATCATTACGGTAACACGTTCTACTAAGGCCACACTAAGTTACAATCGCTTGTAAAATTAAATACGTAATTAAAAGGCATTCACGGCATTCAACAAAACGATAAATAAAAAAACATCAACTAAAACAAATTCATTCGTGACATAATTCTGTAATTATGTTAAATTTATCCAAACCACCTTTTAATGATTAAAATTCGTGTGATAAAACCGCTTCTATCATTTAATTTTAATCTCTTATAATCCGTCATTTTAAAGACACTTTAAAACAACTATATGGTACGTGAGTGAACCGATTCACTATTAAGCGAGTGTACTATATCCGGATAAAGTACATATTAAAGCCAAAGGAAAATTTAAATCAAAAGAAACAAATTTTCAAAGTCGTTAAAGATTTAAATCCCTCGATCCAGGGACATAAGTGCTCGATCGAGGGAGGGGGAGCTCGATCGACTCGAATCGCAAGTTGATCGAGAGGAATGCTAATCAGAGGTGCTCGATCGACTAAAGCGGTGGTCGATCGAGTACCTATATCAACAACACTACTCGATCGAGTACGAGGACAACTCGATCGAGCAAACAGGTTAAGAAAGGGGTCGATCGAGTACAACAGGGACTCGATCGAGAAAAGGTTTTTGACACGGGGTCGATCGAGTACAACAGGGACTCGATCGAGCAAAAACAAGCAGAAAAAACACTCGATCGATTGAAACTTTATTCGATCAAGTACAAAAATTTCTGAAAAATCCCAAACCCTCGTGAAAATCGATTTTCGAGATAAAATCAATTAAAATTTTGATCAAAACGCATCAAAACAAATTTGATAATTGATAAAACATGACATATTGTTATAATCTCTGTATAAAACAACAACATGCATAAAACCAAATCGAGAAAGATGATAAAACCGTGTAATACATGACACGGTTTCAACAAAACAAAACGAAAAAGATGAAATTGCCGTGTAATACATGACACGGTTTCAAACAAATTCTGCCGTGTATACAGGGCACGGGTTTTCAAGCACAAAAACATCGTTTCAAAAATCGTTTTATGAAAAACACATGAAAAATTCACGTGGCCTCGCTCTGATACCACTTGTGGGTTAATATCCGTATACTACCCCTTAAATTGCAGGACTATAACGCAAAATTTACATGCAATTTATAGTCATAAAACGATAAAACAAAAGAAACGATAAGTGTATAGAGATCAACCTCGGGTCCTTTTAATTGCGGCGTAAAGATCAGAAATCTAAGCAGATTCCCTCCTAATCGTTGCACCCAAGACTTGGTCCGAGATATGCCCTTGTGCTAGAACAGTGTTCTCCGATTGCCTTGCAATATAGGGAGAACTGTTGTGAGTTTTGTCGAGATGAGAGATCTCAGTTTCAGAGAGAAAAATTTATCTCTGAAACCCTAATTCTTTCACTAATGATCATTAGGTTTTTACAGAAGGAGGAGGCTCTCCTTTTTGTTCTCCTAATTCGGCCAAGCCGAGTCCATGGGGAGGAAATGGGCTTTTCCATTTCCTCTTCTCTTTGACTCGTAGTCCGAACCCAAATGGCTAAATGTATATGACGCGGTTTGATCATAAACTGTTATCGGTTATCGGAAATTAAGGCATCAGCTAATAATGCGGGTTAGCTGAATTATTAATACGTGTCCGACAAAACAGTATTTTATAATTTATTTTAATATACATTTAATTAAATATAAATCACGTATATTTAATTTTACGAATTAACTGGTTAATTCGCCTTAGCCCATGATATTTAATCCGTATTAAATATAATATCTCAACATCACATATTTGACTAATTACTTAGTCAAATAACTCGGACTAACTGGTTAGTCAATATTTGGCATCTACATGACAGTATTTTCATACCGTCACATCTCTCGAACGTATCCTATAGGTGTGACTTTTAGGGACCAGTTGATCACCGCCATCTGTATGACAATAACGTCAAACTTATCTAGCAAGCCAACCGTTATTGATAAACGTGGATCAACTGATAATAATACCAAAGTATGCCCTTTGATCCTTTTAGAGGTTTACAAGTCCTTGCACTAACTGTTAAGGACACCAACCCCAACAGATACAAGTGATCCCAAGACTCAATTTCTGTAAATTGATAAGCCAACTGTTTAGCCAATTCTTCCGGAAGAACTCTTGGTCGATAGATTTCCGTAAATCCTATCTATAGTCCACCATAGTCACAGGATCGTACGAGTGACCATAGTGTTGAGATAAAATAGGTCAATCGGTTCCAACTTACCCGACGTAGAAGGGGTCATAGTATGCCTACCGACGAAGAAGGGACTCATTGGAGTTTGACCTATAAAGACCGTTCTCAATTTTAGTTTATACGAGGAAGATCCCATCAACTAAATTATAATTCATTTTAAGTGAACGAATAACTAGCGTTTGTCGTGAATGAATTTATTTGGATGATGGCTTTAAAACGTGTGACATGAGAATGTCAATGAAAACTAACTCGTGACCTCTATATGTGTCAGTTTTCATGCAATTATTAGGTGGCTTGGTTTTTAGGCGGAATATGATGCATATTATCGTTACGAAAAATAAATAAAGGAATGCAATACGTAAATAAAAAAGTCCTAGTGTGGCCTATCCTAGTATAAGAACATAATACAACTTTGGAATCCACCGTTGGACCCGAAAAGCTTGTCTTGATGTTCCATCTTGATCCAAGTAGCGGGAGTGAGCATCCGGTCTCCATCTTTGGTCTTCTCAAAAATTACAATTTAAAATTACAAAAATAAACCTATTTACATTCTAATTAAAAACTGTAATTACAAGTGAAAAATCCAAAACGGAGATACGAGATCTCAAAATACAACCAAGACCGTGTTCCATCATTACAGTAACACGTTCTACTAAGGCCACACTAAGTTACAACTGATTGTAAAAATTAAATACGTAATAAAAAGGCATACACGGCATTCAAGATAAACGATAAATAAAAATGCATCAACTAAAAACTAATTCATTCGTGACATAATTCCGTAATTATGTTAAATTTATCCAAACCACCTTTTAATAATTAAAATGCATGTGATAAAACCGCTTCTATCATTTAATTTTAATCCATTACAATCCGTTACTTTAAATACGCTTTAAAATAACTTAATGGTACGTGTGTGAACTGTTTCACAATCATAGCGAGTGTACTATATCCGTATAAAGTACATATTAAAGCCAAAAGAAAATTTAAAGCAAAAAGAATAAATTTTCAAAGCTGTCAAAACGGAAATCCCTCGATCCAGGGACACAAGTGCTCGATTGAGGAACTAAAGGGCTCGATCGACTGAACTGCAAGTCGATCGAGGGGTATGCTAATCAGGGGGTACTCGATCGACTAAACTGGAGGTCGATCGAGGACTTATATCAGCAAATCTACTCGATCGAGTACGAGGACAACTCGATCGAGCAGTAGGGTTTAGAAAGGGGTCGATCGAGTACAACAGGGACTCGATCGATCAAAAATAAGACAGAAACAGCACTCGATCGAGTAGAAATACGCTCGATCGAATGCAAACATGGCTGAAACTTCAAAACCCTCGTGAAAACAGTTTGTCGAGACAAAATCAATTGCAATTTTGATAAAAAACGCATCAAAACAAATTTAACAATTGACAAAAACATGACATGTTGCTATAATCTCCGTATAAAATAACAACATGTAAAAACAATATGAAAATTGAAACAAAACAGCCGTGTAAATCATGAAAACGGTTTTGAGACAAAAAACAACAACAAGAGCAACCGTGTAAACAGGACACGGTTCCCAATGCAACAAAAAAAAACGCAGCAACAAAAAATTTCTGCCGTGTAAAAAAAAATTGAGCCGTGACATTTTTTTTTAACCAAAATTCATCGTTTCAACAATCGTTTGATGAAAAACACATATAAAAATTTACGTGGCCTCGCTCTGATACCACTTGTGGGTTAATATCCGTATACTACCCTTTAAATTTAGGACTATAACGTAAATTTAAACATGTGATTATTGTCATAAAACATAAATACAATAGAAACGATAAGGAACAAGAAATAACCTCGGGTCCTTTGATGCACGGCGTAAAAAGAGTAAATCAAACGAGATTCCCTCCTAATTGTTGCACCCAAGACTTGTCCGAGATATGCCCTTGTGCTAGATGGTGTTCTCCGATTGCCTTGCAATATTGGGAGAACTGATGTGAGTTTTTCGAGATGAGAGATCTCGGGTTTTGAGAGGAGAATGCTCTTCAAAACCCTAGTTACATTTCAAATGAATCGATTCGGTTAGACAAGAGGAGAAACTCTCCTTTTGTCTATGAGAGGCTCGGCCAAACCGAGTCCATGGGGAGGAAATGGGCTTATCCATTTCCTCTTCATTTTAACTCGTAGTCCGTGCCCAAATGACTAAATGTATATGATGCGGTCTGATTATAAACTGTTATCGGTTATCGGAAATTAAGGCATCAGCTAATAATACGGGTTAGCTGAATTATTAATACGTGTCCGACAAAACAGTATTGTATAATTATATTCAATATACATTTAATTAAATATAAATCGCTTATATTTAATTTTACGAATTAACTGGTTAATTCGCCTTAGCCCATGATATTTAATCCGTATTAAATATAATCTCTCAACATCACATATTTGACTAATTACTAGTCAAATAACTCGGACAAACTGGTTAGTCAATTTTGGCATCTACATGACAGTATTTTCATACCGTCACATCTCTCGAACGTATCCTATAGGTGTGACTTTTAGGGACCAGTTGATCACCGCCATCTGTATGACAATAACGTCAAACTTATCTAGCAAGCCAACCGTTATTGATAAACGTGGATCAACTGATTTTAATACCAAAGTATGCCCTTTGATCCTTTTAGAGGTTTATAAGTCCTTGCACTAACTGTTAAGGACACCAACCCCAACAGGAACCTCCATAGGTTCGCATGCAAAGGGTTCATTGGGTTGAAATCAGCATTAGGATGTGGCTGATGATAGTTTTGATGATGGTAAATATTTTGATGAACATCAGCCCCCACACCCTGCCCTTCATCTTCAAAACGACCAAATTGAGCCTCAAACTCCATTGGGACAGATGAAGAGTTATTATTTGTGAATTGATGATGATTAATTTTGTTAGAATGAGAAGATGGAAAAACGGATTTGAATTTTGATGGAGCAAACTTCCCCATCCTTAACTGCTTAAATAGGGACTCCCAAACCCTAATGCATGCAATCTAATTGAAAGACGATTCAGTTTCCTCAATCACATCAGGAACTGCAAAGAGTTGATTGGAATAACTTCTTAAAGTAGTTCAAGAAACCGCATGCACCAATAAATGTAATACTGCAGATAATGATTGCAAATAAAAAACTTATTTAAAAATTGATAATCTTATTGAAAAAGACAGGACATGTCTTCAACACCCAATAACTGCAAAGGAAGATTTAGGGTTTTCTTTATTTTAATTGGCCTAAAACGAAAAGACCAATTAATGACTCCGGAAAGGAATGATTAAAGACAGATTAGGGATATATTTTTTGATTAAAAAATCCCCTGATAGAGATAGCCTGTCAGAGAAATCTAGGGTTCTTCAAAGACCCAATCAGAAAAAACGAAGATGTAGAGATTGTTGTTAAACAATTGATAAATGAGTTTTAAACCTTGATATTGAGGTTTTAAATTTTGTTTTTGTGAAGAAAACTCAGCAAGCTCTCAAAAAAAAAGAGAGAAAAAAGCTCTCTCTAGAGAAGAGAGAGAAAGTGCATTTAAGCTCACCTAATAAGTCAATACTTTTGTTCATCTCTTAAGTTGGTATTATTTCCTAAATCTCTACTTAATATTTTGTTAATCCTTTGTTAATTACCATGCTTTGATCATCATGTTTTCCTTTGTTATAATGTATGACACCATTATTGATGACAAGGATAAAGTCGTGTCCCCTAAATCAAAGTAATCCTATAATATTACTAACAAATAGTTAGTGGTAAGTAGGGTATCGTATCCACAGGGAGGCGGTGATAATCTAGTTTGTTAATATCTAAGTTCGTCTTAAGGTAACAATTTCTTGAAAGTTTGATTGATTGATTTCTAAACTAATTGCAATAAGGTAAAAGACAAATTCAATAATATTAAAAGGTCTAGAGATCAAGTTTACTAGGTATGTTATCCGATGATAGAATTTAACTAATTAACAGAGCAACTATGTTGTTTAAGGTTATATGTCCGGTCAGTACTATATACTCTTTAGATCTAAACTTAACATGCGGTCGCTATAATTAAGCTAGTCTATTCAATTATCGTAGCCTATATTAGTCTTAATCCGGTCGACAATAATCCTAATTTGCAAGACTAATTGACTAATCCTGGCCAGTAGTTAATTAACTAGATTTAAAACAACAATTGAACAACAACAAAAAGCAGTTTAACAATTAACTAATTAATTAAACCCCCTTCTAACAACCTAGATCTCATTTCACCCTAGATTAATGATTTAGATACGCACATTGTTGTCAAAATCCTGATTCGATCCTACGATTTTACGATCCAAAAACGCTTGATCGATCCCGGATCTTACGTTTCTATTATGGTTGTAGAATCTTACGATCCTATTCGTCTGAAAATTTCTAAAGGTAGGATCATAATACGATCCTACGATCTTACGGTCCTACGATTCGGTTTTCGATAAAAGAATAAATATATATTTTATATAATAACATTGTAAAATCTGAATCTTATATAAGTTGTAGAAACATGTTCATAACAAATTAACAATGACATAAAAATTATTAGTCATCAATAATTTATGGATAAATATTAATAAATATGTATTTTGATCTTAAATTTTATGTTTTTTACCAAATACAAAACTATATTTAGTTAGTTTGTAGAATCTTACGACCCTACGATCCGATTCTACCGATTCGATTCTACATACTTCATCGATCTAAAGTAGAATCCCGATCCTAACAACATTGGATACACATACTAATAAGATCTACGATAATAAGATGAATGAGAAACATAATTAAAAGCATAAAAGATGAATAAGAAAGCAATTGTAAAACTAGAACTTAAATTTATAATTAATGAGGAAAGACTAATAGTTACTGTAAATTAAGAGGGTAGATCCAGAAAATAACAATAGCTAAACTAATCTAAGAGTTTTCTAAGAGTTTTGATGTGAAAGAGGCGTAAAATAAGCATAACCTAATAATAATCTACGAACTTCCTATATATAATAAAAATAAACCGACTTAAGTAAGTTTCGCGAAAATTCCTAAAAAGCAAAACACTCGATCGAGTATCATGGCACTCGATCGAGTGTCCTAGTGACCACGACTTGATCGAGTTTCGCATTACTCGATCGAGTATCCTCAGTTTCAGTAGCTTATTTTGTTCTTTTCTTCTCTCGTTCTTCATAATTCTCGTGTCGTTCTTCTTGCATTTCGTCTTGCCGACTCCGCGGTGCTCCATATTAATCATTTGCTCCACGATTGCATCCAATCTACATTAAAACACCAAAAGGTGGAAGTATCGACATTCTCATATAAACAACATATTATAGCACAAAACCGTCTCAAAGGTAACTAAGGGGAGGCATAAAATTGTACTTCCTCCTATTCATTCATTTTGTCACTCTTTCCTTATCGAAACTAGTCGGATTTTTGTCTCTCTTTCCTTTTTTGGTAACTTTTGTGTGGTCCAAATTTAATTACAAGTGGGGTAGGGTGGAATAAAGTGTTTTGTGTGGTCCAAAATCATTTTCTTAATTCTTGTGCAAAATAGAAGGGGGACAAAATGAATGAATAGGAAGAAGTATATAAATATGACTCTTCAATTGACATGTTAATCATGATGAGTAGTGAGTAGCCTTTTAGCTAAAGTTGATGGGAGATTAGGGGATAATTAGACATCCAAGCAGAATTGACTAGCACCCTATCAAGTTTAGACCAAACTCAAGCACCAGGTTCTTGCTTGTTGGTCCAAGTCATGTCAGACCCTGAACTTATCAAATCATCCAACTAACAGTCAGAGAGACAAGAATTAAAAGCCAACATTTCTTACAGCAGAGGGGGATTTGGGCTTAGCTTTTCCTCAGGACATCTAACAACATTAAAATCTCCTAATACCATTCAAGGTTCAGAAGAGGCAAAAGCTCTAAGAGTGTCCCATAGATCTTCTCTCTGGACTGCATCATTAATCCCATAGTCAAAACTGATGTTAAAATCCTTATTAGTCTCAAAGTGATGAATTCTACAACTAATAGCCTGGGCCTCAATTAAGTGATGACTAATGGATATAGTCTTAGGTGTAATACTACGGATTTATGAGTCTCTGGGTACTCTATCGAGTAGGCCTTACTCTGTCGAGTAAGGGTGAGTTGCAATTTATAATAGTTTCTGACCTGTTGGGTACTCGATCGAGTAACGCAGATACTCGATCGAGTAAGGGGGCACTCGATCGAGTACCTTAGCTACTCGATCGAGTAGCCGGTTTACGGGGGACGATTTCTCGGGTTTTGTTAATAATGCGATTAAGGTATATATTACTTCCGTCACTATTCTTTAAACACTTTTTAAAACCTAATTACTGAGAAAAGAGAAATCAAACTACGTTCTTCGCATCAATCGCATTGTTAGCAAATCTCGGAGCTTGGAAGGTCGGATTCTACCTTTTTTTATATCTTTGTGATCCTTGCGTCGAGGGTAAGATCTACGTACCATTTTTATAGTTTTTCCTTAAAGTTGGTTAAACCCTAATATGGGAATTTGGGGGTTTTGTTGTAGATTATGATTGGTAGTGATTATGTGTTTGTATGTTAGGAGGAGGATTTGTAGAAGAGGCTTTTGATACAGCTGTTGATACCGTCTGATAGTTGTGCTTTCCAGGTAGGGTTTCCCTACTCAGTATTAGTCCCATAATGATTGTTGATGTGTTGAGATTGATTGATTAATATCGTAATTGTATTGTGACGGTTGTTGATTGTGATTGGTTGTCTCTGGTTCTCGAGATGCGTTCTCGGCTGAGTGGAGTTACTTGCGGGAGTGGCTTCACGCCCTAGTTTCGCCCTTCGAGGAACCCGCCACGAAAGGGGATGTGCACATTAATGAACAGGGAAATCGCTCAATATGAGGAGCGGGGATTTGGTGGGTACGGTGCGGTCCCCCAGCGTGGTGGTCCCGGTGGACGATCGGTGATTGAGATTGATGGGATTTGGTGTGATTTGTGTGTGTGATGGTTAAGTCATGCATTTATCGTATTCTTTGATATATATATAAGTTGTGTGATTAGTCGACCCGGTTGTGGTTTTGTAAAACTGCGGTGATCCATTCGGGGATGGTGAGCGATAATTGAGCGAGTTTGAGTTGAGTTCTTTGGGATATTTGGGATGTGCCACCGTCGGTTGATAGAAGTCTTCCGCTGTAGCTTTATTAGTTTTATAAACGTTTCAGTTAACTCAGTAGACAGTTGGTTTTGAGAATATGTATTCGTATTTTGGTATTTGGTTTCAGTTGTAACCTTTCACTAAAGTTATACTATTTAAAGTTGTTTCGTTATTGTCTTATGATTATCATGCCTCGGGTAACCGAGATGGTAGTATCCTTATACCTGAGTGGTCCTGGTAAGGCACTTGGAGTATGGGGGTGTTACAAATGGTATCAGAGCGACGATCCTGAAACCTGTAACCAATGAACCTAATGAATATAGGGAGTCAAATTAAAATGAACCCGGGGTAAAAGTTGTAGGAGCTAATGCAAAGGCTTGGGAGACGTCCTAAAGTCGCGAACTCGCCCTACAATTTTGAACCGGTCACCATGGGATATTAGTCGGGATCGCTATGTGTTTATCTTGTGAACTGTGTACCTATATGGTGATGTGTGGCATGAATCAGTGGATGTATGTATGTGGAGAATGGGGAATGTGTAGAAAAGATGGTGATGATGTGATTTCGTATGCTATTGATTGAAAGCATGATAGTTGGTTTACAATGTTGTTTTGAATTGTAGAAAAAGTATATGAGATTGATGAATGATGGGGTAGAAAAAGGAAGTAGTTCATATGTGATAATATGTGATGAATGATGATGTTGCAGGATGGATGATTCATAATGTGGCATAATAATAACATGTGCATAGGAATGTTGTGTCGTATACGTATATTTTGTTTGCATAAAGTTGTATGATAAGTTTATGTACTTGTCCACTATTGTTCATGTGTATATGTGGTAAGAAGTGTGTAGCTGTAATGAATGAATTGGTTGGAAGAGACTAAGTAAGTAATTGCATAAAAATATGAAATTCATGTGTGGAACATGTTTATGTGGATAATGGATTTTATAATATTGCAATGTTAGTAACATGTGAATAGGGGATTTTATGTCGTATATTATGTTATTGTGTACGTAAAGTTATAAAATAAAAGCATGTGGGTAAATCGTGATTGACAAGTTAAATAATCTATGTGCATGATGAATGTTGTTGCTTGGCTTTTGAAAATAGTAACATATGATTATGAATACTGGTTTTATGAATTTTGGACTGGTTTTGTTTGCTTGGTTGTTGTTTAAGCTGTTTGGAAGTAAAAATCAAATAGTTATGTCGTCTGATTACAGCAAAGTTGTCTTTAATCTGTTATAACTTGAGATGCATAAATAATTTTGATGTGATTCCAATTGGAGGTGATAGCTTGCCCTTTTACGATTCTAACGATAGGTCACAAGCCCAAAACGACCAAGAAATGAGTGAGTTACGACTATTTTACGAAAACTGGACAGTGCTGAGATATGCGTAGGTACTCGATCGAGTAGCCTTGGTACTCGATCGAGTAGGGTGGAACTCAATCGAGTACATCAGTTACTCGATCGAGTGGCCCTGGTAATTTGTTTTACGTGCTTCTGATCTTCACCTACTCGATCGAGTAAGTCACTTACTCGATCGAGTGGCCTGTACTCGATCTAGTGACCCCTATTTTAGGTCATATGCTTATCTTTTGACATTCGTTGCATATTATGTTTAATTCAAAGCTGTTATATTACTTCTTTATGCACTGTTTTACGTTTGTGTTGATCCTGAAGCGTAAGTTACCCAATCTTATGATGTAAAGAGGGGCACCTATGATGAGTGGGAGTTCGATGGGGAGGACATGAGTTATACGTGGTTGTGATAGATAGTGGAAAAAGAAAAGAAAGATCGTTATGGCTTAATTGAGATATAGAACAGGTTTTGTGAGACGAGATGAGTGATATGATTGTGTGTTGGGTAATGTAAAAGTAAGTGAAAGTGGGCAAGGGATGATGTGAGTCTAAGGAACGTGAGAATAAAAAGATTCAAAGTAAGGATGTGGATAGTGGCAGCTTGAGGTGTGTAAAGAATTATGGAGGGAGATGGCTAGGAGTCGTGTGGGTTAAGGATATATGTAGTGAAAGTTCGTTTTAAAGGGGTTGAGAAGAGTAGCATACAGTGAACTTTATGGAGACATGTCGCGAGGTATATTTGTACACAGTGAGTGAGTTTGGGAGATTTGGTTTATTAAGAGATGAAACTACTGTGAGATTCCCTTGGGCAATAACAGTATGAAATGAATTCTGATTGCTAGAGAGGTACAAAGGAGAAGCAATTGTTTGAACAGTGAACGTTGATTTTATGGATAGATTAGTGGCAAGTGTGAGTGATAGCATAGCAAGAGAAGATCCATAGTAAGAAAGAGCGAGGTGATATCGATATAAAATAATGGGATTTGGGTTTTAGAGCGATGAGAAGGTAATTGGAGCACTAAAGAGTTAGGTAGAAGTAATAAGGAGTTGAGCTATTAAATGGTATTGTTGAGTATAAAGAGAAAAGAAGGATAAAAGTAAGCTGAGAAAAATGTTCACCGGAGTTATGTGACATAAAAGTAAGGAATCGTCAAGAGGTATGATACTGTCAAGAGTAAGTAAGTTAATGGTTATACAGAAGTGTCAGGACAACATGATTAATCATGAGTTTTGAGGAATTAAGGGAGCAAGAGGTTGATTTAGTATCTGCACTCTATGAGATTTTGGTGGAGAGTTAGATGACTATACAATTAAGGATGGAATTGGAAATAGTGTTGAGGTGATTTTTGTTGATGGATTTGATGCTCGTTATTTGGGATGTTAACCAAAGATAGGAAAGAAATCGTGATGTTTAGAGATGAGTATAAGAGGTTTGATGTCCGGACGGTGGTAGTGTGATGGTTTGAGACTAGTGGTTAAGGGTGATGGTATATTAGAAAGGTAGCAATTCTAAAGAGGTTGATTTTGTAGAGACCAGATTGATAAGTATGGTTATGAAAGAGTATAAGATGTGGTTATAAGAGGCGGTTGTTAGTAGTTGAGTATTAATGGTGTGGCTACTTTTGGCAGAGGGTGATGGATATGCGAATGGGAGAATATGTTATGAGATGTATACGAGTTAAGCTCGGATGAGAGGTAACTTTTGTCAGGTGGTAACTTACGTGATCAGGATTGACTGGTTGGATGTGATTACGGGTTTGTGATATATATAAATGTTTGTGTGAGGTTTTGACTTCACAAGACGTGGTATGGTGTGATTATCATAAAGTTGTTATTTGAATGTTCTGTAATGCATGTTGGGTACACTAATCTAATTGAATGATGATTAAAAAGGTAATAATTTGAGCGATCTGGCATGACTGGTTATACTTGTATGTATTCATGATACATGTTAATCTGTGATATGGTAAGGGGACGATATTCATGAAGTTATTACCTATTGAATTCATATAATATGTTGCATTGTGATGTAGTAAGTGGATTTGGGTAAGTTTTTCTTGTCAGAGAAGTTATTCTGAGTCAGTGTTTATGGGAATTGTATGTAGTTGTGATGTCTACCGATGTGGTCGTTGTGCCTCGGGTGGTGATCCGGGCACGGTACTTAGTGTTGTGATGCGGATATTTTCGCACTGCGGTGTGGCTGTTGGTGACGGTGTTGCGATGCCGTCACCGGTTGTGGTGGAATAGGCGGGATGATTATGATTCGAATTTCGAAAGTACATACCAGTCATACATAGTTTGTTGTTTTGTTTGATGTTGCTTCCTGTGAGTTCAGTTTGTATAGATAGACAGTTGTTTTGTTTATTGATGGTTCTTACCAGTTTAAGTTTGGGAATGAGAGTAAAGTGTGATATGAAAGAGAGTTGTGTCTGTTTTCGTCGTTGTCGTAGTATAATGATATTTTGTTGATGGAACACGGTTGTGAGAAGTTGTTACAGTAATTTTGAACTTGTTCTAGATAAAGCTTTAGTGGACATGGTAATGGAGAGTGATTCGTACAATATGTGTGGTAATGACCTGAAAGATGCGTGTGGTTCATAATCCTTTGTTGAGACGGTGAGTGTAGGGTGTTGGGGCAATTAGTGTCATGTTAAGTTATGTATGAGTTTTGCGTTAATCAAGGAAAGAACTTGAGGATCTAGTGTGAGTGTACGTAACGAGTGTGGATCGTGAGTTATGCTTTTGGGAGATAGGTGCTTTACATAGAGAGGTATGTTGTTTTGCAGTAATAATGGAGAGTAAGTATGGTGAGTTTGCTACGAGTTTTATGGTATAGGTTAGGTGATGTGCCGAATGAGTTGAGATATGAGAAATGTTTAAGTAAGAGAGCTTTGGATATATGCATGGCGAGTGTTTAGATTATAGGTGGCTATCTTTGACATGCGGTGGTGATGAGGATAATGAGACGATATAGCTAGGATTTAGTATTAGTGAGTTACGAGGACGTAACATTTATCTTAAGAGGAGTAGGATGCGATAAAAGAGAGTTTGATGGTTGCGCATATGGTGGTATATTCGCAGTAGAGTGTTGGTGTAGCATAAAGAAGGAAGTTGTATATTTTGTGGTTGATGTTGTTAAAAGGCCATGGTCGTGCTTGTAGTAGTGTGATGTTTAGGAGTGTGAGAATATTTCACTAGTGTTGACAGTTGGATGATAAGGTTATGAGTGTGAGTAAACTTCGAGGACGAAGTTCCTTTTAAGGGTGGTAGAATGTAACGTTCCGTTTGATGTCTATGAGTGTCTTGATATTGGTTTTGGTAGTGGATGATATATTATGGAGCTAGTAGCGTTAGTGGATGGTAGTTGGTAGTGTATGGAGTTAGTGTCGGGAGAGTTTATGATGTAGTTGCTACGACATCGTGAGCGAGGTGTGGAGGTAGGAATAGTTGGTGGAATTAGTGTTAAGAGTTCATGGTTTCATGTTTTATAAGTTGGGTTTTGTTTTGAGTTCTTAGTAGTTTTGTTGCGTCTTGACCGAGTTAGTATGTTTGTTTTTATGTATGGGTTGAACTTCGGGGACGAAGTTCTTTTTAAGGAGGGAAGACTGTAATACTACGGATTTATGAGTCTCTGGGTACTCTATCGAGTAGGCCTTACTCTGTCGAGTAAGGGTGAGTTGCAATTTATAATAGTTTCTGACCTGTTGGGTACTCGATCGAGTAACGCAGATACTCGATCGAGTAAGGGGGCACTCGATCGAGTACCTTAGCTACTCGATCGAGTAGCCGGTTTACGGGGGACGATTTCTCGGGTTTTGTTAATAATGCGATTAAGGTATATATTATTTCCGTCACTATTCTTTAAACACTTTTTAAAACCTAATTACTGAGAAAAGAGAAATCAAACTACGTTCTTCGCATCAATCGCATTGTTAGCAAATCTCGGAGCTTGGAAGGTCGGATTCTACCTTTCTTTATATCTTTATGATCCTTGTGTCGAGGGTAAGATCTACGTACCATTTTTATAGTTTTTCCTTAAAGTTGGTTAAACCCTAATATGGGGATTTGGGGGTTTTGTTGTAGATTATGATTGGTAGTGATTATGTGTTTGTATGTTAGGAGAAGGATTTGTAGAAGAGGCTTTTGATACAGCTGTTGATACCGTCTGATAGTTGTGCTTTCCAGATAGGGTTTCCCTACTCAGTATTAGTCCCATAATGATTGTTGATGTGTTGAGATTGATTGATTAATATCGTAATTGTATTGTGACGGTTGTTGATTGTGATTGGTTGTCTTTGGTTCTCGAGATGCGTTCTCGGCTGAGTGGAGTCACTTGCGGGAGTGGCTTCACGCCCTAGTTTCGCCCTTCGTGGAACCCGCCACGAAAGGGGATGTGCACATTAATGAACAGGGAAATCGCTCAATATGAGGAGCGGGGATTTGGTGGGTACGGCTGCGGTCCCCACTGGCAGGGCTGGTCCAGTGGACAGTCGGTGATTGAGATTGATGGGACTGGTGTGATTGTGTGTGTGTGACGGTTAAGCTGTCTGTTTATCGTATTGCTGATATATATATATATATATATATATATATAAGTTGTGTGATTAGTACTGACCCCGGTTGTTGTTTTGTAAAACCTGCGGTGATCCATTCGGGGATGGTGAGCAGTAATTGAGCAGGTTTGAGTTGAGTTACTGGGATAGCTGGGATGTGCCACCGTCAGTTGATAGAAGTCTTCCGCTGTAGCTTTATTAGTTTTATAAACGTTTCAGTTAACTCAGTAGACAGTTGGTTTTGAGAATATGTATTCGTATTTTGGTATTTGGTTTCAGTTGTAACCTTTCACTAAAGTTATACTATTTAAAGTTGTTTTGTTATTGTCTTATGATTATCATGCCTCGGGTAACCGAGATGGTAGTATCCTTATACCTGAGTGGTCCTGGTAAGGCACTTGGAGTATGGGGGTGTTACATTAGGATTAAACAAAAGCTAAATCCTCCAATTATAATGACTTTCATAATTACAGAAGTTTCCCAAATTGCCAAATTTGTTTTTTTAAATTTTTGAAGCCTTAGACTGCTTCACTCTTGTTTCCAAGATAGCAAACAAATCCAACTTATTGTCCCACATATAATCCCTCACTTCACTATGCTTAAGAGGATTATTAAAACCCCTTATATTCAAAGCTACCACTTTCATTGATGCTTATCAGGTGGAATAACAACTTCCTGAGATTCCACTAGATCCACTGTTGAACATTCAGAGTGCATTTCAGCTGAATTCACAGAAGAGTTAGGATTCAGCTCAAGGGATCTATGGCCTAGTTTTGAGCCTACATTCCCTTTAAAGTTTCCCTCCTCTTCTTGAATTACCATTGAGGTACCACCTAGTTCAACCCCCTGAACTCCCATTCCTTGAATCTCTTCCAACTCCTCCTGCTCTGCATACAGAAGAGAAAATTGATTCTGGGAAGTGGAAATAGAATCCAAAGAAAACGTCTTAGACTTCATAACAAAATTAGAGCATCCCGAGTGCATTACAGGATCACCCTTTGGTGAACCTCCACCTACAGATAAAGATTTCTTACTGTGCCTTATCTTAGGGGAAGAAACCACAAGGGAATCACTTGAGGTACCACCTAGCTCCTTAGCAGATTCTCCTGAGACCTGATTAGTGAACTGTGAGCCTATTTGATTCCCTGAATCAATACTCACTAAAGAACTCAAATTAACCTTAGTTACCTTATCCTTACCCTTTTTCCGGGCTAGTAATTCTTTTGCCTTGTCCAACTTACGAGACTGGATGGTATGTCCCAACTTACCACAACCCTGACAAAAATAAGGGTACCATTCATAAACTTCTTTCTGAGTCACCTGCCCTAGATAAGGTATATTAAGAACCACCTGATCAGGCATAGTCTTGGACACATCCATTTCTATCAAAACCCTAACAAAGGAATGTTTTGCCTTAGTAGTGGTAGCTGTATCCGCAAGCAAAGGACTAACAAGCTACTCGCAATTTTATTTAACACCTTATCAGAACACAAAAAGGGATCTAATCCAGGGAAAAGAACCCAGACTGGAACCTTAGCAACCTTCTCCATCTCACAAGAAAATAGGGGGGGCGGGGGGGTCCATTGCTTAAGAACCAAGGAGTTTGGCCCAATTTTCCACGGGCCCTGCTTAAGAACATTATTCATCTCCTCCTGATTTGGAAATCTAAAAGAAAACCACCTCTTTCTGAAGTATTGAACAATATGAGAAACAATTTTACCCCAGTATTTTGAAACAAATCTCTGAGCAACTGTTAAAGACGGTTTAGAACCCACTACATGACCCATCAAAATATTTTCCCAGAACTTCAATTCCTGAGCAAAATCTTGTTCCTCTAACTGAATAGTCTCAGAATGCATACTTTCCTCACAAAAAACAAATTCATACCCAGTTGCTTCTAATTATTTACAACATATGCCCAATTTTTAGGTTTAGGCGGCAAATTGTCAAAAACAGTTACAGCAATTTAAACAACCTACGTTGGTATTGGATTCTCCAAAACAGTGTTAATAACAGTATCTATTGGTTGAGTAACAATATTATCCACAATTATAGTATGAGTAGAATCAGTCGAATCTACAGGCGATTCAGAATTATCAACAAGAACAGAAGAAACACAATTTGGCACTATAACATCATCATTGCCTAATTGAGAACTGGTAATAACACTAGTATTGACATAATTCACTTTAGAAGAAGATTTCGAAGCTTTACCAGCTACGTTAATGGCGGAAATGATAAGATCATTCACCGTCCCCGTCGAGAATGGTTTGAAAAATTCTCATCCAATTGGCCATCATTCGTCACCAATTGAGTACCAAAAGTATCCTTAGAAACAAAGGAATCCAATTCTGTCCTTGACTGAGCTAGCCGGGCTCTCGTTCTCGCTATGGAAATCAAAGAACGAAGGAAAAAAAGGGTTTCAAAAACAGAGTTTTCATGAAAAGGAAAAAAAAAAACAATTTTAGAAAGAGAACAAAGTTTTTGATGAACCGACAATTATTAAGCTTAATATTGATCAAAATAAAAGTGATTTTATATTTAGATTGATATGTTTGACTTAATAATGAAGTAATTAAACTAAATAATGTTTAAAAACTAAATTTAATGGTAAAAAATTGAAGTAATGTGATAAAGTAACCGAACCCGATAATGACCCGAGCCAAACCCGACTCGACCTGATACATCATTTGACCCGAAATGACCCGATCCAAATCCGACCCGACCCGACCCATAATAACCCGAACCCGATCCAATCCAAAAGGGTTGGCTGACTCAATATGACCCGAACCAGATATGGCCCGACCCGACCCAAACACGACCCGACTGACCCGATTGCGACCTCTACCCATATCACATACCCCACTTGTCCACTTAAATTTACCAAAAGTAGAAAAAAGGAAATAGATAACAATTGACCGGGACGGAGAGAGTAATACAAACTATTTTTCAGCCAATTTACACACTATCCCGCCCATTTCATTGTTAAATGATAGTATTCAACCCGTATTCAGCTTGTGACGAATAATTTTCTACAATGAGAATTTGTGTTATTCCCAATTGCAATTTTACTAATCCCCTCCAGCAGTCAACCATTCCCAAAAGCAATAATAAATGGAGAAAATTGTTGATTACAGCCTTTTATAAACCTCATTTTGAAAATTACAGCCTTATATAATTTTTTTTGAAAATTACATCCAAAATATTACTTTTCTTCTAAAATTGCACCAACTTGAGTTTTCCGGTGAATTTTTATGATGTTTTTATGATGTTTGGGGTGATTAATTGGTTTGTGTTAAGGAGAGGTAAGAAATTTAAGAGCTCTCAAATAATAAAGCAGACATCATAAAAACATCATTAAAAATCACCAAAAACCTCAAGTTGGTGCAATTTTAGAAGAAAAGTAATATTTTGGATGTAATTTTCAAAAAAAATTATATAAGGCTGTAATTTTCAAAATGAGATTTATAAAAGGCTGTAATCAACAATTTTCTCTAATAAATGAGTATATCACGATCTGCAGTCAAACAGTTGGGAATTCCCACATGAAATCAAATCACGCATATAACTAATTAATTTCTTGTATAACAACGTTCTTATCAACAACACCGACTGTCGACGTCGACAACAACAACAACAACCAGAAGAATCAATTGCGAAATCTAAAATTGAATAATAAAACAAATGAGCAAGTACAATAATGGTGAAGTAAAGAATGATGTTAGTAATACTAATGTCAATGTCAATGTCAATGGGGTGATCTTGGGTGTTGATGGTGGTGCTACTTCTACTACTTGTGTATGTATCTCATTCTTTCCTTTCCCATCACCCGATAATCATCATCATCATCTTCTCCCTGACCCTTTGCCCGTCCTCGCCCGTGCTACCTCTGGTTGTTCTAATCATAATAGCGTTGGAGGTAAACTACTTTATGCTCTTACTTTTACTTTAATTTGGGTTTTCTTCACTATCTCCATTCTCACATTTTTCACATTATTACCCTATCAAGCTATCATATTATTAAGTAACAGCAATTCTCCCTTGTGACGGTCACAATTTGCGACGGGCAAATGTGACCACTTTTTGATTAAATGTAACCACTCAAAGTACTGTTTATAAAATGTCACCTATAAAAAACTGTCACATTTTCTCAAAAACTGGTCACATTTGGCCCGTCGCAAATGTGAACAGTGTTTGTGACGGAATAGTACCCGTCACAAGGGAGAATTTGCGATTAAGTAAATATCCAAACACTATATCCATTCTCGCATTTTAAACATTATTAGGCTGTTACCTTACAGTGGCGGAAAATTCGTAATGCGGGAATTCAGTATGCTTTGTAATTCAGTGTGTTCTTGTTTAGTCATGGTTTTAGGTTCATGCTTTTAATCTTTCAGAAGTCGCAGCGAGGGATACCTTAGAGCAGGTCATAGATGAAGCCCTGTCAAAGGCGTGTGCTACTCGAGAGGCTGTTCGAGCTGTTTGCTTGGCGATATCAGGTGTTAATCATCCTAATGACCAGGAGAGAATACTAAATTGGCTAAGGTTTGTTGTTTGTTGTTTGTTCTGATGTCGCAGTAAACTTGCACGTTACATTACCTCTTCTGTATTTGCATTGAGATGTCGATCTTTTTGGATCTGCTCTTTTTGGTCTACTTCTCCCTCCATTCACTTCAATAATTGAATTCGCTACATTTGCTTTTGGACAAAAGTTCTAGGAGATCGTAATTCGTAAATATCTGAGAATAAGGAAGCCCATGCTCATATGTCAGTGTTTTAGAGGGTTATTTATTTACACACTGGAAGTGTACTCAGCTAATTTGAATGTCGAAAAAGAATAATATAGTGAACCTGATAGATAAGAGGAGAGAGAATGTGAGGTTTTAAGAAGTGGGGGAGTGATTTTTTTGGGGACATGGCCTTACAGTAGAATTACTCATCCTTTTTAGCTCTTATGCTTTTACCACAGTTTTGAATAACATAAAGAAATGGGGTTTCTTTTTCAGACAACTACGAACAGAACATAAAAATAAGCTGTTTTCTGCTATGATAGAAAGAGCAGAGAAACACGTTGATTGAGTTAAGTTTTTGATAGGGGTTTCAGGCTGGCTCTATGGAACTTAACTTTTACAGCTGGATTAGTATTATTAGGGCAAGGATTTTCCGCAAAAGTTAAGTGTGCAAGTGGCAAACTTATAAAATAAATCAGTTGGTCTTGCTTCAGACGGACCATTTTGGTCTGAAGCAATAAGACGGTATTTTGTAACCATTTTACAGTCAAATGTGACCACTATTGAAAAACAAGTTACCACAAGTTGGAATACTAACAATACCATTGTGGTTACATTTAACAATAAAATGGTCACATATTGTCTGTCTGAAGCTTCAGACGAAAAGTGGCCGTCTGAACAAGAATTTGTGAAAATAAATAGTAGTAGAAGTTGGATTTTTGGGAAATAGAACAATGATAAACCTTGAATCTTCACCTATAGTGATAGCCGTTTTGCCCTCATATCTTCTCTCATAAAAAGGAGTTTTGACATGAAAACGTGCAAAACGGATCCTTGTAAGCCTGAATCCCCATCTCTTTAACAGATTTATTTCAATTTAAGGCCTTTTACCAGTGCCTTCCACAAACAGATTCATGTGGTTTACGCAAATATAATTATTTCTAAGCCAAAGACTCATTACTATTTGGTTTTTGATTATGATGGAATAAATCAAAATGGCTGACTAAGGTGGCTGCGCTTCTTTCTCTTGTGAAGTAGCGGTCCTTCGACGCAATTTTTACTTTGGGTCATTCGAAAATAACCTCTTTTTGTTGCTAACACAAAGGTAAGGCTGCGTACATCCGACCCCCCCTTACCTCACAATTTGCTGATGCACTGGGATAATGTTGTTTATGTTGCTGCGAGAGACGGTTATTCTTCCCCCTCCCTCTACCCCTGAACAATAAACATGCTTAAAGCTAAGCTTATTTCTTCCTTATTGAGGTGAAAAAGGGCTTCATACTGCCACTCTATTTTATTGTATAATTCATAGATGGGTACATATGATAAATTTTTTTTCCAAATTAATGTAATTCATTTGGAATTCGTGTTTGGCTCATTGCATTCAACTTTTGTAGGATTTGAGAAAGAGATGATATGCTAATCATTTGAACATGTGGAACGTATTAGTGATACCAAACGGTAAAAAATGAGGCTAGTGCTCGCCTTTTTACTCCGTTATCGGTAATATAGTGGATGTTTTGCCCCTTCTATAATCAGGTGTTTAACGTTTTTTAGGGGTGTCAAATATCAACTATAAAGAACTGTTTGCAATTTAAGAACAGATTAATGTTGGCATGATAATTTATTTGTTTGTGCACTGTAGTAAGGATCCATTGTAGCATTTACTACCCAGGGGTTATGTTTCCAAAATGAAACTAGTAGTTATTGGTCTTATAGAGTTTTGTTCCCACAAGTACTGATTTCTTCTGGATTATTGTTTTGACATTTTGTGATTAAATATAACACAGTGAAAATAAGTTGGCGGTTTATTTTGCCGTCTTGAATGCCCGTATGGTTGGGGTGGTTGTCTGGTTGTGGGTCACACGCTTTTCATAGGATGCAGGAGTCCGTAGGTCTTCCTTATGTTAAAAGAATAAAATGATTCTTGCGTTGCATTGTTGGGCACTTGGGCTGTCTGTTGAACTTCAGACTTCTTGATATACTTATCAAGAGATTTCTCGTTTCTAGAGGAATGAGAAGCAGACCGTAAGTTGTGTTTAAGTTCTAAGAGAAGCTTAAATGGAAAGGTTGATGAGCTTGACAGATATCACGCATTAGCCAAAACTTATACAGCAAGTCATAGGTCTTGTGAAGATTTCATTGTTTTAGTGGCTCCTTCTATTGTCCTCGTCTGAGTCCTTTATACACATTAGTCAATTTTGAGGAATTAGTGCGCAGGTAGAGCCAATTACTTCACATCTTGAACTATGACAAACTGTGTTTCAAAGAGAAGCTGGCAAACTGTGTTTCAAAGCGTTCTGTACAAAAAGATCAATGAAAAAGCATCTTGTGGATTTTAGCTCTTTTGTTTTGACTGACATGTGGCCTTTGGTAATCATTTTACTTTGTTGGATTTGTGCGGATTCATTTTTACCATGTCATATTTTTGCTGTACATTGTGCAGGAAATTGTTCAGCGGGGTCGTGCAACTATATGTATATAATGATGCTGTTGCTGCATTGGCAAGTGGCACCATGGGAAAGCTTCATGGCTGTGTTTTGATTTCTGGAACAGGAAGCATTTCTTATGGAATTAGAGAAGATGGAAAGGAAGCACGTGCCGGTGGTGGTGGACCAGTTCTTGGTGACTGGGGAAGGTTGGTTTCCTCTTTGGTGATGAACTTGTTCATCCTCATTATGGGTACAGTTCTGGAGGCTTGACGAAATATTTATTCCATGTACGTATGACCTCCTACCCGGCCATAGGAGGGCGACTTTGGGTAATGGGGTTTATTAACATTTTTCATGGGTCTCCTTTAATTCATATTCTACCTAAAGAAGTACGGGAGGAGAGGGTTACCTAATGTAGCCTTCACTACTGTAAAGAGCAGCCCGGTGCACGATGGCATCCCCGCTAGGCGAGGGTCCAGGGAAGGGTCCCACCACAAGGGCGTAATTGGGGCAAGCCTTCCCTTGCCATTTTGGCAAGAGGCCACTCCAAGGACTTGAACCCGTGACCTCATGGTCACAAAGCAACACCTAACCGGTGCGCCAAGGCTCCCCTTCGTAGCCTTCACTACTGTAACCAAAAAAAATGTAGCCTTCACTACTCTAACAGTCTAACCTAGCATTTTCTGGCAAAAATATTAAAGATATGGATTCTGCACTTCTGCCTGCCATACAAATTAATCGACGATCTAGAATAACAAAGATTTTCTCCCCTTATGTAATTATGTTTTCACTTCTACTGCTCAACCGTTCAATAAATATGTGCGTTTTGGGTATGGACTGAGAAACCAAACATTAGGGGCATGCATCTGTGAGATAGAAGGCAACTTGCTAAATTTCTTATCAATTCCTTATCCTCTGAATGCTAACGCTCTTTAGGCAGTGTATTTTCTTTAACTTTCGTAATACTATTGCTGCTGAATGCTGATGATACTCTCTTGTTATATATCTTTCTAAGATGTTTCAGTTTCCTTCTTTATAGATCTTGAAGCTACAAATATGGGCAAATACTTAGAAATGCTGTGATGACCATATATGACAATCATATGTTTTGATATGCAGTGGCTATGGAATTGCTGCTCAAGCTTTGACAGCTGTTCTCAAGGCACAGGATGGTCGTGGGCCGAAGACTACACTTACTCATAGTATCTTGCACACCATTGGCCTCTCTTCTCCTGATGAACTTATTGGGTATCTCTCTTCTAACCCAGATTTGACCGGTTGTTCTGACCACCTTTCTCAGCTCTTACAATTGTGAATAACAATAACATTATCCCAAATGCCTCAATGGCTCCCGCAAATTGCGGGGTAAGAGGGGGTCGGGTGTATACAGCCTTACCCTTGTGTTCGCAACACAAAGAAGCTGTTTCCATTTCCAATGAAGCCAAAGACTCATTACTCTTTGGTTCTAGACTATAATGGAATAAATTAAAATGGCCACTAAAGTGGCTGCACTCCTTTCTATTTGTCAGCTTTTACAATTGTGAATGCATGTTGTTTTATAATGGTATTCTAAGGTGCCTGAAAGAATGCCAGTGGGGGAGTAAAATGAAACTAATGAATCCTCATGGAATGTTATCCCATCATAATTGAATAAATGACTACAAAAATCCCTAAAAATAATAATTTGTTAACTAGTCATTGGAAAAATATATTTGAAATATATTTTATGTTCGCTCAGTAGAAGTGAGTACCTAACACTCTTAAGGTCTCTGGCAATTTTCAATGCGCCAATTGCCTTAGATAACTAGTCATCGAGTTAGTAAATCATTTTCACCCCAAATTTAATCAAAGATGCCTATTTCTGTTGTGCAACTGTAACTAGGATACCAGCAATAGCACCAGTTGCTTTGGCTCACCAAGAAGTTAGTAAGTCAATCCTACACCAAATTTAATCTCAAGAATGTCCACTTGTTAAAAGAGTGTGAAAATAATGGTCCAACCAGACTACCAGAGACATCTAATTAAGAGCTAACAAATTTTCATAATTGCTTTTCAGCTTTTGTACTGCCCAAGTCTCAAATTTTGATGCTTAGAAATTCTACTTTTGGACCAGCATACAACCACAGTTATTCACAAATTCAAATCAAGCTCAATAAATTCTGAGCAACATCACAACGGAGGAATAAATGCTTCCATGTCTCTAATTTTCGATCATATACACATATCTTGACAAAGCGTTACTGGGTCTGTACTAGTGAAGATTGTTATATGTTTTATCTATGTAGTACCATAGTATATAAGCCCCTTTGAATGGAACATTGGATTTCCAAATTCCTACAATTAAATCTTTAATTACTGTCTTTCCTTTGACCTCATTATCAGTTGATGCATACTACATGTCGAGCAATTTCTAGTAAAAGAAAGCCCAAGTGCTCGGTCAATATATGTCACAAGACCCTTAGGGTCATATATAGCACTACCGAAACTTTTATTATTCCCTAATATAGTAAGGGTGTTACTATTTGAGCTCACTGGTACGTGATTTGGAAGCCACTGTCTTTTGATTCCTAGATTAATTTCTTTTGATTAGTTTTACATTGACCACCTTTCTGAAGAATATTTATTGTTGGAGCTGTAGTGGGAGATATGAGGAGATGGTTTGCTATTAATAAGCTCATTGCCTTCATACACATGCAAATAGTAATGCGTCATATGAAGATATATGTGTTCTATATCTGTCGTTGATCTTCCCAGGATCATGAGATAATGTTCAGTGTGTACCCTTGAAGTAGTTTTCAGTATTCAACTTTGTGAATCTAAGGATTTTGCCTCTATGCCAAGGTTGTACCTTGTCTTTTCATAAAGAAAAGAAGGGATTCATAGATAACTGCAGTTTGCTCTGGATTTTAAAGATGATTGGTTGTCCATGGATATGTATATTGAATCTCAGTTAATGTTGGCGGAACTGTGGTCTTCATTTTACATTTGAGTTTCGTTTTCTTTCTTATTGGGCTTTAGGTGGACATATGCAGATCCATCATGGGCCCGCATTGCAGCACTCGTTCCAGCTGTGGTTTCTTGTGCTGAAGTTGGCGATGAGATTGCTAATAAGATTTTACTAGAAGCAGTTGAGGAATTGGCTGCCTGTGTCAAATCAGTTGTCCAGAGACTTCATTTGTGCGGCGAAGGTATGGCACAAGCAGTGTCTTGTTCAACGCAAAAAGATGTTACCTACTAAGGTCTTCGCCTATTGCTTATATCGTTTTCTTCGTTTTTAGACAAATGCTCTGTCAATGACTAATGGGTTCTTCAGAAACATGCTTATTTACATTTTGACCGGTAAAATTCCATATAATGGCAGATTTAAATAGGGCTAAGGTTGTTGAAATAGTGACAGACTTGGCAAATTATACATTTGCTCTTGTTCATTTTGATGCCTAATTATTTCCTTGTGACCCAGAAATGGCTGATGACATTTTCTTTCATCAGTATCTGTCCATGTGAAATTTGTTGCAGTTGAATTGTTGCATTAGACCACAAATCTTTTTGTTTTAGCAACCATATTAAGTAGTTGTAAACTTGTTATAGACATGCATTTATGTTTGTTGGGCAACATGCTACATGCATTGCCTTAGTTTGAAAAGGCGCGCCTTGGATGAGGCACCATCCGAAACGCCTCGGTGCACTTTACGTGCGCCTTTTGGACAAGGCTCACTAAGCAAGGTTCATTAGCACGTCTAAATCTTTAGATATGCCTTTTCTTTGCACCATTATTCCTAAACTTTACTCCTTTAGATATTAGTCAACTTGAAAACTCCTAAAAGGAGTATTGTTGCCCAAAATTTTATTTCGGAAATAAAATAAAGCTAAAAAAATAAGGCGCCTCGTGTCTAAAAGGCGCTTGCCTTCGCCTTGCACCTTGCGCCTCATCGCTTCAGCCCCTTATCGCCTCGGTGCGCCTTGCGCCTCTTCAAACTAAGATGCATTCTGTATTTCTGTTTGTCTTTTGGTGTTGCAGGGGGAAAAAACTGTTTTTCATAAAATGAGGTGTGAGAAAGGTTTAATTATTCGTCTCTTTTTATTTACTTGTCCATTTTTTTTAAAAAAAATTTCTTGTTAAGGTAGTCGTAAGGGCAGTTTCAACGCAGACAGCATTTCTGTCTCTGTTGGTGTTGCAGGGAAAAAAAATTGTTTTCAGAAAATGAGGTGTGAGAAATGTTAAATTATTAGTCTCTTTTTATTTGCTTTTGCAGTTGTGATTATTTTTTACAACTTTTTTTGGTGTTAAGGTAGTCGTGAGGGCATATTCAATGAGGACGGGTTGTGGGTGGTGACAGGTTATGCGGTTTCTAACCTTAGTACTCAGGAGTTACCAGTGTACCACCCCTCATTGACTTTGTGAAACCATAAAAGAGTCCTGGACTTAATATTTCTGACATGATTTGTATTTGATGAAGTTTCATTTTCATTGTTGTTGGTACAAGAGGTTGTTTCACGATGAAATGAAAATTGCATCGAGATTCGAGAATTGAATCAAGTGACTGCTACTTCACAACAAGAAGAAGTGCAACTAATTTTGCTTTATTCAGTATAATTCATTGATAAAGATTACATTGATGATGTGGTAGAGGTATCGAGAAAGGGTGATAGGATTATGAGTATTAAGCTTGTAGTCGGGGATGAGGTGGTGACGGTTATAAGTGCTTACGCACCCCAAGTAGGTTTGGATGCTTCTTTTCGACGAGCCTTCTGGGAAGATTTGGAAGAGGTGGTAGAACGTGTCCCTATTGGAGAGAAATTGATCATTGGTGGTGACCTCAATGGGCATGTGGGTACTAGTCGAGTTGGCTTTGAGAACATTCATGGGGGTTTTGGGTTCGGGGAGAGAAATGAAGCAGGAAGTGACATATTGGATTTTGCTTTGGCATATGACTTGGGTATAATGAACACTTGGTTCGAGAAAAGACATTCTCATTTGGTGACTTATAGAAGTGGAGGTAATGCTAGTCAAATTGACTTCCTTTTGGTAAGGAATGTGTGGAGGAAAGAGTACACCGATTGCAAGGTCATACCCGGGGAAAGTGCCGCAACACAACATAGACTAGTGGTTCTTGATTTTCGAGGTAAGAGAGACTTGAGGAAGAGAAAGATAATCGGTGAGGCACGGATCAAGTGGTGGAAGCTACAAGGGGGAAACCAACAAGCGTTTTTGGATAAGGTTGGAAGTAGCGATATTTGGTCGGATTGTGAGGAGAAAGATATTGATGCAACGTGGGATAAATTGGAGCATGTTGTAAAGGAGTTGGCGAGGGAGGTATTAGGGGAATCTAAAGGGAATAGACCATCAAGTAAGGACACATCTTGGTGGAACGATGTGGTGAGACAAGCGATAAAGACTAAACGTGAATGCTATAAGGTTTTGGGAAATGCGGGAGTGATGAGAACTTTGAAAAGTACAAGGAAGCTAGACGAGCCGCTAAAAAGGCCGTACGGGATGCGAGGGCAAAAGTTAACCAAGAAGTGTATGCCAGGTTGGACACGAGAGAAGGAGAGAAGGATATCTATAAACGTGCTCGCATAAGAGACCGAAGGACGAGAGATATTGGGAGAGTTAGGTGTGTGAAAGATATGGACGACAAGGTTCTGGTTCGGGATAACGAGATAAAGGCTAGATGGAGTTCTTACTTTGATAATTTATTCAATGGACATCGGGAACAAGGTTTTGGGGATGTAGAGGTAACACCAAACATGGTTAACCGGGAATTTGTGCGTAGAATACAAAAGAGTGAAGTTAGAAAGGCGTTAAGGAAGATGGGGTCAAAGAAAGCGAGAGGGATGGGATGGTATACCCATAGAAGTTTGGAGGTGCTTCGGGGGAGAGGGGATTGAATGGGTAACCATGCTCTTCAACAAGATTTGGAGGAGCAACAAGATGCCATCGGCTTGGAGGAAAAGCACTCTTGTCCCTTTGTACAAGAACAAAGGTGATGTCCAAGAGTGTTCCAATTATCGGGAAATTAAACTTATGAGTCATACAATGAAGTTATGGGAGCGGGTAATCGAGCAAAGGCTTAGGAGATATGTAGACATCTCGGAAAACCAATTTGGATTTATGCCCGGGAGATCGACTATGGATGCGATTTTTATCATGAGACAGTTGATGGAATACCATCGGGACAAGAAGAAGGATTTGCATATGGTTTTTATTGACTTGGAAAAGGCATATGATAGGGTACCAAGAGAAGTACTTTGGTGGGCTTTGGCGAGAAAGGGTGTGTCGCGAAAATATATTGACCTCATAAAGGACATGTATGGGGGGGCTAGTGCAAGTGTTCGCACTAATGTTGGGAGAACGGAAGAATTTCCTATTACCATCGGGGTGCATCAAGGTTCCGCACTTAGTCCTTTTCTCTTTGCTATAGTTATGGATGAGTTGACGGGGGATATTCGGGACGACATCCCTTGGTGTATGATGTTTCTTGACGATATTGTGTTGATTGATGAGACAAAAGAGGGGTGGAGAGAAAGTTGGAATTGTGGAGGCAGACTTTAGAGACTCGTGGGTTCAGCCGAGCGGGAGTAAGACCGAGTATTTGAGGTGTCAGTTCACTAAGGTGGCGGGGTTGAGATCGACAGAGGCGGGGAGTATTATTTTTGATGGGAATGTTGTTGAGGGTTCGGATTTCTTCGGATATCTAGGATCTATTATTCAAAAAGATGGGGAGTTAGACGGAGATGTGGCTCGCAGAATTAAAGCGGGATGGTTGAAATGGAAGAGTGCTTCGGGGTTTCTATGCGATAAAGATATGCCCCAAAGATTAAAGGGAAAATTTTATCGCACGGCAATTAGGCTCCTTCTACTTTACGACTCCGAGTGTTGGGCCGTGAAACATTGTCACATTCAAAAGATGAGTGTGGCGGAGATGCGCATGTTGAGGTGGATGTGCGGACATACAAGGAAAGATCGGTTAAGGAATGAGGTGATTAGGGAAAAGGTTAAAGTGGCGCCAATAGAGGACAAGATGATGGAAAACCGACTAAGATGGTTTGGCCATGTGAGAAGGAGACCTATGGACGCACCTTTTGTTAGGAGGCGGAGACTTGGAGAACGAGAAAAAAGGTCCCTAGAGGCGAGAGGAAGACCGAGACAGACATGGTTGAGAGTGATAGAGCATGATATGAGAGTTCTGGGGCTTGAGGAGAGTATGGTGACGGAGAGGGCACAATGGAGGAAAGGATACATGTGGTTTTTTAGTATTTGATGTTTTTTTGATGATTTAGTGCTTTTATTTATTTATTTAATTTAAAGAAATTAATTTATTTATTTTTCTCCCCTTTATTACACACTTTTTCAACAACCACTTTCTTATAGATTTTACCTGGTTCATTCCGGATCCTTAACTCTATTTCGGTTTTTAAAAATCGTTCTAATCTTTTCTCTCGATTTAAATTTTAAGTTTTTATAAAAGAAAGACGGAATCCGATTTTAAAACCCCTAAGTTCACCTTGACTTTCCATTACATTTTCGTTCTCCCTTTTGTTTTTTATCTTCCCTTTTTTATTCGCATTTTGAGGCGTGCGTGCACCCATGGACGGTTCGAAAGGATGATTCATGTCAGCCGACCCCAAATCATTTTGGGATTAAGGCTCTGATGTTGTTGTTGTTGTCAGTATAATTCATAACCAAAGAATAATGTGTGTTTTCTTTCATTGAAAATGGAAATTATACTGACAGTTCCAGTATGACAAGAAATGGAGTCAGAAAGTCCAACTGAATCCGACTTGTGTTATTTATATTGTTTTAATTAACCCACATGCCCAACTTATCTTGTTTTAAATTTTTAATAATTAGATTTTTAAAATTTGTGCCAAAACAATGTGGCAAATCACTATGAATTTGTCAAATTAGGAAATGTGGAAAATCATTGTGAGTAGAATGGAGTAGTAGGTGGTGTTTATACTGTTATTAATAGTGTGTGGAAAAGAAAATCAAATTAGTTTGCTTGCCTCTGCTCAATTTAAATATTGAAGATTTCTGAAGTCTGAACTGTGCATAAGAATTAAAAGATATCGGTCACAAAGGGGGTGCAATGTTCTTCATGCAGATAAAAGCGGGCCTTTCCCAGTTGTTTTGGTTGGTGGTGTTCTGGAAGCCAATAAGAAGTGGGATATATCAAAAGAAATAATTGGCTGCATCAAACGAGATTTCCCCGGTGCCTATCCTATTAGACCAAAGGTTCGATACTTGATTATTTGTACTCTATAAATTCCTTTTCTCTAACTTGCATAGTTCCTTGTCTTGTGCATTCGACTATATAATGCCCTCATCTTTCACTGGTGCTCCTCAACCTGGCAATGCACATGATCAATCCTTGGGCACAGACACATCCTGGAAACATGGACACTTTTGATCAAATTAATTTGGAACATAAGATATAGTAATATTAGTGTAGGCATGCAACACAACTCATTTTGTGGCACAATGGTAGCAGCTTCTCGCTTTGGCTGTGAGAGGTTCTATCTTCCAACCTTACCTACTTGCTTTTGGACATTAAATTTCAGCATGTGGAATAAGCACTCTGGCCAGAAGTCGAGCCTGTAATATATCCGTTTATGGAAGCAGTTCGATTCATGATTCGTGATTTGATTCGATTTAAAAAACTAGGGTCATCCAACTGTGCAAAAGTGCCCCCCTCCCCTCCTATTGTATCCGAAACAACCACTATTAGTGAAAACACAGATAGTTTGTGTAAGGTGTGACCCACACATTTGCTGATGAGCAAATATAAATTCTCCCCCTATGTCGTGTAAGGTGACCTGGAACCCCTCCTATTGTATCTTCTCTATGCTGGAAGGACTTGAATTTGGATTATAAAAGGGAAAATGGATCCCTTACATCAAGCCTAATTTCCTAACGAGAACATGGAAATTCTCCCCCTCCCTTTTCTCCCCCACTGAAATCCCCCTCTCCCCCTCCCACCTCCCTATTCCTCCAATCCCGCCATCCAAAGTCCAAACAAGGTGCAAGTTATTGGATATAAACTGATCTTACTGTGATCTTTATAATGAAGAAAGCACAAATTCTATCTACTATGTTGTCTGAGATATAATCTTAGTACTCAATAGTTCTACTTTTCTTGCAATCTAAACAAGCAATAACTGAGAAAATTTATGCCACCAGGCCTGTAAGGCGCTTGTTCTCAGCTTGACTGGATGGGGTTGTGTTACTTCGATGCTCAACTTTTGTTGTGTCATAATGACCCTCGTTTCGACACAGCATGACAATTGGACGCTTCATTTCAGGCTTGAAACATGAATTTTAGAACCTGTATGTATACTACGTACTTCCGACCTTCCAGCTAAACCTACTGTTCAGAGGCGCCATCATTTACATCTTACATGTATTTGTTATCGCGTCAAGCTAGATTTGTTTTTTCCCCATATAGACGGACGACTTGAAAACATATGAACATAGATTCATCCTGTGAATTTCTCAAGGATAAATAAATACGTCTCTTTTCTTTTATATAAGAGCACATCATTTAGATAGCGAGCGTTATTGACCTATGTGTTTTTATGTCATACGTTATGCAAGCCCTATCTCTTATTTATCTCTTAAAAACATTTTTTTACGGATTTAACAGGTTGAACCAGCAGTTGGGGCGGCTTTGTTGGCCTGTAATCTCTTAGCTCGTGACTCATCAAAAGCAAATGGTGTAAGTTCCTAACAGATGTCTTGCTCAAGAGGTAAATCTTGCTCAAGAAGTAGTAACTGTATAGCTCACGGTGGTCGGAAATGTATTTGAATGTGTTAAGGTGATTATATTGTCTATGATTTCTTTTATTTTCTACAGAATCCCACAATCACTTGTAAAGAAATTGGCGTTTTCTGTCATGTCGCAAAATGTAACCTTACGAAATGATAATTTTAATGATTTTATTCATTTTGAAACAACCGGTTGACCGTTTTATCGGTTAGTAAAATTCCGAACTATTATTGAACCTCTTTAGTCGTTTTTAGTTCCCCAAACAGGTTGACCAGTTGGCTTATCAATTATACTATATACTATACTAAGCCTTTTAAGGGAGAAAGTTGCTCAACTTTTTCCAAGTTGAAAAGTTGCAAAACCTTATCCAAATCACTTGGGTACTTCCGAATCTCTTATACAAGAAAATCCTTTAAAATAACATGGGTATTTCGGACAGCTTTTATAATTCTCCAGCAGGGAAGAAGTTTATGACCAATAGACTAAATAAATAATTGAGTGCCGGTGACAGAGGTCGGCGCATGGTAGCAGAGAGACAAATAAAAAATACGGAAATTTTTCACGGTAGCCCTTTGTAACACCCCCTCTTAGGGGGTGTTTGGTTCGCGCGTGGGTATGGGTTTGGAATCAGGAATCATACCCGGGTGGTATGGGTTTGGAACTTGATTCCCCATACCATGTGTTTGTTTCAATTTTGAGTGGAATGAGATCGAACTTCATGAAAGTTGAAAAAATCTAAAATACAACATTAAAAATATTTATTTTTGATACTAAAAAATCATGAAAATGAAGAGTTGATTAAATAAATGAAAAAAAAATCATTTAAAATGTACCATTTAAGTTTTTTTCATGTTTTTTGGTTTTTTTACTTGATACCCATGGTTATCAATCTCATACCCACCTCCCCCCTTGGGTATGAGAAACCCATACCTCATGGGTTTGAGGTATGGGTATGAAACCTCTATTTTTGCCAAACAAACACTTGGTATGGGTTTGGCTCATTCCAAACTCATACCTCATACCTTTATGAGTTGAACCAAACACCCCCTTAGTCTCTTACCCGGCCAAGGTAATCGGGAAATGTCACCATCTCGGGTTCCCGAGGCAGTGAATCGGAACTCCAATTAAACAACATTTTATATAAATAACATGTTTAGTGAATTACATAATGAATAAATGAATAGTACAAATCTCGTGCTACTACAACCTTTCGAATGAATTACATCGACTAACAAGTGACAACTCGAATGGACACCAATGCTCGTGGCTAGACCCAGAGTCCAAACCTGTACTCAAACTGCTTCCCCATGTGACCGGGAATATCATATGGTTCATCACAAGCCACCCTCTGATTAAATTTTTCCGTCTTATGTAATCATCTTTTATCATACAGTCTTAGTTTTACATAAAACCTAGTTTCTAATTACTTAGTTTACATTTGTTTTTCAACAATCGTTCAAGTAATCCAAATTTATTTTCAAGTTTATTTCCGGGTTTATTTTCAAATCTATTGTTCTTATTGTTTTAAAGTTCCTGCTCTCCTCTATATTGGTAACTTCCATTCTCTTATTTCTATTTTATCATCTCCATTATAACTTACATATTGTTATCATGGTTATGCTATTAGAATTAATCATTGGTAGTTTATTTATTGTCATGAGTGAGTAGTCTTATAATTTAGGGGGTACGAAAGCCATGTTAGATTAGTAATTTGTATTTGTTGGATTGGGTTTTATTATTATCAATTTGTTGTCTCTATCACATGTTTGTTTTGATTTGTCAATTTTTGGTTATTGATCACAATCATCGGTTAAATTGTTAATTCGTTTCGTAAGATCGAAAGTCGGGTATAGAGTAGACAAAGCATGTTTTAGTAGTCCAATCTAGTAAGTGCGAAAGCACGCTAACAATCGTTCTAAGGTTAGTAATCAAACCGAGAGGTAGTTGCTAATAAACCTAGATAACTATTGGTTATATGTTTTCGACATTGTTAATTGTTAGTTTACACGTGCAACCCCATCTCCCTAGATCTTTTATTATCGTTGTTTTACATCTCAATTTTGCTATCGTTTTAATCACCAAACCAAACAACCAATCGGAAATCGACCTTGATTGAATTCTAACCATAGCTTGTCATATTGCATTTACCGTCTCCCTGAGTTCGACCTCTATTCCCTAACTACATTTGTTTGTTAACTAAGCCTAGGGTATCTTTGTTAGGTACGCAATAAGCCTATCATTGATCAATTACCATAGCCGGTGCAACTGTTCCAGAATCGAACTTAAGCTCACACAAAAGGGTCACTCGATCGATTGCCCCTACACCCACTCGATAGAGTGTCCTAACAAACTGACGGGTATTACATCTCGAATTCAATAATAACTAAATGATACTCGAATCTGAATATATTTGAACTGATAAGGACTACATACACCTATTGACCTGAATTAAAATTATTTACCTTCTCAGAAAAACACTCATATATTAGGTATTTTTCATTGATTATTTATTTATTAATGATAATATGATTATCCCATTAAAACTAAAAAGTATAAGGTATATTTAGGGGTAGTTTGGTTGTCTTTTAAAATCATGAGAATTGTCTAATTAGAGTCTTGTTTGGTTGTCCAATTCATGGGAAGTAGAACTTCCTCTAGAACTCCAATTCCTACATAATGTAGGAAGTCACTTACCTAGCCCCCCCAGGTAAGTGGGAGTTCACACATGAATTGAAGTTCTCACATTCAACTAAACAACATTTATACATGATAAGGCTAAAGTCGTATCACCTTAATCAAAGTAAACCTAAATTACTACTAACTAATAGCTAGCGGTAAGAAGAGTTGAATCCACAGAGACGCGAGGTAATTATTCTAGTTTGTCAATATTTAAGTCTGTCTTTAAGTAACTAATTTTTGGGGATTTTGATTGTTTGTATGCTAACAACTAATTGCAAGTAAATAAAGATTGTAAACAATAATATTAAAGAGGTCTAAGGATTAGGTTCACTAGGTAGTTATTTGATAGGCACACTTATGCAAAGATAATTACCCTAGACATAAGTTAGGGGCTGTTTGGTTTGGGGTCATTAGGAAAGGGAAAGAGAGTGAAAATATTTAATTCCCTTTGTTGATGTTTGTTTGGTGTATTTTTTCTTACCCTTACCCTACCTTCAATGATAGAATCAACTATTATCCTTCTAAACTGATACCCCCACCCCCTATGGGTATCAATTTGCATTCCCTTGCTAACAATAATCAACACCACAATTGTCGGTTTGACCCGCCGCCAACCGCCACCTCCGGCACCAACCACCTCAACTGACGTTGACACCACCCCAGTTGTCGTCGGGGGCAGCCACGCACACTCCATCGGCGGCGACCCCCTTTCCTTGCCACTGTTTAACACCCCCAATTAACAACCTCCAATTCTAAACCACCACCATCACCCCTGAAACCTCCGCCCTCATCCCCATAAACACCAGATCTGGTATTTTTGTGGATGGGGGAAGAGGTTTCGGGGGTGGAGGTGGTGGTTCACGAGTGCTTGTGTGCTTTATATGTTGGGGATTTGTGGTTGTGCGGGGGAATTAGGGTGGCGTGCGAATATATTTCCCGGCGAGGTGGGACGCCGACGACACGGGTGGTGGTGGCGCCGGTGTAGCAGATGGTGGTTTGTGTTGTTGTTGTTGTTGGTTGTAGATGGTGGATGGGGTGGCTGTTGGTTTGAGGGACAATAAATGATATGATTCCCTTTCTTTATAATTTTACAACCAAACATGAAATTATCTTAGGGGCCATCCCATTTATTATCCCCCTTTTCCCTTTTTTTGATTCAATTCTCTTACCCTTTCCTGAACCAAACGCCCCCTTAATGTAGTAATAGGGGTCGAACACAAGGAGACAATTATTGCGTTATGAAATGCTATGGAAAGATTTCTATCAAGGTCGATTACGTTTGGTTTTGTTTGTTGGTTGGTTTGATGATTAGCAAATATAAAGGTGTAAACTATATGATAAAAAGGAGTCTAGGGGAGTCGGGTCACACATGCAAAGGTAAATATATGTTCATGTTAAACTCGGTGATAATAACATTGTCAATTGTTTAGGCTTAGAGACACTCACCTTACGATATTAGTGTCAACCATAGACCGGGTCCTAGAGAAACTCTCGTTTATGACTAGGTCGTCCTACTACACATGCTTAGTCTAATCCGATTCCGTGCCTCTCGACTTATAGAATGAATTAACAAACTTAATCTACGATTACGGCCAATAACCAAAATATTATTGGAGCGCAAATATGTGATAGAAACAATTAGATAAAATTATATCAACCTAATTTATCATTTTACATATTTGATTTTGCATGGTTTCCCTAGCCCCTAGACTAAGGGAAATTAGTTACTCATGATGAAATGTAAACTACCTAATATGATGTAAGAAATGCTAGACATGATTGTAGAAATGATGTAAACTAAATGGTGAAACATAATATGAAAACAATACTAATGTGATATAATAAAAGTACTAATGATAAACTATGTGATAATTAAAATAGAAATGTAAATTAGTAAACTAGAATTAGAATTACCGTAATAGAAATGGAGCTTATAAACTTGCAAGAAGGAACAAAAGAGAACCAAAAGCTTGAATAAATAACCAAATGTTTATCAATCAAATGCTTAACAATATTAAAACTAAAGATGAAAAGTAATGAGATAATTTTGCTTAAGGCTAATATAGTGTATGAAAAACGTAAGAAAATGTAATACCCCGTAGTTTAGTAAAATTTATATAACTAATTTACGTAATTCGAATAATTGATTATGACGGTTATAATTAATAATTGTGAATAAGACCGAATGACATAATAAAATAATAGAATGATAGAGTAATGGGTCGGAAAGGTAATTGGGTAATAATAATATACGATAATTTATATGGTAATAGTGAATGATTATTATGTTATAATAATAATAGTAATAATAATAATAATAATAATAATAATAATAATAATAATAATAATAATAATAATAATAATAATAATAATAATAATAATAATAATAATAATAATAATAATAATAATAATAATAGTGCTTGTATTTATAATAATAATAATATTTGTTATGAGACGGTAATTAAATAAATAAAATAATAAAGAAAGACGGGATTGGAGTTGGGTCATGTGATATAGGGCTTGGGTCGACTATATATGTTGCGTAAATTGGTTGATTAATTGTCGGGATCGGATAGTTACTACTAATAATAATAATAAATATATTTTATATTTCCTAATTGGTTCCTTATAACCTTAGTCTACCAATATAAATAGATGAAACCTCAAACAATAGTCCTTATTATTCATCAAATCTGAAAACAAATTTATAAAGAGGGAGGGAGAATTAAGAAAGGGGAATTTATCGTCTTTTATCGTCTCAAGGTAATATTCTCAGACCGTCTTATGTATATACTTTGCGATATTATAACTTGTTATCTAGACCACCATATGACGAGCCATGACCGTGACCATGACTGATACCGTCGTAGAGTACCAAAGATAAATTTATAATCAAAACTACTACTATAGATAGCGGCAGTCAGGGTCGAACCACAGAGAGGCGATGCAATTAATAGTTATCTAATTTTAGTCTAAAGTAACAAATGTGTGGGGGTTTGTTTTGAATAGTTCTACAACTAAAGGCAATCAAATTAAACTAAACTAAAGTAAATAAATGAGTGATAAAAGAAACTGGATGAAATCAAATATTAAAAGGATGCTAAGATGGTCGGTTCACTGTAGTCTCGACGGCAGTATACTAGGTAAGTCTGAGATAATCACGTGAGACGGGAAAATAAGAAGTCCTCTCGGTCCATTCTTAACAGGTAGCATCTTTCGATCTATCTACGGGTCCCTAATATCACTAGTACTGACTCTCGTCCTGAAAAGTGATTTAAAAGTCTAAATTAACTTATCTCTCGATCTTATTAATTTAGTCGTCTTAATTAAGTAGTCTATTTCCCTCCCCTATCTTTCGATCTTATCGGGTCGGTCAATTCCTAAGCATTCAACTAGTCGCGTGCACTCGATTCGTCAAAAATAGCAATTAAATTAAACAAGACGAAATTGATCTCACGTGAGCCGGTCGATCGACCAGGGTAGGTGGTTGATCGACCGTGGCGCGACTCAGGCCTACAAAATTTACGCCGCCTACACTACAGGTCCCCTACATCTTAGCACAAAGGATTTAGCTACTCATGATAAAATTCATAACAACAATAAAATTAACAAATAAAGCCATTGAATTCATAATTAAATTAACTAAACAAATAACTAACATGAAACGATAATTTGGCTTTGGAAGATCTAACCTAGCAATTCTAAACTATGAACGAATTAAAGCAGCGAAACTGAACAAAAGAACAGAAGAATACCGTAAAAAGAATTGAAGAGGAAAGATCAAAACCAAATGCGGAAAGTAAACTTTATTGACGAAAATTATTCTAAACTAATGGAATAATCAAAATTCAACCTTTGTGTGATGAACCCTAATTATTTCCCTAAAATTCGATGATATTTTGCAGTAGGGAGGAGTTACGTTATATAGATAGTCATACGTAACTTTATTCCTAAAACCTAATTACAATGGGCTTTCTAATTCTCGTCCTTTTCTTTTCACGCCAAAAACACGGTTTGGTCGATCGACCATAAGGACCAGTCGATCGACTGAACCCCGCTGAACAGTAGCTTCTGATCTATTTCAGGAATCGCGCTCTGATCGATCGACCAAGGGCACTGGTCTATCGACTGCTTCATCAGGTAGTTGGCTCCAAAAGCTTCGTGAATTCGTCTTTCGAGCCTCGATACGCGCACCAAGTTCGCTTCCCGAGTAAATACTTCGTGCCAAATAATATGCCAAGTATTCGGGGACGGATTTGGCTCATTTCCCGCTGGATTCTTCACATTTCTGCAATATTACACAAAAACACGAAAGTAAACGGAAATAGGAAAAATAGTAGCTTAAACTACATAATTGAGCTCTGAAATGCTTGTAAAATAGGGTGTAAAACAACATATTAAGGACACGCATCAAACTTCCCCAAACCAAACCCTTGCTTGTCCCCAAGCAAGAACTAGACCCGATCCTAAAACCTAATGGAACGAGTTCAATCTCAGAGCGAAATGCAAACTGAATAGCCTAAACCAATTTAATGCTAAAACTAACAATCAATTAGCAATATGAATCATGCAAACGAGTTATGAAGTCGTCAAAAACTGCTGAACCGTCAACTATAGAGACTTATCATTATGATTTTCACGGGTCGCTCATATCACACATAAGCACAGGTGAGTATATGTAAAGATAGAAAGAAGTAATTTTGAAATGACTCTCACCTAACTACGACCTACAAGAACATGCCTGCAATCTAATATGAAACTAATCTCTACAACCGTACATATGCATTCCAACCATAAAAGACCATGACACATGCCGAGGCACAATTTGGATATGTGAGGTATGGGCAGGAAGGGGCTAAGGTAAATTTGGATAAAAACAGAGTTAAAAGCCAAGTTAGTAACTAAGGGAACCAAAATATAACAACATCCAACTTCAAACTCAAGATTCAACAATAAAACAGTGCAGATTGTAAACACAAACTCACTAATCACCATAAAATTGTCAACTCCCCATAAGATACAAATATAACATGGGAGTATAAATCATCAACCCAATATCTTTCACTTTACCGCATATGAGTTTTTCCTTCTCGAATTTTTCCACGGGGGTCAGTCGATCGACCATTGTTTCCAGTCGATCGACTGCCCTTCTACAGTACAGCACGGATTTTTTTTTTTCTTTCCTTTCCCTTCAATCATTTCACCAAGTTCTCATAAAGAGCATTAGCTACCAAAAAACGAAATAACAATCCCAAGAACATAAACTACTAGCTTGACAAGGGCAGGCTAAATGTAGGATGTAGTAACGGGACAAAAACGCTATTTTTGGCACTGTGGAGCTCATGGGCAAAATGAACAAAGGGGCGACCTCTTCCACATGTGTCAACTAACCACGAACCCGGATGCATACAAGTATTAAGTAGATTAATTTCATATTTATGCATATTGATATGCCATGTCTTACAAGGAGTAACTACTCGCATCCTAGATGACTGGTCATGAATGACACCAGTTATAGGTTCTAAATCTCAGAAAATGATGTAGTTTGCAAAAACTCTAAGTCAAGTTTAAAGTTCAGCAAGAAATTTAACGAAAACTCGTAGATTATGCATATATGATTCTACTAATAACATGTCAATTGGCAAGGCTTAGGCATAAACAACTGAAAATGCAATGTCATCATTGAAATACTACCGTTCCGACTTGATCTACATGCTAAAATAAACGTGCAATTGTTTGGATTTTTGAAAATTTTCAATTTTTTTGAGTTTTTGTATATATATATAGGAAATGAAAAAACAAATGCAAACTGAAATGCAATAAACGTGAAACAGAAATGCAATAGAACATGTGAATGCAATGCGCGCAAAACCCTTCCCCAAACCAAATCACACAATGTCCCCATTGTGCAAAATCATGTAATGAAATAAAAGGGAAACGGGAATTTGCGTTATTATAACTAAACAAGACATGAAGTTAAACTCGGAAACTCACAAGACTTTAAGCGCAGCAGAAGGAAACCTCCCCAAACCAGCGTGAGCTAGGAGGTTTCAGTAACCAGCAGTGCTACCATAGGTACCTGAAAAGAAACAAAAGTACCGCGCATAATTCCGAGAAAACAATTTACGAGACGCAAAATTATGTGCAAAATAAGGAAACGGAAGAAAACAGAAATGAATCGGAAAATAAAGTGGAGAAAAGACTCCCTCAACTCCGCAAATCGACCAAACACAGCAGGGGAATAGTCGTGAGCAGGTACAACATCGGGGCACGGTCGATCGACCATACATACCAGTCGATCGACCAGGGTGACATGAACAGAAGCCCCCTGGTATTACGGCTCAGTTGATCGACCATAGCAGCCAGTCGATCGACCAGAAAACCTGCTGTAAGTTTCTGATTTCTTCGAATTAGCTCAATAAATTGAGCCAATATGGTATATGAACCTGCAATTACACATAATAACGCGCCCAAAATTGCGCAAAACCCAAAGTAACAGTCTAAAGTCTTTAAATCCTAAGCAAACTTATTATAGCGAAGTCTCGCGCAAACCAAAACAATAAAAAGTCTAACAAAAGCAATAAAATGTCTTTTAGAAAAGTCTTAATCAACTAATAGTTGATCAAGAATGGCCACGGAATGACCCACTTGCTCGGCTTCTGGCCACAAGAAATAGCCTCTACAGTGATCATCTTCTCAGCTGCACTCCTATCAACTCCAATATCCGCAGAACTCAACGGATCAGCATCTCAAACATCTTCCCAATCAATGACCTCGTCTGGCTCATCAAAATCCAAATCAGACTCCGTCACCTTGACTGGCTCCTCATCAGTTGCATAGCTCAGACATCCTAGGCCGCCTCTTTGAACGATTGGCTCCTTCACAACTGGAGCAACATGCGGCTCTTTCTTCCCAAACTAGCTCCTGCAATATCTAAAACAGAAGAATCTTCCTGCAATTTGCTCCCAAGCTGGGGCAAAGGTGTTATGGTAGTAATAGGCATAGGGGCAGGCATATCAGAAAGCAGAAAATAAGATTTTTTCTCAGAAATCGTATTACAGGTGACTGGCCACATAGGATCTTTCTTCTTAGCGGTCTGGGCAAAAATAATGGACTGTTTCCCTACTTTAAAGGTCAATGTCCCTGAGCCAACATCTATAATGTACCAAAAAGCGGTGTGCGAGAAATGGTCTACCCAAAATGATAGGAATGTGAGCATCCTCGGGTATATCTAGTACAACGAAGTCAACTGGGAAAAAGAACTTTCCTATTTGCACAAGAATATCCTTTAAGACTCCTATAGGCTGGACCGCAGAGCGATCAGCCATCTGTACTATCATGTTAGTGACTGCAAACCTAGTCAATTTCAATTTCTTAGCAAGACTCAAAGGCATAATGCTAATACTGGCTCCTAGGTCACACAAGGCCTTCTCGATTGAGAAGGTGCCAATATTACATGGGACTGAAAAACTACCTGGGTCTTCTAGCTTATGAGGTGCAATATGAGTCAAATAGGAACATGACTCCTCAGTTAGTGCGACAGATTGCACAGTATCAAGTGACTTCTTTTTAGACAAAAGCTGCTTCATAAATTTCGTGTAAGCAGGCACTTGATTAACTAATTCTAGGAAAGGAACTTGCACATTTAAACTACGAATAACATTTTCAAATTTGTTAAACGATACTTGTTCCTTTGCCGGCACCAATCTCTCTGGGTAAGGGGCTATAAGAAGCAACTTAGCCCTCTCCTCTAAGTCTCTCATACCGGCGTCAGTGGACTTAGGCTGAAAATCCACTACCTTGTCCTTGTTGTAGCTCGAACCTTCTTCAGACCGTCTCAGGAATGAAGCATTAACCGTCATGGGGTCATACTTTGGAACCGGGACTGACCCATCAGCATTCGGATCTTGCCTCAATAATTTCGGAGTCGTCGTACCCCAAAATAAGTGGTCCCTCAAGTTATCTGGCATTGGAGAACGAAAAGGTTCACGATCAGCAATATCTTCAGTCGATCGACCATGTAGGTCGATCGATCGATCGCTTCCTCGAGAATGTAAAGCGCAGCATTGTTGCTGGTGGTCGATCGACCAGGGGTATCAGTCGATCGACTGATATACCTGCTGATCGTCTTTTTCTTGCTACTGTTCACTCCAGCCTTTTTCTTACTTGGTTCCGCCCTATCTTTTTCAGCAACATCTTCGATCATAGCGGGCCCATCAAGGGTAGACCCACTCCTCAAAGTAATTGCATTAAGAGTCTCTTTTTGATCCGGCTGCGACGGTAAATGCCCCGGAGCTCGAGTTGCACTTTTGCTTGCCAGTTGGGCAATTTGACTCTCCAACATTTTTGTAGAAGTCTCTCTGGCTAGAGACTCCTTTTGCAGCAAATCCGACAAATTCTGAACCATGTTTTTCAACTCAGAAATATTGGAACTTTGAAATTGCTGCTGCTGCGGCACATAAGGAGGCTTTTGATATTGCTGCTGCTTATGAGGGGGCACATAATTCTACTGCTGCTGCGGTGGTGGACCCGGATTAAGGACATTCTGGTTAGTCCAACTCAAATTGGGATGGACATTAGAGGGATCGAGATAAGTACCAGTTTGCCTATAATGTTGAAAGGCAGCACATATTTCATTCGAACTGGTACAAAATTCCGAAATATGTCCCTCTCCTCCACATATTTTGTATGTAAAGGGACCGTCTAAAACTGCATTAACTTTATATATGCCTCCTTTTTGGGATCCCCCAAAATCTATCTTGTTGAATCTCGCAGTAAGGGCCTCTATTGCAGCTACAGAAGGAGATTCAGCTGATCTTATCTGATTTTCTCTAGAATTCCCATGCTCAGCTTTATGGGTAGCCAGGTCATCGATGATTTTCCACCCCTTTGTCTCACCGCTATTTTCTTGAAATCTCCCATTAGTTGCAGCATCTAAGATAGCTCTCTGATCATAATAAAGACCATTATAGAATTGGTTGCACAGAAACCATTTCTCAAACCCATGGTGCGGAATAGTTCGCACCAGTCTCTTGAAACGGACCCATGCCTCATGAAAATCTTCATCAGGACCCTGTTTAAAGCTCGTGATCTGAGCTCTAATCGCATTGGTCTTCGAGGCAGAGAAATATTTCTTGTAAAATGCTAGGGCCAGCGAATTCGAATCAGTAATCTCGTTAGCAGCTCGATCCAGATCTCGGTACCATTCCCTTGCAGCATCACGAAGCGAGAAAATGAACATCGTCTCCTTTACCTGATCCTGGGTCACACCTGCTGGTAGGGGTATGGAACAACAGTAGTCAATGAATGTCTCCATATGTTTAGCCGCATCTTCATTTGCAGCTCCCCCAAATTGGTTTCTCTCAACCAAGTTAATGCAAGACGGTTTTGGTTCGAATTTCCTTTCTGTCCCGGCTGGCAGCGTGAATCCCTTATAGAGATTCTCAGCTTTTGGCTCGGAGTGACTGGCTATACTTGCTTCTTCAGCCATATCTAGAGATGTGACGGTCTCAGCTGAAGAAGTAGAAATAGAGATGAAGGTGGATCCTCCTCAAATAGCTCGTTCTCGTAGTAACTGGACAGAGTACTCAGCTCTTCCTCTGTCGGCAATACTCTAGATGATCGTCTCAACTCACGCAAAGTCCTTTCGATCTCAGGATCTAACGGTCGTAATTCACCACCCTGTGACCTGCGCATAAGAATAAACTACAAGTAGAATATGAGAAAAGTTTAAGGAACAAATGTCCCTTAAACTAAGAAAAAGACTAAAATAAAAACAGATAAAATTAAACAATTGCCTCCCCGGCAACGGCACCAAAATTTGATACCGTCGTAGAGTACCAAAGATAAATTTATAATCCAAACTACTACTATAGATAGCGGCAGTCAGGGTCGAGCCACAGAGAGGCGATGCAATTAATAGTTATCTAATTTTAGTCTAAAGTAACAAATGTGTGGGGGTTTGTTTTGAGTAGTTCTACAACTAAAGGCAATCAAATTAAACTAAACTAAAGTAAATAAATGAGTGATAAAAGAAACTGGATGAAATCAAATATTAAAAGGATGCTAAGATGGTCGGTTCACTGTAGTCTCGACGGCAGTATACTAGGTAAGTCTGAGATAATCACGTGAGACGGGAAAATAAGAAGTCCTCTCGGTCCATTCTTAACAGGTAGCATCTTTCGATCTAGCTACGGGTCCCTAATATCACTAGTACTGACTCTCGTCCTGAAAAGTGATTTAAAAGTCTAAATTAACTTATCTCTCGATCTTATTAATTTAGTCGTCTTAATTAAGTAGTCTATTTCCCCCCCCTATCTTTCGATCTTATCGGGTCGGTCAATTCCTAAGTATTCAACTAGTCGCGTGCACTCGATTCGTCAAAAATAGCAATTAAATTAAACAAGACGAAATTGATCTCACGTGAGCCGGTTGATCGACCAGGGTAGGTGGTCGATCGACCGTGGCGCGACTCAGGCCTACAAAATTTACACCGCCTACACTACAGGTCCCCTACATCTTAGCACAAAGGATTTAGCTACTCATGATAAAATTCATAACAACAATAAAATTAACAAATAAAGCCATTGAATTCATAATTAAATTAACTAAACAAATAACTAACATGAAACGATAATTTGGCTTTGGGAGATCTAACCAAGCAATTCTAAACTATGAACGAATTAAAGCAGCGTAACTGAACAAAAGAACAGAAGAATACCGTAAAAAGAATTGAAGAGGAAAGATCAAAACAAAAGGCGGAAAGTAAACTTTATTGACGAAAATTATTCTAAACTAATGGAATAATCAAAATTCAACCTTTGTGTGATGAGCCCTTATTATTTCCCTAAAATTCGATGATATTTTGCAGTAGGGAGGAGTTACGTTATATAGATAGTCATACGTAACTTTATTCCTAAAACCTAATTACAATGGGCTTTCTAATTCTCGTCCTTTTCTTTTCACGCCAAAAACACGGTTTGGTCGATCGACCACAAGGTCCAGTCGATCGACTGAACCCCGCTGAACAGTAGCTTCTGATCTATTTCAGGAATCGCGCTCTGGTCGATCGACCAAGGGCACCGGTCTATCGACTGCTTCATCAGGTAGTTGGCTCCAAAAGCTTCGTGAATTCGTCTTTCGAGCCTCGATACGCGCACCAAGTTCGCTTACCGAGTAAATACTTCGTGTCAAATAATATGCCAAGTATTCGGGGACGGATTTGGCTCATTTCCCGCTGGATTCTTCACATTTCTGCAATATTACACAAAAACACGAAAGTAGACGGAAATAGGGAAAATAGTAGTTTAAACTACATAATTGAGCTCTGAAATGTGTGTAAAATAGGGTGTAAAACATCATATTAAGGACATGCATCAATGACCATGGACCACCAGAGATTGACCAGGTCCCACTGTTGACCACCAGGGACCTCGGAAAAGGGGAGTTTCAGGCGGGTTTTAGGTGGTTGTCTGGGTTTGCTGTTAGGGTATATCGAAAGGGGATTTATTGAGATTCGACCCATGAAACTTAACCAATTGAACCTGGGCTAGGATGGGTTAAGACCAGGGGTGAGCGTCGACCACCGTGGTGGTGTCGTGGTGGTCGGAGGTGGCGGTTTGGGGTGGTTGATGGTTGGAAAACGCTAAAATAGGGGATGTCGGGTTTGGGATGTTGCTGTAGGGTTTGTGTCGTGGTGTAGAGGGAGATAAGGGAAAGGCGGGGCTGGTGGTGGTAGTAGGTGGCCAGGTTGCTGGCGGCGGGAGGCCACAGGCTGTTGTAGTGGTGGTAGAAAGGGTGTTGGGTGTTTGTTGTATTGTTTGTGTCGGGTTTGAGGGGCTTGTCTAGGGCGTAATTTTGCAGGCTGTAGGGGCGGTTGGGATGGTGGTTGGAGGTCGTCTAGGGGCATGGTGGTGCAGGCTACTAGTGGTTGGTGACGTGGTGTCTCTAGGTGGCTGGTAGGGTGTATATGGTGGCTGTAAAATGGGTGTGTTTATGTGCTATATACGGGATTGTATACACGGGTGTTTGGGATTGTTCATGGGTACGTGGGTTGATTAATAGGTTGGGTTGACTTATTTGTTTATAGACGGGTTGACTCGGGTTTTGGTGGGTAATCGGTTTTTGAATTTAATAAATGGATTTTCGTATTATAATTAAAACGGGATTAATTATACGAGATTATAATTAACGTAATTAACTAATTAATTAATTAATAATTAATTAAATTATTTAAACAAAGTAAATAGTTAGTAATTGTAAATATTATAATATTTTGTTAGGTGACAATTTATGAAGAATTTATAATCGGGTTCGTGTGCTTTATTATTGGATCGCTTGCTTAATTGGATGTTGCTTGCTAGGTAGGCAAGTCGGGTTTTATTGCTAAGTGAATGAATATTTAATTGTGACGGTTGATGAGATTAATGTTAATATTGTGATTTATTATTGGAGACAGAGTATATGTGTAGTTGTTGACAGAGTTGTATGACGGGATTGTTATTGAGTCTTTGTTGTTGGGCTATATTTGGTATGGAGAGTTGATTATTCAGTTGAGCATAACACGGAGTGTGTTACTGCCAGTTGTACATAACAAGTGATTGTTACTGCCAGTTGCTTATAGCATGTGATTGCTACTGCCAGATAGTTGTGCATAGTAAGTAATTACTACTGCCAGTTGAGCATAGTACGGAGGGTACTACTACCAGGTAAGCATGATACGCAAGTACTACTGCCAGTTGAGCATAGCACGGTGTTAAGGGAGTTGTGCTACTGCCAGTGACGTAAGTGAGTTGCATGGATGATGTGTTGGGGACTCGAATGATGTCTATTTGGTTGGGTTATTATTGTTGTTTAGTTTATTCCTACTCAACCTCGCGGTTGACTGTGTATTCGTGAACGCTTGCTGTGAACCATAATGGGGAGCAGATTTTGCAGGTATTAAAGATTAGCTGACTTGGGAGCTATGGGATGCGTGAGGACTGACCAATCTACCTAGAAGTCTAGACCATATAGATTATTTATTCACTTTATTTATTTCCGCTGCGAGTTATAATTATTTTATATTAAGTTTTAATTGGTTATGTTGTAATAAACATGTAATCGTTAAATTTTTAATATAAAGTACTTTGGTGAGTTGGACTTTGTTATTCACTACCTCGGGAAACCGAGATGGTAACGGTCCTATTTATTTGGGAATGTCTAGCTAAAGCCTCCTGAATAAATGAGGGTGTTACAGGAAAAGATATCCCTAATGATGGATTAAGGCCCCTATTTATAAGAAAATAAGGGCATAACGTAAGAAACCAAGAGGGGGTCAACCCCGATCGGGGGCGTGGTTATCCGGGCTTGTCTTCTTAATTCCTTGATAAAATGCTCTAGGAATCTCTATGCAACTCCTTAATGCCTCTTTAATCTCCGGTTGAATGTGTTAATTGGCACCTTAAGACCTTCCAAAGAGCATCCTAAGTTGAGCATCCTAAGTAGCATTTGTGGACTTTGCATTTTGGGCTTGACTTTCACTGGGCTTTGTTTTGCATTTCTTCATTATAATCCATAACTTTTACCATGCAAATCCATGCAACATCTCTTGGTTGGTCCATCATGCTCTTCTATTTAGCCTTGCTTCTAGTGTTTGCATAATATGTAGAATTATGCTCCTAAAAGGTCAAATACCTACAAAAGATGACAAACCATGCAAATACAACAAGAATGCAATATTAGCTCTATAACACTAAGATTAGTGCAAATTAGCATGTAAAATAGAGCTAAAATATGAGATTAAAGTGTACATAAAATGGACTTATAAAACTCCCCCAAGCTAAACTCTTGGTTGTCCCTAAGCAAGAAACCATATCATATCCAATGCAATATCCCAAAACAAGCTATGCATAATGATTTAAAAACCCGAAACAACATGGGCAAAGGAATAAAGCAAGAACATGGATGAGATTTACATGACGGCATAGCACGAAAGACTTTGAATGAACCTTTAAGCTTTTGCATGATCTTTTGACTAATGAACTCTCACGGTGCACTCAAAATTTTTTGTATGTGAAAGGACATTTGTCTGAATAACACTCATCTATCCTCGACTCATGAGAATGTGCCCGCAATCTAATATGGTAATCAATCAAAACTAGTAAGCCAAAACAATCAAATGCAAGCATGATAAAGAAGCCAAATGGGTAGGAAGAAGGTAATATGTAGTGGGTAAGAAAGGAGAACAAATGAATTATGGATTGTGGAGCTAATGTCAAGCTAATAACAATCAAATGTAAAGATGCTCAATCCCAATTCCAATCCGAAATTACAATGCAAATCATAAGTAAACTCTCCAAAATATGTGAATAATGCATGAGAGTTTCTCACATCAACCTTTTCTTCTCTTTTCTTTTCAAATCATACTCTTTTTGTTTTCATTTTCTTTCATGCTTTTCCATTTCTTTTTTTTTTCTCATTCTTTTCTTTTTCATTTCAATTCTTCATTATTTTTTTCTTTTTATTTTTCATTTCTTTCTTGAGCATTAAGACCAAGCTCACATGATATTCCAAACTTTGAACCAAATCCCAAATGAGCACCTAAACAAAACCAGACAAAGCTACTAGCTCAACAAGGTAGGCAAATTATAATTTAGTTAGGGATAAATGTTTGTGAAGAGGTAAAAAAGGGCAATTATAATCATGTGAATGGCTCCAAAATGCTATAACAAATGAATGCATGCTTATAAAGAGATGAAATGAGAACTATACTTGTGCATTTTGATGAAACACACATCATAGGAGACCTACACTCACCTAAGAGAGACCACATATGGATGCGTCGGTCTAAAGAAGTTCTACCTTACCAATTTTGTAGCTTGCCAATAGTCAAGATCAAGCCTATTCGGTTCATTTTTCATCTCCCACCTACTATGTCAAGACATCCCCATGTAACAATTATCCCATCCTAAAAGAATAAATCATTAGCTATAAGCTATCATTAGGATAAGCAAGAGGGAAAGTAGGCTACAAGCAAGCAAAAAACACAAATTTCTCTCAAAATTTTCAAATTTCTATATGCAAACTACACTACATGCAAATGGAATCTCCCCCCAAGCTAAACACAACATTGTCCTCAATGTGCCAACATGTAAATTATCCAACTAAACCATAAAAATGGCTCAAAGCACATAAACAAGAAGGACAAGGGGTCATATTTAATGGGTTGCGAGAAAATAAACTAAAATGCAAAGCAAAGAAAACTTACTAGACTAGCTAGCCTCCCCCTAAGCTAGTATGTATACGGGGGACTCTTCCTTCACCATTCATCTAAGAAAAGGGCCAAAAGTTGAACCCCTTCCTTTCTTCTTCTTACCACTTCCACTTCCGGATGCTTCACCTTGTTGACCACTTCCACTAGAATCATCCTCTTGAAGAGGAGTGACATACTCACCAATGTTTTGGCCGCTTCCAAGACCATCACCATAGCTACTATAACCACCATACCCACCATAGCCACCATACCCTCCATATCCTCCATGTAATGCCTCAACTCCATAATCTGAACCACAAAAATCCGGACCAGGAGCATATGTAGTAAAAGTACCTGCATCATTGTTAGGAGGGGGAGAAGGAGGAGGAAATCCACCCGGGGGATAAGTATAAAATGAAGGGTGTGGCCCCTCGGGTTGGATCACTCCTTGCCTAGCAAAATGATCATAAATGGGATGCAATGCAAGTCTTTGGTCATCACAATTGTATTAACACTTAAGCTTAATTCTCGCATCATATCCATCATCTCTAGACTAGAGGGTGAATGAATACTAGAGGTGGAATGGCGTGCTTGAGAGAGTTGACCTCCCTCACGCCACTCAACGGTGGTACGTGTCTCACCCCGTAGAGGCAAGTGGTAAGTAGGTCTAGTAAAAGGGGCACTCCCATGATAGGGTTGGTGTGGACTAAGGCCTTAATTTATTTCCTTTCTTCCGGTAGACTAATGGAGTCTTGCCTACCAATTTTCCAAACCATGTTAGGGCAAGAGTCCCTAAAGCAATTGCAAGAAAGGAAATATTCATAATCTAGCCCAACCCTTTTTTTTCCTAGAGACAAGCAATGGTCTCAAGTCGGTGTTTTCTTGGTTGAAGCGACACAAGGGGTGAGCAATCTTTGTAACCAAACCTCCTAAGACAATACAACTATTCTTTGGGTTACATTTTTTGGTCAAGTGGACCGCAAAGTGGTAGGGAATATTAATCCCTCAATTATCATCACCATCAACATTAAGGAAGGCACACAAAATCTCAACTTCAACCTTCCTCACCGAGTGAGGCTCATTTCTCCCAAAAAAGGTCCAGCCCATAAACCTTTGCGAAACTTGAATGTCGGGGTAGTGTATGTATTGGTGAGGGAAATGATCCCAACTGTTAGAACACACTTGGTTGATGATGCCAAGTTTCATTGTCATTTAATTGTTTGCCTCTTAAGTTAAATTGTTTAGCAAATTGAAGCATCAAATGATTGTTCAAAGAAGCTCCAAAAATGATCAAGATGAAAGACAAGTCGAGAATGCCCATTACATAGAATGAATGTTGTAAACGAGGTAGTTAAACATATCCTCTTTATGCATAAGTGATTGCAAAACCGTGCAACAGTTCCTGTGACTGTTGCACCAGGGTTTCTGGTACTAACGTACGGAGAATTTTTGGAAAAATTCACAAGTGTTCTAAATCTTTCAAAAAGCTTTATTGTTTTCAAAAAGATACCATTTTCCAAACCTGAAAAATAATTGAGAACAAAAAGGATATTCTTGCAAGCTAAAACAAAGATGCCAATCCTATTAATGCAAGTGGATTTTCATGCTAAAAATGGGTCTTTTGCTTTTTCTATTTTGGGCAAAATTGTGAGTTCCCATAAATTTCATGGGAAACACTCTTTGCTTTGGAAAAATGCAGCTGCCTTGAGCCTTGCAACCTGATTGTTTCTCTTTATTTTTTAAATGATAAATAACTTACAAACCCATGGACATTAGAGTGTAGAAGTGTTAAAGATCCTTCTCTTACACACTTCTTCATTCTATAAATAGCCATCTCATTTATCATTTATTGCCAAGACTTTGAAAGAGCATTCATTGTAAACACTTTGCAAATCTTTTCAGCATTTAAGCTTTGTTCTTCAATCATTTGCAAAACCGTTTTCTGTTTTTCAAAAGTTTTCAATTGTTTTTCAAAGCTACAAATCTCCAAGTACCAGTTCGCTTCACTGTTGCATAAAAGAATATGTTCAATGATTCTCGTGTTTAGTTCTTCATTGTAATCTCCATGTTCTTAAGTGAACAACTGAGATTTTGAATTTGTGAACCTATGAGATAGAACTTAAAGTCTTGAAGCGGAATAGCTTTAAGCAAGAGAAAGTCTTGAAGCGGAGTAGCTTTAAGCAATTGTAACCGGAGTAGGTTGGCGAGTTATTTTCATTGTAATGGTTTAGTTAAGTTTGAGTAATTTCTAAACAAGCAATAAAATAACGGTTGGACATAGGCTCCGGAATAGGAGCTGGACCAATTTTTTAAACATCCTCTTGCTTGTTTATTTACTTTTACGTTCTCTTATCATTCCACTTCTATTCATCAATCTCACCGCCAGTGCTGTGCAACAGTCAATCATACTATTGCATAGACCTGCTGTACCGTTTGTGAACTTACAATCCATTAAGTTTCTCAAACTTGTACTTAATAGATCTTACTTGTGTTAGTCTTTAACCAAGTAAAAGAGAAAATTTTTAAAAGGTACAACTAATTCACTCCCTCCCCCTCTTTGGTGTTTATCATTCTTAACTCTTCAATTGGTATCAGAGCCTCGTGCTCTTAATATTGGTTAAAACCAAAGAGTTGATCTCATAGTTATGGACGATTCAAAACACACTAAGTATCCCATCTTTAATGGAGAAAACTATGCTTGGTGGAAACACCGCATGGAGCACTATGTCAAAAGTGCGGACTATGAATGTTAGTTGATCATTCAAAAGGCCTCAAAATTGAGGTGACTAATGCTGATAGCACTAGTTCCCTAAAAAGTGAGGATAAATATGTCGAGGCCGATTATAGGAAAGTCGAGAAAAACTCTAAAGCCATGTCCATCCTTCAATATGGCATCGTGAACAAGAGATTAACCGGATATCCGGATGTGACTCGGCAAAGGAAATTTGGGACACTCTAAATCTTGCTTATGAGGGAACGTCACAACTCAAAAAGTACCATGTTGATCTTCTCATGCAACGATATGAGATGTTCAACATGGGAAGAGATGAGTCAATTAATAGTTTGTCTTCACGCTTCTCTAGTATTGTCAATGACCTCAAGAGTTTAGGTAGAAACTTCGAATCCGAGGATTTAGTCCGTAAAATCCTTCGTAGCCTATCTGAAAATGGCAACCGAAGGTTACGGCTATTGAGGAAGCTAAAGACCTTTCCTTGCTATCCCTTGATGAACTTATAAGCTCACTCATGGCTCATGAGTTAACTCTCATGAAGCGCTCTGGTGAAAGCTCTAAAGGAAAAGGACTCGCTCTCAATGCTCTCTCAAGTGATGAGGAGGATGAAGATGACGAGTTTGCAATGTTCACTAAAAACATTGTTGGCATGATTAATGGTCGAAATTCACAAAGGTCCAATAACTATACTAGAAACGGCGCTTTCCCAAAAGGAAGTCTAGTTCCACTGTTTGTTGCTTCAAATGTGGTGACAAAGGTCACCAAATCAAATAATGCCCAAAGTGGAACGACATTAAATCTAAAGAAAAGCGTGAGTTTGCTAAAAGAGAGTACAAAAGCAAAGTAATGACAGCCATTTGGGGAATGTCTGATTCCGAGGAGGACGACGTCCTTGAGGAAGAATTGGATGCCAAAATGTGCATCTCCTCTCAATCAAGCAATGATGTTCCAAAGTCAACAAAGAAAGAAAATGTCAAATGTCTTATGGGTCACTCCGTGGACTCAGATTCAGACATTGAGGTAAATTAGCTCAAGAAAAAGGTTCGATCTTTCTCTAAAGACAAAGTTTGTCTTCTCCTTGACCAATTCATTGATAAGTGTCGTGTCCAAAACGATAAGTTAGAGGCTATGAAAACTGAAATTGAAGACATAGCCGAAGAAAATGTTGGCTTGAAAGAATGTCTAAATGAGGTTGATCAACCTAGTTCATCATCGAGTCTTGAGAAGGAGATTAAAAAGTTCCGAAAATGATGTAAGGATTTGTCGTCATTTCCCAATCAAAAACAATTTATAATTACCCAATAAAAGTAGTATTTATTCGGGTGTTGAACACAAAGATGGCGGGGGTGTATACTTAGTCCATTTAAGTCTTAATTTAGTCAAATAAAAATAAGAGGTTGATTAATATAAAACTAAGATGCAAACTACGATAAATGACTAAACTATATGAAATTGCTTTTTTAATTAATAAGGGGAGGCTAAGGTCTTTGGGTTCACAAAGGGCAATAAGGGGGAGAAACAAGGTCTAACAAGAGAAGGGTAATAATAGTGGTCAAGGGTTTAAGACTAATTTCTTAGTCACTTTAAGCTCCTCAATAAGTTGTCACTTGATCGAGATGAACTAGCTACAAATAAAGCATAAAGACTACCCAGTAGCATGAGCACCAAGACGGATCGAATGCATCAAAGAGATATTCTAACTTTCATTAAAACTCATCGATAAGCACTTCTAAAACTATCTAATAGCACAATGCACCAAGGTAAGCCAAACATGTTAATAAAATGTCCAATTCTCATTGAGGCATTTCCGCAAACACTTCAAATGCATTAAGAGTAGAAACCACATAATCACCCAATTCAAAAGGTTAACAACCCAAATTCATCCCCTTAATTACCCAAATTACCCCTAGACCCTAGATTAGACTACTCACACATGTTCATAGGTGAGAATTCAACAATAAATTGCAACAAAACACAAGTAAACATTGTAAACATGATAAAAATTACTGCTTTAGATGAATAATGATTAAACAACATAAGAAATGTAAACAATTGAAGTAAATGTAAACAAAAGATGAGAATTGTACCAACAAAGAGGAAATGAACAAGCTTGGACAATAATGGAAGAATGAATTTCTTCTTGTCTCCCAAATACAACCCAAATGACTAATTGTATACTAATGAGAAATGAAGAACTTGGATAAACTAAGGAAGAATTAAACTAAAATTAAAGAAAGATTACAACTTTTTATTGAATGAAAATGAGAGAGTAAATATTAGGGTTCTACAATATTAAGAGAGAGAGAGAGAGAGAGAGAGAGAGAGAGAGAGAGTAATAATCTAACTAATTTTGTAGTCTAATCTCTATTCTAAAATAGGGTAGTGTAAGTGAAGTATATTGTCTATTCTCATGTGGTCTTTTTATACCACTTCTACTAATATAGTAATTACTACTACTAATAATAATATTAAAACAATAATCTAATAATAATAATAATAATAAACCTAATTAATCTATTCAACTAATACTCATTAATCGACAAAACAAACAATGAAAAAGGGGAAGGGGAAACACGACACATTGACAAAACGCAGCAGGGGAGTGGCTGCCGGTCAACTGGCCGACGGCGAGGTCACCGGTAGCGAGACCATCAATAAAGGGGAGCAATTTTGGTGTTGCGTGTTGGCTGCCGGTGAGCCGGCAGAAGGGCCATCGGTAGAGAGCATATTGATATTGTTACGAGATTTGAAGAGGTGCGTTATGCCGGTCTGTCGGCTGCCGGTGCCTATGCCGGTAGCGAGACCTTCACAAAAAAGGAGGAGAAATGGGTGTGTTCTGCCGGTTGAGGGAGTCGGCTGCCGGGGTACCGGCAGAAGACACAAAACTTCAAATAAACTCGGTTTCGATTTCGACTTTGAATAATTCAGTGATGGTGCCAATGGTGGAGATGGTGTTTGGAAGTAGAGGAGCAGGTTGTTGCGGGTTCATGGTGATGGAGGATGTGGTGGTTGATGGTGGAAATTGGAGGTGCGGCTGGTTGTGGTGCCATGGCTGCTCCTGATGCAGGTTGAAGACGATGAAGGTGATGAAGGGAGTGTGCGCAGGTGATATTGGGGCAAATTGGAGGTTGAATTGTTGATGATTGGAGTGGTGATGAAGGTGAAACGAAGACGATGTCGGGTTATTGCTGTTGTGACTGATGGTGGTTGTCGGGTTGTATTTATGGAGATGGTGAATGGTGGTACATGGTGATGACGAAGTGTAAATGGCGAGTGAAGGTTGGTGATGTGAGTTGAGGATGAAAGGTGACGATGAAAGGTGAAAATGGTGATGTCGGGTTTAATTGTTGCTGCTGGTAGTTTGGAGGTGCGAAAATGGAGGTGGAGTATATGGTTAATGGTGATGATGAAGCAGAGCGACGATGTATGGTGAATTGTTGATGAAGACGGGGCAAATGATGGTGATGAGGTTGACTCTGAAGTCGGGTTTTCAGGCTCGAATCTGGGCAACAATGGTGATGAAGGTATGAATGACGATGGTGATGATGGGTGATGAAGATGAAGGGGCAGGGGAGTGACGGGTTGAAGCAGAGTTGCAGGTTGACAATGGTGATACGGACTGATGATGAGTGGAGGCGTGAATGTTGAGGATGATGGTGGGTGTATGACAGAATGTGAATGGAGAAAAAAAACAGGGATGAATGAGGACGATGAAACAGATGAACATGGTAAGTTGATTGAATGAAATGGATGAAGCTGGTTAATGGTGATGGGTTTGACTTTGGTAAAGTCAAATGTTGAGTTGGTTTTGGATGCTTGGCTTGTGCATTTTTTATTATAATAAAATCCGTCTCAACCCGCTTTGCTTTTCAATTCCCGTCTCACTATCCCGCCTTGCTTTCCCGTTTCACCTACACATTAAATTAATATAATAATAAATTAATATACTAATAATAAAGTAATACCAATAATACTAATATTATATAAAACGACTAATTATTAAATATAACTAATACGACTAATTATTATAAATTAGTAAATTAATGAGCTAATTAAACAATCAAGCACGCAAAATCGAGTCGGAATAAGGTATAAATGCGGGTAAAAAAGTAACCAAAATACGACTCATCAGAAAACAAAATGTGTTTCTTGCTAAAAAGGTTGATGAAATACATGCAACAGATCATTGCACTGTTGCATCTGTGTCTAACAAAGGAGACGAGTCCCTCGTTAAAACTATGTCCTCACTAACAAAAGAACGTGACCAACTTTTGATTGATCTAGCAACATGTGAAAGTGAAAAAGGGGATCTTGTCAAAATTGCTGAAATGTTGAATGACGAGTCAAGTCATGTTAAAAGTGCCTTAGATCGAATGCAACAATCAGACGATGACCTTCTTGTTTAGATTTAAACTCTGAAAAAGGCTGAACAAACCCATGCAACAGATGATGCAACTGTTGCATCTGAGTCTATGGAGGAAATTGAGACTCTTACAAAACATGTGTCTTCACTAACTAAGGAACGTGACTCTCTGCTAGCTGACCTCACCTTGTGTAAAAGAGATAACAAGCAACTTGAGCAAATTGGCTTATTGCTTAGTAATGAAATAAGACATGCTAAACACGCTTTCGACAAATTAGGTCAACTAAATCTTAATCATCTTGCTAAAATTGAAACATTAACCAAAGAGCTATATGAGGCTAAGATGTTTTATTTGAAATGGGAAGGAAGTTAGAGTGTCTTGGATTTTCTTCTAAAACAGTCTCAAGAATACGAAAACCGTGCAAAAAATGCTGGACTTGGTTTCAAATGCAACAGTACCACGCACTGTTGCACTCGAAACCAGGACCCAAGCGAAACTGATTTTCGAAGAAGAAAGTATGCTGGCTTTCCTGAATACATCATTTGCAACTACTGTGGTAAAACTGGTCATGAATTCAATGGTTGTGAAAAGAGAGTCATTGACTTAGAAAGAAGCACTAAAGCGGCTAAACAAGTTTGGATTAAAAAGAAAGAAGTTAAGAAAGTCGTTGTCAAGAAGGAACCCAAACTTGTTTGGGTTCCTAAACTAAACGTTTGATTTCTTATAGGCATTAGCGAAAGGCAGCAGCAATTGGTACGGTACTTAGACAGTGGATGCTCTTGTCACATGACGGGAGATGAAAGCTAATTCCTTTCGTTAGAAGCCTACAATGGTGGCATGGTGACTTTTGGTGACAACAAACGAGGTGAAATCATTGGTATTGGAAAAGTTGGTAAGTCAAAGTCACTATGTGTCGACAAAGTGTTGCTTGTCAAAGGGTTAAAACATAATCTTCTAAGCATATCACAATTGTGTGATAGAGGTAACATCGTTGAATTTCTTGCTAGTTAATGTAGAATAATTGATGGAAAGACTAGAGAACTTATTCTTGAAGGAAAACGTGTTAAGGATGTCTATATGACTAACTTATATTCATTGTCGGGTCAAACATTATCATGCATGAGTGTTCAAAAGAATGACCCTTGGCTTTGGCATAAACGACTTGGTCATGTAAATGCTAAAACACTTAATACCCTCAAGAGGCTTGATCTAGTAGATGGCATTCCTAACATTAAACTTGAGTTTAAATCACTTTGTGACGATTGTGTTAAAGGTAAATAAGTAAAATGATCCTTTAAATCCAAAAAGGTCGTTAGCACTTCCTTGCCTCTAGAACTCATTCACATAGACTTATGTGGACCCATGCGTATTGTTAGTAGAGGTGGAAGTCGCTACATTTGTGTCATTGTAGATGACTTTACAAGATATGTTTGACTTCTTTTCTTAAGTTCTAAAGATCAAACTTTTGACGAATTCTTAATTTGGGTTAAAAAGGTCCAAAACAAATTTGGCTATAAACTTGTCTCCTTGAGATCCGACCATGGAACCGAATTTGAGAATTTGTCATTTGAGTCTTATTGCAATGAAGATGGTATTAGCCATAACATTTCGGCCGCAAGAACCCCTCAACAAAATGGGGTTGTGGAACGAATGAACCGAACTCCTGAAAATATGGCTAGGACCATGCTCATTAGCTCTAAAGTACCAAGGAACTTTTGGGCCGAGGCCGTTAACACATCTTGTTATATCTATAATCGTGTCATGATTAGAAAAATCATTGAGAAAAATCCTTATGAATTAATACGAGGAAGAAAACCTAACATCTCACACCTAAAATGCTTTGGTAGTAAATGCTTTGTGCACAATAATGGAAAAGACAACCTAGGCAAATTTGATGCTCGTAGTGATGAAGGTGTTTTCGTTGGTTATTCCGATCATAGTAAAGCTTACAAAGTATATAACAAGAGAACCATGAAAATGGAGGAAAGCGTTCATGTAATATTAGACTAATCTAGTCTCTTTGTTTCAAATACACAGGTTAATGATGAAGTGGATGATGAGGAAGATGACAACTTCGAAATTGGAATGATACGTTATGACATGGATCAAGTAGTGGAAGAGGCTGAGCAACAGTTGGAGCCACTTTTGCTTGATGTGGCTGGCCAAAATTCAGAGGGAACTAACCCTCCCTCATCTCAAGATGAAGGTAGCTCATCCAGGGGGAATGAGGACTGCAGTTAACCAATCACTAACTAAATTAAAACCAATCCACAAACACCCTCACAAAATATTCCTCATGCAACAGTCACATCAACTGTTGCAACAGAACCAAATGAAACAAACGAGGCCTCCAACACTCTCGTTCCAAAGAAATGGAAACATCAAAGTTCCCATCCTCTATCAAACCTAACCAGTGACTTATCCTCTGGAATCAAAACCAGATCTTCGCTCCAAAAATTTTGTGCTTTTGATGCATTCATATCACAAATCGAACCCATTAATATCACCATGGCACTAACGGATGAATATTGGGTGACAGCTATACAAGAAGAGTTGGAGCAGTTTAAAAGGAATAAGGTATGGCATCTGGTCACTAGACCATCTCAACGTATTGTAATTGGTACGAGATGGGTCTTTCGTAATAAGCTCGAAGAGGTTGGAGAAATCGTAAGGAATAAAGCTAGACTAGTGGTTCAAGGGTTTAATCAACAAGAAGGAATTGATTATGATGAAACCTTTGCACCGGTAGCTAGGCTTGAGGCCATAAGAATGCTCATAGCTTTTGCGTCTCACCTCGGCATAAAACTTTTTCAAATGGATGATAAAACCGCTTTCCTAAATGGCTATCTTGAAGAAGAAGTTTTTGTCGAACAACCTTCGGGCTTTATAAACAATGATTTTCCTAACCACGTTTTCAAACTTGATAAAGCATTTTATGGTTTAAAACAGGCTCCCAGAGCTTGGTATGATAGGCTTTCAAAATTTCGGTTAGAAAATGGCTTTCTACGGGTTCGGTTAATAAGACATTGTTTATCAAGTCACAGTCGGAGGAACTGTTGCTTGTGCAAGTGTATGTCGATGACATAATTTATGGTGCAACTGCAGCAGGAGCCACTGACCAGGGCACCTCACCTCAACAGACAGTCCAAGGCAACACCACACCCATCTCAGAAACCAGTCAAGCTGAGCTAAGTTTAGTGGCCAATAGGTATGAGTACAAGCCCAACCACCAGCTGCCACCCTGGCCAGCTGGTTGGTCAATGAATTAGGCTCAGAAAAGTCCTAGGGGTCCAAGGGAAAATCACAATGCAAGTCCTAGAAATCCAAGCTGGACAGAACTGCAGCAAATGACAAACATCAAAAGCAACCTTTCCATTTCTGGCTAAACCATGAGGAAAAAGCACTCAAAGGACTTTTGGCTTGTCTTCCCATATACCAGATACAACCTAGAGCCAATTTTAATGCCAAGGACTCAATCATTTTGTCCTCAAGTGCCTACACTCATGAACGAGCCAGTAATGCAAAGAAAGGACCACAACCATCACTTTGTCACCTGCATTTCTCTTTTGTTTTCATTCAGTTTACAATTAAGATCTTTTAAACCGTTGTAATATTTGTACTTGGACTTTTACCAGCATGTGAGAAGGGATCCCGACTCTTGGATGTAGTTTCCTTTCAAGTTTGTAACCTAAAAAGGCCTATATAAGGACCTCAACTCGATCGTTGTAACACAGCTGATTTATGAATGAAACCCGAGATTTCTCTCAAATTTAAACCTCTTAATCTTGTGCTTAGTCTGTAGATTAGAGTCGGGCTTGATAATAACCTGTGCTTAGACTGTGGTTATTGATTAAGTACCTGTTAGTAGAGTATAAACTTTCTGTCTTTGAGATCGTGGTTAGTTTAGCTTTTCTTTGTTTGTTTTAGTTGAGTCTTTCTGTGTTAATCTGTGGAATCTCTTAACTCTAACACCCCAAATTGTTAGCTTAATTCCCTGTGAGAATTCTGTGGGTTTTACAGTTGATAATTATATCCAAAGTTCCCTCATTTCAGTCAAATACCAGAACTACCTCATTCTTTGTCCATTTGTGTCTATCATCATTCACATTGGTTGAGTATTTATACCACTTTGAGTCTTCTACAAATCCTAGAAATTTACTCAGAGTTAGTTCTTATATTAAAGGAATTTACTGCCAAGTTTCATGATTTTAGGAGGTTATTTTATAATTTTACTAATTAGCTCAAGTTTATTGCATTCCTGAGAAAACTGTTTTATTTTTCTTTGGTTTGTTGTTGATTTTGTCTAAACCCTTGGACATTACACTGCAAATTGGTATATCAGAGCAAGGTTTTAACACGATTCCATCTTGTGTTAGTCTTGGGAAGGAAAGTGAGTTCATCTTTACCCTAACTACAACAAAACTACAAAAAATAACCCATGAGTGAAGAGAGATTTCTTGGTATTGAGACTAGGGTGGATCGGATAGCAGGAAGAATCAATGAACTGGTAAATATTGTCAACACTCTTGCAGAAGGAGTTCCTAACAGGCCACCCTACAGAGGCAGAGGCAGGGGTAGAGGCTTTGTTGGAGCAGGAAGAGGACAACCATACCACCAGGAACATGGAGAAGACATGTCAGATACTGATGAATCTATGGCAGAGGGCATCTACATGGAAAGAGACAAAGATATAAAGGTAGAAATTCCTGATTTCCATGGTAGTTTAAACCATGAAGATTTGTTAGACTGGATTAGAACTGTTGAGAGAGTCTTTGAATTTAAGGGATATCTTGTGAGGAAAGCTTTCAAAGTTTCTATCCTTAAATTCAAAGGTTATGCCTCACTTTGGTATGAAACCCGAAAAGCCGAGAGAGAATGAGAGAAGGCAAGGAACCCATTAAATCTTGGCTAAAACTTAAAAAGAAATTGAAGGATAAGTTTATAGCTAAAGATTACACACAGGATATGTTTATCAAGTTAACCCAGCTGAAACAAGACCAACAATCTGTTGAGTCTTATCTTAGGAGCTTTGAACAACTCACCCTGTAATGTGAGATCACTGAAAAGCCTGAGCAGAAAATTGCTAGGTTTATTGAGGGTTTAGATCCTAAGATTGCTATGAGAGTTAGAATGCAACAAGTTTGGTCCTTTGATGAGGCAGTCAACCTGGCATTGAGGATTGAAAAGATGGGAAAAGCCAAGGTCACTGCTTCCAAACCCCTTACCAGATCCACTTTCAAACCTTTTTCTGGGGTTAGAATTGGAGAAGTCCCAAAAACTACAACCCAACCAACACCAGACAAGGGGAAGAGTCATGTGAACCCTAGAACCAACACACTGTGGACTGGTGGGAGAGTTAAATGCTTCCAGTGCCAAGGGTATGGCCATTTTAGGAAGGACTGTCCTTCTAAGAGAACCTTGACAGCAATGGAAGTAGAACAGTGGGAGAGGGAAGGTTTGGTTCAGTATGAGGAAGATGAGACCATGATAATGGAGGAAGTGGAGGCGAAGGAGAACCAGAACAAGATGCGTTGTGGCCCCCGATACAGGTCACAACTTAGTCTTGTGGAGGGTCATGCATTCCCAACACTCACCTCGGGAAGCGATCAAAGATCCCACGATATTCGAACCGGATGCACAGTCCAGGGGAGGGTTTGTAACCTAATTATAGATGGGGGAAGTTGTACAAATGTGGCATCAAATGCCATGGTTAGTAAACTCAACCCGACAACTCAAGAACACCCAAACCCTTACAAGTTGAGATGGTTGAACAAGGGAGCAGAAGTAAGGGTGGACAAACAATGCTTGGTTCCATTCTCTATTGGGAAGGTGTATAAAGATGAAGTCTTGTGTGATATTGTTCCAATGGATGCCTGCCACCTACTCTTAGGAAGGCCATGGGAGTATGACAGGAATACCACTCACCATGGGAAGGATAACATCTATAGTTTCAAACATGAAGGCAAGAAGGTCACCCTGACCCCATTACCACCCAACCAGAGAAACTATGGAGGTCCAAGTATGCCAGAGGAGGGCAATGGTGTGCTATTTCTTTTCGAAGCAGCCATGATCAAAGAAATGAAGCAAGAACAACTGTCTGGGTGTTACTATCCAAAGAAGTAAGCGAGAGAAGGGAGCCCCGAGATGCCTGCTGAAGTTAGGCCATTAATTCAGAGGTATAAGGAAGTATTTCCAAGAGAGTTGCCTAGTGGGTTGCCACCATTGAGGGGCATTGAGCACCACATTGACCTTATTCCAGGCTCAGTGCTTCCTAACAGGCCAGCTTATAGAAGTGATCCATTTGCTACCAAAGAATTGCAAAGCCAAATTGAGGAACTTATGAGCAAAGGATTTGTCAGGGAATCTCTCAGTCCTTGTGCAGTCCCTGCTCTACTTGTTCCAAAGAAAGATGGAACATGGAGGATGTGTGCGACAAAGCAGGCCATTAATAACATCACTGTCAAGTACAGGTTCCCAATACCAAGGTTGGATGACATGTTAGATGAGCTCAGTGGTGCCATGGTATTTTCTAAAATTGATCTCGGGCAAGGGTACCATCAAGTCAGGATAAGGGAAGGAGATGAGTGGAAGACCGCCTTCAAAACTAAACATGGACTGTATGAGTGGCTTGTGATGCCATTTGGTCTTTCTAATGCACCAAGCACCTTTATGAGACTGATGACTGAGGTGCTAAGGCCATGTTTAGGCAAATTTGCAGTGGTCTACTTTGATGATATCTTGGTTTATAGCAAAGAAGTGAAAGAGAACACCGAAACATCTTGAAGCTGTGTTCAGGATCCTCAAGGAACAAAAGTTATTTGGTAAACTGGAAAAATGCACTTTTATGGTTGAAGAAGTGGCATTCCTAGGGTACATTGTCTCTGGGAGAGGGATTACGATTGATCGGGACAAAGTTGCAGCCATTCAATCCTGGCCAACTCCTAAAACAATCACTGAGGTGAGAGGGTTCCATGGATTGGCCTCATTTTATAGGAGATTTATCAAGAACTTGATTCAGTTGTTGCTCCAATTACTCGAGTGTATGAAGAAAGGAGAGTTCCACCGGACTCGAGAATGCTCAACAATCCTTTGAGAGGATTAAGAAATTGATGTGTGAGACTCCTATTCGAAATTGCGGACTTTGATCAACTCTTTGAAGTAGAGTGTGATGCCAGTGGAGTAGGCATTGGTGCGAGTCTGATCCAAGCTCGAAACCCGTAGCTTACTTCAGTGAGAAGTTGAATGGAGCTAAATTAAAGTATTCTACCTATGACAAGGAATTTTATGCAATTATCGGGCGTCATGCATTGGAGCCACTATTTGAAGCCAAAGCCATTTGTGTTACACTCTGATCATGAAGCTTTGAAGTATATAAATGGTCAACACAAATTGAGTCACAGACATGCTAAGTGGGTGGAGTACTTGCAGTCATTCACTTTTTCCAGCAAGTATAAGGAAGGAAAACAAAATGTAGTGGCAGATGCACTATCAAGGAGGCACTCCTTCATCACTATGGGAACCAGGGTCCTTGGTTTTGAGTTCATGAAAGAGATGTACGGGAAGACCCGACTTCTCGAGGAGTGGATCACACAGGTTGAGGGGCATAGGGTTCCAGGGAACAAATACTTACTGCAAAATGGGTTTCTATTCCAAGGGAACAAGCTCTGTGTTCCAAGGGGCTCCTACAGGGACCTCCTAATCAGGGAAGTCCATTCAGGAGGCTTGGGAGGGCATTTTGGTGTTCAAAAAACACTGGACATACTACAGGAACAGTTCTATTGGCCAAAAATGATGGGGGATGTCCAAAATGTTCTCAGGAGATGTTCAGCATGTCAAATGGCTAAGAGTTCCTTCCAAACTGGTCCATATATCCCATTACCAGTGCCAAGCAAGCCATGGGAAGATGTGAGCATGGATTTTATTGTTGCATTGCCAAGGACACAGAGAGGAAAGGATTCAATCATGGTTGTTGTTGTGAGTTGATAAAATGGCCCATTTTATAGCTTGCAAGAAGACAGAAGATCTTTGCCAGTGTTCTTTGAGCTAGCTATACCCGAAAGAAATTGTGAGGCTTCATGGAGTTCCAAAGACAATTGTTTCAGATAGAGATACAAAGTTCATGAGTTACTTTTGGAAAACTCTATGGAAGTCGCTCAAAACCAAACTGTTGTTCAGTACATCTCACCATCCCCAAACAGATGGCCAAACTGAGGTCACCAACAAAACCTTGGGTAGGATTCTGAGATGTCTTGTAAACAAGAGTCTAAAAGATTGGGACATCAAATTAGCAGCAGCAGAATTTGCCTTCAACAGATCACCATCAACTGCTACTGGTCATAGTCCTTTTGAGGTTGTCTATGGGATTAATCCCCTAATGCCTGTAGACTTATCATCTGTGCCAAGAAATGAGGTGAATCATGATGCTAAAGCCAGGGCAGAGCAACTCCTGAAACTCCATGAAACTGTGAAAAGGGAGATTGAGAAGACCAATGAGAAATACATGAAACAGTCCAAGGTGCCTCAGAAAAGAAAGGAGTTTGTTCCAGGGGATTTAGTCTGGGTTCATTTAAGAAAAGAGAGGTTTCCATCAAGAAGGAAGAACAAGTTGATGCCAAGAGCTGATGGCCCCTTTGAAATTGTTGAGAGGATTGGTCCAAATGCCTACAAAGTAGATCTACCAGGAGAGTATGAGGTGCATGGCACTTTTAATGTGGGTGACCTAAGTCCATATTATGATGATGCTGAGGGGGAGGAGTCACCAGGCTTGAGGACAAGCCCTGTTCAACCAGGGGAGGTTGCAGCAGGAGCCACTGACCAGGGCACCTCACCTCAACAGACAGTCCAAGGCAACACCACACCCATCTCAGAAACCAGTCAAGCTGAGCTAAGTTTAGTGGCCAATAGGTATGAGTACAAGCCCAACCACCAGCTGCCACTCTAGCCAGCTGGTTGGTCAATGAATTAGGCTCAGAAAAGTCCTAGGGGTCCAAGGGAAAATCACAATGCAAGTCCTAGAAATCCAAGCTGGACAGAACTGCAGCAAATGACAAACATCAAAAGCAACCTTTCTATTTCTGGCTACACCATGAGGAAAAAGCACTCAAAGGACTTTTGGCTTGTCTTCCCATATACCAGATACAACCTAGAGCCAATTTTAATGCCAAGGACTCAATCATTTCGTCCTCAAGTGCCTACACTCAACGAGAAAAGCGTAATGCAAAGCAAAGGACCACAACTGTCACTTTGTCACCGCATTTCTCTTTTGTTTTCATTCGATTTACAATTAAGATCTTTTAAACCGTTGTAATATTGTACTTGGACTTTTACCAGCATGTGAGAAGGGATCCTGACCCTTGGATGTAGTTTCCTTTCAAGTTTGTAACCTAAAAAGGCCTATATAAGGACCTCAACTCAGACTGTTGTAACAGAGCTGATTTATGAATGAAACCTGAGATTTCTCTCAAATTTGAACCTCTTAATCTTGTGCTTAGTCTGTAGATTAGAGTCAGGCTTGATAATAACCTGTGCTTAGACTGTGGTTATTGATTAAGTACCTGTTAGTAGAGTATAAACTTTCCTGTGCTGAGACTGTGGTTAGTTTAGCTTTGTTGTTTGTTTTAGTTGAGTCTTTCCTGTGTTAATCTGTGGAATCTCTTAACTCTAACACCCCAAATTGTTAGCTTAATTCCCTGTGAGAATTCTGTGGGTTTTACAGTTGATAATTATATCCAAAGTTCCCTCCTTTCAGTCAAATACCAGAACTACCTCATTCACTGTCCATTTGTGTCTATCAGTCTGTTCAGTTGAGTATTTATACCACTTTGAGTCTTCTACAAATCCTAGAAATTTACTCAGAGTTAGTTCTTATATTAAAGGAATTTACTGCCAAGTTTCATGATTTTAGGAGGTTATTTTATAATTTTACTAATTAGCTCAAGCTTATTGCATTCCTGAGAAAACTGTTTTATTTTTGTTGGTTTGTTGTTGATTTTGTCTAAACCCTTGGACATTACACTGCAGCAACAAATAATGTCCTTTATAAGTACTTTTCGGATCTAATGACTTCCGAGTTTGAAATCAGTATGATGGGAGAGCTTGGATTCTTCCTTGGTCTTCAAATCAAGCAAAGTGAGAAAGGAACCATGATTCACCAACAAAAGTACCTAAAGGAAATGATAAGTAAGTTTGGGTTTACTAGCTCGAACCCTATGGCTACACCTATGATCACCAAGCTTAGTCTTGACAAATACGAAAATGGTAAGAGTGTTAGTGAAAAGGTTTATCGAGGTATGATCAGTTCATTGCTTTATTTAACCGCTAGTCGAGCCGACATACAATTTAGTGTGTGTGTGTGTGTGTGTGTGTGTGTGTGTGTGTGTGTGTGTGTGTGTGTGTGTGTGTGTGTGTGTGTGTGTGTGTGTGTGTGTGTGTGTGTGTGTGTGCTCGCTTTCAATCAAATCCTAAGGAATCACATTTAACCGCTAGTCGAGCCGACATACACTTTGGTACCCAACTCATTATGACATTGATCTTGTAGGATTTTCGGATGCAGATTATGCGGGGAGCTCGTTGGATAGGAAAAACACCTCGGGTATTGCTACTTTCTTAGGACCGTGCCTCATCTCATGGACATCCAAGAAGCAAAATACCGTTGCTCTATTCACGGTCGAAAGTGAGTATGTAAGTGCCGCTCTTTGTTGTGCTCAAATTCTTTGGGTACGACAACAATTGCGTGATTACGGTCTTATTTTCGAAACCACTCCCATATTTTGTGATAATACTAGCGCCATTAACATCTCGAAAAATCCAATACAACACTCTAGGATGAAACACATTGATATAAGCCATCATTTCTTACGTGATCAAGTCGAAAAAAGAAATATATGTCTAACCTTTTGTAGAACGGAAAATCAAATTGCGGACATTTTTACAAAACCGTTAGAAAGAGAACAATTCGTAAAACTTTGGTTGGAAATTGGTTTGTTAGGCGACATGTAACACGAGTTAAAAGTATTTTCCCACATGATTGACTAGAGAAAAAGGATGTACATGTTCTCAAGTTTAAAAATTGTCAAAATTTATCATATGTCAAATGGACCGAAAAAATTGTATTGAAACTCTACATTTTGTACTTGAATTATTGCATTGGGCCTTACACCTACTTTATGTCCCATCAAACAAATCTCACTTTAGCCGTCACCTATACCATCATTTCCTACTTTTACACTCAACCTCACCTATTACCACTCCCTCATTAACCCAACCGTCCACACATTAATCCCCCATGCAATAACCCCACTTTCCCATTTACACACAAACTTCTATTCAAAATTCAAAACAATTCAACCTCTTTCATCTCCCCAAAACCGTCAACCCCAACAACTCTCAAATGGCTCCCAAAAAATCAATCAATAGAGAAATTCAAAATCTTAAAAACTCCTTCAACTCAAAATACATTGCCCAGCAAAAAAATGGTCGCCAAATCCGCTGCAAACATAAAAAATGTTGGAGAATGTGTCCTCGACAATAGTGCGATCACATTATTAAAACTCATGATAAGAATACGTAAAGGGATGATTCATTTTTATACGTCAACTGATCAACATTAGTCGGTAATGATTGGCTCACTAGAGTTTGACATTACTGTCGTTAGACGGTGGTGATCAGTTGATCCATTAAGGTCACACCTAAAGGACGATTCCCTTAATAGATAAATTAATTAATTGTATGCTGATACGGATTAATTAATTACTTAAAAATTGAACAATTTACATATGTGAGTGAGAATATGAATCTTATTGTAATTCGATTAAATGAGATTCGTTTTAGTAAATAAAATGTTATATATTACTAAAACTTTGTTTATGAAACAATTAAATTAAGAATGAACGGTTGATTATAATTGCAATATGTTGTAGATTATATTAACATGGACTATTTTATATACTTGTAATCATGAATTACTAGTTAATTGTTATATATATATATATATATATATATATATATATATATATATATATATTTGTATTAATATATGTAGTGATATTTAATTGTTAAATATGCATTAATATTATTAACAACATGTTACATGTTACACATTATATAACAAAGTGACAATTGATAAAAATAAAATGGAGTCCATATTATCTAATGGACTGGTTTTTAGAGGAAATTAGAAGGTGAATTGTTTAATTGTATTTTTTTATTGTTGAGAACACAATGATTACAATTATAGGATATCCTACACCCTAATGCATTTTGGTAAGAACAATTCTAAAAGAGAATGGGCATGCATTGGTCCTCTTGGACACCTCCAACCCACCGGTTTTCTCCCCTCTAAAATAATAAGAATTGTTCTTATTTTTTCTCTAATTCATTCTTACATTTTTCATATCACACTTCTCTCACCATCTCTCTAAAATAAGTTTTAGAAAATTAATTGTTCTAATCTAATATTATTTAGTTTACTAAAGGTAGTAATAAGAAATATTATTAGATTATATATATTTTAAGGTCTCTAATTACATATATCTAGTTAATATATTAATTAGATTTAAGGGGTTGTCTTGGTGCAATTGAAAGGAGGTTCTCACATTATTGAGACTAAGGGGATCATCCATTTACTTTAAGCTCAAGATCAAGTATAGAAAGATGTTCTTACTTGAGCCCTTAAAACCGAAATCTTCAATGTAAGGAACATTCTTCTTAATCTTTGATTTATTTATGTTATGCATGCATAAGATCAACATCTAATTTAATGATTTATTTAGATATAAAATTAAAGGAGTTTAATTAGAGGGTTATTGAATCCTTTCAAGTGGTATCAGAGCTTAGGTTGTTGCATGCATAATCGGCTTAGTTTTTTCGACTAAATTAAAACTAGAAATTTGTGATTTATATGATTAAGCCACGAAATTATTTTGCATGTTAAGTATTCTGGTCCTAAAATGTATTTAGGTCATTTTGATGATTTATGGTATTTTTTTTGCTCATTTTAATGATTTTTAGTAATTTTATTAAATTTTATTGTATAAAATGGTGTTTAAAGTGCTAAAAATAGTTAAACTTTGTTTATGACCTTGAAATTTTTATATGACCTCACATGCATATTTTACTTATTGTATGTAAAATTTCGTATTAATGTGATTAATATTGCATGATTTATAATTTTTATGAGATAAAAATGTAATAAATGGAGGTAAAATGGTTTATAAATTTTTTAGTGTAAAATTTTAGATGAACTTGATTCATTTTAGATGATTTATGAATTTTTTAGTGTAAACATGATATAAATAGTGACTATTTTAGCAAAAATAGCTAAAACGAATTACATGGCATGAGAAAATTATTTTAAGTTGCATTTTTATCCCACATATCATATCTAAAGTTGGAACATTGATTAGATTAATTTTCATATGCTTTAGATGTTTTATTTGATAAAACCGATAAATAGCAACCATATTTTTCTCGAAATAAATTCGAAAATTTTAACCTTAATTTTTGACATTATGAGGTCATGGAATTATTCCAGAATATTCAAAAATTTAAAATTCAAATTTTGAAATTATTGTAATTAAATTTGGATTTATTTCATAAAAAGGTTATGATTTTAAGGTAAAAAATGAGCATAATTGATAAATCAAGTTGAATTATTGTCAAAAATGGAGTAATGACTAATTTTTGAATTCTAAAAATTTAGGATAATTAACTTGGACTAAAATTATATTTTAGTATTATTTTGTGATTTTAATAAGTTAAAATTGCGTATATCCATAAAATCGAATTATATTTAAGATATAAGTTTAAATAGGGCGATTTGGCACATAATTTGGCATGTTAGATACATATTATAATGCTGCATTTTTCCATTGATGAATGTCATATTTCTTTTATATAATTTTGAATTATGTAATTTTATCTTAGTATGGCCTTAGTTTTAATTGGTATTACCTGTAATGAAAGGGAATATCGATTCGGTTGTAATTTTAATGTGATCTCGCATCACCGTCTTATAATTTAATTGATTTAAATTTCTTATTACAAATGTATAATAGGAATAGCTATATATTTTTATTATTATTATTTGTAATTCCGGAGTTTCCTAAAGACGGTGCCATTCGGAAAGGAGTTCCGATCATGACTGTGTTTCCTTGGGAGGCGTGTCACTTGAAGTTCAAGGGACCATTGGAGTTGGTTTCCGAATTTGTAATAGAAGATTAGATTTTCTATTTTAGGAAGGCCATACTAGGAAATTTATTTATTGCTTTGCATTTTTCTTTATATGTTACATGCATTTCCAAATCGCCATTACATTACATGCATTATATATATATATATATATATATATATATATATATATATATATATATATATATATATATATATATATATATATATATATATATATATATATATATATATATATATATATATCGTTTTTAAATAACCGTGTCGATTATAATTATCGTAGTTCACTAATATAGTTCACATAAAAGTGATAGATAATAAATCGACAAGACCTCTCACATATTAAAATTGAGATTAGCCTTTCCAAATAGTATGACCCATGAATCCCTTTGACATTTGGGGTGGATTCGGTTTACCGTGGTACTTTCATTTTTCATCGGGTAAGTGGGGGTAATAACAAGTTATTACACGCGAAATTTGGTCGGACTCAACGGGATATGAAGACTAGTCTTATATTCCGGGGCTAGAGATGAACTTAACGTAATTTCATCGACCGAGAGTTCTAATTGTAGAATCGGTTAAAGAGTTAACCCACCGAGTTATATTAGTGAGGGATGTATCGGTTTCCCGTGCCCGAATTAATATGGATTTGGATCTCGGAATCATTTATATAATTGGGTGGAGGTCATTATATAAATCTTAAAACATGCTAAAATGTTTTCATAGATTAACGATGAATATTTCTTTCCTCACTATTTCGTTGTTTTATGTTGTTCTTTATTATTTCTCCAATTAATATATGGTATCAATTCGATTGTAACACAAGTCTCCGCTAAACCACTATTACTAACGATAAATAGAATCTCTTTCTAAATCCTCAAATGAACCATATCATATGTAATGGACTAGCTCCATAGGAATCATTCTATTCCATAGAACTCGATAGGAATCGTCCTATGCAAATATAAGATTAGTATCTTAAAATTCCTAACATACCTATGATTTCTTGTGAAGAAATGTGAACATATAAGAACATGATTGGTCAAAATATGTTTTGATAATATCTTCAATGCATCCACGGTTCAAAAATCTTATTGCTCAAACTAAACACTTGTCATCAAGCACTTAAGTTGTTAAGCACATGACAATGTAAAATTGGTAAATTAATTTGTTAGAAATTTTGATTGATCAAATACCACAATAAAGTTCATCCTTGTGAAGGATTAAGTGGGAATTTATATGAAGATAAGTTTTCATCAAGTAGAAATTCTTGAAGTGAGTGGGAGCAATAAGAAGTATCTATCTTAATTGTTAAGGATAGAACTAGGCTCGAAAGAGAAGGTGTTAGACACTAAAATAGAGACAAACCCCAAATAAGTAAAGATCTAGGAAGTTGGTTGTGTGCCTCCAACATATTCCTAAGTATCTATCTTATAGTTACAAGATGCCGCCGAAAAGAACCGCCTTATATGCTAGAGCTGAGAGTATGACCGTGGATGACATAGTGAAGTTGTTGGAGCACCAGGATGCTCTTACGGAAGCTTTAAAAAGAGTGGGGAAGGATAAGGATGCTGATCACTCCAAAATCAGCATTCACATAGCTAGGTTCAGTCCTAAAGAGTATAAGGGAACCGGGGCGCCAATTCTGCTGGATAATTGGCACAGAGAGATAGAGAATATCCTTGAGTTATTTCATTGCCCAGAGGAGTTGAAAGTGGAACAAGCTGCATTCTACTTAAGGGAAGCGGCCGATGAGTGGTGGGATAAGGTTAAGGTGGGTGCTAGGGAGATGTATATGAAGCAGGGGCTACCTGCAATGCCTTAGGATGAGTTCAGGAAAGCTATGAGACGTGACTTTGTGCCGGAACATGTGAGGAGTAAGCTGAGGGAAGAGTTTGATGACTTTAAGATGACATCCGATATGACGGTAGCTGATTACTATCGCAAGTTTAATAAGAAGTCCAGATATGCTGAGGGCATGGGGTTGAGTGAAGAGAACTTAGCTTTGAGGTTTGAGAAGGGGTTAACCCCCAAGATTATGGAGAAGCTACCTGTGGGAGTTCTTACAGATGTGAAGGAGGTCTATGAGCGAGCTGGGAGGGCTGAGAGGTTGGTTGAGATGACCAAGGAGAGGGGTGCTGAGAGGAGGAAAACTGAGAGCGAAGGGGGTGGTCAGTCCAGCTACAAGAAGAGTAACCATCATCAGGTGAGAGCATATTCATCGGGCTCGGGGTTTAGTGTTGGGGCTTCATATGGGTATAGCCGTGGTAGTGGTGGTGGTAGTTGGGGTATGACCTGTTATAACTGTGGCGGTGTAGGCCACAAGAAACATGAGTGCACCAGTGCGATGAGTGGGGGTTTCCAGAGGCCGTCACAGGGGAGTTTCTCACAGGGTCCTACACAGAGTTATGCTAGTAACAGGCCGGATGGGTCATGGAACAATATGGGAGGTCAGAGCAACAACGGTGGGGCTAACCGCAATGGCGGTAACTCTTATCAGAAACTGGCTACAAACACCAACAACAACCAGGGGTCGAGTGCTAAACCGACTACCTCAGCTAGTACTGTCCAGGGAGGTGGGCAGAAGACCAGTGACAAGCTGTTTATGATGTAAAAGAAACCGACTGAGGATGATGCTCACGTTATCACTATGGGGTTTATGCTTTTGTTTTGTTTGGTTCGAGAGCGTCACAGTCGTTTGTATCATCGAGTCATGTTACAAGGTTGGGTTTGAGTGAGTATGAGTCTGTAAGAGAGGAAGTTTTTATACCTTCGGGGGAGTCTGTATCTTGTGGGAGGTTGTATAGAGGTGTGTCCATGATAGTTGGGCAAGTTGATCTACCTGTAGACTTGTTAGAGTTTCCTTTAGATGGTTTTGAGATGATCGTCGAGATGGATTGGTTGGGAAAGTACAAGGCGAAGATAGATTGCCATCAAAAGAGAGTTTCTTTGAGAGGCCCTAAGGGGATTAATGTGTCTTATCGTGAGTTTGTTGTCAAACCCAAAGTTAAGTTGATAGCAGCAGTGACCTTGAAATTCTACCTGAGGAAGGGATGTCTGTTGATCTTGTGCCATGTGAGGGATCATAGAGTGGAGAGTCCGACAGTTTAACAGATACCAGTGGTGGGAGAGTTTCCTGATGTCTTTTCAGAGGAGATTCCGGGGTTACCACCGAATAGGGAAATAGATTTCACCGTTGAGCTGAAACCGGGGACGGGGCCAATCTCTAAGGCACCGTACCGTATGAGTCCTAAGGAATTGGAAGAGTTAAGGAAGCAGCGGGATGACTTGAATGAGAGGGGATACATTAGACCTAGTGTATCACCGTGGGGAGCACCAGTTTTGTTTGTAAAGAAGAAATATGGGAGCCTGAGGTTGTGCATCGACTATAGGGAGCTGAACAGAGTGACAGTAAAGAACAAGTATCCTTTGCCAAGGATAGATGATTTATTTGATCAGTTGAGTGGTCCAGCAGTCTTTTCTAAGATTGATTTGAGGTCAGGTTACCATCAGGTGAAGATTAGGGAAGAGGACATACCAAAGACAGCTTTCACGTCGAGGTATGGTCATTATGAGTATGTGGTGATGCCCTTTGGGTTATCTAATGCACCTGCTGTGTTTATGGATTTGATGAACCGGTTCTTCAGTCAGTTCTTGGATAAGTTTGTGGTGGTTTTCATAGATGACATCTTAGTCTTTTCTAAGACTAAAGAAGAGCATGAGGAGCATTTGAGGATTATGTTGTAGACCTTGCGAGATCATCAGTTGTATGCCAAGTTATCCAAGTGTGAGTTCTGGTTAGAGGAGGTAGCTTTTCTGGGGCATGTGATTTCAAAGAAAGGGGTAGCTGTAGATCCTGCAAAGATTGAAGCAGTTACCAAGTGGGAAGCACCAAAGAATGTGGCTGAGATCAGGAGTTTTTTTGGGTTTAGCAGGATATTATCGACGGTTCGTGAAAGATTTCTCCTAGATTTCTAGACCTATGACAACTTTGATGAGGAAAGAGAACAAGTTTCGTTGGGATGACAGTTGTGAGATGGCGTTCCAAACATTAAAGGAGCGTTTGACCACAGCTCCAATCTTGGCATTGCCTGAAGGGAGTGAGAACTTTGAGGTGTATACAGATGCCTCAAAGAATGGGTTGGGTTGTGTGCTGATGCAGAATGGGAAAGTGATTGCCTACACTTCTAGGCAATTAAAGTCTTATGAGGAGAACTACCCTACACATGATCTAGAGTTGGGTGCAGTTGTGTTTGCTCTTAAGATTTGGAGGCATTACCTATATGGGGCGACCTTTAAGGTATTTTCATATCACAAGAGTCTCAAGTACATCTTCACTCAAAAGGAGTTGAACATGAGACAGAGGAGGTGGATGAAGTTGATTGGGGATTATGACATGGATATTATATATACCATGAAGGGAAAGCCAATGTGGTTGCAGATACTTTGAGCAGGAAGAGTGTGCATTCCTTATGCACAGCTATATATTTGATGAGATTGAGAGATGAGGTGGGGAAGTTCGGTATACATATGATCCAGAAAGGTGATGCTATAGGAGATTTGATAGTGCAGCCATAACTTTATGAGGAAATTCGCAGTAAACAGGCGTTGGATCCCAAGATTGTGGAGTGGAGAGCTGGAGTAGAGAAGGGGACAATGTCTAGATTCTCTATTCATACAGATGGTAGTGTGAGATTTGATGGGAGGAGGTGTGTTCCTAATGATGAGGAATGAAAAAGATGATCATGACAGAGGCTCATTGCACACTATACTCGGTACATCCAGGCGGTGACAAGCTATACAAAGATTTGAAAAAGACTTTCTGGTGGCCTGGGATGAAGAAAGAAACAACTGAGTTCATGGCTCGTTGTTTGACATGTCAGAGAGTGAAAGGGGAGCAGCGACGACCACAAGGTAAGATTCAGTCTCTTGAGGTACCTGAGTGGAAGTGGGAGTCCATTTCTATGGATTTTATCGTGGGTTTACCGAAGAGTCAACAGGGTAATAACATGATATGGGTTATAGTGGATCGTCTGACCAAGTCAGCTCATTTTATGCCAATGAAAGATATATGGACTAAGACACAGTTAGCTATGGCATATCGGAAGAACGTGGTTCGACTGCATGGGGTGCCTAAGGACATAGTATCTGATAGAGATTCGAGATTCATCTCACGGTTTTGGAAAGAGTTGCAGGAGTCTTTGGGAACTACCTTAAAGATGAGTACAACATTTCATCCTGCGACAGATGACCAGACTGAGAGGACCATCAAGACTTTAGAGGATATGTTGCGAGCTTGTGTTATGGATTTTGGTGGTAGCTGGGAGCAGAGATTGGATTTGATTGAGTTTTCTTACAACAACAGCTATCACACCAGTATTGGCATGGCACCATTTGAGGCTTTATATGAGAGGAGGTGTAGGAGTCCGATTTGTTGGGACGATAGTGCTGAGGCAGTGGTTTTAGGACCAGAGATGGTACATGAGATGGTGGAGCAGATTAAGCTGATCAGACAGAGGATGAGAGCGGCCCAGGATCGACAAAAGAGTTATGCTGATCTACATCGACGGGATATAGAGTTTCGGGTTGGGGACAAGGTTCTTTTGAAAATGTCTCCTATGTGTGGAGTCATGAGATTTGGTGAGAAAGGGAAGCTGAGCCAGAAGTTCATAGGACCGTATGAGATCTTAGATCGTGTGGGTGAGGTTGCTTATCGGTTGGCTTTACCGCCTGCTTTGGATAGAGTACATAATGTGTTTCATGTATCTCAGTTGCGGAAGTATGTTAGTGATCCGTCACATGTGTTAGAGGTAGAGAACATAGAGCTGAATGAGTCCTTGTCTTATCTTGAGGTACCTAAGCAGATTATTGATCGAAAGGTTAGGAAAACTAGACATGGTGAGACAGTTTTGCTTAAGGTTCTTTGGTCTAACCATGAGGTTGAGGAGGCTACATGGGAGGCGGAAGAGGCTATGAGGGAGCGGTACCCGTGTCTTTTTGATCAGGTATGTATGGTTACGGGGACGTAACCTTGTTTCTTTTAGTGGGGGTAGGAGATGGTCGCATAGAGTTTTTGCATGTTTTATGCTGGCTTTGATATAGTTAGTAGTTGTTTTGAGTCGGGTTGAGTTGGTTTGGGAAGTATGTTTTGGAGTTTTATGTTGAGTTTTGTTCATGTTTTTGTGTCGGGAGGATGTTAGTGTGCCTTTGTTTTGGTTGTGGTTTGAACTTCGCGGACCAAGTTCTTTTAAGGAGGGAAGACTGTAATACTACGGTTTTATGAGTCTTAGGGTACTCTATCGAGTGGGGCTTACTCTGTCGAGTAAGTTGGTTTTTACGCAAAACAGTAGTCTGTCTGTAGGCTACTCGATCGAGTAAGCCTGACACTCGATCGAGTAAGGGTCACTCAATCGAGTATGTGACTTACTCGATCGAGTAAGTCGGTTATCGGGTGATTTGCGACGGGTTTGTTAATAATGTGGAGGTTTGGCTTAATTCACGTGGTACCCCTGCCTTTAGGAATATGCACATGGTACCCCTGAACTTTTACTTTAATGCACCATCTACCCTTATTTGTTTTTCTGTTATAACACCGTTAACCCCATCTTTTCTTTTCCCCATCATCCTTACTTTATTGTCCCCCCATTTCACACTCATAAAGAAATTCCAATCAATCCACCCAAATTGCAGACTCCCTAACTCCTTGCTTCCTTCGTTTTTCCTGCAACATCCGCAATTACTTCCACCAGACTTCCCCAAATTTAACCATCCACCACCATCCTCGCACAACAATTATTTGATTATTTGAGGAACTAGGTAATTATTGAAATCCCAAAATTTGGATTTGACAAATTAATTAAGTTGTTGGTTTCTGAAATTGCGGGATATTTTATTTGATTTTTGGAAGAAAACTATTGAGCAAGTAGATGGTTATCAAAACCACAATTTTTGATTGATTGAATGAAAAATTGTTGATGAAGTTGGCCCGTCTTTTTTATTTCTTCATGAGTCAAATAGGGGAAAATAGAGTAAGGATAAGTGGTGGCGACGGTTGAAATACGGAGCCATGGTGATCTCGGCTTGGAGATGCAACAATGGGCTTTTGGTGGTGCGAGTATGTGGCGATAGAGAACGGTGTTGCTGCTCTCATATGGTTGTTGTTGACGGGGAGGATCAGAGGAGACTTGTCGTGGTGGTGTGGTGGCTGTTGGTGAATTGGACTCGGGTTTTGATTCCGAGTTCACTATTAAAGATGGAGATGGTGAATGCAGGTGGCTGTTGTGGGGCTCTAATTAAGCCATGGTGATTGTGAGATGATGATACTGCTGTTGGTGCGCCGACTCGAGTCACGGTGACTGATAGTGGGTTTTGTCGCCATGGATGCTAGGAATTGACGCATCTGGTGGTGAATTTAGTAGATGGCGTCGGATTCGGTTTCAGCAACACATCGAAGTGGCCGATTGGCGATTGTGGTGGATTGCGGTTGGGAACTTGTGGTGGTTGAACTCCGGGCTGGTTTATGTCGCATGTCGTAGCAGAGGGCGACCATGAGAAGTGCATTTGATAGTGGGAGAATATGGGTAATGGGGAATGTGAAAGATTATTGTGTTAGATGGTAAATGCAGGTAGAAGAAAATGGCAATGAAAATAGCAGAGGTTGAAATGGTTTGGTGAATTGGTTTTTCAAGGTCAAGGTTGACCTTTGATTTTCTTTGCTCCTCTGTTTCTTTCTTTTAACCTCCTTTGACCCAATTTTCGTCACTCGGGTTTTGCTCCATTTATTACCTACAAGATAAACGAAACACGGAGGTGAGAAGTTGAATTGGTGATTGATGTCGTGAGCCGAGAAGTGTGAACCATGGTGGTGAATTTGGTGGTTATTAATGGAGTATGAAATCATGGATGAATTTGTGAATGCTGGGGTTAATTAGGATGAGAAAGAAAAGGAAAAGGTGTTAGTATGAGGGGGGAAGAGGTAGGGTTAACGGTGTTATAACAGAAAAACAAATAAGGGTAGATGGTGCACTAAAGTGAAAGTTCAGGGGTATCATGTGCACATTCCTAAAAGCAGGGGTACCACGTGAATTAAGCCAAACCTCGGGGGCACCACGTGAATTATCCCATTAATATATAATGTTTCGTCATCTTTTTCTTAAAACACTTTTACAAACCTAAAAACACAAAAAGAAGAAGATCTAAGTTACGTTGCTTCATCTCATCGCATTATTAGCAAATACCGGAGTCGGTTTTCGTTGTTCTTTATACCGTTGTGATCCTTGCGTCGTGGGTAAGTTCTACATATCATTTTTATATCATTTGGTTAATATTGGTTAAACCCTAATTTGGGGATTTGGGGGTTTTTATGATTATATGGTTAAGGTAGTGATTATATGTATGTGTGTATAGGAGGAGGCTTTGTTGAGGAGAGATTCTGAGTAGGTGCTTAGATCGTCTGATTTCGTGGTTGCTTTCCAGGTAGGGTTTCCCTACTCGGTATTAATTACATGATGTGTGTGGTAGTTGTATTGTGATTATTGATTAATTATATTGCTGGTGATTGTGACGGTTGTTGGTTTATATCGTTGATTGTTGTTGTTGTATAACTGTCTGTGATATTCGGGGCGCGTTCCTGGCTGAGTGGAGCCACTTGCGGGAGTGGCTTCACGCCTTTGGTTCGCTCTCTGTGGAACCCGCCACAGGAGGGGATGTGCACATTAAGGAAACTTGGGTTATTCGCTCAGTGGTTGATGAGCGGGGATTTGGTGGGTACGGCTGCGGTCCCCCACTGGCGGTGTGGAGTATTTGTTGCGATGGGTACTCTGGCAGGGCTACACACTTTAGTGTATAGTCAGTTGTGTGGAGATTGATTATGGAGACCAGAGACTAATGTGTTGATTGAGCTGTTTGGCATTTGTTTCACTGTGGTTTGTATCGTGTAATTAGTACTGACCCCGTTTAATTGTTTTAAAAACTGTGGTGATCCATTCGGGGATGGTGATCAGTTATTGAGCAAGTATGATACGACGCATATGGGATAGCTGGGATGAGTCATCACGTGGCTGTTAGAAGAGTCTTCCGCTGTGTCAGACGATGTCTTATAGTTGTGATAGTTTCGCTAGTAGACATTTTGAGTACTTTGTATTTCAGTTAATAGTTTTGGGATTTGAACATGTAATCGCTTAAACCGTTTCTACTTTTAAATTATGTTTCTTCATTGTCTTATGATTATCATTGCCTAGGGTAACCGAGATGGTGACGTTCTTATACCTAAGTGGTCCTGGTAAGGCAGTTGGAGTATGGGGGTGTCACAACGAAGACGATTGGCGAGTGTTTATTTTACCCATAATAACAGAAAAGATGGAGATTACCTGAAGATGAAAGGCGAAAGATCGACGGATTTCGGGAAGAATGAAGACGAAGGAAGAAGAAGAGTTTATGGGAGATTTGAGGGTTTTTAAAATAATGGATGAGAGAGAAGAGATGGACGGTTGGAGGAGTATAAATAAGAAAAACATGGGAAAGTGAAGTATTAATGGGAGGCGGTTGGAGTAATGATAAGGTGTGCATAGGAAGTTGAGCAAAAGACGGCGCAAATCATATCAGATAATTTCCCGCTTAACAACTTGAGGCGTGTCTCATAAGAAATTAGGGGCAAACTATTTGGGCCCAATTTTTACATATGTGGACCGGGAGGATTACGAGTCAACTGGAGCCAAGATGAGGAGTTGACAGGTCACGAGTAGCAGGTAGCAGAGGGGAGCTGAGCCAAGCCCATTAGACGAGCAGCGGCACACATTGGCATGGAGAGCAAGATAATAAGAAACCATATTAGGGTTACATGCTTAACCTGTTCTCTATCAACTACCCGGTTAAATTTACCAAAACAGCAACATAGACATCTAGTACTTACTCTACTTGAAGGAATTGATTTTTCATATGTACATATCAAATTACAAATAAATTAAAATCTGGAAAAATAAAACGCTTAATTTTAACACACAATGATGTGATCTCTCATCAAAAGTAAGGGCAGAAAACAAACCTTGTTTATCAAATTATTCCTTATATTGTTGGTGGAAGAAGAAGATGTGAACTGAGGCTGAAGAATTGGAGTATGATGCTCGTAACAAATTTTGGGGAAGGCCATAAGGGAAAAGGAAGTTAAATTTAGAGAAGTAATAGATGACAATTGAAAGAAACAGTCTGATTTTATTATCAAGATTTTGAAGAACTTTTTAACAACACAATTAGGAGATGTGATTTGGGCTTTAATACAAGTTTGGGCTGGTCTTATACTATAAGACCGTCCTTTATAACAATTTGTGTTTTTATTGAGCACATGAACGCCATGATTTTTCTTTCGATGTTGGTTAATCTGTAGATAGAGCTGGCCAACAGCACGGGCCAGCCCGGCCCGACCCGCCCCCAGCCCGCCAGCCCCACGTGACCCGCTTGGCCCGTCCCTTCCCCCTGACTTGGCCCGGATTCCATTTTCCCAGCCCGGCCCGCCCTAACCCGTCGTCTATTTTAGAAAAAAAATAATTTAGATTAGGCATGCCAGCCCGCCTCGGGCCTAGGCCTAGATCAAGCATGTCCCTGGCCCGGCCAAGCCCGCCCCTCCCCTGTTAGTGATTTTGATCACAAGGACATTTAAGTGCATTCGGGTTTTCGTGTCAAAATGGTTTTGAGCTCGGAATCGATATAATGTGAGTAGGAGAGTACGGAGGGTACGCTCACATAATTGGAATTATCGAGTTCGTAATTAAAGTGGATAAGGGACACTATTTTAAAGTGTTGTCGTAGTATATTATGTCTCCTATTGAGGTTATATACTCGGGAGTCATATAAATTATAGACTTAGCCGAATTTGAGAAGCAAAAATGTGAGAATTACGGATGTAATCACGTCCCCGATCGGGGTTACATGGCCCCGACAGGGGTTATATTGTTCTCTCTGTTTTCGCGCGTGAAAGCATCAAATTTGGCGGTTGACATTGGCTGTCATTGGTTGGTAACAAATTAACCGACATTTCTTATCCTCTTTTTGTCAGGATGTGTGTGAAAATTATTCACTAATAGGCACACATATATATTGAATGTGAGAGAAATAATATTGCTGAACATTTCTGCGTATTTCAGTTTTTGACATTTAACAAAGTAAAAACCAAATCCTCTTATTGTTCATTATTCTTTGTTCTTGCCTTAGACAAAGGAATCGTCTTATCCTACAGAGATTTCGTGATACCCAAAGGCTATAGGGTCGAAATACTCTAAGGAAAGTGTGTTCAACACGATTCGATTGGGTGTAATATACCGTCTTATATTGTTTTCATTTCTGTTTTAAAGCCTTTGTTTGTATTATTTACATACTTGTAATCTTTATAATACAAAAACTACAACATTCTTAGAGTATTTTCTGCATTTGGAAATGGATTCAATCAAGGATATGACTACCAAGTTTGGAAAGTTGGAGAAATTTGAGGGTGTCGATTTCTGTCGTTGGCAAAAGAAGATGCACTTCCTTCTCACTGCTTTGAAGGTTGTGTATGTGTTGAGTACTCCTATGCCGGAAATTGTGGGGGATGAAACTCTTGCGGAAATTCAACGGAAGAGAAGCAAGTGGGAGAATGATGACTACATTTGTCGTGGTCACATCTTGAATGGTATGTCCGACTCTCTTTTTGACATTTATCAAAATGTTGAGTCCGCTAAAGATTTATGGGATCAACTTGAGTCTAAATATATCGATGAGGATGCTTCTAGTAAGAAGTTCCTTGTTGGAAATTTCATGAATTATAAAATGGTTGATTCTAGACCGGTAATGGAACAATACAATGAATTGCTCCGTATTTTGGGACAATTTGCACAACATAAAATGGAGATGAATGAATCTATCTCGGTGTCTAGTATCATAGACCAGTTGCCTCCTTCATGGAAGGATTTTAAACATATGCTTAAACATAAAAAGGAAGAGTTGACTCTTGTTCAACTCGGTAGCCATTTGCGCATAGAGGAATCTCTAAGGGTGCAAGATAGTGGCAAGGGTAAAGGTAAAGATGTTATGGGATCCTCTTCCGTCAATATGATGGAAAAGGGAGAGGGTCCCAAGAACAAATTTAAGGGGAAGAAACGCCCCTTTGTCAACACCAATGACGAGTCTAACAAGACACCGAAAGGTGCTTGTTGGATTTGTGGAAAGACCGGGCATTTGAAAGCAAATTGCAAGGTTGGAAAGCACAAAAAGAAAAAGGGTGCAAGTACTAGCCAAGGAGGACAAGGGTCTAATGACCAAGGTCCACCCACTAATCAAGGTCAGATTTTAGACATTGGTTTTAATTCGGTTGTGAATTATGTACCATTAATTTCTGAGGCATTTTATGTGCAGGATGATGTAGTGGCATGGTGGATAGACTCGAGTGCAACCAATCATGTTTGCAAGGATCGACATTGGTTCAAGGATTATGAACTAGTGAAGGATGGATCCGTTCTATATATGGACAACGAGTCTACCGCTCCTATTGTAGGTCGTGGCATGGTGGTGTTGGAATTTAGTTCCGGAAATATTGTAAAATTAAATAATGTATTACATGTACCCGGAATTAGAAAAAACCTTGTATCCGGTAGTTGTTTAAGTAAACTTGGTTATAAACAAGTATATGAATCTAATAAGTATGTTTTATCTAAACATGGTGTATTTATTGGATTTGGTTATTATTGTAATGGAATGTTTATGTTGAATGTTGTTCCAAATGAAAGTTCCATATTTATTGCTTCCTCTATGAATGATACTTCATATCTTTGGCATGTGAGATTAGGACATGTACATTATAAAAGATTGGAAACTATGTCTAAAGATGGTCTAATTCCATTATTTAACATGAACATTAATAAGTGTAATACTTGTATGTTGACAAAAATCACAAGACAATCATTTGGTAATGTGTCTAGAATCTCACATGTGCTTGAACTTATACATAGTGATTTATGTGATTTTCGCAATTATCCGTCTTTAGGTGGTAAAAAATATGTAGTGACTTTTATTGATGATTTTAGTCGGTTTTGTTACATATATTTACTTCACTCTAAAGATGGGGCAATTGATAAGTTTAAGGTCTTTAAAAATGAAGTGCAATTGTAACAATCGGTTTTGATTAAAAGGTTGCGTTCCGATAGAGGTGGTGAATATTATGATCCTTTGTATTTTGAGTCAAGTGGTATCATTCATGAAGTAACTCCTCCCTATACACCACAATTAAATGGTGTAGCGGAAAGGAAAAATAGAGTCATAAAAGAAATGGTTAATTCCATGTTATCTTACTCGGGTTTGAGTGACGGATTTTGGGGTGAAGCCATGTTGACGGCTTGCCATTTATTAAATAGGATTCCTAACAAAAGGAATAAAGACACTCCATATGAACTTTAGTACAAAAAGAAACCAAGCTTGAATTATCTTCGAGTTTGGGGTTGTCGGGCTGTTGTAAGACTACCCGATCCCAAGATTAAAACCTTGGAGGAAAGGGGCATCGATTGCATATTCATTGGATATGCTGCGCATTCAAAGGCTTATAGGTTCTATGTAATTGAACCTAATGATTCTGTTTCGGTTCACACCGTAATTGAGTCAAGGGATGCGATATTTGATGAGAGTCGTTTCTCATCAATGCCGAAGCCAAGGGATCTAGTACCTAGTTCTAGTGGAGCTATTGAGGGAAGTGACAATGTCAGAACTCAAGAAGCAACACCTGAAATTCGTAGGAGTAAGAGAAAAAGGATTGCTAAATCCTTTGGTCCCGATTTTCATACCTATTTGGTTGAAGGTTCAAGGGATGGATTTGAAAACTATTATCCATATTGTTTTCACATTGATGAGGACCCTAAGACATTTGATGAGGCGATGAGATCTCATGACTCTTCCTTTTGGAAAGAGGCGGTGAATGATGAGATGGATTCCATAATGGGCAATAACACTTGGGTACTTGCGGATTTACCTCGTGGTTGTAAACCATTAGGTTGCAAGTGGATCTTCAAAAAGAAGATGAAAGTTGATGGTTCTATCGACAAGTTTAAAGCTAGATTGGTTATCCAAGGCTTTAGACAAAAGGAAGGGATTGATTATTTCGATACCTATGCTCCCGTAGCTCGCATTACTACTATTAGGTTGTTGATTGCACTTGCTGCAATTAATAACCTAGTGATCCATCAAATGGATGTCAAGACGGCGTTCTTGAATGGTGAGCTTAAAGAGGAGGTGTATATAAAACAACCGGAAGGATTTATTATGCCCGGTAATGAGCATAAGGTTTGTAAATTAATTAAATCATTGTATGGACTTAAACAAGCTCCTAAACAATGGCATCACAAGTTTGATGAGGTTGTTTTATCTAATGGGTATAGACTAAATCAGTCGGATAAATGTGTGTATAACAAATTTGATGACAACGGTAATGGAGTCATTATTTGTCTATATGTTGATGACATGTTGATTTTTGGTACCGACCAAAATCAAGTAGACCTTACTAAGGCCTTTTTGTCATCAAGTTTTGCCATGAAAGACATGGGTGAGGCGGATGTGATACTTGGTATAAAGATCAAGAGTGAGAACAAGGGATTCTCTTTGACACAATCTCATTACATTGAGAAAATGTTACAGAAATTCAATCATGGAAATTGTTCTCCGGTTAACACTCCAATGGATCCTAGTGTTAAGCTTATGCCTAATAAAGGTGAAGCTATTTCACAACTTGAGTACTCTCAAGTGATTGGGTGTTTGATGTATGCTATGACAAGCACAAGACCCGACATCGCCTTTGCCGTTGGCAAGTTGAGTAGATACACAAGTAATCCTAGTCTTGAACATTGGGTTGCGGTAAAACGTGTATTGAGATACTTGAAGCAAACCATGGATTATGGTTTGAACTATGCCGGATTTCCTTCGGTCTTAGAAGGGTATTCCGATGCTAGTTGGATCACCAACATGGAGGATCATTCATCTACTAGTGGATGGGTGTTCTTGCTTGGTGGAGGAGCTATCTCATGGGCTTCAAAGAAGCAAACTTGTATAACAAGTTCGACTATGGAGTCAGAATTCATTGCTTTAGCTGTTGCCGGTAAAGAGGCGGAATGGTTAAGGAATTTGGTTTATGAAATTCCGGTTTGGCCAAAACCTATTCCTCCTATTTCTATCCATTGTGATAGTTCGGCGACCTTAGCTAAGGCTTATAGTGAAGTTTACAACGGAAAGTCTAGACACCTTGGTGTTAGACATAGCGCGGTTCGTGAGTTGATTACTCAAGGAGTTATTTCCGTTGATTTCGTGAGGACACATCATAATTTGGCTGATCACTTGACGAAGGGATTAGCTAAGGACTTGGTTATAAAGTCGGTAATCGGGATGGGTTTAAAGTCCGTTTAGATCTTTATGATAAGATACCCAACTTCCCTCTAACAAATTTTAGAGGCTAAGTTCAATGTGGAAGGCTTATTGTGGAAGATTGAGGCACATGTTATAATCCCGAAAGGTATGTGTATGACCTGCATGACAAGAGGTTGAAGTTTAATACTTCTTAATGAAATCTTTGACAAAGTGCATTTTGCAGGTGCACGATGAAAGATTCACCTATGTGAGTGTGAAGTGTAGCCGCTTCAAGAGGCTTGGACTTGGCTTCCTATACTCTCATGAAAGGATATGGACACAAGGCGGTCAATAGTGTCAAGTTTGTAACTTTAAGAGTTTATTAAGTCTATGTGTATGTTATCTTCATGTATTCAATATGAGTTGAAAGGTTCAATCCGTGGGACACCTTGATTCTCGAATATTTGGAATGTGTAATATACTAATGTGGAAGTTCAATCCTTGGGACACTTTCATTTATGCCTAGACTTGTTTGCTTTGTTGTTTTATTTGGAAACAAGGGATACACTTAAATGGGGGAGGAATGTTAGTGATTTTGATCACAAGGACATTTAAGTGCATTCGGGTTTTCGTGTCAAAATGGTTTTGAGCTCGGAATCGATATAATGTGAGTAGGAGAGTACGGAGGGTACGCTCACATAATTGGAATTATCGAGTTCGTAATTAAAGTGGATAAGGGACACTATTTTAAAGTGTTGTCGTAGTATATTATGTCTCCTATTGAGGTTATATACTCGGGAGTCATATAAATTATAGACTTAGCCGAATTTGAGAAGCAAAAATGTGAGAATTACGGATGTAATCACGTCCCCGATCGGGGTTACATGGCCCCGCCATGGGTTATATTGTTCTCTCTGTTTTCGCGCGTGAAAGCATCAAATTTGGCGGTTGACATTGGTTGTCATTGGTTGGTAACAAATTAACCGACATTTCTTATCCTCTTTTTGTCAGGATGTGTGTGAAAATTATTCACTAATAGGCACACATATATATTGAATGTGAGAGAAATAATATTGCTGAACATTTCTGCGTATTTCAGTTTTTGACATTTAACAAAGTAAAAACCAAATCCTCTTATTGTTCATTATTCTTTGTTCTTGCCTTAGACAAAGGAATCGTCTTATCCTACAGAGATTTCGTGATACCCAAAGGCTATAGGGTCGAAATACTCTAAGGAAAGTGTGTTCAACACGATTCGATTGGGTGTAATATACCGTCTTATATTGTTTTCATTTCTGTTTTAAAGCCTTTGTTTGTATTATTTACATACTTGTAATCTTTATAATACAAAAGCTACAACATCCCCTAGCCCGGGTCTAACCAGAATAGCCCAGCCCGCCCCCGACCAGCCGGCCTGGCCCTAGCCCAGCCCAAATACAGGTCTATCTGCAGATATGATCTTGTACAAAGAATTGTCATAAACTAGAATCTTCTTGAGAGTTGGCACGACATATGATTATACACATTTGCATATCGACCAAAACATAAGAGATAGTTATTTTAATTCCGCGCAATCTAACCAAGTATCTAAAATTCATGATATCGTCCTCCTTACACCTAATGACTATCCACCAAATGAAATAATATAAAGACTATAGGTGTAAGGAGTAACGTCGAATTTTTGTATAATCTACTATCAATAAATTCAGGAGCTCTGAGACTGTCGTCATGATATTTTACATAAGATACAAATGATCTCCATCTCTAATGACCTCGATATCATCTACCTCTGCATTGTCAGAATTGATAACTTTTGTGAAGAAGCATCCCTCGAACTTATTTCCTGTATTGCATTAGGTATTTGGATGTCAAAAAAAAAAAACCTAATTAGCAGAAAAGCAATTTACACTTCAATTTCTTATAGCCAGTCTTACTTTTCATGAATTAGCAATCTTATTTTTATTGCCTAGCCTTTTTGTGTTCAGCACGAGGGTAAGACTGTGTATTCATTCCGCAGCCCTAGCAGAACCCTTCTAAGGCACTGTTTTAGTGCTGTTGCTTTATAGCGATCTGATATTCTGATTTAACTTTAACTATCATAATGTGTTTCAATGTTATAAATTTTACTTTTTTAATTTATTAATCATTAAAAAAGAGCTTACCTGCTATGCTGAGCAGTTCCTGAATGGAGTGAGGGAGAACAATGAGTTTGCCAAACTGCTTCTCGGCATGTTCACCAGGCAAGTGATCGTGAATAATGACTCGACTCTTATTTCTTGTAGGTGAGACTGGTCTTTCAGGCTGATTGTCAAATTCGCTTACTGTATGACTCGTGTTAGCTACTGCTTCACTGTAGTTGCATTGGCAGTGCTTATCCATCTTTTCACTCCCATTTTTCATCGGGGATATGCGAACCTTGTTGATACTATCTTGAAGATCTCTATCTTTATAACATCTTTTATGTTCATCAATGTTGGTGTTTCCTTGTTTCAATGATGGATGAAGATCATCTACCAGAATATTAACCTCACCTAAATCCTCATCTTGAATAACCATGGGTTTATATTCGATGTCACTGGAATGATACTCCTCGGAATTTTGGGGTACAGTAAACCCTTGGTTCTCCAGGACTTTGAGTTTCTGCATTAAGATCAGACTGGAGTTTAGTTGTTCACTGCCAAAAAGCTATACATGGACGGCAAAAAAAAATTATTAACAAAGACAATACCAGGAATAGGTTGCTCATTATGATTTGGCCATCTTCCTTGTTTGCTTGAATAAGGTTGAGAAGTGAAGTTCTCTTTATCCTTAAGATTTGAGACAGTTCAGTTGTTCTAACAGTGAGGGGCTGTGGCCTGTCACAGAGTACCCCTACCTCCCCAAAGGTATCTCCTGTTAGCACCTTCTGAACAACCTGCATTTATTTTGGTAGGTTCAATTAATCCAGGTTGCATATACTACTGGTTTTCGCTCTATGATCGAACGTTATGCACAATTCGGATGCTTTCATACCTGTTCATGTCCTGCATGTGCTACCATGTCCTTCAGGCACAAACCAGTTTAATCAGTAATTTTGCATTTGCAGGCTAGTGAAATTGCAGTAGAGATTATGTCCAAAAACATTTACCGCTGCTCCGGAGACAAGGATGTAAATATCCGTTGGAGCCTCGTTTTGCAGAACTACATCTTCTCTTGGGGGAAAATATTCTGCCTCCATTTCAGAAACCTGTGTAGAAGAAAACTTGATGTAAACAAGCAGAGATTTGTTTGGAAACTTAAAAAGCTAGAAAGTCGGTTACCATTTGAAACAGAAAGTTGTGAGAAACACCATTAAAGAGTAGGACTTTCTGGACAGTAGGAAGGAAAAGATATTGTGCAATATTAGATCTGATAGCTCTTGGAAGTTCATTCAGTGTCTCTTGTTGTTTCATCCCTTCGGTTTTGAATTTGAGACATATATGTGAAAGTATTTGATCCTGTATTCTTGGTGGGAGCTGATTTCTTGCAGCAAATTCAGTACAAGCCCTCACAGTATCCCTCTGCAAAAACAAGCGCATGCAACATAAGCTCTAGAGTTCCGTTGTTTAAAATATACTGCGCTATCTACTACTAGAAACTCATACTTACAAAGGTTCTGGTGCGGCTAGTCCAGTGAACAACAAGGTTAGTCATGTTGCCAATGAGGTAAGAAGTGAGGCCTAAGTTGAATAACATGTAGACAATGTCAAAGAGCATCTCTAAGGTGTTTTGTGCATGCAAGTCACCGTAGCCAGTTGTTGTTAGAGTCACAATTGACCAGTACATTGATGCAATATATCTCTTCCATACACTCTGCTGTTTGAAATTTGGATATTCTGCACCAATCCAAGTTTTCCTTGGATTTGGGTACTTGTCTGCTATTAGATAGTAGAAGCATCCCGCACAGTGAACTGCAAACAGAGTCACCTGCATCCCAAACCAAACTCAACTCGTTTCTTTCTTAATGAAATACATACGGAGTATATATATATATATATATATATATGTTGGAATAAAGTAAAGTTTATGATGATGATGATGATGATGATGATGGCTTACTGAGATAAGTTTGGTGCACCTGGTCCAAAAGTAGTCAAATCGAATATCTTTCTCAAGCCTGATAAAAACAAGTTATCTTTTATTAACTATATATATATATATATGCACGGTAATAAGTAAGTCCTAATTAAGATGGAGTGGATATATAGGAATTTGGTGTAAAATAGTAATAAATAATAACCTGGCAAAGAGGGCGCTGACACGGCGTAGTCGCCATAACCTGAGCATGTTAAGAGCTTTAAAACCAAGACCACCGTTGTGCTTTGTAAACACAAGGCTGAAAGACTGAAGGGGTGCTGTTGAACACACATCAAAGATAAACCAGGTTGACAGGTACCTGTAATTCATCATATCACCCCATTCCTGTCATTTTGAATCATTAATTTATGTATGTATGTATGTATGGTGGGTGCTCTTTCAAGTTTGAACCCACATGCTAGGACGTCAATTTTTTAGTAGCTACAATGTTAGATCATGGTATTAAATTAAGGTCAACAACTGAGAGTTATTTACGAGATGACAACCCTTACAACCTCCAGGTATACTCCAACCAGGCCAATTTGGTAGATTTACTTCCATGTGTCAACTAATATAGTAAAATAATTAGTCTTCCTTAATTTATAATAACCAATTTATAATAAAAAGTGACCATTTAAAGATAATAAGTTATAACTAAAATTGACACTTTCTAAGAATAAACTGATTGTACTTTTTATCAAGAAATGTTGACATTTTATCGTAAAACAATTACACTTTATTCGTCTTAATTTCAGATATATTCTGCCGTCATAGTAAAATTCGGGAATGAACAAGAGAAGAGCATACATCTTAATTTAATTTCTATGTTTTACTGTTCATTTTAACCAGGTTTGGACTCACTGTCCTTAATTGTTATTATGACGGATAATATCAAAAGAGAAGCGTTGTACTTACTAACCTGAGTGCGATTTTCTTGTGATCATCAATAAGGAGGTAAGTTCGATTATCAACATATGCAACAAAGAAGGTTAGAACAATATCAACCGCGAAAAAGCCATTGACTACAAGATCGACGATGAAGAGGACATCTAGTTTATACGACAAAAACGCAAACTCAAATGGGCATATCCATGCTGAGTATACTACCAACATCACCAACAACATCTCCCATGCCCTGATATACAAACACCAAAAAAACATCATTAATTAAGGCAAATATATTAAGATTAACCTTATACATACGTACATATATACTATATATGCGTAAAATGCACATTTGTGTTAATAACTAAATAATGACCTGTAACGAGAGTCGAAAGGGGAGACAATATATTTCCTGAGGTTGGTTGTCTGGTTGATTCGAGCTCCAAGAGAAGGTAAGATGTCAGTAGAGAAAACACTTCCATAACTGTTTCCTTCAAATCTCAACTCATCTGTATAAAAACGTCTAAAGAATGTTTTTGTGCAAGATAATGACATTATTTATGTATATATATATTATATAGGAAATGATATAGTATATGGTATTCTTGGTAGAAACAAGGGCTCTCTTTTTATAGACTCTATTTTTCAAGGTTATAATAAATAATGAGTTTAAGAATCTCTCTCTTTTTTTTTTTCTTCTAGTTTCCTGTAGTTTCTTGTAGCCTGGATGATCTCTAACTTGTTTTGTCCAAACGATTATTATTTTTGAGTGCAAGAGAAACCTGAAAACAGAAAATAATAAAGGAGAAAAGGGCTCGAAAATGTGTTGTACACTTGTACCGCTCATAAGATACCACCTCTCTTTTAATTTCTAAGCTAAAAGATCGTCAGTTATTAAGTAAGGAGTTTATAACACTCTTTTTTGTTAAGCTAATGCAAAATCTGATGTTATACTGACGGGCGATCCGCTTACAAAATTTGGAAATTACTTGAATAACTACTGCTATATATTTTTTTTCGTTTTTGTAATTTAACATGATGGTGTAAGACGGTCTTTTAGAAGAATTGTCATTATTCATGATCGTAGGGAATCTTCGATATTATTCTTAATCTATAAAATAAAATATAATTATGTGAGATCTTGTTTGATTTATCGTCATGAATGCTATTATACGAATATCATATTTTTATAATTTTTAATAATATGTAACTAAAGATATTCACGTTGTAAAACGTGTCTCGACAAGTGTGAAACAATCAATGTTACTATTAGTGAGATATAGAAGGAGTACTACTTCATGTTTTAAGACGATTTAGGTTGTAGTTTAAGAGGGAAAAGATTGATGGCATAAAAAGATACTTAGATGAGAATTTTGTTGTTTAGTGTCTTAGAAAGACTGTGAAGGAAGAAGCAGAGAAACGCAAATGGACCAGGTCACCAGGATGATGAATGATCCCAAACATGTGGGGGGAAATAAAGAGAGTAGAGGCGATGTGATATTAATACTGCAGATATTAGTCTCTTTTGTATTGCATATTTAAGATGCTATGCCCCATTTTTAATTGGCTTTATGATTAAAAACAACTGGACTAGATAGTGTGCTTAATGTGATGAATAGAGATGTTACTAGGGCGGATTTTGGTGTGTCTTGACCCGGACCTGTTCTAGTTGCAGCGAAGTGTGAATAATGATTTGATGGATAGTGGGGTTAATTCAAAAGTGTCATTTGTTGTCGTGGGTCATGGGACAGGTGCGGGTATCATATATGAGACCCTCCCCACATGTACCCTTCCCGCTTACACCTGCCTTACCAATTTTCGCCCAACTTATTCATACACCATTATACGGAGTATATAATAAGTATACTAACCAAGTCAAGGATTGTTTGAAACATTAACTTGGAGAATGCTTTTTTTTATTGTTATTTCATTGTTTGAAAAACTTATGTACTATATCAGACCCCTTTGTGAAGATGCATTTGTATAAATTGTACGAGATTACGTTTTATATTCAAGAACTATATTTTTAAAAATTCTTTGCTGAGGAAAAAGGTAATTTGATGGGGCGAATGCGGGTTGAAAGTTGCAGCGGCATGGGTCGTGGGGCAGATGTGGGTACGCATTATAGTTCAATTATGCGGGTGCGGGATACCCTTCGTTCCTCTGCACCCACCCCGCCCCATCCCTAGTGAAGAATCGTTTTCTGAATTAGTTAATGAATTAATTAATTAACTAATTTCAAAAAAAAAAAAAAAATACAGTCCGTGCATGACGAGTAAGAATAAAGTCAAGATCCGTCATTTTGCATTGTGAGCTCTCTAGTCTCCCCTCTTCAATAAGTTTTTGCTTTGTATTCACAAGAATCATTATCTATTTTCTCCCCAACATTAATATATTGCGCCCTCAAATTCCAAATGTTCTCTATTTTTGCTCTTATTCTTGTAAGTAGATAAGTAGATAATTAGTGGTTTGTTGGTGTTGTGGCGGAAGTGTGAACACTTCGTGTGATATTGTCCGCTTTGGATCAATTTGTCACGGATTTACTCTTGGTCTCATTCTCAGAAAACCTCATACTATTATATTTTTAGACACTTATAAGAATGATGATCTTTTACATTTACACTCTCGATATAGGACATATGTTTGCACCCTAGTAGTTGGCGAGGCTAAACACAGTGTAACCGCAAATCACAAGAAAAGGAAAGTGTGGGAGATTGACGTTAATTTCACAACGTGATTGCATTAAAGTGTATCTACTTCAGCTCAGCAGATGGAAGAGGGAAGCTACAAGTAGTGTCAAGGACCAAATGTCTTAACCCCGTGTGATGAAGACAAAAAAGAAGTGGGAGGTTTGCAATTGATAATAGGGACCAGATTGCCAATGTGGATGCCTGCATGATCACATGCCACATGGACCAATAGATTTTGTGTTTATTGAGTACTACTACTGGTTGTGTTCAATCATACGCAGCACCTAGCCCCAAGCAGTAGAGCTGGCAAATCTGACCTGATCCCAGTAATCTGATCCGAACCCGAATAAACTCAATTCGATATAACTCGAGAATATTGTAACCAGAAACCAACCCGATGACGATTCGTAACCCGACATGACTCGATGATTAGTGACCAAAAACCGACCCGATGATAACCCGTAACCCGACATGGCCCGATGATCAGTGATCCGAACTAGAACCAGACTCAGACCCAACCCGATATTGACCCGACCCGATAGTGACCCGATTAAATTGATGAACCGACAATTATTAAGCTTAATATTGATTAAAATAAAAATGATTTTGTATTTAGATTGATGTGTTTGGCTTAATAATGAAGTAATTAAACCAAATAATGCTTAAAAACTAAATTTAATGGTCAAAAATTGAACTAGTGTGATTCAGTAACCAGACTCGATAATGACCTGACCAAAAACCGACCCGACCTGATACATCATTTTACCCGAAATCACCCGGTCGATAATGACCCGACCCAAACGCAACTCGACCCGATACATCATTTGACCCGACCCGACCCGACAATGACCCGAACCCGACCCGATCTGACCCTAAAGGGTTGGCTGACCCGATATGACCTGAATCCAATATGACCCAACCCAACTTGACCCGACCCAAACTCAACCCGATTGACCCGATCCAAACTCAACCCGATTGACCCGATTGCCACCTCTACCAACCAACCAACCAATTGCTCATCTTGAAACAAAATATTGAACAACTTTACACATGCTCCATTTGCCTACCTTGATCATCCACGGAGCCTATTGTCCACTTATCACTCAATAACACCACCTACAAATGATAAATATATAAAAGACCGGAACGGAGGAAGTAGTTACTATATTCCGTCCATATTTTATTTATCACGCCTGAAAATTTAGAATTTACTCTTTTTTAAAATTATTTATTAGTCCTCACACTCTGCCAGTTAGCAACGACTTAATGAAAAATAAGTAAAAGTGTGATCTATCAAGGTAAATTAGTAATATAAACTAGGTATTAATTAACGACGAATCAACGAAAAACCAATGAAAAACCAATGAAAAAAACTGTGTATGATCCAATCGCAAATTCTTGTTTACAATGGTTGTAAACACGAAAATAGTGAAACGGACTCGGATACTGATTATTTAAATCCAAATAACAAGTGAAATGGGTTGATTTAATTAGGCATGTGTTAAAAAAATATAATTTCCACAAAAATAGCAACTAAATAATACACATACCTCATTTACAATTGTAATACTACGGTTTTCCTAAGCCTGGTACTGGTCGAGTATGGCCTACTCGGTCGAGTAAATTGTGTCGTGTATCCTGTTTAGCTACTGCCCAGGAACACTCGGCCGAGTATGTGGAATACTCGACCGAGTAGAGGGTACTCGGCCGAGTATACTCTATACTCGACCGAGTATCCGGTCGAACGAGTGTTTTCCGTGGTTTGATTTGGAGATGGTTAGAATTATATAATACGCGTAATCAGTTTCTAATGACATCTTTACAAAACCTAAACACTCAACGACGCTCTAATCCTCTCCAAATCTCCCTCTATTGTGTGGATCGTTCGTGAGTCTAGTTCACCTTTCCTTGCGTCGATTATGTCAGTAAGCCTCTGATTTCGTAAGTTTCATTAAGTTGTTTTTAGGGTTTTGTCCTAAATTGTGATTTGGGAGAAAGGGGTTTTGGCATGTGGTAATTGGAATTATGTGATTATTGTGTGCAGGTGACAGTGTTATGAGGAATTGCTATAGATTGCTTGTGTGTGCTTTGATTGTGAAAAGGTAGGGTTTCCCTACTCAGTTCCTGTTTAATTGATTTGAGATTATGTTGTATTGTGTACGTTTGTTTATCTGCTGATCATCGTTGGAGTGATGGTATGGTGTTGGTGTGGTGATGGTGTTGGTGTTGTGATGATTGTGGTGGAGTCACTTGCGGGAGTGGCTTCACACCCTAATTCGCCCTCCGTGGAACCCGTCATGGGAGGGGATGTGCACATTAAGGGACAGGGATATCGCTCGTTGATGAGCTGGCTTAGATGAGGATTGGCTGCGGTCCCGCACTGGCGGCGAAGATTACCTGTTGTGATGAGTAATCTAGCAGGGCTACACACTTCAGTGTGTAGTCGGTTATTGTGTGAGATCGGGAGACCGGAGGTTGAAAATGATCAGCTAGTTGCTTATTGTACTTGTCTTACTTTGATTATTCAGTAACTGACCCCATTGTTTTATAAAATATGTGGTGATCCATTCGGGGATGGTGAGCAGATTGTGGCAGGTGATGCAGATGTTTAGCTATGGGGCAGTCATGGGGAGTCATCACTTCGAGTCTAGCTTCCGCTGTTACGAGTTTAGTTGCCTTTGATTTCAGTTGTAATGAGATCCTTATATTTTTATTTAAAGTTGGTCTGAGATAATGTAATCGCTAACTCCTTATACTTTAATAAATGTTGTTTGGAATTGGTAACTTTGATATACTAACCTCGGGAAACCGAGATGGTAACAGCCTTTCATGCTAGGATAGTCCTTGGTTAGGTACCTTGATGTGAGGGGGTGTTTCAAAGTGGTATCAGAGCCAACGATTCTGGCACCTAAAACTAATGAACCCAATGAACTTAGAGAGTCTAAATAAAATGAACCCAAGGAGAGTTGTTTGGAGCTACCGCAAAGACTTGGGAGACGTCCCGAAATCGTATTGAGGCTCTTACGATCTCTAACCGGTCACATGGGGGAGTCTTGGAAACTTGGTATGTCGAGTCATGTATGTGTAGTACTTGTAACTTAAATTTTGTGAAATGGTTGGATGAAATGGTGAGAGTTATGTAACATGGTAGTATATGGGAGGTGGATTATGAATTCTTATATGTTAGATCTTGAGCATAAAGAATGTGATCATGTTACCTGTTTAATACGATGTTGAGCATGAAGTATGGTAGTGGTACATGTGCATATGAACATGATGATGTTAATGTTTGGTTGTTGGTAGTAGCATATGGTTCCAGTCATGCGTCTATATACATGAATGTCGTGTTTAATTTTCATGTGGGTACGATAAAATTTCAGCTATGTACTGGTTTTTAGAAGTGTTGGGTTGTTATTGTTTGTCTTATTCATGTTTAAGTGGTTTTGTTAAGAAAAAATTGATTTGTATGAAAATCGTTTATGGAAGGGTTGTCTTAAAACTGTCATAAGTCGAGTTCTAGAAATGATATTGCTGTGATTCCAATTGGAGGTGATATCTTCTCCTTTTACGATTTTAACGATAGGTCACACGCCCAGAATGACCAAGTAACGAGTGAGATATGACTTGTTTACAAAAACTGGACATTGCTGAGAACTGTGCCGATACTCGACCGAGTACGCCTTATTCGGCCGAGTATCTTTCATACTCGACCGAGTATTCCATATTCGGCCGAGTAATCTTTCTGTGATAATTCTGTTCAGCTTTTGGAGTCGTGAACTCAGTCGAGTAGTCCCATTACTCGACCGAGTATCCTGTACTCGACCTAGTATACCATGTACTCGACCGAGTACCTCTTTGGGCGATCATTTCGAGTCGGTGGCTATGTTCTTACATTTTTTTTGAGTCGTAGGGTATGTACACATGTATGTTTTGGGTCTTAAAGCGTTCTTTTATATATGTGGCGGTCTTGATACGCAAGTTACCAAATGCTATGATAGGGAGAATCCCGGCCTATGAGGGGTAGGTGTTAGATAAGAAGGACATGAGTTATATGTGGTTGTGAGGGATAGTGGAAAAATAAAAGGGTATATTGATGAGCTAATTAATCGAGACAAGGAGCATGTTTTGTGAGATATTATGAGTGATATAGTCGTGTGTTGAGTAATATAAAAGTAAGTGTATATGGGCAAGGGTGATGTAAGTGTAAAGAAACGTGAGAATGAAAGATTAAGATGAGGGATATGAATAGTAACATATTGGGATGTGTAAGGATTTATGAAGGGAGAAGGTTAGGATTAAGTTGCTTAAGGATATATGTAATGAAAGGTTGTTGTAGAGGGATAGAGAAGAGGGGTATGTAGTGAACTTAGATGGAGTTATGTCGCGACTTTGATTTGTAGATAGTGACTGAGTTTGGTAGTTTGGATTATCAGGAGGTGAGCCTAGTGTATGATTCTTTGGACAATTAACGGTATAGGGTGAATTTGTGGTTTCTAGAGATACAAAAGGGAGATATGACTAATTGAAGAGTAACCGGTAGTGTGTGGACTTGATGGTGACAAGGGTGAGTGAGAAGCAAGATGAGAGGGGATAAGTGATAAGAGAGAATGAGAAGATATTGATACGAATTAATGGAATTTGAGTCGTGGAGCAACAAGAAGGTAATCGGATTACTAACGAGTTAGGTAGGAGAAGGAAGGAGATGAATTATTAATCGGTATTATTGGATGGAAGTAAGTTGGGAGAACGTTGACCAAAGTTATGGGACATGAGAATAAGGAATCGTGGAAAGGCACGATAGCATCATGAGAAGCTGTGAGTTAATAGTTAAATAGGAGTTCCAGAAGACATGTTAGCCGTGAGTTTCGAGGTATTAAGGGAGTAAGAAGCTGGCAGAGTGTTTGCACGATATGAGATTTTGGTGGAGAGTTAGGTGACGATACAATAAAGGATAGAATTGGAAATAATGAGGAGGTAAATTTTGTTGATGGATCTGATTTTCGTTATATGGGATGACAAGCAAAAGAGGAAATGAACTGATATATAAAGAAGTGATAGTGAGAGAGTGGTCACATGAAGGATGGTGGTGTCGTATTGTTGTCACTAGTGGTTGAGGATGATGTTGTATTAAGAGAACTAGTTGTTCCAATGGGGTTGATTTTGTGGAGACTGATTGGTATGTATGGGTGTGAGGGAGTATAAGATGTGGATATATGAGGTGTTCGCTCGTAGTTGGGTACTGATGACATGTTACGTTCACCGGGTGATGATAATTGTGTGTATGAGATGATATGTTATGAAGGGCACCTGAGTTAAGTCTAGATGAGAGATGTTCATTATCAAGTGGTAACTTACATAATCAGGATTGGCTAGTTACATTCGATTATGGGTTCATGATATGTGTAAATGTCTGTGTGAGGTTCTGACCTCATGAGTCATGGTCTGGATAATATTCATAAGGTTGGTATCTGTGATTCCGTGTAATATGTTGCATTGTGATCTAGTAGAGCAATTTTAAGAAAGTCCTGTGGTCAAGAAAGTTGTACTCAGTCAGTGTTATGATATTGTAAAGTTGTGATGGCTATTGGTATGGTTGTTGTGCCTCGAGTGGCGATCTGGGCACGGTAATTCGTGTTGTGATACGAGTATTGTAATACCCGGTATTTTAATATGATATTATATTAGGCCGAGTTACCAGCTGGGTCGTGTAGTGTATTTGTGACTCGGGTAATTATGTGACTCGGGTTTTAATTAATCTAACTAGGCTAGGCCCGTATCGTCTTAATAGCACCTATCCTATATGTATAACTCATCTAACCAAACCCTAATCTCCCTATCACCATATTCACTTTAACCATGAGAAAAGAGAGAAAAGAGAGAAGAGGGAGCCGTGTGTGAAGGGAGCCGCGTGAGGCATTGCGAGGCGATTTCTCAGCCTATTCTCATCCTATTTCGTAAGTAGACTATCCTATTACCTCTTTATTCAATTATTAGCATAATTATAGTAGTAGTGGAATAATTTTTGTAACCCTAGAAATTGGTTTGGGGGTTTTGATTATAAATTGAATAAGATAAATGAATAGAATAGTTACAGCAATTTACAGATTTGTTGGTCTGTGTTATTTGAGTGTTTTACCTGTCTTAAAGTCATGGGATGCAAAAAGTTAAAGAAGAGACTCATGTTTATTCCAAGCCTAGTTTATGCCTGTGAAAATTGGTAGCATTTCACAGTGTAGTTTTTCCTGAAGAAATTATTTGTGAACGTCTATCTAAAAGGTCCGCAAATCAGTAGAGGCTGAAAGATTACTTCTAAAACATAATTTAGATATTGATTTCGTGCTGTGTATTTTTCATATATTTAATTTAAAGAGTTTATATGAGTTAGGCGTTGGTTTTACTTAAAAATCATTTGTCAAACTCGTTTTATGAATCAATACTTTTTATGCGACGGTTTCTGTCAGTTTTTGGAAATTAGTCTGAAAACCCTTGATAAGTTTGGAATTTGAGAAAAACACGTTAGATATAATTTGTAGCTAAGACTCATGGGGTTCCAATTCAATTGGCCTTGCATCAATTCGAATTTTCTGGAATTAGTTATTCATTTTATACCGAGTCTGCCATGTGCAGGAAAATCAGGGAAAGTCGTGTTTGTTCCTTAAGTTGATATTCCTATTAAATTACGATGAGTCTAGGTTATGTGAATGATTAATTGACTGAGTAGGTGGTAATTATACATAATTATGTTATGTAGGTGATGGATATGTGAAGGATCATAACTGATTGCTTGTGCGTGCTTGGATTGCGAAAAGGTAGGGAAATACACTTGACTTATTATCGTTGTTGTTGACTGGTGTTGATTTGTTGTGTTTCGTATGACCAAGTTGTGAACGTTGACTTATTTCGTGGTTGTTGCTTTATGCTATGACTCATATACTGGATTGTGATTGATCGAGTTGATCGTATTGAGTATGTTATCACAACATTTTGTAGCTGGCATGATTTTATAATTGATCAGCTCAATGGTATACATATTGCATTGCATTGTTTACTGTTAAGCATTTCATGTGCATTGGAATTGGAGGATAGTGTGGTGGTGACGAGGTTGTGATACGTTGTGATGTTGTGATAAGGCCCAGGCGGGTTCTGCAGGACCTGCCCTGGATAAACCATTGCGGTGGTATATCGACGACGGTCGATTGATAGTCTGCCGGGGATCGGTATGGCTGGGCGTTCCGGGTTATGAGATATGAGTTGAGATGGAGGTGGAGGTGACGGAGGAGCATGCATATCATATTTTGTTGTTTGATTGTATTCCCTACTCAACCTCGTGGTTGACCCTGTGTATTCGTGAACACCTGTGACGATCCAAATATTGGGAGCGAGACTTGTGGGTTTATGAGATAGGATGGGAGCTTGATGGGCGTGAGACACTGGATCAGAAGACTTAGTAGCTAGATCATCATTTAGAAGACTTTCACTTTTATTTATGTTAGTTCTTTGTAATTTGATGTAAATGAGGTTATGTAACAATTAAGTTAAAGAAATTATGTAATTTGCCTTGGAGTTTAAATTTGTTATTCACTACCTCGGGAAACCGAGATGGTAACAATCCGGTTTATTAGGGAATGTCTTGCTAGAGGCTCCTTTATAAATCGGGGTGTTACAAAGTGGTATCAGAGAGAACGATCCTCAGGCCTAAAACAATGAACCCAATGAACGTAGGATGTGTCTAAATAAAATGAACCCTTGGGAATAAACTGTTAGGAGCTAACAGTGCGGTTAAGAAGGCGCCCTTAATGCGTGCTCTTTTGCCCTCTCAGTTTTGAACCAGGTAACCCGAGAGAAATTGAGTGAGTAGGGTAGTTAGAAGGAAAACCTTGGATATAATCGAGTGGATGTACACCTTGAGACCCATATATTCTAACCATGCTGCAGGATAACGTTGCGGTAAGTTCTTTGTATGAATGATGACGTGATCATATGATGTTGTGGAGATGAGAAATAAAATTTTCGTGTTCAGGTTGATAATCAATGAAGTGTTGGATTGTGGTAATCGTGAGCGTGAAAATAATTGCGAATTGATGATATTTATCTGGATGGATGTTGAATGATGTGTCGATAGTACTATTATGTCTAATGATATGCGGTTATGTGATCCCAAAGCCATGCTAGTATAGTATTGTGATAGTAATCAGAAACACTATTGAATTGCATGTTTCTAGTCATAGCTATCGTGATTTAGATGTAAGGAGTAGATCGAGATGCGAAGGGATTCTATGGGATAGATGTTTATGTAAGTACAAAGTGTGAGATTTAAGTTGGGATGGGTTAGTATACATAGTATGTTCATAAGAGCTTGTAACATAGTAAAGAATGACCTAGTGCTGAAACTCGTTTTGTTTGATTTTACTCTTTAATTGACCTTACTGCCATTTCTTTTCTGTTTATTGCCTATAGATGAAAATTTTATGGAAGATAGCCTCGGGAGTTAGTGTTCATTTGGCGTTGGTTTCATGCTTATAGGATATACGGATTAGGAGTAATAAATGTTTTAGTGGGCTGTGGTCAGGAAGTTCCTGTGCAGTGATGTTTTGACCAACGATTTTGTAAAAATCCTCATTTAAATTGTATTAATAATTTTTGCATAATTCCAACTCTATCGATCAGAAGATTCGCATATATTTTCAAATTTATAAGCCACGAAAATTCTTGATGTTTCTATATTAAATGGTAAGTTTTGCAAACTGACCCAAGTTTCGGACCAATTGCTGTCACATACTTGTTTGGACCAACTGAGTTGCAAAATCCTTTAAAAATTGAATTCTTGAGCTTTGGACCTCATTCTTTTTCTCACGAATTATTAACTCTCTGTATGTTATAAAAAGTAATATAACTCAAGTTTTCGTTGAACGGTTATTTATTCGTGATTTTTGGAAGTTACAACGTGAATCATAACTTTTAAAATGTGAATTCTATGTTGAGTTTTCATACAGTTGTTCGATTATTTCATGAGCCCTATTAATGTGAAATTATAGTGTCCTTATATGATGATAGTAGCACACATATTCATTGGTTATGTATCTTAACAAGTGATATAAAAATTAAAGTTTAGTTTATAACATTGTTGGCATGATAGTATGTGTGAAATTGAATAGCTTAATCTGATCCTTAATCGAGGGTGAAATATTGTATACGAGTCCAGTTGTTGCATATTTTATATATGTTTGGCATGTTGTAATATCTCTGGTGTGTTCATCATATTTGTATAGTGGTCGGATATATATAAATATAAAACTATATTGTCATATCTTGGTAAAGTTGGTGGCGTTAAATGTTAACTTGATTGTTCTAATATACTCGCGTGAATATTTATAATAATTATGTTTAAATGTTTACACATAGATGGTAGTAACGAGTATGTCTAAATGTTCACACATGTAGGATGTCATCTGAGTTCTCATGTCTTTTATGTGAGTCTGTGTGCCTATAGTTATACTTATTACTTTCATTGCATTAATTTATTTCAGTTGAACCTAAACTTATGATATGATAATAAAATAGTGTTGTTGTTCCTTATTGGATATGTTCATAGTTGTATTGTCATGAAATGCTAAGGTGATTGTTGCAATTGTCACGATATTTGAAATATAGTTGATATAGTTACGATATAGTTACGATATTTGAAATATATTCTCGAACCGCCGAATTATAATGAGATAACCCTTTGATGATTCACATGTCATGCGTATGTTTAAATGATAGTCGTTATAGTTACGTTTAATTGAGCCGCGAGTTGCCTATTTGTTCAAACCGTGCAAACCAGAGAACTTGTTCACCTTACTAATCTTTTGTCATAGATAATGTTTTACAAGTTATATGATGGTATATGTACATGTTTAAGTTATTTATGCGATATCTTTTATTTTTTTGAAAATGAATTATCGAGTTGATGGATACAATTGAATGGTATGGTTGCTAAAATGTTAAACATATGTGTGATATGGAAGTAATTTTGTTGTTATTGTGAATCATATAACTATTAATACTCAATTGTAATTTCAGTTGTTTGACTTCTACATTATTAAGTTAATTACTCATGACGCACAGTCGATGGTTCCGTAAGGAGTTTAACTGGGAATTTTATAATGTGCCTCCGATCTAAATTAATAATCTTCTTATATTGACTATATGGTTAGACTCTTGTCTAGTTCTTATGACGTGATAAATCGTTTTAAAATTTAACATGTAATTGAGTTGGTACTTATACTTTTGTGTGACCATGCAACCTGTGATAAATAGATCTGTAATAAAGAAGAAAATTTTTGATTGAACACAGTTAATTTGTAGTTACTTGCTTTACATTATGGTACGAATCGTATGCTTTGACGAGACGTCACCAGGGAATGTGTACTATCTAAAAGGGGTCTCCGATTAAATGCTGTAGTCGTGTTAGCCGTGAATATAACTGAGTAAAGAAGTGCAACTAAAATCCGGATGATTGAGGTAATAGTCGTTCATTAGTAAAGATAGGACTGAAATGAATAAGATGAAACTGTAAATTACGAAATATGAGTCGACATCTAAGCTTGTATTGTTTGAAGGAATTGAGTTAAGTTTATCTGATTTTGAGTTAAATGGATTCTATGGACGGCTCTGTTATAAGATTTATGTTAAGAAAGTTATTCACCGTCAAAGTATGAAAGTAAAAGTTTTGAAAATGAAGTTAAATTTTGTCGTGTGAGTATAAATTGTATGAGATTTCCAGCCAGTGTCTGGTTGTATGGTTTCATGATATTTGCTAGTTTGGAGGAATGAAGCTAGAACGGAGTCACAAATAGTGGGTTAATTTAGTCATGTTGTTCGTTCATGTAGTGAATTGGGGGTTGTGGTTAGTTACGAATGTCAAAACGGGAAATGTAATGTGGTGATTTAAGTGAGTTGTGTGTTAACATGGTATGTTGATATTAGCATGATATGTAATGAATATTTGTAAAATTGGTGTAGTTAAATACATTTAATCTTTTATGTCATTGTGTTGGGTGCAGTTTAAATATATTTAACACCAAGAACAAAATTTTATGTATGATAGTCTTGTATGTTAACTTTCCAATATCGTTGTTTACTCGCTTGATTGACTCGACCAATAAGCTTGTAAAATTTGCCAATCAATGTGCATTCGTCATTCGTGAATAAATCCCAACCCTTTGTTATGAGGATTAAAGATATTTCTAGGACGATAAGTCTTTTAAACGGTTGTCTTCATTTTATGGGTGATTCGTGTCTTGACCTAAATCATACGATTATGTAAAGGAAAGTCGATGGACCTATTAGGTTACAAATTTTCATAAATCGATTTATTAAGTTTTGACCCTAATTCTTTTCTTATGTTGATTGATTCCCTATGTTTCTAAGGTATGAGATTACACTGATTAGTGAAATGAATAATTACTAATGATTTTACTGGTAACCTTGTAAAGCATTGTTCCATTCATAATTTGATTATTCACATGAATAAATGTTACCAATATTTCTTGGAAAATATGCTATTTGACATGAACCATATGTGAGCACCTAAGCATCTTCATCTTTGTAACCTGAGTAGTAATGTATAAATTAGATTGACAAGCAGATCCTGTGAATGTTATTGCATGTATTGATTGATATGAAGAGTGTTTAGATTAATACTTAAATGTCTTAAGTTATTCAACGTGGCTTTTGCTCCGATCCGTGGCGATGTCTTTGAGCAAAGCGAGAATCGTAGCTTCCTTGAGAGAGCTTGTATATTGATTGTCTTTAGTAGGGATTAGTTAACTTGAGCGTGAGCTGTGAATCTTTTATCCGCTTTCAGTTGTTAGCAGTAGTTTGAGAACTTTTGTTATACTAATGAAGGTTACGGGGACGTAACCATGTTTAAGGAGGGTAGGATTGTAAAATCTTTATACTTTCATGTGTGATTTCTCAGTTTGGCTATATTGGTTATGCGTTGTGTGGGTTATGTTGGAGTGTTACATGATGTGTTTCTGTTATGGTTAAACTTCGGGGACGAAGTTTATTTAAGGAGGGTGGAATGTAATACTGCGTTTAATATTCAATTTGGTGGGTGCCTTACATACTTTTGTATATGCGTTTCATAATTCGTTTGCGTTGGTTGGTAGAGAGGGTAAACTTCGGGACGAAGTTTCTTTTAAGGAGGGTAGACTGTAATACCCGGTATTTTAATATGATATTATATTAGGCCGAGTTACCAGCTGGGTCATGTAGTGTATTTGTGACTCGGGTAATTATGTGACTCGGGTTTTAATTAATCTAACTAGGCTAGGCCCGTATCGTCTTAATAGCACATATCCTATATGTATAACTCATCTTACCAAACCCTAATCTCCCTATCACCATATTCACTTTAACCATGAGAAAAGAGAGAAAAGAGAGAAGAGGGAGCCGTGTGTGAAGGGAGCCGCGTGAGGCATTGCGAGGCGATTTCTCAGCCTATTCTCATCCTATTTCGTAAGTAGACTATCCTATTACCTCTTTATTCAATTATTAGCATAATTATAGTAGTAGTGGAATAATTTTTGTAACCCTAGAAATTGGTTTGGGGGTTTTGATTATAAATTGAATGAGATAAATGAATAGAATAGTTACAGCAATTTACAGATTCGTTGGTCTGTGTTATTTGAGTGTTTTACCTGTCTTAATATCGTGGGATGCAAAAAGTTAAAGAAGAGACTCATGTTTATTCCAAGCCTAGTTTATGCCTGTGAAAATTGGTAGCATTTCACAGTGTAGTTTTTCCTGAAGAAATTTTTTATGAACGTCTATCTAAAAAGTCCGCAAATCAGTAGAGGCTGAAAGATTACTTCTAAAACATAATTTAGATATTGATTTGGTGCTGGGTATTTTTCATATATTTAATTTAAAGAGTTTAGATGAGTTAGGCGTTGGTTTTACTTAAAAATCATTTGTCAAACTCGTTTTATGAATCAATACTTTTTATGCGACGGTTTCTGTCAGTTTTTGGAAATTAGTCTGAAAACCCTTGATAAGTTTGGAATTTGAGAAAAACACGTTAGATATAATTTGTAGCTAAGACTCATGGGGTTCCAATTCAATTGGCCTTGCATCAATTCGAATTTTCTGGAATTAGTTATTCATTTTATACCGAGTCTGCCATGTGCAGGAAAGTCAGGGAAAGTCGTGTTTGTTCCTTAAGTTGATATTCCTATTAAATTACGATGAGTCTAGGTTATGTGAATGATTAATTGACTGAGTAGGTGGTAATTATACATAATTATGTTATGTAGGTGATGGATATGTGAAGGATCATAACTGATTGCTTGTGCGTGCTTGGATTGCGAAAAGGTAGGGAAATACACTTGACTTATTATCGTTGTTGTTGACTGGTGTTGATTTGTTGTGTTTCGTATGACCAAGTTGTGAACGTTGACTTATTTCGTGGTTGTTGCTTTATGCTATGACTCATATACTGGATTGTGATTGATCGAGTTGATCGTATTGAGTATGTTATCACAACATTTTGTAGCTGGCATGATTTTATAATTGATCAGCTCAATGGTATACATATTGCATTGCATTGTTTACTGTTAAGCATTTCATGTGCATTGGAGTTGGAGGATAGTGTGGTGGTGACGAGGTTGTGATACGTTGTGATGTTGTGATAAGGCCCAGGCGGGTTCTGCAGACTGGCCTGGATAACCTCATTGCGAGTGGTATATCGACGACGGTCGATTGATAGTCCGGGGATCGGTATGGTGGGCGTTCCGGGTTATGAGATATGAGTTGAGATGGAGGTGGAGGTGACGGAGGAGCATGCATATCATATTTTGTTGTTTGATTGTATTCCCTACTCAACCTCGTGGTTGACCCTGTGTATTCGTGAACACCTGTGACGATCCAAATATTGGGGAGCAGACTTGACAGGTTTATGAGATAGGATGGGAGCTTGATGGGCGTGAGACACTGGATCAGAAGACTTAGTAGCTAGATCATCATTTAGAAGACTTTCACTTTTATTTATGTTAGTTCTTTGTAATTTGATGTAAATGAGGTTTTGTAACAATTAAGTTAAAGAAATTATGTAATTTGCCTTGGAGTTTAAATTTGTTATTCACTACCTCGGGAAACCGAGATGGTAACAATCTGGTTTATTAGGGAATGTCTTGCTAGAGGCTCCTTTATAAATCGGGGTGTTACAAGTATTTTCGTGTTGTCATAGATTGTTGTTTGTTTACTGCTATTTCCTGTCAGTGTCGGTCGGGGCATATATACCGTTGTTTTGTTTCCCGATGTTTCTCACTAGTGTCGGCATGGGAGTGAGAATAGATTATGATATGAAAGAGAGTTGGGTATGGTTCTGTTGTTGTCATGGTATAGTAATATTATGTTAATGGGACACAGTTATGAGAGGTTGTTGGAGTACTTTTGATCTTGTTTTAGATGAGGCATTAATGGACATAGTTGTGGCAAGAGAATTGTGGAGCATGTGTGGTATTAAACTGAAACTACATGTGGTTTAGCACCTTTTCTTGGGACAGTGAGTACGAAGTTTTGGGACTTAGTATCATGTCAAGTCAAGGGTGAGTTTTGTGGTAATAAAGAGATGAACTTGAGAAGCTAATGTGAGTATGTGTAACAATTGTGGATTGTGAGCCAAGATCGTGGAGATGAGTGTATATATACATAGAAGTATGTCGTTTGTGGTAATGTAGAATAGATGGAGTGGTGGTTACACTGAGGATTTTATGATATATGTTATAGGAGTACAGATAATGGGAGGCGCGAGAACTGTTAGACAAAGAGAGCCCTGGATATACAAATGGTTGTAGGTGTTGACGTTATAGTGGGTTATCGTTGACATGCGGTGTTAAAGAGGTTTATGAGAGGTATAGCAAAGGACCTAGTATTAGTGAGTAACGAGGACGTAACATTTATCTTAAGAGGAGTAGGATGGGACAAGAGAGTTGATGGTCATACGGTTGCAATTGGATGTTTGAGTGTTGGTGTTGAATAAGGATTGATTGTGTGATGGTCGATTTTATTGCAGGTGATGACAGTGCTTGTAGTAGTACGGTGTTTAGGAGTGTGGGTAAACTTCGATAGTGTTAACGGATTTGGGTGATGTTGTTTATGTGTGTGAGTAAACTTCGAGGACGAAGTTCGTTTTAAGGGTGGTAGAATGTAACATTCCGTTTTGGTGGTTGATCTTGGCTGGTGGATTGTCTTGGTGTTGAGTTTGCTTGTGAACGTTATGGAAGTAAGACAGAGTTGGCAACACTTATGTTGTGGGTACCCGAAAGTATTATGGAGTTAGTATTGGGAGACTATGTTGTAGTTGAGACGATATCGTGAGCCATATTGTGGAAGGGAGCGTGGTTGGTGGAGTTAGTATTAGGTGTCCATGTTTTATAGGTTGGGTTGGAACTTTAGGGACGAAGTTATTTTTAAGGAGGGAAGACTGTAATACTACGGTTTTCCTAAGCCTGGTACTCGGCCAAGTATGGCCTACTCGGTCGAGTAAAGTGTATCGTGTATCCTGTTTGGCTACTACCCAGGAACACTCGGCCGAGTATGTGGAATACTCGACCGAGTAGAGGGTACTCGGCCGAGTATACTCTATACTCGACCGAGTATCCGGTCGGACGAGTGTTTTTTCGCGGTTTTATTTGGAGATGGTTAGAATTATATAATACGCGTAATCAATTTCTAATTACATTTTTACAAAACCTAAACACTCAACGACGCTCTAATCCTCTCCAAGTCTCCCCCCATTGTGTGGATCATTCGTGAGTCTAGTTCACCTTTCCTTGCGTCGATTATGTCGGCAAGCCTCTGATTTCGTAAGTTTTATTAAGTTTTTTTTAGGGTTTTGCCCTAAATTGTGATTTGGGGGAAAGGGGTTTTGGCATGTGGTAATTGGAATTATGTGATTATTGTGTGTAGGTGACGGTGTCATAAGGAATTGCTAATGATTGCTTGTGCGTGCTTGGATTGCGAAAAGGTAGGGTTTCCCTACTTAGTTCCTATTTAATTGATTTGAGATAATGTTGTATTGTGTACGTTTGTTTATCTGCTGATCATCGTTGGAGTGATGGTATGGAGTTGGTGTGGTGATGGTGTTGGTGTTGTGATGATTGTGGTGGAGTCACTTGCGGGAGTGGCTTCACATCCTAGTTCGCCCTCCGTGGAACCCGTCACGGGAGGGGATGTGCACATTAAGGGATATGGATATCGCTCGTTGATGAGCGGGACTTAGGTGGGGATTGGCTGCGGTCCCCCACTGGCGGCGAAGATTACCTGTTGCGATGGGTAATCTGGCAGGGCTACACACTTTGGTGTGTAGTCGGTTACTGTGTGAGATCGGAATACCGGAGGTGGAGGATGATCAGCTAGTTGCTTATTGTACTTGTCTTACTTTGATTATTCAGTAACTGGCCCCGTTGTTTTATAAAATCTGTGGTGATCCATTCGGGGATGGTGAGCAGATTGTGACAGGTGATGCAGATGTTTAGCTATGGGGCAGTCATGGGGAGTCATCACTTCGAGTCTAGCTTCCGCTGTTACGAGTTTAGTTGTCTTTGATTTCAGTTATAATGAGATACTTATATTTTTATTTGGAGTTGGTCTGAGATAATGTAATCGCTAACTCTGTATACTTTAATAAATGTTGTTTGGAATTGGTAACTTTGATATACTAACCTCGGGAAACCGAGATGGTAACAGCCTTTCATGTTAGGGTAGTCCTTGGTTAGGTACCTTGGTATGAGGGGGTGTTACAAAAATATTCTCTTTTGACGTTGTATTATCCCACATTACATTTTATCAGTTTCATCTTCTACCTCTGCCATCCCTTTCTTTTCATCCATTTTTTTGCCTGTGAAAGATGATTAATGGCAATGATAATACAATACCCGCACTCCATAACGACGATATTATCAGCCCATCTGTAGATAAAGTTGTTAATCCTGGTTCAATTATTTTGAAGGACGGATCAATTCTTTCTTTAAAAGAAGGTAATGAACATTTTTCGTAGTCCTAATTTCGTCCCATTTCATTGATAATTTACTAGTTTCATTGAACGACTCTTGTATGAACGCTTTTTGTATGCACCCTTATCTTGGAATGAACGTTTTTGTTCAATGTTCATCGATGTTTTTTGTATGCACCCTTATTTACCAATCCAAATCGTCCAAAATTCATCGATGTTCAATGTTCTTTCGTCTAATTTCAATCGTTCATTTTTTTCTTTTGTCTGCAATTTATCAGATTTTGATACCTCTGGTTCTCTCGTCGGATTGAAGGCTACAAAGTGGGAATACTTACTCACTCTGTATAGTAGACATGCTGCAGCAACTGGTTTTGGTACCAGAAAAGGCACTCGTCGTATCGAAAAGAATGTCGATTATGAGAGATATTTTGTTTGTAAATGTCAGGGTGAGCATGCTAATGGTCGAGCATTGAATTCTGATGGGACACCCTCTTCGTCAGGTACCCAAACGAAGAAAGTCAACATTACTAGATCTGTTTGCAAGGCTTCCATTTGGACACAAGTCAACGAGGAAGGGGTTTGGGAAATTTTAAACCATATCCTTGATCATAACCATAGCTTAACGCCCCCTCAATTGCAACATAACCACATATCTGGTAGTGATGAAAATCCGCACCATGTCACCTTTGATTCTTCTAACTTACTTATTGAGAGCACATGTCGTAAATTTCAGGAAAGCGGAATGTTATGCTTCCACTCCATCCACATCTTACACCTCCGGTCTGTTTCCGAAATTCCCGACAGATACATTTCAAGGAGGTCGACTAAGTTTGCCAAGAAAGAAGTGTGGGACAGACTTCTTCCTAATGATAGGCGGAGAAGTGGCATTAATGAGGCAGTTAATTGGCGGCGCCAATCGCTTACCATGTTCAACAATCTGATAACAAAATGTCAGAGTGTACCCGAAGCGAGGTCATTATTGGACCATGCTTATTCAAGAGCTCTAGAAGACGTCCAATCTTTTTTCAACAGTAGAAGAGTGTCATAGTGTCAAACAAATAGTGCTCCACGCACAGGTCCTACGATTCTTGATCCTAAACGAGCAATTACGAAAGGGCGTAAACCAAGGAAGAAAAGCGGGATACAAAAACGAAAGTCAAACCATTCCACTAAAACAAATGAGGTCGAACTGCCATACACTCCCATTCCTAGGCTCTTATAAGAAATATATGTTTTTACTCTTTGTTAGTTGGAACAATGCATTTTTGTTTTGCTTGAATTTTTGAAGTTAGCTAGTCATTATGCTCACCAAATAAATATACATTGTTTTCTTATTAAATTGTCGCATAATTATTTTTTCGCCCTACAAGTTCCCGATATTTGGTCACAATTTGTTTCATGATATGTTGCTAGTAACAAGCTATAAATAGCAGATACATGGCTACAAATAGTAGACAAAGGGCCACAAAAGAAAATAACTAATTCAATTAAAAAATACAAATAGTTTAAAATTGGTCACTAAGTATAAAAGAATGGTCACAAACATTTAAAAACTACTCTTCAACAAACGTTTCTAAATTTGGTCACAATTTAATCTTAATTGTAATACTACGGTTTTATGAGTCTCTGGGTACTCTATCGAGTAGGCCTTACTCTGTCTAGTAAGGGTGAGTTGCGTTTTTAAAATAGTTTCTGACCTGTTGGGTACTCGATCGAGTAAGGTAGATACTCGATCGAGTAAGGGGGCACTCGATCGAGTACCTCAGCTACTCGATCGAGTACCTCAGCTACTCAATCGAGTAGCCGGTTTACGGGGGATGATTTCTCGGGTTTTGTTAATAATGCGATTAAGTATATAATAACTTCCGTCACTTTTCTTTAAACACTTTTAAAACCTAATTACTTTCAAAAAGAGAAATCAAACTACGTTCTTCGCATCAATCGCATTGTTGGCAAATCCCGGAGCGTGGAAGGTCGGATTTTACCTTTCTTTATACCGTTGTGATCCTTCCGTCGAGGGTAAGATCTACGTACCGTTTTTATAGTATTTCGTTAAAGTTGGTTAAAACCTAATAATGGGATTTAGGTGTTTTGTTGTATTTTGTGATTGGTAGTGATTATATGTTTGTATGTTAGGAGGAGGATTCGTAGAATAAACCTTTTGATATCAGATGTGAGACCATCTGATTGTGTTGTGCTTTCCAGGTAGGGTTTCCCTACTCAGTATTAGTCCCATGATGTGTTGATTGGTGTTTGTGATTGTTGAATATTATCATACTCGTATTGTGACGGTTGTTGGCTTTGATTGTTGGTTGTAGCTGTGATTGATTGTATCTGTCTGTGTTCTTCGGGGTGCATCCCTGGCTGAGTGGAGTCACTTGCGGGAGTGGCTTCACGCCCATGATTCGCCTTCTATGGAACCCGCCACAGAAGGGATGTGCACATTAATGGATTTGGGTTTATCGCTCGATGGAGATGAGCGGGGCTAAGGTGGGAACGGCTGCGGTCCCCCCACTGGCGGCGAGGAGTGACCTGTTGCGATGGGCACTCTGGCAGGGCTACACACTTTAGTGTGTAGTCAAGATTGTGGAGTTGGGTTTGGAGTTCAGAGAATACCTGTGATGATTGAGCTGTTTGTTTTACTGTGTTGTTATTTATATAAATTGTGTGATTAGTACTGACCCCGTTTAATGTTTTAAAAACTGTGGTGATGCATTCGGGGATGGTGAGCAGTTATTGAGCAGGTATGAGTCGAGTTACTGGGATAGCTGGGATGTGCCACCGTCTGATGATAGAAGTCTTCCGCTGTAGCTTTAGTAGTTTATTAAACATTTCAGTTAGCTGATTAGACAGTTGGTTTGAGAACTTGTATTCGTATTTTGGTTTTGGTTTTGGTTTTGGATTGTAACCTTTCACTAAAGTTATACTTTTAAAGTATGTTTCGTTATTCTCTATTTGATTATCATTGCCTCGGGTAACCGAGATGGTAGCATCCTTATACCTGAGTGGTCCTGGTAAGGCACTTGGAGTATGGGGGTGTTACAAAATGGTATCAGAGCGACGATCCTGAAACCTGTAACCAATGAATCTAATGAACATAGGGAGTCAATTAAAATGAACCCGTGGTAAAGGTTGTAGGAGCTGATGTAAAGGCTTGGGAGACGTCCTAAAGTCGCGAACTCGCCCTACAATTTTGAACCGGTCACATGGGGGGTATGTTTCAAGGTCGAATGTGATGTATGTTAGCTTGTATGTGGATGTGATGATGTATGTTGTAATTGTTGGATGTTTGGAGTAGAAGTTGAGATTGTAAATGAAAGGTTGGTGAAGCATATAGAACTGTTATTTGAACAAGAAGCATGTTGGATGTTTACTATGTGGTGTTTGATAATATGATATAGTTGTTTTGTTGATCATATGAAAAGCTTGGCAGATTTTCATGCTTAACTATATTATATGTCGAGTTTATAAAGTTGCATAGTATGTTGGGATATGTGAGATAATATGCGGGTAGTACATTGTGGACAATGGGCCCATGGGGGCACTTGGGAGAGAGAACAAGCGTTTGCATTTTGTGGAGTCGCCACCAATTTATTGTGGAAAATTGGAAACCGTTCGAATACCTCGCGCCATGTCAAGACACAAAGTAGAGACATGAACACCAAGAAATCGTTACCCTTATCATTATATGTCTAGAATGACTCTCGTGGATGCCAATGAACACGGATGTTCACAGATCTGGAGTAAGGGGTGAGGGTACGTATTAGGAAGCTCATTTGATCGAACACCTAATCCCGCCCGCCTCGATAGCGGCCTCTACTAATGATTAGGGACATCATCTATACTTGATATACCGTCAATTATATGCATGAAATGCAACATCCAAGTTTTAATCCTAGCATGTGAAGATTAGACTAAGTCGGTTAACACGTAATTTATTAGCAAACAATTTAGGTCGAAGTAGGATTTAGTGTTGAATTATATGCGAAGGCATAAAAATGATATAAGAAACATGACAAATACAACGAATAAAATTACAATAATAAAAATTATAATAATTACAAGGGTTTCATTTGATTTATGTCGAACATACCTTTAAAACGGATAATTTGAGAAAAAGAATAAAAGAAAGAATTAACGAACAAATCAGTAGGTGATATACGATTAATAGTCAATTATACGTAAACTAATAAACTAGGTCAAGTAAGAACGGAAGTTCAGAGACAGAAATCAACCTGGAACAGGCGCAGCAGGACTGCGCCCTTTGGAAGAGGCGCAGCAGTTGCTGCGTCTGTTCCAAGGGTGAGTTCTGGCTGTGAAGCCGGAACTGCAAATCGTTAATGTAAATTAGTGATTTTAAGGATCGATTAATATATTTACTCGGATGGAAGTGATTATCAGATTATTTACATGTGATTAATGGTCATAAAAACAATAAAACATGGATGATACGGATGCAAACGAATTAATTACATGGATGAATGATTGATTAGTGACATGGGTGAACAAAATAGGTTAAACATGACGAATTAATGACAAACTAATGACGAATATGACAATAGACAGATGAAAATATATCAAAGGTCGAGTTCCAGAAACCGGATATGAACGAATCGAATTTCAACAACCCGGATTGAGTTTAATGACAAAAACCCGCAAATATGAGATTATAAGGGATTTAAGTCGGATTTAACGATGAATTAGACGTATTAATGATGATGAATAATATACATGTGAAATTATTATGCTATCATGTCAAACAATTAACAAGAAACAAATGAAACAAATAAAACGAACGAATTACAGAGGACGAAGGAAGAAGAAAGGAAGCAGGAATTGCGGCAGCCTCACGAAGAGGCGCAGCAGGTACTGCGCTCCTTCGAAGAGGCGCAACAGTTGCTGCGTCCTTTCTCGACGGTTTGTCCTCTGGAAATCCATAAAAAGGGTTTTAAACGAGGTTTTAGAAATCGGTTTTAAGAGATGTTTTCGACATAAACCTTACATTAATGATACAAAAAGGTAAAGAACAATAATAAAAAGAGAGATTTACACCCTCAGACTTACATGTTTGACGAAACGAGATGAACTAAGTTTACGATTAGTGATGCTCGACTCGAATGTAACGAAAGTGCCCTCGTAAGAGGAAAACGATTAGATTAATTAAGTTGATTGATGTGGAGTTGGTCAAATTGGTCGGTCATGCAAACGAGGCTGGTACTGAGAAGGATCCGAGCTTACGTGGTCGAAAGTTCAAGCACGTAGACGCCAAAAAGTAAGAACAAAGGTCTAGAATGCAAAGGGAGAAAAGAAGGGCGGACACTCGCGTGAGAAATATAAGGAGCGAAGGCTCCTATTTATGCTAATCACGTGAAGAAATAGGGTTTTCGGAGAGACTTTGGAAGTGAATCTCAGAAAGATATGAAAAAGATACGAAAAATACGCAGAAAAGGACCTGGGAAGAGGCGCAGCAGTCACTGCGTCTCTTGGAAGAGGCGCAACACCTGCTGCGTCTGTTCCCAAGTGGTTTCCTCCTGCGGAAGAAAGATTTCCGTGTTTAAGTTATGGAATAACGGGATAATTTGGTTTTCCTTAATATTTTGAATGAATATTACAGGAAATTGTTTATCAAAGATTAAAGATTGTGAAATATTTATAAAATATGGAATAGAAATATCCGGAACATTCCAGAACATTCTGACTCGGGATTTAGCGGTTATCAGAAAATAAAGACGGTTTTAGGCCCGGACTCCAAATGTACTCTAATTATTGTCAAAACGACCGTATCGGCGCGTAGATGACAATTATGAGGTAGACATTAGTGTTTGATCAATCACTTGCCGATAAACTTACGAACTGTCACAAATCGTTCCGCGTACCAAACATGCGGCCCAATCATCACCGGGTGGTTTGCGAGAGGTGCAGAAATGAGGTATCTACAGAGCCCCCACTTTGACTGAGGCTTGGACAGGGCAAAAGTTAAAGTATAGCCATCAGGTCAATCGAAGATTACAACCTGACGACTATGGCGACGCGAGGCGGCTCAAGGGGTCTGAACCAAGGACCTGTCGTCGGGAACATTTTAGAGTCTGTCGACTTCCGGGGAGGGTCGTTTAAAGTCCATTAGGCTACGTAAGGAGGCTCGCCAGCCATAAGAAGAGACCATACCTGAGACTTCTGGATGAAACGGGACTGAAGACGCTTCGGCGAAACTCTTTGGTCTGAAGATAACTTGGTGTTCTGAAAGTATGAAGGTTTATCCTGAAAAGGGGTATCTGAAGGATATGAAGGGTTTATCCTGAAAAGGGGTATCTGAAGGATATGAAGGGTTTATCCTGAAAAGGGGTATCTGAAGGATATGAAGGGTTTATCCTGATTTTGAGGAAAGACAGCAGGACACAGTCTGGAACTGCTGGGAGAAATCTGTTCGTGTTCAGCTTCAAACAAACTTCGGAAGAATTCGGGGTTGATGTTGATCTCCATGTCTCGAGAGGAAGTGACTGTCGGTCGTGAACTCTCGTTGGGGAACATAATCGGGAACTTATCCCCATGTCTCGAGAGGGAAAGTATATCCGCTTACTCTCGCTGGGAATATAATGACGGCGTGTCGAAACACCCGTGAAGAAAAACCTGCTCGTTGTGACAAGCACGGTCTTGGAAGCTATAAATAACGTATAATAGTCTGCTGTTGGCTTAGAAATACGGGTCTGAACGAAAGATAATCGTCAAACGGACCAAAAAGGATAAGAATGGCATCGAGGAAGAGGCGCACCAAAGATGGGCCTACAAATAACGAACTCATAACGAATTTTTGAAAATTCGTATGGAGGGAACACCAGGAAGAGGCGCAGCAAGAGCTGCGTCTCTTGGAAGAGGCGCAGCGCCTGCTGCGTCTGTTCCTGGAGGTGTCTTTTCTGCGTAAAAACGCGATAAACACAGGGTTTTAGTTCATTTGTTCGAAACACAATTTCTTCAATTTCTCTCTCAAATCTTAACCATTTCCGCCAAAATTTGATCCAAGAGCTTGCATTCATCATGACTAATCCAGGTATATATATCGTTCTTGCATTAATCTTCTATATTTGCTTAATTTGGATCGAAAAAATTAGGGTTTTCAACCCAATTAATTCGAAAATTGGGGCTTTTTCTCCAAATGGATTTGCCTTGTAAAATTGGTATTAGAAACGGACAATTGGTAATATAAGGAACATAACCATGTATTTGTTTCGAATTTTCGTTGCGTTTTGAGCATTTAAGTGAAATTGAGACGGTTTCCCAGCTAAACCGTAAATTGCTTCGAAAATAGCCTTAGGATTGCCCATTTACGATGAAACTTGATATTTGGGATCCTTGGATGATGGGTAACTTCCTACCATCTCAAAATTTTGGTTTATGACGGCTTTTTTAGGAGGACACTTTTCTAGGGCATAATCGTCGTTATAACGAAATGCTGCCGAAATTTCGACTTGAACCCATGACTAGGCTTCAACTTAGGCTTGACTTGACCCTAATTACCACATGAGTGATCGGGTTTGTGAGAATATGGCCAAAGATGGCGAGAAAAGAGCGATTTCAGGGCTTCCGAAGGCTCAAAAATCCCCTAATCCAGGCTTGTCGTCACATGACGCGGCCTAAAATTACTTTAATGTTGCAGGTGATGAGGCTTCTACTTATGGGAGAGCTCCCATGGATATAGACTATGCTGTTAACCCTTCTCGTGTCATCGAGGAGGCTTTGGAGGAGGCTTTCACCGCTGCGGTGATGGCTGCTGGGGACAAGGTCCACGAGGAGGAGACTGTTGAGGAGGAGGAGGCCCGAGGAGGGCCAACGTGGGACGAGGAGGTTGCCAGCTGAGGGGAGCACCCGCGTGGGCTGAGACCTGGGACAGCAGGCACTTGCTTTGGGCTGCAGAGGGTCACCTATCCTACAGGACGGTGAAGAGCTTGGTAATCTTGAATTCATTACTCATCACTCATCTTCTCTCATTTCACTTGCTCATATCTTTTCCAATTTTCATTCAAAACTAAAGATAGCTTTTTTGTTTCAAATCACAATAGGAGGTCGGGAACATCAGGTCGTTCTCGGGTTACACGACGGCGATGGAGTGCTACGAGCGGTTGTCGGCGGAGGAGTGCGTCATGATCGAGCGTGGAGCGTTCGGTGCCTTGGTGCAGGCTTGGAGGGATATCGCGAAGAGGAAGCTGCGGGCTAACCTTAGCCTGGTCCGCGCTTTCTTGGACCGATTCTGGGACACGACTTCCACTTTTCACATGCCTTTTGGTGAGGTGGGAGTCACTATGGAGGACTACGGCATGATTTCGGTCAGTCCAGGTGTGGGATCGAGGCGATGGAGTGGCCGGAGAGGCGCCATGAGGGTGGACTCGGCCGAGGCTAGGAGGTTGATCGGCTGGAACTTGTCGCCGAAGGCTGTTACAGTGCCTGGTTTGGTGCCCAGTTCCTATGTCCGAGACTACTTTGCGGGGAAGATCCCGGTGCTGGTGACGATTGACGGGATGGAGACGGCTCCTCCTCCCTGTACAGCTGAGCAGAGGGCCCGTTTGTGGCTTTGGTGGTTTCTGTCTTCGATCTAACTCGGAGACAAAGGAGAGAGGCTGTCGACGAAGCTTCTTTCCTTCCTTTCTGACCTGAGCTCCCTAGGGCGTTGGGACTGGGTCACTGCTGGTTTTGCGGTCCTCATCTGCTTCATGAGCGCCATGGTTTGTCCGGAGTTGATGGAGAAGGGGACTTCTCCTAGTGCTGTCGGCCCTGGACTGCTGCTGGAGGTATGAACCTTCATTTGGATTAAAATTAATTCTTTTCCTTATCGAATTACAAAAGATCGATATTGACTATCTCGCTTTACAGGCGTGGGTGTACTCCTACTTTCCGAGCCTCTCGCCCAAGTGAACGGAGCCGCTGGAGAAGGCTTATCCCGTCGTGAGGGATTGGGTGATATGTAGGACGAGGGGCAAGCGTTCCTCTCACGGTGTCTACTGGCGGGACGTGAACGCTCTTCAGCTGGACAGCGTGAGTATCTCACTTATATTCATTTTGCTTCTAAATTGCCTTTAATCGATCATAAGAATGATTCCTTGTTTATGTTGTCCCAGTGGGTGCCCAGGCCTTGGGCGGAATACGCTGGAGCGCCTCCTTTTGTGGCTGAGGTCCTTCGACCTAGGAGCTCGAGCCGGCTGCTGTTGAGGACGTCGATGGGTCCTGTGTGGTACTTGGGTGAGCGCTTTGCTCGTCAGTGCTCTCGGGACGTGTTGACGGTTCCCATCGACCCTCCTAGGACGATGTTCAGGGAGCCTTCTGAGGCTTAGAGGGAGGCTGACTTGGCTGGCGTTGGTGGTGACGCCCTCCTTCTTCCTGGCGAGGACTACTCGATGTTCCTCTACGGGAGGTTGGCGTACTGGCCGGTTGTGGTAAGCATATTTATCCTTCTTTATTTTTTATTTTGGGAATGCGATGAAAGATCATCAAATAACGAGAAACATCTGACTTTGCAGGAGGTTGAGGCAGCGGGCATCGAGCTCCCAGAGTACCCCGAGACCCTTGAGTACACTGACGCGACTGGGAGGACGACGATCTCGGAGCTGCGTGACTTTGACGTGGCTGTAACGGATGCTGGCCTGGACGATTGGCAGCATCTGATTTGGAGGGTGAGCCTCTAATTTGCATAATTCTTGCGTAAGAACACATTTGATTGAACTTATTCAATTATTGAGAACTTCTTTTTAAAAATGCAGGTTGCGCCGTCTCGGTTCGTGGCGTTATGGAAGGTGGCCAACCGGCTGCGAGCTACTGCCGTCGAGGCACTTGTCGGCGGTCGAGGTCGTCAGGTATGAACCTTGTGTCTATTTCATTTTTGAATTTTGATTTTCCAAACTTCTCTTGTAATTGCTTGAAATGATTGACATGAGCCAATTTTTTGTTTTCTGTGGGGACCGTGAGCTGGAGCGAGAGTTGGCTCAGTCTCGGGAGGAGACAGCTCGCTTGTTGAGGGAGCTCGAGGTTCGCGACGCCGAGATTGCTGCTCTCGCGGCAAGAGTTGCGGAGCTGAAGGGCGATCGGCAGTAGTTTTTGCTTTGTTGTTGTATTTTGTACATTTTGGACCTTTATTTTGGACCTTTATTTTGGACTTTGCTTGGGGCTCGAGCCCCCAGTTTGTTGTACATTTCCCTTTTTTATTGTATATATGATGGCCTGAGTGCCTTTGCTGCTGGGTTGCGTTGCTAGTATCTGCAGGTTAGCTTTGAACAGGTTTGGTAGATGACGGTTTATGCCGTCATGCTGCCGAAATTTACATGGAAATCACGTAGAACATACATTTGTATATACACACGGCCTGAATTAGCGCAAAACGAATGACTCAAACGAGTGTGAAAATGCAAAAATGCAAAAAATTTGCCGAAAATGACCGGACGGTAGGGAGGGTTACCCCTAAAAAAAGAAAAAAAATAGAAACCTATAAGTTAGAAATGAAATGACTAAAAAGAAATAAAGAAATGTAGAAATTAAATATACAAGTTTCGAAATGAATTAAATTACAATGAAAATTAGTTTCTAAAATGAATTGCATTAAAATGAAAATGAAAATATGCAAGTGTGTTAGAATAACGGGAGTGCTGATATTGCCTCGAAATGCGTGCCCGCGGAATTAGGAAACATGGAATATGGTAGTTTCCACGTATTTACCAAAATAATAACCCGTAGGAATAGGAAATTAGTTGTCAAGGAATTTAGGAAAGATCCAACGCGGAAAATCACGAAAACCTTCTTTGAGGAAGAGGCGCAAAGATGAGTCGTGTCCTTTCAAGAGGCGCGCAGTGTTGCGCCTGTTCCCAGGTGTGTCTGCTCTGGCAGATTTTAGGAAACAGAATTTAGTATAAATAGAGACGTCGATAGGGCTTTTATTCACATAATTCTCTCGTCTCTTCCTTCGTCTTATTACATAAAATTCTCAAAACAATCCTTCATCATGAATACTTTGGAGATTCGTCTAAAAGAGTGGACCAACGAGTTTTCTAATGTGGAAAAACACGACATGGGCGCCTATAATCTTGAATCTTTGTTGAGTTTGAAGCTTATCAATGTTGTCAAACCGTTCTTGGATGCTTGTCTTGATTATTGGGACCCGAATTATCATGTTTTTGCTTTCCCTGGAGGCGACATTTGCCCGTTTCCTGAAGAAATTGCTGCGATCGGTGGGTGGGATCCGGAACACTTGCCTGCCATTCCTTCTACTTCGCAAGGGTATAAGAGCAAATTCAGAGACTTGCTTGGATTGACTAGAATTGAGGTGGACCATTTAGTGACCTTGAAGGGAGTGCGAATGTTGGATTTCATTGACCGATTCATTAACATGGCCGACCCCACCGTTTCTTATGTTGCTAGGCGAAGGGCATTTGGATTTTGTTTGTTGCATGTGTATGTCCTCCAAGGGCATGTTGATGAAGACTTGAGAGGTGATCCCCGTATTCTGGGCCTAGTTGAGCAAATGGAGCTGCGCAGGAGCCCAGCTTGTTTATGCCTAGGAGAGATCCTGTTGGGCTTGGATAATAGGAAAGCCAATCATGACCTACCGTACTTGGGAAGTCCCGTTATTTTGCAGGTAAAAGAACATTTTTTTTTTTGATGTCTAGTACCTGCTTATGGTAGGTTTGGCTTATGGAGCGTCTTCGATTGATCGAGCCCCCAGTTCATGTTCCTTCGTATCATGCTCGTTCGATTGCAATGAGGACCAGGCTGTACATGGTGGATTTCACTCGAGTCTGTAATTATTGGGAGAACAAATTGAAAAGTGATGATGGCCCCTTAATTAGGTGGATCGTACCATGGTGGCACCTCAAATCTGTCACTGGAGTGTCTTCTTTGGATCCTACTCGATCTGTGCGCATTCCTGGCTTGGAATTTATGGTGTGCATCTTCCCGGAAAGGCTGATGAGACAGGTTGGACTAAAGCAGACGATCCCGAAGCATGACTGAGGGGTAATATCCGTATAAGACCCTCTAAATTTAGGATTATAACGTAAATTTAGCATGTGAAATATTGTCATAAACGAAAAACAACAAAGAAACAATAAGGATTAAGAATCAACCTCGGGTCCTTTGTAGTGCGGCGTAAAGAACAGAAATCAACAGAGATTTCCTCCTAATTGTTGCACCCAAGACCGTCTGAGACTATGCCCTTGTGCTAGAAATGCTTTCTAATTGACTTGCAATATTGAGAAAGCTATTGTGAGGTTTTACCGATGTGAGATCTAGGTTTCAGAGAGAAATGATCTCCAAAACCCTAGTTTTCTGTAAAATGAAATTGTCTAGGTCACAAAAGGAGAGGAGCTCTCCTTTTGTGTGTTTCGGCCAACCGTGGGTTTGCATGGGGAAGTGGGCTTCCACTTCCTCTTAATTTTACCTCGTGGACCGGCTCGAAAAATGCTAAATGTATATGACGCGGTTTATTATAAATCGTCATCGGTTATCGGCTATTAAAACATCAACTAATAATACGGGTTAGTTGAAGTATTAATACATGTCCGACAAAGACGATATTGTATAATTTATTCAATATACATTAATTAAATATAATCGTTTATATTTAATTTTATTAATTAATGTTTAATTCGCCTTAGCCCATTTTATTTAATCGGTATTAAATATAATATCTCAACATCACATTTTTTTGACTAATTACTAGTCAAATAACTCGGACTAACTGGTTAGTCAAAATTGGCATCAACATGACTGTATTTTCATACTGTCACATCTCTCAAACGTATCCTATAGGTGTGACTTTTAGGGACCAGTTGATCACCGCCATCTGTATGACAATAACGTCAAACTTATCTAGCAAGCCAACCGTTATTGATAAACGTGGATCAACTGATAATAATACCAAAAGTATGCCCTTTGATCCTTTTAGAGATTTATAAGTCCTTGCACTAACTGTTAAGGACACCAACCCCAACAAGCTCCCACTTGTCCGTACAAGTGTATGTGCAATGACGTTATCCGCACTAACTGGAGGACACAGCTCCAACAAACTCCCACTTGTCCGTACAAGTGTATGTGCGATAACCGATTCTCATATTCATTTAAAATTTCTCCCACTCAATGTAAAACAATTTGCAGATCCGGATCCGCAAGGGTCGTATTTTTACAATCGATCCGTATCAAGAGTGGTTTCCCCGACTAGAGAGTAACTTAACCGATAAAACGAATCCGTATCCGAGCATGGCCATGCATTTCGATTCTGACTCCTCGAGTGGCCCTGAGAAATATCGAGTACCTGATAAAGGCTGAATATTTCCTTCAACTCGACTCCTTCCGATCTAAGCACAGCATGAAATGACCCAGAAAAAATCTACTTGGCCCCCTGTTACGGATGACCGTGAGAAAGAAACCAAAGTCACCCAAAATCTGCCGTAGTCTCAAGAGACAGTCGATAGTCAAAAGAATCGACTCTTAGGATCACCATGGAGGTCCTATCCACGACCGGGCAGCGAATGTTATAAAACATTTAGGACTCCACGTCGATGTCACAATTGTGTCCTACGAAATATCCGTATAAATCGCCTCTGTGATTGGTCAGTCAACCGGTTGACTTATGGCTCGTTGAACCCACCATCAACCAACGTCACAAAATAATTGCCAGAGTTATCAGCTCATGTGGGCAATTAAGGACTAAAAAATATAATGTTCGTTCAGTTCACTTTGTGGTGTTCAAAAATTGTCGCACAATTCCACATGAAAAACAAAATATATAAATATCAAAACGATGATGTCGTATAGAGTACAAAAGAGAATGAATCTAATCCATAAAAGAGTACTACAACTTAGGAACACGTTTAATTCCCATGGAATTAACGTGCCCTTCATGCTTATCTTGTCGTAATGGTTTAGTGAGAGGATCTGCTATGTTATCATCTGTAGCAATCTTTTCTATCACTACTTCCTTTTGCTCCACGTAATCTCGGATTAGATGAGCTTTCCGTTGTACATGTCTAGACTTGTTGCTAGACTTAGGCTCCTTGGCTTGGAAGATGGCACCACTATTGTCGCAATAGATGGTGATTGGGTCATTCGAACTAGGCACTACGGATAGTCCATGTAAGAATTGACGCATCCATATCGCTTCCTTTGTTGCTTCAGACGCGGCATAGTACTCGGACTCGTCGTAGAATCTTTGTAACAGTTTGTTTGGAACTCTTCCGGTGATGCAGCGCCATTAAGAGTAAAAACGAATCCAGACCGAGATTTCGAGTCATCTCGATCCGTTTGGAAGCTAGCATCTCGAATAGGTTGCGCATAGCTTTTGAGGGCCTCCATAAGTCAATGCCCAATCTTTAGTCCTCCGTAGGTACTTAAGAATGTTCTTGACAACCAGCCAATGTGATTCACCTGGATCTTTGTTGGAATCGACTTGTCATACTCAATGCATATGCCACGTCCGGACGTGTGCATATCATGGCATACATGATTGATCCTATAGCCGAAGCATAAGGAATCCATGTCATGCGCTCTTTTTCTTCCGGTGTCTCTCGGTGACCGAGACTTGCTCAAATGCACCCCGGAGCCATAGGAAGAAACCCCTTCTGGAGTTAGTCATGCTGAATCTCTCTAGGACTTTGTCTATGTAAGACTCCTGACTGAGAGATAACATCCGTCGTGATTTATCTCGATAGATACGGATGCCCAGAATTCTTTGTGCCTCTCCCAGATCTTTCATCTGGAAATGGTTTTTCAACCATACTTTCACCGAAGTTAAGAGAGGTATGTCATTCCCAATCAGGAGTATGTCATCGACATACAATATTAGGAAGACAATCTTGCTCCCACTCGACTTGATATATAGACATGGTTCCTCGACCGATCGAGTGAATCCATTTTCTTTTATCACTTGGTCGAAGCGATGATTCCAACTCCTCGATGCTTGCTTAAGTCCATAAATGGAACGCTTAAGCTTGCACACTTTCTTAGGATGTTCTGGATCGATGAAACCTTCGGGTTGTACCATGTACAACTCTTCCTCCAAAAAGCCGTTTAAGAAGGCGGTTTTCACGTCCATTTGCCAAATTTCATAGTCATGAAAAGCGGCAATCGCTAAGATAATCCGAATGGAATGCAGCATGACTACGGGTGCAAAAATTTCATCGTAGTGCAAACCTGGCACTTGGGTGAAACCTTTAGCAACTAGTCGTGCTTTGTAGATATCTTGTTGACCTTCCACAGAATGCTTTATCTTGTAAAGCCATTTGCATTGAAGGGGACGAACCTTACCAGGTAAGTCAACAAGATCCCACACGTTGTTCTCATACATGGAGTCCATCTCGGATTGCATGGCCTCAAGCCATAGCTTTGAGTCAGAACTAGTCATGGCACCTTTATAGGTTGCGGGTTCACTACTCGTTAAAAGTAGAACGTCATCTATGTCATGTTCCTCGACCATACCAATGTATCTGTCCGGAGGAATAGAGACTCTTCGCGACCTCCTAGGTTCCTCAGGAATGTTAACCGCAGCCGGGATTGAAGGAACTGGTTCCTCCAATGGTTGCTCGGTATTTGGTTCTGGAATCTCCGACAGTTCGAAGGTTCTATCACTCTTTGCATTCTCGAGGAATTCCTTCTCTAAGAATGTCGCACTAGCCGCAACAAAAACACGTTGTTCGGTTGGCGAATAGAAGTAATGACCAAGTGTTCCTTTAGGATAACCTATAAAGTATGTCTTGACCGATCGCGGGCCGAGCTTATCCTCGTGTCTCCACTTGACATAAGCCTCGCAGCCCCAAACCCGTATAAAGGACAAGTTAGGGACCGTTCCCTTCCATAGTTCATATGGAGTCTTGTCAACAGCTTTAGACGGACTTGTTAAGTATTTAAGTATTAGAGCGGTGAAGAAGAGCATAACCCCACAATGAGTCGGCAACACGGTGTGACTCATCATGGATCGAACCATATCAAGTAGTGTTCGATTTCTCCGTTCGGACACACCATTCAACCGAGGTGTTCCGGTGGAGTTAATCGTAAGGCAATCCCACAGTCTTTAAGGTGTTGATCAAACTCGTGAGAAAGATACTCGCCACCACGATCCGAACGCAGTGTTTTAATCTTTCTACCCAATAGGTTCTGTACCCTATTCTGGTATTCCTTGAATTTCTCAAAGGATTCACTTTTGTGCTTCATTAAGTAGACATAGCCATATCTACTTAAATCGTCCGTGAAAGTGATGAAATACCTATAGCCTTCTCGTGCGGTGATTGACATAGGACCACACACATCCGTGTGTATGAGTCCTAATAGGTCAGCAGCGCGCATTCCAACACCTTTGAAGGAAATTCGAGTCATCTTACCGATGAGACATGATTCACACGTGCCAAATGATTGAAAATCAAAGGCCGAGATAGCTCCATTCTTGATGAGCTGTTTAACGCGTTTCTCATTAATGTGTCCCATACGGCAGGTGCCATAGATACGTTTGATCTTTGTCACCAACCTTTAACTTTTTATTCATTACGTGTAATATTTATTTGTCCGATCTAAAACATAAATTCCATTCATGGAGACTGCCTTGCCATAAATCATATCGTGTAATGAGAAAATGCAAGAATTATTCTCTATTACAAATGAAAATCCAAGTTTGTCAAGTGCAGAAACTGAAATAATGTTTTTGGAAAGACTGGGTACATAATAGCCGTTATATAAAGATAACTCAAATCCGCTAGGAAGCTGGATCACATATGTTCCCCTCGAGACGGCAGCCACTCGTGCTCCATTCCCGACACGCAGGTCCACCTCACCCTTTACGAGGGGTTCGATGTTTCGGAGCCCCTGCACATGATTACACAGATGAGAACCACAACCAGTATCAAGTACCCAAGTTCCGTAACTTGCGTGGTTAATCTCAATCATATGAATAAAAGTAGAAGAGAAAGAAGACATACCAACAGGTTTAACACGACCTGCCTTTAAGTCCTCATGATAAACAGGACATGTACGCCTCCAATGCCCAGTCTTGTGGCAATGATGGCACTCCATGTTTTCATTCTTGCTCTTTGTCGCGCCTGATGAGGTGCTCGACTCACCAGGCCCACTCTTACCTGAACCCGACTTCTTGAACTTCGGTTTACCTCTCGCTAGGTTTGCTCGAGCTTTGCCCTTACCTTTCCCTTTGTTTGTCACAACGAGAACATCTTGTTTCAAGCTCCCACTGAACTTCATGTCCTTCTCGGTGCATGTACGAGAAGGAGTGCGATTCATGGGGACTTTTCTTCAAATCATTCATATAGTAATTCGCTCTAAATTGCGAAAAACCATCGTGGAGTGAGTGAAGCATGCGGTCGATCACAATGTTCTCGCTGATCTTACAATCAAAGGTCTCAAGCTTCTCGACATTCTCAATCATCGAGAATGTGTGGGCTAACTGGTTGGCCCTTTCGGAGTCTCGCATCAAAGAAGCGAGTGGTATGCTCATAGGTCACGATTCTCGGTGCTTTCGAGAATTCCTTGGTGAGCGTGGTGAAAATCTTGTTCGCACCATGGGCTATGAAGCGTTTCTGCAAATTGGGTTCCATTGCAAAAATGAGTACGTTTTTAATCGCACCCGCTTCCATACAGAAATCATTAAACTTGGTGATTTCAGCAGCTCTAGCCGTGGGACTTGGGTTTGCCGGGATGGGCTCTAATAGATATTTGAGCTTCCGTCGGCGGCGGCAAAGCATTCCGTAATGCCGCCTCCCGGTCCGCGAAGTTTGATCCATCATTCTTGATCGAGTGGGTGATTCATCCGATTCATGAAGATCCGAAGCCGGGACTCACGGTCCAATGTGGCACTTGGCATTGGGTTATCAGTAGAACCAGCCATTTGTTATTAACAGTTTAAAAAAATGCGTGATCTACACTGAAAAAGAAAGAAAAACAAGAACGAAATAAGCAACTCATCGAGGTGATTTAAGTCTATTTTAAAATTCATTTTAACATGTAGACTTTCGCACTTGCATAATTGATCTCCCTCAAGAATGATACAAGTGATCCCAAGACTCAATTTCGTATATTGATAAGCCATTTGTTTAGCTAATTCTTCCGTAAGAACTCTTGGTCGATAGATTTCCGTAAATCCTATCTATAGTCCACCATAATCACAGGATCGTACGAGTGACCATAGTGTTGAGATAAAATAGGTCAATCGGTTCCAACTTACCCGACGTAGAAGGGGTCATATTATGCCTACCGACGAAGAAGGGACTCATTGGAGTTTGACCTATAAAGACCATTCTCAATTTTGGTTTATACGAGGAAGATCCCATCAACAAAATTATAATTCATTTTAAGTGAACGAATAACTAGCGCCTGCGTGAATGAATCAATTTAGGTGATGGCTTAGCATAAAACGTGTGACATGATAATGTCAAAGAAAACTAACTCGTGACCTCTATATGTGTCAGTTTTCATGCAATAATTAGGTGGTTTGGTTTTTAGGCGGAATATGATGCATATAATCGTTGCGGAAAAATAAATAAAAGAATGCAATACGTAAATAAAAATTCCTAGTGTGGCCTATCCTAATCAAAAAGAACATAAAACAACTTTGGAATCCACCGTTGGACCCGAGAAGCTTGTCTTGATGTTCCATCTTGATCCATGTAGCGGGAGTGAGCATCCGGTCTCCATCTTTGGTCTTCTCAAAAATTACAATTAAAATTACAAAATATAAACCTATTTACATTCTAATTAAAAACTGTAATTACAAGTGAAATATCCAAAACGGAGATACAAGATCTCAAAATACAACCAAGACCGTGTTCCATCATTACGGTAACACGTTCTACTAAGGCCACACTAAGTTACAACCGTTTGTAAAATAAATAAATACGTAATATAAAGCATTCACGGCATTCAAATCAACGATAAAAGAAAATGCATCAACTAAAACAAATTCATTCGTGACATAATTCCGTAATTATGTTAAATTTATCCAAACCACCTTTTAATGATTAAAATTCATGTGATAAAACCGCTTCTATCAATTTAATTTTAATCCATTACAATCCGTTACTTTAAATACGCTTTAAAATAACTTAATGGTACGTGTGGAACCGTTTCACAATCATAGCGAGTGTACAATATCCGTATAAAGTACATATTTTGGCCAAAAGAAAATTTAAAGCAAAAAGAATAAATTTTCAAAGCTGTCAGAACAAAAATCCCTCGATCCAGGGACACAGGTGCTCGATCGAGGAACAAAAGGCCTCGATCGACTGAACTGCTAGTCGATCGAGAGGTTGCCAAACAGAAAGTACTCGATCGACATACTGGTGGTCGATCGAGGGCTTTTATCAACAAATCTGCTCGATCGAGTACGAGGACTTCTCGATCGAGCAGTGGGGTTTTGAAAGTGGTCGATCGAGTACAGCAAGGACTCGATCGAGTAAAAACTAGACAGAAAAACCACTCGATCGATTAAAAACATGCTCGATCGAGTACAAAAATTTCTGGAAATGCAAAACCCTCGTGAAACAGTTTGACAAAACAAAACCTACTGCAATTTTTGATCAAAACCGCATCAAAACAATTTTACAATTTGACAAAACTTGACATATTGTTATAATCTCCGTATAAAACAACAATATGCACAAAAACAAATCGAAAATAAGATGAAACAACCGTGTAAAACATGTCACGGTTTCAAAAAAAAACTGCCGTGTATACAAGGCACGGTTTTTGAAACAAAAACAATCGTTTCAAAATCGTTTTATGAAAAATCACAAAGAAAATTTACGTGGCCTCGCTCTGATACCACTTGACGGGTAATATCCGTATAAGACCCTCTAAATTTAGGATTATAACGTAAATTTAGCATGTGAAATATTGTCATAAACGAAAAACAACAAAGAAACAATAAGGATTAAGAATCAACCTCGGGTCCTTTGTAGTGCGGCGTAAAGAACAGAAATCAACAGAGATTTCCTCCTAATTGTTGCACCCAAGACCGTCTGAGACTATGCCCTTGTGCTAGAAATGCTTTCTAATTGACTTGCAATATTGAGAAAGCTATTGTGAGGTTTTACCGATGTGAGATCTAGGTTTCAGAGAGAAATGATCTCCAAAACCCTAGTTTTCTGTAAAATGAAATTGTCTAGGTCACAAAAGGAGAGGAGCTCTCCTTTTGTGTGTTTCGGCCAACCGTGGGATTGCATGGGGAAGTGGGCTTCCACTTCCTCTTAATTTTACCTCGTGGACCGGCTCAAAAAATGCTAAATGTATATGACGCGGTTTATTATAAATCGTCATCGGTTATCGGCTATTAAAACATCAACTAATAATACGGGTTAGTTGAAGTATTAATACATGTCCGATAAAGACGATATTGTATAATTTATTCAATATACATTAATTAAATATAATCGTTTATATTTAATTTACGAATTAACTGTTTAATTCGCCTTAGCCCATTTTATTTAATCGGTATTAAATATAATATCTCAACATCACATTTTTTTGACTAATTACTAGTCAAATAACTCGGACTAACTGGTTAGTCAAAATTGGCATCAACATGACTGTATTTTCATACTGTCACATCTCTCAAACGTATCCTATAGGTGTGACTTTTAGGGACCAGTTGATCACCGCCATCTGTATGACAATAACGTCAAACTTATCTAGCAAGCCAACCGTTATTGATAAACGTGGATCAACTGATAATAATACCAAAAGTATGCCCTTTGATCCTTTTAGAGATTTATAAGTCCTTGCACTAACTGTTAAGGACACCAACCCCAACAATGACACCATCCCGGAGACTGTCGTGGCGCTTACTACTGAGAGTCGAAGGGAGTGGGCCATTAAATGGGCCCAAAGAAACGTGTGGTTCTTTAACTCTTCTGCTAATGCCTTATGGGTGTCGGATTCTTATTTGCGATGGAGGAAAGCTACTACTCCAGAAGTGCGCGAGAGATTGAGGAAGCGCGAGCCTGTTGACTACAAGGTGCGCGAGGTGGAAAAGGAGAAAGAGAAGCATTTGACTGAGGGAGAGGAGGAAGCCGGGTTTCGAGTTGTTCATCCTTCGAAGAAACCGAAGACCTCTCCTGTCGTGGATAAAGTGATTGACAAGAATGGGAAATCTAGGCCTCCAGAAAGACCGTTGGTGATTAGGTCCGAAGTGGCGCAAGAGCGTCCGGCTCGAGGTCGTGACAAGAAGTATGACAAAAATGACAAGGGCAAAGGGAAAATGGAGGAATAGCCCAAGTCTTTATTATTTATTATTATTATTATTGTTGTAATAAAAAGGTGGGGTTTTTAGAATCCTAGCCTAGTTTTATTTTTATTATGTAACGTATTATTATTCTTGTCGAATTCCAAATGCAATGCAAATGTCCTTCTATTTACATTTTAAAATAATGGGTTGTATCCTGTGGAGGATTGCCTGCGTATTCATTAAGAAAATGAAATCAAACCCTTGCGCGTAGTTCGAGTAAATGTAAAAGAATAATTGTTCTAAGCAAGAGCTTGTAATGAACTTAGAGAATAAGCATGAGCTTTTTGCTTACTCTGAAGGTGCAGTTTAGTTTGTTCGATGATATGAGGATGACAAATTTGTCAAAGTGCAAGAGCAGAGTGACATTAGCTTATTTCAGCTTGACCATGGGCCGTTTATTTAGTGCCACAAGAGCGACACGTGAGGTTACGCTAGGCGCGTTTTTGTTCCTATTCTATGCATAATACCATTTTAGTTGGTCGAGGTTTGTCGGGTTGGAAAACTCATTCCCATCTAGGTCTATGATTATAACCGCACCCCCAGGAAGTATGGATTTGACTAGAAATGGCCCGGCCCAATTAGGTTTGAATTTTCCCCGTGGATCTACAGGTAAAAGAGCTCTAACCGACTTGAGTACTAAGTCTCCTTCCTTGATGTTTCTTGGCCTAACCCTTTTGTTGAAGGCTCGTTTGATACGTGCTTGGTATGTTGGACATTATGCAAGGCGCGTAGCCTACGTTCATCCAGGAGGATGAGTTCTTCATATCTATCCCTCTTCCAATCGGCTTCCGGGATTTGACTTTCGAGTAAGATACGCAAGGATGGTATTTCTAACTCGACTGGTTGTACGGCTTCCATGCCGTAAGTCAAATAAAAAGTTGTGGCCCCAGTGGGCGTCCTAACAGATGTGTGATATCCCCACAAAGCAAAGGGTATCTTGCTTGGCCAATCTCGATAGTTGTCAATCATTTTCTTGAGAATTGTGACAACGTTCTTGTTTGCTGCCTCTACTGCGCCATTAGTCTGAGGTCTATAGGGCGAAGAGTGGTGATGCCTAATTTTGTACTTGGCTAGCAATTGCTCAGTCTCTGCTTAGAAATGTGATCCATTATCACTAATGAACTCATGTGGGCAACCGTATCGACAGATGATGTTGTTTTGTATGAACTTTGCCACGTTTTTAGCCGTAAGACTAGTGTAGGAAGCCGCTTCTACCCATTTGGTGAAATAGTCGATTGCCACTAGGATGAAACAGTGACCTCCTGTTCCGGTTGGGGTTATCTTCCCGATTATATCAATTCCCCAGGCAGAAAATGGCCAAGGAGATGTCATCGTATAGAGCAATGAAGGAGGGACATGTTGTACATTCCCGAAGATTTGGCAATTGTGGCAATGTCTTACGTATTTGATGCAATCGGATTCCATTGTGGTCCAATAATACCCCAAACGTGTGATCTTCTTTGCCATCATGGGCCCACTCATGTGAGGACCGCATTCTTCATCGTGGACTTCTTCCATCACTTTCCGTGCTTGTGAATGATCAAGGCAACGTAGGATTACACCAGGAGGTGTTATTTTGTACAACTTTCCTTGCATGAGAACGTATTGGGAAGCTAGTAGGCGTATAGCACGTTGTCCCCTTTTGTCCATATCAGGTGGATAGGTACCGTTGAGCTTGAAATTTAGGATTGCTTGGAACCAGGGTTCCTGCGCGATTTCCTCTTCGTCGGTGATTTGGTGGACATAAGCTGGCTCTGACCGTCGTTCGATACATAAAGGCATTTCTACCATGTCATCTGGCATATTAATCAAAGATGCAAGTTTTGTAAGAGCATCTGCAAATTGATTTTCTTCCCGAGGTAGGTGTAGATAGGTTACGTGATCAAAGAATTGGGCAACTTGGTTTATTCTGGCTTGATAAGGTGCTAAACTTTCGCTTCGGATTTTCCATGATCCCGTAACTTGATTGATGATCAGGGATGAATCCCCATGTACTCGGAGGTTTTTAATGCCTAGGCTTACTGCCGCTTGTAGTCCAATGAGACAAGCTTCGTATTCTGCAGCGTTGTTTGTCACCTCGAAGTCGAGTTTGACAGAGAATGGTGTATGCTCACCTTCAGGAGAAATGAGCAACACTCCTATTCCAAATCCTCTTAAGTTTGATGCCCCATCAAGGTAAAGGTCCCAGGAGTCTACATCAGTTTGGAGTATATCCTCGTCTGGAAATGACCAAGTGTATATCGTTTGTGCATCGTTGATGGGATTCTCTGCAAAGAATTCGGCAACGGCGCGCCCTTTTATAACTTTCAGGGGCACGTATTTGAGATCGAACTCTGAGAGCATCAAAGTCCATCTTGCTAGGCGTCCGTTGAGGACGGGTTTCTCGAAGAGGTATTTGACTGGATCCATTTTGGAGTATATTTTGACGGAGTAACTAAGTATGTAATGGCGTAGCTTCTTCGTCGCCCACACAAGAGCGAGGCATGTCTTTTCGAGTTGTGAGTATTTGCGCTCGTACTCCAAGAACTTCTTACTAAGGTAGTAGATAGCCCTTTCTTCTTTTCCTACGGTTTGAGCTAGCATGGCACCCATGGCTGTTTTGGTTACTGTGAGATATAAACCAAGAGGTTGATTTCATTGAGGTGGCATGAGCACTGGTGGTTTAGCCAATATCTCTTTGATTCGATCAAATGCCTTTTGACAATCATCGTCCCACATGGTGTGGTCCGTTTTCTTGAGCTTCTTGAAAATAGGCTCACAAATCATGGTGAGTTTCGATATGAATCGACTTATATATTGCACTTTTCCCAGGAATCCTCTGACTTCTTTTTCTGTTTGAGGTTGTGGCATTTCGATCAAAGCCTTGATCTTGGAAGGGTCTATCTCTATACCTCGTTGGCTAACGACGTATCCCATGAGTTTACCCAATGTTACTCCAAATGCGCACTTCTGAGGATTGAGCCTCATGTTGTACTTTCGTAGCCTTGCGAAAAATTTGTGAAGGTTCGCAATATGCTCCTCTCTATCCTTGGACTTGAAAATCATGTCGTCTACGTATACCTCAACTTATTTGTGCATCATGTCATGTAAGAGTGTAGTTGCGGTGCGTTGATATGTAGCTCCGGCGTTGATTAACCCAAACGGCATTACCGTATAGCAATAGGTTCCCCATTGTGTGACGAAGGCAGTCTTATGCATGTCTTCTATGGCCATCTTGATTTTGTTATAACCCGCATACCCATCCATAAAGGATAGTAATGCATGGTCTTCGGTATTGTCCACCAATATGTCAATATGTGGTAGAGGGAAGTCGTCTTTAGGACATGCTTTGTTTAAGTCTCTAAAATCGACACAAACACGGATTCTCCCATCCTTTTTGGGTACAGGTACTATGTTGGCTACCCAGTCAGAATACTCGGAAACTTTGATGAACCCGTCTTTGAATTGCTTATCGACTTCTTCCTTAATCTTGAGAGCCCATTCCGTTCTCATTCGATTAAGCTTTTGTTTTACAGGCTTGAAACGTGGCTTAATTGGGATTCTATGTTCGGCGATATCCTTGTCGATCCTTGGCATATCTTTGTAGGACCACGCGAAAACATCTTTGAACTTGTGTAGGAGGTCTTTGAAGTCGGCCCTTTCGGTAGAGCTCAAGGTAGTCCCTATTCTAAGTTCTTGGGGTTCTAATTCGGTTCCTACATTGATGGGTTCGGTATTCTCTATTATTGGTCCCCCTTCCCCTTCCTATAGTATTTCTTTGGCTACGTAGGAAGGTATCTCAATTGAGTCTGGGTCTTGCTCATCCTCAGTATCATCGTAAACAGAATTGCACTCAAGATAACACAAAGAGTAAGCAGAACCTGATTTATTCATATTAAAGTTTGAGAAAAGTTGAAACAAAGAAGCCATCTGATCTGTGGTCAGTGGCGGTAAAGGGACAGTGGTTGGGACATTTCCCGAACTACTGTTACTATTCGAGGCTAAGCTAGGAGAAACAAAGGGACTGGGGATGACGACAGGAGGAGACTCCTTAGTGACTTCCCTAGACTCCGACTCTGACTCCGACTCGAATTCATCGTCTTCTGGTTCTCCTTTGAACATCTCTCCTTCTCCAGTGGTGAACTTGAAGAGTCTTCCTTGATTGTTGGTCCACTTGATTGATTTTCTCCATCCTTTCTGCTGACTCGCGTTTGTTTCTGTGATTAACGCGGTAGGATTGAAGCGATTGTCTTGAAGTATCATGGTAATGATCTCATCCTGCGCGGCTCTAACAAATCAATCATCTCCAAACAATAGGCTAACAACTTGTTCGTTTAAGAAAGGTGCTTGACGGGTTTTGACGGTAGGAACCGTTTCTGGAGGGATGAAGTAACAATCGTGAAAGATCTCGATTCCGGCTAGCTTCTTTTCGAGATAATGCCAAGGCTCGGGAAATCCGTGAAAGAGTTCTAGACTTCCTTCCTTAACAAAGTATCCATTTAGGGTAGGGAGATAGGGTCTCATTTGGACTCCTACGTACTTACGGTTTTGAACTTGAGCAAGCATCTCGAGAACTTCCTCTTTAGTGGGTTTGTACCCTAGTCCAAGTGATATCCTTTTTGAGTTGCCTTCCTTGTATGGTGCGAAGGTGTTTCTTCGGATAGGGTTTAAAGGCATTCCAGAGAAGTATCCCTGGGATTTGAGTATGTGGTTGACAACTAAGTTGGAGTAGGGATCGTAGTATAAGGGTGCCAATTCACTTTCTATGACACTTATGCTTTGGAAGCCCCCAAGTTCATATACTGGATCTGCAAGGACTTGATTGTTCGACTTCTTTTCGATTATTGCCTTGATGGGAGACGAAGTGATCGTCACCACTTTGCCATTTAGTGGGATCTTGATCTTTTGATGAAGGGTGGATGTTACCGCTTTGGAAGCGTGAATCCAAGGTCTTCCTAGGAGTACGTTGAAGGAAGCTTCAATGTCCACTATTTGGAAGTTAACCTTTCGTTCAATTGGCCATGTGTCTATGGTTTGGTTAACGAGTCCTACTACTTTTCGTCGTGTACCGTCATATGCGCGAACACCTTGATTGGTAGGGGTCCAATCCGACTCTTTCATGCCTAATTTGTATGCCGTTTTGAGGGGTATGACGTTGACCGCAGAGCCATCATCTAACAAGGTCATTGGCACATTCTTCTTTAGACAAATGACAGTGATGTAAAGAGCCAAGTTGTGACTAGCGCCAAAAGGTGGCAAATCTTCATCTGAGAAAGTAATAGGATTACTTAGCTTTGGTGATTCTTGGAAGACCAAGTTGACTACATCTTCGGGTGTGGAGTTATATGCTACATTTAGTTTGGCCAAAGCTTGTAGTAAAGCTTGGCGATGTGGGAATGAGCTTGCTACTAGTTGCCAGACTAAAAGATCAGCCTTTGTCTTCTGTAATTGCTTGAGCAAATGATCAGTGGAGTAATCTTCGTTATCATTTGGTGTGACAACGTTGGTTGGACCGTTTTGAGTAGTGTTTTGATATGGAAGCCCTGAACGAGTTAGGTGGTCCACATCTTGGTTTTCACCATTTTGGACCATTTCTTTGACTAAGGAGTTTTCAATGAGATACTCGTCCTCGTCATCATCGGCCCATACTCCGTTGATTGTAGCTAGTTCCCTCATTCTCATGATTTCTTCTTCTAATTGCGTGATTTGATCGACTAGTTTATCAACCACGGCGACTATTTCTTGCATAGTAGCATTTTGAGAGAAGATTAGTGGCACATGCTCCTTAGGTGTTGCGTTAGGGTCATGTAAAGTTATCACCACATTTTCCAATTCCCAAACTTGCCTATCCACACTCCTTGCCCATGTGATGAAGTCGAAAATGGTAGGGGAGATAGTAGAGTAGAACCCTTCATTCTCGATCGCGTAGATCTCATCTTCAGTTGGAGAAATGAGGTGTGAACAATCTAAGGTAGATTCTTCACTTGTGATCACTAGAATCCCAAGAGGGTCCTGAGTGTTGTTGGGTTTACCTCCCGGCGGTATTGGTAGTCGACCGTCTTCGATCATGTCTTGAAGCACATTTTTCAATTTGTAGCATTTTTCTGTGTCATGCCCCTTGCCCCTATGGTATTCACAGTACGAGTTCTCGTCCCAGAATTTGAATTTCGTTTCGGGTTCGGGAGTAAGTCCTATGGGTTGGAGTTTGCCTTGCTTCATTAACCTCTTTAGAGCGTTGGAGTAAGTGTCCCCAAGATTTGTGAATTTCCTTGGTGGGGTACTTTTCTTGGATGGCTCGAGGAGGTTAACCTCATCGGTCTTGCTAGTGGAGCCGTATGAACGACTTGTTGAGCCTTGATATCCTCGACCTACCGTTTTGGACAAGAGCCCTTTACGGATGTCATCTTTAATCCTTGTTCCTAGTACGGTTAAGTCCTTGAAAGTCTTGATGTTTTGGTATCTCAAATGATTGGCATAGATGGGTTTGAGATTATCCACGAACTTCTCCACAAGGGTAGCCTCATCCGGGCGTTCAACTAGTTGGGTACTAGTCTTCCTCCACCTACTTAGGAAGTCGGTGAATCCTTCTTTGTCATTTTGGGTAAGAACCTCTAAAGTGCGCATGTTAACTTGGATCTCAGCATTATCCGCATATTTCTTAGCAAACTCGATCGCGGCATCTTCCCAAGTAGCGATCTTCTTGTGTTCTAAAGAGTAAAACCATTGCTTTGGGATGGTATTGAGAGATGAAGGAAAGATCCTTAAGAACATCTCAGGTTTGATGCCTTTGATAGACATGTAATCCTTGAAGGCACAGATGTGGTTCAAAGGGTTTTCGTGCCCCTTGAATTTAGGGATATCCGTCATATTGAAGTTGGTTGGCAATTTGGAATTGACGGCCTCATACTTGCGATTATTCTCCCTATAAATGTCATCCCCTTTAAGATACATCAATTGCTCCTCTAAGTATTGGAGTCTTTTCTCGGCTACAGTCATTCCCATGGGAGGATTTTCGTCCTTGGATTCATCCGCGAAGTCACCCACTACTTCACTTTCTTGAGGAGGCAACCTCCCCTCTACGGCGTAGATCCGGCCCTCGATGGTGTCAAGGCGATCATACACTTGATCTTGGGTAACATGGATTTGAGCTAGTGCGGCTAGGATTCGATCATTACCAACTTGAAGTTGGTTGAAGTTCACGTCGCTTGTTTCAGGCATCTTGAAAACTGGATAAGAGATCGATGACGAATCAAAACACGATCGACTATTCTAACACACTTGCTAAGAGAAGAAATGTTTTGACTCGTGAAGTGGGTGTGTGCCACTTGTGTTGAGTGAGCTTTGAAGAAAAGACAAAGTTTTGAAAATGTGTATCCTAGTCAACTATAGTGTAGTTGTAGGAGTGGACTCGAAGTGAGGTTTTGAAATGGGCTTGGGCCCGAAATTTGACTCGACAAAATGACAGAGTTTTAACTGGGTTTTGCGTTAATCAATGACCTTTTTCGAAATTTTCATTTAAAAAATGGGTTTTGATTTTTACAAAAATCGTCATGGTTTCATTTAGAAATGGTGATCACGTAAGGTACAAACATGTATACAAGCATTATAACGGTATGTTGAATGCATTTAAAAAGGTTTTGGTTTAAAGGGTGGGTTGCCATACCGAACAATCAAACCCGAAGTCTGTGGAGAGGCTCGTACCAAACAAGAGTAAGGCCGATTCCGAGTCCATTTCCTCAAGTAGTGAAAGTCCTTGATACAAACAAGAGTAAGCGTCATGGTATGGATGACGTCAATCGCTATCCATCCTTAGGCCCAAATAAGAATTAGGACCGTTTAGACGGGACGATTGGTCGAGTGGGTTGGGTTGGGCCTAGGAAGGCCGAATGAAACGATCTAGGAAGACCAAGTTATGAAAACCGACAATTGTCTTGTACAAACTATTCCCTAACCTTGTTCAAGTTTCACCCTTGGCTACACGTAAGTGTAATATCCCCAGCGGAGTCGCCAAACTGTGGACAATGGGCCCACGGGGGCGCTTGGGAGAGAGAACAAGCGTTTGCATTTTGTGGAGTCGCCACCAATTTATTGTGCAAAATTGGAAACCGTTCGAATACCTCGCGCCATGTTAAGACACAAAGTAGAGACATGAACACCAAGCAATCGTTACCCTTAGCATTCTATGTCTAGAATGACTCTCGTGGATGCCAATGAACATGGATGTTCATAGAGATCTGGAGTAAGGGGTGAGGGTACGTAGAGGAAGCTCTTTTGATCGAACACCTAATCCCGCCCGCCTCGATAGCGGCCTCTACTAATGATTAGGGACATCATCTATACTTGATATATCATCGATTCTATGCATGAAATGCAACATCCAAGTTTTAATCCTAGCATGTGAAGATTAGACTAAGTCGGTTAACACGTAATTTAGCAAACAATTTAGGCCGAAGTAGGATTTAAGTGTTGAATTACATGCGAAGGCATACAAATGATATAAGAAACATGACAAATACAACGAATAAAGTTACAATAATAAAAATTACAATAATTACAAGGGGTTCATTTGATTTATGTCGAAAATACCTTTAAAACGGATAATTTGAGAAAAAGAATAAAAGAAAGAATTAACGAACAAATCAGTAGGTGATAATACGATTAATAGTCAATTATACGTAAACTAATAAACTAGGTCAAGGCAGAACGGAAGTTCAGAGACAGAAATCAACCTGGAACAGGCGCAGGAGGACTGCGCCCTTTGGAAGAGGCGCAGCAGTTGCTGCGTCTGTTCTAAGGGTGACTTCTGGCTGTGAAGCCGGAACTGCAAATCGTTAATGCAAATTAGTGATTTTAAGGATCGATTAATATATTTACTCGGATGGAAGTGATTATCAGATTATTTACATGTGATTAATGGTAATAAAAACAATAAAACATGGATGAGACGGATGCAAACGAATTAATTACATGGATGAATGATTGATTAGTGACATGGGTGAACAAAATAGCTTAAACATGACGAATTAATGACAAACTAATGACGAATATGACAATAGATAGATGAAAATATATCAAAGGTCGAATTCCAGAAACCCGATATGAACGAATCGAATTTCTACAACCCGGATTGAGTTTAATGACAAAAACCCGCAAATATGAGATTATAAGGGATTTAAGTCGAATTTAACGATGAATTAGACGTATTAATGATGATGAATAATATACATGTGAAATTATTATGCTATCATATCAAAGAATTAACAAGAAACAAACGAAACAAATAAAACGAACGAATTACAGAGGACGAAGGAAGAAGAAAGGAAGCAGGAACTGCGGCAGCCTCACGAAGAGGCGCAGCAGTGCATGCGCTCCTTCAAGAGGCGCGCAGCGATTCTTTGCGTCCTTTCTCGACGGTTTGTCCTCTGGAAATCCGTAAAAAGGGTTTTAAACGAGGTTTTAGAAATCGGTTTTAAGAGATGTTTTCGACATAAACCTTACATTAATGATACAAAAAGGTAAAGAACAATAATAAAAAGAGAGATTTACACCCTCAGACTTACATGTTTGACGAAACGAGATGAACTAAGTTTACGATTAGTGATGCTCGACTCAAATGTAACGAAAGTGCCCTCGTAAGAGGAAAACGATTAGATTAATTAAGTTGATTGATGTGGAGTTGGTCAAATTGGTCGGTCATGCAAACGAGGCTGGTACTCAGAAGGATCCGAGCTTACGTGGTCGAAAGTTCAAGCACGTAGACGCCAAAAGGTAAGAACAAAGGTCTAGAATTTAAAGGGAGAAGAGAAAGGCGGACACTCGCGTGAGAAATATAAGGAGCGAAGGCTCCTATTTATACTAATCACGTGAAGAAATAGGGTTTTCGGAGAGACCTTGGAAGTGAATCTCGGAAAGATATGAAAAAGATACGAAAAATACGCGAGAAAGGACTGGGAAGAGCGCAGCTAGATCATCTGCGTCTCTTGGAAGAGCGCAGCAAAGACTTTCTTGCGTCTGTTCCCAAGTGGTTTCCTCCTGCGGAAGAAAGATTTCCGTGTTTAAGTTATGGAATAACGGGATAATTTGGTTTTCAATAATATTTTGTATGAATATTACGGGAAATTGTTTACCAAAGATTAAAGATTGTGAAATATTTATAAAATATGGAATAGAAATATCCGGAACATTCCAGAACATTCTGACTCGGGATTTAGCGGTTATCAGAAAATGAAGACGGTTTTAGGGCCGGGCTCCAAATGTACTCTAATTATTGTCAAAACGACCGTATCGGCGCGTAGATGACAATTATGAGGTATACATTAGTGTTTGAGCAATCACTTGATGATAAACTTACGAACTGTCACAAATCGTTCCGCGTACCAAACATGCGGCCCAATCATCACCGGGTGGTTTGCGAGAGGTGCACAAATGAGGTATCTACATACATACGAGTCAGCATGACTCGATCGAGTAAGTGGGTACTTGATCGAGTAGGTGAGATACTCGGTCGAGTGGGTCTGACTCGATCGAGTGGGTATTTGACGTTTTTACAACCAGAATCGTGGTTTTTGGGTACTCGATCGAGTACATAGGGCACTCGATCGAGTAGGAGGTCACTCGATCGAGTAGCCATGCTACTCGGTCGAGTATGTTAGAGATCAGAAGGTCTGTTTGGGGTCTGATGTCGAGGCACTCGATCGAGTATGTTGGGCACTCGATCGAGTAGCCTCTACTCGATCGAGTAGGTTTAGGCACTCGATCAAGTGTGTTCTGGGCAGTCCGTTTTCGTGTTTTGAGGTTTTAGTGCATATGTTTATATCTACCCTTTATTATCTAGTTTCAAGATGCCGCCCAAGAGAAACGCTTTGTATGCGAGAGCTGAGACCATGAACATAGATGATATCGTTAAGATGTTGGAGCATCAGGATGCTCTTACGGAGGCTTTAAAGAAAGTGGGAAAGGACAAGGAGGTTGATCACTCTAATATCAACCTTTACATAGCGAGGTTTAACCCAAAAGAGTACAAGGGAACCGGGGAACCAAACCTTCTTGACAACTGGCATCGTGAGATGGAGAACATACTAGACCTGGTTCACTGTCCTGATGAGATGAGAGTAGAACAAGCTGCGTTCTAACTGAGGGAAGCAGCTGGCGAGTGGTGGGATAAGGTGAAGGTGAGTGGTAGGGAGATGTATGCGAACCAGGGCTTACCTGCTATACCTTGGGAAGAGTTTCGGAGGGCTATGAGGAAAGAGTTTGTACCGGAACATGTGAGGAGTAAGCTGAGAGAGGAGTTTGATGGGTTTAAGATGACATCTGATATGTCAGTTGCTGAGTACTACAAGCAGTTTAATGAGAAGTCTAGGTATGCTGAGAATACGGGTTTGAGTGAGGAGAACCTGGCGCTGAGGTTTGAGAGGGGGTTGACCCCTAAGATCATGGATAAGCTACCTGTGGGAGTCCTTACTGATGTTAAGAAAGCTTATGAGAGGGCTGGGAGAGCTGAGAGGTTGGTGGAGATGGCTCAGGAGAGAGTGGGTGAGAAAAGAAAGGCTGAGAGTGAGGGTGGTGGCCAATCTAGTCACAAGAAAGGCAACCACAATCAAGCTATAGGGTTTTCTGCTGGGTCAGGGTTCAGTGCTGGGGCTTCCTTTGGGCGTGGCCGTGTGAGTAGTAGTGGTAGTTGGGGAATGACTTCCTTTGGCTATGGCGATGTAGGCCACAAGAGACATGAGTGCACGAGTATGCCTGGGGGTTTTCAGGGATCGGCTCGGGGGAGCTATTCTCAAGGACCTACACAGAGTTATGCGAGCAATAGACCGTCTGGGTCATGGTCTAACCGGGGAAGTCAGAGCTATCAGGGTGGAGGTAACCACAATAGCGGTAATTCTTATCAGAAACCAGCTACGAACAACAACAACAATCGGGTGCTAAGCCGACCACATCGGCCCAAGATCTTGTCCGGGAGGTGGACGGAAGACCAAAGTGGAAAGTTGTTCATGATGGACAAGAAAGCAGCTGAGGATAATGCACATGTTATCACTGGTACTTTTCTTGTTAACGGTATTCATACCTTTGTTTTCTTTGATTCGGGGGCGTCTCAGTCGTTTGTATCTTCGAGTCATGTTAAACGGTTGGGTTTGAGGGTATATGAGTCTGTAAGTGAGAAAGTTTTTATACCTTCGGGTGAGTCTGTATCATGTGGGAGGTTGTATAGAGATGTGTCTATGATAGTTGGGCAAGTTGATCTACCTGTAGACTTGCTAGAGTTTTCTTTTGACGGTTTTGAGATGATAGTCGGGATGGATTGGTTGGGAAAGTATAAAGCTAAGATAGACTGTCATCAAAACAAAGTGTCTTTGAGAGGTCCTAAGGGTGTTAGTGTGTCTTATCGTGGGTTTGTGGTCAAACCCAAAGTTAAGTTGATTGCAGCCGTGACCTTGAAGTCTTATCTGAGGAAGGGATGCCCTTTGATCTTATGCCATGTGAGAGATGACCGGATGGAGAGTCCGACAGTTGATCAGATACCAGTGGTGGGAGAGTTTGCAGATGTTTTTCCAGAGGAGATTCCGGGGTTGCCACCGAAGAGGGAGATAGATTTCACAGTTGAGTTGAAACCGGGGACGGGGCCAATCTCTAAGGCACCGTATCGGATGGGTCCTAAAGAGATGGAGGAGCTCAGGAAACAGTTAGATGATCTGATAGAGAAGGGATACATTAGACCTAGTGTATCGCCGTGGGGAGCACCAGTTCTTTTTGTGAAGAAGAAAGATGGGAGTTTGAGGTTGTGCATAGACTACAGAGAGCTGAACCGAGTGACAGTGAAGAACAAGTATCCTTTGCTAAGGATAGATGACCTGTTTGATCAGTTGAGTCGTGCATCAGTCTTTTCCAATATTGATTTGAGGTCGGGGTACCATCAGGTGAAGATTAGAGAGGTGGACATACCAAAGACAGCTTTCACGTCGAGGTATGGCCATTATGAGTATGTGGTGATGCCGTTTGGGTTATCTAATGCACCGGTTGTGTTTATGGATTTGATGAACAGAATCTTCAGACAGTTTTTGGACAAGTTTGTGGTGGTGTTTATCGATGACATCATAGTCTACTCCAAGACTAAGGAGGAGCATGAGGAGCATATGAGGATTGTGTTGCAGACTTTGAGGGAGCATGAGTTATATGCTAAGCTGTCCAAGTGTGAGTTCTGGTTAGAGAAAATTGCATTTCTGGGGCATGTGATCTCTAAGGAGGGAGTAGCTGTGGATCCGGCAAAGATTGAGGCAGTGAAAAAGTGGGAAGCACCAAAGAATGTTGCTGAGATCAGGAGTTTCTTAGGTTTAGCTAGATACTATAGACGGTTCATGAAATATTTCTCCAATATTGCTAGACCTATGACAGCTTTGATGAGGAAAGAGAACAGGTTTCGTTGGGATGAGAGTTGTGAGACGGCGTTCCAAACATTAAAGGAGCGTTTGACCACAGCTCCTATCTTAGCATTGCCTGAAGGGATCGAGAACTTTGAGGTTTATACAGATGCCTCAAAGAATGGGTTGGGATGTGTGTTGATGCAGAACGGTAAGGTGATTGCCTATGCTTCTAGGCAATTGAAGCCGTATGAGGAGAACTACCCTACACATGATCTAGAGTTGGGTGCAGTGGTGTTTGCTCTCAAGATTTGGAGACATTACCTTTATGGGGCGACCTTTAAGGTATTTTCGGATCACAAGAGTCTCAAGTACATCTTCACTCAAAAGGAGTTGAACATGAGACAGAGGAGGTGGATGGAGCTGATTGGCGATTATGACATGGATATTATATACCATGAAGGGAAAGCCAATGTTGTTGCAGATGCTTTGAGTAGGAAGAGTGTACATTCTTTGTGTACAGCTCTATCTTTGATGAGGTTGAGAGATGAGGTGGGGAGGTTTGGGATACATATGATGCAGAGAGGGGATGCCGTGGGAGATTTGACAGTACAGCCTGATCTTTATGATGATATTCGAGGTAAACAGGTGTTGGATCCTAAGATGGTTGAGTGGAGAGCTGGAGTAGAGAAAGGGACAGTGTCTCGATTCTCTATTCATACTGATGGTAGTTTGAGGTTTGATGGTAGGTGGTGTGTCCCTAATGATGAGGAGCTGAAAAAGACTATCATGACAGAGGCACATTGTACACCATATTCAGTACATCCAGGTGGTGACAAGCTGTACAAGGACTTGAAGAACACGTTTTGGTGGCCTGGGATGAAGAAAGAAACAACCGAGTTTGTGGCCCGTTGTTTGACATGCCAGAGAGTTAAAGGAGAACAGCGACGACCACAAGGTAAGATTCAGTCTTTGGAGGTACCTGAGTGGAAGTGGAAATCCATTTCTATGGATGTTATCGTGGGTTTGCCAAAGAGTCAATAGGGTAACAACATGATATGGGTAATTGTGGATCGACTGACCAAGTCAGCTCACTTTATGCCAATGAAAGATACATGGACTAAAGCACAATTAGCTATGGCTTATCGGAAGAATGTGCTTAAGTTACATGGAGTCCCTAAGGACATAGTGTCTGACAGAGATGCGAGATTTATCTCAAGGTTTTGGAAAGAGTTGCAGGAATCTTTGGGAACAACTTTGAAGATGAGTACGGCATTTTATCCTACGACAGACGGTCAGACTGAGAGAACGATCAAGACTCTTGAGGATATGTTACGAGCTTGTGTGATGGACTTTGGTGGTAGCTGGGAATAGAGGTTGGATTTGATAGAGTTTTCTTACAACAACAGCTATCACACTAGTATTGGCATGGCACCGTTTGAGGCTTTATATGGGAGGAGATGTAGGAGTTCGATCTGTTGGGACGACAGCGCTGAGGCAGTAGTTCTAGGACTAGATATGGTACATGAGATGGTTGAACAGATTAAGATGATCAGGGAGCGGATGAGAGCAGCTCAGGATAGGCAAAAGAGTTATGCAGATCTACATCGCCGGGATATAGAGTTTCAGGTTGGGGATAAGGTTCTTCTGAAAGTGTCTCCTATGCGTGGGGTTATGAGATTTGGGAAGAAAGGCAAGATGAGTCAGAAGTTCATCAGACCTTATGAGATCTTAGAGCGGGTTGGAGAGGTTGCATATCGTCTAGCTTTACCAACTGCGTTAGAGATAGTGCATAATGTGTTTCTGTATCTCAACTGCGGAAGTATGTGAGTGACCCGTCATATGTGTTAGAGGCAGAGAGCTTAGAGCTAGATGAGTCCTTATCTTATCTTGAGGTACCTAAGCAAATTCTTGACTGGAAGGTTAGGAAGACTAGGAGTGGTGAGACAGTTTTGCTTAAGATCCTTTGGTCTAACCACGAGACTGAGGAAGCTACATCGGAGGCAGAGGAGGCCATGAGAGAGCGTTACCCATTCCTTTTTAATCGGATATGTATGGTTACGGGGACGTAACCTTGTTTCTTTTAGGGGGTAGGAGATGATCGCGAAGAGTTTTTAGAGTTTTTATACCCTTTTTATGTTGTGTCGGTATGTTTGTTGTGGTTGAGTCGGGTTGAGTTTGGGTTAGTAACATGTGTTATGTTGAGTTTTGTTTTGGTTGTTGAGTCGGGAGTGTTGTAGTGTGTGTCTTTGTTTTGTTGTGGTTTGAACTTCGGGGACGAAGTTCTTTTTAAGGAGGGAAGACTGTAATACTACGGTTTTATAAGTCTCTGGGTACTCTATCGAGTAGGCCTTACTCTGTCGAGTAAGGTTGAGTTGCGTTTTTAAAATAGTTTCTGACCTGTTGGGTACTCGATCGAGTAACGTAGATACTCGATCGAGTAAGGGGGCACTCGATCGAGTACCTCGGCTACTCGATCGAGTAGCCGGATTACGGGGGATGATTTCTCGGGTTTTGTTAATAATGAGATTAAGTATATAATAACTTCCGTCACTTTTCTTTAAACACTTTTAAAACCTAATTACTTTCAAAAAGAGAAATCAAACTACGTTCTTCGCATCAATCGCATTGTTGGCAAATCCCGGAGCGTGGAAGGTCGGATTTTACCTTTCTTTATACCGTTGTGATCCTTGCGTCGAGGGTAAGATCTACGTACCATTTTTATAGTATTTCGTTAAAGTTGGTTAAACCCTAATAATGGGATTTGGGGGTTTTGTTGTATTTTGTGATTGGTAGTGATTATATGTTTGTATGTTAGGAGGAGGATTCGTAGAAGAAGCCTTTTAATATCAGCTGTGAGACCGTCTGATTGTGTTGTGCTTTCCAAGTAGGGTTTCCCTACTCAGTATTAGTCCCATGATGTGTTGATTGGTGTTTGTGATTGTTGAATATTATCATACCCGTATTGTGACGGTTGTTGGCTTTGATTGTTGGTTGTAGCTGTGATTGATTGTATCTGTATGTGTTCTTCGGGGTGCGTCCCTGGCTGAGTGGAGTCACTTGCGGGAGTGGCTTCACGCCCATGATTCACCTTCTGTGGAACCCGCCACAGAAGGGATGTGCACATTAATGGATTTGGGTTTATCGCTCGATGGAGATGAGCGGGGCTTAGGTGGGAACGGCTGCGGTCCCCCACTGGCGGCGAGGAGTGACCTGTTGCGATGGGCACTCTGGCAGGGCTACACATTTTAGTGTGTAGTCAAGATTGTGGAGTTGGGTTTGGAGTTCGGAGAATACCTGTGATGATTGAGCTGTTTGTTTTACTGTGTTGTTGTTTATATAAATTGTGTGATTAGTACTGACCCCGTTTAATGTTTTAAAAGCTATGGTGATCTATTCGGGGATGGTGAGCAGTTATTGAGCAGGTATGAGTCGAGTTACTGGGATAGCTGGGATGTGCCACCGTCTGATGATAGAAGTCTTCCGCTGTAGTTTTAGTAGTTTAATAAACATTTCAGTTAGCTGATTAGACAGTTGGTTTGAGAACTTGTATTCGTATTTTGGTTTTGGTTTTGGATTGTAACCTTTCACTAAAGTTATACATTTAAAATACGTTTCGTTATTGTCTATTTGATTATCATTGTCTCGGGTAACCGAGATGGTAGCATCCTTATACCTGAGTGGTCCTGGTAAGGCACTTGGAGTATGGGGGTGTTACATTAATAAGCTACAAAAACAGAAAAATTAAGTTTGGGGGCATTAATAACCACTAATTTCAGAAGAATTATCCCACAAAAAAAGGTCACGATCTGATCTTAAGAGGTTAAAAATTTAGTTTCATGATATGTTGTTAGTAACAAGGTACACATAGTAGATATATGGCTACAAATAGTAGATACATGGCCACAAAAGTAAATGACTAATAGAATAACAATAATGAACCACTCCATTCACTTGAAATAGATGATCAAAATAGGATGCGTTCAATTCATAGATGTTCGCAATTTAAACGAAGATTTCAACTACAATGCAACAACAATTTTTAATCATTTATCAAATCCAAATTAAAATAACAACGTTTTTTCAACACCTTCACCAATCCCCTACTTATCTTTTACGCAATCATCCTTTACAACGGCCCCCTAAGCTCCTTTCTTCGTTGCCAACCTTGTGCATCTTCTTACATACACGCTTTGGTTTGAATCTCGTGGTCGCTTAGGACAATGCACGCTCTTCTTTTGTGAAGGTTCTGGACAGTTGGCATCATTATTACCAATTGAATCATTGATACCAGTTGAATCGATCCCAATATCAAAGGAGGGTGCCTCAACCAACTTCATTTCCGCTATCTCATCAATCCTTCTACCCATATCTAGAAATTGAGCCAAGAAGTTTGGGTCCTTCAACGCTTGTGTAAACTCTCCTTCAATCTCCTCACGAACCTCCTTTTCAACAATCGGGCTGACATTAGCTTGCTTTTCCACTTCTTTAGTTCTAATCTCATGTAACCTTGACACAAGTTCCAAATCCCGCTTTGTCATCGTCCAATTCACCAAACGTGGCTATGAAAGAAAACAACATTAACAAACAATTACGATACTTTTTAAAAATGAGTTAGTATGTTAACAGCGACTAAGTTCAGAAGAACGGTCGCAAACAAAAAATAAATGGTCACGGTATAATCTAAAGAGGTTACAAAAACAGTTATAGTACTCAAACAATATTTTGAATCTGTTAGTATGCTAACAAATAAATATGTGGACACTGAGGTCAGCAGAATGGTCGCAAACAATATTTGTCACATTTTTAACTTACTAAATTAGAAACAGAGTAATGATTTACTTCTACATATTAAATGGTCAAATATCAATTAGAATAGGAAATTGGTGGTCACATTCTGATCACAACCAAAAAATGGTCACAAATCAAATCAGAACGGTCAAAAACTATACAAAGAAACATGAATCTTTAGCAATTAATCAAAAGCTATAATTCTAATCCAAAAAAAGGATACAAAATTAAGCAGAATGGTAAAAAAAAATATAAAATAAAACTGCACTTTTATTTTGGTCACAAACTGATCTAATTAAGATACTAAAAACATATATACATACATCTCCACTAATTTCAGCACGATGGTAACAACAAATTAGAATATCATTAATAATGTAAAGGGTAAAGAGTAAACGACTTACATCATTATATTTGCTTTCAATTTGTTTATTACTTAATAGATCACTTGGCAGCTCAAATGTGATTCTTCTTTTGATGACGTCATCAAGTTTAGGATCATCCACACCCTCAATTGGAAGTAGACCTGTCAAACGGGTCGGGCGAGTCGGGTCCCGGGTCAGGTTATACGGGTCGGGTCAGAATACGGGTCGGGTCAGATACAGGTCGGGTTAGGGTAAGAATACGGGTCAAGAAATAATTTCTAACTTCTTTTTTAAACAATTTTTTTAATTAAAAAAATATTTTTTTAAAATGTAAATCATATTTAAAATTATAATTTTAATCATATTCAACGTTTACATTAATTATATTGGCATAATTATTAAAATAAAAATTTTTTAATAACTATTTTATTATTAAATATTATAAAAGTTATATATTTTTTTTCAATTTTATTATTAAATATTTTTGTAATTTTAAGTAATAAAAAAAATATTTTTTTAACTATTTTTTTCAAATATAACATATAAATATTAATATTTTAATAAAATTCTTGATTCACCTTTGACCCAACGGGTCGACCCGTTCGGGTCGGGTCTCGACCCTAAAATAACGGGTCATTTCGGGTTCGAGTCAAACGGGTCGCGGGTAAAAAAAAGGGTCTGTAACCCTAAAAAAACGGATCGGGCGGGTCGGGTTTTCGGGTCGGGTCGAGTTTTGACAGGTCTAGTTGGAAGCCTATAGATTACCTTAAGAAGATTTCAGGAGATAGGGTCTCTTATCCCAACCCCCACGACCATACTCGTTGTTGTTTTCCAATGCTCCAGCCCTTTCTTCCTCCACGCGGCCTTTTATTTCCTCATATGTCCAATGTTTAACTAATGGAATGGTTGTCATTGGTCTGTCACCCCTCCATATAAGGCGATGGAAGTAAAGTATTTGAAGCAACATCATGCATCCACCTATATTCTTTGTTCGTTTCCCTTTCCATTTTTCCACAGCTTCATTAAGCAGCTTCATTAAGCTTTTCTACCACATAAAGGCACCAATCTTGATTAATGATGTCCTCAACATTTTCCACGACCTTTATAAACTTAAAGTCAACGTGATTATGGCATGTCGGTGCTAGGAAAGTACCCAGAGCATACAATACAAAATATTGCTTGAAATCGTGGCCTCCTTTAGGCATCTTCAACATATCATCGATCAATGTGTCACTAGAAATCTCCTGACCCGCTGTTATACCCAACCTCTTTCTCCAACACTCCATTAGCCCAAAATCAGGATTATCTTTTTTCTTACTTGAAGTACGCAATACATCCTTCTCAGTGTGACAAGGTAACATAAATGTGTCATACACATCATCTCTCGTCAAAATAAAGTTCCTCCCCTAATTAATCGTGAACATCCTGGAGTCTGGGTCATAAGAGCTCATCAACCAATCTATCATTACGTGACACATTCCGCTAGCTCTGATCTCCAACAGCCCCCCGAAACCAATCTCTTCAATGCTTCTCTTTTGCTCTACCGTCATCTTCTTAATTAGCTTAAACAAGCCGCCCGGGGACCCGTATGCATCAACAACCTTTTTAGATGACCTATCCAACGTTAAAAAAAATGAGAGATGAAGCATGACTAATAAATATTTATACAAGTTAGTTGAGCAATTAAAACTATAACACAATATAACAAATTTACCTATGGTGGTCACAAGAACAGAAAATAACACAATTCTATGGTAATTAATTAAAAGCTATAAATAGTTTAAAATTGGCCACATTATAATCTTAATATGATACAAAATACCAATTATAATTCAGCTATAATAGTAGATAAAATACGCAACCAAAAAATAACTACTAATTCAACCAAAATGGTCACAAACAACTCAAAATAATACAACCTTTTGGTAATTAATCAAAATCTACACATAGCTTAAAATTGGTCACATTTTATTCCCATTAAAAAAATGGTCACTACTTGAATCAGAATGGTCACAACCAACAAAAAAATAACACAATAGTTTAAAATTGGTTACATCCTTCTCTTAATATGGTACAAACAGAAATCCAAACAAATGGCCACAAATTTAATAATAATGGTCACAAACAATGTAAAACAACTACTCTTGATCAAATGTTAAACTATATAAAACTTAAATGCGGTCACTAAGTATAAATGAATGGTCACAAACTACTCAAAATAACACAACCCTTTAGTAATTAATCAAAATCTACACATAGCTTAATATTGGTCACATTCTTTTCGCAGCCAAAAAATGGCCACTACTTTAATCAAGATGGTTACAACCAACAAAAAATAACACAAATCTTCAATAATTGACCAAATTCTACATACGGACTAAAATTGGTTACATCCTGATCTTAATATGGTACAAACAGATATAAATCAAATCCAAACATATGGCCACAACTTTAATCAGAATGGTCACAAACTATGTAAAATAACTACTCCTAAACAAATGTTAAGCTATATAAAACTTAAATTTGGACTAAGTATAAAAGAATGGTCACAAACATTAAAAAAAACTACTCCTCAATAAATGTTCTAAAATTTGGTCACAATTTAATCTTAATAAGGTACAAAAATAGAAGAACTTCACATAAACATTTTGGGGCACTAATAGCGACTAAGTTCAGAAGAATGGTCACAAACAACAAACAAATGGTCACGAAATAATCTAAAGAGGTTACAAAGCAGTTACATTACTCAACCCCAGATGGCCACTAAATTAACTAGAATGATCACAAACAAAACAAAATTAAACACAATAAATAGTCCACTTACTTGATCAGAGCTCCGTCCGTAGATACCACCATCTTACCATCTCGTCTCCAGTTCACCGGAGCTTGTCTAGCTTTTCGAGCAGGAACCACATCTTCACTTGTCGTAATAACCGCACTAGATGTCGGGTCATTTTGCATTGGTACCCTCTCTTCTTCTACGGCTTCCCCATCTTCTACTACCTCGGCATCTACCGCCTCTTCTTCAGTTTCTAAGGTTCTTCCTTTCTTCATAATCGGACTTCCAAGATTACCTTACTGGGTAAGATACAATGGGTTAACAAACAATGACATGCATTTTTATACTTGTTCCAAAAAAAAAAAAATTAGCAAAATCAAAATTCAATTGACAAACTTGAACAGTAAACATACTAGACGATCGTGGTTGTTCCACTACTTCATCCTCTACATTAGATCTACATGTAGTTTTCCTCTTATTCTTATTTGTAACTACTTTTGTTGGAATTTCGTCTCCTTAAAACAAAAAGACGGCCAACAATATTAAGGATTATGAAACTATATACAAATCAATTAGTACTATTAAATTACTAAATCATACCTTCAACATCAATAGAAACTGCTTCCCCCATGCCCTTTCTTGCTACCCTTTTCCCGCGCTTCATTTCTGGAAAATTAGACACAATTTTTCGGATCTGCAACAATTTTTTGGGGAAGAAAAAGGTTAGGGTTTATGAACTGGAGAGAGAAGGGAGAAAAGTGAAAAGAGAAAGGAAAGCGTCGTTTGATTTGGGTCAATTGAAATCCCAGCGCAATTTTAGAAAAGAATATAGAAAAGAATATTTTTTTAATTTGTTACCCTTTTTAAAATTATTTAATTTTTCAAAATTATACCCAACCAAATTCTTCTTAAATGATATCAACTTGACCCGTTTCATTGACATAACGGATACATCTATTACATAGGAGACTAATTGTTAGGAAATAAGTGATAAAAAAGGAAAAAAAAAAAGTCAAATCAAATTGAATGAGTCGTTGAATAGTTGCACCTAGTCTGGGGGCGGGTTGTGTGCCGGACCGGGTCTCAAGAATTTGACCCGAACCCGTTCAGGAGGTATACATGAGTCGGGTCGGGTCCATGCATGAGCTATGCGGGCCAGGTTCATACATAGGTCGTTGGCCGGGTCCGGATTAGCAAGGCCGACCCACACTAATGATCGGCCTATGGCTTAACCTTATTTTTCATGAAACTACCAAAATTTAACTTCTCCCCCATAACTGCCAACCATTATTCTGACAAAAAGTCAAGTTTTTGACGTTGGCTTTTTGTAAGCTCATAAACTATTTACCTTTCTACTAACTTTAGCTTTCCATGTGTATCTTTACTTATCTTTCTTTTCCCAATTGGTCTCCCTTGTGACGGGTCACCATTTGTGGCGGATATTTTGTGAGTTAAAATGGTAACAAAATGGGTTAGTGGAGAAAGGGGACCACATGAATAGTGTTGCAGAGAGAGAAAAAGTGGGTATTTTGTGAGGTAAAATGGTATCCGTCACTCCAAAGTGACGGATATGTGCCGTCACAAATGAGAATTTGTGTTCTTTTCCACAGCCAATTTTATAGCTGGTCGAATTTTATAGCTCTTCCTGAATGATAAGCAGTTTGTCTCTTTTATGATGGGTCACAATTATAACGGATAAAATATGATTATTTTATGATAAAAAATAATAATATATAATTCTTATTTATCAAATAATACTTACATTGATCATATTTTTCTGTCACAATTTATAACGAGTGATATATGAAAATTTGTGAGATAAGAACAATGGACAAATTAAAGAACATAGAGAATAAATGCCATGCCTTTCACGGAAGCTTTGGTGCATTACTCCAAGTACTCACTATGTTGACATTCATAAGTTGTTTTTGTGAGTATTAACTATTAAGTAGAGCTAACTCATTCTTAATTTCCCCATTTCTACCTTTCATTTTTAAAATCCTATGTTTTTAAAAGTCTTGCATTTTTATAATATTTCTTTCAAAACACGATTTTTAGTAATATAAAAGGGTATGAATCCTCTTCATTTCTTTTTGTTTCCTCTAATACAACAATATTAAATCATTATTCGTTTTCCAACTCATCAAACATTTAACCGTTAGAACATGCACAATAAAGAGGCAACAATTCTTATATAAAATCGTTTTACATAAACATTACTGTAAAACCAAGTGATTAGTTACCTAAAAACTCCCACTGTTAAATCATGTAAACAGGTCTGGGTTGCACCCGAACTGGAGGAGAGAGAGTCTGCTTCATAAGCCTCAGGAGGTTCCACTCTAAAACCAGTTGGCAATAGAGGGAGTAGGCCTTATATAGTGGAATGTTCTTCTCTAATTCTCCAATGTGAGATCTTTACATGTGGAACTCATATTAGTGGAAGCTTATTCTCTGTGACACCCTCATACTCCAAGTGCCTTACCAAGACCACTTAAGGTATAAGAACGTTACCATCTCGGTTACCCGAGGCAATGATAATCAAATGACAATGAAGAAACATAATTTAAATAACAATATAGTTTAAAGTGATTACATGATCAAAACCAAAACAGTTAAACTGAAATACAAGGTTCTCGACGTCTCTCATCGATAAAACTATCAAAGCTATAAAACATCGTCTGACACAGCGAAAGACTTCTAACTGCCACGTGATGACTCATCCCAACTATCCCATACGCGTCATATCATACCTGCTCAATAACTGCTCACCATCCCCGAATGGATCACCATAGTTTTTAAAACATTAAACGGGGTCAGTACTAGTTACACAATCAAAGTCACACTGAAACAATCATACAAACAGCTCACACACAATCCCAGTCTCCATCTCCAATCACCTCATAACTGACTACACACTAAAGTGTGTAGCCTTGCCAGAGTACCTATCGCAACAGATACTCCTCGCCGCCAGTGGGGGACCGCAGCCGTTCCCACCTAAGCCCCGCTCATCTCCATTGAGCGATAAACCCATGTTCATTAATGTGCACATCTCTTCTGTGGCGGGTTCCACAGAAGGCGAATCAAGGGCGTGAAGCCACTCCCGCAAGTGACCCCACTCAGCTAGAGACGTACCCCGAAGATCACAGACAATTAAACAGTAATCACAATATAAAATCAACAACCGTCTGAATCAATCAACAATATGAAATCACAACCGTCTGAATCAACCAATAATCACTAACTACAGCACAATCACCACACATTATGTAACTAATACTGAGTAGGGAAACCATACCTGGAACAGCGATCACAGAATCAAACGATCTAGCAGCTGTCTCAAAACCTCTCTTTTACGAACCCTCCTCCTACACATACATTCATACAAATACTACCTTAATCATACAATCATAAAAACCCCCAAATCCCCAAATCTACCCAATTAGGGTTTTAACCAAACTCAATGAAATAATATAAAAATCATACTAGGAGCTTACCCACAATACGACGGTCTCAACGGCGTAAAGAACTTAACGATCCGACGACTCTAGCCATTAGGATTTGCCAACAACGCGACGAGAGAGAACTACGTAATTTCGTTTTCTTTTTAAAGGTTTAGAAAGGTGAAAAGTGATTAAAGAAAATGATGAAAGCCTTTTATATTAATCTCGCGTTATTAGCAAAACCCGTCAAAACAAACCCGTAAAACACACTTACTCGATCGAGTATGGCACTTACTCGATCGAGTGCCCCCTACTCAATCGAGTACCCAACTTACTCGATCGAGTACCCTACAGGCAGACTACTGTTTTGAGTCAAAAACTACTTACTCGACAGAGTAAGCCCCACTCGATAGAGTACCCATAGACTCATAAAACCGTAGTATTACATTCTCAATACCCACTAAAATAATTTCCAACAATCACCACTTTCCACAATAAGGGGACTAAGGTCTTTCGTTATATGATTTTACAATTTGATAGGGTAAAACCATTTACATGAGCCTTAGTCTCTGTTCTTTTGAATTTAATTTCAGCTCATTTCAGTTAAGACTAGTTTTCTTGCCCGTGCGTTGCACGGATATTAAATCGATATGTGATAAATTTCACAATAAAATGGAATATAGACATATAGTACATCGCTCATGTCTAAGATTTTATGTATGCCGCATAACCAACAAATAATTCCGTTAACAGAATATTGATATAAGAATAAAAGAGTGTTTGATTAATAAAATACTTTTTTTAGGAAAATAAAACCAATATGAAGTTTATATATATGATACTTGGACTGATAGTTTTTAGAATTTCTTCATTAATACCTGTTTGTTTTTCAATTCGTCAAGGAAAACAATAATATCTACTCTGCATAATCAACTTAATGATGCAACAAATCTTCTTATTTCGAATAACAACCATAATTTAATCATTGTTGGATCAAATTGTAATTATGTAAAAACATTTAGAGGTAGTTATAATGTTATATCTCCCGGTCAAACTATAGAAGTACGTTTGAATGTGAACCAAATTCCGACACAATACTACATGGCTAGGGCTGTTTATGACCCTCTCTCTCTCTCTCTCTCTCTCTCTCTCTAGCAATAGTCTTGCCCCCATCTTCTCATTTGAAACAAAATCTTTCACACAGACCCTTATTTTTCTTCCCTATTCACACACATGATCTGAAATAATCTCATCCCTTGAAAGATCGATCCTTGTCTCCGAAACTTATCTCAAATTTATCCAACCAAGTGAAAAACTAAACCCCTACTTCTAGAAATATCTAGCATCCAATGGAAACTAACCCTTGCTCTCGACAATGTTGTTTTTTTAGGAAAATAAAACCAATATGAAGTTTATATATATGATACTTGGGACTGAGAGTTTTTAGATTTTGTTCATTAATACCTGTTTGTTTTTCAATTGGTCAAGAAAAACAATAATATCTACTTTGCATAATCTACTTAATGATACAACAAATCTTCTTCTTTAGAATAACAAACATAATTTAATCATTGTTAGGTTAAATGGTATTTACGTAAAAACATTTACAGGTAGTTAAATGTTATATCTCCCGGTCAAACTATAGACGTACCTTTGAATGTGAACCAAATTCCAACGCAATACTACGTGGCTGGAGCTACTTATGACACCCCTCCTTCCCCCCCATAACAATAGTCTTGCACCCCATCTTCTCATTTGAAACAATATCCTTCACGTAGACCCCTATTTTCTTCCCTATTCGCACACATGATCTAAAACAATCTCATCCCTTGAAAGATCGATCCTTGTCTTTGAAACTTCTCTCAAATTTATCCAACCAAGTGAAAAATTAAACCCCTAATTCTAGAAAAATCCACAATCCAATGGAAACTAATCATTGCTCTCGACAATTTGTTAGAATTAAGATTTTACTTTAATTTGGATTGATGAGGTCAAGATTAAGTTTACCAGTATGATCTTTTGATGTTTCTTGTTATTATTCATGTTACCTATATATTTTAATGCAAACGATATTTTGCTGAAAAATAACGTTATTTCTTATCACTATCCTAGTTAAACTCATCACCCTCCACAAATGCACCCTCCCTCCACCCCACTAATTTACCCGCAAAATAAAACATCAGCCACTGTGATTAGTTCTTACTACTTGAAACAACCTCCAATCCACTACCACTAGCACTACCTTTCTGCCACGTTTTACATCTAAGAAGTCATAAATCACATTCACCTCCTTGAAACACCAATCTTTACTCTAGATGATATGGATCCTCGTCTCCCTTATCGAAGACAATTTATTTCTCCTTCAACAAAGAAAAGTTTAAGAATCAATCTTCCCTCTTATCTCTCCCCTTAACCTTCCTAGTCTTTTTCTCGTCCCCCTACCTCCATTCCAGATACTCAAACAAAGTGTTTGGGTACTATGTTTGTAAACTGAATAAGTTTGTATATTATATATATACACGAACTTTGCTATTTATTTCATTTTGCATAAATAAATCTTACTACATCCATCTCATTTTTTTTTGTCCTTTTTTCTTCAAATTTTATTATCTCATAATTATTATCCCCTTTCAAGATCTAGTAAAGAAAAACTTTAGTCAACCAACTCGTCGCAATCAACCTCATTCCCACTCGAAGCATCCAAAGCCCACTACTTAATCTCTTCAGTTCACACATAAAACGGTCTAAAATACAAAGCTTTCATCTCTCTCTTGAAAAGTCCATCTAACTAACAAAAAAATAACCGCTACTTTCTGAACTTCATCATTTTTACATCCCGTAAAGATTAAGTTGAACATGAAAAAAAAATGCTGAAACTCAATTTTTGTTTGATAACGACAGATTGAACATTTTTTTTAGCATTTTGAGACTTTTTACACTATTTAAATAACAATTGTGCTATTTTGAGTGTTGATCATCGACATATTGAAATAGTAGATTAAAGTGTAATTTCCTATTTTACATTATGACATTTAATTAGTACTCCCTCCTATTCTCTAAGATCTTCCACATTTCCTAAAACGGCAAATTCACAAAGATCTTCTACTTTTCCTATTTGTCTATTATTTGTGGTTATAACAACTTATGACCCCACAATCTCTCTATTACTTTCATTTACATCCACATATCATCATACCACTAAATTTTACTCAAAAATAAAAGTGGAACAACATAGAGAATATGAGGGAGTATATTATAAGAAAATAAAAATTGAGTTTTTTTTTATCTCTGAGGAAATTAAAGATCAAACTTTATCTTTATCATATTTATAATTAATATTTTTCACTTAAAATATATAAATTTAAGCAAGTTCAAATAAGTTAGCTAAAAGTTATAAATCACAAATTGTACGAAGTAGTATAATCATTCTTTTTTTATTAATATGAAATAAATATAAACTTCATGAGAATATTAATGCAGTAGAGAACTATAGAAGAGTTGGCAAGTAAGTGACCCCCTTTTAGGTTTAAATTTTTTCATTTATTTTTATATTTTTGCCTAAAGGTGGTTAAAGCATCGTATTCTGTATGACGAATATGTCTCATCCTTCCTCAATTCGTATCTCTCCCTAAATTATAGTGATGATGTGCTCAATTTACAAAAAAAAAAAAAAAAAAATAGCATCAACAATAATTAGTTACCTCCATATAATTGAATAGTATCGTTTTTTATGCATGTAAATTTGTCAGAAGAAAAGCTTGAGAGTGAGACGGTCTTCACTATGTTAGGGAAAGACTACTCTTACTCTTTTATGTGTTTTTCATGACTTTTTTTTTTTAATATTGATCGTTGCTTGAATTGAATCTTAACCTTCTACATATTTCTATAATAAGTGTATCTAATTTACCTTCAAACCTCATTCAAATCTATTTTATTATTCCTGGTACCATTTTTACTTTAAATTGTAAAACAATCGCATAATAAAGTTTTTCAAAACATTTACTCATTTGTCATAATATGATATTTCGATTCGCAAATTAGCAGCAACTTTCTTTATCTTTTAATATTCCTTGAAAAATAGATATCAAACTTTGTACTTATCAATAATTTGTGAATATCTTATTTAAAAATTGATTAATATACTTTTATATAATGACAAATGAATGTAAATAATATAATAATAAATTATCAATAGAAGTTGAAGTGTATTGTGAAGGAAATAACTTTAAAATTAGTAGGAGAAATACATATGACATTTGAAAAATAAACTTTGTATTATGTATAATTAAATATGACATTAGCAATAACAAAAGACGTAGGGGCATATTTCTGTGTTCATTTTACTCTTTACATGAGTAAATTCCATGTAGTACGTATTATGCATGCGCATTTCTCACAACCCAGTTCGGCCTAGGGCTTTTTAGCCTCATAATACCTCTTTTTTTTTAATCGGAAGTTGTTATAAAATTGGATATTATAAATATATCAAAGGTTTTTTTCCTTCTAATTTAATAAAAAGTGAACAAATACTAATGAATCATTTTTTAATATTAATAAATTGTAGATAATTAATTTATTTCCTGTTTCTAATAATAAAATTGTAAAATAATTTATTAATTCTCATTTATAATAGGAAAATTATATTCCTAATTATAATAGAAAAATTTTAAATAATTATTATCTCCTTATTCTAATATTATAATTAGGAAAAAAAAGCCTTAGTAAATTGTTAATTTATTTCCTATTTCTAATAGGAAAATTGTAAAATAATTAATTAATTATAATTTTTAATAGGAAAATTATATTCCTAATTATAATAGAAAAATTGTAAATAATTAATTATCTCCTAATTCTAATGCTAATAGTATAATTAGAAAAAAAAGCCTCCTTTAGTTATATATATATCGATTAGCTATATTTCAATTTAGCTTCAATTCAGCTTCATTCTTACTTCAGTTCAGTTTAGCTCTGTTAAGTTCAGATCAATTTAACCCTTTTCAGCCGAAAAGAGTATGACGTTACTCATAGAGAGGAGATTATCATCCTCTTATTTTTATCTTCTCATCTCTCTTTTTTTTTGTCATCTCATTTTCTCTATCATCCACCTTATTTTCCAACATTTACATCCTCTTCGTCAAATCTTCTTATAAAATTTTCCACAATAGAGAGGACTCACTTACCCTTTCTCTGTACCATAAATTGTACTAACTTTTTATAAATTTAAAAAATAATTTATCAACATTTCACATAAAAAGAATAAGTGGATATTTGCACAATGACCAAAGTTCAACTTTCTTTAATTTTAGAAGATGTGCTGCACTTTCTATTTCTAAGAGGATGATTCATGTATGTTCCACAGGCAATAGAGAGCATGATATGGTCCGCTTATTTTTTTCTTTCACCTTTTTTATTTTTTTGACACATCACTTTTTTCTATGACCCACCTTCATTTCCACTATGTTCATCATTTTTTTATATATTTTTTATCCACAATAGAGAAAATCCTCTTATCCATCATCTATTCATCTATTTACATTTCAATTTCTTTAATGCAAATAATTCATATGGAAAAATATCATTAGATAATTGGCACAAGGACCAATATTCTACTTCGTCTAATTTTAGAGAAAATAGTAAACATCCACTAAGAGGATGTTCTATACATACTCGACAATAGAGAGGACGGCCTCTTAGATGAGAGAGTGCTAGGAGTAAGTTTCATCCTCTCTATTGTACATGGTTAGAGAGAGAGAGAGAGTATTAAGAGGAGATTTCATCATTTGTAATGTGGAACGTAATCTGGACCATTATTAATAAAAAAAATGTAAGGAAATGAGAGAGCATTAAATATAGATGATCTCAATTGAAATAAAAGAGTATGAATCCTCTTTATTTCTTTTCTCTCCGTTAGAAATATCAATTATGAAAATCTCCATTTTACAACATAACGATCCTTACTAGCACTAAGGCCCTGTTCTTTTGAACTGAAACGGATCTGATCTGAACTGAAGTAAACGTATAAGATCTAAACTGAACTGAATTTATAGGATCTGAACTGAACTGAACTTATAGGATCTGAACTGAACTTATAAGATCTGAACTCAACTTACACGATTCGAATAAATTAACTTAAATTAATTTAACTTATTATTATTATTATTATTATTATTATTATTGTTATTGTTATTGTTATTGTTATTGTTATTGTTATTGTTATTGTTATTGTTATTGTTATTGTTATTGTTATTGTTATTATTGTTCTTATTCTTGTTCCTGTTCTTGTTGTTATTTTTATTATTATAAATTTCTTTTCATTTTTTTTATAAAACCGCAACTATTATTATTATTATTATTATTGTTATTATTATTATTATTATTATTATTATAAAAATAAGCGCAAACTTTTATTGAGATTAAACAAAAAAATTACAAGAAATTAGTGGACAACCAAGAGAAAACACTGATAAGAAAATATATTCTAAAACACAAGGTAAGATAATAACATTTTTCCGCTTTAAATACATTGGTTTGTTCATACATTATACTACGGTTATATTAAGATAAAAAATAATGAGAAGAGTGATAATTTTGTTTAAAAATAATAATGTATATATGTATCGAATAATTAATAATGTCAAATATTCTTGCGTCGATTTTTAAAAAGTATACTCTGTATATAACTTTTCAAAAATGAAATTATAGGATCTCGAATCGAATCGAATCGAATCGAATCGAACTTATAGAATCGAATGAATCGAACTTATAGGATCTAAACTGAACTGAACTTATAGGATCTGAACTGAACTTATAGGATCTGATCTGAACTGAACTAAACTTATAGGATTTGAAGTGAACTTAAGTTAAGTGAGTATAAGTCCAAAAGAACAGGGCCTAAACGATCATTCATGATTAATATTGAGTAAAAAAATTGCCTTTTAAGTTGGCAAAAATTGATATGGTGTTGTGCGAGATTTTTTGAAAAAGCAGTTATAGTTATAACAAACGTGAGTTTTGATAATGAACTAGAGAAAGAAATAGTTACGGACAAAAAATTGGTTTGGTGCTATTATGGTTATGATTTTTATTAGGATTAATTGATAACAATACTCTGAACTCTGGGGTTGCCGCTTAAAATACTCTGAACTCTTGTTTAATTACATATATGCCCAACAATAACCCACCTTCACTTTGAATAAAAATGGTCTTTTTTTAACCTGTTGTAACAGGTTATACCGTATGACCCACCACTTTCCCCTTTATATTCATCAACTTCTTCTTCCCTAATTATCAACTTCTTCTTCTTCGCTGATTCATTTTCATCACTTCAATTTGATTTTTTCTCTCTCTCTCCTCCATTACAACACAATTTGCCCTTAAAATTCTCCCTCAAATGCAGCGATCATCATCATCTTCAAGTTATAGAAGTGAAAGTGACGTTTTTTGCTACCATAACCTCACTGCAGTTAAGAAGACGGTGACGAAGGGTTCACATGTTGGAAAGAAGTTTTATGGGTGTCCTCTATGGCCGGTAAGTAGTTTAATTAAATTAAAATTATTTTAATTGGTTGTATGTACTCAGATTTGTAGGAGGGTGTTTTTGATGAATTTTTTTGTTGATGCTATTTGGTACAGCATAATGGCTGTCGTTTTTTTCAATTGGAGGAGCAGAAGCATGTGGAAATTGGTTCAAGAACAATGCCAACTAAAGTGGAGTTTTTTATTGAAGAATTATGATGAAAAATTGAAGAAACTGAAATTGAAGAATGAGAAACTCAGATTAGAAGTGATTGTGTTGAAGGGTGAAGTAGATAAACATTCAAAAGGGGAAAAAATTGTAATGTTTGGATTAATAATTTCTTGGGTAATATTTGCATTTAGTTGGATGTTTAAAGTTTGATTGTATTTGGGCAATAATGTATGGAAATAATTCTTTGAAGGAATGCAATTCTATTTCATTTGAAACAACTTGTCTCATTTCATAGCATTCAAAAGATCTGTATATCAACAGATACTCAAAACATAGCATTCTGACAACATTCCCACAACATCATGTCTGTTATCTAGTGAATCCTAACAACTTCAGTACATAACAACTTGTTTGATATCTAAGAGTACATAACAACTAAACTACATGATGCTCCTTTGACATGTAAGCAACTGAACTTCAATTGGTCTGCTGGTTCACTGATTGACTGATTGTTGAGCATTTTCTCTAAGAAGAATGCTCCTTGGACCTGTACTACTACCCACAAGCTATTAATAACATAACAATGAAAGATCAGTTCTATATTTTACCAGTTTAAGTGCACTAAAAATAGAATATCAAATAGGTAAATTTACATTTGTATAAGCATTCCCTGATTCATCAATGAGCACCCTAAATCCTTGAGGGGCCTGCAATGATAACATGGTAAACTGTTATGAGATTTTAACTTACAACTAGGAAAAAATTATTATCAGATATTGATTCATTCAAAGACGTACTTACCCTGCCACCTCTTCCACCTCTTCCTCCACCACCCCTTACACCAGTCCTTCCTCTCCCTCTTGCAGCAACACCTCTACCAGTCTTAATCACTCTTCCTCCCCTTCCAATCCTTGTTCGTTGGGTTGTTGATGTATGGTGAACCTCGGAGGCAATTTGTGATGCTTCATTTGCCTCTGCTGCACCTGATTTCCTTGGTCTTCCCATTGGCCTCTTTGGAGCAGGTGCTACTTCTTTGTCTTTGTCAGGGCACTTTCTTTTATTATGGGATTTTGACTTACAAACAGAGCAAGACATCTCAATACCATGCTTAGTCAGCTTGCCTGGTTTTTTAGGGTTTTCATGTGGGGCCCTTCTTCTTTTCTTCCTAGGCCTACCAGGTCCTATTTTTATGGGGGGGAGAATTCAGTGGCAACTCTACCTTTGGCCAATGTCTCTGGCCTGGACAAGGACTTATGAACATGTTATAACTTCCCAAATATGCTTCTCTTTTATACATCTTATTGACATAATCCTCTACAAGAGCAAATATATAAAAGATTGCAGCCACATCATGAAAGCAAGGTATACCCGTCAAATCCCATTTTCTACATGTACAAGTCCTTGCCTCCAAATCCACAGTCAAGACATTTATACCATGGGCCACTTGGAATACTGTAGGGGTAGAAACTGCTACTCTACATTGTGCAACTTTGTCCTTCTCCACTTCTAGTAATGCTTGCACATTTAGACAAACAACATAGGTACTGGACTCCATCTCTTGTTTTTTTTTCCAGTATCCTTTGCATTAAGGCTGTCCTAATATCCTCAAGCATGTAAATTATATGTTTGGATCTAGCCTCAATGATATATGCATTAAATGTTTCAGCCATGTTGTTAACTATAACATCATTTTTTGTGTGAGTTTGAATGAATCCCCTACAAAAGAGATGTGGCCTACAAGCTATGAAAGCTTCAGCAGCCTTATGGTCAACCTCCCTAATAGCATCTAAAGCATCATTAAAAACAACCTCATTGTATGCCTTTGCACAATTCCAGAAAAGAAGCTTCATTTCAACACCCTTATAGGTCTTGTGCCAATTGGCAAATATATGCCTAGCACAATGCTTATGTTCTGCTTTAGGGAATTCTTTAGCAATCCTTGTCACAATACTCTGATATTTAAACAAACTTAGCATCTAAAACAATTAAATAGACCAAGGCAACAAATAATACTAGCTAAAAAACAGATTATGACAAACATGATGTTCATCTGAAATGAAGGTTCACCCGTCTCCATCTACTTCTCCCAAGCTGCTTTTCAATTGCTGGAAAAAACCACTCATAGCTCTCATTATTCTCACCCTCAACAACTGCCCAAGCTACTGGAAACATTTTTTCATTTCCATCTCTTCCAATAACAGCCATTAAATGACCTCCCAAAAAAGTCTTCAAAAAGCAAGAATCAGCACATAGTAGTTTCCTACAACTAAGCAGCCACCCTTGCTTGAAAGCATCAAAACATACAAATAACCTTTGAAACACTGTAGGATTTGAGGTTATATTTGGGTTGGTATACAAAGTGAAGACACTGGTTGGGTTTCCTTGTTTAAGAGCAGCTACATAACTCCCTAACTTACTGTAATGTTCTTTCATTGACCCATGGAGCATTTTATGAGTATAGTACTTAACTTTGTAAGCAAGATCTTTCTTAATTATAACCTTATATGCCCTCCTAACCGTATCTATGATGTCTTTGGCTAGCTAATGTGGTTTAGTTTTAAAAACATCAAGGAACTATTTTGCTAACCAAGTTGATTTTAGTTATCTGTTATTTTCCATTGTCCTTTGACAAGTGTGTTGAGGATCAACTGTCTTCACAAGAAAAGCTGCTGATTTATTGTCCCAACTACCATATAGTTTGAAAGGACACCCTTTTTTACATCTAACCCAAAGTTTTTTTTCCCCTGGCTTTATCACTTATATCAAAAGTACGATCCATCCCCTGAGCTACTGCATACCTAATCACAGCTTCCTTGAACAAGTCAATGGTAGAAAATCTAATTCCCACACGCCATTTTAGTTTCAAGTAGTCTGTTCTCTCATTCACTACAGGGACACTAGAAGACTTCCTTTTTCCAGGGACACTCTCTTCATCACTCTCCCCAGGAGTATCTTCCTCATCTCCACTTTCATCATAATCACTCAGGTGTACATCAGCTTTTTTTGAACAATTAGGTGAAGTCAAAGTTTCTTGTCCAGTGAGCTTACAAGATGCAGCTTCAAGTTGTACTTGATTTGCAATTTTTAAGGCATTTGCATTCCAAGCTAACAATTTCACTCTTGCTTCATGCAACTCATCATCATTATAGTCAAGGTCATTTAAATCATCTTCAAGTTGAACATCATCTTCTTCACTTTCCTCATCCTTATCATCACTTTCTCCTACATCCTCTTCAAGGTCATAACCTGGATCCTCTTCTTCACCCTCACTCATATCAGTACACTCCTCATCACCATTCAAAGTTGCCTTATCAGCATTTTCTTCATATTCATTAAACAGATCTGCTATTTTAATGTCATTGAAATCAAAATATGGTTCAGGATGATCACTCACTGTTTGGTGAATCTCAGAGAATATTTCTTTAGTATTTGGAGTTGTTTTCTCATAAGATTTTTCAACAATATTTTGTTTGGAAACTAATCTGGGTGAGGTTTGAGTACTATTTTTTTGGGATTTTCCAACACATGACCTTGGTTTTGAGTGGGATTTTTGAAGAGGCGGTGACAATGGTTTTGACTGAGATTTTTCAACAGGTGGTCTTGAGCACTTTTGGAGAGATTTTAGAACTGTTTTCTTGGGATTTTTTTCAGATAAATGAGATATGGTTTTATGAGCAGATAAGGTTGTCCTTTTCGGAGTTATAAATGAGGAAGATGACACAGGTGGTCCCTCCTTTTCAAAAGTAACAACTTTGTCAGTGGCAAGAGATGTTCTTTTCACATTCACCTTTCTCCTAGGTATTAATTTAGTGGACTTATTAACAACAACACCACTATCAATAACCTCTATCCAATGCATTAATTGACTAATATCTTTCTCAGGTATAATATAGCAATTCACAACTCTTTGGAGCTCAGCCAAAGTATACATTAACTGTGCATATCCCTATCGTCCAATACTCTCTTTAAACCCTCATTTGAATTCAGAAAAAATATACCATCTACACCCCTTTTAAACCCACATTTTTCAGCTTCCTCAACCAAAGTAAACCAACCCATCTCATCAGGATCAACAGACACTGTCCTAAAAATTCTACCAAGATAAACCAAAGATTTTTCTTCCATCTTAAAACTGCCCCCATGCCAAATTTTCGAAGTCACAGCAGCTAAAGCATTATCCTATATCCAGCATCAATATATAATCAATTAATCGCAATTACAACAAACCTTAATAAAAAGGGGGAAATAAAAAGCCGAAATTTAATTACCACATTGAAAAATTAAACAACAACTCAATAATTGAGATTATTCAAATAAAATGACCATAAAAGAAGAAGTGGAGACTTACCTGAGCCGTTGATGGATTAACAATAGTTTTCGCCATCAATGAAGAAAACTCGAAAATGGTGTGTGGAAGAAGGTCAGGCGTCAATGGTGGAAAAGAGAGGAAAAGAGATGAAAGGAGATGAAAGGGAAATAAGGGTTTGTGATAATGACAGGGAAAGAGGGGAAATTACGTTTAAGGATAAAGGTGACCTGCTTATCAGGTCATCAGTTAATCTATTATAATATTAGTGAAGGTGGGTTATTGTTGGGCATATTTGTTGTTAAACAAGAGTTCAAAGTATTTTAAGCGACAACCTCATAGTTCAGAGTATTGTTATCAATTAATCCTTTTTATTATTGTTACTCTTATTATTGTTGTTATTATTGTTATTTTATTAATACAGTTTCTATTACTCTCATACCTACCGCGGATCCAACAATCTTATCTTTTTCCTCTTTCTATGTTCCTCAACATTCGCGAACATCATCTTTACGTATATTGTCGTCCCTCCATAGCCGAAGACCTGATAATATTCCGCTCTGACGACTAGTTTATGGGGTGGTGACTATGGCGGGTGGGCGGTGGAATTTTTAGGGTTTTGATTATTGGGATTTCTTGGGTTGTGATTATTTGTCCTCTTTTTGTGTGTGAGAAATGAGAGGGGTAAATGCGAAAAAAGTGTTGGATTTAGTGATATGCATGTTGGAGTTAGCACGTCTCATATTATTTAAAGCCCTGTTTTTTTGGATTAAAACTGTCTGAATTGAATTAAACTGAATTGAATTTAATAGAGCTGAACTGAACTATTATTGTCACTCCAGCAATCAACCCCAAATTCTCAACTCTCTACGATCACCAAAGATGTTTTATCCGACACCACATCACTCCTGTTTTGACGACTAGTAACACGATGTCAATATGTGATTTAGGTTTTATAAGGCGAATTGAGACATTTTTTGTTGTAAAATGAGGTGTTTATTTTTGATAATAATGAGTAATCCCCAGCCGGAGGTGCTCTCACAAAGAAGTAAATAGTTAGTTAAGAAATTTACTTCATTCCATGAGTAAGATTGTAGGAATCGACCCCCGATTAATCTCATCATTAGGATTGAGACGAGCAACCATCATACCAAACTTGGTTAATTGGTAGAGACATTTTGTTTGATTAGTGTGTTTGGGCTACACAATTAAAGTGCTACGAAACAAGATTCATGGTCATCCGTAGTAAAGCAGAATTAAAGTAATAAATGATACTTGAGATCAGATGTGAAAAGATCACATATTCACACCCAATCTATGATACATGGGCTAGAGATTTCCGAGGGCTGAGCAGTCATTCTCGTGGTCCTCTTAATTAGAACTTCAACTGCTAGGATGCCGGCTCAATACATTAAATACGTTGGTCCATCTTCCTTTGCATTTCAAGCATGTTTCCAACGAGAATCTTCCATTAAATGCTGTTATGATCCCACTGGATCAAACGCCGTCAACTAGTTTTTTTTTTACAATAGGTCTTGGTATAGACGGGTGGGGCGAGTAGACGGGTAAAGACCTCTAATAAAATGGGTAGGGGGACAAGGTGGGGCACCCCATGTGTTTCCCACTTTATGGCAAATGGGTATTTTGTGAGGGGAAATGGTATCCGTCTATATATATAGACAGATATATATAGACAGATAGTGTCCGTCTATAATGAGAATTTGTATTTTTTTTTATGCATTAGATACTCCCCTACTCTTTCCCACCTATATAATCTACCAACTATATATTCTTCTTCCTGTTATTCACGTTTTGTTAGTCAATATTTTAACCACCATTTTATTCACTTCACGTATTTTTTTTAGTTTAACGTACTTTTGTTATGAAAATTTTTTTAGAATTTATTTTCGCAGTAAGTTTTTTTACTTATTACATTACTTTTTGCCAATTTATTTTCATTTACATACCCTTCCTTTCAAAAAGCTAATGTACTAGATTTAAAGAAAAAGAAAACCCCAAAACACCGTAATACATTCCACCACCACCATCTCCAGCCTAGGCCCTCCGCGGGGCCTTGGACGGCCGGTCATCATGCTTTTTGGGAGATCAAGTACAAATTATTGTAAAAATAGTATAAAAAGTAATAAAATAGGTACAAATAAATATATAATAAAAAAAGACATGTAAATAAAAAAAGTTACAATTTACTAAAACTAGTTAATTAATTAATTGTGAGTACTATACTACGTATCTTTTTGTATATATGAGTTAACGATTGTAGTTTAAAAAGAATAGATGAACGAGTATTAGAACTCTTAGAAGAGTTAAAGCTCATTTGGAATGAGAGTAAATATTAATGGAGTAATCGAGGCTAAAATAGGAAGAAATGAGAGAAGATTGACGGTTAGTGGTGCGTGGAAAGAGAGATTATTCCTTCTATTAAAGTGATAGGGCGCCACCGGGTGACGCACAAATTGGGTGCCACCCTCTCACAACCCTTTTTAATTGAAGGGGCCCCCACTCACCCCATGTGAGAGGGTGGCGCCCAAATTGGGTGTCACCGGGTGGCGCCCTTTCATTTTCCTAAAGGAGTAATAGTTATCCACCTCCCTCTAAATAATGCATTACCTCCTATTTTTGCCCTAGTGTCCATTAATTGTATCTCCTCCCATTTCTAATTATTTTAGTCTTCATTACTCCCGTAATAATGACCCATTAACAATTAAGATGCACAAGAGTTTAAGAAGAATGAAACTCAGAAGAGGAAGAATGGTCCATTAAGTAAGCATGAACAGAAGTTTAACAACACTTGAAGAAATTTTCAATCACAGAATCCCCAAAGGAAGGAAGAGCATTTAGTATCAAGTCAGAAGCAAATGGGAAATGGGACCTGTTCCCACAATTTAATTCCTGTCCAAAAATGGAAAAAGAAGAATCAAAATTATACTATAGCATAGGTGCGAAAAGAAACCACTTAGTAATCTTAACTTACTCCTCTTATGGTTCGATACCTGTCCCCCATAACTCGAATCCGTCAAATCTGCCCTCTATATTTTTTTATTACTGTATTCTTGCTTCCTTGATTTTCAGCATCTTTTCGACTCAGTGGATTTGTGGGAAGAAAGAGTAGCAACACCGATTCTTCATAATCATTGGTACCATTACAAGTAGAAGTAGGCGTGCACCATCCTATAAGTAAAAGGGCATTGCTTGCTCACACTATAAACGATTCCATATCCTACTTGTGTATTCGTCATAAACTCATAACGCCACTATCTAAATTGGTCATTCCATAAAACACATTGGGTATAATATCTGTTACAGAGTTATGTTCAATGTACCCGTATTAGCATTTATGCGTATTCTAGAACCTACTACTACATACAGAGTACAGTATAAACTCCATGTTGAATAACGAAATTATCAATGATAATAGTATCATCTTGATCTAAAATAGCCTTGCATGTTTGCCAACACCAACCATGTCCGACTTAGCTTGTGCGTTGTAATTCATAAACTATAACCCAGTACAATAATTAGACCACAATGTCCAGCATGGATGGGTAAATTGGCATCAAGGGCATTTTTCTCAACATTATTATTACATGTAGCTCGAATTTAAACCGGGTTGAAACACAAGTCGATAAAGATCTTCCTCTTGAATTTTTGAACATTGTTGCTTTTACCTAGAAGTGAATTTGAGACATGTGGTGGAGCTAAATCAAAATATAATTTAGTTGATGAAGGTGTTATATACTCCCTCCAAGTGAGATGAGTCTTCCCCTTTGCTTTTTGCACCAAAAATAAGGAAAACAATAAAAAATGGATAAAGTAGTATGAGTTGTGGAGAGAGAAAATAATAAAGAATAAAGAATGAATAAAGTAGAATAAAGTAGGGCAAATTGTTGACTTTTTAGGAGAGAGAATGAATAAACAATGAATAAAAGATAACCAAAAAAGGAAAGGGGAAGATAAGAAAATAAGCTCAAAAGAGAAATAAGGAAGATTGATAAAACTTGGAGGGAGTAATAAATATCACAAAGGTTTTTATTGGTTTTATAATGAGCGTCACCATAATATAATAAGCGTTTAGATTGATACGTTTTCCCTAATGTAAGTAATTTAGCCAAATAATGGTTAAAATTTTAAATTAAATGGTTAAAAATTGAATTAATGTGATAAAGTAACCAGTCCCGATAATGACCCGACCCAATCCCGATAAAACATTTGACCTGAAATGACCTGACTCGACCAGAACCCGACTCGAGCTGAAAGGGTAGGCTGACCCGACCCGACCCAACTGACCCGATTGCCACGTCTTATATAGTTACGAGAATGTTTGACGAGAGTTCAATCACTAACAGAAACATTCATGAAAGATAACCATAGAAGTACTAGATTACTAGGGCATGGCAAAGAAATTGAGGCCGAGAAAGATGAATTATGCCATGGTCTTCCCGGGTTGGAGACTGAATTCTCAGTTGAATCTTCAAAATCTACCATAAACTACATTCATGAAAGATAACCATACTAGTCCATGGCAAGGAACTTGAGTCTGACAAGGATGAATTAAACCTTGCTCTTTCTGCGCTTGGAGAGATTGAATTCTCTGTTGAATCTTCAAAATCTACCATAAACAACGCGTCAAATTAGCAAAGAAAACACAAACTTGCAAGATTGCAACAGCTTACAAGTGTAAAAGTTTCTTCAGTAACATACTGCTCTCACAAGTTTCCAACTAAAACTGGCAACAACATTATCATAATGATTCAAAGGCTCTCGGCTATGGCCGGTAAGGGGTTGATATATACAGGAACAATTTAGTATTGAACTGAAACGTGAAAATAGTTGGGGAATACGGAGTATGTTACTTCAACTCTTAACTTTTCGGACCATATCCTTGTTTACACGACACAACATGGATATGAGTATGGATTTCGAGTCCAACACTTATTGGTCCGACACTTCTCCTATGACAGCTGAACTAGTCAAACTCGCACCACAAAAATAGAGGAAGAGAGGTTTATAAGATATTTAGTATTATAATTAATGATTTTAAGTCTTATTTGTTAATGTTCTTATCATTATCCTAAAAAAAAACATTGGAATATTTCAAATTTAGAAGTGTATTTTTGCTTTGAAGACGTGTCACCACATCCATATCCTCATTTTAGGACAGGGTCTCCATGTTTCTGCACCCATATCCTACACTCGCACTTGAGTCAGATTAACATAGGTTGTGGATTCAGATCTCTTGGAGCCAACCACATCCTATCTCAAAGTCAATTTGCTGACTTTAACCCCAGAGAAACTCAAAAATCAAGCTTCTTTAGCTTCTGAATAGCTTATATTTTGTCTTGAGCACACACTTCATTTCAATCTGAAAAAAAAAACTTGTTATAAAAATATTGCTGCAAACAAGAACCCCGTTTAAATGACGGGGGCAGTGGGCTTCATAAAACAAGATCTCATTTCAACTGAACCCAAACACCGGTATTATACAGCAGCCACAGCAGGAATCTTGACCACAAATATTCAATCACCATTTACACATTGCATGCATTCTTTAAATACTGCCTCTTTCTCATCCCAAACTTATCTTCTGTGACAGTCATACAATTTCCTACAAGCTTAGAGTCTTTTTTCAACCAAGTCCCAAACTATAAATTTGTAGGCAGGGAGTGGGTGGGTGGCGGGATGAAGGGTCCTGGAGGCTTGTGTGGAGGATGGGGTAGTCTTTTACTACTTTCTTAAAAGGTGTAAGAAGATGCGAAACAAATAGAGGGAGTACTTATTTTTAGAATACAATGTGAATAGAAGTTGACCCAAGTATGTAAAAAAGCATAGCATATATGCAGAAAATAAACCATGCTTCATGTAAAGAGTTAATTGAATCAACGGTTGTCCGAGCTCCTACACCATTGCTACATAATTCTTGCTATTTTGCTTCTCTTCCATATCTTGAAGCGTTGCATCATTTATATCCAAGTGATTAAAATCAACTTCTCATATAAACATCAATCATCAATCATCAATCAAAGTAAATAAATATAGACACAAATTAACAGATATCAAGTTATTAAAAATTAGAGGACATACTACAATTCAGCAGAGATATACTGGGGATTCTCTTGCTAATTCTTCATTCAATACTCGCCCCAAATGTTAAAATTGACAAACAAACAAGTATCACGTTGAGAACAACATCATTTTCGCCAACAAGATGAATCTTTGGACGACATTAGTTGTTATTTTTTTGTAACAAGTAGTGCCGTTTTGTTTTGGCTTTCTAACACCGTCCCGCTTATACCCGCCTTACTCATCTCCGGCTGGCTCTCCGCCCCACCTATTCACACACTAGTAACTCGGAGAATGCTTTTTGTTAGTGCTATTTCATTGTTTGAAAAACTTATGTACTACGAAGTAATTAATTGAATGTTAAATTATTTCAGACCTCTTTGCGGACATGCATTTGTATAACTTGTACGAGATTAGTACATTTTAGATGCGAGTTTCCGCAGAGAAAGGTAATTTGGCGGGTCAGGCGTGAGTTTGAAAATATCCAGCCGCAAGAGTCGTGGGTACGCATTATAGTTTAAGGATGCGGGTGCGCGATACACTTCTTCCACACTCACCCAACCCCATTGACATCCCTAGCTTTAGACGAGCAGAAGCAATAATACACTTCTTGTAATATGTACCCCACCAAAGTAACTGATAAGGTACAAATTTACAACCTGGTCCCTTAACGAAGCCCAGTCAGGGATCGACCCATGATCCAACAGGACCAAGCTTGGGATCCGAATGCCCTTGCTCCGATGAATGTCGACTACACCCCAAGGGGTCATACTAATCGGCCCCCCACTTCATAACCTATTTATCGACGCCGAGCCGACCAGCATGAAGGTCCTGGGGAGGAAAAGTCGTCAGCTCGTCGACAAATATCGAGCCCGTGATGACAGCCAAGAGAAGGCTTGCGAGGGAACCGCCACGTAAGCACCTCGAGATCCTCACCATTTGTCTTATAAATAAGAATTACTATTCTTTAAACCAACAAACACAATCTCGGGTTCTAAACCTTATCTCTCACTCTCTAAAGGCTTTCTCTCACTACTAAAGTCGGCCAAAGGTAATTCTTCAAGAGGAACTAGGCCGACTGTAACACCCCCACTTACCTGGCCAAGGTATGTAGGAGTGTCATCATCTCGGTTTCCCGAGCTAGTGCATCAAAACTTTAACCAAGAAACATTTAATAAGGTCCAAGCTTTAGTGATTAATACAAAATGAATTATACAATTTACAAAGTCTCAAACTACAACAAACAACTCTAACAAAGTCTATATCAACTCTAACGCGTCTGCTCAACTAGACTCCGAATGTCGATAGCTCGGTCCATATCCCGATCATCACCCAATCCAAAATCTGCAATTTAACTGCTCCCCAATATGACCGAAAATATCATATAGATTGACATGCTAATCGCGTACCTATCAAAGATAACCAACTGGTCTCTAACTAATATAGCTAGAGAAGTCGGGATCGTATCCACAGGGAGACTAAAATGTGTTCTAGTCGCTACTAAAAATTTGTCTAGATAACAAATGGGTTTGTTTGTTTGATTTACTAAACTAAAGCCAATAGAGAAAGAGAAGCAAGAAAATAGAAATGAGTGTAAAAATATAGGGAGAAAATACTAGGATTGTCGGTTCACCATGAATAGCCAACAGCCACAGTCTAGGTCACAAATCGGTCGCAAATATCGGCCTAAGGGGTAGTGAAACGGTCCTCTCGGATCGTTATTCGTCCTAGAATGCTTCTAATGGGCTCTCGCGACTTATTAGGGCATTCTATTATTTGTAGCAGGTCTAACTCTCACCAGGCTCTAGATCTTAGGTCGGAGTTTACCGGTTCAATCATGGGCATTAACTGACTAATCGCAATTTAATGCTAAAATTAACAACATAAAAATAATATAATTGACCAATCTAAAACCTAATTAAAATCCGTCATAAATTCATGCCTCCCCAAAATCCTAGCAGAGAAATTAGCTACGCATGACGAAACTAACAATAACAACAATGATAATGATAAGGGCAGAGTTCATGATAGAAGAATAATAAAAGAGTTCAATCATAAACTTTAAAACTAATAAGGGAGAAGAAGAGAGTAAACAAAGTAGAGAAAGATGAACAAAAGATTAATTTAAATTACCAATAATCCAAGTTGTACAGAGTAGAAAGAGCGATTCCAAGTTTTCTAAATCTTTTTTTTTTTTTGACAGCTGTAAATAAAGTGTTTTACAGTCGCATAGCCTGCTTAGCCAGCCTATGCGCTAAACTATTAAGATGCCTTGGTATAAAATTAAAACGTAAACAATGAAAGAAGCTAGATCGTTCACGATCATCCTCCAGAATCCCAGCAATCATATGATCCTCCTTGTCGACCCCCGCAATCTGGTTGATAAGCTGCAAACAATCAGACGATAAATCAATGTGGAGAAACCTCTGCGCCTAATGAAATGTTTACAAGTTTTCTAGATCTAAAAGTAGAGAAGGTTTCCACGTAAAGAGAGTTTAACAATAGAATAAAAGATGACCTAATGAAATGTTTACAAGTCAAGTCCAAAAACTAAAAAAAAAAAAAAAAAACTAAGGCCCAAGTCACGAGTAATTCGAACAATATTTCCGGTTTGGTCGATCGACAATAGAATGTGGTCGATCAATAACAATAATGACCTGTCTATCGACACGATAATAAATTCTTTAACGTGATTTCTCTTATCATTAGATTTCCATGGCTCTTTCCATTGATAACTTCCAAACATGAGCACCTCTTGAACTCCTATTGATAGCATAAATGGTGACACGAGCTCATCTAACTCCTTAACAACGGGTTTTGGTCCATAAATATATGGTTGGGTTCCGAATCTGCAATAGACATGAAACACGCCCAAAGTAGAAAATACGGAAAGGAAATAGAATGAAATAGTCAAGTAAACGCATAGAAATGCGTGCCAAATATGAGAATAATCGCATATAAAAGGCACGCATTAAGCCTCCCCAAACCAAACCCTTGCTTGTCCCCAAACAAGCAATAAAAAAGACAGAAAAGAGGACTAATAAAGTGGCTTATAACTCAGAGCTAGCTACACAAATGACTCCTCTAAACCAATTTAATGCAACAATCGACACCAATGCTAAGGAACCAATTCCAAGCTAGAAAGCACAAAATCAAATGTAATAGAGTTAAATTAATGACCAAAAACTACCGAACCGTCCACTTTGCAAGACCTATCTATGTCAGACTCTCACGGGTCCTCATCTCTCATTCAAAACCCATGGTGAGTATAAATTTTGTAAGATAGTAAGATTATAGACACCTAACTACGACCTACAAAAGCATGCATGCAATCTAACATGATAGATATCTCTAACAACCGTACATATGCACTTCAACTAATCGAGGTTCAAAACACATGCCGGGGACTTACACTTAGTGTGAGGTGAGGTAATTGGGTAAGGAGGGGCAAAACGATTTGGATATGTGGAGGTAAAAGCCAAACTAGAACAGACCGTAACCAAAAATAAACATATTCCACTTATTAACCAATATGTGAAATTAAGAACAGTACCAAATACGGCATAAACTCATCACCAAAATCATAGGGGGCGTTTGGCTCACGCGTGGGTATGGGTTTGGAATCGGGAATCATACCTGAGTGGTATCGGGTTGGAACTTGATACCTCATACCTTGTGTTTGGTTCAATTTTGGGGGTATGGGGTTAGAAATCAATCAAAGCTAAAAAAATCTTCAAAATACAATTTTTTTAATAATAATTTTTATACTATTAGTCATGTAGATAAAATTTAATCAAATAAAAATATAAAAAGATTTTTTTACATATTTTTTAATCACTTTTTAATATTTCTAATTTGATACCATAGGTATCAATCTCATACCCACCCCCCTCCATGGGTATGAGAAACCCATACCTCATGGGTTTGAGGTATGGGTATGAAACCTTCAATTTCGTCAAACAAACACATGGTATGGGTTTGGTTCATTCCAAACCCATACCTCATACCTATATTGGGTGAACCAAACACCCCCATAAACTCCTCAAATAATATGAATACGACAAATATAGGAGTAATAAAATATTTCCATTTTTTTCATTTTTCATTTTTTTTTTCTTTTCCATTCATTTTCTTCTTCTTTTTCTTCACCTTCCTTCAAATAATCAACACAGCAACATTGACCACATCAAAAAATTCCAAACTTTACCAACTAGACTAGCTTGACTAGGGTAGGCCATATAGGAATGTAGTTGAATAAATGGGTCAAAATAAAGCAATTTGGCTAATGTGAGGCTCAAAAGTTAAATATAAAGAAAGGGTTACCTTGCAATATGTGTTACCGCCACAAACCCGAGTGCATACAGGCAATAAGAGACAAACTTCATGCTTGTAACCCTTGTAAGGGGTCGGGTCTTAATTCATCGTGTCTGATTCTCTTTACTTCTTCAACATTTGTGCCTGGATGTCCATTATTCCTCCTTTTACACTCAAAATGAAGTAAAAACCACCTCAATTGGTGATTCACCTACAAAATCGTCATAAAACACAAGATATAACAATAGGAGGAAAATAGCATCAAAAACTGTTATAATAAGCTATAAAGACTAAGGAAATAGGGTAGAAATAAGGCATAAAATGACATAAATGTAGATCGTATCATCTACTTAACCCTTGGTTGACATGTTTGTTGTAATGTGTATGTTGTCTACCCAAATATTTAAAAATTGGGGGATTATTATGATCCATTTGTTACTTCCGTTCAAATGAGGAACAATTAATCTTGCAAGTAATTGAGTTGATGTTATTCTATATGGATGCGTAATCGGGATGGGTAGTTAGAGTACGAGACATACTTAGTAGTTGATTTAATAATTATAAGTATTAGATTGATTCAGTTAGACTAAAGACTTCTGCTCTATTATTTAATAACTCTTATATTGGCAAAAGTTGTAAGATATTTAAGCAGACGTCTAATAAATATTTTAAATGTTATTTAATTGTTGGTTATGATGTTCACTACCTCAGTTTATCGAGATGAGAACACCCTTATTTATAAGAGAATGTCTAGTTAAGGCCCATGAATAAATGGGGGTGTTACATAAATTATCTCAATACATGGATCAATATTCCCAATTTAAATATTTACTACTCCCTCCGTCCCGGTCAATTGTTGTCCTTTCGTTTTGACACAAAGACCAAGGAAAGAGGAATAGGCCAATAACTAAATGACATGTGGAACAAATTGAATAGGGATGATCAAATAACTCATCAAGTTCATTCTTAAAATAGAAAGGACAACAAATGACTGAAACACCCCAAAATAAAAAAGGACAACAAATGACCGGGACAGAGGGAGTACATTATTCTTTTGATCATTATTCTTTCAAGAAATTTCAGCATTCTTCAATAATTCAACATCTCTCAGCTATGGCATCATATGTGAATATGTGATCGCCTTTGATCCTCATATTTATGCTCCTGATCGAGCTTCATAAACTGTTCCAAGCTTCGGAGATGATTGCCCCCCTCTCGAGTGTCCATCCCAAAAGTCCTCAAAAAATCTTTTTTCCTACAATGTGACAATAGCAAACAAAGTAGCTTAGACAACTCGAGAGAATTTGTACTTAAAAGCATAAAAAAAATCATGACAATTATAAGGAAAAATAGCTAGTAAATAATGTGCGTATAAGATACACATATTAAATCTTCCTAAATCGAACTTTTACTTGTCTCCAAGCAAACAACTAAACACAATACAAAAGTTAATACAAATGATAAGAGACAACGGCTCTGTTCTTTTGGACTTAAAGTCACTTAATTTAAGTTCCCTTCAGATCCTATAACTTGATTCGATTGAGATCGAGATCATATAAGTTGATTCGAGATCCTATAAGTTGATTGATTCAGATTATATAAGTTCAATTCAGTTCAGATCCTATAAGTTCAGTTCAGATCCTATAAGTTCGGTTTAGAAAAGTTATATACAAAGTATTATTTTTAAAACCAACGCAAAAACATTTGACATTATTAATTATTCGATACATATATACATTATTATTTTTAAACCAAAATTATCACTCTTCTCAATAGTTTTTATCATTATGTAACCGTAGTATAATGTATGAAAAAACCAATGTATATAAAGCGGAAAAATGTTATTATTTTACCTTGTGTTTTAGACTATATTTTCTTATCAGTATTCTCTCTTGGCTGCCCACTAATTTCTTGTAAAAAAATTGTTTAATCTCAATAGAAGTTTGCGTTTATTTTTATAATAATAATAATAATAATAATAATAATAATAATAATAATAATAATAATAATAATGATAATAATGATAATAATAATAATAATAATAATAATAATAATAATAATAATAATAATAATAATAATAATAATAATCGGCTCCTTTCTCTCTCTAAATCTCTCTACTTCTAAATCTTCTCTATTTCTGGTAACGCAGGGTGGTTCACCTTGGCTCTTTGAGCGATTACCATGCCATGGGGCCGGCCGGCCAAAAAACTGGTGGCTCCACCGGTGGTGATAACTGAAGAGGTGGATGAGGAGGAGGAGTTTGTTGCCCCTCATGTCCCCCCTAGGGTTACGATATCGGATGTTGTTGCGCATGTTGGATCATCGGGAACTAAGAAATCGGTACCACAGAAGGAGACTACGCAGAATCCACCACAGAAAACCTATTCTCAGATGTTGAAATCATCTACTAGCAAAGGTATGAGTCTATCTTTCATCAAACCTGGTGAGAATGGTGTTGATATCGAGGAATCGGATATTGAGGAAGAACTCGAGTACTGGAAATACACACTTGGGGGGACTGTTCTAGGGAAAACTACTTCTGATGTTGAGATTGAGACACTTGTGAGTAAATTTTGGAATCATGTTACTACTCCGCAGGTTTTGTATTTTGCGAAAGGCTGGTTCTATTTTAGATTTTTATGTGAGGACGATATGAATCTGATTAAAAATGATTCTTGGAATCTTAATGGTTTTCCCCTGGTTTTCAAGGATTGGAGTCCTACAATTGTGGAGGAATTAACGCAGGTTTCAACTGTTCCAATTTGGGTGCTGTTCCCCAATTTGGACCCATGCTTTTGGTCTGCTGCAGGGCTAAGTAAAGTTGCTAGTTCGGTGGGTAAGCCTCTTTGTGCGGATGAGGTTACTACTGAAAAAAGTAAGCTTGCTTTTGCTCGAGTCCTTATTGAGACTGACATATCCAAGGAGTTACCTGGAGCTGTATGGTTGAATACTCCTTTTAGAGGGCGTATCTTACAGAAGGTGGTGTATGAATGGATCCCTTATTTTTGCACCAAATGCAAGAATATTGGTCATACTGTGGAGAAGTGCAGGGTAGGGCAGGTGGGCAGGAGGAAGCAGGTGTATAGGCCTAAGACTACTGTCCAACCATCTGATCCAGTGTCTACTGCTGCTAAGGAGGTGGTGCCAGCTGAGTTACCACCATCTTCTGAGACAATTGTAGTTGACATTGAAGATGAGGCTGTCCATCAGACACCTGGGGCTAAGGGTGGGACTGAGACTAACCAGCACACTCCTCCTGATTCTCAATTGGATCAGGAGGGGTTTGGGAAGCCTCAAGCAACAAGTCAGGCGTCTCAGCACAGTAAATCCAAGAGTTAGCTGTGCCTGAGCAAACTGATACTGGTCAAGCTATGGGGTTAAGTCAGGGTGAAGGGGACACTATACTGGTTGATCCTGGACCTGTGAGGGACCAGGTTCTCCCTACCCAATGAATATCCTCACCTGGAACATTAAGGGGTTGAATGACCCTCTAAAGCAACATGAGGTTCTCGACCTTATGTTGGCTAATAAAGTGGATGTAGCTTCAATAATTGAAACTCATGTTAGGGATGCTGCTATTCATAGAGTTTGGAAAAATAAATTAGCTAGGTTTCATTTACTTACTAATAATGACTGTCATTCCAATGGTCGTATTTGGGTGTTTTGGAATCCTGCAACTGTCTCTCTTAGGTTATGTGGGAAGACTGCCCAACATATTCATTGTGAAGTTGTGCACCTTCTTACTCAAAAGTCCTATGAGATGACCTTTGTGTATGTGTTTAATTTGGGTGTTCATAGGAGATCTTTGTGGTCTAATCTTCAGCAAATTGCCCTTGCTGTCTCTCACCCTTGGTGCTGCATAGGGGATTTCAATGTTACCCTTAGTGTCGAGGAAAGGATTGGGAGTGAGCAGGTGCATTATGGGGACATGGAGGAGTTTAAGGATTGTTTAGATATGTGTGGGATTGCTGATCATCCTGCTACAGGCTGCTCCTACACATGGTCTAACAGGCAAGGGGAGCAGTTGAGATGGGCTAAATTGGATAGGATTCTTGGCCATCACAGCTGGTTGTCAACTATAAGCTCTACTGCTAGGTTTCTGCCTGCAGGTATTTCTGACCATTCCCCAATGCTAGTTCAGGTGGACTTGGGTATTCAGAGGAGGGGGAGCACCTTCAGGTACCTTGAATGCTGGTCTCTTTCTCCTCACTTTACTCCTTGTCTACTTAGCTGTTGGTCTAGTCAGTTCTGGGGTAATAAGATTAGTGTCTTGTTCCAAAAGCTTAAGGCACTGAAAAGGGGTCTCAAACAGTTGCATAAGAAGGAGTATAGTGGAATTAGGGGCAGAGTTAGGGGTGCTAAGGAAGCTTTATGCTCTTGGTAGTCTCAAAATCATGCTGACCCCCTGAATCCCACTTTGATTGACCAGGAAAAGCTTTTGATCCATACCTATACTGTGTTAAAAAAAGCTGAGTTGGGCATTCTGAAGCATAGGGCTAAGGTTGAGCATACTAATTTTACTGATGCTAACACGAGATACTTCTATGCAAAGATTGCTGAGAGAAAGTCAAAGAATACTATTGGATCTCTTAAGGATGCGAATGGTAGGCTTTGCAAGGGGACTGAGGAAATTGGGAGTGCCTTTGTTCGGTTTTACAAGAGCCTACTTGGGTCCTCTTCAACTGTCCAGCCTCTTCCTCATGATCTTTTTAATGATGCATTTTTGGACCACACTCAGAAGCAGCAGCTGGTGCTACCTTTCTCTGATCAAGAGCTCATGGAAGCACTGAAGTCTATTGATAGGTATAAAAGCCCAGGGGTTGATGGCTTTAGTTCTGGGTTTTTCCTGGATGCCTGGAATACTATTGGAGCTGATTTTACTGCAGCTGTCCATGAGTTCTTTGTGAAGAGAACCCTTCCTAAAGCTGCCAATGCTACACTTCTTGTGCTTGTCCCTAAGACTGACATACCATCCTCTGTTGTGGACTATAGACCAATTGTCTACTGTACCACATTCTATAAGGTCATCAGTAAAATGTTGGCCAATAGATTAAGGGATGTGCTCCCTAGTCTGGTAGGATGGGAACAAGCTGCTTTTGTCAAGGATAGAGACTTATTTGAGAACTCTGCTTTAGCCCATGAACTTACTGCTATGTATAGTAGAGCTCGCCTGACTCCCAGATGCCTCCTGAAAGTTGATATCAGGAAGGCATTTGATTCAGTAAATTGGGATTTTTTGTGCAACTGTATGGGTCACTTTGGTTTTCCTGAGATTTTTGTGAAGTGGGTCAAAGCTTATATCACCACTCCTTTCTTCTCCCTTGCTGTGAATGGAGGGGTGGAGGGCTTCTTTACGGGTCGGAGAGGGCTTCGTCAGGGGGACCCTTTGTCACCCTACCTCTTTGTCCTTTCAATGGAGGTGCTCTCTAGGATGCTCAGGAAGCTCCCTATTTATCCTGGGTTCTCCTATCACCCTAAATGTGTGCAGCTTCATCTCACTCACCTGGTTTTTGCAGATGATCTTCTTCTGTTCACTAAGGGTGATCTCCCTTCTGTGACTGCAGTTGCTTCATGTCTAGACACTTTTGCTGCTATTTCTAATCTTGCTGCTAACCCTCTTAAAACCTGTGTTTATTTTGGAGGGGTCACCAGTCAAGTTAAAAGCTTAATCATATCTGCTACTGGGTTTAGTGAGGGAGAGTTTCCATTTAGATACCTGGGTCTCCCCCTTTCTACCTCTAGATTCACAGCTGCTATGTTTAAGCCTATGTTGGACAAAATCCGTGGGAAAATTATGCACTGGGCTAATCACACATTGAGCTATGCTGGGAAGGTCATCCTTATTAATTCTGTGGTCTTTGGAATACAAAATTTTTGGGGGGCTAGCATTCTTTTGCCTAAGGGTATAGTCAAGAAGCTTCAGAAGATTTGTAAAGATTTTTTCTGGGGCATTGCTGAGGGCAAAACAAGACTGGTCTTTAAGAAGTGGATTGATTTTTGTCTTTCTAGAAGGGAAGGGGGTATGGATATTAAGGAAATCCTGAGTTGGAATAAGTGCCAAATGGCTAGATGGGTTTGGAAGCTTGTTTACAAGCCTGACTGCCTTTAGTCAGCATGGTTCAAGCATTATGTGCTCAAAGGGGAGACTATATGGCAGGCTACTAGTACCATCTCTCATTCTTGGTTTTGGAAGTCTGTCATTGCCATTAAAGATACGCTTGTCCAACTTGCTGGGGTTAACAAAACTGCGGAGGAGGTGCTGGCTGAGTGTACTAGACATGGCAAACTTCAGATGAGTCTGCTTTATCAAAGAATCAGGCCTAAAGGGGATGTTGTTGGCTGGTATAGGGCTATTCATGACCGAGCTGTTTTGCCAAAGCATGCTGTCATTGGGATTTTGGCCTGCCAAAATAAGCTCTCTACGATTGATAATCTTCAAAATAGGGGTTTCTACTTTGCCAACCGGTGTATGCTCTGTGAGAGAGAGGAGGAAACAATGGCTCACTTGTTCTTTGCTTACTCCTTTTCCTCTGGGGTATGGGCTGCTGTTTGTAGGAAGATGGGTCATTTTGATCCCCCTGTCACTTTGTCTCAGGTTTTGAAATGGTTTGCTTTGTATAACCGGGGTGCTGCTAGAGGGAAGGCTCTGAGGCGTTGTCTGCTAGCTTGCACTATCTACCTGCTATGGAAGGAACGCAATGACCGTATATTCAAGGACAAGAGGACTGCTCCCCAGGCTTTAAGTCAAAAAATTTGTTATGTTGTCTCTACTCGTATGTTTCATCTAGCTAAGTAGGCTTTGTGGTTATTTCTTTTCTTAAGATGGCTTTTTGGTAGCTGTCTTGTAGGCTGTTGGGTTTGTGGATCTGTACTCATTTTCCTATTTATTAATGAAAGATCCCTTGCATTTTCTGCAAAAAAAAAAAAATAATAAAATAAAAAGAAATAAAATAAAAAGATAATAATAATAATAATAAAAATAATAATAATAATAATAATAATAATAATAATAATAATAATAATAATAATAATAATAATAATAATAATAATAATAATAATTACGTTAAATTAATTTAAGTTAATTTAAATTCAGATCGTGTAAGTTCAGTTCAGATCTTATAAGTTAAGTTCAAATCCTATAAGTTCAGTTCAGATCCTATAAGTTCAGTTCAGATCCAATAAGTTCAGTTCAGTTCAGATCTTATAAGTTCAGTTCATATCCTATAAGTTCAGTTAAGTTCAGTTCAGATCCTAGAAGTTCAGTTCAACTCAGATCAGATCCGTTTCAATCCAAAAGAACAGGGCCAACTTAGAGCACGATAACCAATACACAAAAGAGATCCCAACAGTAGCTCCTATATTTAGCAATGTAATGATATTGTCACTGAAACACAGTCAAAGGTTGGGAAAAGTAAAATTGGAGCTGAGATTTGACATAGTATCGCATAATTGAGCTAATCCAAACTAGACTTGACTCACAAAAGCATTTTTAAGTGTATAAACAAGCAGCAAGTCTCCCTTGTGACGGACTTATCCGCCACAAGCTTGCGACAGATCAAGTACTACTCATGTGGGTAGATAAGACAAAACAGATTGATACTTCTTAGACACTCTACTTTTGTCTTATTTACCCACATGTGTAGTACTTAACCCACCTGTCACAAATGAGAATTTGTGATAAACAAGAACCCAATCAATACAAATGACCGAATTGCCACCTCTAAGACCGCCCCCAAGCAAGGTCATGAGGGAGGTCATGACCTTGTTGGGTCACCTTAATCACATATTAAGCACCATATTAGCATGACCTTTGAAAGGAAGATGTCAATTGGTGACCTCTTCTTCATATCCATGACCCACTTGGTGACCTAGTAGGTGGCACCTTGTGATTGCTTGGACACAAATAAAGAGGATAAGAAAGAAAAAAAGTCAGTAGAATGTGCCAAAGTGCTGCCAAAGTGACCTCTTCTTCTCACATCTCTGCCATACCTTCTAAAATGGGAATAACTAATTATAAAGGAACTAAATGCTAATTATATACTAAATTAAAATATTAAAAAATATGAGCATACAAAAAGCGGTTTTATTTTTTAATTATCTATAAAATGAACTCAATTTTCACATATTTTGACACAAGTTTTTAATTTTCTATATTCTTACAGTACATTGTATTTTACATGGAGTATCATTCATTATTTTGTAATGCAAACCAAATTAATTGGTCAAATTACACAAACATAAAGGGAAGAGAAAGAAATAAAAGAAATCTGAGCTAAGAGCAAGATCGATTGTAACACCCCGCGCCTTTCTTATATTTTAAATGAACTTTTAAGTAATTTTTATTAAATAATTATTATTTAAAGCTTATTTTCATAAAATATTGTCTTAGCCGTGTAACGGTGATAATAGTGTAGATTTTAATAATATTATTCTCCGACTCGAGTTATAGTAGACTTGGGACGAAAATTCTTGTAGATACCGACTCATTTTGAGTTATTGGGCTTAACTTGACTCATGGGCCTTTTTCCCCCTCTTTTCTCTACACAAAACCTCAACTAAACCCTCACAACTTCATCTCCCTCACTTCTAATTTCTGAAATTTCCCAACAACCACATCACCATTGTTGAACCTTCCCTTACTAACCCTAAAATCACCATACATCACTCAATCCTTCACCAATCTCGTTCCTTTTCGCGCCATTCTCTTCCTTTTCTCTTTTTCCTTCTTTCTAAGTAAGAAAGTTGCCATCTTTTCCTCTATATCGAAATTCTCATCTTACAAGGATGTGGATTCTTGACTTAATACCTTTGTTTTTGTGTTTAGGGGAAAACTTGGACAACCCGGAGGAGGATAGCTACATCATTGACGAGTCTTTAGAAGATTGAAGTGCAAAATGGTAACGGTGATGGGTTACTCGACTTTTATGTTAAAATTGTGTGAATTGTGTAGTATTAGACTCACATGAATGTTAAATTTGGTGTCTTTCATGCTTTTTGGTGATTTGGTGTTGAGTAGAATACTTGTATGACAATTCTCACATGTTTAAGGAGTAATTTCATGTCTTGTTGTAATATGGTGAAATATGGGATGATGTTAGTGTAATTCCCTCATAGTTATTTGATTTAAGCCTCACTTTAATGACTTATAATCCACCCCATATGTTAATTATATCTTGAAAGTGGTAATTTTCTGAGTATTCATCATGTTTAAGAAGTATGAAATGATTAAATGAAAGATGGTTGAATTTGGAAGGCTTTAGATGAATGTTTGTTGAGTTTTCGTATACAGTGATCCTCTGCCGGTGGGCCGGCAGCCGGCCTACCCAACCGGCAGCGCGTCTTTGCATTTCTGACTTGTAAAAATAGAGAATTAAGCCTTTGTGATCCCCTGCCGGTGGGCCGGCAGCCGACCTACCCAACCTAAGCCAGCGTATACATGAAATTTTTGGTGCCTTTTATAATAGGGTGTATCCCCTGCCGGGTATTTAAGCAGCGGTCAACCGGCAGAGAATACACAATGTGAAATGTTGAAGTTAATTGACTATAGTAGGTATTCCCTGCCGGTGGGCCGGCAGCCGGTCACCCGGCAGAGGATACACATTGAATGTTTTTGACCTTGTTTCCTTTAGCTTGTATCCCCTGCCGGTGGGCCGGCAGCCGGCCACCCGGCAGAGAATACACCCTCACCTAATTTGACATTGTTCACCATAGCATGAATCCTCTGCCGGTGGGCCGGCAGCCGGTGCCCACACCGGCAGAGAGTACCTGATGTTTCTCATACCTTTATAGTTATGCATGCTTCACATGAATTGTTTACGTTATGTTTGTTCAATCTTTTCCACTCGTATTTGTGACCCGAGTGTGACGTTTTACATTGTGAGACTACTCGACATTCCTTATTTATTTGCCCTCGGACATTGGGTCACGGTTAGGTGCCATTGTTTCCGAGTTGGGTGATAGCATTGTTTTGTGTCGGTCTAAGAGGGTGATTTTACCACCCTCGTGTCTTTTAATATGGGTCTTTTAGTATGCTTTTCCTAACACTTGGCATAGGGGTTGATGTGGTTGAACTTGTGTAATTCACCTCGGTTGAACGATTGATCCTCATGAACGGAACCCGAGAGGCATAGAGCACCCTTCAAAGGTTAAGACAAGCACAAGACGCTCCCATGTAGCCTAGAAGCCAGCTTGAAGAAGTAGGGGTGAAACTTGGAAGAAAAGAAGGAAGTAAGTTGAAGAATTTGAAGCAAGAACTCCCGAGATGGTGCGCAGCCTGCGCAGGTTGCGCAGCCTGCGCCTACGTCAGAGGTGCCTGCGCATTTTGGTTTTAAACACGGGCTTAAGGAAACATTCCGTGTTTTTGGGCTTGCTTTGAGGCTTTTAACGTAGGAAGGAGTGCACCCATATATATACCCCCAAATGAAGATGCTCCAAAACATGGCTAAGAGGCAAGATGAAGCTTATGCTTGGCAACAACAACAAGCCAAGTACATGGAAGAGCAACAAGCCATGTGGAAGGCCCAAAATGAATGGAGAGAGCAAGCATCTCAACAATTCGCGGTGCAAAATGAGCGGCACCACCAACATGTTGAAGACTCTTATGAAGATGCTCAAGCTCATGAGGATTCTTTTGGGCTTATCCGGGGCCTTTTCGGCATGACCCTCCATCCAAATGACCCCGCCTACCAACCAACCATCACCGAGCCTCAAGTTGAGGAGGCCTATGAGAGGGCCAAGAGAGTGAGGCAAGCAAGAGGAAGGAGAAGAAGAGATCAAGGGACATATGAGCAAGGGGAAGGCTCGGGTCCCTCCAACTACCAACCTTGAGAGGATGAAGAGTACTCCTCCACATTGAGGACAATGTGGAATCTAAGTGTGGGGGAGTAAGATGATTGAAGTTGTAATATATGTACATTTCCTTATGTTTCCATTAAATGCATTAAAAAAAAAAAAAAAAAAAAAAAAAAAACGAAAATCCCGGCTAGGTGAAAACCCACAAGGGTGGGCGCCTAGGCAAGATTGGGAAGGTGGCCGAGGACGGGATGAAAACCCGAAAGGGCATTCCGGGAAAAATGAAGAAATGAGTTGCGAGCCACCATGAGAGGAAAGGAAAAGCTAAGGTGAAAACCCGAAAGGGTACCTTAGGCAAAATGAGGGATTTTCACCAAAAAAAAATTGAAAAATCGAAAATTGTAACACCAAAAAGATGGAGGGATAAGAAGGGAGTGATAAGGAGGGTCTTGGAAGGAGGCTAGATTAGGACTTAATTTCTTTTTGTATCACAAAATTTGCTTCAAATTGGTGGATTTTCCGATTGGCTACTTGAGTTGTTGATTCTTAAGGGTGTTTGGCCAACCAAGTAGCATGATCTTGCATTTTTATGGAGTGATAAGGGGGTGTCATAAGTAGTGGTGAGTTGTGATTGTTAGGAGGACGAGAGGTCACTCTGCTATTGCCTTGGGATAAGGCAAGGGTGACCATTACTACCTTGGTGATATAAGAAGGGTGGAATTGATTGATGAGTCGGAGTTGGTGGTGTGTCGTGTCTTGTTTGAGGGAGAAATAAGGAGGGTGAGTGAGTGAAGAGTGTGTGCAAAAACTTTGAGTCATGTCTTTTCTTTTTAATCGGTAGTTGTGTTTTGAGGGAGGTATAAGAAGGAAGAGGAAAGGGAAGAGAGATCATTCCCTCCCACACCCTCTTGTAGAATTTACGGTTGCTTGTTCCGGGTTTTGCTCGGGACTAGCAAAAGTCTAAGTGTGGGGGAGTTTGATAGCATTGTTTTGTGTCGGTCTAAGAGGGTGATTTTACCACCCTCGTGTCTTTTAATATGGGTCTTTTAGTATGCTTTTCCTAACACTTGGCATAGGGGTTGATGTGGTTGAACTTGTGTAATTCACCTCGGTTGAACGATTGATCCTCATGAACGGAACCCGAGAGGCATAGAGCACCCTTCAAAGGTTAAGACAAGCACAAGACGCTCCCATGTAGCCTAGAAGCCAGCTTGAAGAAGTAGGGGTGAAACTTGGAAGAAAAGAAGGAAGTAAGTTGAAGAATTTGAAGCAAGAACTCCCGAGATGGTGCGCAGCCTGCGCAGGTTGCGCAGCCTGCGCCTACGTCAGAGGTGCCTGCGCATTTTGGTTTTAAACACGGGCTTAAGGAAACATTCCGTGTTTTTGGGCTTGCTTTGAGGCTTTTAACCTAGGAAGGAGTGCACCCATATATATACCCCTCATGTTTGAAGACCTAATTATCACCTAAGCATTGAATAATCTCTAGAAATTTGTAGTAAGCAAGAACAATTTATTTGGCATTTAAGTTGAAATCTTTCTTTGTTTTTGGGTTGTAAGCAAACTATGGAAGGCTAGTTCTTCCCTTACTTGATGTAATTTGATCAAAGTACCCAACTTTGGTAATTGTAAGACTCTTAAACCTCTCTTTATTTATCTAAAGTTCTTTCCTTGTGCTTAATTTCTTTTGTTGAGTAATTGAATGTTTGGGTTGGCCATCCTTACATGTTATTTACTTGACTAGTGCAAATCCTAATGAAATGGTTTAATTTAGTTGGGATTGTTGAAGCAAATTTGTTGTTAGTTGATTTGGTTTAAAGGATTCTTACAACAAATAGGAAAGTTCTTGTCTTTTGCTCATTTGTATGGTTTAATCTCATGAGTAATTGATCCTAGCTTCATCTTTTGGTAAATTCTTAATGCTCATGCTTAGTCTCCTTTCATGGTTTAATGATTTGTTGCTTAAGCTTGAAGGGTATGTGTGGATGGTTTAATTTGCATGTATCAACATCTTGAGATGATAGTATTGGGTAGAAAATTGTAAGAGAGGAATAAAAGAGTCAAGCTTTGTCATTGTTGGGTTACTAAGAGAGAGTTACATCAAGTATTCCCCCTTTATATTGAATCTTGCATACTAGTTGTTTGTAGAATTGTCTCAATAGGAAGATATTCAAGTTCTACTCATATTTCCATGTTTGTTCTCAAAACCAATCTTTCTCCATCTATGTTTTCTACTAGTTGATCCTTGTTAATAACCATTGTTTGTGATTATTTTCTTTTGTTAAGTTTAAATTGTCATTAGGTTCTTAATTAGTAAGTAGAGACCTACTTAATTGTCAATAGTTTACATTTCAAGTCTTTAGTCTTAACCCCTTCTCTTGGGTTCGACCCTTTACTTCCGCTTTACTATTGTTTTTATTGAAAGTTAGTAGAGTCAAAGTTTAGGCTATAAATTGTTAATTTGGTAGTTAATTCTAGTATTTTACGACACCTAGTTTTAGCCTTACCAAATTTTGGCGCCGTTGCCGGGGAGGGGCAACATAGCTAGAACTTGAGTTTGTGAATTTATGTTTAGTTGTTTTATTACTCCTCTTGTTGTTAGAAGTACTAGGAAGTTCTAATTTGTTTGCTTAGTGCGAAGGTATATGTTTGGTTCCCCACAACACGGTGAATCGACTCCCGTGGAAGAAGACGCTTTTGGGGGCTATTCTTGGCTATTCACTAACCCTTGGTACCGAAGACCCCAAAGAGACCATATAGTGGAAGAAACACCCTTAGAAGCCCCTATTGAAGAAGACCCTATTGACGTGGAGCCAATTGAAGTGGAATACCCTTCAATGGCGAATGATACTAGAACTATTAGGGAGCTCCGGGCAAGAAATTATGACACTCAACCTCTTTGCATTGCTTACCCACCCATGGGGGCTAATGCCAACTTTGAGTTGAAGGGCTATTTCATTCACAACCTCCCAAAGTTTCAAGGACATGCGGGGGATGACCCAAATCGCCATCTTTCCGAATTCCATATGATGTGTGAGGGTGCAATTCCAAATGGTGTCACGGAAGATCAATTTAAGTTGAGAGCTTTCCCATTTTCACTTCAAGATGCGGCAAAAGATTGGTTGTTTTACCTTCAACCGGGTACAATCCGTACTTGGAAGGACATGAAGGCGGCTTTTCTTGAGAAATACTACCCCGACTCAAGGCATAACCATGCAAAGAAAGCCATCACTTCTCCGGAGCAAGATGCAAGTGAGAGCTTATATGAGTATTGGGAGAGATTCAAGAAGCTAATTGCTCAATGTCCTTACCATGGCCTTAGTGGTGATGACCTTTTGGTCAACTTTTGTGATGGTCTTACACAACAATACCAAATCATGGTTAATTCCGCTACGGGTGGTGGAGTTGACAACTATTCCGTAGCGGAGGCAAATGAAATCATAGAAAGGTTGGCCGCTAGCACAAGGAACTATGGAAGAAGCCGAGGGACAAAGAATATTAACTCCATTGAGACATCCTCTCCTTCCTCCCACAAGCTTGAGAAAACCGTGGATGATCTCACAAAAATGGTTGCTCAACTAGTGGGGAACAATCAAGGAGGAGCACAAGGATCTAATGTGGAGTGTAATTTTTGTCAAGGGCCACACCCAATGGAAACTTGTCCCATCATGGAAGAGCAAGGAATAAGCAAGGAGAATGTGAGTGCCATGATGCACGGTCAATACAACTCTAGGAACCCCAATGGGGGAGGGTATTATAAGTATGATCCGAGCGGCAATACTTACAACATTGGGACAAAGGACCATCCAAACCTTAGTTGGGGAGGAGATACTTCCAAGAGCTTCCAAAATGGTCAATTCAACCACTTGAAGAACTCCAACTCTCAAGGACAAAACTCCAATTACCAAAGAAACAACAATCATCAACAAGCCAAGGGAGGATCCTTCCAATTTGGAAACCAAGGACACCAAGGGAATTTCCAAGGTAACCACAAGAACTTCCAACAAGGAGGGGGCTCTTCCTCCCAAGGAAATGAAGACTTGTCTACAAATGAGATGTTTAAGATGATCATGAAAGGGCAAGCCGAAAATACCAAGAGGTTTGACAAAATGGATGCGGACAAAATTTCAAGTGATGCTAGGGTGAAGAACCTTGAAATCCAACTTGGCCAACTTGCACAAGAAATGGCCAAGAACAATCAAAGGAACTCTAACTCAATTCCATCTACAACATTTCCACCAAAGGAAAATGCAAGCTCCATGACTTTGAGAAAGGGGAGAACCCTAGAATCTCCCCCGAAGAAGAAGAGGAAGGCCAAGTCACATGAGAGGGTCATTGACATTGAAGAACAAATTGAAGAAGAGCTAGTGGTTGAGAAAGAGAAAGAGACACCCTCTAGAGCTAATGGGGAAGAGGAGAAGACTCCCTTAAGGAATGACAAAGAAAAGAGTGAAAGCAACAAAACCAAGGATCATGTTGAGGAGATCGAAAGAGAATATGTTGTGGAGGTACCTTTTCCTAGTGCTCTCACACATTCTAAAAGTGTCGCAAGAGATGAGGATCTCTATGAAACTTTTAGGAAGTGTGAAGTAAATATCCCTTTGCTAAATCTTTTGAAAGGTGTGCCTAGGTATGCAAAGTTTCTCAAGGAACTTTGCACACCTAGGAGAAGCCCAAGGAAGGGAACCCAAAGAGTAAGGGTAAGTGAACATGTTTCCGCAATTTTCAAAAAATCACTTCCCAAAAAGTGTGGAGACCCGGGAATGTTTACCATACCATGCTCTATTGGGGACAAAAGTTTCACTCATGCTATGTTAGACCTTGGTGCATCAATCAATGTTATGCCATATGCTCTCTATGAGACCTTGGGACTTCCACCATTGAACAAAACCGATGTAGTGATCCAACTTGCGGATCGCTCAAACATATACCCAAAGGGGATGGTGGAGGATGTGTTGGTAGAGGTAGATCACTTAACCTTCCCGGCCGACTTCTATGTTCTTGACATGGAAGCCGACTCGAGGGCCACTCCAATCCTTTTGGGGAGGCCTTTTATGAAGACCTCTAAAACCAAGATTGATGTGTCTAATGGGAACCTCACTATGGAATTTGATGGAAGGAAACTCACATACAACATCTATGATGCTATGAAACAACCTAGCGATTCACATTCATGTTATTTCTTAGACATCATTGAACCAATTACCTCTCAAGTTTATATGTTGTGTCATAGGGACCCACTTGAGGTGGCCCTCACTAACAATGTCGAGAAGGAAGGGTTGCGGTTTTTGTTGTCTCATGATGTGCAGGAAAGTGTTGAAGCATTGGAAAAGGAATAACCCTTAGAAGAATCTAGGATGGAGGAAGAAATGAGAGAAATTGAGGAGGACATCCCGAAACAGGGCGCAGCCTGCGCATCTCAGCGCAGCCTGCGCATAATGGCGCAGCCTGCGCAGAACACCAGCGCAGCCTGCGCAGTTCTCAGCCCCACCCAACATTGTTTTTCCTCCTCCTCTTATGATTATCAAGCTAAATTTCTTCCTCTAGAGGCTTCCCTAGAAAGACCACTTCCATCCATCATCAAGCCACCCACCCCCGACCTAAAACCACTCCCCAACCACTTGAAGTACGTGTTTCTTGGGGAAAACAACACTCTACCTCTCATCATTTCAAACCAACTTGAGGGTGATCAAGAGAGGAGATTGGTGGATGTTTTGCATAAATACAAATAAGCATTTGGATGGAGCATCGCGGATATCAAGGGGATAAGCCCGAGCACTTGCATGCACAAAATTCGCTTGGAAAAGGATGCAAAACCCGTCCGGCAACCACAACGGAGGCTCAATCCACCCATGATGGAAGTTGTCAAGGAAGAAATTATCAAACTTCTTCAAATGGGTATCATCTTTCCAATTAGTGACTCCCAATGGGTAAGTCCTACTCAAGTTGTGCCAAAGAAGGGAGGGGTGACGGTAATCAAAAACACTCAAGGGGCATTGATCCCCACCCGTTTGCAAACGGGATGGAGGGTGTGTATTGATTATCGCCACCTCAACCAAGTCACTTGGAAGGACCATTTCCCCCTACCCTTTCTAGATCAAATGCTAGAGAGGTTAGGTGGAAAAGAGTACTATTGTTTTTTGGATGGATATTCCGGGTATTTTCAAATTCCCATTCACCCGGAGGATCAATCCAAAACAACCTTTACTTGCCCATTCGGTACTTATGCTTACCGCCGCATGCCTTTTGGATTGTGCAATGCCCCCGGCACTTTCCAACGATGCATGATGAGCATTTTCTCGGACTATGTGGAGCGCATTTTGGAAGTCTTCATGGATGACTTCACCATCCATGGGGACTCATTTGACTCGTGTCTAGACCACCTCGCTATGGTCCTATCACGGTGCATAGACTCTCACCTTGTTTTAAACTCTGAAAAGTGTCACTTATTGGTGAGTAGCGGAATCGTGTTAGGGCACATAGTGTCGAAAAGAGGGATTGAGGTGGATACGGCAAAGGTGGATGTGATTAAAACCTTGCCGTATCCATCTAATACTCGAGACGTGAGGTCGTTCTTGGGACACGCGGGTTTTTATCGAAGGTTTATTAAAGATTTCTCCAAAATAGCTAACCCCTTGTGCAAACTTTTGCACAAGGATGTGGAGTTCGTGTTTGATGATCATTGTAGGGAAGCATTTGACTTGTTGAAGGAGAGACTTGTATCGGCCCCAATCATTCAAGCACCCAAGTGGGATCGACCTTTTGAGATAATGACCGATGCAAGCGATTTTGCCATTGGAGCCGTGTTGGGACAAAAAGATGACAAAGCTTCATATGTGATCCAATATGCTTCATCTCTCTTGAATGATGCTCAACGAAACTACACCGTCACCGAGAAGGAATTCTTGGCGGTGGTATATGCTCTAGAGAAGTTCCGCTCATACTTACTAGGAGTCAAGGTGATTGTCTATACCGATCACAAATCCATCACTCAACTTGTGAGCAAGAAGGACACCAAACCAAGATTAATGAGGTGGGTTCTCCTACTTAGTGAGTTTGACATAGAGATAAGAGAGAAAAAGGGATTGGCAAATGTGGTGGCCGACCACCTAAGTCGACTACAACTTAATGATCAACAAATGCAACAAATGGGGGTAGTGGATGGGAGTTTGCCTCATGAATCTCTTTATAGTTTGAGGATGACGGAGCCATGGTATGCCAACTTGGTAAACTACATGGTCACCAAGAAGTTTCCCACCTCCCTTTCATCTAGCCAAAGAAACAAGATCAAGTCCGATTCTAGGTTCTATATATGGGATGAGCCATATTTGTGGAAAATGTGCCAAGACCAAGTCATCCGCCGTTGTGTGCCGGATGTAGAGATCCCATCCATCCTAAAGCATTGCCATGAGTACGCTTGTGGGGGTCACTTTGGGCCGCATAGAACGGCACGTAAAATCCTTGAGTGCGGTTTCTATTGGCCCAAGTTATTTAAAGATGCTCATATTTTCGTTACTACTTGTGATAGGTGCCAACGTTTTGGCAACATATCACGTAGGAACGAAATGCCCCAACAACCGATGCTCTACTTGGAAATTTTTGATGTTTGGGGAATAGACTTCATGGGGCCATTCCCTAACTCCTATGGATACATCTACATCCTCTTGGCGGTCGACTACGTGTCTAAGTGGGTAGAAGCCATCCCCACAAAATGTGATGATGCAAAGACGGTGCAAGCATTTGTCAAAAGCAATATATTTTCAAGATTCGGCTTCCCAAAAGCCATTGTGAGTGATAGGGGGACTCATTTTTGTAACAAGGTGATCTCAACCTTGCTTCAAAAGTATGGTGTGCTTCACAAAGTCTCTACGGCATATCACCCCCAAACAAATGGCCAAGCGGAAGTCTCTAACCGGGAGGTTAAACACATCTTGGAAAGAACGGTCAATCCCGACCGAAAGGATTGGAGCAAGCGGCTTGAAGATGCTCTTTGGGCTTATAGAACGGCCTATAAGACCCCAATCGACATGTCCCCGTATAGGCTAATTTATGGGAAGGGATGCCACCTTCCCGTAGAAGTGGAGCACAAAGCCTATTGGGCGATCAAAGCTTTTAATCAAAATGTCGATGAGGCGGGATTGCACCGAAAGCTTCAAATACAAGAATTGGAAGAGCTTAGGCACAATGCCTATGACAATGCTAGCATCTACAAGGAAAAGGCTCGGTCTTGGCATGACAAGATGGTCACAAGAAGAGTTTTCAAAGAGGGAGAAGATGTGTTGGTTTTTCAAAGTCGACTCAAGAATTTTCCCGGCAAGTTAAGGTCAAAGTGGTTTGGGCCTTACAAAGTCAAGAAGGTTTTTCCCCACGGAGCGGTGGAGGTGGAAGACCCGACCTCGGGGAAGGTGATAAAAGTGAATGGACAAAGGTTGAAGAAGTACTACAAAGGCATCGCACTACAAGGTGAAGAGGATCTTCTTTTAGAAGATCCAATTTATAAAGATTGATTCTCCCACAATGACTTTGTCGAGCCATCGACGTTAAATAACGGCAACTTTTGTAAATATTTCCTCCTTGTAGCATAGAATTTACTGTTTTCTTGTCAATTTATTTACTCTTAACGCATTTTAGAAGCATGCATTATGGAATCTTTTGAAAGTTTGTTGAAGTGTTTGAAGGTAGTAGGATGAAGCTCCTTGGGAAGCGTGCCCAAGTCGTATCGGGAGGTGAAATGACTCGGGACACCATCTATACGAGTCAAATGAAGGAAAAGCACGAAAGGAAGGCCAAAAATCCCCACCAAGAAAAAGTTGATAGCAAGCTTTATCCTCAACATCCCGAGCCAGGGCGCAGCCTGCGCAGTGGAAGTGCGCAGCCTGCGCAATTTGGCGCAGCCTGCGCAGTCGAAAAGCGCAGCCTGCGCAGGAAGCAAACCACGGGATTTCAAAGGGGCTTTTTATAAACCACAAACACATTATCCTTCATATTTTTCGACACCCTATAACTTCAACTCCCATATTCCCAACTCAAACTTCATCACCTTCATCAAAATCCACCATCAAACCTTCAACAAACTCCTTCCTTTCATCACAATCACCTCTCAACCCAACCCAACAACTCCAATACTCACTTTACCTTTCCAATTTCTGTTTTTCCCCAATTTTATCCCAAACCCTAACCTTGCACATTGTGGATTCAAGTTCGTTTCAAGAGATTTCGGGGTAATTGAAGCATTCTTGGAAGGGTTTTTAGCATTATACTTCAATCAACTAGCATTTTAAGTGGATTCGGGGAGGTATAACAACTTTTCCCATCTTTTTCTTTACTTACCTTGCTTCCATCCGGGATTTGGTGTTTTTACATTGAATTTTTGGATAATTTTGATTGATTGTTGTCTTTAATTCTTTGGGATAAACTTGTTTTTCGAGAAAGGGTAGAGGTATTCAACAAACATCACTTAATCCCACCTTCTTGAACTTGTGCCTTGAAGGTGTTTGTTGAATTGCCTCAAAGAGAGCAAAACTGTTTTGAGTGTTGGTGTTGGTCTTTTTGGTACTCTTGCTTGTTCGGAATCATGGTTTTCGGAAAGAGGAAAGCTCAAGGGGAGGGAAGTAACCCCAAGGTTTTTAACGGGAATGAGGGTCTAAATGCGGAACAAAAGAAAATTTTTGCAAAGCTTGAAAAAGACAACCCCGTCCCCATCACCAAATTCCTCCACCGTGACACTCTTCAAGAACTAGGAATAGAGGAAATCACTTTTCAACTTTTGAGTCGGGTAGGATTAGAGCTATACATGGACCTTTGTGATGACACCTACCGCTCTTTTACTTATGAATTCTTGTCCACCATCTCTAAAACGAGGGAGGGGGCGAATGAGAGAGTGAATTTCCGTCTTCATAAAGTGTGGCATTCGATTTCTTTTGATGAGGTAATAGAGATTTTGAGAATCACAAGACCACCCTCCCCGGTAAACCCACCCAAGGGAAAGCTTAATGAGGTGTGGTGTCACCTCACGGGAAGGGACACCCAAGATCACAATGACAAACTCTCCGCCATAACCAACCCCGCAATCCGCATTTTGACAAGATGTTTGGCTTGTTGGTTCTTCTCTATGGGGGAGCCAACGAAAGTGAGTGATGCGGTGAGGGAGTGCATTTGGGCTATGCTCCCGGAAGGGAGTGGTGTGCCGGATTGGGCACGGCTTTTTGTTGATTCTTGTCTAAAGCATAAGAAGAGGAGGGGAGGAAATATCAATAGTGGGGGTCTCATCACCCTTTTTGTGGAGAAATTTGTGGGCTCAACGTCGGATGATCAACTCCCCGTTTGGGGAAATCATTTTTATAATTCACATGGACTTGAGGAGACACATATGATCCAAGTCCTTGATAAGCAAAATTTTCGATGTAATTGGTTGGGAGTGGGAAAAACTCCCTACATGGTTCTACCAAAGAACGGTCCGATTCCTCATGGCACCCATGCCATTCATTTCTTTTGCCCACCCGACACGCCGGAACAAAGGAGGGAACAAAGGAGAAGGGTCGAACCACCCCCGGTGGTCCACGTTGATAGTGAAGAAGAGAGGGAGATTCGGAACATAGAGCATGGCCCGCCCATACATGACACCCCAATGTTTGAGGCGGGGACAAGCTCTACTCCACCAATCGCCCCGTGGCAACAACAAATGTTTAATTACTTCACGGAGACCCGGGGAACTTTGGAGGCAATTAGTGGGAGAGTTGATAGCTCTCATGCTTGGCAGCAACAACAAGCGCCAAGGCTTGAGAGTTTGGATCAATGGAGGGTTGCTAGTATGGAGCATCAAAAGTTGAGTGCGGAGGCCGAAAGAGCCCAAATGAAGATGCTCCAAAACATGGCTAAGAGGCAAGATGAAGCTTATGCTTGGCAACAACAACAAGCCAAGTACATGGAAGAGCAACAAGCCATGTGGAAGGCCCAAAATGAATGGAGAGAGCAAGCATCTCAACAATTCGCGGTGCAAAATGAGCGGCACCACCAACATGTTGAAGACTCTTATGAAGATGCTCAAGCTCATGAGGATTCTTTTGGGCTTATCCGGGGCCTTTTCGGCATGACCCTCCATCCAAATGACCCCGCCTACCAACCAACCATCACCGAGCCTCAAGTTGAGGAGGCCTATGAGAGGGCCAAGAGAGTGAGGCAAGCAAGAGGAAGGAGAAGAAGAGATCAAGGGACATATGAGCAAGGGGAAGGCTCGGGTCCCTCCAACTACCAACCTTGAGAGGATGAAGAGTACTCCTCCACATTGAGGACAATGTGGAATCTAAGTGTGGGGGAGTAAGATGATTGAAGTTGTAATATATGTACATTTCCTTATGTTTCCATTAAATGCATTAAAAAAAAAAAAAAAAAAAAAACGAAAATCCCGGCTAGGTGAAAACCCACAAGGGTGGGCGCCTAGGCAAGATTGGGAAGGTGGCCGAGGACGGGATGAAAACCCGAAAGGGCATTCCGGGCAAAATGAAGAAATGAGTTGCGAGCCACCATGAGAGGAAAGGAAAAGCTAAGGTGAAAACCCGAAAGGGTACCTTAGGCAAAATGAGGGATTTTCACCAAAAAAAAATTGAAAAATCGAAAATTGTAACACCAAAAAGATGGAGGGATAAGAAGGGAGTGATAAGGAGGGTCTTGGAAGGAGGCTAGATTAGGACTTAATTTCTTTTTGTATCACAAAATTTGCTTCAAATTGGTGGATTTTCCGATTGGCTACTTGAGTTGTTGATTCTTAAGGGTGTTTGGCCAACCAAGTAGCATGATCTTGCATTTTTATGGAGTGATAAGGGGGTGTCATAAGTAGTGGTGAGTTGTGATTGTTAGGAGGACGAGAGGTCACTCTGCTATTGCCTTGGGATAAGGCAAGGGTGACCATTACTACCTTGGTGATATAAGAAGGGTGGAATTGATTGATGAGTCGGAGTTGGTGGTGTGTCGTGTCTTGTTTGAGGGAGAAATAAGGAGGGTGAGTGAGTGAAGAGTGTGTGCAAAAACTTTGAGTCATGTCTTTTCTTTTTAATCGGTAGTTGTGTTTTGAGGGAGGTATAAGAAGGAAGAGGAAAGGGAAGAGAGATCATTCCCTCCCACACCCTCTTGTAGAATTTACGGTTGCTTGTTCCGGGTTTTGCTCGAGACTAGCAAAAGTCTAAGTGTGGGGGAGTTTGATAGCATTGTTTTGTGTCGGTCTAAGAGGGTGATTTTACCACCCTCGTGTCTTTTAATATGGGTCTTTTAGTATGCTTTTCCTAACACTTGGCATAGGGGTTGATGTGGTTGAACTTGTGTAATTCACCTCGGTTGAACGATTGATCCTCATGAACGGAACCCGAGAGGCATAGAGCACCCTTCAAAGGTTAAGACAAGCACAAGACGCTCCCATGTAGCCTAGAAGCCAGCTTGAAGAAGTAGGGGTGAAACTTGGAAGAAAAGAAGGAAGTAAGTTGAAGAATTTGAAGCAAGAACTCCCGAGATGGTGCGCGACTGCGCGCAGGTTGCGCGAGCGCCCTGCGCCTACGTCAGAGGTGCCTGCGCATTTTGGTTTTAAACACGGGCTTAAGGAAACATTCCGTGTTTTTGGGCTTGCTTTGAGGCTTTTAACCTAGGAAGGAGTGCACCCATATATATACCCCTCATGTTTGAAGACCTAATTATCACCTAAGCATTGAATAATCTCTAGAAATTTGTAGTAAGCAAGAACAATTTATTTGGCATTTAAGTTGAAATCTTTCTTTGTTTTTGGGTTGTAAGCAAACTATGGAAGGCTAGTTCTTCCCTTACTTGATGTAATTTGATCAAAGTACCCAACTTTGGTAATTGTAAGACTCTTAAACCTCTCTTTATTTATCTAAAGTTCTTTCCTTGTGCTTAATTTCTTTTGTTGAGTAATTGAATGTTTGGGTTGGCCATCCTTACATGTTATTTACTTGACTAGTGCAAATCCTAATGAAATGGTTTAATTTAGTTGGGATTGTTGAAGCAAATTTGTTGTTAGTTGATTTGGTTTAAAGGATTCTTACAACAAATAGGAAAGTTCTTGTCTTTTGCTCATTTGTATGGTTTAATCTCATGAGTAATTGATCCTAGCTTCATCTTTTGGTAAATTCTTAATGCTCATGCTTAGTCTCCTTTCATGGTTTAATGATTTGTTGCTTAAGCTTGAAGGGTATGTGTGGATGGTTTAATTTGCATGTATCAACATCTTGAGATGATAGTATTGGGTAGAAAATTGTAAGAGAGGAATAAAAGAGTCAAGCTTTGTCATTGTTGGGTTACTAAGAGAGAGTTACATCAAGTATTCCCCCTTTATATTGAATCTTGCATACTAGTTGTTTGTAGAATTGTCTCAATAGGAAGATATTCAAGTTCTACTCATATTTCCATGTTTGTTCTCAAAACCAATCTTTCTCCATCTATGTTTTCTACTAGTTGATCCTTGTTAATAACCATTGTTTGTGATTATTTTCTTTTGTTAAGTTTAAATTGTCATTAGGTTCTTAATTAGTAAGTAGAGACCTACTTAATTGTCAATAGTTTACATTTCAAGTCTTTAGTCTTAACCCCTTCTCTTGGGTTCGACCCTTTACTTCCGCTTTACTATTGTTTTTATTGAAAGTTAGTAGAGTCAAAGTTTAGGCTATAAATTGTTAATTTGGTAGTTAATTCTAGTATTTTACGACACCTAGTTTTAGCCTTACCATTGGGCTATTTTTCCTTCCGCCTCTTCGGACCGGGGGTCACGGTTAGGTGACAAGGTTCCGCTTGAGGTTACTCGACTTTCGGGCACGGTTAGGTGTACCATATTTCGAGTCTTGGATACGATTTGGTATCGTTTGTCGAATCGGGTGTCGTCCATCCCGAGAGTCTGGCCAGGTTTAGACTAGGACCGTATTATGATCGTCGTCCTACCAAGAGGTTGGAGTCTAGAGGGTTGTCTTGTTTGAGTCTATACTTTGTAAGTTGTCTTACATTTGAGTCGAGTCAATTGGTGACCGTTTGACCTAATTATTCTTCTCTCATTTATGCATAACTACTCTTATTGCATTTTGTATACTAATCATGATTCCCTTATTACCGTAAGTATTTATTCTTATACTTGTTTATTTAAATACATTCCCAATTACTTGTATTTTGACATATTGTGGCTGGGAGAACCCTGAGTTACTCCCCACTGACTGTGGCTTTCATATTTATTATGAATGACAGGTTGGTGATGAAGATTAAGTGGGGAAGACCGTGTGAGCTAGTGAGTTCTTACCTTGGACCTTATTTAGCTATCACTTTAATAGACTTACCTACTTTTAGACTCATGTTCATTCGTGGGATATCTTTTCCCCAATAAATAGACTTGTGTTGTAAACTTAAACTTAACTATCTAAACTTATTTATCGTGTTGGTGATACCTCGCGTTGGACTTCATTAGAAGTCTTAAAAGTTTCAAAAATCTCGTGTTTCCGCCACGATTTACTAGTTATATTTAGTTACCTCAACGAGGGGTGTCACAGTTGGTATCAGAGCATATATTGCTCCCGACGCACACACGTGTACCCCAACTTAAATTTCTTACTTGACCTTGAATAATGAATGAGAGATGGGTAGAATTAAGGACCTAAGTTGGTAGCCTTTTTGTGTATGTTTTGTGATAGGTTCTAACTTGTTTGCTCTTGTGCAAAAGATGGTACGACCAACCAATGTGGAGAATGCTATCATGCAAGCTCTCACGCAAGTGCTTGCTAATCAACAAAATGCTCAACCCGCTCCCCCTGCACCCGAAGCTAACCGCCAAGGAAGCTATGCTTGGATTGCAAGTCAACTAGCAAGGAACAAGGCTAGGACCTATGGTGGTGAAGTGGATCCCGTTGCTCTCTCGGAGTGGTTTCGTGATATGGAGAAGAACTTCTCTCTCTTTGATGCCCGAGAGGAGGACAAGGTGAGATTAGCCTCTCACTTTCTTGTGAAGGAAGCCGATAGGTGGTGGACTTTGACCAGTCCTACCGCTACTCAAGACCCCAACTTCGATTGGAACCGCTTCAAGTCACTTGTGGAGACTCGCTTCTACCCTAAGGAGCTCAAACAACAAAGATTGAAGGAGTTCATGGACTTCAAGCAAGGGAAGCTATCAATTCAAGCTTACACCGACAAGTTTAATGAACTTGCTCATTATGCCTCCAAGTTCGTGAAAGATGAAGAGGATCGTGTCTACTTCTATAAGAACAAGTTGAATCCTAAAGTGGAAAGCATGGTGAGAAGAAATTCAACTACCTTTGTGGAAGTCTATGATGATGCCATTTGGGCCGAAAGCTCTTTGAAGGCCATTGAAGAAGAAGCCAAGCCCCACTCCTCTTCTCATTCTTACCGTTCTAACTTTCACGGCAAGAGAGCATTTGTGCCTTCTACTCCAAACTATGCCAACAAGAGGAGGTTTGTGCCAAGGATACAAGACCATGGAGGACAAGGACCAAGAGTTCAAGAACCTAGAGGACAAGCTCCCACATCAACTAATGAACTTGAGAAGGACCGTAAGTGCTACCATTGTAGGCAAGCTGCACACCCCGGAATTGGATGCTATGGCAAGCCCTTGACTTGCTTCCATTGTAAGAAGCCCGGACATCGTGTTGCCGATTGCCCCGAGAAGAAGAATGCTCCTACTTCAAATGCTAGGCCAAGAGAAACTATCTTTGTCACGAGTCGAGCCGAAGCCGCCGCTCATCCCGATATCATTACGGGTATGTTCTCAATTTTTGATCAACCTTGCCTCATTTTATTTGATACCGGCGCATCTCTATCTTTTATATCTTCCAAGTTTTCGGAAAAACTAGCTCTTGAGCCCATTCCTAGTGGGGAAACTTCTATATCCTTACCTTCCGGAGAAATATTCTCTTGCTCCCTCATTTTCTCCGACATTCCTATTTCTATTTCGGGAACCTTATTCCCCGCTAACCTACTTCGTTTTCCCCTTGAGGAATTCGATGTGATTTTGGGTATGGATTGGTTGTCAAAGTATGATGCAAGATTCGAGTGTAGAGACCAAAAGATTTGCCTCAAGAGTCCGCTAGGCACCCGCGTATCCTATAAAGGAGTTCGTTCCCAAGAAGGTGTGAAATTGATTTCCGCTTTGAAGTTGATGAGCATGAAGAGGAAAGGTTACCAAATCTTTCTATGCGTGGTGACTTCTACCTCCCCTTCCTTACCAAAGATCGAAGAAGTGCCCGTGGTTTGTGGGTTTCCCGATGTCTTTCCCGAAGAATTGCCCGGAATCCCTCCCGAGCGTGATGTAGAATTTTCTATCGACCTTGTACCCGGAACCGGACCGATTGCTAAAGCCCCGTACCGTATGGCGCCAAACGAGTTGAAGGAGTTGAGAAAGCAACTTGATGATATGATTGAGAAAGGATTCATTAGACCTAGTGCCTCACCTTGGGGTGCTCCTGTTCTCTTTGTGAAGAAGAAAGATGGATCCATGAGACTTTGCATTGATTACCGTGAGCTTAACCGTGTTACCATCAAGAACAAGTATCCTCTACCGAGAATTGAAGATTTGTTTGATCAACTCAAAGGTGCTTCGACTTTTTCCAAGATTGATTTGAGATCCGGTTATAATCAAATTCCCGTTCGTGAGTCCGATATCCCTAAGACCGCCTTTAGCACAAGGTATGGACACTTTGAGTTTAAGGTGATGCCCTTTGGTTTAACCAATGCCCCTTCTATCTTCATGGACCAAATGAACCGGACCTTTAGTGAGTTCTTAGACAAGTGTGTTGTGGTCTTCATTGACGATATCCTCATCTACTCCAAGTCCGAAGAAGAGCATGCCGATCACCTTCGTATCATTTTGGAGATCCTTCGTCGTCAAAAGTGGTTTGCCAAATTCTCCAAGTGTGAATTTTGGTTGTCTAAGGTGTCCTTTCTAGGCCATGTTATATCTAAGGATGGTGTCATGGTAGACCCTTTGAAGATTGAAGCCGTAATTGAGTGGAAGAGTCCAACCGATGTTGGTGAGATCCGTAGTTTCTTGGGTTTGGCGGGTTATTACCGTCGCTTTGTGGAAGATTTTTCCAAGCTTGCTAGACCGATGACTCAACTTTTGAAGAAAGAGACCAAGTTTGTGTGGACCGAAGCTTGTGAAGGTGCATTCCAAGAGTTGAAGAAGAGGTTGACTACCGCTCCCGTGTTGACCTTGCCCGAGGATGGAGTTGACTTCGATGTGTTTTGTGATGCTTCCAAGATGGGTTTAGGTTGTGTTCTTATGCAAAATAGAAGAGTTGTTGCCTATGCTTCGCGACAATTGAGAGTTCATGAGGTGAACTATCCCACTCATGATTTGGAATTAGCCGCCATTGTTCATGCCTTGAAGATGTGGAGACACTATCTCATCGGAGTTCATTGCCGTATCTACACCGATCATAAGAGTTTGAAGTATATCTTCATCCAAAAAGATTTAAACATGAGACAACGACGATGGTTGGAATTGGTGAATGATTACGACGTAGAGTTGTTGTATCACGAAGAAAAGGCAAATGTGGTTGCCGATGCCCTTAGTAGGAAGTCCACTCATTCCTTGAGTGCCATTCGTGTGCTCCCCGACGAACTTTGTGCCGAGTTCCGTAAGCTAAGTTTGCAACTTGTGGAGAGTGGTTTTGATTATCTTGGTGCTATGGTTGCCGAGCCCGTTCTTCACCGTGAGATCCTTGTGGACGATGCTACCTTTAAAAGTTTTAAAGCCAAGCTTCTTGAAGGGAAAGCAAAGGAATGTGAGATTGATGCTAGAGGTTACCTTCGTTACCGAGGACGCACGTACGTGCCCGATGCCGTTGATTTGAGGAAGAGAGTTCTAGATGAAGCTCATCTATCGCCTTATTCGATTCACCCCGGAGGAGACAAGATGTATAAAGATTTGAAGCTTCAGTTTTGGTGGCCTAACATGAAGAATGACATTGTGTCATATGTTGGAAGGTGTCTTACTTGTCAACAAGTGAAGATTGAGCATAAGAGACCCGGTGGTTTGCTACAACCGTTGGATGTTCCTTTATGGAAGTGGGAGTCCATTTCCATGGATTTTGTGATGGCTTTGCCTAAGACCGTTGGTAGAAAGGATGCCGTATGGGTTGTTGTGGATAGGTTGACCAAGTGTGCTAGGTTCATTCCTATCAAAGAGACTTGGAGTTTAGACCGTCTTGCTAGTGCTTATGTTGAAGAGATCGTTCGTTACCATGGTGTTCCTAAGGAGATCGTGTCGGATCGTGACCCGCGTTTTTGTTCAAGATTTTGGAAAGCTTTGCAAGATGCTATGGGTAGTAAGTTGTTGATGAGTACCGCTTTTCATGCCGCTACCGATGGACAATCCGAGAGGACGATTCAAACTCTAGAAGACTTGTTGCGTGCTTGTGCCCTTGACTTCCATTCTAGTTGGGAGAAGAGCTTACCTTTGGTGGAATTTTCTTACAACAATAGTTATCATGCTTCTACCAAGATGGCCCCTTATGAAGCCCTTTATGGAAGGAAATGCCGTAGTCCGATTTGTTGGGATCAAGCAAGTGACGTTCGTGATCTAGGACCCGACAAGTTAGCCGAGACAATTGATCAAGTGAAGCTCATCCGTGAAAGAATGAAAGCCGCCCAAGATCGACAGAAATCCTATGCCGATGTTCGCCGTCGACCCTTGGAGTTTGAAGTTGGAGATAAGGTGTTCTTGAAAGTGTCCCCGATGAAAGGAGTAAAGAGGTTCGGAGTTAAAGGGAAGTTGAGTCCGAAGTACATTGGACCTTATGAAGTGATAAAAAGGATTGGTGCCGTGGCTTATAGATTGGATTTGCCCCCGAGTTTGGGTAAGGTTCATGATGTTTTCCACGTGTCTCAACTTAGGAAATACATTAGCGACCCTAGTCATGTGTTGCAAAATGAAATTCCCGAGCTTGAGCCTAGTCTTTCTTTCGAGGAGAGACCGATTCGTATCTTGGATAAGAAGGAGAAGAAGCTAAGGAGCAAAGTGGTGCCCTTGGTGAAAGTGTTGTGGAAGTGTGGTGATGTAGAAGAAGAGACTTGGGAGCCGGAAGCTTCCATGCGTGTCAAGTACCCTAGTTTGTTTTCTTAAGGTAATACCTTTTCGTTTCAAGTTTCGAGGGCGAAACTTTTTAAAAGGAGGGATGATTGTAACACCCCGCGCCTTTCTTATATTTTAAATGAACTTTTAAGTAATTTTTATTAAATAATTATTATTTAAAGCTTATTTTCATAAAATATTGTCTTAGCCGTGTAACGGTGATAATAGTGTAGATTTTAATAATATTATTCTCCGACTCGAGTTATAGTAGACTTGGGACGAAAATTCTAGTAGATACCGACTCATTTTGAGTTATTGGGCTTAACTTGACTCATGGGCCTTTTTCCCCCTCTTTTCTCTACACAAAATCTCAACTAAACCCTCACAACTTCATCTCCCTCACTTCTAATTTCTGAAATTTCCCAACAACCACATCACCATTGTTGAACCTTCCCTTACTAACCCTAAAATCACCATACATCACTCAATCCTTCACCAATCTCGTTCCTTTTCGCGCCATTCTCTTCCTTTTCTCTTTTTCCTTCTTTCTAAGTAAGAAAGTTGCCATCTTTTCCTCTATTTCGAAATTCTCATCTTACAAGGATGTGGATTCTTGACTTAATACCTTTGTTTTTGTGTTTAGGGGAGAACTTGGACAACCCGGAGGAGGATATCTACATCATTGACGAGTCTTTAGAAGATTGAAGTGCAAAAAGGTAACGGTGATGGGTTACTCGACTTTTATGTTAAAATTGTGTGAATTGTGTAGTATTAGACTCACATGAATGTTAAATTTGGTGTCTTTCATGCTTTTTGGTGATTTGGTGTTGAGTAGAATACTTGTATGACAATTCTCACATATTTAAGGAGTAATTTCATGTCTTGTTGTAATATGGTGAAATATGGGATGATGTTAGTGTAATTCTCTCATAATTATTTGATTTAAGCCTCACTTTAATGACTTATAATCCACCCCATATGTTAATTACATCTTGAAAGTGGTAATTTTCTGAGTATTCATCATGTTTAAGAAGTATGAAATGATTAAATGAAAGATGGTTGAATTTGGAAGGCTTTAGATGAATGTTTGTTGAGTTTTCGTATACAGTGATCCTCTGCCGGTGGGCCGGCAGCCGGCCTACCCAACCGGCAGCGCGTCTTTGCATTTCTGACTTGTAAAAATAGAGAATTAAATCTTTGTGATCCCCTGCCGGTGGACCGGCAGCCGGCCTACCCAACTGGCAGCGCGTACATGAAATTTTTGGTGCCTTTTATAATAGGGTGTATCCCCTGCCGGTGGGCCGGCAGCCGGTCAACCGGCAGAGAATACACAATGTGAGATGTTGAAGTTAATTGACTATAGTAGGTATTCCCTGCCGGTGGGCGGCGTGGCCGGTCACCGACAGAGGATACACATTGAATGTTTTTGACCTTGTTTCCTTTAGCTTGTATCCCCCTAGGTGGGTGGCAGCCGCCACCCGGCAGAGAATACACCCTCACCTAATTTGACATTTTTCACCATAGCATGAATCCTCTGCCGGTGGGCCGGCAGCCGGTGCCCACACCGGCAGAGAGTACCTGATGTTTCTCATACCTTTATACTTATGCATGCTTCACATGAATTGTTTACGTTATGTTTGTTCAATCTTTTCCACTCGTATTTGTGACCCGAGTGTGACGTTTTACATTGTGAGACTACTCGACATTCCTTATTTATTTGCCCTCGGACATTGGGTCACGGTTAGGTGCCATTGTTTCCGAGTTGGGCTATTTTTCCTTCCGCCTCTTCGGACCGGGGGTCACGGTTAGGTGACAAGGTTCCGCTTGAGGTTACTCGACTTTCGGGCACGGTTAGGTGTACCATATTTCGAGTCTTGGATACGATTTGGTATCGTTTGTCGAATCGGGTGTCGTCCATCCCGAGAGTCTGGCCAGGTTTAGACTAGGACCGTATTATGATCGTCGTCCTACCAAGAGGTTGGAGTCTAGAGGGTTGTCTTGTTTGAGTCTATACTTTGTAAGTTGTCTTACATTTGAGTCGAGTCAATTGGTGACCGTTTGACCTAATTATTCTTCTCTCATTTATGCATAACTACTCTTATTGCATTTTGTATACTAATCATGATGCCCTTATTACCGTAAGTATTTATTCTTATACTTGTTTATTTAATTACATTCCCAATTACTTGTATTTTGACATATTGTGGCTGGGAGAACCCTGAGTTACTCCCCACTGACTGTGGCTTTTATATTTATTATGAATGACAGGTTGGTGATGAAGCTTAAGTGGGGAAGACCGTGTGAGCTAGCGAGTTCTTACCTTGGACCTTATTTAGCTATCACTTTAATAGACTTACCTACTTTTAGACTCATGTTCATTCGTGGGATATCTTTTCCCCAATAAATAGACTTGTGTTGTAAACTTAAACTTAACTATCTAAACTTATTTATCGTGTTGGTGATACCTCGCGTTGGACTTCATTAGAAGTCTTAAAAGTTTCAAAAATCTCGTGTTTCCGCCACGATTTACTAGTTATATTTAGTTACCTCAACGAGGGGTGTCACATCGATGGTGGTGTTGATGCGATGAACAGGGCCGTCCTTATAGGGTGTTTTGATTGGCAAATGACAAGGGCCCAAGTCTAGTAGGGGCCTGTTAGTGTGGAACTAAACGCCAAATAAAATTTATTACATGTAAAAATTAGAATAAGGGAAGTAGTCTAGTGGTTTTGTATCTTGGCATATGATAAGAGGTCTTGTGTTCTATTGGTCATGGCTTCTTTCCACCATTTCTATATTTTTTTGGAATTCACTACATTAATAGGCCCATCTATTTAACCATTTACTTACATTTTAGTGGGTCAATTGAATTTTATTAAAATATTTTTCATGCTTCTGAGATTTTGTGTGAATTGTGTTCCTCGTAGCATAAGTTGTCCAAATTATACATTCAATGGACTCATCTAATAAAGCTAATATCTAAACTTTGAAAGAATTTCGATCTATTGTGATTTTTGACGATAAAAGGGTTGAATTATAAGGTACCCTCTCTCAAATTCTCCAAATCTAATTTTTTTAGGATTCTTCAAGAATCAACCTCATCTAGAGTTTTTGTGCGTCTGTTGTTTCGTTTATTGAATTATGTTAAATAATGACAAATGAATTACTTGAACAAAGATTTTTAAAGAGTTAAGGGCCTCATTTTACAACTTTGCCTAGGGTCTCAAAATATTTAGGATCGGCCCTGACGTTGAAGATCGATTACGGCGATGATGCTTGATGAAGATTGATCTGATGAAGATCGGTGATGGTGATTATGCAATTCAATGATTTTACATCAACAAATATAACGATCTGGGTATATTGATTTGGGAAAAAAAGTACCGAATTAGGGGGAAAAGTAATGATCTGGGTAAAATATGGAGTATAACAATTAGAAGGGGAGTCGACGATGGTTATGATGCGCTGAAGATCGAATGATGGTGAAGATCGTTGAAGACTAATTTGGGGAAAAATATATAACAGTTACTAAAATAAAACGACTTGGGGAAAAATATACTCGTATAACAATTAGAAGGGGATGTATTTTGTTTGGTGAAGGGGAAAAAATATATTTTGTTTGTTTGAATGGGTTTGGGAAACACCATGCTTAACTTTTGTTGTTTTTTTTAAGTTTTGTTTAATATACGAATTAGGATGTTAACTCGATCTGTTTGATTACATGCTTTACAGCTATTATTTTATAATTTAAATAATTACAAAATTATAAAAATAAAATTAAGTTTGATATAATTTAATAGTAATTAGAAAAATAGGAGAGATGTTTTGGTGGCGTAGATAATGGGAAAATGATTGGAAAGTGAAAAATGATTGGGTTGATGATCTAGGTCGTGACTTTCTACTTAAGAGGGTGAAACTGAGTCAAGATAGTGTAACAGACTCACTTGTTTATTAGGGTCAGGTCAGCAGTCAAATAAGAAGTTGTTAGTATTGTTTGTTACTTTACCCAGCTGTCAGTTAGTTGAACCTGAGTTGTCAAGTTTGTATAAATAGTTAACAGCTCATCACAAGTTAGTTAGCTTACATTTTTACGCAAAATCTCTCACAAATCCTCTGTAATCTTTTAGCTAGAACATTGATCATTTACACTTGTAATCTTGTTCTTGATCTAATACAATTCAATCTTCCAATCGAATTCCTTTCTTCAATCTAGAGTTCCTTTGATCGATTTTTGCCTGTGTAATTTATCTTTTCGGATTAATTCCCTAAAGTGTATTACATTTGGTATCAGAGACTTCGGTCCTGAATATCACGCATCAAATTCCGCCATTAAAATTAGGGTTTCAAGCTCAAAATTCTGGGTTCATCATTTTTCTGAGTTGAAATTGGGTATCAAGATTCTAGGTAAAACAAATTGAAAGTTGGCTCATCTCACAATTGCTCAACTATCTGCAATAATGGAGGAACGAATGAAGTCAATTGAAGATCAAATGACGACAATCTTGCAATTGCTTCAAGAAACGTCGACATAAACTCCCCAAATTAATGAGACTGCAGTACCCAATACAGGTATAAACCTTAATCGTAATCTGGGTTTTAATCCTAAAGTTGAATTTCTTGTGTTTGATGGCATGAACCCTATGATGTGGTTAAAGGAATGTGCTAGATAGTTTGAGCTATGTAAAATTCCCGAATATCAGAAAATTGATTTAGCATCACTCTATATGACTGGAAAAGCAGAATTGTGGGTGCATAGTTACCTTGCTATAAGAAGGAATGTGGATTTGGATGATTTTGAACCTGAATTGTGTGCTAGATTTAGGGAAGAAATTGATAGTAATGTTGTGGATGATTTCAATAAACTTCACCAAATTGGTTCAATTGATGAATACATTGATAATTTTGAGCATTTAAGAGGATTAATGCTTCAAAGAAACCCTTTGCTGCCTGACCAATACTTTCTTGATAGCTTTGTTGGGGGATTAAAGCATGTTACTAGGCCATTTGTGAAGGCTTTTAGGCCAGCAACCATAGCACAAGTAGTACAATATGTTAGATTGCAGGAGGAGACTATAAATGCTATAAAAAAAACCTGCATAAACCCATTTTGGAAAAGCCTAAGCATAGGCCATTTTCTTCCTCATCTCACTCTTACACCAGAAACCCACAAAATACTACCTATAATAACAACTATACAATAAATTCAAATCCCTTTAATAAACAGAATACACAAAATTTTCCTCCAAAAACAGATTTTGACCAAAGAAATAGACCACCCTTACTTCTCGTGTGGAGCAAAGAAGAAGGAAAAATCTATGTTTTCATTGTGATGAACAATATACACCTGGGCATCAGTGCAAAGGAAAGTTGTACTAGATTCAGGTGGTTCCTATTGAGGATGGTGATGAGTCTTTTGAGAAAAGTGAAGTAGAGGAAGAACATGATTTACATGACATTGTAGATAAATCAGGGGGAAGTGTGATGGAGGATCAACCCTTAAACTCCCTGAATGCTATGTCAGGAAGTAATGCTTTCCAAACCATGAGAGTTACTAGTAGAGTGAGAGAAAATTTTGTGCATATTCTTATTGATTCAGGAAGCACGGACAATTTTCTTGATTATTTTACTGCAAGGAAGTTAGGGTGCAAGATCACTGAAACTTACCCTGTGAAGGTATCAGTAGCAAATGGAGATTCAATTATTACAAAAAAAAAAAGACTTGTAAGAAATTCACTTGGCATTTTTTGGGTGTAGAATTTTGTACAGAAGTCATGATTGTGCCATTGGGAGGGTGTGAAATGGTCCTGGGAATACAATGGTTGGCATCACTAGGTCCTGTCCAATGGGACTTTGATCAATTAAGGATGGAATGAATCAATCTATCTATATATATATAAAAGAGGCTTTTTGTAGGCACTCTGAGAGACTCCAAGTTTTCTAAAACACCTAAATAATTAAAATATTTGTATGAATTATTTATTAAAACAGATAATGAAGAAGATATAATAATTATAATTATAATAATTAATTAATCTACAACTGGCAAAATATCTCTTTTCCATTTGAATTTGTTAAGAACTAAAACACTCCGTTGCATCTAAAACTAAAACACTAATTATAAAGTAGGTATATATAAATAACATCCTTTGCATACCTAAACGTAAACATAAGCTAGCTTATGGCTACTCCTTTTGCAATTGATTTCTTTTTTTTAATGATTAGTGTTTATAATGCTTTGTAATATATGTACGTTCTTTTGCTTTACTCTAACATTGTAGATTTGCAAGGTGACTAATCCAGAGTTTCCTCTTTTTTTTTTGGTAGATATTAGGTGAAAACAACAAACTAATTTAATAGATTATCAATATTGACCTTATATCTGAAAGGGCATGTCAATTTCCAGAATGATTAAAGGTATTTTATCCGTTATATATTCACGGATTCAACTTATGATGTCATTAACTTCTAATGACGTGAATATTTACATGTAAAGTCATTGATATCTTTTCCGAGCAAGCACTTTCGTTCGCTTTTAATGGAGTACTAACTTATATGATGATGCCTGGAGTGAAGAGGCATTTTTCAAGCAACGGAAGAGACTCCAAGTTTAGTATTAGAATAAAAAAATTACTTTTAAAATCCTAATACAATTTCAGAGATCAGTCGGATCATTTAGGCTTAGAGTTGACAAAATTTATCTCTAAACATATTTTTATTTTTTATTTTGAGAAAAAAAAAACATAGTTATCTTTTCCTTAATCCCAATCTAATACAACTGCTGCAAAATTATAGTCTGTACAAGCTAAAATTCCTCCAGGCAAGTGTTTAGAACATATATCTCTTATCGATGTCTTTTCTCTCTTCCATCATCATCTTGCATTGTTTTATGAAGATTTATATATATGATTTCATACTTTACTATTCCAATTCCAATGTTACACACAAGTTCTTTTTTATTATTAGTGTAATTGGTAATCAAATTGGACCTCTAATAGTAAAAGTGGATGCACGATATAAGCATCACTTAGTTATTTAACTAATAATAGCCGAATGAGTTTTAACGCACTCAACCATTAGTAGAAAAAACACCTATTGCGTCAGTCAATTTACGTCGGTTCTACAAAAACTGACGCAAAAAGTACTTATTTTTGGCGGGAATCCATTTTTGGCCTATAGTAAAGCTTTTTGCGTCAGTTCTTAAAAAAACCTGACGTATATAATACGTCGGTTCTCAGCAAAACTGATATATTTGATCAAATAGATCAGTTATATTACTCAACCGACTTATTTGATATAACTTTTTTGCATCAATTTTACCTAAACCCGATGCAAATACCGACCACTACCGTATTAAGTAAAACACGAGTCCCTTTCCCCCCATTCATTCCTTCTATTAAAAATTAACACCTCTTTTCCTCTAGTCCCTCATTCAATCGACACCACACCACACCACTGCCCCACCGCCCCCACCGCGGACCTACCGCGGACGCACTGACGACTCTTTGTCGACCCCAGTGTCGCCGTCTCACGCTCTTCTACTCATCTAATTCCTAATTTGTTATTGGTATGATTTTAACTTAATTTTTTTGTTCCTTTGTCTAAAAAAAAAACTTAATTTTTTTGTTGTAAGTTCTTTTAATAGGTTTTACTATTGTTGTTTATATACAATTTTGTATAGTAATTGATTTGTTAGTATGAATTGAATGTAAATCTAGAATTGTTTTAGGGTTAGGGTTAGGGGAAATTGGGGGTTTTATATTTGATTAGTTGGTTTGGGTGGGTTAATTTCTGCTACATTTTACACTACTGCCCTCGCCTAATCGCCGCCTTCCACCCTCGTCAACGACGACATCCCTCACAGTCCCACTTATAAGGTATGTTTTGATTGTTTTCCCTAATTTCTCCAGTATTTCTTACGGTGCCAGTTTATAGATGAACGATTTAGGTTTTTGATAAATTGTGAAATAAATTGTTGCTATTTTCGCCCTTAATCAAACCTGAAGTTTTAATAATTTGATAATGAGTTGTTGTAAAAGACACTGATTTGGTGGAAAAAAGGCCATCATAAAAGGTGTTGAAAGTAAACCCAAATAAAATGGAAGTGTTGATGGTCCCAAAAATTGCAGTTCGTTGAGTAACGATGTTATGTCTAAAAGAGATGTTAGTTCTGACGTGTGTTCATTGTGCCTGTCGAATAATTGTGGAGCTGTTCTTCTGTAACCTTCGATAAGTACTCCCAAAGTTGATCCGAATTCAAGGCCCAAGAACTCATATCCAAATGGTGTCCATAATGAGTCACCCATGTTTGTTCCTATTAAACATGATTGGAAAAAATGGTCAAATGGCTTCATTACTACTGCTTGCGATTTGCTTCCCCGTGGCCTGATCAATGCTAGGAATTTATGTTTCCTAAATGCAACATTACAGGCACTTTTATCTTGTTCCCCATTTGTAAAACTTATGTAGGAACTCAGAACTCGTGCAATTTCTAAGGTATGTTTTGGTTTGTATACATATGAAGCAATCTTTGGAATGCTGTGCTCAGTAGGACGGACGTGTCCTCATATTTTCCAACTACATGTTTAGGTTGACTATCCAACATTTATTGCATTTGTGGATTTTCTATCAGGGTTTGACATGCCCCCTAATTCAAACTCAAGGAAGAAAGACTCAACTGATATATAGAGATGGGTAGACCTTTCAGCCCTTCTATGTTTGAAGATGTCGTGAAGAACTTTACTCTAGATGTCCCAAGTGGTTTCTCTGGCAGGAAAAGGTTTCTATTTCTTTTAAATTAGTTCTAACGTTCTTTGAACGCTAGCGCAGTGGCTCCTTATTCAGGTTTCAGCCAATTACCTTTTTCTTGGTAGCTTAAACCTTTTTCATATTGGTAAGTGTCGTATCTACTAGAATGCTAGTCTTATCTTTGTTGTAGATATTGTTCTTTCACCAACTAGTTTCAGCAACTCATACACAAATGACATGAAACATGACTGCAGTTGAATCTCATGCAAGTTATACAATAGCTCCTGTAATTTGTAGAAATGGGTTTTAGGTTTTGCCACGCTTCAGTTTCTCTATGGGTAGTTGTAGAAGGCCTTAATGCAAGAATTTATCAGGGTTATGTCTATGTGCTTTGTTAATCTCATGCTAGTAACAGTTAAAGAATATATGACAGTCATAGAAAAATTTTTGAAGTATGTTTGAAATCCATGTGCATTATTCTTGTTGTAGTTGTGTCCCATATCCTGTGTGCAGGGAAAGTGGTATTTATTAGCAGTAAACCCATTAGTGTATTGGTAAAGTGCTGTAGTTTACTTCCAGAAAGCTGTATATCCAATTCTTGTCAGATGAACTCAAGCGGAGCTCAGGAAAAGTATGACTGAGCGGGGAAGCCGACACATCTTTTTCTATCCTGAATACCACCACCTTTTTCTCTACTCCCAGTTCCCTCTGTTCTTTTGTGACTATTTTATGCATGTGGTGCATATCATGTTTGCGATGGTTTATCCAAACAAATTATGCCTTTGATATGCAATTTCTCACATCTCCTCCACTTGATATCCAAAATAGAATACTTGCTCGTCATTGATGATGAACCTCAGATACACTTCATGTAGGAGCATGCGAAAAAAATAATCTGATATGAGTTTGAACTTTGAAGTTGCTAGTTTGTTACTATAGTGGAAGTTAAGAGAAGAGTATGGTAAATATGTTTTGTCTGACTGTCTGAGCCACTTTATTGTCACCATTATGGGGGCTTCGCCTGTTATTTGTGTCTCTTCTTTATCAGTTTATCAATTGAATTACCTATTTGTAAGTGACCCCTTGCGTTGTTACATAGTTGCTCAGTGGTACATATTGTCTTACTTGGCTGGCATAGTTACTTTGTTGTTTTATGGCTGTAATAACTGTTAAGGGACATTTATGGTTTTGGCTTTCTAAAACCCTATAATAACTGATATATAATTATCATGCAGGCAAGAGGATGCTCAAGAATTCTTAAGATTTATAATGGACCGATTGCATGATGAACTGCTCAAGCTTGGCGGTCAGTTTCCTGGGTGGGTGGGAATAAGTCATCTCTTGTGTCGTCATCGGATGATGATGAGTGGGAGACTGTTGGTCCTAAGAACAAATCAGTTGTGACTAGAACTCAAAGCTTTGTCCCATCGGAATTAAGTGCAATATTTGGTGTTGAAAAGTGTTGTTAACGCAAAAGGTAAGTGATATTATGTATTACTCTCATGTCTTTTGTTGCTTTGTAATGGCCGTTGTTGTACGTATTTTACTTGCCTAAGCACATTAAGCTTTTGGTGCACCCTTCTATAAGTATCTTTGGAGTTTATGTCATTCTTTGTATATCCTATCATGCATTAGAAATTATATACTTTGGTTTGGAACATGTAACCCCGTAACTGCTGACTCTGTCACAGCTCGTATGAATTAGAAATTTTAAGCAGCAAAAAATTGAAGGGAAGTTTGGGTCGTTTGGCATGTCACTCTTGAACTTAGAAAAAGTGTAATGAGACTAAGGCTATAAGTGCAATTGTTTTGAAACTTAGGTAGTACTTTTATCATTTTTGATTGGGATTGCGAAGGAGGGGTTCATTGTGAGTTGGGACTGTAAAAAAATGGTTGCTAACGTGGCTGAAAATTGAGCATGCTATTTATCTTTATATCTCTGCATGACTTTTATGCAAGACGAGTGGTAGAAGACAACGGTTACTATGGTGGAGCAGAGTAAGGTTCTCAATACACCTGGGGCTGAAAAGCAAACAAAAAGAGAACTCTTTGATGCGCTTCGTCAGGAGCTCGTGTAAGTATTCTTACTGTTGAGATGCCCTTGCTGTTAACCATTGCTTCGACCAGTTTCCTGATAATAGTATCATGTTACTTTGATAGTATTTAGTTGGCCATAATTATTTGTAGCCCTTGGCTACAAAAGCTAAGGATTGCAAAGTAGGGAGATATCTTTCTGATTGTCTAAGTTTCTGCCTGTCTAATTGTGCCATATATTTTTGCCCTTTCTGCTCTGGTCTTCTTCATCAAAAACCGTATTTTTCCCACTTCTCAAAATATGTGAGGGGTATTTCAAAATTTTTTAAGAAGATGAAGAAATGGAGCGAATATCTAATACGAGAATTGGTTATATTTGTATACCAGTTTAGTAGCTAAACATAATATCGTAGAGGGTAAATATACTTATGGGGTTACATGTTCCAAACCACTTTGTAATCAGCGAACTTGAAATTAACCATACAAAACCGAACACTAAAACTGGCTTGATGAAAATGTTTTTTTTTTGTATCAGCCTTGATGAAAATATTTTTTGTACCAGCCTTGATGAAAATATTGCTTGATGTGCTATTATAAGAGGTGACAAGGCTAAAGTGAAGATCAAGGAGTACGAGTTGCTAAGGAAGAATTTCAGTGACACTGGCTGTCCTTGGATTCAATTATCAATATGGCAAGGATACTCTTATGGCTAAGTATGAATTTGAAAGTGGAGTCATTGATGAAGCATTGTTTTATATTTTTTTTTATAGGTTAATTGGTTAAAGATCTGTAGGTAATTGACTTGGAATAATCAGTTTGTATAAAGATATTTGTTGTTGATTATAAAATCATCTTGCATTTGTGGTATTCAGATTGTGAGTTTCATATAATTTGGGCAACAAATTTTTATATAGAAAAAAGCATTTATAAATTGTGTCGATTCTTGAAAGAAATGATGCAAATGAGAAAAATGAATTGGCCCTAAAACAAAATATCAATTGCATCAGTTATGATAACAAATGACGCAAAAAATAAAGAAAATGCATCGGTTCTATAAAGAACTGATGCAAATGTTGAAGCATTTGCGTCGGTTTTACATATAATTGCGTTAGTTTTTAAAACATAACTGACGCAAATGGTTCTTTTTTGCGTCAGTTTTTAAAATACAACTGACGCAAATGGTGAACTTTTTGCGTCAGTTTCACAACTGACGCATAGTATATACGACCCCTCGATATACGTCAGGCCAAAACCGACGCAAAAGGCCCTCTACAACTGACGCAATAGGGTTTTTTTCCATTAGTGAACGCCCTTTTAACTCACGTAGTTTTGCTCATGAGGGAAAAACAAAACTCGCAAGGCAAGTGAGGTCTTGCACAAAACTTAGACACATCCAATAATTAGGCACAAAGAAACAAATAAGGATGCATCAACAAAATGAATAGCCACTTTCCTCATCTAAATGGCGGAGTCAACTAAGAGGGAACAAATATAAGGGCATATACTCCGTCACAAATACTAGTTCAACAAACCACTAAGTCTAAGAGAATGGAACCAAATCACCTCCAAATGGTGTTAAACTAGACTACTTTCGTCCTCAATTTCCAAATGCTTTCGTCAAGGGCGATCGGATGGCGTGGAATGATGATCCCCATGAAACTAGTGGCATATGACATGACAAGCCTCGAATTCTCTACAAAATTAAAGGTCATGGATCGTCCCAAACTCGACAAGGTGGCATAACAAAAAGGTTTTTGGGAATGAAGTGCTCAACTCATTGTACAAAAAGGTGGATTTGACTATCATTCAAATTTGACCTCATTTCAACTTCTGCATTTCACATTTCAAAACTTTAAGATGGGGTTTGTCCCTTCCTTGCTAATGTCCTTTGCTTTCGCCAATCGCTTATCAGGCAACCGGTTAACCTCTAGACAATAGCTTTTCGGGGTGATAGTCACTCTGTCTTTGGGCGATTGAATTCACAACCGTGTGGGGGCCCAACTCAATGGATCCCTCTCCAAAGCACATCGAAGTGGTACGCCTCCATCAAAATAACTAACTTCGCAATATTTGAACATTTCAAAACACTTTGAGGTTTCATTGGTATTTAAAAAATTTCCACATCACAAAATCTTTGAAATGAGCACTTTAAACTTATTCATGAAAAATATTTTTTTGGTTGTCATACCGCCAAGTCAATCAAGGTCACCAAGACAAGTTAACCAAGTCCACATCGCATCACGGGGTTGGATAGGTGACTCACATGCAAACCCTTGACTAGACTTTGGGTCATGGGTCAAAAGACACTAGTATGACACAACTTAGGGTGTTTTAAATCCATTATAGTAGGCAAAGTCTTAAGTTGAAAAGGTATTTGTAACGGCCCTAAACGCTCTTGTCAAAATTCCCAATTAGGCATTTTTCCAAAACATTTCCCCTTTTGCAACTATATGCCATGGATGCAACTAGTATATACATGTTATAGTGCAAGTGCAACTATCAAACTATATGCCAAGTAAACTAATGTAATCTAACCCTAGCAACACATAGGCACACATCACCAAGTTCCAAAATTGGAACATCCTCCTCAACATACAAAACCCAACCTCCTCAATTATAAATAAGAGAAAAGAGAGGGAGAAAGGAGAAGAGATAGGAACGATTATATCAAGCGTCTTCTAACTCCTTAGTTTATGCCTCCGATGTTCCAAATGTACCTATACACTTTATTTCACACACAACAATATATACAAGACATGTATGGAAAGTTTCCTCCCCACACTTATTTATTTACATATGGGAGGAAATTAAAGGCAAACAAAAACATGCTTTTTTGAAAAAATTTCAAATTTTTGAAATTTTCTAGATTTTTTTTTTTTTTGAAATTTTATCTAAATTTGCAAGTTTATTTACAAATGTATAAATATATACAAATATATACGAAGTAGATATTTCCCTCCCCACACTTATTATTCACATCGTCCACGATGGGATTAGTGTAGAGAGAGAAGAATGGTGAAAATGAGTAACATATTTTCGTTTTTTTTCAATTTTTTTTAAAAAAGAAGAACGTATTTTTGGCTTTTTGACTTTTTGAAAATGAAATACATGTTTTTGGATTTTTGAAATATAAAATTTCCTTCCCACACTTATTTGTTTACTATGTTTCAAAAAGAAACAAATGTGTGGAGGAAATTTAAATTAAATGCATGTTTTTGTTTTTTCAATTTTTTTTTCAAAGAAAAGAATGTGTTTTTGGGTTTTTAGAAAAATTTATCAAAAAGAAAAATAATGCATAAAAAGCTTGGGTTTCCTCCCAAGAAGCGCAGTTTTAAGGATACCACCAAACCTAAGCTTGGTCCCAAAACTAACCGGGATCCCACATCCTATGGGTAAGGCCACCCATATCCTTTTCACTATCGACCAAGCTCACATCTTTGAGCTTCCTCACATTACCGAGGATTTGATCATTCTCCACGTCACTCTCAAATTCAATGGTGTAAAATATATCCTCTTTTGTGGGAGGAGGATGATCAAACTCTATAACACTTGGACAATCAACAACATTCGAGACCTCACTAGTCGCCTTGCCCTTCACTTCCTCTTCACTCTTATACTCAAAATTCCCACTCAAATAATCATTAAAAGTCAAACAAGGAGCCAAAACAACCTCTTTGGTAGGATTCTCACAATCATCCTCAGTAAGCATGGGCTCAAGTGAAGAGGTACGAAAGTCAAGTGGATGCAAAACAATGGGAATAAGAGAGTCATCCTCAAGTATAGGGGTAGCCACGGTTGCTTCCTCAAGGAAACTCTCAAAAATGGATTCTCCTAAAAAGTCAACATCAACAACATAATCATCCCACTTTACCTCAAGGCTATAATCAAGAGTGACAACGATCTCCTTATCCCAAGAATCATTAAAGACATCCTCTTCCTCAAAACAATCTTCTCTTGATTCTTTCTCACTCAAAGCATATTCTTTTTTACCACTAACTTCACCTCTCAAAGGCTTAAAACCCTCTTCAAAATCCTCAAAGTTCTCACTAAGAAGACTATTTGTCTCACCCAAGCACATATCATCATCATCCATCACATTCATCTTCTCAACGGGTATGGATGTATAAGAAAAACATGTATCAAGATCATCTTTCACATCCCCAGAAGATTCATAAGAAGATGAAAACTCATGCATAACATTCATAATGTCATGGGAAAGGGGAGCATGAAGATTAGGAACATGAGATTGAACATAAGGCACATCCACATAAGAAGAGAAGTCCACATTTCCACTTATAGCATCAAACATAGAATAATCATTACGTTTAAGTCTACTTTGTGGCCCTTTCTTGAATGTAGCCCAAATAGAATTTCGATTCTCATCGGCATAAGCCATGTTCTCAATTAAATCTTTAGCCTTATCAACACTCAACTTATCAAATGCCCCTATTCCGGATGATATAGTCACAAAGTTTCTAAGAGAAGGAAGCAAATTATCAAAGAAGATAAGCATGATTTCGCAAGGTGAAATACCATGGTGGGGACAAGCTCCCAACAAACTCTTAAACCTATCCCAAGTCTCACTCAAAGTCTCAAACTCGCCTTGTTGAAAATTATAAATTTCATGTTTCCTAAAGGCGGTTTTAGAGGGAGGGTAAAAATTGTTTAAAAAGGCTTGAGGTAAGTCATCCCAAGTGCAAAAGGTGCTAGAAGGGTGAGAGTGTAACCATATCTTAGTTTCACCCTTAAGACTAAAGGGAAAAAGAAAGAGTTTAATGGTTTGGTCCAATAATCCCTCCTTCTTAACAAGGTCACATTTTGCTTCAAAAGTCTCTCAATGATCAATTGCTTCATCACTATCTAAACCACAAAAGACATCTTGTCGAATCAACTCAATAAGACCTATATCAAACTCATAATCAACTTACACAACCCCAATATTAATAGGTCGATTAACATGATTAAGGTTTGGTCTACAATGATCGTGCATGCAAGACATGGTCATGTGTGCTCAAAGAAGTGACAAACAAGTAAAAGTAACAAATACGTAGTCTAACAAATCTAAAACTAAACTAATATCAATCCGTTGATCTCCCCGATAACGGCGCCATTTTGATAACGGGGTAGAGGTCGTCGTACCCTAATAAAACAAATTCTCAACTAGTGTAGTATGATAGTTGAGGTCAAACCACAAGGAGATCAAGTTTGAGTATTAGTTTTGTCTTAGATTATAAGTTAGCTACGTGAATCATGAAATTGATTAATATTAAACTAATTGCTAAACTAAAAATAAATTAAACTAAGACTACTAAAGTAAGTAAACAAGCAACGTAAATAGCGCTTTAAGCAATAAAGGAAAGCCTAGGGCACGATTAAACTTCTAACACTCGTAATCACCATATTAATTCCGTCAATTAGTCATCTAGGGATAATTTAGTTAGAGGAAAACGCCTCTAATTCGCCTATTAACTCCCTCTCGGGCTCATAATAGGACACTAGTATTCCCGACTCACCTCCCTCTTGGGTTCGTGACTCGGACTTCCCGACTCAACACTTTAATACCCGAGAACACACGATATTTCCCAAGTACTCAAATATTGGTCAAGGTCAATAAGTTTACGATAGATTCCCGGTCTTTCCAACCCTTTTCCCAAAGGTGAAGGTCAAACCGGTTCCCAAAGGCACCCTCTTTAGGTTCTCCCTTCCGGGTTTAACCCAAATAGGCTAAGGAATATAAGTGGGTGGTCAATTTCGGACCTAACCAACTTCCATTGGTGGACAAGGGTCTTTAATCAACCAACTTCCCAAATAAAACATTAACAAGTTAACTCCTTTGGTAAACCCCATTAATTTTCCATTGACAATTAATTTAACTGGAATTAATTAGGTTAATTACTCATGTTTGTGTCTAATCGCACCCTAGTGAACAAATTACTCACTAATCATAATTATTCCAACACAAGACAAATAAATAACTATTCTAAACATGAAATTAAACATAATAGAACAATAAAGATTGGAACTTTAATCTAATTTAATGACTAAATATGAAATAATTAACACTAAATATGATAAAGACTAAAACTTTAACTAATTAGAAACATAACAATAACCTAAAACAATGAGAGAAAGGGAGAGAAGAAATGTATACCCAACTTGTGATTAAAAAGGAATTGAAAAGGTAGATCTTCATACAATGTTGTAAATTAAGTCGATAATCTAAATCTATATTAAGACAAATAAAGAAAGATGGGATTTTTGTGTGAATTTTTGAAGAGGAAAATGTTGAATTAATCCTAACTACTACTGCTACTCTCCGTCTAGTTCTCTGCTTGTGCCCAGCCCTCTGCCGAGACTAATCCCAAAAATGAAGGCTGCTTGTTTATTCTACCTACTTGCTCTTCTTTTTTTTTTTTTTTTGAAATTGTCATCTCATTAATAATCAACTAAGCGTAGGTTACAATGAAGATAACAAATGGACAAAGGAAAATCAAGATTGCTAACGTAAAAAATACATTCAAAATAACTATCTAAATATTTGGTAATGGCCGCGCTCCAAAATCATAAATTTCTTGAATCTATGAATAATCGATGTCTTTGCATCCTTCTTGATGGAGGGAAACAGTGTAGCCGTCTTGATGTATTCATCCACGAAACAAATCTGATAATCTCCCCGTCGATTAAAACTTATTATATTGATAACAATCCCACGAAAAAATGGAAAAACCCCGAAAGAAGGGACGGAACAACAGATCACACCAAAAGGGAGACTATTATTGAAAATAAGATAGATCTGCATAATATTAGTTGTTTAAGAAAGCTTTTGTGGGGCTTACCATCGATGGATGATCGATGGAAGCCCCGAATAATAATGGAGGCTAGGTTTTTAGAGAGGGTTTTTTTAGAGAGAGAGAGAGAGGGGTCCGTCGTCTTTATTGAGCAGCTTATTGTTTAAGGTATATTACTTGCTCTTCTTTTTGTTTCAAAAAAAATGCCAGCACATTATTGCAATTGGAGCCTCCTATTCTTTACGTTTTGGGCTTGTTCTTGTAGAAAAATGGTAGTTGAGCCCAACTTTCAATATCACATTGGTCCACTAATTATTGGTATTTTCTCATACAAATGCTCATGGATGACGTCTGAAGGGCTTGACGTCTATTTTACTCGTTTTCATTTCTACTTCACTTGATCCGCCTTGATCGTCTTGATCGCTTTTCATACTCGGACTTGGTACCTGTCAAATAAAAAGATACGAGAGCAGTACAAAAATTCCGACAAATAATATAGATCGACACAAATTAAGATAAAACCAATATTATCCTATTTTATTTAAAAAAAGAGTAAATATAGCTAACTCGCTTTATTAAATTGACTAAATAAGAGATATAATGTGAGTTAAAAACAAGTCAAATAAAGGGTTATCACTTAACCTCATCCATTTAATGCAACAAGGGTGGCAAGGATTTATTTTAATTAGATTTTTAGGTTACATGGGATTCCCAAATCCATTGTAAGTGACAGAGACAAGATTTTTCTGAGCAAATTTTGGCAGTAATTATTCAAACTCTATAAGGTGGAGCTGCTAATGTCAACTGCATACCACCCTCAGACTGATGGTCAAACAGAAGTTGTCAATAAATGTTTAGAGACATACTTGAGGTGTATGACTGGTGAAAAACCAAAGGATTGGGCCAATTGGATTCCTTTGGCTGAATGGTTATATAATAGCAATTACCATACTTCTATTGGAACAACTCCTTATTAGGTAGAATATGGACAAACACCACAAGTGCATTTCCCTTATCTGACAGGAAATAGTCCTGTTATAGCAGTGGACATAAGCTTAACCGTAAGAGATGAGTGCATTAAAATGCTCAAGTTTCATTTGAAAAGAGCTCAGAACAGATAGAAAAACTAATATGATAAGCACAGAGCTGATGTAGAGTTTGAGGTGGGGGACTTGGTTTATGTCAAGCTACAACCTTATAGACAATATTAAGCGGTTTATAGAAGTTGCCAAAAATTAGCTCCTAGATTCTTTGGGCCTTTTGAGGTTTTGGGAATAATAGGGAAGGTGGCTTACAAACTCAACCTTCCTAACCAAGCCAAAGTGCATCTAGTTTTTCATGTCTCGCAGCTAAGAAAACATCATGGACCTGCCCTTGTTACAACTGTATAGCCAATCATGGATGATATGCTGCATCTTAGGGTAGAACCAGTGGCTGTTCTAGAAAGAAAAATGGTAAAGAAGGGCATTCATGTTGTTTTCTACTTGCTAGTACATGGTCAAATGGTATTGTTGATGATGCAACCTGGGAAATGTATGATGACTTTGTGAGACGATTTTCTGCTTTCAAGTTAGATTAAACTTGAGGCCAACTTTCATTTAAGTGAAATGGATTGTAACAGACTCACTTGTCTGTTAGGGCAAGGTCAGCATGCAGTCAAATAAGAAGTTGTTAGTGTTGGTTGTTACTTTAACCAACTGTCAGTTAGTTGAACATGAGTTGTCAAGTTTGTATAAATAGTTAACAAACCCTCACAAATCCTCTAGCTCACTTGTCTTTAAGCAGAGGCATAGCTACCTAGTAGCATGGGTAGCAGCCGCTACGTACCCAAACCCCGAAAATTTGACTAAGAAGATGAAATTTTGCTACTCCATATATCGCTGATATTTGTCAAAGGATAAATAAATAATATGTTTCTAAGGTAGCATCAAAATGTACATGGTCTAGTGGTAAAGTACAAGTACATCCATCAGAAGATGTTGAGTTGTATATTGCTTGTATATGGTACCCACATTATCTTTGAACCTAAATAATATGTCTGCTCATATCCTATTCTCTAATTCCCAACTCCATTTCCCTAAAAAAAAATTTACAACTCATTAGATTATATAAATTAGTACGTATTAGTCTATTACATATTGTATCATTTTTTTATTAGTTACGTTTGATGGTCATACGAATTGTTCTCGCAAAACAAATGCTTGATGAAAGGTCTTAACTACCTAGGATTTGAGGCACCGTCATTCCCGTCAACAACAACCACGTCAATTATCGCGAAAACATTTTTTTCGTATTTTCAAATTGAAAGTGTAGTTCTTATTGACAATAAAAAAATGAATTGTTTATAAAAAATTTTATGTTGTATTGTATTCACGGCTTCACGCTACTTTCGCTACCCCAAATTTTCAATCCTGACTCTGCCCCTGTCGGTAAACTAACATACGTTAGTTAGCTTACATTTTTACGCAAAATCTATCACAAACCTCTGTAATCTTTTAGCTAGAACATTGACCATTTACACTTGTAATCTTGTTCTTGAGCTAATACAATTCAATCTTTCAATCGAAATCCTTTCTTCCATTTAGAGTTCCTTTGATCGATTTTTGCCTGTGTAATTCATCTTTTCGGATTAATTCCATGAAGTGCATTATAGATATATAAGATGAGATTAAGAGTAAAAAATGGGCCGTGACTGTTTTGGTAATTTTCTACCGAATTAGGTTAAGTAGGTTAATGTGGTCTTACTCGTTGTATGTTGATCGAGTTGTTTACGTTTAGTGCCTAATAAAGAAATAAGAGATGTAAGTAAAGATTAACACAAGAGATTTGGTGACGCGGAAAACCCAATGTGTAACGACCGCGGGAAGGGACGGTACCCTTCAAATGATTGCACTAGCTTTTAGTATGAGAATGAATACAATGGTGACGGCTCGACGGACTAGGTAGCACAATACGTTATGTGTGTATGATAGTTCTTGAATGAATATTCTTCCTTGTCTCCTTGGCTATTTATAGGGTAGTAACCCTAGACGTGTCCTACTCTGTTTATGATAAGCAATATTAGTCCTACCATACTTCTTTCCATAAATGCCTCCTAATACTCTATTCTCCCTGATCTCCCTAAAATCTCCCTGAATTCTTCCTGATGATTCCACAATGCGCGGGCTTTTTCTATTCGTGGGCCTTCTGTAACTTGTAAGCTTCCTCGGCCCAATTTGCTAAATGAGACCAGATGGGCTTGTTTCCTATTAGGTCAATATACAGATTTTGGTCCAAAAAGTTTGCCCCTAATTCCTTGTGAGATACGTCTCGAGGCGTCGAATAAGGAATTACTGATTTTTAAATCCCGCGCCGTCTTTCGCACATCTTCCCAAGCACTCATCATTGCCCCCACTCTTTCTCCTCATTTCTCGCGCCCCACTCCCTCTCTCCTCCTTTATATTCTCAACTCCCTACCTTCCATACTCATTAATTCCAAAATCCAAAACCCCTCCTCTTCTCTAAAACCCTTCCTTTCCCCCTAGCTCCTTCGCCGGATTTCGCCATTTTCATCGCCGTTCCGCTTTGCCAGGTACTTCTCTTTTCTTGTAATCTTTCTTTTACCCTTTTCCCTTTCCTTCTTCGACCATGGATAAAGCTCGTCACTCCACCTCGACCTCTACTCCGACCGACCAAAACCAGATCCCACCTTTCCTTCTCGCAACCTTTTCATCCACCCTCATGACTGCAATTCTTCCCTGACCACCGCCGACATCCCCTTAATCAAAGAGTTGCTGGGTCTTTGGCGACGGGGTCGACATCGTCATCCCTGAGCCTGGCCAAAAAGCTGACGCCATCCGTACGAGATGGGTTTGCCTCTACCTTTATCCCTTCAGATATGGTCTTCGATTCCGCTTCCCCAAACTCATGCAATATTTCCTTCAAACCAACAATTTTGCCATGGCCCAAATTTCGGCCAACATCTAGAGGGTTCTCCTCTACTCTCTGTTAGCCATCCAAAACACCAGCAGCACCATCTCCCTGGGTGAGCTGGCTCATATGTATGAGATCCGGTCCTTGGGAAAGGACCAGTTTTCCTTCCGCGGCCGTGATGAGACTCCCTTCAGGCATGTGTCGAAGTCAAGGGATGAGAAGTGGTTTGAGGAATTCTTCTACTTGAGGAAAGCCTCCATTCAGCCACCTGCCGACTATATTTTCGAAGATTGGGTCATAACCTCAAGTAAGTAGGTCTCCTGGCGCCTACTTTGCTTCTCCAATGCTTACTGGCTTACTTTTTACTTCTGTGCAGGCCCATACAACCTAACTCGTCTAGGTGACACGACATCTGCTCGCAAAAAATTGTTTTGCATCTCCCTGCCTGAGAGAAAGTTTCCTAATCTGTTACCTGGTTTTTCGCCTGCCTCCTCTTCCAACCCTCAACAATCAGCTCACAGCATGTCTTCTGGTATGTCGCCTTATGCTAACTATTTTATCTAGACGTCTCTGATGCCTGACATCTTGCTGTTTTATCTGGTAACTCGTGACACCTGACGTCTGGCTGATTGCAGGTTCTAAAGTCGACCCTCTGGAAGCCATCCTTCAGAGTGCTAAGAGAAAGAGAGTCGCTGGGAGTCCTGATGTGGCTTCTGCGTCCAAGAGGAGTGCCCCTGCTGCCTCCTTTCAGTCTCCTCCCACCCATTCTAGCACTGTTCATCCTGAGCCTCTGGAAGTTAGTCCACTGTCCCGTTATCCTCCTACCCCTCCTGCTAGTCCTGCTGCTTCCGCCAGTTGTGGTATCATAGCTCACTTTCCTGATGGTTTTGGGGATATAGACAAGGTGTCATACTGGCCTGAGATCGACCAGATCCTCTTCCCCTCTTTGGTGGAAGCTTTCTCAGAATTCTCCCCAGAAGAGATGGCTGAGAATGATGTGCATAATACTTTCATGGTGAGTATCCCCCTTTTGCTGCCTGTTCTGAATCATTTATACCGAATCTGCTAACTCTTCTTTTTCTGCTTACAGGCCTTCTAGTCAGCTCTTTACAATAGAAAAATGATCAATGTGGTGCAAACCACCAGCCGAGCTACCAATGCCAAAAACTAAGAGCTGTCTAGGACCATTGCTGACTTGGAGCAGCAACGCTCTGATCTGAGGGGACGTGTGCTGGAGCTGAAGGCTGAACTTGCTGGCCCCAAGAAGAAGTTGAAGGAAGGGGCAGACCAGTTGGCGTGCACTCAAGAAGTGTGCAGTACTTTTGCTGACCCCTTAAGTGCTCTGACGAAAAGATCAGCGAGCTGATCTCCCTCGCCACCAATATTGTTGCTTATGCTACCTGGCGGGGCAAGATCAGCGGGATGCGTGCTGCACTTAATGAGCCTCCAACCTTGCAGTCTATAGAGGAGGAAGAGAGGCAGCTGGAGACCCTTTATCCTTTTCAGCCTTATTTGAGCGTGCTGATGCCTGAGGTTGGCGAGGTGAACTCTCCTGCGCTGATGGAGCAAACAGCTGCTGAGGAGGCTGATTCCTTTCAGGAGGCTACCGTTGTTGAGGGAGCTCAAGAGGCTATTGGTACTAAGGGCGTGTAACCTGGTCCTGTACCTGAAACGGAGGGTCAGTAGGAGAAGGCAGAAGAGGTGCCAGAAAGGGAGGTCATTGATTTGGCCTCTAGTTAAAAGTTTTTATTTTTTCCTTTTTTGAATGGTAGTCTGACCCTGTGTGGTGCAGACTTGTAAGAATTTTTAAACACTTTCTGTTTTGTGTTTTTTCGTCGTGGTGACGCTTGATTGAACTTAGGGCCATGTCTGCCTTAGTGGCGTGTTTGGCCATATTTTGAAATGCCCCTTGCCTAGTTTTGGCAAGTTTTGTTTTCGTCATAACTTATGGTTTTTTTTATGCACTTAGCTTAGGAAGTTGCCGTGTTAGCCTGATGACTGATTTAGGCTAGTCGTGTCAGCCTGAAAAGGCTGATTCAGACTCAGCTAGCTGCCGTGTCAGCCTGCTGGCTGATTTAGGCTAGTCGTGTCAGCCTGAAAAGGCTGATTCAGACTCAGCTAGCTGTCGTGTCAGTCCAATGACTGATTTAGGCGTATACCGCATTCTGACTACTTAACCTTGTTCATGACGCAAGGTGTGTTCATCATGTTTAAAACCAACAGAGGTGTACCTTAGGCAAGTTTATCGCCATTCTAGGACCACTGGAACGTTGTAGGATTATGGTAGCTCAGAGATCCCTGCGTTCCATATGTTTGTGCATGCATGCTGGGGCCCTGATTGATTGCATCGAGTACTCGGTATTGAGAGCTACGTTTGGGGGTAGTATCCAGGGTAACTGGATGAGCTTTAAGCTGTCAGCCAGGCTCCCTTTCGTTTGTTTCACAAGCCGCCTGGTGAGAGTGCTCCTACTGGAGAATTTAGGTTAGACATGTTGGAGTGCCATGTGCCTTGTCACCCCGCGTTTGCAGTTGACAGTCCTGCTAGCAACACTTTCAATGTACCATAGATATTAAAGTCCAGAGTGACATATTTAAAGAAGCCTAAAAACAGAAAATTCCACCAGAGCGATGTGAAGTACCTGATGTTGTCTCTTAGGGTGCCAGAGCAATTGTGGTCCCAGGAAGCTTACAGACCACACAACTCCAATAGTAATTTTAAAGTGTAAATAAAAGAAAATAAAATGGAATAAAATTGGTAGTATGCCTACTACCGTTTTTTTTTGGCTTTTTTGATACACTACTCTGTACACTAAACTCTACTTGTTATCAAAAGTGATACCTCTTCAGGTGAAGTATGTTCCATGGTTTGTCTCTGATTTGACCGTCCATGGTCATTAATCTGTATGTCCCATGGCCAACAACGCCTTCTACCTGGTATGGTCCTTCCCACTTGTAGGCGAATTTGCCTGCCTTACGATTCTTGGTGTTTTGGAACACTTCACGGAGAACCAGGTCTCCTACCTCCAGGAGCCTGATTTTTACGTTCTTGTTGTAACTTCAGGCGACTGACTGGTTGTAGGCAGCCAGACGTATCTTTGCGCTTGCTCGCAGCTCGTCTATCGTGTCCAGGCTTCTGACCATCTCTGCACTGTTCAGTTCCCCTGTCTTACATCCATACCTGTGAGTTGGAACTAGAACCTCTGACGGAATCCCTGCTTCTGCGCCAAACATCAAGCTGAAGGGTGTCTGGCCTGTCGCCGTCTTTGGTGTCGTTCTGTCTAACCATAATACTAGTGACAACTCATCTGCCCACTTTCCTCCTAACTCCTGTAATCTCCTTCTTAAGTTATCCATGATTCTGGATTCAGCTTGCCCGTTGGACTTTGGAGTCCTGGGTGCTGACTTTTTCAGAGAGATGTTCCACCTGGCACAGTATCCCTCCGTGTTGTTTGAGATGAATTGTGATCCATTGTCACATATAATTTCTGACGGGATACCAAACCTGCAGATGATATTAAGTTTGATAAAAGAAATGACCTGTTTGTCTTTTACCTCTATGAATGCTTCTGTTTCTATCCATTTGGAAAAATAGTCTGTATTGCTAGCATCCATATTCTGTTTCCTGTGGCTCTAGGCAGAGGGCCCACGATGTCCATTCCCCATGTCATGAATCACCAGGGATAAATGATGGGATGTAGGGGCTCTGCCGGCTGATGGATCATTGGCGCTGAGTGCTGGCAGACGTCGCATTTTCGGGCGCATTCTGTCGAGTCTGTCCTTATTATGGGCCAGAAGTAGCCTTGTCTGAGGGCTTTGTTTGACAGACTCCTGCCCCTGCATGGTTTCCGCATTCGCCACTGTGGAGGGCATGCAACACAGTCTGTGCTTCTTGTTTATCCAGGCACCATAAGTAGGGTCCTGCCAGCGACTTCCTAAAAAGCACATTGTCAATTAGTATGAATCTGGATGCTTTCATTTTAAAACCCCTTATCGCCTTCTTGTCATCTGGCAGCTTGTCGTGCCTCAACCAATCTAGGTATGGCGTCCGCCAGTCCCAGTCATCTGTCTGGCCAGCTGGCTGATCGTCTGGTTGGACCAATGTCTGACCATCTGTGGTTGGTAGAATTGCCGCCCCATCTTGCTGATCTTCCAGTTCTCCTCTATCTGCCTCTTCTAATTTTTGGATATATGGTTCCAGCATGTGTGCGATGGGGATGTTAGCCAGCTCGGTTGGTTTAAAGGTTGCCCCCAGAGTTGTTAGGGCATCTTCCTCCATATTCTGGTCTCTGAGGATCTGTTTGAGCTTGCAATCTCTGAATTTTTGTTTCAACTCCTTTGCCACTTTTAGGTAGGCTACCATCTTTTAGTCTCTGGCTATATATTCATCATTCACGCGATTAACTATGAGTAAGGAGTCACTGAATATCTGTAGGTTCCTGACTCCTAACTCTAGAGCTAGCTGCATTCCTAGTATTAGGGATTCATATTCTATTTCATTGTTAGTCGCTTTAAATTCACTTCGCACTGCTTGTGCTATTAAGTCTCCCTGTGGAGACCGCATGATTAGCCTTACACCTGCCCCCCTTTGGTTGGAGGCTCCATCAATGTGCATCTGCTAGACTTCTACCTCCTTGTTCCCTTTGAGGGTTAGGATCTCCTCGTCCGCCAGATTCTGTATAGCTGGGCTGAAATCTGACACAAAATATGCCAGCGACTGCGACTTTACCGCCGTTCTTGGATCATACCTGATGTCGTACCCACTAAGGTGTACAGACCATTTTGACATTCTGCATGACAGCGCAGGCTTTCTCATCACATATTTTAGTGGATAATTTGTCACAACATGTATGGTGTGGGATTCAAAGTAGGGGCACAGTTTGTAAGATGCAATTATAAGTGCTAGTACCAATTTTTCAAGAGATGTGTACCTGGTCTCTACTGGTAGCAGAGACTTGCTTACATAGTAGACTGGTTTTTGCTCCTTGTCATGCTCTCTGACTAGAACGCGCTTACTGCTACCTCTGTGATAGCTAGATAGAGAAACAGTGGTTCTCCCTGCTCTGGCTTTGATAATAGCAGTGGGGTGCTGAGGTAGTGCTTGAGCTCCCTGAATGCCTGCTCATGGTCTGCAGTCCATTCGAATTTCTGGCTCTTTCTCAATATGTCGTAGAATAGCCTGCACTTGTCTGAAGATCTCGAGATGAATCTGCTCAAAGCTGCCACCTTTCCTGCTAGACTTTGCACATCTTTCGGATTTTCTGGTGACTCTAGCTGCAATACGGCCTTAATCTGCTAGGTGCTTGCCTATATTCCCCTTTGAGTCACGATGTAGCCCAAGAATTTGCCGGATGAAACTCCAAAGGTGCATTTGGATGGGTTCAGCTTCATTTTGTATTCTTTGAGGGTGCTGAATGTTTCTGCCCGATGCTGCATGTGATCTTTAGCTTTCTCTGACTTTACCACCATATCGTCGATATATACCTCCATGGTTCTTCCTATTTGCTCTTTAAACATCCGATTGACCAGCCTCTGATATGTGGACCCTGCCTTTTTCAAGCCGAAGGGCATGACGTTGTAGCAGTATATTCCTCTTTCAGACACATAATGTTGTCTTCTCCTGATCTGCTGGATCCATTTTGATCTGATTGTAACCACTTCAAGCGTCTAGGAATGTCCTGCTGTTGCATCCACCATTGCGTAAATGTGTGGCAGTGGGATGGGATCCTTTGGACATGCTTTGTTGAGATCGGTGAAGTCCACGCATACTCTCCATTTTCCATTCTTTTTGGGCACCACTACTACGTTTGATAACCCACTCTGGATACTTTACCTCTCTTATCTTTTTTGCTGCTAGCAGGCTGTCTACCTCCTGGTTGATCACCTTATTCCTTCCAGCTGCGAACTTTCTTCGTCTCTGCTGGACAGGTTTGCATTCCGGGTCTACGCTGAGCTTGTGTGTTATGATGGATGACTCTATTCCTATCATGTTATCATGGGACCACACGAAACAATCCGTATTGGCTTGCAGGAACTTGATTAGGTGTTGTCTAAGGTCTCTTGTGCATCCTTCCCCTATTAGCACGGCTCTCTCTGGGTGCAGCTTGTCCAGGTTGCTCTGATCTAACTCCTCGGCTGGAGGCTGAATGTATTCAACCTGGACATGTTGTTTCTGTAATTGCTATGCTGGAGGGTTGGCAGTGCATTTTAATGCCTTCTTGTAACAGCCTCTACCTTCCTCCTGGTCTCTCCGGATTGTCTCTACTTCCCATGGCGTAGGGAACTTTACACATTGATGATATGTTGAGGGAACTGCTTTCATCAGGTGCAACCATGGTCTTCCAAGAATAACATTATAGGTAGATGGTCCATCTATGACCAAGTACCTTACCTGTTTATTGACTTCTCCTACATAGGTTGGGATCATGATTTCTCCCAATGAGTTAGCTGTCTCGCCACTAAACCTTACCAGCGGGATGGTTTTTTTCTGCAAGTCCTTCTCGCTGAACCCCATGTTTTCTATGGTTTTCAGCATGATTAGGTTGACCGAGCTACCAGTATCTACCAGAACCTTTCTAACCGTGCAATTGACCATTGACAGTGTTATGATAAGTGCATCATGATGTTCTTGACTGTCATGTACATCCTCTTCGTCGAAAGCAACAGCAGGCAGGTCGCTGTGAGAGATCCTGCAGGAAGTTTCTGGTCTGTCTCCCTTAGTCTCAGTAGCACGCCTTTTGGCTGCTGAATATGTCAATTCGCTTAAGTCTGAGCCGCTTGTTATCACGTTTATTATCTTGGTGCATGTAGGTGGCACTGCGAGCTTTACGGAGCTTACCTTATCCTGCTGCTTGCCCCCACGTGGTAATAGGTGGCTCAGTTCCCCCTGTTCATATAGGTGCCTGATCTCCCTGCGCAGAGTGTATCAATCTTCCGTGTTGTGCCCGATGTCACGATGGAACTCACATTTTTTTCTTACTGTCTTTTCGCCATGACTGTCCTTCTACTGGTGGTCTAGGCCACCTTACCCCGTCTCCCATCTTCCTGAGTGCTTTTAGGATTTTTCCGACGCCAGTTGTGAATCCATATTCTGCCAGTGTGGGGAGTTGCTGATTCTCTTCTCTGTTGTCGATCATGTGGACTCCCCTTCCATATGGCCTGTACCTTTCTTCTTTCTTACTGGTGGGCTATTTTTTATTTGACTTCTCCATGGCTGATGTGCTGGATACGCTTGGCGTACTTGGTATGTTGGCTCTTGCTAGGATGTCTTCTTCCAATCTGATCGCAGCTGCCGCTTTCTCCTGTACCGCTTCAAAGCTATGACAAGGGTGCATAGTCAGCTGCTTATACAAGTCTGACTCATGGTGTAGGCCCCTTCTGAGGGCTTCCACTGCTGTTGACACGTCACATTCCCGTACTTCCACCTTCTCATTCTTGAACCTGGTGTTGTATTCTCCAATGGTCTCATTTACGCCTTGAACAATTCTATACAAGTCACCTGCATGATTTTGTGGTTTCCGGCTGCTTGCGAATTGCTGAGTGAATGCATTCACCAGGTCAGCAAACGTGGATATTGATCTGTTAGGTAGACTTACGAGCCATCGGAGTGCTGGTCCCGACAGTGTGGATCCAAACCCCTTGCACATACAGGCTTCTGTTACGTGCCCGACGGCTGTTACTGTCATCATTTTTTGCTTGTACTGGCTTACGTGGTCAAAGGGATCTGTTGTGCCATCAAAGAGAGTCATGTTCGGATTTGTGAATCCCTTCGGCATAGCAACAATAGAGATTGCATCCACGATTGGCGAGTCAGCATAACTGTCGGGTGCTGCCTTCTCGAGTGGAGGTGGAAGTCCTGGGACCCTGCTCAACATCTCCCTCAGCTCTAGATACTGCTGGTTGTTTAGGCTTCCTGAGTCTGAGCTGCGTCTGTCTGCTATCTGCCGATTCGGAGTGCTGCTCCCAGGCCCGAATTCCAGAGGATTCTGATGCGGCGTGCTGCCTAGTGAGGCTGTAGTCACGAGCGTTCCCTGGTGCCAGCTTACCTGCGGACTACTTGTGGATCCTGCACCTGGTGTTTGGTTAGTTATCACGAGGCTATCAACTGGGATGTTACCTGGTTGTATTTCCACGCAGCTGGCAGGCTGCCAGCTGTCTGGTGTGAGGCATCCAAGTCTTTGCGGGATTACCCTTTCTCCTGTTGGTACTTCTGTCAGATCTAATCTTGTTACCAGTTCGGCTGGTACCTGTCGAGGTTGACTCTTGCTGTCTGATGTCGCCTGTGTGAGATCTTCCATTGGGGCCCGACCTTCATCCTCCGCGCTTACTAGTGTGCTGGATTGTTGTCTCAGGATGTCTATCTATGCCCAGAGTTCCCTGTTCCTCTTCCTTGCCTCAGCTTTTGCCTTCCTCTGGAATTCTCGCATACCTTCCATGACCTTCTGCAGATTTTCCATGCCGCTAAGCAAGGTTTGTGTTGGACTTGGCGGTGGAGTAAGGCCTGAACTTCCTGTTCCCCTGTCTGATCTGGGTTGTGCCGCCACAGCAGGAGTTTTGGGAGGCAGAGTGACTTTTGTCACGGATGTGGTTCTTGGTGTGTGTCCGGGGGCCTGAGTTTGAGCCGCTGAGGCTGGATTTTGAACTGTATTTGGTGGTATCGACGGCTGACCGCTCCCTGACACAATTGCTGATGTTTGTTTGTCCATTGTGTGTCTGAGTAATTAACGATTGACGACCAAAATACCCCACGGTGGGCGCCAAACTGTTTTGGTAATTTTCTACCGAATTAGGTTAAGTAGGTCAATGTGGTCTTACTCGTTGTATGTTGATCTAATTATTTACGTTTAATGCCTAATAAAGAAATAAAAGATGTAAGTAAAGATTAACACTAGAGATTTGATGACGCGGAAAACCCAATGTGGGAAACAACCGCGGGAAGGGACGGTACCCTTCCAATGATTGCACTAGGTTTTAGTATGCGAATGAATATAATGGTGACGACTCGACAGACTAGCTAGCACAATACGTTGTGTGTGTACGATAGTTCTTGAATGAATATTTTTCCTTGTCTCCTTGGCTATTTATAGGGTAGTAACCCTAGACGTGTCCTACTCTGTTTATGGAAAGCAATATTAGTCCTACCATGCTTGTTTTCATAAACGCCTCCTTATACTCTATTCTCCCCGATCTCCCTGAAATCTCTCTGAATTCTTCCTGATGATTCCACAACGCGCGGGCTTCTTCTATTCGTGGGCCTTCTGTAACTTGTAAGCTTCCTTGACCCAATTTGCTAAACGGGACCAAATGGGCTTGTTTCCTATTAGGTCAATATAAAGATTTTGGCCCAAACAGTGACCTACTTGCTTGGGGATTGTTTTGGTAAATTTCTACCAATTTAGGGTTAAAGTGACCGCTCTTTTTAGCCTCGTATCGAGGGGTTAAATTATATGTGATTTGTGATGGAATATATATGTAATTAAGACGGAGTAACGATATGAACAAAGTAAAGGACGAAATAAGGAAATAATAACACAAGAGATTTTGGTGACGCGGAAAACCCGATGTGGGAAACAACCGCGGGGGGGAGTCGGAATCCTGCCAATATTCCACTGTATGATGATCGGAGTACAAGTACAATATACAACGGTCCGGATCTGATGAAGAATAATCTGTCCGATGCGTGAAAGAGACAGACAGAGTATTACCGGATGTTAGGGGTTATTTTGTGGGTTTATACTGTTTGTACGTAGGGTATTTTGTATCATTGTGTTCATGGTCTAATGATTGGTAATTATGGGAGGCATAATGATGAGGGGATAATGATGATTGAATAATGGTCTTTGGCTTTGTTGTACGTAGGGCTAAGATGTTGCTGCTTGGTTGCTAGCTTTCTCTTTTATAGTACGCCGTTGTGTGTGTGTTCTTGTGCGGATGAATATCCCTTCTCTTGTTTGTCTTCCTTGTATTTATAGTGAATAAACCCTAGTAGGTTTATTAGGGTTCCCCACTTAATTGCCTTGTTCCTCAAGGTAGAGTTTGGTAACAACTTGGACTTTTCTTATTCAGAATATGGCAATGATTAGGATTTCCTTACTTTATCCAAGATCTTATGAGTATCTCGCTCCAAGCCGAATTCTTCTTCACCTGTTGTCCTATCCCGGATTATCCTGCTTCCAGGTCTGCCTCTCTGGCTCGGTCCATGGGCCCGACTACCCAAGTATGTCATGGGTCCATTGCTCATTAATAACCCGCTTATCTCGTGCCACGTAGCCCAGGCAAAATGCGGTAACTTTGGCCCTAACAATTGCCCCCAATTTCGCTTCTCAGCTTTGTTGAGGAGGGAAATTGATTCTTCAAGCTCTGCCTACTATCGCTATTCTGCTACCGATAAATCGTTGTTATCCTTATGGATTATGCTGTTATTCTGCTGGAAGGAGCTGCAGCCAACCTACGATGATGATGGCCATTGAAACTTTGCTTGAAGAGATCGTTGAAGCTACGATGGAGAAGTCTCTTTGGAATTCGCTGGAGCAAGTCTTTGGTCGCTGCACGGATCGACTTCTACTAGATATACTTGAGATAATTCTGCATCCCTATTCTGTACCCAGAATTTCGGTACCCTGTCCTGCTTGATTCTGCTGAATCGTACTCTGCTGTCCCTGCAGACTGATTTCTGGCTCTCCTTGGTTCTATGATTGGGAAGTAGATGTAAGCTGATTTTTTACTGATGTAGACTCATGGACTCCTGTTAGCAGACTTTTCAGCAAGCGGACTCCAGGCGGATTTCTACTGGAGGATGCTCAGAACAACTGGTAGACTCTAGGATCCTGATCGCTGACGTTGGGGTCCTCATGGCTAGTGCGGGGAATCAGACGACTGGTTCTGGAGTCTGGCAATTAGCTTTGGGAACTAGAAACTGATGTTGGGAGCCAGACGGCTGAGTCTGGAAACTGGACGGCTGGCTCTGGGAACCGGAAAGCTAATGCTGGGAGTCTGACGGCTGAATCTGGTAACTGGACGGCTGGCTCTGGGAACCAGAAAGCTGATGCTAGGGGGCCAGACAGCTGAATCCTGGGAAGCACTTTTCACCTGTCCTTTCCGTTCGGTTATCTGGTCACCAAGGGTAGATCTGGTGGTCGGAACTTTCGGCACAAGTTTGCTGTGCATTTGCTATGTAGGTGACACCTGCAAAATATTAGTAGTGCGATGCATGTGCATGGATGGACTCTCTAATGTATGAGGCAGACTATATGATGGTTAGATATGCTGTAGACTATCATATGTCGTGAATGCAATGTTAACCATGACTATATGCTCTGTCTCCGTGGTTTCGTTTGCCTTTGTCTAGAGTTTAGTTCCCACTTTTGATTTGCCAGGAGGCTGACCTAGTTCCAGGTACACAGCCTCTACCCCTGGTGGCAGATGTTTGATAACATATTTTACCCATGACGTAAAATATCTTATCAGTAGGATAGCTAGTTAAAGCGTACCTCTCATTGATTGTTTCTGACTAACAAGGAATGTTGCGTTCCTTGTGGTTCCAGACGTTTGTAATTTCGTGCATGCACCTATGTATAGCCCTACGTCATAGCTATGGATTTACTGAGATTAACGTCGAGGTACAGGTGGTCTTAGTATGCCGTACCCTGCGCGCTACCTCGGCGTATGCTCCCCATGTGGCTTGACTTAGTAAACGTCTCGCAGCCTCACATGGCAGGGGCTGGACCCTCAAAGTGTCTCTTGCCTGACAAGCAACCAATATTAGTGTTAAAGCCTTTCTTCCTAGAAGCCTGAAAGATAACCAAATAGTACAAATACCTGGTGCTAGCTCAATAAATTACTCGTCGTAACCGAAACTGGATCCAGGAAGCCACAGCGCGTACCACTTGGGTTTTTAGAAAATATTTTGTTTTAAATAAAGAGAAATAACAAAACAAAAACAATTTTTGAAACTCAAAAAAGGACTCTCGATAAAACAAAAGATATTAGTAAAAAGGTTTTTGCTTCATGGACTGTTGAAAGGTACTCTGTACACTAAGGTTTCAGCATTTTGTCAAACAAAGTACTGTCAGGGATTATAAAAGATTTGACCTTGCATGGCCATCAATCTGTACACCCTATTACCTGACGCTTTCAACCTGTCATTGTCCTTTCCGATTGTAAGCAAATTTTCAGCCGTGTGATTTTTGGTATTTTCAAATACCCCTCATAGCACTAGGTCCTCTACTGCGAGAGTCCTGATTCTGATGTTGTTATCATATGCCCTTGCCGCTGATTGCTTGTACGACGTCATGCGTATGTGAGCACTTCTTAGTTCAGTTGTTGTGGCTCTTTCTTTTTGCTATCGTTTCAGGTTCTTAACATTGAGTTTTTTGTTTGACCAAGCTTGCTCGATGGACTGTTGGGTTCTAGCTGTTGCGTGGGGGATATAGTCTCTGCCCCCTGCATGACTTTCACGGCTTTGCTGTGGATGACATGCAAAATAGTATGAGGCTCACGCTTGCTTTTTACTTTCTTGCTCAGGGTAATGTCATTTGTTCTTGTCATTTGTTATTTCATGTTCTGGTTCCCAGGGAACCAGGCTGGTGGCAGCACGTGTTGTGATTTTTCACTTTGGGAAGCTGATGCAAGGATGTGTTCTGCAGCATTCTGGCTGCTGCTTATCTCCCATATATTCAGGGTGCTAGGAGCTTTTATGTACCAGCGGTACGTTGATTGAATTGCCCCCATGCCATTGATTCATGTCCTGCAAGCTGCTGGCGGAGCTACCTATTCTGCTGGCCCGACCTGTGCGCGGGGAGGCTGTTTCTGTAGGCCGAAAATTTGTTGCAGGGAGCGCTCTACATTCTGCATTCTGCGTCCTGTGTCCTGCGTTCTGTGTCCTGCGTTCTGTGTCCTGCGTTCTACATCCTACATTCTGGATACTGCGTCCTACATCCTGCGTCCTGCATTCTGCGTTCTACGTCATATGCTGTAGGAGGAGAGATTTGATATGGGGAAGGAGTGGCAGGTTCTGGAGCCTGAGTAACCACTCCTGTTGGTAGGGAGATCTCCTGCAAGAAATTATTCTAACAGGGCTAGCAGATGGCATAGCCAACGACCTTCCAATGCTTAAGATAGTAGTTACTCAAAATATAACAGGGTAACAAGATTACGAAGTTACGAATTACTTTAAGAGCGACATATGGACATGAATCTTCTGTCCTCTGTTTACCGATGGTTTTAGCGCATGAATGATAAACATAAGTGATAAGATACGTAGCTTGAATGCTATCCCCAGGTTGTAAGGACGTCTGCTGTTGGAGCTTGTGTCCTCCACAAATTAGTGTGATAACATTTGTAAATCTCTTACAGGTTCACAAGGGTATACTTCGTATATTTAATCAGTTGATTAACGTTTACCTAATAACGGTTGGCTTGCTAGAAAGTTTGACGTTATTATCATACAGATGGCGGTGATCAACTGGTCCCTAAAGGTCACACCTATAGGATGTGTTTGAGAAATGTGGTTATAGAAATATAATCACATTGATGCCCAATATGACTAAATAGTTAGTCAATGTGTTGATGAGATAATTATTTAATGAAAATTAAATAATATTAGTTGAGATGAATTAACTGTCAATTCGTAAATTAAATATAATAAGTTATATTTAATTAAATGTATGTAATGTTAGCTTGGACGAATTAATCTGTTAATTCATAATTAAATATAATCAGTTATATTTAATATCAACAAGATGAATGTGTCATAGTGGTAATAGTGAGGGTGCACATACCAAGAGGTCTTGGGTTCGATCCTCACTAGATGACAATCCAACACATTTTATATATTTTTGGAAAGACCAAAAATAAGGAGATTATTGTTTGGGCTAAAAATAGCATAAGAGAAAAGGCCCATTTGATAAGATAAAGATTACAAAAGAAGTGGTAAGGAGGAAGGGAGCCCGCGGACAAGGGAAGGGGAGATGGGCTTGAGAAAGATCAAGAGCTCGTCATAGAAGGTGCCCGCGTTAAGGAAAGGGTTGTCAGGGAGAAGTCAGGGAGAAGTTAGGGAGATTGGGGAGAATTGGCAAGGGAATCCGGATTAGGAAAGAAGTCCTTATGGAAATAATATTCCCTTTTCATATTCAAGGTAGGACATAACTAGGGTTCTTACCCTATAAATAGTCAAGGAAGCAAATCAAAGAAGACAACTCATTCAACACACCCGTACTCATTCATACAACAATAATCAAGATCATATCTCCGCAAGTAATATATACGCACATTCTGGATCTTGCAGGCCTGACGCCTAGGGCCAGCAAGATTAACTACGCATTACGATTGTAATCATCCTCCAATTCATATAGTGCACTACTTGGCAGGGTACCGTCCCTCCCGCGGTTGTTCCCACATTGGGTTTTCCGCGTCACCAAAATCTTACGTGTCAATTTACATTACGTACCTTACTTTCCATTTACTTATTGACATACAAATCTACATACGATCGACCAACGAATATAGACTACATTGACCCTAATTAACCAACTTAGGTAAAAAAGACCTAAACAGTTTGGCGCCCACCGTGGGGCATTGTGGTCGTCAATCGTTGATATTCTAGATATACAATGGAAAAGCAAGCATCTGAAGCCATGTCATGGAGCAGGCAACCATCGCCACCACCACAGTCTACCCAAAGTCCAACATCGACAGTGGCCACGCAGGCTCCCGGACACACCCCAAGAACCATACCGACGACAAAAGCCTCTCTACCTCCCAGGACTTCTGTTGTCTCGGCTCAAACCAGATCAGACAAAGGAACATCAAGCTCAGGCGTCACTCCGCCGCCCAGTCCCACGCAGATCCTGCTCGCCGGCGTGGAAAATCTTCAAAAAGCTATGGAAAACATGAGAGAAGACCAAAGGAGAGCAGACGCTGAAGTAAGAAGGAGAGACAGAGAGCTCTGGGCACAAATTAATCTCCTGAAGCAGCAGTCCAACACTCCAGCAAACAGGACAGGTGAAGGAAGATTTCCTTTGGTAGATCTGACACAAGGGGCAGCAGGTAGCAGGCAGATACCGGCTGAAATAATTACAAGATTGGATTTGGCTACGACACCAGATAGTTGGCAACCAGCCAAATGCGTAGGGATACAAATTTGTGGCCTCCTCGTCAGCAGCCCTGCATCAATCGATCAGACACCTGTAGCAGGATCCGAGTCAAACCAGCAAGTGAACTGGCAGCAGGGGACAATCGTTATCGCAACCCCCCTGGGAGCCGGAACTTATCAGAATCCTCAAGAGCCCGGATCAGGAGGAATTATGCAGACAGGTGACAAGCGGACCCCAGATTCAGCCAATATAACTAATCGCAGCACTGAACCGAAGGAGATCTTTGAGCAGGGTCCTGTGGCTACCACCCCCACTCGAGAAAGCGACTCAGACAGGTTATGCCGACTCACCATTCGTGGACACCATATCCGTCACAGCTATGCCAAAGGGATTCACAAACCCAAATATGCCTCTCTTCGACGGCACAGCAGACCCCTTTGATCATATCAGCCAGTATAAACAGAGAATGATGACGGTAACAGCCATAGGACAAGTTAAGGAAGCCTGCATGTGCAAAGGATTCGGGTCCACCCTGTCAAGACCGGCACTTCGATGGTTCGTAAGCCTGCCCAACAGGTCGACATCTACATTTGCTGAATTGGTAAACGCATTTACTCAATAGTTCGCAAGCAGCAGAAAGCCACAGAAGCACGCAGGAGACCTGTACAAAATCGTCCAGGGGGCAGGAGAGAGCATTGGAGAATACAATACCAGATTTAACAATGAGAAGGTAGCAATACGAGAGTGTGATATCTCAACAGCAGTAGAAGCCTTCAGAAGAGGCCTCCACCATGACTCTGACCTATACAAGCAGCTGACTATGCATCCCTTCCATAGTTTCGAGGCAGTGCAGGAGAAGGCAGCTGCCGCGATCAGACTGGAGGAAGATATCCTAGCCAGAGCCAGCTTACAAAGCGCGCCAAGTATTTCTAGTACTTCAGCCGTGGAGAAATCAGGAAGAAAGCAAACCACCAACAAGAAGGACGAGAGATACAGACCGTATGGGAGGGGAGTCAACAGAGTCAAGGAAAACCAGTTACTCCCCACCCTGGCAGAATATGGGTTCACCACTGATAGCAGGAAATTTGTCGTCTACTTCCTATACCAAAACTATTTATAAAACCCGAAAAAGCGTAGTATTTAGTCGGGGTCAAACTCAAGGATGGTGGGGGTTGCTACGAAGTTCAATTAGGAGTCAAGTTTAATCAAAATTTAAAAGAAAGGGTTTTGGTTATAATCACTAGAGCAAAAGACAAACAAGTTGATGATAATGAATACGGTTAATTAAAAGCTAGGGCCTTCGGGGTCATCAATATGGTTTAGGGGCAAACATGAAGATCAAAAAGGGTCAATGGTGAGAGATTAACCTAAGATGAAGAACCAATGTCTTGGCTATCTTAAAGGTGGCTACTAATTTTCATTAAGTCTCACACCCCTCCTAGACACACATCAAGACCCCCAAAAAAACTTTCATTCCAAGGGAGAATTAAGCAATAATGGAAGAAAGGCAAAAGCTTTTCACTTGAGCAAATCAACAAACACCTTGAGTGCAATGAATAGGAAAGTTAAACAATTTCACCAAAGACCAAAATATTCAAAGAATCATGCCCCTAAATTTCATAAAGAATCACCCTAAACCCTAGAGGGAATCTACTCACTCATGTTAAGAGAAATTATGCTAAATAGAGAAGAAAAGCAAACAACACAAGGAGGAGACATGATGAATGTTATAGCAATATCAAAGGACAAGGAAAATGTAAACAAATGATAAACAAGTAAAAGAAAGGAAAGAAATTATACCAACAAAAGGAAAGATGAAGGCTTGATTGATTAATAAGAAGGAAAACCCTTCAAAATCCCCAATACAAACTTCAACAAACAAGTGTAAACAATTGACTATTACTAGAACTAACTAATTCTTGCTAAATATTAATAATAATTATTGAAAGATTAGTGCTTGATTAAGAAGGTATTACAATAATATGGAATGTTTTTCAGATCTAGGGTTATATGTACAAAAGGGTTTAAGAGGGGGTATTTATAGGCTTGTACAAGATTAGGAAGAAAAGCCCAAAATCCCGTCTGCTGCGTTTTGCCGGTGCCCCGGCAACCGGTGCTCCTACCGGCAAAACCGTGCAAAGAATTAAAACATCTGGTATCTGTGTTTTGCCGGTGGGCCGGTTGCCGGCCTGCCGGCAAAACACCTTCTTCAGGACTTTGGATGTGTGAAATGCCGGTTGACCGGCTGCCGGTGTTCCTACCGGCAGCGAGGCCAAGCTTGTTTTTCACCAAATTCTTCAAATAAATTCCACCTGCTGTGCTTTACCGGTGGGCCGGTTGTCGGCCTGCCGGCAAAGCACATTCCCCAACTTTTCTTCAAAATCTTAAGTCATTCTCTGGGGTGTGTTTTGTCGGTGGCTAGGCCGGCTGCCGGTCTGCCGGCAAAACACACTCTTCAGCATTTCTTCACCTCTTCTTCATGTAAAGGCAATGGGGTGCCTTTCTTGCCCCGAATTCTCCATGCTTGGGTCGTTTCCTACAAAAGGATGCACAAGGTAACAAGTACGGGCATTGGGCACAAAACGCAAGGAAAAACACCCGAAACCGACTCGATATGAGTCGGTATGCATAAAAGAAAGAGGGAATTAGAAGTAAATTAATCGGGTATCAAACCTCCCCACACTTAATCCTTACTCGTCCCCGAGTAAGTCCTTAAACCAAATGTACAAAGCATTATTATGATAGATATGGAGAGTGGATGCACAATATAAGCATCACTCAACTAAACTACTACTTAAGCCGATCGAGTATTAGCGCACTCAACGCCCCTTCAACTCACAATTTGACACCCATGAGGGGAGAGTGCCCTATTGCAAGGCAAGTTGGGTCTTGCTACAAACTTTTGACACATTCATCATGAAAGCACATAATCAACAAATAGAATGCATCTAACAAAATGATCCACTTTCCTCATCTAAGTGGTCGGATTTTTCAAATAACAAAACATGGTCTCGGTCGGGAGTACCGTCTCAGGAGTGCCAATTGAGGTGCCAACCCCCTAAATGTGACAAAAGCAACCCTTGTGTGACCAATGCTCAAGAAACTAATTCAAGAGCGGGGAAAGGGAAGAAAGGGCAAGTCCGCCGAGAATTACAAAACCGACACAAGATTCAACCAAAGGACCCATGACTAAGGAGACCAAGGCAACGACATCCTCACGGTTTTCACTCGTCACTCAATGAAAGAACAAGGTGATTTTTGTGACAAAAAGTAACCAAAATCACTCAACTAACTCGACTAGCGAAAACGTGCCCGCAATCTAATGTGTAACACCGTCCTATGTCCAATGAAATGCAAACAATGGGAAAAATGCACAAAACATGAAGCAAGGGTTACAACGGGGCTAAGGAGAAGGTCAAAACGGGATTGGTGCAAGCACCGTTTGGACATGTGGGGCTCAAATCAAGAATCGTCGACACATCACATCCCATCTCTTATTGCAACACATGAGACACGTCTATGCCCTAACATAGCAATGATGACCAAAACTATGCAAAAATTGCATAAACCCAACTCAAGTAGGAAAAATTTGATAAAACTCCTTTTATTTCAACAAATGGTAACGTCTACACCGTAACAACGACTCGGTTTCCAAAGCCATGCAAAAAATGTGTAGACCCGACTCATTTTTGGAAAAACATCAATTTGCCCCTTTTTATTTAGCAACGGCTTTTTCTACCCCTTTAAATGATGAGTAGGGGTGTTGCTCGCCTTTTTCTTTTTCTTGACAACAAACAAATATATACAACATAACTCATTTCTCTTTTGATTTTTCATGACTTTTTCACTTTTCTATTTTGTTTTGTGTTTTTTTTTTTTTTTTTTTTTTTTTTTTTTTTTTTTTCAAAACCTCTTATTTATATATGATGCCAAATTCATACCAAGTTCCGACCCAAACGGATATGTGAACTATCCATCACTATGCCCCAAATCACCTCCTACAACACAACTACAAAACCGACCAATTCTTGATTAAGGAAAGGTGTTTATGGAATGTAGTTAATTTAGTGGGTTTGCCAATGAAAAGGCTAAGGCTCAAAAGGGGGTGAATCAAAAAGGGAGATAATGTAGGGAATAAAACAAGGCTATTTGGCTATTGTGAGGTTCATATAAACTGATTTTTGCTTCATATCATATGTACAAAAATGTAATGCAATTTCATGATCTAAGGACGATGCGACACACTTGTGCGTAAAGATGTGACACGCCTCGCGAGGAGGCCTACTCTCGAACCTAGATGAGGGCGGGGTATGAATGTACCCGCCCTAGGAGGCTCTACCCTTACCTTTGAGTAGTTTAAGTCGAGCCAAAGGTCTAGTCTACGGCCCAAGGTCTCACAAGATCGGTCTAGACTCATTGGTCAAGCTCCCCCTTCCTCGGCTAACTAAGAGGCCACTAAAAGTGCGAGTCACGAGGAGGGGAAAGGCACAATTGGGCACATTAGTTCATCATGGGGGTACTTGGTTCCCTTCCTTTGACCAAGTTCTTCCTTAAAAACTTATTTACAAACTCAATGCAAAAGAAAGAAATGCAACAAGTATTTACATGTGAACAAGTGCATGCGGAAATTCAAACAAACACGAAATGAAACATGCAACAAATTGGCTAAACCTAGCAGCACATCAACACCAAAATTCCAAACGGTCTCCAAAGGAGACACCCAAAGCAACAAAATTCCCATTCTCCTTCAAAATATCCAAGATACCAAAAAGAAAGAATAGTAAAAGGAGCAAGAGATAGGAGGGATTATACCAAGCGGTCTTCTAGCTCCTTTTTGCCTCAAGTGGTCAATGTGCCATGCCAAAGGTTAGACAAAACATATATATACAATGCAAATTTTTTTGAATTTTTCAGAAATTTTTCAATTTTTTCAATTTTTAGGCATTTTCTCTAATTTATAAACATTTACAATTATAAACAAATACTCACAAGAGTGGATATTTCCCTCCCCACACTTGAAATGTACATTGTCCTCAATGGACAAAAGCATAGGGAGAGAATAAGAAAAATGAAGGAACATATTTTTGATTTTTCAAAGGCAAAATAACATATTTTTGTGTTTTTTGGGTTTGAAAAATTTAAAAGACGTATTTTTGGTTTTTTTTTTTTTTTTTTTTTTTTTTTTTTTTTTTTTTTTTTTTTTTTTTGATATGAAAACTCCCTCCCCACACTTATTTATTTACATTACTTCCAAATGGAAATAAATGTGTGGAGGGAGTACAAATTAAAAGACATATTTTTGTTTTTTTTTTTTAGGCCCTCCCACACTTATTTATAGACATGGGAGGGCATATTAGTGAAATAAATTAACATGTTTTTGGTTTTTTGGTCATTTTTCAATTTTTAGTTGGTTTTTATTTTGAAAATGCAATGCATGCTCTATTCTATATGCAAAATTGAAATGACAATGCAAATTATGCTAAGTGAATGCAATTACTAAATGTGACAATATATTACAAAATTGAAATCTAATGCAATCCTATATGATGCAACTAAATGAATTATCAACTAAATGCATGCGAAAAATTTAAACATGAATGAGAAATTTGGATAAAAGGGAGAAATCATACTTGTCATTTGGATTGATTGTGAGGAGCATACCAAAGGCTTTGGATTGAAAAGGGAGCAATAATAGGCCATCAACTCGGCCTCTTGGGACTAAGACCCCATCACATCATCTAAATCTTCATCATTGAAATCATCTCCGGTATTCAAGTCGGAGCCTTGAACTAAATCCTCGGGGTTGAAGGTGAAGTTACCTCCACTACCGCCGTCACCCATAAGACCTCCCGTGAAATCACCGCTCATATTCATCACGCCGCTATCTCCTCCCGTGAAACCACCATCGGACCCCGACGCACCCGCATCACTAGCAAAATAGGGCCGAACTCCCCCTAACCATTGGGCATCATGCCCCTCCGGTCTAGACTCGGGCATAGGCGGGAAAACGGGTCGCGCAAAGTAGTCCGGTTGGAGGTTAAAGCCTCCGCGGACCAATTTCCCATCCTTTGGGTAGTTCCCATCGGGCCAAGTGAAATAAGAGGGGTGAGGGTCCTCATAGCCCACGTACTCCCGTCGACAAAAATCATCATAGATGGGATAAGTACCGGTAGCTTGATCATAGTATATCCGGTCCAACTTTCTCCCCAACACGTCCCTCTCACTAGCGGCCTTCGCCGTGGCAATGTCCATCCTCTCCATCCATTCGGTGAGAGATGGAGGCAAGGGTGGATAAGTAGGTTGACCCGAGGAGGAGGTCTCCCCTTGTTGAAATTGCCATGGTGGTGGTTGGTGAGTTTGAGGTGCGGCATATCGTAGGGAGGAGGGAGTGTCGCGTCTACGGTCCCTAGAATAAACCCGTGGAATATTGGGAGGAGGTTGGTCGGTGGGAGGGTCTTCTTCAATGTCAAGGAGATAGAACTCCTTGTCCTTTTCAATTTTTACCGCGGTAGCATTTGGAAGCCGGATTGAATTCTTATGATTGATTTGCCAATATTCAAGGTCGTCAAAGGGGCTCACCTTTAACCACTCAATCTTGGTGGTCATGTAGTGCTTTGTCAAGTAGGTGTCCCCGGCTATCCAATTCATCGTGGAAAGGTCAACCGGACGGTCCAAGTTGCGGGCAATTCGGGTGATCATGCCACCCACATGTATCGGGGTTCTATGCCCCGGAGAACTTGCAATCTTGGATAGGTTAAGGGCGAGGTAGTGAACCACATTAATTCGGAAGGGGGTGGGTTTCGTGAACAAGTAGGAACCTAATATTTCAAGCTCGTGGGTCCTAAACACCCAAGGTTCATCCACCGCAAGAACGGTGCACCCCATACATCTATGCCACACCCGAATGACGGGATTGTGGCAACTTGACGCGGGCCTTTTCACCCCCGGTTGATCATCAAGGCCCGAAATCGCCTTCCAAACACGGGAGTAGTGAAAATCAGCGGGCGGGGTATGCGACGGCGCATTTTCCAGCCCAAAAATTTGAGCCAACCGACCCAAAGTAATGCTATGTTCCCGGTTCATGAGTCTAAAGCTAAGGGTAGCCACCATCCCAGATTGCCGGTGTTTTTTAATCTTAAGACTACTCAGAAATTCCCATGTGATCCGAGGGTAAGTATACTCATGCATGGTAAATATCCCCCTCATACCGCACCCCGTAAACAAAGTTTCCGTCTCCCTAGCAATCCCAAGGGTACACAAAGACGGATGATGAAGGAACTTTGTAGGGGTGAGGGGACGATTTTTAAAGAGAATAAACTTACCCTTCTGCATAGGTGTGGTAAACTCGACAGTGGGAAAGTCCGGATCGGGGTAAGTATCGGTCGCCGCTTGAGCAATCAATGCCACTTGGTCCCTTGCTATGTCGGCCCTTGTTCTTCTTCCGGCCATTTTGATGATTGGAGGAGATTGGTGAAGGTTGGAGGGAGTTTGATTGAGTTTTAATGGAGTTAGGGTTGAAAAGGGGGAAAAATTATGGAGGAATGAAGAAGGAAGAAAGAGGAAATGAAATGAAGAAATGGGGAATCTCGGGTTTAATTTGTGGTCTGCGTGTGCGTTTTTTAGGTTGGCGATCCCAAGGCGGCCCGTCTGCGGTAAAACGCACTCCCTCATTTTCTATTTTTCGAATTTCTTCTTCAAAATCTTTGACCTCGCTGCCGGTGGACCAACCGGCTGCCGGTCAACCGGCAAAACACTCTCCTCAATTAATTTTTCAAGTACCAGGTGTGTTCTGCCGGTGAGCCGGCTGCCGGCCTGCCGGCAAAACACACTCCTACTCAAAAATCCAACTTCCCAGCTTCATAATATGAGTGTTTTACCGGTGAGCGGTTGCCGGCCTACCGGCAAAACACTCCTCTTCACCAATTTTCAAAAATGTCCAAGTCTTCGGTGTGTGTCTTACCGGTGGGCGGTTCTTGTCACGCCGCCGGCAAAACACACTCCTCAACATCAATTCTCCGTGTTTTCAACTTGCCAGGTGTGTTATGCCGGTGAGCCGGTTGCCGGCCTACCGGCAAAACACACCACAACTTCAATTTTCCAAAAAAATTGTTTGGCCTCGCTGCCGGTGGACCAGCCGGCTGCCGGTCCACCGGCAAAACACAACACACAGCTATTTTTTTGTTGTGTTCTTCCAATTTGCTCAATTTTTCTTCAACTCAACTTTGAGCTTTTTCATTGACCCCGGGATTCATGTTTTCCACAATTACTCCGACGCATGATGATGTCGGGATTTGGTCAACGAAAATAAAACTTGTGTTCTTCAAAAGTGACCTCCGTCACCAATCCAAATTGACAAAATACGACTCCAAATTCAACTTTGTCAAGAATGTCCAATCCAAACTATCTCACACTCTATCTACATGCATGCTATTTACAAATGGTGGTTCTTGTGGAACACCACCAAACCAATTCACTCTTGAGATTTTCAACTTTCCCTCTCCTCGGGGAGGGGTTCCCCGAGATAGAGCACTTCAATAGGACCTTTGCTATCACCGTCATAGTATCGCTTGATTCTTTGCCCATTGACCCTAAAAGTTCCCCCTTCTTCACTCCATAGCTCGAAAGCACCATAAGGAAATACTTTCATCACTTTAAAGGGTCCGGACCATCGTGATTTGAGCTTGCCCGGAAACACCTTGATTTTGGAGTTAAAAAGGAGAACAAGGTCTCCAACACTTACCTCTTTCTTCATGATCTTGGCATCATGCCATTTCTTCGTTTGGTCTTTGTAGATTTTGGAGCTCTCATAAGCCTCCAATCTCAACTCCTCAAGCTCATTCATTTGGAGAAAGCGCACTTCTCCGGCGGCATCAAAGTCAAAATTCATTTCTTTAAGAGCCCACCAAGCCTTATGCTCCAACTCCACCGGCAAATGGCAAGCTTTTCCGTACACAAGTTTATACGGGGTGGTGCCAAGTGGTGTCTTGAAGGCGGTTCTCAATGCCCATAAGACATCCGGGAGCTTTTGGGACCAATCTTTCCGGCTCTTGTTGGTGACTTTCTCCAAAATGGCTTTAATTTGGCGGTTAGAAACCTCCACTTGCCCACTAGTTTGAGGGTGGTAGGCAAGTGCGGTTTTGTGCCGCACTCCATGTGATTCAAGTAGAGCTTTGAAGGTACTTTTGTGGAAATGAGATCCGCCATCACTTATGACTACTCTTGGTGTTCCGAACCTTGGAAAAATCGTGCCTTTAAAAAGCTTCATTACAACCTTGCTATCATTGGTGGGGGAGGCAACCGCTTCAATCCATTTGGATACATAGTCCACCGCAACCAAGATGTATTCATTTCCACAAGAGTTGGGAAAGGGTCCCATGAAGTCTATGCCCCAACAATCAAAAAGCTCAATCTCCAATATGTTAGTCAAGGGCATCTCACTTCTCTTCCCAATGTTCCCAACTCTTTGACAAGCATCACAAGATTTAACCAAGTAGTGAATGTCTTTGAACATGGAGGGCCAATAAAACCCACCTTGGAGGATCTTGGCAATTGTTCTCGAGGTGGCCAAGTGTCCTCCATAGGCGGAATTGTGAACTCGGTCAACAATTTCCAAGCCCTCCTCTCTTGAAACACATCTCCGGAACATTCCATCCCCACACTTGCGGAACAAGTGGGGATCATTCCAAAAGTATCTCCTAGCATCATTTCTCAATTTCCGCCTTTCTCTTGGTTCCATTTCATCCGGTAGGAAACCACTCACAATGTAGTTTGCAAGATCCGCAAACCAAGGGGTCTTGGCGGTAACTTCCATGAGTCCATCATCCCGCAACCACTCATTGATGGGTCCACTCTTGTCTTGTATCCCATGGTCTTCAACGGTCAATCTAGATAAGTGGTCGGCAACAACATTTTCCGAACCGGCCTTATCCTTAATCTCTAAATCAAATTCTTGAAGAAGAAGGACCCATCGCAAGAGCCGGGGCTTTGCATCTTTCTTCACCATCAATTGTCTCAAGGCGGTGTGATCGGAGTAAACCACCACCTTAGACCCAACAAGGTATTGCCGAAATTTCTCCACGGCATGAACAATTGCCAACATTTCTTTTTCGGTAGTAGCATATCCACATTGAGTTTGATCAAGAGTCTTGATTGTGTAATATATCACATGATGCTTCTTATCCACAACTTGCCCAAGTACCGCACCAACCGCGAAGTCCGAAGCATCACACATTATCTCAAAGGGAAGATTCCAATCCGGAGACCGGATTATCGGTGCCGTGACCAATGCTCTCTTCAACCTATTAAAAGCTTCAAGACAAGAATCATCAAACACAAAGGGGGAATCCTTAAGGAGTAATGAGGTTAGGGGCTTTGCAATTTTTGAAAAATCCTTGATAAAACGCCGATAAAACCCGGCATGGCCTAGAAAACTTCTCACTCCCTTGACATTGGAAGGGGGTGACAAGTTCTCTATGACCGCAACTTTGGCACCATCAACCTCAATACCCCTACTAGAGACAATGTGACCGAGTACAACCCCTTCCTCTACCATAAAATGGCATTTTTCCCAATTGAGGACGAGGTTGTGCTCCTCACATCTATTCAACACACTAGTCAAGTTCTCTAGACCATGATCAAATGAGTCTCCATGGACACTAAAGTCGTCCATGAAGACTTCCATGCTTTTCTCTAGAAAGTCCGAAAAGATTGCCATCATGCACCTTTGAAAGGTACCGGGCGCATTACAAAGCCCGAATGGCATCCTACGGTAGGCATAAACTCCTATTGGACAAGTGAAGGTCGTCTTCTCTTGGTCATCCGGGTGGATGGGAATTTGGAAAAACCCGGAATAACCGTCTAAGAAGCAATAATAAGCATGGCCCGCGAGCCTTTCTAGTATTTGGTCAATGAAGGGAATTGGGAAGTGGTCTTTGAGGGTGGCGGCATTGAGCTTGCGGTAGTCAATACACATTCGCCACCCGGTCACGGGTCTAGTGGGTAGGGTGGTGCCATCCTCTTGTTCAACCATTTGTATCCCCCCCTTTTTGGGTACCACGTGGACCGGACTAACCCATTTGCTATCGGTAATTTGGTATATAATACCGGCCTCTAGGAGTTTCAACACTTCATTTTTCACCACCTCGGCCATCTTTGGGTTAATCCTCCTAAGACCATCAACTTTGGGTTGACTCCCCTCCTCCAAAACTATTCTATGCATGCACAAACTCGGACTTAAACCTTTGATGTCATCAATGCTATACCCAAGTGCTCCTCTATGAGTTTTCAAGATTTCCAAAAGCTTCTTTTCTTGGGACTCACTTAGGTTAGCATTAACGATCACCGGATAGGTCTCTCCCTCATCAAGAAAAGCATATTTGAGTGAGGGAGGCAAGGGTTTGAGTTGTACCTTTGGAGGGAGAAAGCCCTCCACTTTCTTTAATAGTTCCTCATCAACTTCGTGATCCTCTTTCATTGCCTCATCATGCAAAGAGATTTGAAAAACCTCTTCCATCTCCGCCTCTTCACGGGCTACTTCGTGCACTACTTCATCAATTACCTCGATTGTGCTCAATCTTTCTATACTTGGACCTTTCATCAAATTTGGCAAGTTAAATTCAATTTTGTTGCCCTCAATTTGGAAGGTTAGCCGCCCATTCTTCACATCAATGAGAACTCCTCCGGTAGCCAAAAATGGCCTACCTAGGATTATGGGAGTGTGGCTATCCTCCGGAATATCAAGGACAACAAAATCGGTGGGAATCAAAAACTTTCCAACCTTGACGGGCACGTCCTCAAGTACCCACATAGGGCGCTTGACGGACCTATCCGCCAATTGGAGAGTCATGGTAGTGGGAGCCAAGTTTTGAATGCCAATCCTTTTTGCAACTTTCAAAGGAATAACACTAACACTTGCTCCCAAGTCACAAAGAGCTCTAGAGATAGGAACACCGCCAACTACACAAGGAATGGAAAAGCTTCCCGGGTCACCAAGTTTAGTGGGCAATTTGTTAAGGATATGAGCACTACATGCTTCTTCCATAGCCACTATTTCTTGGTCACCCAAGACTCTTTTCCTTGTCAAAATGTCTTTTAAAAATTTTGAGTAGGTTGGCATGTTCATTATCACCTCCGTAAAGGGTAAGGTAACCTCAAGTTTCTCAAGCATATCACAAAATTTGGCATACTTGAGGTTTTCCCTACTCTTTATGGCTCTTGAAGGGTAAGGAATTTTAGAAACAAGTTGGGAATTGGAAGATACCTTTGGAGGAGCCGAACTTTTTGTTACCTTTTTAGAATGTTGCAAAGGTATTTCTTCAATAGCTTCCTCCTCATAAGGGATGTCTTCCACATATCCATCAACATCCTTGTCCACTTGAATTCCTTTTCTAGTCAAATCTTCACAAGCTTTCTTTCCTTTGGTGTCTTCATTAGCTTTACCCGAAGCCTCAATGGGTGAGCTTTCTTCTTCATCATCCATTTCTACCTCATTCCCCTTGGGATCTTCATCAACTTCCAACTCAAGTTCTTTGTAAGGGTCCTCAAGCTCTAAACCACTCCTTAGCACTACCGCATGAGCATGGTGGCTATTTGAGGCATCTTTGGAGCTTTGTCCTTGAGCCAACAAACCACCGGGTGGCCTTTGAGGGTTAGCCATAGCATGAGAAGCCATCCTAGATTCCATTTCCCTCATGTCCTTAAGAAATGTAGCTCTCAAGTTTGCTTGTTCTTGTTGAGTAGCTTTTGCAAAGTTAGCTATCTCTTGGCTATGTTGAAGTTGCATGTTCTTAATCATCTTCAAAAGCTCCACTTAAGAGAGCTCACCTTGGGGTTCTTGATGAGGTTGGTTGGCTATGGGTAAAGGGAACCCATAGTCATATCTAGCATTGGGACCTTGGTTGTTGTTTTGCCCCACTTGTAGGTTACCTCTCGGACCATAGTTGTTGAAATTTGATCCTTGACCTTGTTCTTGAGACCCTTGAACATACCCTTGCCCAAATCCTTGATTTGCTTGATTTACTTGATTCCCTTGGTAAAACCCTTGGTTGCTTTGGTTTCCTCCAAACTCTTGGTGCCCTTGTTGTTGGTTGCCGTAGTTTTGGGGTGGATTGTTGCTTGACCATTGGTTTTGATTTCCAAAATTATTTCTTGGGTTTGGGAGAATTCCCCTTGGTTGAGCAAAACCGGGTGGATTGGTTTGGGTTTGTGGTTGGAGATGTTGGGGGTTTTGAACATTGGTGCTTTTGTAACTAAAGTTGGGGTGGTTTCTTAACCCGGGGTGGTAGAAATTGGTATTTGGATTGTAGGTGTTTGGGTTGTTGTAAGGAGGCCTTGGTGGTCTAGGATTGTTGTTGTAACTTTGAAAAGCGTTCACCTCTTGGGCATTCTCTTCATAGGCACCATTGTAATTGTTGCCACACAAGTCATATGTATGACCACTTCCTCCACAAAGTTCACAACTCGCGACTTGAGCAACTTCTTCCATGGGCGGCCCATATGAGGTCGCGGCTTGGTTCACTTGATTCTTTGAAAACTTCTCAAATTGCTTTGTGAGCAAGTCGAGCTTGGCATTTGTCTCGGAGTTGGAGGCATTTTCCTTAGGATATTTCCCGTTCCTTCGTAGCATGTTCCCTCTAGAACCATAGTTTGCCTCCGAGTCTACCATTTTTTTGATCAATGCCGTGCCCTCTTCATCATTCAAGTGGTCAAAACCTCCCCCCGCGGAGGCATTTACCATCTCCTTAGTTCTTGGTAGTAGAGTTTGGAAGAATGTTTGAGTAATGTACCATTCCGGTATTCCATGGTGGGGGCAACTTGCTATCAAATCTTGATAACGGTCCCAAGCCTCACCTAAGGACTCCCCATCCTCTTGTTGGAACGTATGGATCTCGTTGCGGAGCATCGCGGTCTTTGAGGAAGGGTAGTACTTGGCCATAAATGCTTGGGCTAAGTCATCCCAAGTAGTGAAAGTATCCGGTGGGTGAATGTTCAACCACCGGTCCGCTTTGCCCGTCAATGAAAACGGAAACAACATCATTCTCAAGGTGTCTTCGGACACCCCATTCTTCTTCATCATTGATACTTTCCTCTTAAACTTCCGGAGATGAGCATGGGCATCCTCCTCAAGATGACCTCCAAACAAGTCCTTCTCAACTAACCCGACTTGGGCGGGATGCATTTCAAAATTGTTTGGGGCCAAAGTGCCAAAGTTGATGGGATTACATGAATCATTATGGTTAGGCCGGTTGTGATCTCTAAGAGCCATTTGTGGTGGGTGGTTTGGTTCTTGATGTGGTGGTGTTTGAGGTGGACTATTGTAATTAAGGAAGTTATGAAAGGGGTTCTCTACTAAAGTCTCAATTGTGGTATTTGGTTGAATCGTAGTTGTTGTATCAAAATTTTGTGGGATGTGTGAGTTTGGTTGATCAATGTTTGCTTGGGTGGAATTGTTCCTCACTCTTTCAAGAGTCCTAGTCCTCAAGGTTCTAAAAAGCCTTTCGGGGTCGGAGTTGAATAGGAGAGCTTGGTGATTCCTTCTAGGCATACACTTGACAAATCGTAAGTCTCCTAGTGTTTTTACACACTAGGGAAAGGCAAAAATCACACACACTTTACAAACAACAATCAACTACTAAAGCAAAAATGACAATTGAGACAAGATTAAAGCAAAGACTCTAAATAAAACTAAGCATAACCTAACGCCATCCCCGGCAACGGCGCCATTTGATAGCAGGAAATTTGTCGTCTACTTCCTATACCAAAACTATTTATAAAACCCGAAAAAGCGTAGTATTTAGTCGGGGTCGAACTCAAGGATGGTGGGGGTTGCTACGAAGTTCAATTAGGAGTTAAGTTTAATCAAAATTTAAAAGAAAGGGTTTTGGTTATAATCACTAGAGCAAAAGACAAACAAGTTATTGATAATGAATACGGTTAATTAAAAGCTAGGGCCTTCGGGGTCATCAATATGGTTTAGGGGCAAACATGAAGATCAAAAAGGGTCAATGGTGAGAGATTAACCTAAGATGAAGAACCAATGTCTTGGCTATCTTAAAGGTGGCTACTAATTTTCATTAAGTCTCACACCCCTCCTAGACACACATCAAGACCCCAAAAAAAACTTTCATTCCAAGGGAGAATTAAGCAATAATGGAAGAAAGGCAAAAGCTTTTCACTTGAGCAAATCAACAAACACCTTGAGTGCAATGAATAGGAAAGTTAAACAATTTCACCAAAGACCAAAATATTCAAAGAATCATGCCCCTAAATTTCATAAAGAATCACCCTAAACCCTAGAGGGAATCTACTCACTCATGTTAAGGGAAATTATGCTAAATAGAGAAGAAAAGCAAACAACACAAGGAGGAGACATGATGAATGTTATAGCAATATCAAAGGACAAGGAAAATGTAAACAAATGATAAACAAGTAAAAGAAAGGAAAGAAATTATACCAACAAAAGGAAAGATGAAGGCTTGATTGATTAATAAGAAGGAAAACCCTTCAAAATCCCCAATACAAACTTCAACAAACAAGTGTAAACAATTGACTATTACTAGAACTAACTAATTCTTGCTAAATATTAATAATAATTATTGAAAGATTAGTGCTTGATTAAGAAGGTATTACAATAATATGGAATGTTTTTCAGATCTAGGGTTATATGTACAAAAGGGTTTAAGAGGGGGTATTTATAGGCTTGTACAAGATTAGGAAGAAAAGAGGAAGAAAAGCCCAAAATCCCGTCTGCTGCGTTTTGCCGGTGCCCCGGCAGCCGGTGCTCCTACCGGCAAACCCGTGCAAAGAATTAAAACATCTGGTATCTGTGTTTTGCCGGTGGGCCGGTTGCCGGCCTGCCGGCAAAACACCTTCTTCAGGACTTTGGATGTGTGAAATGCCGGTTGACCGGCTGCCGGTGTTCCTACCGGCAGCGAGGCCAAGCTTGTTTTTCACCAAATTCTTCAAATAAATTCCACCTGCTGTGCTTTACCGGTGGGCCGGTTGCCGGCCTGCCGGCAAAGCACATTCCCCAACTTTTCTTCAAAATCTTAAGTCATTCTCTGGGGTGTGTTTTGCCGGTGGCTAGGCCGGCTGCCGGTCTGCCGGCAAAACACACTCTTCAGCATTTCTTCACCTCTTCTTCATGTAAAGGCAATGGGGTGCCTTTCTTGCCCCGAATTCTCCATGCTTGGGTCGTTTCCTACAAAAGGATGCACAAGGTAACAAGTACGGGCATTGGGCACAAAACGCAAGGAAAAACACCCGAAACCGACTCGATATGAGTCGGTATGCATAAAAGAAAGAGGGAATTAGAAGTAAATTAATCGGGTATCAACCACAGGTATCGGAGGAATCTTGAAGGCACTCAGGGAGATGGGAGATGGAGTCAGGTGGCCTAACCCACCAGTAGGAGAGCAAGCTTGGAGAAAAGATAGCAAGAAGAGGTGTGAATTCCATCGTGATATCGGACACAACACTGAGGATTGCTACATATTAAGAAGAGAGATTAAGCGCCTGTACGAACAAGGAAACCTGAGCCACCTGTTACCACGTGGGGGCAAGCAGCAGGATAAGGTAGGTTCTGCCAAAGCCGGCAGACCCACCCACATGCACTAAAATTATAAACGTGATAACAGGCGGCTCAGACTTAAGCGGCCTGACATACTCAGCAGCTAAGAGGCATGCCACCGAAATCAAAGGAGACAGGCCAGCTAATTCTTGTAGAATTTTTCACAGCGACCTGCCAGCAGTAAGCTTTGATTAAGGAGATACATACGATGAACGAGAACACCATGACACACTTATTATCACCTTGTCAATGGCCAATTGCACAGTAAGAAAGGTCTTGGTAGATACAGGAAGCTCGGTCAATCTAATCATGCTGAAAACCATAGAAAACATGGGATTCAGCGAGAAGGATTTACAGAAAAAGACTATTCCGCTAGTAGGCTTCAGCGGAGAAATAACCAGCTCGCTAGGTGAGATAATCATCCCCACCTATGTGGGAGGAGTCAACAAGCAAGTCAAGTACCTGGTTATAGATGGGTCCTCTACTTACAACGTCATCCTAGGAAGACCATGGCTGCACCAGATGAAAGCAGTCCCTTCAACATATCACCAGTGCATAAAGTTCCCCACCCCATGGGGAGTAGAAACGATAAGAGGAGATCAGGAGGAAGCTAGAAGCTGCTACAAGAAGGCACTCAAGTGCACTGCGAGCCCTCCCGCATAGCAATTACAGAAGCAGCCTATCCAGGACGGATACATCGAACCCCCAGCAGAAGAGCTGGATCAGATTAACCTGGACAAGCTGCACCCAGAAAGAACCATGCTCATTGGAGCAGGATGTACAGGAAGCTTACGACAGCAGCTAGTTAAGTTCTTACGAGATAACATGGATTGCTTTGCATGGTCACACGATGATATGATAGGCATAGATCCATCCATCATAACGCACAAGCTCAGCGTGGACCCAAAGTGTAAACCCATCCAGCAGAGAAGGAGAAAGTTTGCAGCAGAGAGAAATAAGGTAATCAACCAGGAAGTAGAAAGCCAGCTGGCAGCAAAGAAGATAAGAGAAGTAAAATACCCAGAATGGTTGTCTAATGTAGTGGTGGTGCCTAAAAAGAATGGGAAGTGGAGAGTATGCGTGGACTTCACTGATCTCAACAAAGCATGTCCTAAAGACCCATTCCCGCTACCTCATATTGATGCAATGGTAGACGCAACAGCTGGACACGAGATGTTAACATTTCTGGACGCATGGAGTGGATACAATCAGATCAAGATGGACCCTGCAGACCAAGAGAAGACAGCATTTATGTCCGAGAGAGGAATATATTGCTACAACGTCATGCCATTCGGCCTAAAGAACGCAGGCTCCACATATCAAAGGCTGGTTAACCGCATGTTCAAAGAGCAAATAGGAAGAACCATAGAGGTGTACATTGATGACATGGTGGTAAAATCAGAAAAAGCCAAAGATCACATGCGGCATCTGGCAGAAACATTCAGCACCCTCAGGGAATACAAGATGAAATTAAACCCATCCAAATGCACCTTCGGGGTATCTTCTGGCAAATTCCTGGGTTATATTGTAACTCAAACAGGAATAGAAGCCAGCATCGAGCAGATCAAAGCTGTCTTACAGCTGGAATCACCCGAGAAACCTAAGGATGTTCAAAGACTAGCTGGAAAGGTAGCAGCCCTGAACAGGCTCATTTCAAGATCTTCAGACCAATGCAGGCTATTTTACGACATACTAAGGAAAAGCCAGAAGTTTGAATGGACCGCTGAACACGAGCAAGCCTTCAGAGACCTGAAGCACTATCTCGTGACCCCCGCCATCTTTGTCAAAACCAAAGCCAGGTGAACCATTATTCCTATACCTAGCTGTCACAGAAGTAGTAGTGAGTGTTGTCCTAGTCAGAGAGCAAGAAAAGGAGCAGAAGCCAGTATACTACGTAAGCAAGTCTCTGCTGCCGGCAGAGACCAGGTACACATCCCTTGAAAAGTTAGTACTAGCATTGGTAATAGCATCTCGCAAACTGCGTCCCTATTTTGAGTCACACATCATACATGTTGTGACAAACTACCCGCTAAAAGCTATCATGAGGAAACCTGAATTGTCAGGAAGAATGTCTAAATGGTCCGTACACCTCAGTGGATACGACATCCAATACGACCCTAGAACAGCAATCAAATCACAAGCACTGGCCGACTTCGTGTCAGACTTCAGTCCAGCCATCCAGAATCTAGCAGATACTGAGATCCTCACTCTAGAAGGAGGCAAGCAGACAGGAGTCTGGCAGATGCATATAGACGGAGCCTCCGACCAAAGGGGGGCAGGTTTAGGATTAATTCTGCGGTCACCACAGGGAGATTTGATAGCGGAAGCTGTAAGGTGTGAATTCAAGGCAACCAACAATGAAACAGAATACGAAGCCGTGATATTGGGAATGAAGCTAGCTCTGGAATTAGGGGTCAGACACCTGCTCATATCCAGCGACTCTCTATTAATAGTCAACCACGTGAACGATGAGTTTATAGCCAGAGATTCGAAGATGATAGCATACCTAAAAGTAGCAAAGGAATTAAAACAAAAATTCGAATCTTGCAAGCTTAAACAGGTCCCTAGAGATCAGAACGTGGAAGCAGATGCCCTAGCAACCCTGGGGGCAACCTTCAAGCCAACAGAGCTATCCAGCATTCCAATAGCACATATGTTGGAACCTTCTATCCAAAAGGAAGACGAAATAGACAGGGGTGAACTGGAGGATCCGCAAAACGAAAAGGAAATCCAAGCAATTACAGAGGAAGGTGAGAGTTCTCGGTCAAACAGGCAGACGCCTGACCAGGTAGCTGATCCAGCAGACGACTGGCGCACACCTTACCTAGACTGGCTGCACCATAACAAACTACCAGATGATAAGAAGGAAGTGAGAGCTTTTAGAACAAAGGCCTCCAGATTCATACTTATTGATGATACACTGTTCAGAAAATCACTAGCAGGCCCCTACCTACGGTGCCTGGGCAAGGAGGAAGCACAGACTGTGTTACATGCTCTCCACAGTGGCGAATGTAGAAACCATGTAGGGGGCAGGAGTCTGGCAAATACAGCACTCAGACAGGGATATTATTGGCCTTCAATGAAAGCAGATGCAGCAGAGTATGCACGAAAATGTGACGCCTGCCAGCGCTCAGCGCCCATGATCCACCAGCCAGCAGAGCCTCTGCACCCTATCATCTCTCCTTGGCCATTCATGGCATGGGGCATGGACATAGTAGGCCCCCTACCACGGGCCACAGGAATGTAACCACGGATGCTAGCAATGACAGATTACTTCTCCAAGTGGATAGAGGCAGAAGTATTCACAGAAATAAAAGACAAACAAGTCATTTCATTCATAAAACGAAACATCGTTTGCAGATTTGGTATCCCATCAGAAATCATATGTGACAATGGCTCACAATTTATCTCCAACGACACCGAGGGATACTGTGCCAGGTGGAATATCACCTTAAAGAAATCAGCACCTAGGACTCCAAAGTCCAATGGACAAGCTGAATCCAGCAATAAAATTATTATGGACAATCTGAGAAGGAGGTTACAGGAGTTAGGAGGAAAGTGGGCAGATGAATTGCCACTAGTGTTGTGGTCAAACAGAACGACGCCAAAGATAGCAACAGGTCAAACACCCTTCAGCCTGGTGTTTGGCGCAGAAGCAGTCATTCCATCAGAAGTTCTAGTTCCCACTCACAGGTATGAAAATATGACGAGGGAACTGAACAATGCAGAGATGACCAGAAGTCTGGACACAGTTGACGAGCTGCGAGCAAGCGCAAAAATCCGTCCTGGTCGCCTACAAACAATCAAGTGGCCGGGAGTTATAACAAGAACGTAAAAATCAGGCTCCGGAGGTAGGAGACTGGTTCTCGAGAGGTGTTCCGAACACCAAGAATCGAAAAGCAGGCAAATTCGCCTACAAATGGGAAGGACCATACCAGGTAGAAGGAGTTGTTGGCCATGGTGCATACAGACTGATGACTATGGACGGTCAAATCATACAACGCCCATGGAACATACTTCACCTGAAAAGATATTACTTTTAATAATAAGTAGACTCTAGTTTTCAGAATAATGTACTATGAGAAGCCAAGTCATTTTTAAAGATAAAATAAAAATTCGGTAGTAGGCATCTTTGCCGCGTTTCACTCTTATTTTCGGTGTCTTTAGTTGTTTTTAAAACTTTAAACTACTATTGGATGGTGTGGTCTGGCAGCGTCCTGGGACCACAATTGCTCTGGTACCCTATGAGATGGCGACAGGTACTTCACACCATTCTGATAGATTTTCCTATTTTCAGGCTTCTCTAAGTACATCACTTTGAATTCTGGCATCTATGGTACTTTGAACGGATGTCTAGCAGATCACAATCGCCAACGCGGGTGACAAGGCACATGGCACTCCAACATGCCTAACCTACTTTCTCCACAAGGAGCACCCTCACCAAAGTGATGTGGAACATACGAAAGGGAGCATGGTTGACGGTGAATACGCTTATCCGGCTACCCTTGATACCACCCCCGGACGTAGCTCGCACTAATCGCACTAATCGGGCCCCAAAGATGCATGCAAAACGAACATGGAACGTAGGGATATCTGCGCTACCAGAATCCTGCAGCGTCTCCATCTGGTCCTAGAATGACGATAAACTTGCCTCAATGACGCCCCTGCTGGCATAAAACGAGACGAACACACCTTGCGTCATGAACAAGGTTAAGTAGTCCACAAACTGCGGCATACGCCTAAATCAGCCATCCGGCTGACACGGTAGCTAGCTTGGTCTGGATCAGTCTTCTCAGGCTGGTCTAAATCAGCCTCCAAGGTTGACACGGCCACTCCTCCTTACATTGCGGCATACGCCTAAATCAGCCGTCAGGCTGACACGGCAGCTAGCTGAGTCATAACGTTATCCTTTTCAGGGTGACAGGACTCGCCTAAATCAGTCAAACAAGACTGACACGGCATAAACTCCCTAAAAATAGGGAAGATAAACAAACAAACACACGATATGTAAAGCTAAAACCTTGCTAAACTATGGCAAGGGGCATTCCAAAATATGGCCAAAATACGGCCCCAAGTTTAACCGCCACCCTGGCGGAGCGAACACAAGAACAAGTTTGAAAACTTACAAAGTCTGCCACTTCTGGGCCAGACTGCCAAAAAATTCATCAAAATATAAATACTTAATTATCGGTCACATTAATGACCTCCACCTATGGCATCTCCTCTGCCTGCTGACCTCTCGTTTCAGGTACCGCATCAGTCTGAGCATCCTCAGCCGCCATAGCTCCCTGAGCTCCGTCAGCAGTATCCTGGGACATTCCAGCCTCACCCCGCCACTGCTCGGCTTCACCAACGCAGATAATTCACCTCACCAACCTCGGGCATCAGCATACTCAGATCAGGTTGAGCGGGGTAGAGCATCTCCAGCTGCTTCTCCTCTTCCTCTATGGCCTGCTGGGAGGGAGCCTCCTTGAGTGCAGCACGCATCCCACTGATCTTTCCCCGCCAGGTGGCATATGCAACGACATTGGTGGCCAGAGAGATCAGCTCACTGATCTTCTCCTCAGACTACTTCAGAGAGTCTGAAAAGGTGTTGCACACCGCCTGGGTTCGAGCCAGCTGATCAGCCCCCTCCTTCAACTTCTTCTTGGTGACAGCGAGCTCAGTCTTCAGCTCCACCACACGCTCCTTTAGATCAACCCGCTTTGTGCGGATCCGCAACGATCTCCTTCAGTGTCCCTGGTTCTTGGTCTTTGGTAGCACACGGTGGTGGTCCGCACTATGTTGATCATCTTCTGTTGTAGAGTGCGGATCAAGAGTCCTGGGGCATAAATAATCGAAGTCGCAAAAGAGTTGGGAGGCATAATTTAAGCAAGAAGAGATGGACAGATGGTAGAAGACGAAGAATATTTACCATGAAGGCATTATGCACATCGTTCTCGGCCATCTCCTCCGGAGTGAACTCCGAAAACGTTTCCTCAACAGGAGGAAAGAGCAGCTGATCAATCTCCGGCCAGTACGGCACCTTGTCCACATTCCCAAAGCCTTCTGGGAAATGAGCAATGATGCCCCCACTAGTAGAAGAACGAGGACTGACAGGAGGAGTAGGCGGATGGCGAGATAACGGATTAACCTCCAGGGGCACGCGAGCAGCAGAACTAGAAACTGCAGGAGGAGTCTGAAAAGAGGCGGCAGGAGCACTCCTCTTAGAGATAGAGGCCACATCAGGGCTGGCAGACGGTCTCTTTCTTTTAGCACTTTGGAGGATGAGTTCCAGTTGATCAACTTTTGAACCTGCAAGCATATACAATCTCAGACGGCAGAATGCATAAAACATCAGTAGCAACAGCATGCAAACAGAAGTGGTTACAGAAACCTTACCAGAAGACATACTGTGGGCTGATTGAGGAGGATTGGAGGAAGAAGCGGGTGAAAAACCGGGGAGCAGATCTGGAAACTTTCTTTCAGATTCGGAAATGCTGAACAGCTTGCTGCAGGCAGGGATCCTGGCGCCGATACGGGTGAGGTCGCAGGGGCCTGCACGAAGATGAGGAAGTAAGCTAGTAAGCAGCGAGATAAAATAGATCAGGTGACAGGAAAGCTACTTACTCGAAGTCAGAACCCATTTCTTGAAAATATAGTCAGCAAGAGGCTGGATGGAGTCCTTCCTCATGTAGAAGAAGTCCTCGAACCATTTCTCATCGCGAGATTTTGACACATGTCTGAAGGGAGCCTCTCCACGGCCCCGGAAGGAGAACTGACCCCTGCCCAGGGACCTGATGTTATACATGTGGGCCAGATCGCCCAGAGTGACAGCTTTGCCAGTACTCTGACCAGCGGCTAGAGAGTAGAGAAGAACTCTCCAAATGGCGGCAGAGATTTGTACCATGGCGAAATTGTTGGTAAAGATAAAATCTTGAATGAGTTTAGGGAAAGGGAAACGGAGGCCATATCTAAACGGGTACAAGTAGAAGCAAACCCACCCCGGACGGAGGGCGTCAGCTTTCTGTCCCGGTTCAGGGATGGCGATCTCCACCCCATCACCAAGACCAAGCAAGTTCTTGATCGTCGAAATGTCGGCCGGAGTTAGGACGGAGTCGCAATCATGTGGATGATTGAAAAGTCCCCGAGAAGGGAAAGTAGGGTCGAGATTACGGTCAGAGGGTGTAGAAGATTGGCGAGTTTTACCCATAATGGAGAGAGAAAATGAAGATTAAAAGGAGAAGAAAAGATGGATTACCTGATGATGAAGACGGGAAGGGGAACAGTGAAGCTGGCAAGGAGTGAAGGGGGAAGAGGAAGAAGATTGAGGGTTTAAGAGAGAAGAGTTTTTAAAATAATTTGAAATGATTAATGAAGTTGGAGGGGGGACGTTGGAGTTATAAAGAGGAGAGAGGGAGTTGGGTGCGGAGAAAGAGGAGAAAGGCGGCTTGCATGGGAAGAAGAGAAAAGACGGCGTAGGGTTTAGCATTTGGTTACGTAAATTCCTTGTTCGATACTTGAAAGCGTACTTCAGAAGAAATTTGGGGCAAACTGTTTGGGCTAAAAATAGCATAAGAGAAAAGGCCCATTTAATAAGATAAAGATTACAAAAGAAGTGGTAAAGAGGAAGGGAGTCCGCGGACAAGGGAAGGGAAGATGGGCTCGAGAAAGATCAAGAGCCCGTCATAGAAGGTGCCCGCGTTAAGGAAAGGGTTGTCAGGGAGAAGTCAGGGAGAAGTTAGGGAGATTGGGGAGAATTGGCAAGGGGACCCGGATTAGGAAAGAAGTCCTTATGGAAATAATATTCCCTTTCCATATTCAAGGTAGGACATAACTAGGGTTCTTACCCTATAAATAGTCAAGGAAGCAAATCAAAGAAGACAACTCTTCAACACACCCGTACTCATTCATACAACAATAATCAAGATCATATCTCCACAAGTAATATATAAGCACATTCTGGATCTTGCAGACCTGACGCCTAGGGCCAGCAAGATTAGCTACGCATTACGATTGTAATCATCCTCCAATTCATATAGTGCACTACTTGGCAGGGTACCGTCCCTCCCGCGGTTGTTGCCACATTGGGTTTTCCGTGTCACCAAAATCTTACGTGTCAATTTACATTACGTACCTTACTTTCCATTTACTTATTGACATACGAATCTACATACGATCGACCAACGAATATAGACTACATTGACCCTAATTAACCGACTTAGGTAAAAAAGACCTAAACAATTATACTCTCCTTATTTCGGTCAGATGGGCCGAAATTAGGAAAGATTTATTCTTCCTAATTGACTCCCATATTTCGGTCAGTATAAGAAAGAAAGGGAGATGATGATTCTACCCTAATTATTTTTCTTGACCTAGCCTCCTCTCTCATCAGAAAAAAACACAAAACAACTAAATTTTACAGAAAATTTTAGATCGATTCTAGCACAATCAATAGGGCATATCTCATATCGTCTTGGGTGCAACTGATAGGAGAATATCAATTTTGATATTGTTCTTAGGCCAATTTTGCTAGGACCAAAGGTTAATTCTGAATCCTTTATACTTTGTTTCTGTATTTTGTTTATGACTATTGATCATCACTGTTAAATTCGTTATAATCCTTCTATATTAAGGGAAGTATACAGATTATTTCCCTCAAGTGGTATCAGAGCTAGGCCACGGATTTTAATTTTGATGATTTTCGTAAAATTGTATGTAAACAATGAGGAATTTCGAAAAGAGAAATAAAAATTTGTTTCGGCTAAAAAAATTTTTTGCCGTGAGGTAAATTTTTTTTACCGTCTGTTTTTCTCGTTTTTTTTTTCTCTTATTGTTGATGATTTATTTCCATTTGATTCATACAAATTATTGTTTTAATCAGTTAAGATGATAATAAAATGAATTTGTAGATATCTTGATTTAATTCGGATTAAATTAAATTGTTAATGGAATAATCATGTCGATGATACAAGAACTTGTTTTTGCTATATAGTTTTAGCATATAAGATTAATCATGTTCATTAATTCATTTGCTAAATCATGTTCTATATGGCAACTGTAAACATTTTCTTCATCGGTTTTGTTTTAGGGCAATTCTTGCCGCAAGAAAATTTGCGACGGCTGTTTAATTTTTTTTTTGTCGTTGAGTTTTTTTTTCCTGCTGTTCGGATTACTGTTCACTGTGAACAGTGGTTTTAAAATAAAAAAAAAATTTGTTTCGATTTTTACCAAAAAAACCCGAGTTTAAAAGAAAAAACAAAACCGGGCTGTTTTGTTTGTTGCTTTGCCGAAAAGACGAAAAAAAAAAAAAAAAAAAAGGTGGGCTGTTTTTTTTATTTCGGCCGTGAGCTGAATTTTAAAATAAAAAAAAATTCTGTTTTTCTTTTGCCGAGACCCAAAAGGAAAGAAAAAAAAGGTTTTAATTTTGCTTTTGGCCAATTAGTCATTGTGAAACGGTTCACAATTAAAAGATACCGAATTATTTTAAAGCAGTTTAAAATTTTGACGGATAGAATTCATATTACAAGTTTAATATGGATTAAGGATGAAATTAATGTGATTAATTGAGGAATTGTCACTTAATTTATTTTAAATAGGTGGTTTGGATAAATTAATCAACATAATTAAGGAATTGTGTCATGTATGTTTAATTTATTTTAGTTGATGCTTTTTAATTTTGTTGAATGAATCGTATGAATGAATTTTATTTACGTATTTAATTTTGCAATCGGTTGTAAATTGTAATACTTAGTGTGGCCTTAGTCAAATTATGTTTTCGTAATGAAGGAAATATGATTTTTTATGTAATTATGAGATCTCGAATCTCCTTTATTTTAGTTTTGGGTTTTGAAATTAGATTGTAATAAATAGGTTTATTATGTAATTTTAATTATTGTAATTTCAAAGAAGACTAAAGATGGAGATTGGAGCTCACTCCCGCTACAAAGATCAAGATGGAACATCAAGACAAGCTTCTCGGGTCCAAGGATGGATTCCAAACTTGTATTTAATGTTCATTTTGATAGGATAGGCCACACTAGGACTTTTACTGTTTTTACGTTTTCTTTTTCGTTGCTTTTCATTCACATGTTAGTTTATGCATCATATTCCGCCTAAAACCAAACCACCTACTACTAAAATGCATGAAAATTGACTCATATAGGTTGTATGATAGTTTTCATGGACATACAGATGTCATAGTCTTATTGAGCCATCACCCCAGTTTATTCATTCTCGCATGCTAGATATTAGTTCACTTAAAATGAATTAAAATAAAGATGATGGAATCTTCCTCTAAAACGGAAATTGAGATTAGTCTTTATAAGGGCAAACATCTATGAATCCCTTCTTCGTCGGTAGGCCTAATATGACCCCTTCTACGTTGGGTAAGTAGTTGTGTTGACTTAGTTTACCTCAACATCATAGTCCGAAGAGTTTCTCGTGATTATGTTGGACTAAAGATATAATTTACAGAAATTTATCGACCAAGAATTCTAACGGCAGAATTAGCTAAAAGGTTAGCTTATCAATTTACAGAGAATTGAGTCTTGGGATCATTTATATAATTCTTGAGGGAGGTCAATTGTATAAATGTTTTGAGTCTTCGCGTTATGACAGTAGTTCATTAGACTTAAAAATATAAACGATGCACATGCTTATTATTTTATTCTTCTTCTCGCAGTGTAGAACACGTATATTTTGATAATATTGTTACAACTAAATGGCTGGAAATAACGCAATCCCAATGCCTAGTGCCACACTTGATCGCGCGTCCTGGCTTAAAATTTTTATGGACCAGATGAATCAGGACACACGCCCCGAAAACGACGGGTCCAACTTCGCGGACTGGGAGGCGGCACTACGGAATGTTGCCATTGCTGACGGTAAGCTCAAGTACTTAATTGAGCCAATACCGGTCAACCCAGGCCCCAATGCAAGAGTCAACGAGTCAGTCGCTTATAATGACTTCGTTATGGAAGCGGGTGCGATAAAGAACGTACTCATCTTTGCAATGGAAACCAATTTGCAGAGACGCTTCATTGCCCAAGGTGCAAACAAGATTTTCACCACGCTTACTAACGAGTTCTCAAAAGCACCGAGAATCGTCACATATGAGCATACCTGTCGCTTCTTTGATGCGAAACTCCAGAAGGGCCAACCGGTTAGCCCACACATTCTTCACATGATTGAGAATATCGAAAAGCTGGAGGCTCTTAATTGTAAAATCAGTGAGAGCATTGTCATTGACCGAATGCTTCATTCTCTTCATGATGGTTTTGCCCTTTTCAGGGCGAACTACTACATGAATGACTTGAAAAAGAGTCCTCATGAGCTACACTCCCTTCTCGTACAGACCGAGAAGGATATGAAATTGAGTGGGAGCATGAAGCAGGATGTTCTCATGATTTCAAACAAGGGTAAAGGTAAGGGCAAGGCTCATGGCGACCTACCTAGTTGTAGGTAAGCCAAAGTTTAAAAAGCCAGGAAACGGTAAGAGTGCGCCTGGTGAGACTAGTGGCTCACAGGGCAAGGCAAAGAGCAAGGGCGGTGACATAGAGTGCCACCATTATCACAAGACTGGACATTGGAGGAGGAACTGTCCCGTCTACCGTGAGGACATCAAAGCAGGCCGCGTCGTTCCTGTTGGTATGTCATCTTATATTCATATGATTGAGATTAACCATGCAAGTTTCGGAACTTGGGTACTTGATACTGGTTGTGGTTCTCATCTGTGTAATCATTTGCAGGGCCTAAATAACATCATACCTCTCGAAAAAGGTGATGTGGACCTGCGAGTCGGGAATGGAGCACGAGTTGCTGTTGCCTCGAAGGGAACATATGTAATCCAACTCCCTAGTGGTTTTGAGTTATTTTTAAATAACTGCTACTATGTACCCAGTTTGTCTAAGAACATTATTTCTGTTTCCGTACTTGCTAAAGACGGTTTTGCATTTTCAATAAAGGATAATAGTTGTATTTTCTCTTTTAATGAAATGATTTATGGCAAAGCAGTTTCCATGAATGGAATTTATGTCTTAGACCAAACCACGGAAGTATTACATATGAATAATAAGAAATTAAAGGTTGGTGACAAAGATCAAACCTATCTATGGCATTGTCGAATGGGACACATAAATGAGAAACGCGTGAAGAAACTCGTCGATAATAGGACTATTCCCGCATTCGATTTTTCTACATATGGCACGTGTGAATCATGTCTCATTGGCAAGATGACTCGAATTTCCTTCAAAGGTGTTGGAATGCGCACTAGTGACCTATTAGGACTCATACATACGGACGTATGTGGACCTATGTCAATTACCGCTAGAGATGGCTATAGATATTTTATCACTTTCACGGACGATTTGAGTAGATACGGATATGTCTAATTAATGAAGCATAAAAGTGAATCCTTTGAGAAATCCAAGGAATACCAGAACAGGGTACAGAACCAACTGGGTAGAAAGGTTAAAGCACTCCGTTCAGATCGGGGTGGCGAATATCTTTCAAATGAGTTTGATCAACACCTTAAAGACTGTGGAATCGTTCAACAGTTAACTCCACCTGGAACACCTCAATTGAATGGTGTGTCCGAACGGAGAAATCGAACCTTACTTGATATGGTTCGATCCATGATGAGTCACACGGTAGTGCCTGATTCATTATGGGGTTATGCTCTTTGTCATTTGCTCTTATACTTAACCGAAGTCCGTCTAAAGCTGTCGACAAGACTCCATATGAAATGTGGAAGGGAACGGTCCCTAACTTGTCCTTTATTCGGGTTTGGGGCTGTGAGGCTTATGTCAAGTGGAGACACGAGGATAAGCTCGGCCCGCGATCGGTCAAGACATACTTTATAGGTTATCCAAAAGGAACATTTGGTCATTACTTCTACTCGCCTACCGAACATCGAGTTTTTGTTGCGGCTAGTGCGACGTTCTTAGAGAAAGAATTTCTCGAGAACAAGACGAGTAATAGAACCTTCGAGCTGTCGGAGATTTCAGAACCAACTACCGAGGAACGGATGGAGGAAGTTGTTCCTCCAATTGATGATACGGTTAATATTCCTGAGGAACCTAGGAGGTCGGGTAGAGTCTCTCAAACTCCGGACAGATACATTGGTATGGTCGAGGAGAATGACGTTTTACTCCTAGAGATTAATGAACCCGCTACCTATAAAGGTGCTATGACCTGTTCCGACTCAAAGCTATGGCTCGAAGCCATGCAATCCGAGATGGACTCCATGTATGAGAATGACGTATGGGATCTAGTTGATTTACCTAATAAGGTAAAACCTCTACAGTGCAAATGGCTTTACAAAATAAAGCGTTCTGTAGACGCGCAACCAGATACCTATGAGGCACGACTTGTGGCAAAAGGTTTCACTCAAGTGCGCGGATTGCATTATGATGAGATTTTTGCACCTGTAGTCATGCTACGTTCCATTCGGATAATCTTAGCGATTGCCGCATTTCATGATTATGAAATTTGGCAAATGGATGTGAAAACCGCCTTCTTAAACGGTTATTTGGAGGAAGAGTTATACATGGTGCAACCCGAAGGTTTCATAGATCCTGAGCATCCTAAGAAAGTATGCAAGCTTAAGCATTCCATTTATGGACTTAAGCAAGCTTCTCGGAGTTGGAATCATCATTTCGACCAAGTGATAAAAGAGTATGGTTTCACTCGATCGGTCGAGGAACCATGCTTATATATCAAGTCGAGTGGGAGCAAGATTGTATTCTTGATATTGTATGTCGATGACATACTCCTGATTGGGAATGACATTCCTCTCCTATCTTCGGTTAAAGAATGGTTGAAAAACCATTTCCAGATGAAAGATCTGGGTGAGGCACAGCGCATTTTGGGAATCCTTATCTACCGAGATAGATCACGATGGACGTTATCACTTAGTCAGGAGTCTTATTTGGATAAGATACTTGATAGGTTCAGCATAACCAACTCCAAGAAGGGGAACTTCCAATAACGTCTGGGATGCAGTTGAGCAAGTCTCAGTCACCCACGACGCCTGAAGGGGTTGAGCGCATGAGTCGTGTTCCTTATGCATCAGCTATAGGATCAATCATGTATGCCATGATATGCACACGTCCAGACGTGGCATATGCATTGAGTATGACGAGTCGGTACCAAAAGAATCCATGTACCTACGGAGGACTAAAGATTGGGTATTGACTTATGGAGGAGATACTAAGCTATGCGCAACTGGTTACGCAGATGCTAGCTTCCAAACGGATCTCAGTCCGGTTCGTCTTCACTCTTAGTGTGTTGTAGCAGATTCTACTACTGAATCGTTGAATTATGATAAGCATGTAGGGCACGTCATTTCCATGGGAATTAAACGTGTTCCTAAATTGTAGTACTTGATTATGGGTTTGATACATTATCTTTTTCATATACTATTTATAACTTCATCGTTTTATTATAATATTTTGTTTTTCATGTGGATTGTACTGACAACATTGAACGCCACAAAGTGAACTGAATTACATTATATTTGTTTTGGTCCGTAATCGCCAATGTGAGCTGATAACTCCAGCTATTATATTGTGCAGTCGATTGATGGTGGGTTCAACGAGCCATAAGTCAAACGGTTGACTGATCGATCACAGATGCGAGATTATAACGATACCTCGTAGGACAACTTTTTGTGACAACGTAATGGAGTCCTAAATATTTAATAACATTCGGTGCCAGGTCGTGGATAGGACATCCATTGTGTTCCTAGAGTCGATTCTTTTGACTATCGACTGTCTCTTGAGATTAAGGCAGTTTTTGGGTGACTTTGGTTTCTTTCTCACGGTCTGCCGTGAATCGGAGGCTAAGTAGATTTTTTCGGGTCATTTCATACTGTGCTTACATCTCAGGATTCGAGTTGAGGAAAATATCCAACCCTTATCAGGTATAGTTATTTCTCAGGGCCACTCGAGGAGTTGAATCGAAATGCATGGCCATGCTCGAATGTTGATTCGTTTATCAGTTAAGTTACTCTCTAGTCGGGGAAACCACTCTTGATATTGATCGCTTGTAAAATACGACCTTTGTGAATTCGGATTTGCAAATTGTTTTACATTGAGTGGGAGAAATTTTAGGATATGAGAATCGGTTATCGCACATACACTTGTGAGGACAAGTGGGAGTTTGTTGGAGCTTGTGTCCTCCACAAATTAGTGTGATAACATTTGTAAATCTCTTACAGGTTCACAAGGGTATACTTCGTATATTTAATCAGTTGATTAACGTTTACCTAATAACGGTTGGCTTGCTAGAAAGTTTGACGTTATTATCATACAGATGGTGGTGATCAACTGGTCCCTAAAGGTCACACCTATAGGATATGTTTGAGAAATGTGGTTATAGAAATATAATCACATTGATGCCCAATATGACTAAATAGTTAGTCAATGTGTTGATGAGATAATTATTTAATGAAAATTAAATAATATTAGTTGAGACGAATTAACTGTCAATTCGTAAATTAAATATAATAAGTTATATTTAATTAAATGTATGTAATGTTAGCTTCGACGAATTAATCTGTTAATTCGTAATTAAATATAATCAGTTATATTTAATATCAACAAGATGAATGTCTCATAGTGGTAATAGTGAGGGTGGACATACCAAGAGGTCTTGGGTTAGATCCTCACTAGATGACAATCCAACACATTTTATATATTTTTGGAAAGACCAAAAATAAGGAGATTATACTCTCCTTATTTCGGTCAGATGAGCCGAAATTAGGAAAGATTTATTCTTCCTAATTGACTCCCATATTTCGGTCAGTATAAGAAAGAAAGGGAGATGATGATTCTACCCTAATTCTTTTTCTTGACCTAGCCTCCTCTCTCATCAGAAAAAAAAACACAAAACAACTAAATTTTACAGAAAATTTTAGATCGATTCTAGCACAATCAATAGGGCATATCTCATATCGCCCTGGGTGCAACTGATAGGCGAATATCAATTTTGATATTGTTCTTAGGCCAATTTTGCTAGGACCGAAGGTTAATTCTGAATCCTTTATACTTTGTTTATGTATTTTGTTTATGACTATTGATCATCACTGTTAAATTCGTTATAATCCTTCTATATTAAGGGAAGTATACAGATTATTTCCCTCATCTGCTCCAGGTTCTGGGTTCTGGCCCCCGGCTGGGGAGCTGCCTGGTTTCAGATATTTTCAAGTGCCTGACTCTCAGGGTCGCTACAGGCTCGGACGATCAGGTTCGCTCCTGGTCCCCTCGCTGGGACCTGGGTACCAGGCCTACTCCTGTCCCTCTTATTTGAGATTCCACTAGCATGTCATGTACAACTCTGGTTCCTATTTTCCTTTCAGGTCGCTGATATTTTCATCAACCTAGGTCTGGGGTGCAGGACTAAAGTCAGGTGCTAGTCTACCATGGTTGTGACTTAACGGTCATTCGAGGTTCGATGTTCAGGTTGTGAACATTTAGGCGTATGGTTCAATTTGGTCATTGGTCATTTCACCTAATAGCTCTAGTTTTCTCATATAGGCTTTTAGGGGTAGTCAATTACCACATGGATATGATGAGACTAAAATAAGAAAGCAATTTACCGAAAGCTATAACAAGTGCAATAAACAGTTTTTCAAGTGACGTGTACCTGGTCTGTGCAGGATGCAGAGACTTATTTGAGATAATATTCTGGGTGCGTGTATAACGCTAATTGAAGTCTTGGTTACTGACAGGTATGGGGACCCGGTGCTGGGACCAGGCGCGGGGAATCAGATACAGGGACCATGTGTGGAGTCCAGGTATTGTGACCAGGGCTCTTCTGGTTCCAGGCTGGACGATAGTAGTGGTACCAGGATTCTTCTGGTTCTGGCCCCTTTGGCCAATGGCTCCTGTAAATGGGCTATGCAGAAGTCTGGCTCACTCTGGGTCCTGCCTTCCATCTGGTCATGTTTCCTGCCTCCTCAAGTTTCGCATCTGCTTCCTCCTGCATCCTGCTTCCGACTTCCTGCATTTTCGTTTCAGGTTTCTCCTACTTCCTGCCTCCTGGAAGTTAGGAGGAGACAACTGGTCGAGACTTCTTTATTCTACTAGGTCTCAGCGTCTTGGGGACCTGGTTCTGGGTGTTGATGAGGCCAGCTCCCCGAAAATGATGCTTATTGGGTCAGCCACCCGAAAGTGCTGCTGGTCATGACAGCTACCCTAAAATGTTGCTGAGGCTACTGATGTTCCTGAGCCAGAGCTAGTTCCTACAAGAGAAGGTCAAACAGAGCAAGGTAGAAAAGCTGGTGTAGCTGCTGCCGAGGAGAGAATCATGTTAGGAGGACCTCTCCTCCAGCCCGTTTGTACTCTTGTTTATGAGTGCCTGGCGACTTGGCCTTTTTGTATTTTGCTTTGTTTCGGGATTGTTCCCCAGATGCATACTGGGTATAAAACTCATTGTAGAAGCTTCTTATGAACTGTTACCCTACAAGGGTGACAATTTGCTGGAATCAACATCCAAGCGCCTAGCGGACTGCGTGTTGATTGCTTTTGTTGGTTCTTATATTCCGATTGCTTATTTGCAAGCTTTGATAGTTCCTGCAAGACGCTCATTCTGGTTTGCCACTTGCTAGATTTGATTTGCTTCCTATCATGTAACCGTAGGACAAAGCGAGACCTTCCATGTTAGTTTTATGAAATTCAAACAATTGACGATGAAGATTACCTGTGTACTCTGAATCTTTAGCACTGTTCGTTCCGGGTTCAGCTTACCCACGTTCTGTGGCATGCCTTTTTCACCTTTGAGTATTTTAGGTTGTAGAGTTTTGATCCAATTGTTATCAAGTAAATTATTCTAGCACAAATAGAGGTGTAAAGAGTGGAACCTGACTCGTGGAGTTTATTTTACTGAACCTGCCCCCACGTGGTAACAGGTGGTCGTTGCACCAGGCTTTTATGATCCTGCAAGAGGGTTAGGGACAGGCGAAATAGTACCAAATATGTTACCATCTAACGACACTCCTGCAGAGGTCCGCCCTGTGGTCCTTTGGTTAGTGGAGTGTAGTGGTTCATTTGTCAACTGGTTCTATTTGGTGAATGTTCCTGCAACAGGGAGGAATTTAGCTCCAACAGAACAGAACTACGAGATACGGTGTTACCTGATGCTGCCTCCATTCTGGTCAGTATGGGAGAGTAGTAGGATGCTAGGCATTCAGGGTATAGCCTGGTGTCCTCAGCTTACTGCAAGCTCCAGATTGTCTCTCTACAACTTTCTTCTGGATAGCCTGAGTCGGGTTGTGAATTTTCATCTGGAGCACCAGCACGACGTCTAGGGATCTCTGGTCCAAAGATTCTGGAGGTCCGATCCGCCCCTGACATGGTACCTCGAATCGTGTGCCTGCATCGAGCATTCCTCTTTGGTCCATCTTTTCTTTGGTACACTTGTTGCTGGTACGCTGCTGGCGGTTTCTGGTGCACTGACCATTCCTGCTTTGGTAGCTAGAGGCTGAAGGGACTCTGGCGTCCAGATCTGCTAAAAGACTCTAAAGGAACTCTAGGGAGCAGTTCTGCTGCCAACATCGGGATGAATTCTGGGACCATATTTGCTGGAGGACCCTGGGAAACTCCATGGACCAGATCTGCTGGAGGATTCTGGGGAACAACAGGGACCAGATCTTCGGCTTTGGGGAGCAGATCCACGGCTGATTTCAGGAGGCATTCCGGGAGCCAAAATCTTCGACTTCGGAGAGCAGATCTACGGCTCCAGAGAGCAAATCTACTGCTAAATTCCGGAGGAATTTCGGGAACCAGACCTGTTGTCGGACACAGGCTTCCGAAGGAACTTTGGGGACCAGATCTGCTGCCGGACTCTGGGACCAGATCTTCTTCAGCTCTCTAGTGGGACTTCAGGGAGTAGATTTGATGCAGAACTTCTGGAGGAACTTCGAGGACCAGATCTGCTGCCGGACTCTGGGACCAGATCTGCTGCCGGACTTCTTTAGGAACTCTGGAAGTAGATCTACTGCAGGCTTCCGGGGAGGGTCCCAGGAAGTAGATCTACGGCTGACTTCTAGCGGAGGATCCCAGGAAGCAGATCTGCTGCTGGCTTCCGGCGGAGGATCTCTGGATACAGATCTGCTGCTGGCTTCCGGGAGGGTCCCAGGAAGCAGATCTACTGCTGGCTCCATGAATAGTGCCGAGATCTTGCTCGCCAGGAGACATGGCATCGGAGATTGACTTGATGACAACTTGGCTATAGAGATCGATCACCAGGCCCCACGGTGGGCGCCAAACTGTTTTGGTAAATTGTAACACCCCCATACTCCAAGTGCCTTACCAGGACCACTTAAGGCATAGAAGTGCTACCATCTCGGTTTCCCGAGGCAATGATAATCATAAGACAATAACGAAACATACTTAAAAGTAAATAATGTTTAAAGTGATTACATAGCAACTCCAAAACTGATAAAAAGAAATACAAGATTCTCAGACGGTCTACTGCTAAAACTATCAAAGCTATAAAACACCGTCTGACACAGCGGAAGACTTCTAACTGTCACGTGATGACTCATCCCAATTATCCCATACGCGTCATATCATACCTGCTCAATAACTGCTCACCACCCCCGAATGGATCACCACAGTTTTTAAAACATTTAAACGGGTGTGGACAGCGGGCCGCCCACGGGGGCGCTTGGTGAAGGTTGGAAAAAACAAGCGTTTGCATTTTGTATGGAGTCGCCACCAATTTTTATGGGAAATTGGAACCGTTCGAATACCTCGTGTCATGTCAAGACACAAAGTAGTGACATGAACACTAAGCAATCGTTACCCTTAGCATTCTATGTCTAGAATGACTCTCGTGGATGCCAATGAACACGGGTGCTCACGGAGATCTGGAGTAAGGGGTGAGGGTACGTATTAGGAAGCTCTTTTGATCGAACACCTAATCCCGCCCGCCTCGATAGCGGCCTCTACTAATGATTAGGGAAGTTATTCGTACTTGATATATCGCCGGCTATATGCATGCAATGCAACATCCATTGTTTTGATCCTAACATGTGAGAATTAGACTAAGTCGGTTGACACGTAATTAGCATACAATTGGGTCGAAGTAGGAATTAATGCTCAATTACATGTGAAAACATACAAGCAATAGGAAAAATACAATAATTATAAATTACAATAAAGGAAATTACAATAATTACATTGAAATAGGCGATTTATGTCGAAAATACCTTTAAAACGGATAATTTGAGAAAAAGAATAATCCGTAGCAAATTTAAACCTGCGACGGACGCTGCGACGGGCCTTATAAGCTGCGACGGACTTGCGACGGAAATTCCGTTGCAGCCTATTTTCCCATACCGCCAAATTTTCTGACATGGCGGGAAGGTCTGCGACGGAATTTCCGTCGCTATATTAAAATAATATTAAATTATGCGACGGAAATTCCGTCGCTGCATTAAAATAATATTTTCCCTGCGACGGAATTTCCGTCGCAGACTTTCTAAAGTGTCCAGCTGTATACCTCTAAACAGGCTGGAAAAAATAATATTTTTTTATTCCTGCGACGGAATTTCCGTCGCATAATTTAATATTATTTTAATTTTGCGACGGAATTTCCGTCGCAGGAATTCTTTATACGGGCTGCAGCGTCAGCCTTCTCCTTCACTATCGCTCATCAATTATTTCGTCTCCCTCACTCCCAAAACTCCGTCTCCCTCAAAAAAGACCACCACCACTCCCACCACCACCACTCCTACCACCACCCTATTTCCCAAATCACTCCTATTTCTCCTTTCCCTTGTCCCTTTTCCCCTTTCTTCTTCTTTCCCCTTTCTTCTCCTTTCCCCTTTCTCTTTTTTTTTTTTCTCGCCCTTCTTCCTTCGCCTGCCGCCTGCCCTTCTTCCGCCGCCGCTCACTTCCTTTGTCTCCTTCTCTTAATTAATATAAGGTTTGTTTAATTAATTTTACTTTTGATTAATTAGGGTTTATGGTTATTGTTTTGATTAATTATGATTAGTTTAGGATGCTTAGTATTATTAGGATTGTTTAGTGTAATTGAAAGCCAATTTAGGATGTTTAGAATTGTTTAGTTTAGTTGAAAGCCAATTAAGGATGTTTAGGATTGTTAAGTTTAGTGAAGTTTAGTTAAAAGCCAATTTAGGATGTTTAAATCAATTTTATAATGCTTAATTATGTTTTAGGGAATTATATTTTTGGTTTGCATGAAGTGAGCTAAGTATTTCAAAGCTCTTTTAAATCGATTATAGTTGATGGTAGTCAAATTTTGATGTAAATAATTAAATAAAATGAGGCTAGTCGACATTGAAGCAATTTTGAATTCTACTATTTCTCATAAAAATAGAGAAAAAATTTCATAAAAATGTTAGAGTAGTTAATTTAGTTTAGTTAAAAGCCAATTTATGTTATTTAAACCAATTTTAGGATGCTTACTCTACTTTTGCTTAGTTTTATAAGGTTTATTAGTAATTATTAAGTTTGTTTTGATAAGTTGTGTTTTTTTGTGTCATGTTTATTTTTTTTACAAATATTAATTCATCTTATGCTTGTGTTGTGATTGTTAATATATTTATGACCTAGTACCCGTTCAGGGATTACACATTAGGTGTAATTCTTGAATAGTCCCCGTTTTGGGACTGTCTTTGAATCTTTTATGCCATTTAGGTGGTAAATACTCAATATTTTTCTTGATTGTTATGAGACAAAATTTGGTTGACATTTCCTTTAATGTTCTCCGAATACATATGTAGAGTGAGAATTTATTCTAAATAATGTATTTGGAGAATCTGAAAGGAAGTCTTTGCCAAATTTTTGTCTTATTACAATCAAGAAAAATATTGAGTATTTACTAATGGTATGAAAGATTCAAAGATGGGTTTAGGTTGGAGAGATAAGGACCCCAATACTGAAAGTATTTTTTTGCAGGTTGTGGTTGTGGTTGTTGTTGTTGTTGTTGTTGTTGTTGTTGTTGTTGTTGTTGTTGTTGTTGTTGTTGTTGTTGTTGTTGTTGTTGTTGTTGTTGTTGTTGTTGTTGTTTTTTTTGTTGTTGTTGTTGTTGTTGTTGTTGTATGAAAAATTCAAAGATAAGTTTATGAATGCTCTTACCATTTTTATTAATAATTTTTATTTACTAATATATATGTAGATTTGCAATGAAGAGATTAGAACGAAACTGGATGTATGAAAGGTTGGATTCCAATAAAAAATTAAGGAAGGAATTTGTAATAGGGGTTAATAAATTCATTGATTATGTTAAGCAACAAGACGAATTCATTAGAAATAAAGAAATTAGGTGTCCATGTAGTAAGTGCAAAAATAAAAAGTTTGTAGTTGAACAAGAAGTACGAAAACACCTTGGTCTAAAGGGTTTTTGTGACAACTATTATGATTGGGTGTGTCACGGAGAGAAATTTCCCGTTGAGGAAGAGGAAATGGCAATGCCCTCTGACAATCCTTATAGGGATATGGTAGAGGATGCGTTGCGCGATAGCATTGATCAAATTAGGGAAGAAGCTCTTAATGCCGAGGTGGTTGATGAATCTCCAAATCCCAATGTATTAGCCTTTTTTCAAATGTTAAAACGTGCCGAGCAACCTGTCTACGAGGGATGTCGGCTCTCATTGCTACTGATCAATTTTTGCAAGGCTTGTCTCTCTGAAATGTGAATACAACTTAGCCCATAAATGTGTAGATGGTTTCACGTCACTCATGGGAGACCTTCTTCCTCAAGATCATATTTTGATGCGTAACTTCTATGAAACCAAAAATGTTCTCAAAGCTCTTCAACTTCCTCATGAAAAGATAGATGCATGTTTTAATGGATGTATGCTTTTTTGGATGGACGACGCTCTTCTCGACAATTGTAGAAAATGTGGTAGAGCTAGGTACAAAAGTGCAAAGAATGCAAATGGCAAAAGGGTCCCCGAAAATTTCTTAAATTATTTCCCAATAGGGCCACGTTTGCAACGAATTTATGCCACAAAAAACCTCGCGGAACAAATGCGTTGGCATTATGAAAACCCCCGAGTTAGTGGGACAATGTCTCATCCAAGTGACAGTGAGGCGTGGAAACATTTTGATCATCTTCATCCTTCTTTTGCATCTGAGCCTCGGAATGTTAGACTTGGACTTTGCACCGATGGTTTCTCGGCTTTTGGGCCATTCGGGAACACATATTCATGCTGGCCGGTGATGCTTACACCTTACAATTTACCACCCTGGCTATGCATGAAAAGACAATTTATGTTCTTAACATTAATTATTCCTGGACCAAAGAGTCCCAAACAAAACCTTGACGTCTATTTACAACCTCTAATTCACGAGTTGAAGCAATTGTGGGACACGGGATTGTTTACATATGACGTGTCTAGGAAACAAAACTTCGACTTAAGAGCCGCACTCCTATGGACGATCAACGACTTTCCTGCTTATGGCATGTTATCGGTTGGTCAACCGCCGGTGAGAATGCATGTCCATGTTGTACGAAAAAAGAGACTAAATCGACTTGGCTTCAAAGATAGCGAGAAAATGGAGTTGGTTTGATTGTCATAGACAATATTTAGACATTGATCATACTTTTCGCAAGGATAAAGTCCACTTTCGAAAAGGAAGAATAGAGAACGATGTTGCTGGAACGAGGTTATCGGGCGAACAAGTGTGGGAATGTGTGAAAGATTTACCAAAAATCGTAGATGCATCTGACCATGAATTGAAGACGGTTAAAGCGAAACGAATTGGGTGGTGGAAACAAAGTATTTTTTGGGAGCTTCCATATTGGAGCACACTACTAATTCGACATAACCTTGATGTCATGCATATTGAGAAAAATTTTTTCGAACAACTAATTCACACGGTGATGGATAGAAAAGACAAGACAACCTTGAACCCAATTGCACAAAAAGACATCTTACAACTTTGTTCAAGGTCGCGAAAGGTGGATTGATCGTTTTGAAAAAGAGCGAGAAGAAAGTGTTGTGTGATTGGATATGTAATTTAAATTTTCCAGATGGCTATGCTTTGATTTGAGAAGATGTGTCGATATGAATGAGTTGAAGCTACATGGCTTGAAAAGCCATGACTGTCATGTGTTTATGGAGCGTTTATCACGGTTGCTTTAAGGCACCTTCTCCCTAAAAATGAGTGGAATGCCATAACTGAGATTAGTCAATTTTTCAGAGACTTGTGCACTTCATCAGTACAAATTGAAAAAATAACAAGTCTCGAGAAAAATATTGTCGAGATAATCTGCAAATTGGAAAAAATACTTCCACCTTCATTTTTTAACTCAATGGAACATCTGCCAATTCATTTGCCATATGAAGTGAAAGTGGGTGGTCCTGTGCAATATAGGTGGATGTATCCTTTTGAGAGGTAATATCAATATCTTTTACGAAGCCTTTTAAGGTTAATACTTAATTTCATTCATTCTTAACCAATTTTTTTATAGGTTCTTGAATCATCTAAAAAAAAAAATTGGAAATAAAGCTCGTGTTCAAGGGTCATTATGCAACGCATATTTGCTTGAAGAAATAGCAAATTTTTGTTCTTTTTACTTTGAAGATCATATAGACACAAAGGCAAAAGACCTTGACATAGGTCAGAAAAAGGCGAAGTATTCTACCTTGCCCGAGCTATTTCAAGATCATGAGGGCACTACTTCTGGAAAATGTCGTGAAAGATTTTTGGAAGATAACGAATATGAACGTGCACACCTCTATGTTTTATCTAATTGTGATTCGGATGAGTTGAAACGTATGGAAAGGTTGTTTGAGGATTACATCAAAAGAGAATATCCTGAGATTTCTATGGCCGAGGATATTTGGAACAAATTTGAAACAAAATTCCCTAGCGGCTTAGAGGTCAAGTAAGTAAATAATATATATTCTATAATGCTTATTTAAATTATATTATTATTTGGTAAATAATTGGTTCTTTATCATTAATTCTAGGTAAATAATTTAAAAGATCCAGTTGTAGTTGCCTTAGCAAATGGACCTTCAAAAAAAGTAAGAACATGGAAGCGTTATTCAATCAATGGATACAAATTTCGAGCTTTCATAGATGGGAAAGATTTGGAAAAGTCTACAATTAACAATGGAGTGTGTGTGAGTTCGACTGAAGGAGCTGACTACTATGGAACCCTAAATGAAGTTGTTGAGTTGTCTTATACTGGCGAGAAAAACCCTTACAACGTAATTTTATTCAAATGTAATTGGATAGATAACTCAGAAAGAGGAATGCAAGTACATAAGGAATATAAACTTGTGGATGTTAATCGGAGCAAAAAATTTCCAAAATATGACCCATTTGTATTAGCATATCAAGTGGAACAAGTTTGCTATGCTCCTTATCCAAATATCAAAAGAGATAAAGATCAGTGGTCGTGCAGATTTAAAATAAAGGCAAGATCACAAGTGGATGCTCCTACTGATGAATCTATCTTTCAAGAAGATGTTAATGGTGATACAACATTGACAATAATTGAAATAGAGGATGAGAATGAAAATGTGGAGGAGGAACAAGAAGAAACGCAAGGAGATGAAATGCAAGTACAGAATGATGCTATGCAAGAGGAGGAAGATGAGGAAGAGTTAGGAGAGGAGGCTTTGAAGAAGTATTTAGAAGAAGATGATGATGAGGATTTTTAGATTCGCTTTTTGAACGCAACGAAAACACTAATTTAAGTGATGATGATGATGATGATGATGATGTCTAGGATTTATATTAGTTGTAGATGTTTTGTACCCTTTCTTTCAATCTTATTACTTTGTTGGTACTATTAGTTGTAGATGTCGTATGGCTTCATTTAATGAAATCTAGTTTGTTTTCATTCAATCTTACTTTGCCAATTTCTTATTTGGTAGCTATTATTTGATTATTTGATTTCTTACTTTGGCAATTTCTTATTTTGTTGCTATTATTTGAAGCTTTGATTTCTTACTTTGCCAATTTCTTTTTTTGTTGCTATTATTTGATTATTTGATTTCTTTCTTTCCCAATTTCTTACTTTGCTAATTTGTTATTTGGTTGCTATTATTTGATTTCTAACAATGTTGAAGAATTTAGTTGGTTTCTATGGCGTCGAGGAGACGAAGACATGGTAGTAATAGTAATGCAGAAACCAAGGAGGGGAAACGAGAATGAAGAAATACCAAAGATGAGTTGACAAAATTCCTCTTGATTCTCTTGAGCAAGAAGGCGTTTGGTAAGTATGTTATTTTTTCGTAATTAATTATTTTTATAACGATTTATATATATATATATATATATATATATATATATAAATATTTATTATCTTCTCATTTTTTTTTTTTCAGGTTTAGTAATGACAAAGTTGTGAACTTGATATCGGATAATATTGGATGCAACTACAAAGAACATGCTCCTAATTGGAAATCGGCGTCATCTACTCTAAAGAAGGATTGGTGGAATTGGTTTGAGGTATTAGCAATTGTCATTTAATTTAATACTAGGTATTTTATTCATTTATTTTATATTTATTTACAATAAAGTTTATTTTCTAACTTTATTTTTTATTGAACAGTGGCGTGTTAGTTACGATCCCCGTGACAAGGCAAGGGTTAAGAAGGCTTGGGAAGATGCCATGAAGACCCGTTTACGGCAAATGATTTATCGAGCTTATCATAAGGAAGAGCATGAAAAGCCGGATTGGATTAGTGTTGAGTTGCACCGTCAATTGAAGAATAGACCACTTGATGATCCTACTTTCACGCCAAGATCGAAGCGAGAATTCGGCCAACCGTAGGTCGGGAAGTGACGAGAAAGGGAAGGCGTTGGCTACTCACGTAATGGGTCGAAAAAACACTTTGCAATATATGGACTCAATGGTAATTTCTTCACTTTTTTTTTAACTTAGTACCTTTTTTTTCTTTAACTTTATTTAAAGTTAGTAATTACATTTAACAAGTATCAAAATTGCAGATTGATAAAGATGGGAAAGGAGATATTCCGTCCGCTTTGCAAGTCTTTGGAGAAAACAAGGAAGCATGGCACAAAAGGATGGTTATCCAAAAAACTGGTCAACTCTTCGTAAGTTACTAAAATTATTTAATTTTTAACTCATTTTTTCAATCATGATTATTTAGTAGATGGTATCTAATCTTTCGTTTTTTATTGATATAGGGTAAAATCGTCTCAAAGAAAACTCAGCTTCAGAGTCAAGGGGTCGAGAACATCGATGATAATGAGATTTATATTGAAGAACATGGAGGATTTGATAAGAAAGGTAGAGTACTTGGCGCGGGAAATGCAGCACCACAAATTTGGGAGCACCACCGCTCATTGGTAACCTCTTTTCTACTCCTCATACTCCGGGTTTTGTTGGTAGAGTCGCAAAAGAGAATGCCCGACTTAAGCAAGTCGAGGCCGAACAATCTCAAAGGCTTGCGGCAATAGAGGAGTTCTTGAGCCAACAAGGTTTTACCACTCAAACTTGTAACCCGGGAGATCCATCTGGAGCTAGAAATGACTTTGATGATGATGGTGGCGACAATGCTAGGCCTACTCCTACTCCCACTCCCGTGTATTGATGTAGTTGTTTGTTGATTAGAAGTTATCATTCCTACCCCGTAGTTTATGGACTTATTTGGCTTTCTTTGTCGAACAATTATTGTATTAAACGGTTGTAAACCTTTTATTTTAAGTTAATGTGAAGACGTTGTTTGGAAATCTCGTCTTGAACGAGTTGTGAATTTGTCAATTGCTGGATTTTCTGAATGTTTGTAGGAAACCGGGAGTATATGTAATTGCTTTCAAAGCAATTTGGGCGCTGGAAGAACGCTTTGTAAACCCACCGGGTATTTAACCCCTGCGACGGAATTTGCGACGGATTTTCCGTCGCAAGGTTTGACTTTTTGTTTGACTTTAGGGCCACGTGTCCCATATGAACAGTGATCTGCGACGGATTTTCCGTCGCAGATCTTGACTTTCTGTTTGACTTTGGTGACCACGTGGCCTTCAATGAACAGTGATATGCGACGGACATTCCGTCGCAAGTCACTGTTTTGCGACGGGTATTTGCGACGATCGATCCGTCGCGGTATTTAGCAGCGACGGAATTTCCGTCGCATAAACAAAATTTGCGACGAAATAGAGCGACGGATTAAATCCGTCGCAATTCCGTCGCAAGATCTATTTTTGCGACGGGAATGACATATTTGCGACGGAGTTTTCCGTCGCTATGGAACCTTTTTTTTGTAGTGCCAAGTGCCTTACCAGGACCACTTAAGGCATAGAAGTGCTACCATCTCGGTTTCCCGAGGCAATGATAATCATAAGACAATAACGAAACATACTTAAAAGTAAATAATGTTTAAAGTGATTACATAGCAACTCCAAAACTGATAAAAAGAAATACAAGATTCTCAGACGGTCTACTGCTAAAACTATCAAAGCTATAAAACACCGTCTGACACAGCGGAAGACTTCTAACTGTCACGTGATGACTCATCCCAACTATCCCATACGCGTCATATCATACCTGCTCAATAACTGCTCACCACCCCCGAATGGATCACCACAGTTTTTAAAACATTTAAACGGGTGTGGACAGCGGGCCGCCCACGGGGGCGCTTGGTGAAGGTTGGAAAAAACAAGCGTTTGCATTTTGTATGGAGTCGCCACCAATTTTTATGGGAAATTGGAACCGTTCGAATACCTCGTGTCATGTCAAGACACAAAGTAGTGACATGAACACTAAGCAATCGTTACCCTTAGCATTCTATGTCTAGAATGACTCTCGTGGATGCCAATGAACACGGGTGCTCACGGAGATCTGGAGTAAGGGGTGAGGGTACGTATTAGGAAGCTCTTTTGATCGAACACCTAATCCCGCCCGCCTCGATAGCGGCCTCTACTAATGATTAGGGAAGTTATTCGTACTTGATATATCGCCGGCTATATGCATGCAATGCAACATCCATTGTTTTGATCCTAACATGTGAGAATTAGACTAAGTCGGTTGACACGTAATTAGCATACAATTGGGTCGAAGTAGGAATTAATGCTCAATTACATGTGAAAACATACAAGCAATAGGAAAAATACAATAATTATAAATTACAATAAAGGAAATTACAATAATTACATTGAAATAGGCGATTTATGTCGAAAATACCTTTAAAACGGATAATTTGAGAAAAAGAATAAAAGAATAAAAGAATAAAATTAATGAAATAAACGAACAGAAGTTAGCGATATTACGAATATTAGTTAATTAATTACGTAACCTAATTAAACTAGGTCAAGGCAGAAACGGAGTTCAGGGACAGAAATCATCTCGAACAGCGCATAGGATGCGCCCTCGGAAGAGGCGCAGATTCTTCGCGTCTGTTCCAAGGGTGAGTGAGTTCGGCGAAGCCGAATCGCAAATCGTTAATGTTAATTGGTGAATTTAATGATTGATTGATAATATTTATCCGGATGAAAGTGATTAATACTTTAATTACATGTGAATGACGGTCATGAAAGCGATAAACATGGATAAGACGGAATTAGACGAATTAATTACATGATACAAGATTAATTAACGAATTAACAAACTAACTAAACAAATTAATTTAGACTAAACATAATGAATGGTGACGAATTAATGAATAAACAGATGAAAATATATCAACGATGAATTCCAGAAACTCAATATGAACAAATTGAGTTACTAAAACCCGAATTGAATATTAATGACAAAAACCCGCAAATATGAATTATAAGGGATTTAAGTCGAATTTATGACAATTAAAACATATTAATGAATGATGAATTATGTGATACAATATACATGTGATTATCAGTGGCGATTATATCAAAGAATTAACGGACGAACAAATAACAAATAAAAAGAAACGAATTACAGAGGACGAGGAAGAAGAAAAGAAGCAGGAACTGCGGCAGCCTCACAAAGAGGCGTAGTAGGAACTGCGCTCCTTCGAAGAGGCGCAGCAGTTGCTGCGTCTTTTCTCGACGTCTGTCTACTGGAAATCCGCGAAAACAGAGTTTTAAAGCACGGTTTTAGAAATCGGTTTTAACGGTGTTTTCGACATAAATCTTACAATGGTGATACGATAAATAAAAGTACAATAAATAAATAAGGATTATACACCCTCAGACTTACATGTTGACGAAACGAGAAGGACTAAGATATCGATTAGTGAATGCTCGACGCGAATGCAAGGAAAGTGCCCTCGTAAGAGGAAAACGATTGATTAATTAAGTTGATTATTGTGTAGTTGGTCAAATTGGTCGGTCATGCAACGGAGAGGCTGGTACCCGAAAAGATCCGAGCTTACGTGGTCGGAAGTCCAAGCACGTAGGCGCCAATTAGTAAGAACGAAGTCTAGAATGCAAAGGGAGAAGAGAAGGGCGGACACTCGCGTGAGAAATATGAGGAGCGAAGGCTCCTATTTATACTAATCACGTGAAGGAATAGGGTTTCGAAGACTCTTTGGAAGTGAATCTCGGAAATATATGAAAAAGATACGTGGCACATGCAAAGAAGGGCCTGGGAAGAGCGCAGCAGCCACTGCGTCCCTTGGAAGAGGCGCAACACCTGCTGCGTCTATTCCCAGGAGGTTTCCTCCTGCTGAAGAAAGATTTCCGCGTTTGAGTTATGGTAGGACGGAAATAATTCGATTATCCTATGAATATTACGGGATATTATTTGCCAAAAGATAGAATTTGTGAAATATGGAATAGAAATATCCAGAACATTCCAGAACATTCCGACCCGGGATTTAACAGTTATCAGAAAATGGAGACGGTTTTTGACCCGGACTCCGAATGTACTCTAATTACTGCCAAAACGACCGTATCAGGACGTAGATGACAACTAAGAGGTAGACATTAATATTTGAGCAATCACTTGACGATAATCTTATGAACTGTCACAAATCGTTCCGCGAATCAAACATGCGGCCCAATCATCACCGGGTGGTTTGCGGGAGGTGCAGAAATGAGGTGTCTACAGAACCCCCACTTTGACTGAGGCTTGGACAAGGCGAAAGTCAAAGTATAGCTATCAGGTCAATCGAAGATTACAACCTGACGACTATGGCGACGCAAGGCGGCTCAAGGGGTCTGAACCAAGGACCTGTCGTCGGGAACATTTTAGAGTCTGTCGACTTCCGGGGAGGGTCGTTTAAAGTCCATTAGACTATGTAAGGAAGCTCGCCAGCCATGAGAAGAAACCATACCGTAGACTTCTGGAGAACGACACCTTTGTCGAACTCCGCGGAGAAACAAGGAATATTAGCAGGACGTCAGTAGAAACTGCTGGGGAATCCGCTTGCGTTGGTCTCAAGCGAACTCTGGCAAAACTTGAGGTTGAATCTGCTTGCGTCGGTCTCAAACAAACTCTTGCTGGGGAATATTTTGACGACTAGGAACATCTAGGTTGTCGTGGGAGAAATCTTGAGTGAGCAGTACTGCAAAATACTACGGCACTGGATACAAGGATTTGAGCAATATCGCAAAAAATCTGCATTTGGATAAAATGAATTTGGACAATATCGCAAAATCTTTGTCGCTTTGGATAAAACGCGGGCCGGAACGAAAGGAAATCATCGAAACGGACCAGAAGAATATAATAGCGTTGAAGAAGAGGCGCACCAAAGATGGGCCCACAAATAACGAACTCATAACGAATTTTTGAAAATCCGTATGGAGGGAACACAAGGAAGAGGCGCAGCGAGAGCTGCGTCTCTTGGAAGAGCGCGGCCCCGCTTGCGTCTTTTCCCCAATTTGGCTATTTCTGCGTAAAAACGCGAACTCAGAAGGATTGTATTTCATTATTTCGAAACACAATTCTTTCAATTTCTCTCTCAAATCTTCACCATTTCCGTCGAGGTTTGATCCAAAAGCTTGCATTAAACATGACTAATCGAGGTATGTGTTCCAATCTTGCATTAATCATCTACATTTGTTGAATTTTGAGCCGCGAAAACTAGGGTTTTCGACCCTTTTGATCGAAAATTTGGGGCTTTTCCCCCAAATGATTTTGCTATGCCAAATTGATGTTAGAAATGGATAGTAGGCAATGTTAGGAACATAACCATGTATTTGCTTCGAATTTTCATCGAATTTTGAGCCCTTGAATGAATTTTGAGACGGTTTTACAGCTGAACCGTAAATTGCTTCGAAAAATAGCCTTAGGAATGCCCATTGGTGATGAAATTTGATATTTGGGATCCTTGGATGATGGGTAAACTTTCTACCATCTCGGAATTTTGGTTTGTGACAACTTTTTCAGGACACCTTTCAAGGGCATAATCGCCGTTATGACGAAATGCTGCCGAATTTTCGACTTGAACCCGGAACTAGACTTTGACTTGGACTTGACTTGACCCAATTTATCACATGAGTGATTGGGTTGGCGGGAATATGGCCAAAGATGGCATAGAAAGGGCAGTTTTCAGGGCTCTGAAGGCTCGAAAACTCCTTAACAAAGGCTTGTCGTCATGTGACGCGGCCTGAATTTACTTTAACGTTGCAGGTGATGAGGCTTCTACTTCCGGGAGGACTCCCATGGAGATAGACGCCGATCGTTGAGGAGGCTTTAGAGCAGGCCTTCACCGCTGCGGTGATGGCCACTGGAGACGAGGCTCACGAGGAGGAGGCCGTCGAGGAGGAGGAGGAGGAGGCCCCGAGACGGGCCAACGTTGGGCGAGGAGGTCGTCAGCTGAGAGGAGCTCCTGCGTGGGCTGAGACTTGGGAGAGTAGGCACCTTGTGTGGGCTGCAGAGGGTCACCTGTCCTACAGGACGGTGAAGAGCTTGGTAAATAAGAATTCACTACTCATTACCTATTCTCTTTCGCTCTTTTTGTCCAAACTTCTTGCAAATTTCATTCAAAACTAAAGATAGCTTTGTATCAAATCATAATAGGAGGCTGGGAACATCAGGTCGTTCTCGGGTTACACGACGGCGATGGAGCACTACGAGCAGCTGTCGGCGGAGGAGAGGGCCATGATCGAGCGTGGAGCGTTTGGTCCTCTGGTTCAGGTCTGGAGGGATATCGTGAAGAGGAAGTTGCGGGCTAACCTTAGCCTGGTCCGTGCTTTCTTGGATCGATTCTGGGATACGACTTCCACGTTTCACCTGCCTTTCGGTGACGTGGGAGTTACTCTGGAGGATTACGGCATGATTTCTGGTCTGCCGTGTGGGACCGAGGAGATGGTGTGGCCGGAGACTGCTATGAGGGCGGATTCGGCCGAGGCGAGGAGATTGATCGGCTGGAACTTATCGCCGAAGGTCTGTTGCGATCTTGCGGGTTTGGTACCCGCACCTACGTTCGAGACTACTTTGCGGGGAAGACCCGCGCCGGTGACGATCGATGGGAGGAGACTGCTCCTCCTCCTTGTCTGGTGAGAGCGGAGGGCTCGTCGTGGCTTTGGTGGTTCCTATCTTCGATTTACCTCGGAAACAAGGGCGAGAGGCTATCGACGAAGCTTCTTCCCTTTCTTTCGACCGAGTTCCCTAGGACGCCGGGACCGGGTCATGCTGGTTTTTGCGGTCCTCATCCGCTTCATGAGGGCCATGGTTCGTCCGGAGTTGATGGAGAAGGGGACTTCTCCGTGCACCGTCGGACTGGACTACTGTTGGAGGTATGAACCTTCCTTTAGACCAAAGTAAATTCCTTTCTTTATCGAATCACGAAAGATCGTCATTGATTATTCTGTTTTACAGGCGTGGGTGTACTCTTACTTCCCGAGCCTCGCGCCCAAGAGGACGGAGCCGTTGGAGAAGGCCTATCCCGTGGTGAGGGATTGGGTGATGTGCCGGACGAAGAGCCAGCGCTCATCGCACAATGTCTACCGGCGGGATGTGAACGCCCTTCAGCTGAGCAGCGTGAGTATCCCACTCGTATTCATTTATATTTCTTATCCTTTGCCTTCACTTGATCATAGGAATGATCTTTGCCTTATCTTGTCGCAGTGGGTGCCCAGACCTTGGGCGGAGTACGCTAGAGCGCCTCCTTTTGTTGCTGAGCTCCTTCGACCAAGGAGCCCGAGTCGGCTGCTGTTGTGGACGTCGATGGGTCTTGTGTGGTACCTGGGCGAGCGTTTGGCTCGTCAGTGCTCTCGGGACGCGTTGACGGTTCCCGTCGATCCTCCCAGGACGATGTTTAGGGAGCCTTCTGAGGCTGAGAGGGAGGCGGACTTGGCTGGTGCCAGTGGCGACGACCTTCTTCTGCCTGGCGAGGACTACTCGGCGTTCCTTTACGGGAGGTTGGCGTCGGCGGTAGTGGTGAGTATCTTTTACTTTTTCTTGATTTTGATTTTGAGGATTGCGACGAAAGATCATCGATTAATGAGAGCTATTTGTCTTTGCAGGAGGTTGAGGCGGCGGGCATCGAGCCCCCAGAGTACCCCGAGACCCTTGAGTACACTGACGCGACTGGGAGGACGACGATCTCCGAGTTGCGTGACTTTGACGTAGCCGTGACGGATCTTGTCGGCTTAGATGACTGGCAAGATCATCTGATTCGGAGGGTAAGCCTCCGACTTGTATGACTTTCGTGTAAGAACACATTTGATTGAACTTGTTCAATTTACTGAGACCTTCTTTTGAAATGCAGGTCGCGCCATCTCGGTTCGTGGCACTATGGAGGGTGGCCAACCGGCTACGAGCTACCGCCATCGAGGCACTCGTCGGTGGTCGAGGTCGTCAGGTATGAACCTCATTTGATTTCTTTTGATTTTTGATTTTCAGTTTTGTTTGAATTGATTGACATGAGCCAATTTGTTCTTTGTTTATAGGTGGTCGTGAGTGGAGCGAGAGTTCACCCGGTCTCGGGAGGAGGAGACAGCTCGCTTGTTGAGGGAGCTCGAGTTTCGGGATGCCGAGATTGCTGCTCTTACGGCGAGGGTTGCTGAGTTGGAGGGTGCCCAGCAGTAGTTTTGTGTAGTTTTGTAGACTTGGACATCTGATTTTGAACATTTTTGGACTTTGCTTGGGGCGCAAGCCCCCAGTTTGCTTGGACTTTGGACTTTGTTTGGGGCGCAAGCCCCCAGTTTGCTTTTACATTTGTATATACGATGGCCTGAGTGCCTTTGCTGCTGGGTTGTGTTGCTTGTACCTGCAGGTTAGTTCTTGAACAGGTTTGGTAGATAACGGTTTACGCCGTCATGCTGCCGAAATTTACATAGAAATCACGCAAAACATACATTTTATACATATGGCCTTTGACCCGCGCAAAATGAGACTCGAAAGAGCACGAAAAAAATGCAAAAATGCAAAAAAAAATTGTCGGAAATGACCGGACGGTAGGGAGGGTTACCCCCTAAAAAAAGAAAAAAGAGAAATCTGTAAGTGTAGAAATGAAATGTTGAAATGAGAACAAAAGAAAATTATTTCCAAAATGAAATTTACTTCCTAAAAAAAATAAATAAATAAATAAATAAATGAAATTTATTTCCTAAGAATAAAAAGTTTGAGTGTCATGAAATGGCGAAGGTGTCGATGTCGCTTCGAAATGCGTGCCCGCGAAAATAGGAAACTTGAAACATGGTAAACTGCTCGTATTTACCAAAATAAAATCCCGTAGGAATAGGAAATTATTCGTTATAGAATTAGGAAAGATCCAAACGCGGAAGTCACGAAGTGAGATCGGGAAGAGGCGCAGCATGAGCTGCGTCCCTTTGAAGAGGCGCATAGCAGTCTTTGCGCCTGTTCCCAAGCTTGTCCGTTCGGCGGATTTTTGGAAACAGACAATTAGTATAAATAGAAGCGTCGACGGGCGTTAATTCACATAATTCTTCCGTCTCCTCCTCGTCTATTCACATAAAATTCTCAAAATAAATCTTCAAGAGAGAATTGTCATCATGAATACTTTGGAGATCCGCTTGAAGGAATGGACCAACGAGTTTTCGAATGTGGAGAAGCACGACATGGGTGCTTATAACCTTGGGTCTTTGTTGAGTTTGAAACTCATTAAGATTGTAAAACCGTTCTTGGATGCTTGCCTTGACTATTGGGACCCGAATTATCATGTTTTCGCGTTCCGAGGAGGTGACATTTGCCCATTTCCTGAAGAAATTGCTGCTATTGGTGGATGGGATCCGAACATTTACCGCCATTCCTTCCACTTCACAAGGGTATAAGAGCAAATTCAGAGACTTGCTTGGACTGACCGGACTTGAGGTGGATCGTCTAGTTACCCCGAAAGGCGTGAGAATGTTGGATTTTATTGATCGATTCATCAACGTGGTGACCCTCTGTCTCTCATGTTGCTAGGAGGAGAGCATTTGGCTTTTGTTTGTTGCATATGTATGTCTTCCAAGGGCATGTTGATGAAGACCTGAGAGGTGACCCTCGTCTTTTGTGCCTTATCGAGCAAATGGAGCTGCGCAGGAGCCCAGCTTGCTTATGCTTAGGAGAGATTATTTTGGGCTTGGATAATAGGAAATCCAACCGTGATCTGCCATTTTTGGGGAGTCCCGTCATCCTACAGGTAAAGACACCTTCCTCTTTTTTGTTTTTTTTGTTTTTTTTTTTTTTTTTTTTTTTTTTTTTTTTTTTTTTTTTTTTTTTTTTTTTTTTTTTTTTTTTTTTTTTTTTTTTTTTTTTTTTTTTTTTTTTTTTTTTTGGTGTCTAATACTTGTTTTTGGTAGGTTTGGCTTATGGAACGGCTCCGACCGCCGAGCCCCGGTTCATGCACTTTCCTATCATTCCGTATGATTGCGATGAGGACGCGGTTGTACATGGTGGACTTCACCCGGGTCCGTGACTATTGGAAGAACAAATCTGAAGAATGATGATGGCCGTTGATTAGGTGGGTTGTACCGTGGTGGCACCTCAAGTCCGTCATTGGAGTGTCTTCTTTGGATCCCACTAGGTCCGTGCGCATTCCGGGATTGGAGTTCATGGTATGCATCTTTCCGGAAAGATTGATGAGGCAAGTTGGGCTGAAGCAGACGATCCCGAGGCTTGACACCGTCCCGCAGACTTCTATGGCGCTTACTACAGAGAGCCGAAGAGAGTGGGCTATCAAATGGGCCCAAAGGAACATGTGGTTCTTGAGTTTCTCCGCCAATGCTTTGTGGGTGTCGGATTCCTATCTGAGGTGGAGAAAGGCTGCGACTTCGGAAGAGCGCGAGAGACTAAGGAAACGCGAACCTGTTGACTACAAGGTGCGCGAGGGCGAGAAAGAGAAGGAGAAGCATCTGACAGAAGGAGAAGAAGAAGCCGGCTTTGTGTCATTCACCCTTCAAAGAAATCAAAGACTACTCTGTCGCGGAAATGGTGGTTAGCAAGAATGGCAGAGTCAGGCCTCGAGAAAGACCGTTGGTGATTAGGTCTGAAGTGGTGCAAGAGCGCCCGGCTCGAGGTCGTGACAAGAAGTATGACAAGAGTGACAAGGGCAAGGGGAAGATGGAGGAATAGCCCGAGTCCTTATTTATTATTTGATTATTATTATTATTGTTGTTGTAATAAAAAGGAGGGATTTTTAGAATCCTAGCCTATTCTATTTTTATTATGTAACGTACTATTATTATTAGAAAGCGAATGGAATAAAAAAGGTTGAATGGTTATGAAACCGTTGTGATTTTCTTTTATTATTCTTGTCGAATTTCAAATGCAACGCAAATGTCCTTCTATTTACATTTTAGGTATAATGGGTTGAATCCTGTGAAGGATTGCCTACGTATTCACTTAAAAAGCGAAATCAAACCCTTGCGCGTAGTTCGAGTAAATGTAAAAGAATAATTGTCCGAAGCAAGAGCTTGTAATGAACATAGAAACTAAGCATGAGCTTTTGCTTGTTCTCAAGGTGCGAATTTAGTTTATTTGATGATATGAGGATGACAAATTTGTCAAAATGCAAGAGCATGGTGACACTTAGCTTATTTCAGCTGGGCCAGGGGCCGTTTATTTAGTGCCACAAGAGCGACACATGGGTTTACGCGAGGCGCGTTTTTGTCCTATTCTAGGCATAGTATCGTTTCAGTTGGTCAAGGTTTGTGGGGTTTGAAAACTCATTCCCATCTAGGGTCGTGATTCTAACCGCACCCCCGGGAGTATGGATTTGACTAGATATGGCCCGGCCCAATTAGGTTTGAATTTTCCCCTTGGGTCGACAGGTAAAAGAGCTCTAACCGATTTGAGTATTAAGTCTCCTTCTTTGATGTTTCTTGGCCTAACCCTTTTGTTGAAAGCTCGTTTGATACGTGCTTGATAGGTTTGGACATTATGTAAGGCGCGTAGCCTACGTTCATCCAGGAGGATGAGTTCTTCATATCTATCCCTCTTCCAATCGGCCTTCGGGATTTGACTTTCTAGTAGAATACGCAAGGATGGTATTTCTAGCTCGATTGGTTGTACGGCCTCCATGCCGTAGGTCAAATAGAAAGGAGTAGCCCGGTGGGCGCCCTAAGCGATGTACGATACCCCCATAAAGCAAAGGGTATCTTGCTTGGCCAATCTCTGTAGTTGTCGGTCATTTTCTTGAGAATTGTGACAACATTTTTGTTTGCCGCCTCTACCGCGCCGTTAGTCTGTGGTCTATAGGGCGAAGAGTGGTGATGCTTAATCTTGTATTTGGCTAGCAATTGCTCGGTTTCAGCTTGGAAGTGTGACCCATTATCGCTAATGATCTCATGTGGGCAACCATATCGACAGATGATGTTGTTTTGTATGAATTTTGCCACATTTTTAGCCGTAAGACCAGTGTAGGAAGCCGCTTCTACCCATTTGGTGAAGTAGTCAATTGCCACTAGAATGAAACAGTGACCTCCTGTTCCGGCTGGGGTTATCTTTCCGATTATGTCAATTCTCCATGCGGAAAATGGCCAAGGAGATGTCATCGTGTATAGCAACGAAGGAGGGACATGTTGTACATTCCCGAAGATTTGGCAATTGTGGCAATGTCTCACGTATTTGATGCAATCGGATTCCATTGTGGTCCAATAATACCCTAAACGTGTGATTTTCTTTGCCATCATAGGCCCACTCATGTGGGGACCGCATTCTCCATCGTGGACTTCTTCCATCACCTTTCGTGCCTGTGAATGATCAAGGCAACGTAGGACTACACCAATAGGTGTTCTTTTGTATAACTCTCCTTGCATCAAGATGTATTGGGAAGCTAATAGGCGTATAGCACGTTGTCCCCTCTTGTCCATATCCGGTGGATAGGTATCGTTAAGCTTGAAATTTAGGATTGCTTGGAACCAGGGTTCCTGTGCGATTTCCTCTTCATCGGTGATTTGATGGACGTACGCCGGCTCTGACCGTCGTTCGATACACAAAGGCATTTCCATCATGTGATCTGGCATATTTATCAAAGATGCAAGTTTCGCAAGAGCGTCTGCAAATTGATTTTCTTCTCTAGGTAGGTGTAAGTAGGTTACGTGATCAAAGAATTGAGCCACTTGGTCTATCCTAGCCTGATAGGGTGCGAGGCTTTCACTTCGGATTTTCCAGGATCCTGTAACTTGGTTGATGATCAGCGATGAGTCCCCATGTACTCGGAGGTTTTGATGCCTAAAGCTTACTCGCCGCTTGCAATCCGATGAGACAGCTTCATACTCTGCGGCGTTGTTTGTCACCTCGAAGTCGAGTTTGACAAAGAATTGGTGTATGCTCACCTTCGGGAGAAATGAGCAACACTCCTATTCCGAATCCTCTTAAATTTGATGCTCCATCAAAGTATAGATCCCAAGAGTCTACGTCTGTTTGAAGTATATCCTCGTCGGGAAATGACCAAGTATCTATGGTTTGTGCGTCGTTGATAGGATTTTCTGCGAAGAATTCGGCGACGGCGCGACCTTTTATAACTTTTAGTGGCACATATTTGAGGTCGAATTCTGAGAGCATCAGAGTCCACCTTGCAAGACGTCCATTGAGGACGGGTTTCTCGAAGAGGTATTTGACTGGATCCATTTTGGAATATATTTTGACGGAGTAGCTAAGCATGTAGTGACGTAGCTTTTTCGTTGCCCACACAAGAGCGAGGCATGTCTTTTCGAGTTGCGAGTATTTGCACTCGTATTCCAGGAACTTCTTACTTAGATAGTAAATAGCTCTTTCTTCGCTTCCTACAGTTTGAGCCAAAGATAGCACCCATGGCGATTTCGATTCTTGTGAGATATAAACCAAGAGGTTGATCTTGTTGTGGCGGCATGAGCACTGGTGGTTTAGCCAATATCTCTTTGATTCGGTCGAACGCCTTTTGACAATCATCATCCCACATGGTGTGGTCTGTTTTCTTGAGTTTCTTGAAGATAGGCTCGCAAATCATTGTAAGTTTCGATATGAATCGACTTATGTATTGTACCTTTCCCGGGAATCCTCGACTTCTTTTTTGTTTGAGGTGTGGCATCTCGATCGAGCTTTGATTTTTGAAGGATCTATTTCTATGCCTCTTTGACTAACGACGTATCCCGGGAGTTTGCGGATGTTACCCCAAATGTGCATTTCTGGGGGTTGAGTCTCATGTTGTACTTTCGTAGCCTTGCGAAGAATTTGCGAAGGTTCGCAATATGTCCCTCTCTTTCCTTGGATTTGACGATCATGTCATCTACATATACCTCAACTTCTTTGTGCATCATGTCATGTAGGAGTGTAGTTGCGGTGCGTTGGTATGTAGCTCCGGCGTTGATCAATCCGAATGGCATTACTGTATAGCAATATGTTCCCCATTGGGTGACGAATGCGGTCTTGTGCATATCTTCCATGGCCATCTTGATTTGGTTATAACCCGCATATCCGTCCATGAAGGATAGTAATGCGTGGTCTGCAGTGTTGTCTACCAATATGTCAATGTGGGGTAGAGGAAAGTCATCTTTCGGACTCGCTTTGTTTAAATCCCTAAAGTCAACACAAACACGGATTCTCCCATCCTTTTTGGGTACGGGTACTATGTTAGCTACCCAGTCAGAATACTCGGAAACTTTGATGAACCCGGCTTTGAATTGTTTATCAACTTCTTCCTTAATCTTTAGAGCCCATTCTGTTCTCATTCGTCGAAGCTTCTGTTTTACAGGTTTGAAACCTGGCTTAATCGGAATCCTATGTTCGGCGATATCCCTGTCGATCCCTGGCATGTCTTTGTAGGACCAAGCGAAAACGTCTTTGAATTTATTTAGGAGGTCTATGAAATCGGCCCTTTCGGTAGAGCTCAAGGTAGTCCCTATCCTAAGTTCTTTGGGTTCTAGTTCGGTTCCTACGTTGATGGGTTCGGTATCTTCTATTACTGGTCCCCCTTCCCCTTCTTGTAATATTTCTTTGGCTACGTAGGGAGGTATTTCGGTCAAGTCTGGGTCTTGGTCATCCTCAGTATCATCATAAACAGAATTGCACTCGAAAGAACACAGAGAGTAAGCAGAACCTGATTTATTCATATTAAGATTTGAGTAAAGTTGAAACAAAGAAGCCAACTGATCCATGGTCAGTGGCGGCAAAGGAACAGGAATTGGGGCATTTCCCGAACTACCGTGACTACTCGAGGCTAAGCTAGGAGAAACGAAGGGAGTGGAGATGACAACAGGAGTAGACTCTCTAATGACTTCTCTAGACTCCGACTCTGACTCCGACTCCGACTCCGACTCGAACTCGTCGTCTTCTGGTTCTCCTTTGAACATCTCTCCTTCTCCAGTGGTGAGCTTGAAGAGTCTTCCTTGGTTGTTGGTCCATTTGATAGATTTTCTCCATACTTTCTGCTGCTTTGTGTCGATTTCTGTGATCAACGCGGTGGGGTTTAAGCGATCGTCCTGAAGTATCATAGTAATGATCTCATCCTGCGCGGCCCTAATGAATCAATCTTCTCCAAACAATAGGCTCACAGCTTGTTCGTCGAAGCAAGGTGCTTGGCGGGTTTTGACGGTAGGAACCGTTTCGGGAGGAATGAAGTAGCAATCATGAAAGATCTCGATTCCGGCTAACTTCCTCTCAAGATAATGCCAAGGTTCGGGAAATCCATGGAAGAGTTCTGAACTTCCTTCTTGAACGAAGTATCCATTTAGAGTGGGGAGATATGGTCTCATTTGGACTCCCACGTGCTTGCGATTTTGGACTTGAGCGAGCATTTCGAGAACTTCTTCTTTTGTGGGTTTGTACCCTAGTCCGAGTGGTATCCTTGTCGAGTCGCCTTCCTTGTATGGTGCGAAGGTGTTCTTCCGAATTGGGTTCAAAGGCATTCCAGGGAAGTATCCCTGAGATTTGAGTATGTGGTTGACCACCAAGTTGGAGTAGGGATTATAGTATAAGGGTGCCAACTCACTTTCTATGACATTCACACTTTGGAAGCCCCCAAGTTCGTATATGGGATCTGCAAGGACTTGATTGTTTGATTGTTTCTCGATTATTGCCTTGATGGGTGACGAAGTGATCGTCACAACTTTGCCATTTAGTGGATCTTGATCTTTTGATGAAGGGTGGATGTTACTGCTTTGGAAGCATGAATCCAAGGCCTTCCCAGAAGTATGTTGAATGAAGCTTCGATGTCCACTATTTGGAAGTTAACTTTTCGTTCGATTGGTCCCGTGGCTATGGTTAGGCTAGCAAGTCCAACCACTTTTCGTCGTGTACCGTCATATGCACGTACACCTTGATTTGCAGGAGTCCAATCCGACTCCTTCATGCCTAGCTTGTATGCCGTTTTGAGGGGTATGACGTTGACCGCGGAGCCATCATCTACCAAAGTCATTGGCACATTCTTCTTTAGACAAATGACAGTGATGTATAGAGCAAGGTTGTGACTGGCGCCAAAAGGTGGCAAGTCTTCATCTGAGAAAGTAATAGGATTACTTAGCTTCGGTGATTCTTGGAAGACCAAGTTGACTACATCTTCGGGAGTGGAGTTATGCGCTACATTCAATTTGGCCAAAGCTTGCAGTAAAGCTTGGCGATGCGGAAATGAGCTTGCCACTAGTTGCCAGACTGAAAGATCAGCCTTGGTTTTCTGTAATTGCTTGAGCAAGTGATCAGTGGGGTCATCTTCGTTGTCATTTGGTGTGATGACGTTGGTTGGACCGTTTTGAGTAGTGCTTTGATATGGGCGACCCGAACGAGTTAGGTGATCCACATATTGGTCTTCACCATTTTGGACTATTTCCTTGACTAAGGAGTTTTCAATGAGGTATTCGTCTTCATCGTCATCGGCCCAAACCCCATTGACTGCAGCTAGTTCCTTCATTCTCATGATATCACTTTCCAGTCGTATGATTTGATCGACTAGTTTATCGACCACGGTGACTACTTCTTGCATAGTGGCATTTTGAGAGAAGATCAATGGTACGCGTTCTTTAGGTATTGCGTTGGGATTGCACAAGGCCGTTACCATGTTTTCTAGTTCCCACACTTGTCTATCTACACTCCTTGCCCATGTGATGAAGTCGGAAATGGTAGGGGAGATAGTGGAGTAGAGCCTTTCTTTCTCAATTGCATGAATTTCATTTTCGGTGGGAGAAATGAGGTGTGAGCAATCTAAGGTAGATTCGTCACTTGTAATCACTAGAACTCCAAGAGGATTCTGAGTGTTGTTGGGCTTACCTCCTGGTGGAATTGGGAGTCGACCATCTTCGATCATATCTTGAAGCACGTGTTTCAACTTGTAGCATTTTTCTGTGTCGTGCCCCTTGCCCCTATGGTATTCACAGTAGGAATTTTCATCCCAGAATTTGGACTTCTTTTCGGGTTCGGGAGTAGGTCCAATGGGTTGGAGTTTACCTTGCTTCATTAGCCTTTTTAGAGCGTTGGAGTACGTATCCCCAATGTTTGTGAACTTCCTTGGTGGGCTAGTTTTCTTGGATGGCTCGAGAAGGTTAACCTCGTCGGTCTTGCTAGTAGAGACGTATGAACGACTCGTGGACCCTTGATATCCTCTACCTACCGTTTTGGACAAGAGTCCTTTACGGATGTCATCTTCAATTCGCGTCCCTAGTACAGTTAAGTCTTTGAAAGTCTTGATGTTTTGATATCTCAAATGGTTGGCATATATGGGCTTGAGATTATCCACAAACTTTTCCACAAGAGTAGCCTCATCCGGGCGTTCAACTAGTTGAGTACTAGTCTTCCTCCACCTACTTAGGAAGTCGGTAAATCCTTCTTTGTCATTTTGGGTAAGAACCTCTAGAGTACGCATGTTGACTTGGATCTCGGCATTATCCGCGTATTGTTTCGAGAACTCGATTGCGGCGTCTTCCCAAGTAGCGACCTTTTTGTGATCTAAAGTGTAGAACCATTGCTTCGGAATGGTGTCAAGAGATGAAGGAAAGATCCTTAAGAACATCTCGGGTTTGATGCCTTTGATAGACATGTAGTCCTTGAAGGCGCGGATGTGGTTCAAAGGGTTCTCATGTCCTTTAAACTTAGGGATATCCGTCATGCTAAAGTTAGTGGGCAATTTGGAATTGACGGCTTCATATTTGCGATTGTTTTCGCTATAAATGTCATCCCCCTTAAGGTACATCAATTGCTCCTCTAGGTATTGGAGTCTCTTCTCTTTTGCAGATTGTTCCTATGATAGGATTCTCATCTTTAGACTCGTCATCGGAGAAACGTAGTACTTCACCTTTAAGGGGAGGCAACCTTCCCTCTACATCAAAGATACGGCTTTCGATAAGTTCAAGGCGGTCATAGGTTTGTTCTTGAGTGATTTGCATTTGGGCTAGCGCGGCTAGGATTCGATCACTACTCTCTTGAATTTGCTGGAGGTTTGTTTCATCACTTGATCCGGGCATCTTGGAAACTGGATAAGAGATCGGCGACGAATCAAAACACGATCGACCATTCTATCACACTTGCTAAAAGAGGAAAAATTTTGACTCGTGAAGTGGGTGTGTGCCACTTGTGTTGAGTGGATTTTGAAGAAAGACAAGGTCTTTGAAAATGTGTATCCTAGTCAACTGTAGTGTAGTTGTAGGAGTGGACTCGAAGTGAGGTTTTGAAATGGGCTTGTGGCCCGAAATTTGACGCGACAAACGGACGGAGTTTTGACCGGATTTTGCGCTAATTAAAGGCCCTATTTCGAAATTCTTGTTTGAAAATAAGGATTTTGATTTTTTGAAAATTCGTCATGGTTTTGTTTAGGAGTGGTGATCACGTAGGGTTTACACATTTATACAGGCATTATAACGGGATGTTGAGTGCATTTAGAAGGGTTTTGGTTTAAAGGGTAGGTTGCCATACCGAGCCATCAAACCCGAAGTCTGTGGAGAGGCTCGTGCCAAACAAGAGTAAGGCCGATTCCTAGTCCATTTCCTCAAGTAGTGAAGGCCCTTGACACAAACAAGAGTAAGCATCATGGTACGGATGACGTCAATCGCTATCCATCCTTAGGCCCAAATAAGAATTAGGACCGTTTAGACGGGACGATTGGTCGAATGGGTTAGGTTGGGCCTAGGAAGGCCGAATTAAACGGTCTAGGAAGACCGAGTTATGAAAACCGACAATTGTCTTGTACAAACTATTCCCTAACCTTGTTCGAGTTTCACCCTAGCTACACGTAAGTGTATATCCCAATGAGTCGCCAAACCGTGGACAGCGGGCCGCCCACGGGGCGCTTGGTGAAGGTCGGAAAAAACAAGCGTTTGCATTTTGTATGGAGTCGCCACCAATTTTTATGGGAAATTGGAACCGTTCGAATACCTCGTGTCATGTCAAGACACAAAGTAGTGACATGAACACTAAGCAATCGTTACCCTTAGCATTCTATATCTAGAATGACTCTCGTGGATGCCAATGAACACGGGTGCTCACGGAGATCTGGAGTAAGGGGTGAGGGTACGTATTAGGAAGCTCTTTTGATCGAACACCTAATCCCGCCCGCCTCGATAGCGGCCTCTACTAATGATTAGGGAAGTTATTCGTACTTGATATATCGTCGGCTATATGCATGCAATGCAACATCCATTGTTTTGATCCTAACATGTGAGAATTAGACTAAGTCGGTTGACACGTAATTAGCATACAATTGGGTCGAAGTAGGAATTAATGCTCAATTACATGTGAAAACATACAAACAATAGGAAAAATACAATAATTATAAATTACAATAAAGGAAATTACAATAATTACATTGAAATAGGCGATTTATGTCGAAAATACCTTTAAAACGGATAATTTGAGAAAAAGAATAAAAGAATAAAAGAATAAAATTAATGAAATAAACGAACAGAAGTTAGCGATATTACGAATATTAGTTAATTAATTACGTAACCTAATTAAACTAGGTCAAGGCGTAAACGGAGTTCAGGGGAGAAATCATCTGGAACAGCGCAGCAGGATGCGCCCTCGGAAGAGGCGCGGCGATTCTTTGCGTCTGTTTCAAGGGGTGAGTTCGGGCCGTAGTTGGCGAATCGCAAATCGTTAATGTTAATTGGTGAATTTAATGATTGATTGATAATATTTATCCGGATGAAAGTGATTAATACTTTAATTACATGTGAATGACGGTCATGAAAGCGATAAACATGGATAAGACGGAATTAGACGAATTAATTACATGATACAAGATTAATTAACGAATTAACAAACTAACTAAACAAATTAATTTAGACTAAACATAATGAATGGTGACGAATTAATGAATAAACAGATGAAAATATATCAACGATGAATTCCAGAAACTCAATATGAACAAATTGAATTACTAAAACCCGAATTGAATATTAATGACGAAAACCCGCAAATATGAATTATAAGGGATTTAAGTCGAATTTATGACAATTAAAACATATTAATGAATGATGAATTATGTGATACAATATACATGTGATTATCAGTGGCGATTATATCAAAGAATTAACGGACGAACAAATAACAAATAAAAAGAAACGAATTACAGAGGACGAGGAAGAAGAAAAGAAGCGAGAAGCTCGGCGGCCCTCACGAAGAGGCGCAGCAGAATCGCGCTCCTTCAAGAGGCGCAGCGATTCTTGCGTCTTTTCTCGACGATCATCTCATCGGAAATCGCAAAAACAGAGTTTTAAAGCACGGTTTTAGAAATCGGTTTTAACGGTGTTTTCGACATAAATCTTACAATGGTGATACGATAAATAAAAGTACAATAAATAAATAAGGATTATACACCCTCAGACTTACATGTTGACGAAACGAGAAGGACTAAGATATCGATTAGTGAATGCTCGACGCGAATGCAAGGAAAGTGCCCTCGTAAGAGGAAAACGATTGATTAATTAAGTTGATTATTGTGTAGTTGGTCAAATTGGTCGGTCATGCAACGGAGAGGCTGGTACCCGGAAAGATCTGAGCTTACGTGGTCGGAAGTCCAAGCACGTAGGCGCCAATTAGTAAGAACGAAGTCTAGAATGCAAAGGGAGAAGAGAAGGGCGGACACTCGCGTGAGAAATATGAGGAGCGAAGGCTCCTATTTATACTAATCACGTGAAGGAATAGGGTTTCGGAGACTTTTTGGAAGTGAATCTCGAAAAGATATGAAAAAGATACGTGGCACATGCAAAGAAGGGCCTGGGAAGAGGCGCAGCAGCCACTGCGTCCCTTGGAAGAGGCGCAGCACCTGCTGCGTCTATTCCCAGGAGGTTTCCTCTATTTGAAGAAAGATTTCGCGTTTGAGTTATGATAGGACGGAAATAATTCGATTATCCTATGAATATTACGGGATATTATTTGCCAAAAGATAGAATTTGTGAAATATGGAATAGAAATATCCAGAACATTCCAGAACATTCCGACTCGGGATTTAACAAAGATTATCGAGAAAATGGAGACGGTTTTTGACCCGGACTCGAATGTACTCTAATTATCGCCAAAAACGATGTATCGGGACGTAGATGACAACTAAGAGGTAGACATTAATATTTGAGCAATCACTTGACGATAATCTTATGAACTGTCACAAATCGTTCCGCGAATCAAACATGCGGCCCAATCATCACCGGGTGGTTTGCAGGAGGTGCAGAAATGAGGTGTCTACAACGGGGTCAGTACTAATCACACAATTTATATAACCAACAGTACAGTAAACAACACAGTTGAAACAGTCACACACAATCACCCACTCCAATCAATCTCCGTCACCGATCGTCAATCGGACCGACTACGCCAAATGTGGGGACCGCAGCCTGCCGTACCCACCAAATCCCCGCTCATCATGCCAAGCGATAACCCTGTCCCATTAATGTGCACATCCCCTCCCGTGGCGGGTTCCACGGAGGGCGAAACTAGGGCGTGAAGCCACTCCCGCAAGTGACTCCACTCAGCCGAGAACGCATCTCGAGAACCAGAGACAAACAATCAGCAATCACAATACAACATCAACAACCGTCTGAATCAATCAACAATATACAATCACAACCGTCTGAATCAATCAACAACCACTAACAGCACAATCACCACACATTATGTAATTAATACTGAGTAGGGAAACCCTACCTGGAATGCAACACAAACATCAGACGATCTAGCAGCTGTCTCAAAATCTTTCCTCTACGAACCCTTCTCCTATACACATAATCATACAATCACTACCACATCAACATAAACATAGAAAACCCCCAATCCCAAAATTAGGGTTTAACGAAACTTAACGAAATACTATAAAATTGGTATGTAGATCTTACCCCTGACGCAAGGAACACTATGATGCAAAGAACGACAGGATCCGACACTTCTAGCTCCGGGATTTGCTAATAATGCGGCGAGAATGGTTCAACGTAACTTCTAATCTTCTCTTGAAGGTTTTTAGATTGTAAAAGTGTTTTGAGAAAAGTGACGAAAGCCTTATATATCATTCCCGCATTATTAATAAAACTCGTCAAAACATTACCCGTAAACCGGCTACTCGATCGAGTATCTGAGGTACTCGATCGAGTGCCCCCTTACTCGATCGAGTATCAAGGTTACTCGATCGAGTACCCAACAGGTCAGAAACTATTTTTAAAACGCAACACACCCTTACTCGATAGAGTAAGGCCTACTCGATAGAGTACCCAGAGACCCATAAAACCGTAGTATAACAGTCTTCCCTCCTTAAAAAGAACTTCGTCCCCGAAGTTCAACCCATACATAAAAACAAACCTACCAACTTGACTAAGACACAACAACGCAACTAAGACTCAAAACAAAACCTCACCCTATAACTCATGAACTCTTAACACCAACTCCACTAACTATTCCTACCTCCACACATCGCTCACGATGTCGTATCAACTACATCATAAACTCTCCCGACACTAATTCCATACACTACCAACTACCATCCTCTAACGCTGCTAGCTCCATAATATCATCCACTACCAAATCCAATATCAAGACACTCATAGACATTAAACGGAATGTTACATTCTACCACCCTTAAAAGGAACTTCGTCCTCGAAGTTTACTCACACTCATAACCTCATCATCCAACTGTCAACACTAGTGAAATATTCTCACACTCCTAAACATCACACTACTACAAGCACGGCCATGGCCTTTTAACAACATCAACCAAAAAATATACAACTTCATTCTTTATGCTACACCAACACTCTACTGTGAATATACTACCATATGCACAACTATCAAAATCTCTTTTATCGCATCCTACTCCTCTTAAGATAAATGTTACGTCCTCGTAACTCACTAATACTATATCCTTAGTTATATCTTCTCATTATTCTCATCGCCATCACATGTCATAGATAACCACCTATACTCTAAGAACTCGCCATGCATATATCCAAGGCTCTCTTACTTAAATAATTCTCATACTTCAATTCACTCGTCACACCCCTAACCTGTACCTCAAAATCTTTAGCTTAACCCAAAACTTCAACTTTTCCACATTACCGCAATACGACATACCTCTCTATGTAAACTATATAAAACTCCCATCGTCAAAAGCATAACTCACGATCCACACTTGTTACGTACACTCACACTAGCTCCTCAAGTCCTTTTCTTTCATTACCGCGAAACTCATACATAACTTAACATGACACCAAATCCCAATACCCTGCACTCACTATCTCAACAAAAGATTATGAACCACCTGCCGCTTTCAGATCATTACAACACATGTTCCACGAATCACTTGCCATGACTATGACTACCGATGCCTCATCTTAAAACAAGTTCAAAATTACTGTAACAACTTCTCACAACTATGTCCCATCAACAGAATGTCATTATACCATGACAATAACGAAAACATATACAACTCTCTTTCATATCATACTCTACCCTCATTCCAAAACTTAACTGGTAAGAAACATCATTAAACAAAACAACTGTCTATCTGTACAAACTGGAACTCACAGGAAGCCACATCAGACAAAACAACAATTTATGTGTAACTGGTATGTACTTTCGAAACTCGAATCATAAACATCCCGCCTACTCCACCACAACCGGTGACGGCATCGTAACACTGCCACCAACCACACCGCAGTGCGAAAATACCCGCATCACAACACTAAATACTGTGCCCGGATCACCACCCGAGGCACCACAACCACATCGATAGTCATAACAACTTACACTATCCCATAAGCACTGACTCAACATAACTTCTCGGACAAGAAAAACTTACTCAAATACACTTTACTAAATCACAAAGCAACATATTATATGAATTAAATAGATAATAACCTCATGAACATCATTCCCTTACCACATCACGGAATAACATATATCATGAATACATACAAGTATAACCAGTCATGCCAGATCAATCAAATGATTACTTTTTGAATATCATTCAATTAAATTACCGTGTCCAACAGATATTACAGAACATTCAGATAACAACATTATAACTATCACACCATACCGCTTCTCGTGAGGTCACAACCTCACACAAACATTTATTTACATCTTCGACCCATAATCACATCTAACTAGTCAATCCTGATCACGTAAGTTACCACTCGATAAAGGTTACCTGTCGCCCGAGCTTAACTCATATGCCCCTCATAACATATTCCCCCATTCGTATAACCATCACCTCATGCCAAGTATAACCATACCATTACTATTCAACTATTAGCACCCGCCTCATCTGACCACATCTTATACTTCCTTACAACCATACATATCAATCCGGCCTCTACAAAATCAACCTCATTAGAATTGCTACCTTTCTAATATACCATCACCCTTAACCACTAGTCACAAACCATAACACTACCACTGTCCGGACATCAAACCTCTTACACTTATCTCTAAACATCACGATTTCTTTCCTATCTGTGGTTACATCCCCAAATAACGAACATCAAATCCATCAACAACATTACCTCAACATTCTTCCCAATACTATCCTTAATTGTATAGTCACCCGACTCACCACCAAAATCTCATATCATGCAGATATTCTACCAACTTCTTACTCCCTTAATTCCTCGAAACTCATGATTAATCATGTTGTCCTGAAACTTCTGTATAACCATTAATTTACTTACTCTTGATAGTATCATACATCTCGACGATTCCTTACTTTTATGTCACATAACTCCGGTCAACATTTTCCTAGTTTTACTCCCCTCATTCTTTTCTTTTACACTTGACAAAATCAATTAACTATTCAACTCCTTATCACTTCTACCTAACTCTTTAGTGTTCCGGTTACTTTCCCATTGCTCCAAGATTCACATCTCATTATTTTATATCGATATCATCTCACTCTTTGTTATCATGGATCTTCTCTTATAATGCTATCACTCACACTTGCCACTAATCTATCCATAAAATCAACGTTTAATGTTCAACAATTGCATCTCCCTTTTTACATCTCTAGAAATCAAAATTCCTTTCATACCGCTAATTGTCCAAGGAAATCCCACAATAGTTTCACCTCTTAATATACCAAATCTCCCAAACTCACTCACTGTCTACAAATCCACCTCGCGACATGTCTCCACAAAGTTCACTATATACCACTCTTCTCAACCCCTTTAAAACGAACTTTCACTATGTATATTCTTAACCCACGCGACTCCTAACCATCTCCCTCCATAATTCTTTACACATCTCAAGTTGCCACTATCCACGTCCTTACTCTCAATTCTTTCATTCTCACGTTCCTTAGACTCACATCATCCCTTGCCCATATTCACTTACTTTTACGTTACTCAATACACAATCATATCACTCATCTCATCTCATCTCATCTCAGAAAACATGCTCTATGTCTCAATTAAGCCATAACGATCTTCCTTTTCTTTTTCCACTATTTATCGCAACCACATATAACTCATGTCCTCCCACCGAATTCATACTCACCACAGGTGCCACTCACTACACCACAAGATTAAGTAACTTACGCGTCAAGACCAACATACATGTAAAACAATGCATAAAGAACCAAAATAACACCTTTGAATTAAACATAATATGCAACGAAGTCAAAACATAGGCATATGACCCAAAACAGGAGTCACTAGATCGAGTACGGTCCACTCGATCGAGTAAGGGACTTACTCGATCGAGTAGGTGAAGATCAGAAGCACGTAAAACAAATCACCAGGGCTACTCGATCGAGTAACTAACGTACTCGATCGAGTGCCGCCTACTCGATCGAGTACCAAGGCTACTCGATCGAGTACCTACGCATTTCTCAGCACTGTCCAGTTTTCGTAAAACAGCCATAACTCCCTCATTTCTTGGTCGTTTTGGGCGTGTGACCTATCGTTAGAATCGTAAAAGAACAAGCTATCACCTCCAATTAGAATCACATTAAAATCATTTATGCATCTCAAGTTATAACAGTTTAAAGACAGAATTACTTTAATCAGACGACATAGCTATTTGATTTTCTCTTTCAAACAACTTAAACATCAACGAGGTGAACAAAAGCGACTCGATATTTATAAAACCACCATCCATAACCACATGCTACTACCCACCAAAACTAAATAATAATATCTATCATGCTCATATAACATTCAACTTATCAAACATGTACTACCCGCATGCTTTAACTTTATAACTTTCATAACACAAATCATACCCATACATTACAAATCCTATTTCCATGTTACGAACACAACAATATTACAAATCCACTTCATCACATAAACATGTTCATAATCAATGGATTCATATTCTCATGTAATTGCCACTTCATTTTTTCCAATCAGTTCATCTATTTCAACCATATTCTTCATTTACAAGTGCATATGATACCACAGTAGACAATTATATGAACTTATTATCTAACTTTACGCCAACCGAATTATGTAAAATCATATCAAATCCCCTAATCACAAATTACTAGTATATACACATTATAAACCATTCATCCTGCAACATCATTATTCATCACACATTATCATATTATCTACTTTCCTTTTTCCACCACATCATTCATTTTCTCATGTACTTTTCCAACAATTCCCAACATCACTGTAAACCAAATATCATGCAACATGCCTATTCACAACACTTTATCATTTACCACATTCCTCATTCTACCACAATCATACATCCACTGATTCATACCCCACATTACTATATAGATACACAATTCACAACACAAACACATAGCGATCCCGACTCATATCCCATGTGACCAGTTCAAAGTTGTAGGGCGAGTTCGCGACTTTAGGACGTCTCCCAAGTCTTTGCATTAGCTCCTATAACTTCTACCCCTGGTTCATTTTAATTTGACTCCCTATATTCATTAGGTTCATTGGTTACAGGTTTCAGGATCGTCGCTCTGATACCATTTTGTAACACCCCCATACTCCAAGTGCCTTACCAGGACCATTTAAGGCATGGAAGTGCTACCATCTCGGTTTCCCGAGGCAATGATAATCATAAGACAATAACGAAACATACTTAAAAGTAAATAATGTTTAAAGTGATTACATAGCAACTCCAAAACTGATAAAAAGAAATACAAGATTCTCAGACGGTCTACTGCTAAAACTATCAAAGCTATAAAACACCGTCTGACATAGCGGAAGACTTCTAACTGTCACGTGATGACTCATCCCAGCTATCCCATACGCGTCATATCATACCTGCTCAATAACTGCTCACCACCCCCGAATGGATCACCACAGTTTTTAAAACATTTAAACGGGGTCAGTACTAATCACACAATTTATATAACCAACAGTACAGTAAACAACACAGCTCAAACAGTCACACACAATCACCCACTCCAATCAATCTCCGTCACCGACTGTCAACTGGACCAGCCCTGCCAGTGGGGGACCGCAGCCGTACCCACCAAATCCCCGCTCATCATGCCGAGCGATAACCCTGTCCCATTAATGTGCACATCCCCTCCCGTGGCGGGTTCCACGGAGGGCGAAACTAGGGCGTGAAGCCACTCCCGCAAGTGACTCCACTCAGCCGAGAACGCATCTCGAGAACCAGAGACAAACAATCAGCAATCACAATACAACATCAACAACCGTCTGAATCAATCAACAATATACAATCACAACCGTCTGAATCAATCAACAACCACTAACTACAGCACAATCACCACACATTATGTAATTAATCGAGTAGGGAAACCCTACCGGAATGCAACACAAACATCGACGATCTAGCAAAATTGTCTCAAAATCTTTCCTCTACGAACCCTTCTCCTATACACATAATCATACAATCACTACCACATCAACATAAACATAGAAAACCCCCAATCCCAAAATTAGGGTTTAACGAAACTTAACGAAATACTATAAAATTGGTATGTAGATCTTACCCCTGACGCAAGGAACACTATGATGCAAAGAACGACAGGATCCGACACTTCTAGCTCCGGGATTTGCTAATAATGCGGCGAGAATGGTTCAACGTAACTTCTAATCTTCTCTTGAAGGTTTTTAGATTGTAAAAGTGTTTTGAGAAAAGTGACGAAAGCCTTATATATCATTCCCGCATTATTAATAAAACTCGTCAAAACATTACCCGTAAACCGGCTACTCGATCGAGTATCTGAGGTACTCGATCGAGTGCCCCCTTACTCGATCGAGTATCAAGGTTACTCGATCGAGTACCCAACAGGTCAGAAACTATTTTTAAAACGCAACACACCCTTACTCGACAGAGTAAGACCTACTCGATAGAGTACCCAGAGACCCATAAAACCGTAGTATTACATAAATTTCTACCAATTTAGGGTTAAAGTGACCGCTCTTTTTAGCCTCGTATCGGGGGGTTAAATTATATGTGATTTGTGATGGAATATGTATGTAATTAAGACGGAGTAACGATATGAACAAAGTAAAGGACGAAATAAGGAAATAATGACACAAGAGATTTTGGTGACGCGGAAAATCCGATGTGGGAAACAACTGCGGGGGGGAGTTGGAATCCCGCCAATATTCCACTGTATGATGATCGGAGTACAAGTACAATATACAACGGTTCGGATCTGATGAAGAATAATCTGTCCGATGCGTGAAAGAGACAGACAGAGTATTACCGGATGTCAGGGGTTATTTTGTGGGTTTATACTGTTTGTACGTAGGGTATTTTGTATCATGGTGTTCATGGTCTAATGATTGGTAATTATGGGAGGCATAATGATGATGGGATAATGATGATTGAATAATGGTCTTTGGCTTTGTTGTACGTAGGGCTAAGATGTTGCTGCTTGGTTGCTAGCTTTCTCTTTTATAGTACGCCGTTGTGTGTGTGTTCTTGTGCGGATGAATATCCCTTCTCTTGTTTGTCTTCCTTGTATTTATAGTGAATAAACCCTAGTAGGTTTATTAGGGTTCCCCACTTAATTGTCTTGTTCCTCAAGGTAGAGTTTGGTAACAACTTGGACTTTCCTTATTCAGAATATGACAATGATTAGGATTTTCTTACTTTACCCAAGATATTATTAGTATCTCGCTCCAAGCCGAATACTTCTTCACCTGCTGTCCTATCCTGGATTATCCTGCTTCCAGGCCTGCCTCTCTGACTCGGTCCATGGGCCCGACTCCCCAAATATGTCATGGGTCCATTACTCATTCATAACTCACTTATCTCGTGGCACGTAGCCCAGACAAAATGCGGTAATTTTGGCCCTAACAGGGTCTAAACGATACACCCAGACCCCAATTAGACTCGCGGTAGGGTAGTGTTATAGGAATTGTTGCAGCCACGATTAATACACAAAATAATACAGTAGGCAAGTATGCAGCATAGGTAAGCGTGCCATGTATTGTCAGCATGTTGCGTATATTGTGTGTGTGACTCTGTCAAGTGTCAACCCCTAAGAAATCCCGCCATTTTCAACCGGATCGCTTATTCATTTGTCTTCTATTCTACTGTATTTATCTTCCTTTTTCCTTGTAAATTACAGTACTACTCAGAATGCAAATGCTGCGTTTTCATTCTTCCAACTTTGGATTTCGTCATAATTTGGGGGCTTCTAGATCTCCCAATAATTATTCACCATCTTCATCAACAACGACAAAAATCAATTACAGGTTTTATCGTCAGGTATTTTTTTACATTCTTTTTGTTTCCTTATATTCTCGCGATTTGCATCACCCATCATCACTACATGGATAACAGAGCCAGAAATTGACCGCACCTGGAGAACGAGTAATGGTTTAAGGGAAATTCGAAACAAAGTTGGAAAAATTTCCGAAATCCTATGCAGCTTTATAATATTAATATTAATTTAATATTAATATTCTCCATCTCACCTATGCAGTTTGTTAGTATTACCCCTAACCATAATCAATCATACAAATTCCAACACAATCGGGTTGGGAGGCCTCGCGCCATGGATGAGGTATCTATCATTGCCTTCCTTATCTTTAGTGTCGCCTCATGCTTGCCTTGCCCCCTATTCTGTTGTCAAGTGACAGTATTCATGTCCAGGGTTCATTAGGAATTTCTTCATTCGATGACTGGACAGGAAATGTGATGACTAGTGACTATGTGATTTTCTCTAGTGATGGAGAGGACAGTGATGGAGAGATTTTGGTGACGCCCATTAACGATGTTGACATGCCAACCATTAGAAAGAAATTTGTTACCTCAGAAGATGCTGTCACGGCTACTGCTCACAGGCTTGCCATGTTTGGGAAAAGACACAAAAAACACAGGTAATAACATGCTTACGCAATCTCAGGTGGGGCCGTGGATTAGATCTTGGGGAATATTGTATCTGTGATTGTGGAGGTCTAACATGCTGTGTGGGCAATACCGCCAATACATATGTAGATGGTTGAATAATAGATTGGACCTAAATAATCCTGTTGCAGTTTGCTATGATCAGTGATTATTTCGTTAATTCCTGTGCAAGGCAATATGCAACTCGTCTACTTCCAGTGTTACCAAGAGGACCAATTTAATCTAAGTTATGATAGTTGGTTGACGATTCCAAGTTAAGAAAAGAAATAACTGTAACTGTAACTTTTAAACACAGTACCTTCATACTATTATTTTCTAGGGGCTGTAGTCATGTGATGCATGCTTAGCTTTCCCCGAGAAATTATTTGGTAATTTGGTAATAATGAATGAAGTTAGTAGGGGCTCTGTATGTTAATTTTTTAAAGTAGGCAAGTGTTCTTGTGGCAGACTGAGTTGTGTACTCCATGCCCAAGCCGACCCGAGTCTCCGTATACCTCATGAGGACTCTAACTTAGGATCACCAAGTTCAGAGGTCAGAGTCTTATCAACTGCTTCAAAGCTGGGACTCACACTACTAGTTTATAATGCTGTCACCTGATCTATTCTCTTGGAGATGCATCATTTTGAATCCACTGTATCATGTGTAAGATTTCCTACTATGATTTGACTATCCAACATATTTATGATCCAAATTCATCTCAGTCAATATATATTTGCACGAGTCAAAGTTTCATTTTGTATTGTATATCTTAGCCAAGTAGTTGCTCTGCATTTCTGGTTATCCTAACTTCCATTGAGGTTTCCTAGTCACTGGCATGTGGATATTGCTCGTGGAATTTGATTGAATTGTTGACACATAGCTGGGATAGTTTTTCTCAGAAATGCCTATAGATTGCAGTTCTTAATTCTGCTGCCCTTGTCACAATTAAATGCTGGAAGAGCTCAAGCAATCCATGTTTTACTCGCCCAAACTTATGGAATTTTAGGAAACACACTTGTAACCTAGGCACCTAGCTATTGGTATGCTATTAAAATCCATGGACATTATAATTGTGCGTGCTTGAACTTTCTGATACTGAATCTCAACTTTTTGGAGAAATGAACTCTTGATTTTAAGCTTGCAAACATCAATACCACTGAGCCACTGAGCAATCCAAAGCAAACCATTAAGTTTCCATGTTATTTAGAATTTTTAAGGTGAAGGAGAAAGTTTTGGTTTGTATCTGGAGGAACAGGCCCCGTTAAGATTGATTTTTAATGAAAAGAATGTGAGGTGCATGCTAAATTAGAAGAACGCTAAAATCTCATGAGTGTAGTCCTATTTTACTTGGACCTGAGTGTAAGACTGTGAGTATCCAAATTGAGTATGTGTTTTTACTCTGTAACTTATGAAAAAAAAAATCCGTTTTGGCCAAATATGTTGTGTGAATTGGCCGTAGCTACCCATCTCGAGTGGCTAACAAGGATTCTGAGGAAAATAATCAGAGCTCAAGCCATATAACCCAAGTCTATCTTTATTTCAGCACTCCTAAAGATTTAGAAAATTACATTGCCGACTTTAGCAATTTGCGATTAGCAAAAGAGGCTGTCTAAGATCTGCCAGTAATATATTGTGGACAAGTTTTTAGTTAACAATCATTAAACTTTGAAGAGCTGTAAGAAAATGTTATTGTACCACCATTCATCACTAGCAGCTTTATATCTCTGAAAGTTCCAAAGATTACATTTTGAGGGATGCTGACCTAGTGCTGACTTTAAGCTGAAAGTCTCTAATCAACTTTGTTTCTTACTTTGGATGTAGGATTACCCATGGATTGATCACTAGTCTGGGGCTGATTGCATTCTTAACATCGTTTCTTGCACTCGTGGACTGGTGTGCTTGGCGTATTGTCAGACAACCCTTAGACAACTTTTATTTTTTGTTTCCCTTTATAGCCTCAGCATTTCTAGTTGCTTGTGCGGGCTATGTGTCCATTCCCTTACTAAAACTGTTCAATATCCGTCAAAAATTTAAAAGAAAATGGCTTCCCGTACACTTCTCAAAAAAAGGCCCCCCCACTGTTGGTGGACTGTTTTTCATACCCATTGGCGTTGCTGTTGCAAAATTTATGAGTGGTGCTTCAACTGAAATTTCGGGTATGCTAGCAGTGACTCTAGCATTTGCTGCTGTTGGTCTTCTTGATGATACAGTAAGGCTCATAAAGTATCAAAATTCTGGACTATCCGGAGTGACACGAATAATATTGGAGGTTAGACTTTGAGGTGCCACTTTTAAAAAAACATGGTTGACTACTCTGATACTTTCTAGTGACATATTTATGTTTGGTTATGCTTACATCTTTCCTTTTTCCAGGTAGCTATTGCAGCATGTTTTTCATTTTGGCTGTATACCACAAATATACCATCACCATACGGCATGTATGTGTTCTTGTTCTTATCTCACTGTCACTTCATTACTTGGTAACCTAGATATCTATTTTTGCGGGGGAATTATGTAGCCGATTATACTTTGTTAATAATTTGCAGTGACTTATACTAATGACTATTTATTGCTAAGTCTTCAATTTCTTTTTGGTTGTAACTTGTGACCAAGAGACTAAATATGTTTTGGCTTTGGTACTAAGGCTTTGTAGTTGTTGGTGTTGTAATAGAATTATATGTTATGATTCTGATCTAATTTGTTACTTTCTGTAGGAAAATGGTGGTTCAGCTACCCCCACCTTTTGGGCTTGTGCATCTAGGAAAATGTTATCTTTTCTTGACCTTATTTACATTTATTTTGATGGCCAATGGACATTATTTGACTGATGGATTGGATGGCTTGGGTGGAGGGACTTCAGCTTTATCATTTGTTGCAATGTCTACAGCTGTGCTTCCAATTTGCTCTGGTGGGTATCAATACCTTTAAGTCTTGAGATTGATAGTTCTTAACATGAACATGGAATGCGTATATAGTATGGGGGTGGGGGTGGGGCCATGTTGACATCTTTGAATGTTCGAGAAGATGAAATTGGTTGAATGAAGTTGAATGGATGAGGGAGAAGGTGAAAGCGAATTAAACCACTTTCAGATGTTTGGCACAATTAATTGAATTGATTTATGGAATAGGTAGAATCTTAGATAACAGATGGTTGTCAGTGGACCTCTTTTATTGCTTTTGTATCCAGCTGATTAGGAATGAAACTTTTGAAGTAATAATCCCTGAATTTCCTTTTGTTATCTTTCTTGTTAGGTAAAATTTAAAGCAACCAGATTATCTAGGTATGTAACAGAACTAGGGAAATATGAATTTCTTTCAATTCTGCCATACCTTTAGTCTTTTACTTGTCTTGATTCGTTATTCACATCTAATTTTCGAATATGTTTTGCTGTTGAATCAAAATTACACTTTTTGCTTCTTCTTTTTCCCTCTTATGTAATTAGATGGCTGTCCTGTTTCTGTATGGGTCACATGGAAACAACCCCTTTTTTTAATGGAAGTGACAGGGAAAGGGAAGAGTGTATATGTCCAACCCCCTTACCTTCTTTGTGCGAGAGCTTCTTTATAGGCAATGGGATATTGAAAAAAATTTGGATAACTGTACATTTGCACATTTCTTTTTGTTTTTCCTGCTCCTTTTTTTGTTTCTTGTCAGTGGCTTTCCTTCAACTCCAAAGCACGCAGTTGTGTTTTTTCACGGATAAATTTTTCCCCAAAGGTAGTGGTAAAGGTCTAGACACTGAATAACTCCATGAGATAAAATATGCTATTTATCTTCTGTATATATACATACTCAATGGGTAGTAATAATTAGTATAGTGCACTATAGGCAATTATGTTTTAGACATGAATGATAAGTGGTTGAATATGTTATGAAGCTCTAGCATGTAGGATCTCTACTGTTTTTTTCATGTGTTTAATGTGAATTCCATCGAGGGCGGTTGAATGATATAGGGCTTACAATAAATTTTGAGCATTTTACTAATCAATTCCTAGTGTCGTTTATATCTCCTACTCTGTTCCAATAGGTTGTGCGGAGTATACTTTTTTCAAAATTTTCCTCACATAATTAGAAAAACGTATTTTCCATATTTCCAATGGACCAAAGACTCATTACTCTTTGGTTATGGATTATAATGGAATAAATCAAAATGGCTCACTAAAATGGCTGCGCTTCTTTCTTTTGTGAAGTAGCGGTCCTTTAATGCAGTTCTCGACGCAATTTTCATCTTGGGTCATTCGGAAACAGCCTCTTTGTGTTGCTAACACAAGAGTAAGGCTGCGTACATCCGACCCCCCCTTACCCTGCAATTTGCGGGAGCCATTGAGGCACTGGGGTAATGTTGTTGTTGTATATATACATACTCAAGAGTCCAAACTTAAAATGAAACATATACTCCTTCCTTTCTTTTTTTTCTTTATCTTCCCACCTCTTCAATTTTGTGAGGGGAAATTTGAAGTGGGAAAAAAATAGAAAAACTGAGGGAGTAGTTCGGAGTCTGCTTCCCTTGTGTGCATAGAAAGATTGAAGACTTTGGCTGAGTCGGTGAGTGTTGGCTTGTGATTCGTCCTCAAGGATCCTGTTTTGGTCCTTGATTCCTTTTGTTTGCAGTGATTTAATCCCGTACACATCTTGAGTATGTATAGTTTAAGTGTTCTGCAATAATATATCCTGATCTTACAACTTCAAACGATTATCATTTACTGGTGCATTTTCAGCTTCTTAGTGTACACTGAAGTAGCTATGCTGTTTCTGTGGGCCTAGACATATAAAGGAAAAGGGTTCTTATCAATCTATAAATCATGCTTTTATCCCATATAGTCGTACTTTGGATAGAAAGCTAGTGTAGGTCTGAGATGTCTCTGTGGTATTCAAAGTGTAATGGCCTCCTCTGAGTAGGATACTTGAATCAGGGATTGAAAGCTAGTGTAGGTCTGAGATGTCTCTGTACTATTCAACTGAACTTGACTCTCAGCCATTTATTAGAGGCCATTTTGGAAGACAGTTTAAAGCTGAAGTAGTTGCAGTAACCAGCAATAGTTCTTAGCAAAAGTTATTAAAAAGAGGCCGACGTACCTTTTGTTCCAAATAAATGGTAAATTTGATCTTTTAGGCACTGCTTAACATGTACCTTTCTTTCAAAAATACTACCAAACATGTTTTTAATTTTTTTTAGTTATTTTCAGCTCTTTTATGTTTGCGGATAGACCTGGCAAACAGACCCAGATCGGGTCGTGTGATGTTCGTGTTCGTGTCAACTTTAAACGGGTCACAACTGCCCTAACCCTAACCCGACCCAATTACATAAACGAGTCATTTGTCTCAACCCAAACCCTACCCATTTAATTTTTCTATGACCTACACGACCTGTTTAGCCCATTTATCTTTTAGCAGGTCATTTTTAACCCACTTAACCCGTTTAACCCAATAAACTAATAAAATAAAAGGCTTTATAGCCCTATTATCCCAAAAATGATGAATAAAAATGCTTATTTTTAAGTTGTTTGGTTGGGTTATTGATTCAACCTAAATATATTAGGACACTTTTAAGTAAATGGGTTATTCGTGCCAGGTTCGTGTCAAAAGTGTTCAACCCTAACCCGTCCCATTTAAGTTTCGTGCCGTGTCCGTGTCAACCCAATTACTTAAATGAGTCACAACGTCTTAACCCTAACCCGCTAACTTCATGTCGGGTTTTCGAGTCGTGTCAATGATTGCCACCTCTATTTGCGTATGATATTGTGTTGATTGATGAGACGAAAGAGGGGGTTGAGAGAAAGTTAGAATTGTGGCGGCATACTTTGGAGACTCGTGGGTTTAGGCTAAGTAGGAGTAAGACAGAGTTGGGGAGTATTATTTTCGATAGAAATGTTGTTGACGGGTCAGATTTCTTTAAATATCTAGGATCTATTATTCAAAAAGATGGTTATGCGATTAAGATATGCCCCAAAGATTAAAGGGAAAATTTTATCGCACGACGATTAGGCTTGCCTTACTTTACGGCTCCGAGTGTTAGGCCGTGAAACATTGTCACATTCAAAAGATGAGTGGCAGAGATGCGTATTTTAAGGTGGATGTTCGGTCATACAAGGAAACATCGATTAAGGAATGAGGTAATTAGGGAAAAGATGAAAGTGACGCCAATAGAGGACAAGATTATGGAAACAGAGTAAGATGGTTTGACCATGTGAGAAGGAGACCTATGGACGCACCAGTTAAGAGGAACAGAAAAGGTTGCTAGGGGTAGAAGGGGATCAAAACACCAAAACAGACATGGCTGATAGTGATAAAGCACGATATGAGATTTCTCGGGCTTGATGAGGGAATGGTGACTGAGAGGGCACAATGGAGGGAAATGATACATGTGGATTTTTAGTATTTGACGTTATTTGAAATATTTAATGTTTTTATTTATTTTAAAAATCTATTTGTTTTTTTCGGATTTATTACACCTTTTTACCAACAACTTTCTTATATATTAATACTTGGTTCACTTTTAAGGTATTCCGGACCCTTAAGTTTTACTTCGGTTTTCAAAATCGTTTTAATCTTTATTCTCAATTTAAAGTCTAAGTTTTAATAAAAGAAATCCGGACTCCGGTTTTAATAAGTTTACCTGGCTTTTGTATTATGTTTCACTCCCCTTTTGTTTTTCACTTTTTGTTTTTTATATTTTCGCATTTTGAGGTGTGCGTTCACCCATGGACGGTTCTAAAGGATGATTCATGTCAGCCGACCCCAAATCATTTTGAGATTAAGGCTCTGATGTTGTAGTTGTTATTTTCAGCTCTTTTGTTGAACCAAATGACGGTGCCGGATTTGAAATACTAATCAGTTTACTTCTATTGACCTTTTGCTTTGATTAGGTCTTTCTATATTCGGAGCATCGATGGCTGGGGCATGTGTTGGTTTTCTTTTGCATAACAGACACAAGGCCTCTGTAACTATGGGCAGTACTGGTTCCTTTGCACTTGGTGGAGCCCTTGCCGCAATGGCTTCGTGCAGTGGCATGTTCATCCCCCTTTACATCGCTTCAGGATTTTTAGTCCTTGAAATATCTGCTGTGACTATTCAGGTATGTTTTGGTGGTGATTTTGCTTGACATTTGGTTTATCTTGTTCTTGTGTGTGTTTTTCTTAATTCATTTTAAGTTCATATTTTGCAGTCCAGATGATAATGATTATTGCTTTGTCATTTATGTCTTTCTTTATTTTACTTCACTTTTTTCTTTGAGGTGTCTTCTACTTTCAATCATTTTTTGAACCTTGATTCTTTTGCCTGTATGCTACCGTCATTACATCATTCATCTTCAGATTTGTATTGCCCAATCAGAAACTTGTAAAAGCATGAATATGTGGATAGCTATGTAACATAAGATGTCTCTAAATCACCAGGCTATCTAAACTTAGGGGTGTATGCCAAATCAGGGTGAAGTAGTAAATAAGACTCGAAACCAGAAACCTTGCGGCATATTCACAAAATGAGTGCATATCGAGAGAACCTTTGAGTTTCAGTCATCACCTAGTCCACTGAAGGAGACAGTGGCCTGGTTAAAATCCTCCAAGACTTTGCTTACCACGGTTCCACTCACTTGTATCCCTGGTATTTCTCAATTATAGCAATTTTTTTCACAAGCTTATTCTTCTCTTATTATTTAGTAGACTTCAGAAGACAAACCAATCTGCTTTAAAAGTGAACCACTTATGTTTCATTGTCTAAAGATAGTACTCCGTATCTTAAGCATAGTATTACTCTCGGTTAGAAACTTGATATCGGGATCAGGTATCATTTTAGTATCTTGGTGGCAATTTGGTGCTGCGGTCAATTTTTAGAACTTAAAACCATGGTTTTGACTTTTGAGCATATGTGTCGATTCGCACACTTGTAATTTGTCTCAACATAATGCAGTACATTAATTTGACTAGGGTTTTTTGTGAAAGTATCTACCATATAATTCATTTTGCAAATAGATGCAACTCCCAACTTTTTTTGCAAGAAAAAGTCAATAATATGGCTAGACTTGATGGTGCACGTGCTTTCTTTTTGTTAGAATGCTTGTGCCCCTTTTTAACCCTGCCTATGAAGGTCTTGATGACATTTATTGCCGGTCTCAAGCTTAGAGGTGACTTCAGGAGAGTTGTGGCGGCTAACAGAAAACGAGTCACACTTAATGGACATGGATTAAAATTTGAAAATGGTTGAGTTGTTTGGGTGTTGAAAGGAAGTTGCAACTTTGAATGCTCGAGTCTTTAAGCTGAGCATAGAGGCTTTAAGTTGAGCAGAAGTAAGACTAAATATTAGATGCGTAATTCTAGACAAATCTGGCGCAAGGAGCACACACGATCACATTTAGTGATTTAGGTGCAGTGATTGTTCATGAATTATACTTGTTGATCCTCTTTCCCAGAAGGATGGAAAATTGGATGGAGATGTGGCTTAGGGAAATAAATTAGGTTGTTTGACGTAGAAGAGTGTTGCAACTAACAAGGTTCTTACTTATGTGAGCATGCCCTGTAGATTGAAGGGAAAATTCTTAAGCATGGAAATACGACCCGTTATATAACATTGAGTGGGTCGTAAAACTGTCATGCTCAAAAGAAAATGTGGTAAAAAAAAAAAATGTTTATAGAAGGTTCAATTAAGAAAACGAGGTAATTGTGAAGAAAATAAAAGTTGTGCTTATTAAAGAAATTTATGGAGAATCAGTTAGCGTGTTTTGGCTATGTGAGACAAGGACGAAGTGGTGGGGAACTCGGAGGCATACAGAACGAGTAAAAGTTCTCGATGCAATTTGGGTAATTCAAAAACACCCTCTTGTGTGTGCATATTTAGCCTACAACCGATATTAATTTCTCAGTCCATTGTGTGTGCATGATCATCAAAGTCAAGTAGCATGTTTCTTTTGGGGTCACTAATTGTTGTTTATGTTCCAGATAGTATATTCTAAGGTTGTTCAAAGCTCGCAGAGAAGAGGTGTCCGCTCGTTCCAGATCGCACCCTTGCATCACCATTTTGAAATGTGTGGAATGCCTGAGCATTTCATTGTTGCTGGCGCCTACATCGTATCATCTTTGTTGTCACTCTTAGCTACATATGTCGCTCTTATTTCGGCATAAGTTCTTCCAGTTTTGATTATTCTAACTTTTTGAAAGGTTGAAATTTACAAAATGTAGTTTTAGTGAAATAGGCATGGTGGTCCGTCATCTAATTCAATATAGGTTGGTTCTTTAGTTTACTTTACAAGCATATGATTGTATGATTTATTCTACTTTGAAACTGTAAATAACGTGTTGCATAAATCAAATATAGTAGTTTAGCCAATCGTATGTTCTCCATTCCTATGATAACAAATTACGAAGACAATTAAAAATGAAAATAGACTAACAAACGAATCAATTTAACAATTCTTTGTGTTAGGATGGAGGGATTGAGAGGGAGAGGAAAGGGATGGAGGGTAGGAATTTTTTTTTTTGTTTTTTTTTTTTGTTTGGCAGACGTAAAGAAAGATTGTTACTATTCTCTCATGACATTATGTGCAACGTCATGAGCCAACCTATTTAAAGACCTAGGGATATAACTAAAACATAAACATTGAAAACCCATAGATAAGGAAGTGATCTCTTCCAAGAGTCTCTTGATGAGGTGATGCTCAACCTCCACTCCTGCAACCTGATTAAGAAGTTGAAGACAATCCGACGAGACCTCCAAGTGAAGATATCCATTATTTCTTGCCCAAATCAATACTTCACGAAACCCCAGGGCTTCCGCTTGTAATGCAGATTCCGTTATAATCTTCACACCCGTTTTAAATACGCCATTATCCAGCACTATCAACAACTACCCATCCAATAGCCCCAACGGTCCTACTCTTCCATCCAACATCCACCTTGACCCACAATCTGTCGCATAAACTCACGAACTGGATCCCCCAATTACATAGAATGGACTCCCCTCCTAAACTATACATGGCCCCTTTTCCTCTAGCCCTTCACCGCCTAAGCTATCTTTCTCATCCATACCATTTTTAGCCAAGGATTGCAATGCCATGGCCACTGTTTGTGACCAGAAAATAAAGAACATATGTGGGTGGAAGAGCTCCCCTCTGAACAACACTGTATTACGACTTGCCCATAAATACTATAAAGTGGCCATAAACTTTACTAACCTTACCCCTTCATCCTCCAGCTTTTCCAAATAACATAACCAATTGATAACCCATTCTCCAATGCCGATTCAAGAGCATTGCTCCCTATTAATACCCAAATCCGAGCAAGCCCCAAACCTTCCTAGCAATACAACAATCCCTAAAAAGACGTGCCATTGTTTCAATTATGTGCCATCATTAGAACATAATTTACGAGAAGGATCCATTAAGATGTTCCTCTTCACAAAGCCATATCCCACTGAAAGGGGTCTTGTAATAATTTTCCACACTAGAACTTTCTACATTTGGGGCCCCGACTGACACCATAACTTCCTCTTATAGAACCTATTGCCCTTTCAATCAAGTCGTGTTCGGTCCAAAACTAACTGGTTAACTAAGGAGAGTGTGGACCGAGTGCGGTTGACTTTGCAAGATTTCTGGACGTATCAGGTAAGGTCGGGTAAGGGTGTTCAATGGTTCAGAAGCGGACCGAACCAAACCAAAGTTTGTTGACTGAAGACTAAACAAAGGTAAAATGTTGGACTGTGGGCCAGATCATATTTATATTGGTTCAGTTTTGGACCAGATAAATCGGCGAACCAGACCAGATCGAACCATATCGACCAAATAATATATTGCTTATTCTTTATTATTTCTACGATAGATTAATTTATATTAAGAATTTAAGGTTTAATTTGTGATAATAGAATATATCAAAATAATATATAACCAAAGAATATTATCAGCTTAAGAGAAATGTTTGTTAGTCGTACAATTTTAATGATTTTCGTTAAATACGTTTGATCTATGTTCAATTTACGGTCCATTCGGTTTGGTCAGGACCAGACCAAAGACCAAACTAACATTAATAGGTGGGCTGGTCGTGAACCGGATTAAGATAAAGTATGGCCGGTCTGGTTTGAGCAATTTAAACGGTTTTGTCTGGTCTTTGGTGTGGACCACCGGATGAACATCCCTAGAGTCGGGACATTTCAGGTTCAAGTTATTTTTAAGTGCATTCTTATAAAGTTATTTAGAGATAATGGGCAATATTCAAGCAATAAATATCTAAGTCAAGTCGGACAAGACCAAGTCAATTTAGTTTTGCAAGTCAAATTGCAGTTCTATGTTCAAGTGCGTGTCATGTAGAGGTGGCAATCGAGTCGTTCGAATCGGGTTTAGTCCGCAATTGTCGGTCGGGTCAATGTTTGGATTCATATCGAGTCATGAATGTGTCCAAGTCGGGATAGGTTCAAGTTTGGGTCGCTTACGAATCAAGTTGGTCAGGTTAATTCTTATCTCGGGTTCAAGTGGGACCAGGTTTTGGTCATTGTTAGGTCGGGTTATTTAGATATATTTATCATTATGATAATGTTTCAGTTCTAGTCGAGTCTGGGTTGGTTTTGCTTGGTTTGGCTCATCAATTTATTATCTCGTCGATTTTTTCTGATTGTTTTGCCAGTTCAACTTGAGTTATGGTCATTATTTAGAAAAGTTATATGGTTAGTTAATTTAAATACTTTATAGTCATGTATAATGTTGGTTTATTTTGGTTTTTTTTCACCTAACGTTTTCGGTTATTTCGGGGTTATATTTCGAGTTAACATCGAGTTATTTTTTGGATCGAGTAGACTTTCGGGTTAGCTTTCGGGTCAAATCATGTATTGGGTTGATTCAGGTTATGGGTTATGTTTGTAATTTGACCCGATTTAACCAGATCCATGTGCAAAGCCACAAGGAAACATAAAAGCATACGGCGAAGGCCCAAAGCCTAGAAAAGAGTGTATATAACCCGACCCATAAAACCATAATGAGTAGGGTTTTGGTTTTGGCTTGCACATTTATAAACAACACGCTTATTTCTTCATTTCCCTTGTAGTCTCTACTAAGCCGCAGCAGCTGTAATTGCAAATTGAGGAGACAGACTGTGTGACCTCAGTTCCTTACAATAATATGGGTCAATTCAGGGTAATTTCCTCCCTTTTCCTATATCTACTATTTTCGTTGATATCAATCTTCCATTTGGTTTTGATTTTGTTTGTATACAAAATGGCAGTTTCATCAATACCAAGTTGTTGGAAGAGGTCTTCCAACAGAGAAGGATCCTCAACCTAAGATCTTTCGCATGAAACTGTGGGCTACTAATGAAGTCCGTGCTAAATCCAAGTTCTGGTAATTTCTCTTCCTTATATAAGACAGTATTAACATTAAAATTAACAGTGTTGGTAGTTGATTATGTTTAATATTTGTTTTGTTTAGGTATTTCTTGAGGAAGCAAAAGAAGGTTAAGAAGAGTAATGGTCAGATTCTTGCCATAAACGAGGTCATTATTTCTTTTCTATTATTCTTCTCATGGATTAAAATTATGTTTGGATTTTACCCTTTTGCGAACGAGAGTGTTGATGTGCATAGAGATGCCGTCTTGAGAATTAGCGTTACTGTCTGATTTTACCCTTTTGCGAAGGTGAGTGTTACTGTCAATGTGTTTGCCAGTTTCCTTGATTGTATGCCCCTTTCCAGTTTCTATTGGATCATGACTTGCTTTAGATCCCGTTTTAATCATCGGGTTTTAACAATATAAACGTTGGTCTTTTGTGGTATCTGTTTATTTCTAATATGCTACTTATTTTAAGAATGTGTGCTCATGTCACAATTACAATTACAAGTGTGCAAAGTGAAGAAGCTGCTTGTTTCTGGTCTGTTACGAGCTTTCTGTCATTTCTGTGATATTACCCATGTTTAGCAAGATGCCCTCCGATATGAGTTTGTAATCCATCTACCAACCAGTTGTACTTGGTTGATTGCAAAAATACTCATGTCATTGTTTCTCGAATCACATGCCAACATTTTTCACATTTTGATCTAAGCTTCAACAACCATATCTTCTTTCGTGGGACAAGTATCCTCATACCTATACCGTCAGTAGCCCATCATGTATAAAATTCAAGTCATGTCTAGTCCAACACTCGGACATGTTCTTTCGTGGGACTTCCTATCCCATAACTTAGTCTGAGTCTTAGTCTGAGTAACATATTGATGCGGAGAAGCTCGCTTCTGGTTTTGTGTTGGAATGACAAAATCATACACGGCAAGGATTTCAGAATTTCCATTAATATTTAAATTTGCTCTGCTTTTGTTGATTGGCAACCAGATCTATGAGAAGAATCCAACCATCATCAAGAACTATGGGATATGGTTGAGATATCAGAGTCGGACTGGGTACCACAACATGTACAAGGAGTACCGTGATACCACCTTGAACGGCGGTGTTGAGCAAATGTACACTGAGATGGCATCACGTCACAGGGTGAGGGCCCCATGCATCCAGATTATCAAGACGGCTACAGTCCCTGATGAGCTTTGCAAGAGGGAAAACACCAAGCAATTCCAAGGCAAAGAGATTAAGTTTCCCATGGTTTTCAGGAAGATCAGACCCCCAACCAGGAAGCTCAAGACTACATACAAGGCTTCCAAGCCTAACTTGTTCATGTAAGCTGAGTTCGTAGTGCTGTGTTTAGCCCAAGTTTTTAAGTTTTGTTTGGAGAACAATCAGAACATATTGAGTTGCGTCTTTTGGTAGCTGGTAGCTTGAAGATGAGTTTCTTAGACTTGATTTCTTTTGTCAATCGATATTACAAGACTCTTATATGTTGCACTTTATCCGAACTATCTATTATTCATTTTATAATTTCTATACTTGGTTGTGTTCTCCGATGGCTTCTGTGAGCTAGATGTTGATGCACAGTTGTACCCAAAACATGCATGTCTTGTGCAATATTCATCGCAAGAAAAGCCTATTATATTGCCATGAATATTAGTATTACCCCCGCTCAGATCGAATTGTCGATTCCATCACTTTGAGAGGCTTATGAGTAACTCTTGAAGTGGTACCTATTATCTTGCCATGAATATTGCCGGAGACATCAATGACTATTGATGCCATGAATAGTTCCTTAATGTAAGTAATATTTCCCTACAGATTGCTACCATATTGGCAAGCTAGGTTTCATTTTATGTTATATAGTTCAGTAAATGTTCAGTAAAAGAAGATGATTTATACGATACTATCTAGTATCTATACACAGGAATACAGGATTCCAATATAAATTGCCATGTAAAAATAACGGGGATAAAATTAGTTCATCAAGATACTTGCCTAACAAACAAGATTCCAATATTCTAGCTCCTATTATCTCTAAATCAATCGTTTTAACTTTTACAAATTGCAAATTGGTCCCCCTAAATGACTATATATCTTGCAAATTGCAAATTGGTCCCTACCTATCATATATTATATTAAAGCTGTAACCAGCATCCTATTTGATCGCCACGTGTCAATACCTATTTTTACGCCACGTGTCATTTGCTGAAATCCTAAAACTATAAAAAAAAAAAAAAATTAATATAGGCAATCACGTACAAATTCCTAACATTATTATATAGCTTTTCTAATATATGTTAGAAAATCACATTAACAATAATTTCAAATGTGCATTGAATATTCTAATCAGAGTAACAAGCACAATCCGGGATATTATCATTTATACTCCTTGATATCCGGGATATATTTGACTACCCGGAATCTTATCATTTTATACAAATATATTATTGTTATCCAAATATACAAAATAACTAATCAAGTCCTTAATTAGCATCCTTTATTTAAGTTAAGAATATTAAAGCCTATTAATTGATTATGATAATCAATTAATCTGTACGTTTCCAATATGATCAATATTCGCTTCCTCCCATATTTACGTTATGACTTCCATTTCAAAATTACGTCATACTGTAGAAAATTGATTTACATCAATTCTCAATTTTTTGATTTTTGGGTAATTTAGTTTACTAATTAGTTGAAAGATATTAAAATATTCAAAGAAAATTTTACACATTTTTTTCCTGAACTATGTAAAAAAAACATTTCCATATAAGTTGAATATGAACAAATCTTTATGAGTAGAGAAACAAAGGTAACTGTAACATTTTATATACGTTGAATTTTAGAGAAAACTGATTTCTTTCGATTCCCATTTGTTTAAAGAAACGAAGTGAGAATAATGACTTTCTTGTGTACATATTAAGGTGGTGTAAAATTATATCAATATTTAAAATGGTACTTTCTCCGTTTTCATATGATGTACCCATTTGTTGAATATATGAGTGGAGTATTTTAATAAAATGGGTACATCATATGAAATGGATGAAGTACATAATAAAAATGGTCTACATACTCCACAAGACTACAATAATAAGGTGAATACTTACGTCATTATTTATATAGTTATAAAATATATATACTACGGATTAATAAACAGCAACACGAAGGTCACAATATATTAAATGAAATAGTCTCATAGTAAAATCATGATGAGATGAACCCCATATATAGTACCAAATATTGATTTCATAATAGTTCGGTATTTTGATAAATTCTTAAGTTTCAAATTATAAATAAATAATAGTCTGACACCGAATAGTGAGAGAATAATTTTAAGGTCAAAATACCAGTGCACAAAAACTTAGAAGAGACGATCTCTTACTAAGTTATTAATGAGAGACAACTTTTCCCTACCATTTTGTTTGTTTTTTGTGACCTTTTTATTGTTGATGGTAAGCAGAAATGACATTTTTTTACATATCTATCTGGCTATTTTCATAATAAGCGTACCTATTTTACCTTTATTCACGATTCGTGTTTGGTTTTTTAACTCCTATATAACCGTTTTTACTACAATTGATGGTTTCGTAATAAACTTATATTATGAGATCGTCTCCTACGAGACTTGGTCAAGTGAGACTAGGATGATATCTACTCATGTTAATTGTATTTTTCATTGTTGATGAATTGTTTTAGAGTGGCTCTATTCATGTAAATTTTGGGTTGCTATTTTAAGGGTTTTATGGATTAGGTCATTTGGAATCTTTTTAGGACAAGACCATTAAGGCTGTTTATATCTACAAATATACGAGAAGCAAAATTTTGAATAGGGCTTTTAACATCTTATATGGTATTGAATACAAAAAGTATTTCATAACTGGTGGGAATACATGTGTATATTCTGTAGTTAGACTTCGTTTGGCATGAAAATGAAAGGATTAAGTAAATGGTGGAAAAAAAAATCAAAAAAAAAAGTAAATGGAGGAAAACATGATAGTGGGAAAGGTTATACATCCTCCGTTTTTATTTAATTGTTTACGTTTATTTTTGCACAAATATTAAGAAAGTGGGCGTCTCTACTTTTCATATGCATACCTACAATAGTTAGTCTCTCTTAAGACGACACTATTTGGGAAAAGCAACAAGTGGTATGAAACTTGACCCATCTTAAGCTTAAGACGAATAATGTCGTCTTAAATGAGAATTGGTGGACTTACAAAATTACCCTCATAGGAGCCTCACACCTTTTGTCACCCACGCCAAAAGGTACAAAGTAGACAAACAGGGTATGTGGGTCATTTAATTGATCAAAGAAATCCATATAAGGAAATGTAAACAATCAAATGGAACAGGTGCAGCTTAAAATGGAAAACGTGAACTATTCAATGGAACGGAGTAAGTAGAATTTTTTGGTTCCATGACAAAATGATGAACAATGTTTTGAAACAAGTGTCAAAATAATAAACAAAAGAAAAGAAATAAAACTATTGGTATTTGACGACTTGAATAAAGATATGAAGGGGTTGTGTCGATGGTGGGATTAGAGGTCGTGATAGGAGAGGGGTTGCGATAAGTGGGTAAAATGGGGTGGGGTTTCATACAGGTATGGCCAGGGTTAGAGGTCAAGGGTCAATGTATGGTAGTTATATCAGAGGGACGGTGTGAGGAGGCGTACGAGATGGTGGAGACAAGAGGGGGTAGGGGATGTTCAATCGAGGAGGTGACTAATGAGATATGAATTGGTTGGTTGGTTAGTTGGTAAGGGGTGTTGAGATATAAGTTGAGTGAGAGGTTGTGGTTAAGTAGAAAGAAGCAGTTGGGTGTGGTGGTGCGTCTGGTGGTGGGTCTCGAGCACTACTATAAACATATTGCGAGATTTAACTATACTAATATGAGTATGTATTAACAAAATATCTTTTTAAAAGTTTATCTAAAATCTATTAATGAATTAATCTTACACCTCCACTCAAAAAGATGTATACATAAGATCTACTTCGATTAACACCCTACATCGTCACCCGTGCAGTGCACGGGTACAAAAACTAGTATATCTCTCTCTGCAATCAGCAATATTACCATATATGCCACGTCACATTAGTTTGTTATTTTAAGTACCCTTTTAATTATATTGTATAGATAAAGTAAATGGATGATGCTTGCAAAGGGAGCTTAATCAATCTTATTGTAGCGATTCTAAGACTTGAATTATCATCATATATTATATTAAAGTTGAAACTGCAAGCCTATTCAGTCGACACGTGTCATTACCCATTACCTTGCCACGTGTTAAATTTTGGAATTCTTGATTTATATTAATTACTTAATTAATTATAATTATTTGTTACAAGTAATCAATCACCATAAGAAAGTCAACTCAACATTGTACGTCAAACCAACATAATTGGTTTTTATTGCCAAAATCAAAACCATTCGCTAATTTATTGGGGGCAAGTCCACTTTCTTTAGTGATTATATCTTCTAATTGATATATTCCCTCATTAAATTGCTATATTTGAAAAATACTTTGTAAAACTGCCAAAAGAAGATGTTTATCAAAGCTAAATATCAAGATTCAGAGCCGGCATAATAAAATAAAAATAAATAAAAGATTTGAATACATATATGATTGATTTATAAAAAATCAATATTCCTTAAATTACATTAACAATCTGAGTCGGCATAATATATGATATGATATCTACAGAATATGCTTTGATTTCTATCTTAATTCCTATTTTAACTCACGTAAATTAACAATCTGAGTCCACATAATATAATCAAATCATATATTCTACACAGATTAGGTTCGAAATATTCTACATAAATTATCTCCAAAATTACCGCCTAAAGCAACTTGAAATTACGGATAGTCCTTCAATCACTTAATTGCATCTGGTATCCATCTTTTCAGGATCTGGCAGTGGAGCTACTCAATCATGAAATGAAAAATGTGGTTTATCTATCTGATGGAGAATCCGTGAACAATGAGGGGGTAGAAAATGGGGACCAAGTAGATAACAGGGATGATGTTGAAGAAAATGAGAATGAAGTTTCAAGTGAAATTTCTGTCTCAAAATATGAGCCTCTTAGCTCCTCTGATGAAGATGACCAGTAAGAGGGTGGTGATCCATATAACATAAACTAATATAAAATAGTTAGGTGCCTAACAAAATTTTGACTTGTATAAAAAAACAAGGGTGGCTTATGTGTGATGTAAGATAAGGAAGGTAGACGGATAAAAGGGTAGTCACCTCGGATTATGCTAGTTAGTCACCATATGCTTTCAGGTATTGTATAGTAGTGTGTGCAATAACATTAATGTATGATGACGTTATGTATGATGCAGTTAATATATGATATAAGTAACAGTTTATGTATGATATAAGCAATTTTCTCTAGGTAAAAGTTTCTCATATGTTTTATAACTGATTTATTTATTTCATCCATGCTATATGATGATTAACATCTAACTGATGACAAATGATACGAGGGGCCTTGTAACAATTATAGCTAAAGTAATGAGAGGCAACCAACCAAGTGAGGAAGAAGAGAGAGTGGAATATTTTAAAAAAATGGCAGGTTATCATCCAAAGACTTACGATAGTAGGCCTGATCCAGTAGAGTTTGAAGATTGGGTCAGAAGTATGGATAAACTATTTGAAGCAATCAATTGTCCTGAAAAATGGAAAGTGGGATTTGTGGTTTACTCAATGAAAGGGGAATACTCAGAGAGAATACTCAATGAAAGGGGAATACTCAATGAAAGTTTGAGGGAGGTGAGACACTAGGTAGGGATTTTCATAAACAACCTATCTTTGCAGGACGAAAGTTCTCAGTTGGGCAGTTCCAAGGAGGGTACCAGTCTCCCCGTTAGGCCAAGCTGATATTTGGTGGGAAACAGTAAAAGAAAGACGAAATGAGGAAGGATTTGGATGGACTCAATTTAAAGAACTTATGAGGTCCAAATTTTATCCTCAATCACTTCGACGATATAAGGAAGAAGAATTTAATGAGTTAGTCCAAGGTTCGAAATCGATTATGGATTATGCCACCAAATTTATGGAATTGTCCCGATTCGCGCCTCACATGGTGGCAACTGAGGAATTAAGAATGAACCATTTTGAGAGAGGACTCAGTTAAAATCTTCGCGATAGGCTATCTACCCATACTTGTTTAAATTACCAAGAGATGTATGATAAGGCCACAAATGCAGAGAGAATACTTAATGAAAGGGGAGACCAAACCAAGCTAAAGAGAAAGTTTGAGGGAGGTGAGACACTAGGTAGGGATTTTCATAAACAACCTAACTTTGCAGGACGAAAGTTCTCAGTTGGGCAGTTTCAAGGAGGGTACCAGTTTCCCCGTTGTGCAAAATGTGGACTTACCAATCATGCTACAAACCAATGTAGATACCCAAACTTACGATACTTTGAATGTGGAACCCCTGGACATAAAAAAATCAATTGTCTAACTTTGAGAAATAAACTGACGACCGGAGTAGCCACCGACTCTAACTCTAATGCTTCAAGATAAGCTCTTCCTAGGTCACAAGAAAAAATGGTTCAAAAGCCAAGTGTCATACCAGGAAGAGTGTATGTAATGAGCTCCCAGGAGTTGGAACCTTCAGACAACATAGTTACGGGTAATATTTTTCTCAACTATACTCCTGTTAACGTGCTATTTGATACTGGAGAATCCCACTCATTTATATCTCTTTTCTTGAGTAAAAGGCTTAAACTTGTTCCTATCATTCAAAATATAGAACACTCGATAGGATTACCCAATGGAAACACCATCATGTGCTCAGTTGTATATAAGAACTATATCTTAACCATAAAAAGGAATCCTTTCTCATCTGACCTCATTGAGATTGACCTACATGATTTTGATATTATCTTAGGGATGGATTGACTTATAGCAAGCCATGTTATAGTAGATTTCTAAGACCGAGTTGTAACTATTACAAGTCCAAATGGGGACAAAGTAATTTTCCATGGTGCCAAAACAAACAAAACCAATAGGATTATTTCCTTTATGAAAACCTTAAAGCTTTTACGTCAAGGGTGTGAAGGATTTCTCTGTGAGATTCACAATATTCAGGGGCCTGAACCATGCATTTCAAACATACCCATAGTTAGAGAATTTAAAGATGTGTTTCCGGATGAAATACCAGGGATGCCCCCACATAGGGAAGTGGATTTTACCATTGAACTAGTTCCTAGTGTTAGTCCTATCTCTAAGGCACCTTATATGATGGCTCTTGCAGAGTCAAAGGAACTCAAAGCCAACTCGATGAATTATTAGAGAAAGGATATATAAAACCTAGTACATTTCCATGGGGTGCACCTGTACTTTTTGTTAAAAACTAAGACGGAAGTTTACGATTGTGCATAGACTACCGTGAGCTTAATAAAATAACCATAAAGAACAAGTATCATTTGCCTAGAATAGATGACTTGTTCGACCAGTTGCAAGGTTCAACTATATTCTCAAAAAGTGACCTTCGTTCGGGATACCATCAATTGAGAATAAAACCAGAAGATGTTTCAAAAATAGCCTTTAGAACCCGATATGGATATTACGAATTTCTCGTTATGCCTTTTGGTCTGACCAATGCCCCAGTAGTTTTCATGGATTTAATGAATACTTACATAAATTTGTGGTTGTTTTCATTGATGACATACTGGTTTATTCTAAAAACAAAGAGGAGCATAGTAAAAACTTAAGAATAGTTTTAGAAACACTGAGAGGAAATAGACTTTATGCTAAGTTGAAGAAATGCGATTTTTGGTTGGATAAGGTAGTTTTCTTAGGACATGTTATATCGAAAGAAGGAGTACAAGTGGATCCACAAATTGGCCCAGACCCAAAAATGTGACAGAAATCTACAGTTTCTTAGGATTAGTTGGTTATTACCGTCGATTTGTGGCAGATTTTTCAAAGATTGCTCAGCCCCTGTAACACCCCCTCATACCAAGTACCTTACCAAGGACTACCCTAGCATGAGAGACTGTTACCATCTCGGTTGCCCGAGGTGAGTATATCATAGTTACCATTCCAAAACAATATTTATTAAAGTATAAATAGTTAATGATTACATATTCCATAAACCAAAACCGAAATAAAGATTACTAATGTTCAACAACTGAAACTAAAAGATAAATCTCATGACAGCGGAAGCTAGACTCGAGTGATGACTCCCCATCTTGTCCCCATAGCTAATACTCATCATCACCTGTCACAATTTGCTCACCATCCCCGAATGGATCACCACAGATTTTACAAAACAACAACGGGGTCAGTTACTGAATAATCAAAGCAAGACAAGTACGAAAGATAATAACTGATCATCAGCCAACTCTAACTCCCAATCACATGCCGGTGGGGGACCGCAGCCACACCCACCAAGGTCCCGCTCATCAACAAGAAATAACTCCAACTCCCAATCACAAGCCGGTGGGGGACCGCAGCCACAACCACCAAGGTCCCGCTCATCAACGAGCAATAACGCCGTCCCTTAATGTGCACATCCCCTCCCGTGGCGGGTTCCACGAAGGGCGAACTAGGGTGTAAAGCCACGCCCGCAAGTAACTCCACCACAATCATCACAACACCAACGCCAACACCAACACCAACACTAACACCAACACTAACACCAACACCAACACCAACAGATGATCACAATATCAATCGTACAACAATTACCACATAAATCTCAATTCAATTAAACAGTAAAACTAAGTAGAGAAACCCTACCTTTTCACAATCCGCTACGCTGCAATCAATCATACAAATGCATAACGAATACCACATCGTCACCTACAAGAATGATAATCAACAATCAACACACATATGATGACCAAACCCTAAACCCCCAAATTAACCCAAATTAAGGTTTGTTAATTTATAAGAACAACAATAGATCACCAAGGATAAGACACTTACTATGGCAATTGACATGAAATAAGATACTAGAACCCACAATCGACGACCTTTCTCTTGGAATTGATGAAGATGATTAGAGGAGAATGAAACGTAGTTTATGTTTTGGAAAAAATGATTTTAGAAACTGACAAACGACTTATATATAATCTCTAATCATTTAATCAAAACCGCGGAAATAACACCCGTCAGACCGGATACTCGGTCGAGTATAAAGTATACTCGGCCGAGTATCCTCTATTCGGTCGAGTATTCCCATACTTGGCCGAGTATTCCTGGGCAGAGAGCTGTCCAGAAACACACAACACACTTACTCGGCTGAGTAAGCCATATTCGGCCGAGTAGCAGACTTAAGAAAAACTGTAGTATTACAGTCTTCTCTCCTTAAAAAGAACTTCGTCCCCGAAGTTCGAACCTAACCTATAAAACATGAACACCTAATGCTAACTCCGCCAATCAAGCTTACTTCCACAACACGGCTCACGATATCGTCTCAACTACAGCATAGCCTCTCGATACTAACTCCATAATATTATTGAATAACCATAACATAAGTGTTGCCAACTCTGTCTCACTTCCATAATGCTCACTAGCAACTCAATACCAAGACAATCTACCAAACAAGATCAACCATAAAAAAAGGAATGTTACGTTGTACCTCCCTTAAAACGAACTTCGTCCTCGAAGTTTACTCACACACATAAACATCATCACCCAATCCGTTAACACCATCGAAGTTTACTCACACTCGTAAACATCATACTACTACAAGCACTGCCATTACCTGTAATAAAATCAACCACAACACAAATTCATCCTCTACTCTACACCAACACTCATTACCAATTATACTATAACATGTACAACCATCAAACTCTCTTTGTCGCATCCTACTCCTATTAAGATAAATGCTACGTCTTCGTAACTCACTAATACTAGATCTTTAACTATATCTTCTCATTATCCTCATCACCACCGCATGTCAACGATATCCGTCTATAGCCTCGACACCTACTACATCCATTCCTATATCCAAGGCTCTCTTACTCTAGCTGTTTTCATACCTCATTTCATTCGGCACACCACATAACCTATACCACGAACGACATACTGCTTTATACATGCACTTATCTCCATAATCATAACTCACGATTCACAATTGTTACATACACTCACACTAAATCCTCAAGTTCTCCTGTTTATTGCCGTAAAACTCATCCACTACTCAACATAATACTAGTTCCCAACACCCTACACTCACTGTCCCAATAAAGATCACAAACCACTTACCGCTTCTACCTCAGCATACACCCATTCCACAAAACTCTTGCCACCACTATGTCCCAATAACAGAATATCACTATACCATGACAACAACGGAAACATACTCAACTTTCTTCCATATCCTACTCTACCCACACTCCCAAGCCGAGACTGGTAAGAAACATTAATAAACAAAATGACACACTATATGCCCAGACCGACACTGACAGCAAACAGCAGCAAACAAACAACAATCTAAGTAACTGATATATACTTTCGAAAGTTTGTCTCATCAGTAAATAAACAACAATCTAGATAATCGTGCCCAGATCGCCTTTCGAGGCACAACAACCATATCGATAGTCATCGCAACTTTTACAATCCCCTAAATACTTACTCATTACAACTTCCTTGATAAAAGAAAACTTTCTTAATACCGCCTTATTAAATCACCAAAACACAACATATTACACAGAATAATTAGATAACAACTTTATGAACATCATACCATACTACTACTCATGAGGTCAGAACCTCATACAATCACTTACACACATCATAGACCCATAATTAAATCTAACTATCCAAGCCTGATTACGTAAGTTACCGCCTCTTATTTCCATATCTTATACTCCCTCACAACCATACATACCAATCAGTCTCCACAAAATCAATCTCTTTAGAACAGCTAACTTCCCTATTTAACATCATTCTTAACCACTAGTGACAACACTATGACGCCACCATCTTTCATGTAACTACTCTCTTACCATCACCTCTAAATATAACAATTCATTTCCTTTCTTGGTTATCACCTCAAATAACGAACATTAAATCCATCAACAAAATTTACCTCAACAACTATCCAACCTTTATCCTTGATTATATAATCATCCACCTCACCACCATAGCCTCGTACCGTACAAACACTCTACCAACTTCCCACTCCTTTAAATCCCCAAACTCAGGTGTTAGGAATTTGTGTCGAAAACGAACTAAGTTAAGGCAAGAAAAAGAAACGATTCAAAGCAAAGGTATTGTACGTGGAGGTTGTTTCTCGTACGTATTCTACACGGAATTTGGCTTAGTATTTGGAAAGTTGGTGGGTTCTCCTACTTTCCTAATTCTATTGGTTTTGTGTTCCATGTGAGATTCGTCTTTGTTTTATGCAATTAGTCTTCTTGTATTAGGAAATTATTATATAATTTCTTATTAGTCTTTGTTTCCTAATTAGTCTAAATCTTTTATTAAGGGTGGAATAAATCTATATAAAAACCCTTGTATTAGTCTAGGTTAATTAAGGAGGTGGTGATAGTATTTGTGGGCACAATCTTATGAGAGTCAATTTGTGAGGTTGCCTCCGGAGAGGAAGCTTCAATTTTGTTCCGGGCTCAAGTAGATTGATGTTCGCCTGTCTTTGGAGATCGAAGGGAGTCTATTCGGATCTTGCTGGCCTCAAGATCGTTTGTCCTTCATCTCGTTTGGGTAGTCTCTTTTGTCCTTTTGAGATTACTATTTTGTTGGTAGAATAGAGTATACTTTTGGCTCATATTGAGCGCGTGTATACCGGTCTGCTGTTGTACTATTATCTCCACAATAGTGAATTTTGCTCTCCTTCAGGGTGGACGTAGCCAGTTATTTTACTGGTGAACCACGTATATCTGTGTGTCACTTTATTTGTTATTCGCTATTATTTTGTTCTTATCACCCTAATCAACTAACTATTGGGTAACGGGACGCCTCCGTTACAACATCAGGTCTGACAAGTCGTCCTGCAATTTATATATATACTCCTCTAACTCATGCCTTCATGGTAGCATCACACAATTCCATGTTGCCTGACTTTTATGTCCCCTAATTCTTGTTAACGTTCAATCAATTTACCATCATCCTTCTCTTTCCATTACTTCCAAAAAATCAAATTCTATTAGCCTATGTCATTATTTCTCATTCATTTCTTATCAACAATCCTTCTCGTCACACTTTTCACTCATACTCTCCACCGATAGATCCACCCACTCAATGATTTCTCCTTAATTCATCACATCTTCTTCTAATAGTCCTAGATAACCAAGGTTCATTTCATCCCGTGACCTCCCAAATGATTATACACTAGGCTCACCTTCTAGTAATATAAATCTCCATAGCAACTACTATCTACAAATCCTTATTGCGGCATCCCTCGATCTAAGCTCTCTAGACATCATTTTCATCTCCTTACCCAACATCGTCATAATCATCTCTCTCCAGAAATCACTATATATCCCAAATTACCATAATTTTCACATCACTCATTTCAACTTTTGTTTCTAACATTCCTCGAATTTACATTACTGCTCTATCTTCACTTGACCATATACAATCATCACTACACCACTTAAGTCAACGACTAATTCACTCTCCATAACTCACAGAATGTGCTCCTCATCTCAACAACTCGTCAACTTCACTTATTCTTTCCACTATCCCTCACAATCCCATATACTCATGTCCTCTCTACCCAACACATATCTTTCATAAGCCGGCATTCTCCACATCATAGTAGCTGGTAACTTACGTATCAAGACCGTCACATACATAAAGAATGCTTTAAGACCCAAGACATACGTGTGCACATCCCCCACGACTCAAAACAAATGTAATAACATAGCCACCGACTCAAAATGACCGCCCACTGAGGTACTCGGTCGAGTACAGGATACTCGGTCGAGTAACAATATTACTCGGCCGAGTTTTCGACTCCAGAAGCTGACCCAATTGTCACAGAAGGATTACTCGGTCGAGTACTGGGAATACTCGGCCGAGTAGCCTTTACTCGGTCGAGTATTACCTTACTCGGTCGAGTACCAACTCAGTTCTCAGCAACGTTCAGTTTTCGTAAAACAGTCATATCTCACTCGTTACTTGGTCATTTTGGGCGTGTGACCTATCGTTAGAATCGTAAAAGGACAATATATCACCTCCAATTCGAATCACAGTAATATCATTTCTAGAACTCGACTTATGACAGTTTTAAGACAACCCTTCCATAATCGGTTTTCATACAAATCAATTTTTCTTAACAAAACAACTTAAACATGAATAAAGCAACAATAACAACTCAATACTTCTAAAAAAATAGTACATATGTGAACTTTTATCATACCCGCATGAAAATTAAACACAACATTCATGTATATAGACGCATGACCGTAATCACATGCTACTACCAACAAACCAAACATTAACATCATCATGATCATATAGACACATCCCACCTCACATTACATATACTCCAATTTCACATTTCATTAACATACTTAAACATGCTTTTCCATATATATATGACACTCCACTACGCATTTCAAAAGCCAAGCAGTAACCACATAACATGCTTCAGGATCTGTCACACACAACTACGCAATTCCTTTATCATATACCACCATAGTCAAATCCTTTCACTTCATCCAACAACTATACAAGTTTCACAGCTATAAGTACCACACAGAGGACTTGAAACACATAACGATTCCCAAGACTCCTTCATGTGACCGGCTCGAGATCGTAAGGGCCTTAATGCGAGTTCGGGACGTCTCCCAAGTCTTTGCGGTAGCTCCAAACAACTCTCCCCGGGTTCATTTTATTTAGACTCCCTATGTTCATTAGGTTCATTTGTTTTAGGTTCCAGAATCGTCGCTCTGATACCACTTTGTAACACCCCCTCATACCAAGGTACCTTACCAAGGAATACCCTAGCATGAGAGACTGTTACCATCTCGGTTGCCCGAGGTGAGTATATCATAGTTACCATTCCAAAAAAACATTTATTAAAGTATAAATAGTTAATGATTACATGTTCCATAAACCAAAATCGAAATAAATATTAGTAATGTTCAACAACTGAAACTAAAAGATAAATCTCATGACAGCGGAAGCTAGACTCGAGTGATGACTCCCCATCTTGTCCCCATAGCTAATACTCATCATCACCTGTCACAATCTACTCACCATCTCCGAATGGATCACCACAGATTTTACAAAATAACAACGAGGTCAGCTAGTGAATAATCAAAGCAAGACAAGTACGAAAGATAATCACTGATCAACAGCCAACTTCAACTCCCAATCACACGCTGGTGGGGGACCGCAACCACACCCACCAAGGTCCCGCTTATCAACGAGCAATAACTCCAACTCCGAATCACAAGCCGGTGGGGGGACCGCAGCCACACTCACCAAGGTCCCGCTCATCAACGAGCAATAACCCCGTCCCTTAATGTGCGCATCCCCTCCCGTGGCGGGTTCCACGGAGGGCGAACTAGGGTGTGAAGCCACTTCCGCAAATGACTCTACCACAATCATCACAACACCAACACCAACACCAACACCAAAACCAACACCAACACCAACATATGATCACAATATCAATCGTACAACAATTACCACATAAATCTCAATTCAATTAAACAGTAAAACTGAGTAGGGAAACCCTACCTTTTCGCAATCCGCTACGCTGCAATTAATCATACAAATGTATAACGAATACCACATCGTCACCTACAACAATGATAATCGACAATCAACACACATATGATAACCAAACCCTAAACCCCCAAATTAACCCAAATTAAGGTTTGTTAATTTATAAGAACAACAATAGATCACCAAGGATAAGACACTTACTGCGGCGATTGACATGGAACAAGATGCTAGAACCCACAATCGACGACCTTTATCATGGAATTGATGAAGATGATTAGAGGAGAATGAAACGTAGTTTATGTTTTGGAATAAATGATTTTAGAAACTGACAAACGACTTATATATAATCTCTAATCATTTAATCAAAACCGCGGAAATAACACCCGTCAGACCGGATACTCGGTCGAGTATAGAGTATACTTGGCCGAGTATCCTCTACTTGGTCGAGTATTCCCATACTCGGCCGAGTATTCCTGGGCAGAGAGTTGTCCAGAAACACACGACACACTTACTCGGCCGAGTAAGCTATATTCGGCCGAGTAGCAGACTTAGGAAAAACTGTGGTATTACAGCCCCTCACCAACCTTATAAAGAAGAATACCAAATTTGAATGGAGTGATAAGTGTGAGAAAGCATTTTCTAAACTTAAGGGTCGACTTACCTCCGCACTTATACGTCTCAAAACAAGGATTAGGATGTGTATTAATGCAAAATGGGAAAGTAATTGCATATGCTTCTAGACAATTAAGACCACATGAGCAAAATTACCTCACACATGATTTGGAACTTGCTGCTGTAGTCTTTGCCTTGAAAATTTGGATGCATTACCTTTATGGAGTCTCGTGTCTCATGTATACTGATCATAAGAGTTTGAAATACATTTTTACCCAAAAGGAGATTAATATGAGGCAACGAAGATGGCTCGAATTTCTCAAATATTATGACTTAGATATCCAATATCACCCTGGCAAAGATAATGTGGTAGCTGATGCACTTAGTCGAAAATCGCCCACAACTTTAGATATACTTAATGTCGAGGAGCCCACTATTCAAAGATACATATAAAGGTTGGATATAGAAATGGTTAAGGGCAATCTAACCGGGCATATGGCAGCACTAGAAATACGACCAACCTTGTGCGAGGAAATAAAAGAAGCTCAAGAAATGGATCCCCAACTTGATAAGATTCGCAAGGATATCCAAAAAGGAAAAGCACATGGTTTCATCATCCAAGAAGATGGATCATTATGGTTTCAAGAACGGTTATGTGTGCCTAACTTAGGGACTCTCAAGAGAAGAATATTTGATGAGGCTCATAACTCCCGATATTCAATACATCTAGGGGGTAATAAAATGTACAAAGATCTTCGACATATATTTTGGTGGAGTAATATGAAACGTGAGGTAGCAGAATTTGTGGCCAAATGTTTGACTTGTCAAAAAGTAAAAATAGAACATCAAAGGCCGGGAGGACTCTTATAACCCTTGGATATTCCTACTTGGAAATGGGAATCAATTACTATGGATTTCGTGACTGGGCTACCCGTGACATCACAAGGGATGAATGAAATATGGGTAATAGTGGATAGATTAACTAAGTGTGCTCACTTTCTGGCCACTAAGACTTCCTGGAATTCTTAACAATTAGCAAAGAAATATATAAAAGAAATACTTAAACTACATGGGGTTCCAAGGATAATCATATCAGACAGGGATACAAATTTATTATCCAGATTTTGAAAAAGTTTACAAACAGCCCTAGGATCTCAACTTAAATATAGTACTGTTTTTTACCCGCACATTGATGGTCAAACCGAGAGAACTATTCAAACATTAGAGGATCTATTAAGGGCATGTATTCTGGATTTCCACGGATCATGGGAACAACACGTACCTTTAATAAAATTATCTTATAACAATAGTCATCATGTGAGTATTGGTATGGCTCCGTATTGGCGAATCCAGATTCATTGGACCTGATCTAATTCAAGAAACCACCGATAAAGTAAGATTCATACAAGAGAAAATGAGAACGACACAAAGTCGTCAAAAGAGTTACTCTAACTTAAAAAGACAACCTACAGAATTTCCAGAAGGTGATTCTGTATTTTTGAAAGTGTCACCTACAAAAGGAGTGATCCAATTTGGAAAGCAGAGAAAATTAAGTCCAAGGTATGTAGGACCATTTAAAATAACTGAACGAGTAGGAGAGGTGGCATATCGGCTACTTCTACCGATGGAACTATCAAGGATTCATGAAGTTTTTCATGTTTCACTTTTGAGAAAATATATCTCTGATCCTAGTCATGTTGTTGAGATGCCACTCTTGCAAGTTAGGGAAGATCTTACCTACGAAGAGCTACCAATTCAGATATTGGATCAGAAAAAAAAGTTCTTCATAACAAAACTATTCCGTTGGTGAAAGTCCTTTGGTCCCATCATGATGAAACAGAAGCAACCTGGGAAACAATGATGGAAATGAAAGACAAATACCCTCATCTATTTCAATAAATAAGGTATGTCAAGTTTCGGGACGAAACTTATTTTAAGGGGGGTAGAATGTAATAACCCGAATATGATATATCTGTACTCATAACATTGGCCAATAGGAATCTTAGTCAAATATTAACCACAATTAAAAGTGGAAGAAGGTTCTTCATAATGAATTACAATGTCCGTGGACAGTTTGCTTGAAAATTGTCTTGCATATAATTAGGCTATGAGATAGACTTACACCCTTTGATATACATGTTGATAAGTTTAATTTATATACATTTTATCCCCATATTTTAGCTCCAATTTACATGTCATTATGCACTAACCTTAGTGATATTGAGCTAATATTTTCTTTCTAGTTCTATTTGTATGTTTTGTCATATTTTGTAGGTTTAAGAGCTGTTAGGAGCTTAATCCTACACATTTGTAAGTAAACTAGAAGCTTGGCTAACAAAGAAGTAATATGGACTAGCATGAAGATAATGCATGGACTTGCATAAGCAAAAGTGATGGATTAAATGAAGAAATGCACAACAAAGTCAAATGAAAGTCAAACCCAAAATCAAAGTCCAAATTATGGTGGAAAACTTTGGATGCTAAGGGAACATTGGATGCCAAATAGAGCTCTTAATCGGGTGCATAATTGAGCATTAAAACACAAACAATGGATTCCCTAAGCATTTAACCAAGAAAAGAGAGCGGACCAAGTTTGCTACGACCCCGATCGGGGATGGCAACCCCTGTAGATACCCAGTATCTGCTGAGACTCCGACAAACACCCGATGATTATCGGACTATAACATGTTTTGGAATCGCGACGTTTGATCGACTGTTTGTGTACAACTTTACGTCGGAAAACTTAAAACGATTTCGAAAATAAAACTTTTCAAAACATTTCAAAAATACCTGGAGTGTTTAATGCACGACGACGGGGTCACAATGACACTAACTAGAGTCAAAACCGACACCGGACCAAAAACCGACTCAAAAATTCAAATCCCGACTCCAACAACGAGTCAAACCAAGTCAACCACCAAAAACAAAACATTTCAAACCTTCTACCTTAAGTTTTCCCGGATTTATGTTTGGTCAAGTACCAAACATATGACTACAAAACCCAGGATAGAACAAATCATGATTGCGTTTGTGTGAAAGCGACAACTCACCTCGAAGACCCGCGATGTGGCTCGCGCCTCTTTGAACAGCCCAGGTGGCCACGTCGCTCAAAATTCACACAACCAGTCATTCTCCTATAAATACCCCTCAAATGCCCCCCATTTGAGACTTACGCGAGTGTCCGCCCCCTCTTTTCTCCCTTAAAATTCTCGACTCGACTTCTTAAGTCACAATCCGACGCGTATTTACGACCTACCGATCGTAAATATAAGCCTTAGACATTGTTTGGTACCGTCATCGTCCATTAAATCACTTGACCGACCACTTCGACCACTACACCGTCACTAAACTTAAAACACTCTTTTTACTTGCCAAAACGGTTTTAAACCGAGTCTTTTCCGACCAAACGAGTCGTTACACTTACGTCGGTCACTCGCCATAACCAAACATGTAAGTATGAGGGTGTAAAAATCCTTCTTTTATCATGTTTTCATTTGTTTCATGACTATAACATGCTAAAACGTGCATAACGTGAACCAAAACATGGGATAAACGAGCCAAAACTGATTTTTGGCCTGAGACAAAAGCCCCTTGGTTCGCCGGCTTGCCCGCGCCTAAATGGGGTGTCCAGGTCAGAGATCAACCGTGTATGTTCTCATCATTTCCTTTTAATTCATTTTCATATTTGTAATCGGTTTTTACCATTTCAAATATTTTCAAACCCTTTTTATTTTATTTCATTTGTTTTAACCATAAAACATTTTTCACCCTTGGTTCCTCATACCATGACGGTTAAATCCGTGTTTTGGTGATAATATTTGGTTAATGACATTTAAAAGGTATTTTAAAGCCTTTTATTTCATTTTTGGGAGGTATTTTAAAGCCTCTCATCATTTCTTTACATTTTCGAAACAAATATATTAGTCACCAACACAAAGTCATCCTTGGTTCTACATACCATGCCGGATTTTAACCCGGGTACGATGATGAGTATCGACTAATTATATTCAAATGAACTTAAAACAATTAGTTCATAATCATTTTCAAAACTATTCATGTCAAGCTTGTCAAGTCGAACCCGACACCGAATATCATCAAAGCAATGATGATTATTCGAGTCTAGTTCTTCAAATCAACAAATGCGGTCTAAACGACCTTTTCAAACCAAATCGGGTTCAAACACCCATTTTTCAATACGTTTCATAACGTTTTCAAAAGATCAGAACACGGCATATAACAGTAGGCTGACCCGCGCCTCAAGCAGGCCTTTTCTTTCTCATTTTCAGAACCAGAGGAGGCCCCTTTATACCGCCGGCTGGCTCGCGCCTCATGTAGCCGTTTGGTACAGGGCATGTTCCCTTTCCAGCATTAGTCTAGGACGATCCCGACTCCGGTTAGCCCGGATATAGGACGGATCAGATGACTATTTCAAAATCACATTTGCAAAATGCCTTACTAAGACAAATGGATCACGTTATGCACCCTAAACCTAATACGGTAAATGGATGTTTAATTTCCGTCTTGCATGCAAATCAATCATTAATCCAACTCGACATCTTATAATTGATACTTGGATTAAATCAACCAACTTAGAAAGCTCACACATGTTAGGTTTAAATTATTGGATGCGCATTCATGCAAAACCGTTTTATCAACTTTTGCATTCAACCAACCAAGATCGATCAGTAGAGGCCGCTACCGCGGGCGGGATTGGGTGTCTGATTAAAGAGCTTCCCAATACGTACCTTCACCTCTTACTCAGAAACTTTGGATAGTGGACGACCTTATCCAGGGCGTACGAGAGTCATTCTAGAGATAGGATGCTAAAGAGGGATGATTTCCTTATCTTTAGTACCTATGTCAAACGCTGCTTTGTGCTTCGATTTGACTGAGGTATAAAGTGGATTTCGAACGGGTTCCAAGCATCCCACAAATGTTTGGTGGTGACTCCGAACATCTCTAATCGTTTCGAGACCCTTACCGAGACGAAACCGACCGACATAAAATGATTCGGTCAAAAGAATTTTTACGCCGCCGAGCGTGGCTTTCAAAAGACCACTGCACATCTGCAGATTAGGCCTGGCATGCGGGTGACCCGCGACTACGGACTGGTAGGTGGCCCCCAAATCCACAGACCGAGACGTGGCCCACGTCCACAGTTTGGCGACTCTACTGGGGATAATTAGGACACTTACGTCTTTGTGATCCCTAGATGGTGAGACTCGAACGAGGTCTTGGTTGGAATGCATTAATTGATATTACGGTCACGGTCAGGTTTCTTGTCCGGGCCCACAACCTAACCCTTTTCGACCAATTGGCTCGTCTCGTCGGCGTGAGTTTTCTTATCCCCGCGTTTCGAATCCCGATTGAGTCAAGCATACCATTGACGTTACACATGTCTGTTTCGTCAAAGAGCTTTCATGTAATACTCCGTATTTTGATAATAATTTATGAAAGTAATTTATGTAATTTAATAATTGATTAAAGACATTTCTAATAGTAATTATAATAAGACGTTAATTAAATAATAAATTCATAATGCAAGTCGGGAATTGGGTTTAGCTAATATTTAGCATTGGGCCGTGTGCCATTGTTGTTTGGGCCGAAACTTATTAAGTTGGTATGAGTGTAATCGGGATTTGTATCGGGAATTAATAATAATATAATAAGGAAATAATAATATATAAAGGTAATTATAATTATAATAATAAAAATAAAGTTATGGCAATAATAAATTAGTAAATATTATAAGAGGAAATCTTAGTTATGGTAAGATTAATAATACATGTAATAATAATATAATTTTTAATGGTAATAATAATAATGGTAATTCCTATACTAATTGGAATAAGGAAATAGTTCTTAGTTTCCTAATCAATGTCATATGCTCTCCAATTCGGGACTATAAATACACAATAATCTGAGAAATAATTTATAAAATAAGAAGGAAGAAATCTAAAGGAGAGAAGAACGGAATTAAGAAAGAGAAAAGCAAAAGGATTAATTCTTATTCTCGCCTCAAGGTAATATTTCAGACCATCTTATGTATACACTTTAGCATATTATAACTCGATAACTAGACCACCATAGGACTTGCTTTGACCGTGACTGTGACCGTGGACCAGCAGGGAGTAGCCGGACCTCCGTTTGACCACCAATGACCGGCGGGGAAGGGGTGTTTTTATTGGTTTTCGTGTAGGTGTTTGATGGTGGTTGTACCGTGGGTAATGTGGGTTTTTGACCCTTGATTCGTGTGACCCAGACCTGACCGAGAGTAGGGTTGAGACCAGGGGTGAGAGTCGACCTCAGGGGTGGCGTCGTGGCGGCTTAAAGTGGTGGTTTGTGGTGGTGGTGGCCGGAATTACGCGAAAACAGGGGAGATGCAGGGGTTTCGTGCGGGTTTTCGTGACCATCTTAAGATGAGCTTTGTGACTTCGTTAGTTGACCATTTGGGAAGTTGGGACCATCCCTGGAATCACCGTGGTACAGAGGTGTCAACGGTGGTGTCCAGAGGTGGTGTGGTTATCTGTATTGGCCGTGGTTGAGTGTTTAAGACAGTGTGTCTGCAAGGGTGTTGTTGTATGTCAGTTTGAGTAGGGAGTTTGTAGTTTTATTGGGTTGACTCGTTTGTGACCGTGTAGGGTGGTGGGACTAGTGGTTCCACCGTGGACCAGAGGAGGACCACGGTGGTGGCCACTGGTGGTAAGGTTGGTGGTTGTATGGGTGTTGCGAGTTGGTTAATCATGTTGAGGAAATTGGGTGTTTTGTGTTGGTATTGGTAGTGTCGTGTATGAGGGGGTGCTAGGGCTGACTCGTGTGGTGGTTGTAGAGGTTGCACGTGAGAGTCGTTGGTGTGGTTGTGTAGGTGGCAGTGAGGACCCAAGGTAGGAGTGGTTGTGTGTTGTTGTCGGTGTCGGGTTAGGATGAGAATGGTGGATGAAAGTGGGTGATTTAGTGTCGAGTCAAGGGAGTTTATGAATCGGGTTTTGGGTTATAATTGACTCGGGTTTGATTAATTAATTGAGTCCGGATAATTAATTAATTAAATAGTTAATACATGTGTGTCGGGTTCTAAGTTGAGTTGACCCAGGTTTTCGTATATCGTAATAATTAATAATAGTAAGTTATGAATAAAATATAATGATTGATAATGATAATTAATATTGAGTTATAAGTAATTAGTTTGAATAATTAAAAGGAATAAATAAATAAATACATAATTGAATTGAATTGAATTATAATATTTTGATTAGGTGACGGTTGTGAAGAATTATAATTGGATCGGATTGCTTTATTTTTTTTTGGATTGCTTGAGCTGCTTAATTGGAATCGCTTATCAGGTAGGGATAAATCCTACTCAACTTTTACTCGATAATGTTTGTTGGATGATTTATATTAAAGTAAATTGATCATATGAGAATTTTGTGTTGGTTGATATCGTTGAAATTGTTGGAGGGGAGAATTATATTGTAAATGTTGGTTGGATTAGTTATGATGGAGTTACTGTTATTGCATCGGTTATTCAGTTAATACTGGCAGACATCCCTTCGTGGTGATGTAGATTATTATTGAGGTTATATTGGCAGACGTCGTGTAAGAGCCTTCGAGTGACGTATTTCAGATTTATTCTGGCAGACGATATTTTATCGTATTTACTCGAGGCAGGTCCCAGATTGGTCTGCAGGCCATCTGGTGGATATTTAATCAACTATATGTTGAGGCAGACATTACCTTTGGTAATGTAGTTTGTGTTTACTCACCTTCGGGTTGAGGCTGCCCCGGCCAGGGATTGGCGGGATGATTAGTGTAATGAGTAAGTAAAAGGAGGGAGCACGTTGTCAGGGGGTTGTGCAATGAAAAAAGGAAATTGGATTATTTATCGTATGTTTTTGTTGTTAGTATTTATTCCTACTCAACCTCGCGGTTGACTGTGTATTCGTGAACACCTGCGGTGAACCGTTTTATGGGGAGCAGATTTGACAGGTACCAAAGATGAGCTGACTTGGGAGCTTATGGGAATGCGTGAGGACTTGGACAACCTACCTAGAAGTCTAGACCACATAGAATGTTTTATCACTTTATTTATTTCCGCTGCGAGATGTATTTATTTTTATAATAAGTTTTAGTTGGATGATTTGTAATAAACATGTAATCATTAAAGTTTTAATTTAAAGTACTTTGGTATTGTTGTACTTTGTTATTCACTACCTCGGGAAACCGAGATGGTAACTGTCCTATTTATTTGGGAATGTCTAGCTAAAGGCTCCTGAATAAATGGGGGTGTTACAAAGTGGTATCAGAGCAAAACGATCCTCAGGCCTAACCAATGAATAATAATGAATTTAGGATGTGTCTAAATAAAATGAACCCCGGGTAGAAACTGTTAGGAGCCCCTCTTAGTACTATTAGGAAAGCGCGCCTAATTTGTACCTTGGCCCTTCCAGTTTTGAACCGGGTACCTTGAGAGACATTTCAGTGTGGGGTAATTTAAAATGAATATAGTATATTTGCCTTAGGAATTTGTTTGTCTTGTTTGAATGACTGTTTTCGTTAATGATTACGGATGATTTCTTTTAAGTATTGTTATGATCATGTTTATATGGGGAAGGTATGTTGGCATGTATGTGGGAGGTGTGAGTATGATTAATATGTGAAGTGTTGAAAGAATTGCATGAAATTGTGAAGAATGCGATTTTGGTTGATTTCTCGAAATTTTACCCTTGATTGTTTTAGCTGTCATTTACTACCTGTTTAAAATTCTCGTACGCAAATTTTATGAGTAATATCTTTATGAGTTAGCTTTCATATGCCACTGATCTCATATTCGAATAATATATGGTTTAGGAGAAATAAATATTTTAGTGGACAGCGGTCAGAATGTTCCTGTACAGTTATGTTTTCGCGCCATGTTTTTGTAAAATTTGCCATTTAAAAACTACCTGTCGATTTAGTGTAATTCCAACTCCGTTGTTTAAAATATTCTTATATGTTTCTAAATTGATAAGCCACGTTACAAGGTAAAGTTTTGAAAATTAATAGTGATTTTTACAATTTGACCTAAGTTTCTGACAAGTTGCTGTAAAATTTTTGTTTCGACCAAGTAGTTTGTAAAATGCATTATAAATTGATCTTATGAGCTTTGGCCTTCATTCTTTTTCTCATGGTTTACTAACTGTCTCTATTTTCAAAAAGGTATACGTTATAAAGAATTAATTATTTTATTAATTATTTATGATTTTTTTAGTTTTAGCATGATTCCATAGTCTTGATCGAGCAAATGAAAGTTTTTGTTTCTTTATATTTTAATATTGTGAATTGTGTGTAGTAGATTACCATGTCTAGTGATATGCGGAATGTATTTCCCTAAGCCATATATATGTTCACTATAATTGCATCCATATTTAAGTTAGATATCATTATTAAGAAAAGATTAACTAAACCATTATGCGTATTTTGTTATAGACTATTATTTATTTTGGTTTGTATTCGTCGGTAGTTAAGTAAAGTAGTTGAGTTTAAATAAAAATTAGTTCGAATATCTTGTGTGGTGTGATTTTGCTATTTGGAAGTAAATCAAATATTTTGTATTCATTTAACCATTAATTCGTGTTGGAAATAATAATTGTTTTATATTACAATGTGTGTTTTAATATTTTGTGGCGTTACAACAATGAATTGTTTGTTCCTATTGTTTGATATTTCGAACTTCGAGGACGAAGTTTATTTTTAGGGGGAAGGAATGTGATACTACGAGTGTTTTAAGTTATTATTGTGATACCTTGTTATAAGATTAGCATGATTGATAATCATAAAATGAATAATTGTATTGGATGATGCTTAATTATGAGAATGTCTATGTGTGTTGTGGTAGTAGTTGTGGGCGAACTTCGGGACGAAGTTCATTTTAAGGGGGGAAGACTGTAATACTCCGTATTTTGATAATAATTTATGAAAGTAATTTATGTAATTTAATAATTGATTAAAGACATTTCTAATAGTAATTATAATAAGACGTTAATTAAATAATAAATTCATAATGCAAGTCGGGAATTGGGTTTAGCTAATATTTAGCATTGGGCCGTGTGCCATTGTTGTTTGGGCCGAAACTTATTAAGTTGGTATGAGTGTAATCGGGATTTGTATCGGGAATTAATAATAATATAATAAGGAAATAATAATATATAAAGGTAATTATAATTATAATAATAAAAATAAAGTTATGGCAATAATAAATTAGTAAATATTATAAGAGGAAATCTTAGTTATGGTAAGATTAATAATACATGTAATAATAATATAATTTTTAATGGTAATAATAATAATGGTAATTCCTATACTAATTGGAATAAGGAAATAGTTCTTAGTTTCCTAATCAATGTCATATGCTCTCCAATTCGGGACTATAAATACACAATAATCTGAGAAATAATTTATAAAATAAGAAGGAAGAAATCTAAAGGAGAGAAGAACGGAATTAAGAAAGAGAAAAGCAAAAGGATTAATTCTTATTCTCGCCTCAAGGTAATATTTCAGACCATCTTATGTATACACTTTAGCATATTATAACTCGATAACTAGACCACCATAGGACTTGCTTTGACCGTGACTGTGACCGTGGACCAGCAGGGAGTAGCCGGACCTCCGTTTGACCACCAATGACCGGCGGGGAAGGGGTGTTTTTATTGGTTTTCGTGTAGGTGTTTGATGGTGGTTGTACCGTGGGTAATGTGGGTTTTTGACCCTTGATTCGTGTGACCCGGACCGACCGAGAGTAGGGTTGAGACCGGGGGTGAGAGTCGACCTCGGGGGTGGCGTCGTGGCGGCTTAAAGTGGTGGTTTGTGGTGGTGGTGGCCGGAATTACGCGAAAAACGGGGGGAGATGCGGGGGTTTCGTGCGGGTTTTCGTGACCATCTTAAGATGAGCTTTGTGACTTCGTTAGTTGACCATTTGGGAAGTTGGGACCATCCCTGGAATCACCGTGGTACAGAGGTGTCAACGGTGGTGTCCAGAGGTGGTGTGGTTATCTGTATTGGCCGTGGTTGAGTGTTTAAGAGAAGTGTGTCCGCAGGGGGTGTTGTTGTATGTCGGTTTGAGTAGGGAGTTTGTAGTTTTATTGGGTTGACTCGTTTGTGACCGTGTAGGGTGGTGGGACTAGTGGTTCCACCGTGGACTGAGGAGGAGGACCACGGTGGTGGCCACTGGTGGTAAGGTTGGTGGTTGTATGGGTGTTGCGAGTTGGTTAATCATGTTGAGGAAATTGGGTGTTTTGTGTTGGTATTGGTAGTGTCGTGTATGAGGGGGTGCTAGGGCTGACTCGTGTGGTGGTTGTAGAGGTTGCACGTGAGAGTCGTTGGTGTGGTTGTGTAGGTGGCAGTGAGGACCCAAGGTAGGAGTGGTTGTGTGTTGTTGTCGGTGTCGGGTTAGGATGAGAATGGTGGATGAAAGTGGGTGATTTAGTGTCGAGTCAAGGGAGTTTATGAATCGGGTTTTGGGTTATAATTGACTCGGGTTTGATTAATTAATTGAGTCCGGATAATTAATTAATTAAATAGTTAATACATGTGTGTCGGGTTCTAAGTTGAGTTGACCCAGGTTTTCGTATATCGTAATAATTAATAATAGTAAGTTATGAATAAAATATAATGATTGATAATGATAATTAATATTGAGTTATAAGTAATTAGTTTGAATAATTAAAAGGAATAAATAAATAAATACATAATTGAATTGAATTGAATTATAATATTTTGATTAGGTGACGGTTGTGAAGAATTATAATTGGATCGGATTGCTTTATTTTTTTTGGATTGCTTGAGTCGCTTAATTGGAATCGCTTATCAGGTAGGGATAAATCCTACTCAACTTTTACTCGATAATGTTTGTTGGATGATTTATATTAAAGTAAATTGATCATATGAGAATTTTGTGTTGGTTGATATCGTTGAAATTGTTGGAGGGGAGAATTATATTGTAAATGTTGGTTGGATTAGTTATGATGGAGTTACTGTTATTGCATCGGTTATTCAGTTAATACTGGCAGACATCCCTTCGTGGTGATGTAGATTATTATTGAGGTTATATTGGCAGACGTCGTGTAAGAGCCTTCGGGTGACGTATTTTGATTTATTTTGTGACGATATTTTATCGTATTTACTCGAGGCAGGCCCCAGATTGGTCTGCAGGCCATCTGGTGGATATTTAATCAACTATATGTTGAGGCAGACATTACCTTTGGTAATGTAGTTTGTGTTTACTCACCTTCGGGTTGAGGCTGCCCCGGCCAGGGATTGGCGGGATGATTAGTGTAATGAGTAAGTAAAAGGAGGGAGCACGTTGTCAGGGGGTTGTGCAATGAAAAAAGGAAATTGGATTATTTATCGTATGTTTTTGTTGTTAGTATTTATTCCTACTCAACCTCGCGGTTGACTGTGTATTCGTGAACACCTGCGGTGAACCGTTTTATGGGGAGCAGATTTGACAGGTACCAAAGATGAGCTGACTTGGGAGCTTATGGGAATGCGTGAGGACTTGGACAACCTACCTAGAAGTCTAGACCACATAGAATGTTTTATCACTTTATTTATTTCCGCTGCGAGATGTATTTATTTTTATAATAAGTTTTAGTTGGATGATTTGTAATAAACATGTAATCATTAAAGTTTTAATTTAAAGTACTTTGGTATTGTTGTACTTTGTTATTCACTACCTCGGGAAACCGAGATGGTAACTGTCCTATTTATTTGGGAATGTCTAGCTAAAGGCTCCTGAATAAATGGGGGTGTTACATTTCATCACTTTCGAGCACGAGGCTAGGGCACCCTCCTTACACATTTTGTTTGGATTGGTATCCCTCTCGCAAATCGGGGTTTGATTGCTTGGTGTGTAACCCACCCTCTTAAGCCAAAACCCGTGTCAGCATAATGCATAATATAATGAACTGTGAGTGCTTATGTGCTACTTGATCATAAGTCCTTCCGTGTCATTTTCAAACTTTCAAAAACACCTTTTCGCGCCGTTATAATGGCCGTTTCAAACCTCGGTCTTTCGCCGACAGTTGCACGCCTTTCTAGGCCGTCGTAATGACAGTTTTCAAACCCGGTTTTTATAACCATTTCAACACGCCTTTCTAGGCCGTCGTAATGACAATTTTCAAACCCGGTTTTTATAACCATTTCAACACGCCTTTTTAGGCCGTCGTAATGACGATTTTCAAACCCGGTTTTTATAACCATTTCAACACGCCTTTCTAGGCCGTCGTAATGACGATTTTCAAACCCGGTTTTTATAACCATTTTAACACGCCTTTCTAGGCCGTCGTAATGACGATTTTCAAACCCGGTTTTTATAACCATTTCAACACGCCTTTCTAGGCCGTCGTAATGACGATTTTCAAACCCGGTTTTTATAACCATTTCAACACGCTTTTCTAGGCCGTCGTAATGACGATTTTCAAACCCGGTTTTTATAACCATTTCAACACGCCTTTCTAGGCCGTCGTAATGACAATTTTCAAACCCGGTTTTTATAACCATTTCAACACGCCTTTCTAGGTTGTCGTAATGACGATTTTCACCCGGTTTTTACAACCATTTCAACACGCCTTTCTAGGCCGTCGTAATGACGATTTTCAAACCCGGTTTTTCACAACCATTTCAAATCACCTTTTCACGCCGTTATAATCGCCGCGTCTAGACAATGGCTCTTTCAAACCCGAGAAAAGCACACACCCTTTTCTCGAGACACTTTCGAGATCCCGAGGACCATGCACCATCCCCGAGACCTCTTCAAACATTTGAAACCCGATTTTCAAAACATACTATTTTGAATTTCAAAACCGTCTTGGTAGACAATACACTGTTTTCCGAGCCGATTCAAACTCAAAACCGTCTTTTGCAAATAAACTTAAAACAACCCTTTCAACTGATCGACTTGCGGAGATCTTTATCTTTGGAAGCCGTCCATTAAAGTGACAAATGAATCTTTTTGAAAATTTCTATTTTCGAAAACTTCAGTCCACCATTCCAATTCCAATTCCGCCTCGTGTCTATCGAGTCGAAGCAAATGTACTTATGGTTCTTTACTTATGAGTCGTCTTACCGTGAGACCCGTCCAATGGCGTCGCGCCGTCATGTTGGACTCGTGTCAAAAGTTCGGTCAACACCGTCACGTCATAAATCAAGTCAGCACCGAGGAACCACACACGGTCACCCTCGTCTTGTTGAGTCTGATCTTTGTCTCGTCCTTTGCGTTGTCTGCGTTCAGTCTTTGAACCGTGTCAGATTGAGTTGTAATGTGAGCCGTTTTTCTGCCTCAGAGCCATGGCCGTCTTCAACTTCGTTTGTCAACAACAACAACAATGATAACAACAGAGATGTCACGACTGATCAGCTAGCCAGCCTGCTTACCGCTCTTAAGGTCACCCTGGATCGCGTCGAGACCCGTATCAACGCACTGGAGAACAAGGAAACTGGAGAACATAACGCTCCACCTCTGACTGAAACTGAGAAGAGGCTAAAGCACTTGGAAGAACAGCTCCTAGCCCGAGGTAACAATATCCATTTTGAGAACAACCGAAGGTTCGAACCTGTTGGGGATCAATTGCCTGACAACTTTATCCTAACTGATGTGCCTAAGTTCAAAGGAGTGGAGGACCCGCTCAATCATATCCGTGCCTTCAAAGACTACATGGCCATTAAAGGGGTCAAACAAGAACTTTTCACCCGGATCTTTCCACCCTCTTTGGAACCAATCCCTCGTCAGTGGTACTACTCCCTTGATCCGAAAAACCTTACTACTTGGGATGAGGTCGCAGTTGAATTCGCCAAACAGTACGCCGGCAATGTTGAAATCCAAGCCCATACCCGTACTCTTGAGGTTCTAACCCAGAATGATAAGGAAGGGTTCACCGAGTTCTTAACCCGTTGGAGGAGGGTAAGTATCCAATTGGTCAGTAAACCGAGTGAATCAACGTTGGTGGAAAAGTTCGTCAACAATCTCCGCCCAGTGTACGCCAACTTACTAAGGTATCAAAATATCAAGACCTTCCAGGATCTGCAAATTCTGGGGACACGCATTGAAGATGACCTCCGGAAGTGTGTCTTGGCCAAGACTACTGGCAGAGGCTACCAAGGATCCACCTCAACCGGATCTCGCCCTTACGGCCAGACAAACAAAATCGATGAGGTCAACCTCGTTGAACCATCCGCTAAGAGAGCTGAGCGTCCCCAGAGAGTATTCACCAACATAGGGTCGACTTACGCAAGTGCTCTGAAGAGGCTCATGGATCAGGGAAAGTTACAACCAATCGGACCCACCCTGGATCCGACCGATGCTAAGAAATCCCGCTTTTGGAACCCCAATGTCTATTGTCAGTACCATCAAGGGAAGGGGCATGATACTGAAACCTGCTTCAAACTCAAACACATCATCCAAGACATGATTGAGAAAGCAGATTTGCCTTTACCCCCACCGACTAAGCCAAACAACAATACAAACCCTCTGGGAATCCACGCCATCTCCAACGATGAGCCAATTCTGGACTGCTCTCACCTCATTCTGCCAGTTGATGAAGAGGTGAATGCCTTGGAGAAAGATCCCTCGGATGGGGTATTTGTGTTTAGTGCTGCCACTATGCTCACTATGTTCCAACAGGTTGAGGAAACCATAGCCAGTCTCTCCGAAAGGATCACCCGACTTGACGATGCCTACCGTCGACTTATCTTCAATCCTCCACCGCCACGCCCGAGGGAAAGTCCCCCGAACGCCCAAAACTACCCACACCAGGACGGATTGCTCCCGCGACCATTCTGGCATGCACCTCACAATAATCAACCTCACAATAATCAACCCCACAAAACTACCCCCGCAAAAATCACCCTCACAAGAATATCCCTCACAAAAACTACTTACCAAGGAATACCCTTCCAAGGTGCCTTCGAGATCCTGAAATCAACGGCATCTGGAGAGACGACGTTGAAGATGTCTACGTTGTCCCAGAGAAAGAGAAACGGGCGAAAGAGATCGGCCACTTTACCCGGTCCGGACTCCCCTATCAGAACCCGAACAATCCAACGGTCGTTCCAATAACGAATGACCAAGTCGTCCCGGAAGTAGACACTCAACCGAGGGCTCCTGAGAATTCAATCCTCAAACAGCTTCAGAAGGCAAAAGCCGAAATCTCAATATGGCAATTGATCGCGACGTCCTTTGAGCATCGACAGGCTTTGCTACAGGCCTTGGGAAAATTAACCGTGCCCTCCATCTCTTCGCCTGAAGAAATAGTGGCACATATGACAAGGGACGCCCCTGACTTGAATAACCGGGTCGTCTTCTCTGACGAAGATATCCCTCCCTTCGGAGCCAATCATAACCTTGCCCTGTACATTACCATACAATGTCTCAAGAAGAAAGTGCCCATGGTACTTGTAGACGACGGATCCGCGGTGAATGTCATTCCCCTAAAGACTGCCCACAAGCTGGGGATTAAGGAAGCTGATTTGGTCCCAACAAATAAAGGAGTACACGCCTACGACGGCACTCGTCGCAAGGTCGCGGGGCTCATCACTCTGACTGTCGCAACCGGACCACTAGAAAGACAAACATGTTTTCAGGTGGTCGACATCGACGCCTCCTTCAATATGCTCCTAGGACGTCCCTGGATCCACGCCGTCAAGGCAGTTACCTCAACTCTCCACCAGAAGATCAGGGTCCCCTTCAACGGGAAAACAATCACAATTCCTGCTTCCCCAATCAAAGCTGTCATAAGAAGGGGAGTAGCCTCCCAAACCATTGAGGAAGATGATAACGAAATATGGGGATTCCAAGTTGTGAATGCCATAACTGATGAATCAACACCCTTTGATTGTGACCCCTTTGTTAATCTCACAGTCAACCGTATCATGATACGCCAGGGTTACTTCCCGGGCTTACCCCTCAATCCACTGAAGGACCCATTGCCTCCATTGAATCAGGCTAAGGTCCCCAACATTCCCTTTGGGCTGGGATATGAACCTACCGATAAAGATATCCAGGAGATGAACCTCCTAGTTCGAAAACGCAAGAAGCACAGAGTTATCCTCCATCCTTATCATCTGACCCTCAATGGATACTTTGTTCCCGAAGGAGAATCAGAGCTCTACCATGGCTTTTCGGAGCCGATCTATGACCTGTGGCCAAGGCTAGGTACCCGGGTGTGGAAGTCTTCCAGGACTGCTACTTCATCCCCGACAACACCGAAGCTGCATCAACTGAGTCTAAGCCGTCGTCATGCCTCGATGGACAAGTTGTCACTCTCCTCTTTGGGGAAGATAACACCAAGCACCTCGACTATGAGGACATCATCAACAACGCCCTGAAGGACAATCAATTTGACCCAACCGCCTTGATCTCCGACACTGACCCGGAGAAAGCTACACAGGGCTGGAGGAAAACCGTCAAGTGGACCGATCGCCAAGGCCGCATTCTCAAGATCACATCTGGAGAAGGCCCTATGTTCAAGGAGGGAAGTGAAGAAGAATCTGAATTTGAGTCTGAGTCGGAGTCAGAGTCTGTCATAGCTCCTAACACTCCTGATGTCCCAGTCAAGGTCCCCTTTCTACTGTTCTATCACAAAGTCGTGGCTGATTCAGAGGCTGAGTCTACTAGGGTCACCCCCACTCCCATGAAAGGTGACAACCTGGAACCTGTTCCAGGGGCCACCTCCTCTGCTGTGTCGCCTCTGACTGACCACGAGATGTCTGTCCTCTCCGAGCTTTTCACTCGTGTCAACTTAATGAACGCTAAGTTTGCTTATGACTCGTCTCAATTTAACTGCAATGCAATTCTGAATGACTATGAGGAATTTGACTTGAGTGACTACCCACCTTACCTAGCCAAAGAACTTGACAAACGGGAAACCAGGACCCCCATCATTGAGGAGACCGAACCTATTAACGTAGGGACCGACAACATACCTCAAGAACTTAGGATAGGGACAACCCTGGACCCCTCGGAAAGACAACAGTTCATTGACCTCCTCCACAAATACAAGGACGTATTCGTCTGGTCGTACAGAGACATGCCTGGGATTGACAGAGAAATTGCATAGCACCGGATACCCATTAAGCCTGGAGCTAAACCTTTGAAGCAGAAGCTACGCCGGATGCGTCCTGAATGGGCTCTGAAAATCAAGGAAGAAGTGGATAAACCGTTCAAGGCTGGGTTCATCAAAGTGTCTGAATACTCTGATTGGGTGGCCAACATTGTGCCCGTACCAAAGAAAGACGGAAGAATTCGGTTTTGCGTCGACTTCAGAGATCTGAACAAGGCGAGTCCAAAAGACGACTTCCCTTTGCCACATGTTGACATTCTGGTAGACAACACTGCCGAACATGCCCTCCTGTCATTCATGGACGGGTATGCCGGGTACAACCAGATTAAAATGGCTGAGGAAGACATGCACAAGACAGCATTCACTACACAGTGGGGTACATATTGCTACACGGTCATGCCCTTCGGTCTTATCAACGCCGGGGCTACTTATCAAAGAACCGCTACCACTCTCCTACATGATATGATGCACAAGGAGGTAGAGGTGTATGTCGATGACATGATCGTCAAATCAAGAGAACGGGACGGTCACATCAACGCCCTTCGGAAGTTCTTCGCTCGTCTGCGGAAATATAACAAGAGACTAAATCCTCAGAAGTGTGCATTCGGGGTCACCTCCGGAAAACTCTTGGGACATGTGTGGACAGCGGGCCGCCCACGGGGGCGCTTGGTGAAAACGAAACAAGCGTTTGCATTTTTGTATGGAGTCGCCACCAATTTTTATGGGAAATTGGAACCGTTCGAATACCTCGTGTCATGTCAAGACAGAAAGTAGTGACATGAACACTAAGCAATCGTTACCCTTAGCATTCTATGTCTAGAATGACTCTCGTGGATGCCAATGAACACGGGTGTTCACAGATATCTGGAGTAAGGGGTGAGGGTACGTATTAGGAAGCTCTTTTGATCGAACACCTAATCCCGCCCGCCTCGATAGCGGCCTCTACTAATGATTAGGGAAGTTATTCGTACTTGATATATCGTCGGCTATAATGCATGCAATGCAACATCCAAGTTTTAATCCTAGCATATGAGAATTAATACTAAGTCGGTTGACACGTAATTAGCATACAATTGGGTCGAGGTAGGATTTAATGCTCATTTACATGTGAAAGCATACAAACGATAAAAGAAATACAATAAATATAAATTACAATAATTACAAAGGAATAGGCGATTTATGTCGAAAATACCTTTAAAACGGATAATTTGAGAAAAAGAATAAAAGAATAAATTAACGAACAGGAATTAGCGATATTACGGTTAATAGTTGATTAATACGTAAGCTAATTACACTAGGTCAAGGCAGAAACGGAGTTCAGGGACAGAACTCAGCCAGGAACAGGCGCAGCAGAGCTGCGTCCTTTGGAATAGGCGCAGCAGACGCTGCGTCTGTTCCTTGGCTCGGCCCGCCGTGAAGCCGTAATTGCAAGCCGTTAATGTTAATTGGTGAATTTAATGATCAATTAAATTATTTACTCGGATGAAAGTGATTAATAGGTTATTTAACACATGAATAGGTCATAAAAACAGTAAAATATGAATGAGACGGATACAAACGGATTAATTACAAGATGGAATAAATGAAGTGAAAAATATTAATGAGTCAAACAAATTAATTGATTAATTAAGTTAGATATGACGGATTAATGACAAATATGCGACGAATATGTGAATAAACAGATAAAAACTATATCAAAGACGAATCCCAGAAACCCAATATGAACAAATTGAAGCTCTACAACCCGGATTGAACTTAATGACGAAAACCCGCAAATATTGGATTATTTGGGATTTAAGTCGGATTTATGACAAATTAATCATGAGAATGACGATGATTATAACACATGTGGATTTATTATGATATTAAGACGAAGAATTAACAGACGAAGCAAGCAAAAGAAAGAATTTGAACACGAATTACAGAGGACAAACGAAGAAGAAAGGAAGAAAGAAGCGAGGCTGGCGGCCCTCACGAAGAGGCGCAGCAGGAACTGCGCTCCTTCGAAGAGGCGCAGCAGTTGCTGCGTCCTTTCTCGACGGTTATCTACTGGAAATCCGCAAAATAGGTTTTAACAAAGGGTTTTAGAAATCGGTTTTAATGGTATTTTCGACATAAACCTTACAATTGATGATACGAAAAGTAAAATACAATAAATAAAAGGGGAATTATACACCCTCAGACTTACATGTTGACGAAACGAGAAGGACTAAGATATCGATTAGTGATGCTCGACGCGAATGCAAAGAAAGTGCCCTCGTAAGAGGAAAACGATTAAGTTAATTAAGTTGATTATTGGTGTAGTTGGTCAAATTGGTCGGTCATGCAACGGAGAGGCTGGTACCCGGAAAGATCCGAGCTTACGTGGTCGAAAGTTCAAGCACGTAGGCGCCAATAAGTAAGAACAAAGTCTAGAATGCAAAGGGAGAAGAGAAGGGCGGACACTCGCGTGAGAAATATGAGGAACGAAGGCTCATATTTATACTAATCACGTGAAGGAATTAGGGTTTCGGAGACTCTTTGGAAGTGAATCTCGGAAAGATATGAAAAAGATACGAAAAACACACGAGAAAGGGCACGGGAAGAGGCGCAGCAGCCCATCTGCGTCTCTTGGAAGAGACGCAAAGACTGGGCCTGCTGCGTCTATTCCCAGGAGGTTTCTCTCGTGAAGAAAGATTTCCGCGTTTGAGTTATGGTAGGACGGAAATAATTCGATCTTCCTTAATATTTTATATGAATATTACGGGATTTTATTTACCAAAAGATAAAATTTGGAAATATGGAATAGAAATATCTGGAACATTCCAGAACATTCCGACTCGGGATTTAGCGGTTATCAGAAAATGGAGACGGTTTTAGGCCCGGACTCCGAATGTACTCTAATTACTGCCAAAATGACCGTATCGAGACGTAGATGACAACCATGAGGTAGACATTAATATTTGAGCAATCACTTGACGATAATCTTACAAACTGTCACAAATTGTTCCGCGTATCAAACATGCGGCCCAATCATCACCGGCTGGTTTGCGGGAGGTGCGGAAATGAGGTATCTACAGAGCCCCCACTTTGACTGAGGCTTGGACAAGGCGAAAGTCAAAGTATAGCCATCAGGTCAATCGAAGATTACAACCGACGACTATGGCGACGCGAGGCGCTCAAGGGGTCTCGAACCAAGGACTGTCGTCGGGAACATTTTAGAGTCTGTCGACTATCGGGGAGGGTCGTTTAAAGTCCATTAGACTACGTAAGGAAGCTCGCCAGCCATAAGAAAAGACCATACCTGAGACTTCTTCCTCGAGATGCTTCCGGAGTTGCGTAGGAGCTAAGGTTGAGCATGGGAGCTAAGGGTAAGACCTAAAAGATATATAAGGATTGTGCTAGGGTGTGGGACCCTAAAGGAAAGCATTGACGGGAAGGAGGCCTAAAGTAAGTTCGACTTAAGGGGTAAACCGAAGGTTGGGTATAGGAACTCTATTGGTTTGGGGAACTTGAAGGCTTATGAACCTAAAAGGATTGGGACCCTATAGTTGAAAAGTCCTAATTTCGGGTTTACGAACCTAAGAAAAAAACTTTGGGTTTGGGGAACTTCTGGAGAACGACACCCTCGTCGAACTTCGCGGGGAAACAAGAAATATTGAGAGTAGCAGGACACGGCTGGGAACTGCTGGAGGGAGGAGACAGCTCGCTTGTTGAGGGAGCTCGAGGTTCGGGACGCCGAGATCGCCGTTCTGGCGGCGAGAGTTGCAGAGTTGGAGGGCGCCCAGCAGTAGTTTTGTGTAGTTTTGTAGGCTTGTACATTTGGACATCTGATTTTGAACTTTTTTGGACTTTGTTTGGGGCGCAAGCCCCCAGTTTGCTTGTACATTTGCTTTGTTTGACGTATATACGACGGCCTGAGTGTCTTTGTTGCTGGGTTGTGTTGCTTGTATCTGCAGGTTAGTTCTGAACAGGTTTGGTTGATAACGGTTTACGCCGTCATGCTGCCGAAATTTACATAGAAATCACGCAAAACATACATTTTTATATACATATGGCCTTAATTAGCGCAAAATGAGACTCAAAAGAGCACAAAAAGCAAAAATTTTGCCGGAAATGACCGGACGGTAGGGAGGGTTACCCCCTAAAAAAAAAGAAAAAATAAATCTATAAGTTAGAAAATGTAGAAATGAAATTAAGAAACTGAAGTGAATAAAAATGCTGAAATTTGTTAATAATGAAAACAAATGAAAATTGTTTCCCAAAAAAGAAGATGAATTAAAATGAAAATTACTTCCTAAAAGAGAAAATGAATTAAGATGAAAGTTATTTCCTAAAAAAAGAAAATGAATTAAGTGTGATGAAATGGCGAAGGTGTCGACGTCGCCTCGAAATGCGTGCCCGCGAATTTAGGAAACCTGAAACATGGTAATCTTCCCGTATTTACCAAAATAAAACCCCGTAGGAATAGGAAATCATTCGTTATAGAATTAGGAAAGATCCAACGCGGAAATCACGAAGTGAGATCGGGAAGAGGCGCAGCATGAGTCGCGTCCCTTTGAAAGAGGCGCAGCAGTCTTTGCGCCTGTTCCCAAGCTGGTCCGTTCTGACGGATTTTTGGAAACAGAGAATAGTATAAATAGAAGCGTCGATGGAGCTTTAATTCACATAAATCTTCCGTCTCTTCTTCGTCTATTCACATAAAACTCTCAAAATAAATCTTCAAAAGAAAATTGTCATTATGAATACTTTGGAGATCCGCATGAAGGAATGGACCAACGAATTTTCGAATATGGAGAAGCATGACATGGGTGCTTATAACCTTGGGTCTTTGTTGAGTTTGAAACTCATTAAGGTTGTAAAACCGTTCTTGGATGCGTGCCTTGACTATTGGGACCCGAATTATCATGTTTTCGCGTTCCCAGGAGGTGACATTTGCCCATTTCCTGAAGAAATTGCTGCTATTGGTGGGTGGGACCCCGAACATTTACCTGCCATTCCTTCCACTTCACAAGGGTATAAGAGCAAATTTAGAGACTTGCTTGGACTGACCAGACTTGAGGTGGATCGTCGAGTTACCCCGAAAGGTGTGAGAATGTTGGATTTTGTAGACCGATTCATCAACAGGGCTGACCCTACTGTTTCTCATGTTGCTAGGAGGAGGGCATTTGGCTTTTGCTTGTTGCATGTGTATGTCTTCCAAGGACACGTTGATGAAGACTTGAGAGGTGATCCCCGTCTTTTGGGCCTTATTGAGCAAATGGAGCTGCGCAGGAGCCCAGCTTGCTTATGCTTAGGAGAGATTATTTTGGGTTTGGATAATAGGAAACCCAACCGCGATCTGCCGTTCTTGGGGAGTCCCGTCATTTTGCAGGTAAAAGACACTTTTTTTTTTTTTTTTTTTTTTTTTTTTTTTTTTTCTAATGCCTGCTTTTGGTAGGTTTGGCTTATGGAACGGCTCCGATTGATCGAGCCCTCAGTTCATGCACTTTCCTATCATGCCCGCTCGATTGCGATGAGGATGAGGTTGTACATGGTGGACTTCACTCGGGTCTGTGATTATTGGAAGAATAAGCTGAAGAGCGATGATGGCCCGTTGATCAGGTGGGTCGTTCCGTGGTGGCACCTCAAGTCTGTCACTGGAGTGTCTTCTTTGGATCCCACTAGGTCCATGCGCATTCCTGGATTGGAGTTTATGGTATGCATCTTCCCGGAAAGGCTGATGAGACAAGTTGGGCTGGCAGACGATCCCTAGGCTTGATACCGTCCAGATGCTATGGCACTTACTACAGAGAGCCGAAGAGAGTGGGCTATCAAATGGGCCCAAAGGAACATGTGGTTCTTGAGCTTCTCCGCCAATGCTTTGTGGGTGTCGGATTCTTATCTGAGGTGGAGAAAGGCTATTACTCCGGAAGAGCGCGAGAGACTGAGGAAACGCGAGCCTGTTGACTACAAGGTGCGCGAGGGAGAGAAAGAGAAGGAGAAGCATCTGACAGAGGGAGAAGAAGAAGCCGGGTTTCAAGTTGTTCATCCTTCAAAGAAATCAAAGACTACTCTTGTCGCAGAAATGGTGGTTGGCAAGAATGGAAGAGCCAGGCCTCGAGAAAGACCGTTGGTGATTAGGTCTGAAGTGGTGCAAGAGCATCCGGCTCGAGGTCGTGACAAGAAATATGACAAGAATGACAAGGGCAAGGGGAAGATGGAGGAATAGTCCGAGTCTTTATTTATTTGATTATTATTATTATTTGTTGTTGTAATAAAAAGGAGGGATTTTTAGAGTCCTAGCCTATTCTATTTTTATTATGTAACGTACTATTATTATTTAGGAAATGAATGAAATAAAAAGGTTAAATGGTTATGAAACCGTTGAGATTTTCTACTTATTATTCTTGTCGAATTTCAAATGCAATGCAAATGTCCTTCTATTTACATTTTAGATATAATGGGTTGAATCCTGTGAAGGATTGCCTACGTATTCACTTGAAAAGCGAAATCAAACCCTTGCGCGTAGTTCGAGTAAATGTAAAAGAATAATTGTTCGGAGCAAGAGCTTGTAATGAACATAGAAAATAAGCATGAGCTTTTTGCTTACTCTGGAGGTGCGAATTTAGTTTATTTGATGATATGAGGATGACAAACTTGTCAAAATGCAAGAGCACAGTGACATTAGCTTATTTCAGCTGGGCCAGGGGCCGCTTATTTAGCGCCACAAGAGCGACACGTGGGGTTACGCGAGGCGCGTGTTTTGTTCCTATTCTAGGCATAGTACCGTTGCAGTTGGTCAAGGTTTGTGGGGTTTGAAAACTCATTCCCATCTAGGTCTGTGATTCTAACCGCACCCCCTGGGAGTATGGATTTGACTAGAAATGGTCCGGCCCAATTAGGTTTGAATTTTCCTCGTGGGTCAACAGGTAGAAGAGCTCTAACCGATTTGAGTACTAAGTCTCCTTCTTTGATGTTTCTTGGCCTAACCCTTTTGTTGAAAGCTCGTTTGATACGTGCTTGATATGTTTGGACATTATGTAAGGCGCGTAGCCTACGTTTATCCAGGAGGATGAGTTCTTCATATCTATCCTTTTTCCAATCGGCCTCCGGGATTTGACTTTCTAGTAGAATACGCAGGGATGGTATTTCTAGCTCGACTGGTTGTACGGCTTCCATGCCGTAGGTCAAATAGAAAGGAGTAGCCCCAGTGGGCGTCCTGACAGATGTACGATACCCCCATAAAGCAAACGGTATCTTGCTTGGCCAATCTCTATAGTTGTCGATCATTTTCTTGAGAATCGTGACAACATTCTTGTTTGCCGCCTCTACCGCGCCGTTAGTCTGTGGTCTATAGGGCGAAGAGTGGTGATGCTTAATCTTGTATTTGGCTAGCAATTGCTCGGTTTCGGCTTAGAAGTGTGACCCGTTATCGCTAATGATCTCATGTGGGCAACTATATCGACAGATGATGTTGTTTTGTATAAACTTTGCCACATTTTTAGCCGTAAGACCAGTGTAGGAAGCCGCTTCTACCCATTTGGTAAAATAGTCGATTGCCACTAGAATGAAACAGTGACCTCCTGTTCCGGCTGGGGTTATCTTTCCGATTATGTCAATTCCCCATGCAGAAAATGGCCAAGGAGATGTCATTGTGTAGAGCAGTGAAGGAGGGACATGTTGTACATTCCCGAAGATTTGACAATTGTGGCAATGTCTTACGTATTTGATGCAATCGGACTCCATTGTGGTCCAATAATATCCCAGACGTGTGATTTTCTTTGCCATCATAGGCCCACTCATGTGAGGACCGCATTCTCCATCGTGGACTTCTTCCATCACCTTTCGTGCCTGTGAATGATCAAGGCAACGCAGGACTACACCAAGAGGTGTTCTTTTGTATAATTCTCCTTGCATGAGAACGTATTGGGAAGCTAATAGACGTATAGCACGTTGTCCCCTCTTGTCCATATCCGGTGGATAGGTACCATTAAGCTTAAAATTCAGAATTGCTTGGAACCAGGGCTCCTGTGCGATTTCCTCTTCATCGGTGATTTGGTGGACATAAGCCGGCTCTGACCGTCGTTCGATGCACAAAGGCATTTCCATCATGTGATCTGGCATATTTATCAAAGATGCAAGTTTCGCAAGAGCGTCTGCAAATTGATTTTCCTCCCGAGGTAGGTGTAGGTAGGTTACGTGATCAAAGAATTGAGCGACTTGGTCTATCCTAGCCTGATAGGGTGCGGGGCTTTCGCTTCGGATTTTCCAAGATCCTGTAACTTGGTTAATTATCAGTGATGAATCCCCATGTACTCGGAGGTTCTTAATGCCTAAGCTTACTGCCGCTTGTAGTCCAATGAGACAAGCTTCGTATTCTGCAGCGTTGTTTGTCACCCCGAAGTCGAGTTTGACAGCAATCGGTGTATGCTCACCTTCAGGAGAAATGAGCAACACTCCTATTCCGAATCCTCTTAAGTTTGATGCTCCATCAAAATACAGGTCCCAGGAGTCTACGTCAGTTTGAAGTATATCCTCGTCGGGAAATGACCAAGTATCCATGGTTTGTGCGTCGTTGATAGGATTTTCTGCGAAGAATTCGGCGACGGCGCGACCTTTTATAACTTTCGGTGGTACGTATTTAAGGTCGAATTCTGAGAGCATCAGAGTCCACCTTGCCAGACGTCCGTTGAGGACGGGTTTCTCGAAGAGGTATTTGACTGGATCCATTTTGGAGTATATCTTGACGGAGTAGCTAAGCATGTAATGGCGTAGCTTCTTCGTTGCCCACACAAGAGCGAGGCATGTCTTTTCGAGTTGTGAGTATTTGCACTCGTACTCCAAGAACTTCTTGCTAAGATAGTAGATAGCTCTTTCTTCACTTCCTACGGTTTGAGCTAGCATGGCACCCATGGCGGTTTCAGTTACTGTGAGATATAAACCAAGAGGTTGATCTCGTTGTGGCGGCATGAGCACTTGTGGTTTAGCCAATATTTCTTTGATTCGGTCAAACGCCTTTTGACAATCATCATCCCACATGGTGTGGTCTGTTTTCTTGAGTTTCTTGAAGATAGGCTCACAAATCATCGTAAGTTTCGATATGAATCGACTTATGTACTTTGTACTTTTCCCGGGAATCCTCGACTTCTTTTTCTGTTTGAGGTTGTGGCATTTCGATCAGAGCTTTGATTTTGGAAGGATCTATTTCTATACCCCGTTGGCTAACGACGTATCCTAGGAGTTTGCCAGATGTTACCCCAAATGTGCATTTCTGAGGATTGAGTCTCATGTTGTACTTTCGTAGCCTTGCGAAGAACTTGCGAAGGTTCGCAATATGTCCCTCTCTTTCCTTGGATTTGACGATCATGTCATCTACGTATACCTCAACTTCTTTGTGCATCATGTCATGTAGGAGTGTAGTTGCGGTGCGTTGGTACGTAGCTCCGGCGTTGATCAATCCGAACGGCATTACTGTATAGCAATAGGTTCCCCATTGGGTGACAAATGCGTTCTTATGCATATCTTCCATGGCCATCTTGATCTGGTTATAACCCGCATATCCATCCATGAAGGATAGTAATGCGTGGTCGGCAGTATTGTCCACTAATATATCAATGTGAGGTAGAGGAAAGTCATCTTTTGGACTTGCTTTGTTCAAGTCCCTAAAGTCGACGCAAACACGGATTCTCCCATCCTTTTTGGGTACGGGTACTATGTTAGCTACCCAGTCAGAATACTCGGAAACTTTGATAAACCCGGCTTTAAATTGCTTGTCCACTTCTTCCTTAATCTTTAGAGCCCATTCTGTTCTCATTCGTCGAAGCTTCTGTTTTACAGGTTTGAAACCTGGCTTAATCGGAATCCTATGTTCGGTAATATCCCTGTCGATTCCTGACATGTCTTTGTAGGACCAAGCGAAAATGTCTTTGAATTCATTTAGGAGGTCTATGAAATTGGCCCTTTCGGTAGAGCTCAAGGTAGTCCCTATCCTAAGTTCTTTGGGTTCTAGTTCGGTTCCTACATTGATGGGTTCGGTGTCCTCTATTACTGGTCCCCCTTCCCCTTCCTGTAGCATTTCTTTGGCTACGCAGGGAGGTATTTCGATTGAGTCTGGGTCTTGGTCATCCTCAGTATCATCGTAAACAGAATTGCACTCAAGATAACACAAATAGTAAGCAGAACCTGATTTATTCATATTAAGATTTGAGTAAAGTTGAAACAAAGAAGCCAACTGATCCATGGTCAGTGGCGGTAAAGGGACAGTGGTTGGGGCATTTCCCGAACTACTGTGACTACTCGAGACTAAGCTAGGAGTAACGAAGGGAGTGGGGATGACGACAGGAGTGGACTCTCTAATGACTTCTCTAGACTCCGACTCTGACTCCGACTCCGACTCAAACTCATCGTCTTCTGGTTCTCCTTTGAACATCTCTCCTTCTCCAGTGGTGAGCTTGAAGAGTCTTCCTTGATTGTTGGTCCATTTGATTGATTTTCTCCATCCTTTCTGCTGTCTTGCGTCGGTTTCTGTGATCAACGTGGTGGGGTTGAAGCGATCGTCTTGAAGTATCATAGTAATGATCTCATCCTGCGCGGCCCTAACGAATCGATCTTCTCCAAATAATAGGCTAACAGCCTGTTCGTCTAAGCAAGGTGCTTGACGGGTTTTGGCGGTAGGAACCGTTTCTGGAGGGATGAAGTAGCAATCGTGAAAGATCTCGATTACGGCTAACTTCCTCTCAAGATAATGCCAAGGTTCGGGAAATCCATGAAAGAGCTCTGAACATCATTCTTGAACAAAGTACCCATTTAAAGTAGGGAGGTATGGCCTCATTTGGATTCCTACGTGTTTGCGGTTTTGGACTTGGGCAAGCATTTCGAGAACTTCCTCTTTTGTAGGTTTGTATCCTAGTCCAAGTGGTATCGTCGTTGAGTTGCCTTCCTTGTAGGGCGAGAAGGTATTCTTCCGAATAGGGTTCAAAGGCATTCCAGGGAAGTATCCCTGGGATTTGAGTATGTGGTTGACCACCAAGTTGGAGTAGGGATTATAGTATAAGGGTGCCAACTCACTTTCTATAACGCTTACACTTTGGAAGCCCCCAAGTTCGTATACGGGATCCGCAAGGACTTGATTGTTCGACTGTTTTTCGATTATTTCCTTGATGGGTGACGAAGTGATCGTCACTACTTTGCCGTTTAGTGGGATCTTGATCTTTTGGTGAAGGGTGGATGTTACCGCTTTGGAAGCGTGAATCCAAGGCCTTCCCAGAAGTATGTTGAATGAAGCTTCAATGTCCACTATTTGGAAATTAACCTTTCGTTCGATTGGTCCCGTGGCTATGGTTAAGTTAGCAAGTCCTACCACTTTTCGTCGTGTACCGTCATATGCACGTACACCTTGATTGGTAGGAGTCCAATCCGACTCTTTCATGCCTAGCTTGTATGCCATTTTTAGGGGTATGACGTTGACCGCGGAGCCATCATCCACCAAGGTCATTGGCACATTCTTCTTTAGACAAATGACAGTGATGTATAGAGCAAGGTTGTGACCAGCGCCGAAAGGTGGCAAATCTTCGTCTGAGAAAGTAATAGGATTACTTAGCTTAGGTGATTCTTGGAAGACCAAGTTGACTACATCTTCAGGAGTGGAGTTATGTGCTACGTTTAGCTTGGCCAAAGCTTGCAGTAAAGCTTGGCGATGTGGGAATGAGCTTGCTACTAGTTGCGGTGACCGAAAGATCAGCCTTTGTTTTTCGTAATTGCTTGAGCAAATGATCAGTGGGGTCATCTTCGTTGTCATTTGGTGTGATGACGTTGGTTGGACCGTTTTGAGTAGTGCTTTGATATGGGCGACCCGAACGAGTTAGGTGATCCACATCTTGGTCTTCACCATTTTGGACTATTTCCTTGACTAAAGAGTTTTCAATGAGATATTCGTCCTCATCATCATCGGCCCAAACCCCATTGACTGCAGCTAGTTCCCTCATTCTCATGATATCACCTTCTAGTCGTATGATTTGGTCGACTAGTTTATCAACCACGGTGATTATTTCTTGCATAGTGGCATTTTGAGAGAAGATCAATGGTACACGTTCTTCGGGTATTGCGTTGGGATTGCGTAAGGTTGTTATCATGCTTTCTAGTTCCCAAACTTTTCTATCTACACTCCTTGCCCATGTGATGAAGTCGAAAATGGTAGGGGAGATAGTAGAGTAGAGCCCTTCATTCTCGATTGCATGAATTTCATTTTCGGTGGGAGAAATGAGGTGTGAGCAATCTAAGGTAGATTCATCACTTGTGATCACTAGAATTCCAAGAGGATTCTGAGTGTTGTTGGGCTTACCTCCCGGCGGTATTGGGAGTCGACCGTCTTCAATCATGTCTTGGAGCACGTTTTTCAACTTGTAGCATTTTTCTGTGTCGTGCCCCTTGCCCCTATGGTATTCACAGTAGGAATTTTCATCCCAAAACTTGGACTTCCTCTCGGGTTCGGGAGTAGGTCCAATGGGTTGGAGTTTACCTTGCTTCATTAGCCTTTTTAGAGCGTTGGAGTAAGTGTCCCCAAGGTTTGTGAATTTCCTCGGTGGGGTAGTTTTCTTGGATGGCTCGAGAAGGTTAACTTCATCGGTCTTACTGGTAGAGCCGTATGAACGACTTGTGGACCCTTGATATCCTCGACCTACCGTTTTGGACAAGAGTCCTTTACGTATGTCATCTTCAATTCGTGTCCCTAATACGGTCAAGTCTTTGAAGGTTTTGATGTTTTGGTATCTCAAATGGTTGGCATAGATGGGTTTGAGATTATCCACAAACTTTTCCACAAGAGTAGCCTCATCCGGGCGTTCAACTAGTTGAGTGCTAGTCTTCCTCCACCTACTTAGGAAGTCGGTGAATCCTTCTTTGTCATTTTGGGTAAGAACCTCTAGAGTACGCATGTTGACTTGGATCTCGGCATTATCCGCATATTGTTTAGAGAACTCGATTGCGGCATCTTCCCAAGTAGCGACCTTCTTGTGATCTAAAGTGTAGAACCATTGCTTCGGGATGGTGTCAAGAGATGAAGGAAAGATCCTTAAGAACATCTCGGGTTTGATGCCTTTGATAGACATGTAATCCTTGAAGGCACGGATGTGGTTCAACGGGTTCTCGTGTCCCTTGAACTTAGGGATATCCGTCATGTTAAAGTTAGTTGACAATTTGGAATTGACGGCTTCATACTTGCGATTGTTCTCCCTATAAATGTCATCCCCCTTAAGGTACATCAATTGCTCCTCTAGGTATTGGAGTCTTTTTTCTCACCGCAAGTCGTCCCCATGAGAGGATTCTCATCCCTAGATTCATCATCGGAGTTACGTAGTACTTCACTCTCAAGAGGGGGCAACCTTCCCTCTACGGCATAGATACGGCCTTCGATGAGCTCAAGGCGGTCATAGGTTTGTTCTTGAGTAGATTGCATTTGGGCTAGTGCGGCTATGATTCGATCATTACTATTCTGGAGTTGGTTGAAGTTGGCTTCATCACTTGATCCGGGCATCTTGGAAACTGGATAAGAGATCGGCGACGAATCAAAACACGATCGACCATTCTATCACACTTGCTAAAAGAGGAAAAGTTTTGACTCGTGAAGTGGGTGTGTGCCACTTGTGTTGAGTGAGTTTTGAAGAAAGACAAGGTCTTTGAAAATGTGTGTCCTAGTCAATTGTAGTGTAGTTGTAGGAGTGGACTCGAAGTGAGGTTTTGAAATGGGCTTGTGGCCCGAATTTTGACGCGACAAACGGACAGAGTTTTGACCGGGTTTTGCGCTAATTAAGAGCCTATTTCGAAATTTTGTTTGAAAAAAAGGGTTTTGATTTTTGAAAATTCGTCATGGTTTTGTTTAGAAATGGTGATCACGTAAGGTTTACACATTTATACAAGCATTATAACGGGATGCTGAGTGCATTTAGAAGGGTTTTGGTTTAAAGGGTGGGTTGCCATACCGAACCATCAAACCCGAAGTCTGTGGAGAGGCTCGTGCCAAACAAGAGTAAGGCCGATTCCTAGTCTATTTCCTCAAGTAGTGAAGGCCCTTGATACAAACAAGAGTAAGCATCATGGTATGGATGACGTCAATCGCTATCCATCCTTAGGCCCAAATAAGAATTAGGACCGTTTAGACGGGACGATCGGTCGAATGGGTTGGGTTGGGCCTAGGAAGGCCGAATTAAACGGTCTAGGAAGACCGAGTTATGAAAACCGACAATTGTCTTGTACAAACTATTCCCTAACCTTGTTCAAGTTTCACCCTTGGCTACACGTAAGTGTAATATCCCCAGCGGAGTCGCCAAACTGTGGACAGCGGGCCGCCCACAGGGGCGCTTGGTGAAAACGAAACAAGCGTTTGCATTTTTGTATGGAGTCGCCACCAATTTTTATGGGAAATTGGAACCGTTCGAATACCTCGTGTCATGTCAAGACACAAAGTAGTGACATGAACACTAAGCAATCGTTACCCTTAGCATTCTATGTCTAGAATGACTCTCGTGGATGCCAATGAACACGGGTGTTCACAGATATCTGGAGTAAGGGGTGAGGGTACGTATTAGGAAGCTCTTTTGATCGAACACCTAATCCCGCCCGCCTCGATAGCGGCCTCTACTAATGATTAGGGAAGTTATTCGTACTTGATATATCGTCGGCTATAATGCATGCAATGCAACATCCAAGTTTTAATCCTAGCATATGAGAATTAATACTAAGTCGGTTGACACGTAATTAGCATACAATTGGGTCGAGGTAGGATTTAATGCTCATTTACATGTGAAAGCATACAAACGATAAAAGAAATACAATAAATATAAATTACAATAATTACAAAGGAATAGGCGATTTATGTCGAAAATACCTTTAAAACGGATAATTTGAGAAAAAGAATAAATGAATAAATTAACGAACAGGAATTAGCGATATTACGGTTAATAGTTGATTAATACGTAAGCTAATTACATTAGGTCAAGGCAGAAACGGAGTTCAGGGACAGAACTCAGCCAGGAACAGGCGCAGCAGAGCTGCGTCCTTTGGAATAGGCGCAGCAGACGCTGCGTCTGTCCCTTGGCTCAGTTCTGGCTGTGAAGCCGTAATTGCAAGCCGTTAATGTTAATTGGTGAATTTAATGATCAATTAAATTATTTACTCGGATGAAAGTGATTAATAGGTTATTTAACACACGAATAGGTCATAAAAACAGTAAAATATGAATGAGACGGATACAAACGGATTAATTACAAGATGGAATAATGACAGAAGTGAAAAATATTAATGAGTCAAACAAATTAATTGATTAATTAAGTTAGATATGACGGATTAATGACAAATATGCGACGAATATGTGAATAAACAGATAAAAACTATATCAAAGACGAATCCCAGAAACCCAATATGAACAAATTGAATCTCTACAACCCGGATTGAACTTAATGACGAAAACCCGCAAATATTGGATTATTTGGGATTTAAGTCGGATTTATGACAAATTAATCATGAGAATGACGATGATTATAACACATGTGGATTTATTATGATATTAAGACGAAGAATTAACAGACGAAGCAAGCAAAAGAAAGAATTTGAACACGAATTACAGAGGACAAACGAAGAAGAAAGGAAGCAGGAACTGCGGCAGCCTCACGAAGAGGCGCAGCAGGAACTGCGCTCCTTCAAAGAGGCGCAGCAGTTGCTGCGTCCTTTCTCGACGGTTATCTACTGGAAATCCGCAAAATAGGTTTTAACAAAGGGTTTTAGAAATCGGTTTTAATGGTATTTTCGACATAAACCTTACAATTGATGATACGAAAAGTAAAATACAATAAATAAAAGGGGAATTATACACCCTCAGACTTACATGTTGACGAAACGAGAAGGACTAAGATATCGATTAGTGATGCTCGACGCGAATGCAAAGAAAGTGCCCTCGTAAGAGGAAAACGACTAAGTTAATTAAGTTGATTATTGGTGTAGTTGGTCAAATTGGTCGGTCATGCAACAGAGAGGTTGGTACCCGGAAAGATCCGAGCTTACGTGGTCGAAAGTTCAAGCACGTAGGCGCCAATAAGTAAGAACAAAGTCTAGAATGCAAAGGGAGAAGAGAAGGGCGGACACTCGCGTGAGAAATATGAGGAACGAAGGCTCCTATTTATACTAATCACGTGAAGGAATTAGGGTTTCGGAAACTCTTTGGAAGTGAATCTCGGAAAGATATGAAAAAGATACGAAAAACACGCAGAAAAGGGCCTGGGAAGAGGCGCAGCAGCCACTGCGTCTCTTGGAAGAGGCGCAGCATCTGCTGCGTCTATTCCCAGGAGGTTTCCTCCTGCTGAAGAAAGATTTCCGCGTTTGAGTTATGGTAGGACGGAAATAATTCGATCTTCCTTAATATTTTATATGAATATTACGGGATTTTATTTACCAAAAGATAAAATTTGTGAAATATGGAATAGAAATATCTGGAACATTCCAGAACATTCCGACTCGGGATTTACCGGTTATCAGAAAATGGAGACGGTTTTAGGCCCGGACTCCGAATGTACTCTAATTACTGCCAAAACGACCGTATCGGGACGTAGATGACAACCATGAGGTAGACATTAATATTTGAGCAATCACTTGACGATAATCTTACGAACTGTCACAAATCGTTCCGCGTATCAAACATGCGGCCCAATCATCACCGGATGGTTTGCGGGAGGTGCGGAAATGAGGTATCTACAACATGTCATCAGCAAAAGAGGCATTGAGATTGATCCAACCAAAATCAAAGCCCTTCAGCAAATGCCCCGGCCTAGGAACGAGAAGGAGATTCGGGGATTTCTCGGTCAGGTCCAATTCATCAGCCGCTTCATTGCCAAGCTCACCATGATTTGTGAACCGATATTCAAGAAGCTTCGCACCTCCGATCACACCGATTGGGACGACGACTGTCAAAAGGCCTTCGACAGGATAAAGGAAATCCTATCCAAACCTCCTGTCCTCATGCCACCTCAACCGGGGATTCCTTAATCCCTATACCTGACTGTTACCAACACACCTTTGGGAGCAATGTTAGCACAAACAGTCGACGGCGAAGAACGAGCCATCTACTAAATCAGCAAAAAGTTCATCGAGTACGAGACAAGGTATAACCAACTAAAAAAGACGTGCCTTGCCCTAGTATGGTCAACAAAGAAGCTGCGGCATTACATGCTCAGCTACACGGTCTACATCTACTCCAAGATGGACCCGGTCAAATACATCTTCGAAAAACCCGTACTAAACGGAAGGCTGTCTAGGTGGACACTCATGCTGTCCGAGTTTGATCTCAAGTTTGTACCCCTCAAGGTTATCAAGGGAAGAGCAGTCGCCGATTTCCTGGCAGAGAATCCCGTCAACGAGGACCCAACGACCGACACATGGTCACTTCCTGACGAAGACATCCTTTGTGCCGATTCCGACGCATGGGACCTATACTTCAACGGTGCATCTAATCTGAGAGGCTTCGGGGTAGGAATCCTTCTAATATCACCGGAAGGAGAACATGTTCCAATCTCGATCAAACTAGACTTTGCCGTCACCAACAATGCCGTTGAATATGAAGCATGCCTCATCGGCCTACAAGCAGCCATCACACTTGGCATCAAGAGGCTGAGGGTCCACGGCGATTCCATGCTCATCATCAACCAGGTGTCCGGATCATGTAAAATCCGATCTGACAGCTTAGCTCCCTACCGAGCAAGGATCAATCAAGAGGCCGAATTCTTCGACCAAATCGACTACTTCCATCTGTCGCGAGAGGAAAATAAATTTGCTGATGCCCTGGCAAAGCTTGCCGTACACGTCAACATACCTGGCGACATGACATCGATGCCCCTGTGTGTCGAGAGAAAGAGCGAACCAGCTCACGTTTGTGCCATCAACGACGAGGAAAGTCATGATGAACCTTGGTACCAAGCCATCCTCAACTACAAAACCAAAAATGAATACCCTCCCAACTCTGATCAAAGAGGGCAAAGAGCCATCCATTTACTTGCATCACAATTCGTCATAAACCAAGATCAACTATACAAAAGAACGCCCCAAGGAATTCTCCTCCTTTGCATTGACCATCACAAAGCCAAAAAAGTCATGGAAGAGGTCCACGACAGAGAATGTGGCCCTCACATGAGCGTAATGATGCTTATCTGAAAAATCACACGGCTAGGTTATTACTGAACCACCATGGAAGCCGATTGCCGTAACTTCGTCAAACGTTGCCACAACTGCCAAATCTTCGCCAACATACAACACATACCACCGTCTCTTTTATACACCATGACGTCACCCTGACCCTTCTCAACCTGGGCATCGACATCATCGGGAAAGTTAACCCGGTAGGCACCAAGGGGAATTGCTTCGTCCTCGTTGCCATCGACTACTTCACCAAATGGGTGGAAGCACAGTCATGTGCAGTCTTGACCGCCAAACAAGTGGCCAAGTTCATCCAGAACAACATCATCTGCCGGTATGGGTTACCCCATGAAATCATCAGCGACCAAGGCTCTCACTTCCGGGCGGAAACTCAAGCTTTGCTGGACAAATACAAAATCAAACGACATCAATCATTCCCCTACCGTCCCCAAACCAACGGAGTGGTGGAGGCAGCGAACAAAACTCTTGTCACCATTATCAAGAAAATGCAAGACAACTACCGCGATTGGCCGAGCAAACTCCCATTCGCACTCTGAGGATACCGAACCTCCATTCGAACACCGACAGGCGCCACACCCTTCTACCTAGCATATGGTATGGAGGCGGTTCAACCGGTAGAGTTAGAGGTCCCTTCTCTACGCATCCTACTAGAGAGTCAAGTCCCTGAGACGGAATGGACCCGTCAAAGGTACGAGCAACTCACTCTTCTAGACGAACGGCGACTCAACGCCTTGCACAACGTCCAGCTATACCAACGACGTATACAACGGGCATTCAATAAGAAGGTTAAACCCAGGAACATCCAGGAGGGCGACTTGGTCCTCAAGTCAGTTCGAGCACCATTACCCGTCGATCCGAGGGGAAAATTTAAATCCAACTGGGCCGGGCCATACCTGGTCAAGAAAATACTTTCGGGGGCGCAATGAGACTGAGTGACCTAGATGGGGAGGATTTTACAAACCCGACCAACCTAGACCAACTCAAGAAATACTACCCTTGAACCCTTGCAACCGACAACCTAAGCCTAGTTTTACAACTAGCAACCACCTCAACCCTTTTCAAGTCAAGTTCCTCAACGTGTTCTGATTTGAAATTGCATGTTTTATCGAGTCTAAGCTGCGGCATCTTGCCCATTTCGAATGGCCTTTGATCTGTCAAAGGCAACATCCATTTGCACTAAAACAAAAAAAAACCCCTGAACTACGAGCATGGTTTGATTTCACCTCTTCAGGTGAATACGTAGGCAGTCCCTCTTATGCTTGAGGGATACAACCACAAAACCCAATCAAATTCACAAAACCCCTGAACTACGAGCATGGTTTGATTTCACCTCTTTAGGTGAATACGTAGGCAGTCCCTCTTATGCCTGAGGGATACAACCACAAAACCCAATCAAAATTTACAAAACATTTCGAACTACGATCATGGTTTGATTTCACCTCTTCAGGTGGATACGTAGGCAATCCTTTGTTACACAAGAAGGATACAACCATCCCCATAATAAAAAAAAACATCACCCACATCAACTTTCAAAAAAAAAAGAGAAAAGGGAAAACCATTTGTGAAGTAGCCTTTCTCCCTTCCTACAAAAATCCCACTTTCCCAAGTGCAAATGTTTAGGACGATTCAAATTGAATTGCCTTTACAAAATGGCTGGAAGAAGCAAGCATTCACAATTTTCGACACAGGCAGTCCTCTTATTTAATTAATAATGGGAGGGATTACATTTCCAACGACAAATAAAGCTCGACGAGTCTACAACTTGTCAAAGCTAAGGTGCCAACTAAAACACCTCACATAATAAAACTAGCACAAAACACACAATAACTAGCTAGTACAACATAATAAAACTTACAATAATAATACAACATAATAATAAAGTGGGTAATGGAGGTCTTCACTCTTCCGTTCTACCCTTGCCTTTTCCCTCGGGGTACATCTTCCCCTTGTTCTTCTTGTTGGCCCGCCTAGCATGGACTTCCTCCTCGGAATGGATCCTCAACGGATCTAAGATGGCGACGGCCTCTGGTCTAGCACAAGACCCCATGTTCGACCCAAAAAGAGCCAATGCACGGCCCACCATGTTCTTGGGGCCGGAACTCCTCCTATTCGGTGGTCTCATCACATCGGGGGTAGCTCCATCAACATACTCCTCAAAGAAGGCACGGTTGGCCTTGCCAACCTCTCAGTACTTCAAGTCGACAACCTCGTCCTTACGAAATTTGGATCTCTCTTCCAAGGACGGAGCTCGTGACCATTTGACATAAGCGGGAGTCACCCATGTCGTAGCAACGAGGTTTGTTACTTCCCAAAGTGGCCGAGTGGCCCACCATCTTTCGAAGGCCTCCACAAGCTCGGAGTTCCGGAAAACATTCTCTTGGACAAGAGTATCTTGAGCGGGCACCTTTTGTTGACGCCCCATTTGCCTCATGAGCCTTTCGAGATACATGAAGGAAACAACCTTCAAACCCACCACCATCAAAGAACGAGGACTAGCACCCGAAGCGGGCAACCCCGTGAAGGACCTCAAATGCCACCACGGCACCACCCAACGGATATGAGGACCACCCTCCTCGGCCAGTCTCGCGGCCCAATAAGCCTCGGTAGAAGCAAAACTATCCGGGTACAACTTCTTCCTCATGGTAAGGTGACGGAAGGAATAAGAAGAAGAATTAGTCGGAGGCTCTACATACCTTAGCTTCTCCAATAGCCACACTTGAAGGATCCTTGGGGATCCGAAGGAGGGAGCTTCTACACAAGAGCCTTCCTTATCCAAAGCTTGGATGATCTCTCCGAGCACCAACCATGATGGATCTCTACCATGCTCCATTTGCTCAACCACATGAATAAGGGTCATGCTACCATAGCATTTTGACCCCTCCTTCTTTAAGACATCAACAAAGAGGTACACATGGATAAGGCAAAAGGCAATAGCCCTTCTCCTAGCCACCTCCGAAACATTGGCATCTAATCGATTTGAAAAGATGTTGATAAGAGCCAACATGTCCACACCATGTGGAGCAAGAAGAAAGTTGACTTGACTTGTCGACAAAACCAACATGGAACGGAATTTCTCCTTGTAGCACAACCGAGTCGGAGGAAGCACCGGAACACAACCCGGTCACCCACCAATGGCTCCAACTTCTTCGGCAAGAGGACAAATCTCACCTTTCGGGAAAACGAAAACATGGTGTTTCGAGTCCCAAAACCGAGAACATGATTCGAGAAATGAAGGTTGCACCTTGACTTGACGGAGCACCAACAATTGACCAACTCCCATGCAAACGAGTTGATACTTTTCGGGAGGCGACAAATCCCGGCACCATTGTCGCAATGCGTTCTCAAAAGCATCCATGAAATATTTTTGTGGAAGAAGAAGAAGAAGTTTTGTCGAGATGTTTTTTGTGTTTCGGATTATGAAACAACGAAGAAAAAACATCACTATTTATACAAACTGATCAGCGCGTTTTTTGGAAAAAGGGGAGAGCCGGCTTCTATCGCCAGGCTGCTCGCGCCTCTTTGAGGCTTCCCCAGGATTCCCGCTGTTGACTTGTCTCTTTCAACTTGTGTTTTCTCCTGACACCTCAAACCTCCCTCCAGGACGCTCGCGCCTCTTCGGGATGACCCAGGACATTTTTGTGTTTCCTCACACTCACGTTTCCTTGTTTTCGGGTTTTACGAAATCCGACACGGTTTCCATGACGCAGCTTTAAACATACGGATTTTTCTTTCTTTTTTTAAAGGGGGAAGGGCTAGTCGCCCCGATCCGCGACGGATCGTTTCCACGTCGGTCGAAATTCCGAAAATTTATTCGCTTTTTCGCAATAAAATCGAAAATTGATAGAACGACATCAGTTTTCCTCAAAAATTCAAGCGCTCACAAATTCGAGTCTTGACCTCAAAAATCAAAAATCAAATATACTCGTAAAAATCTTTTTCTAAAATTCATCCTGACGGTTTGAGTTTAAATTTTTCGAGTCACAAATCAATTTCAATAATTTCGATGCAATTTAATTCACGACACAAGTTAATTGCTCAAATTTTCAAATCAATTCCTTTGAATTCCGAACGTGACAACATGTCGCGAAATTTTCAAATATCAATTTTAACTTCAAGTCATCTTGGTTAATTTTGTTTTCAATCAAATGCTTTTACATGTTTACGTTTATGCATATGTGCTACCTGTTGCCTGTTTTCTACACTAACGATGCAGGAATTGGTGCAAAGCAAAAGGAGAAACAACAGCCGACAGCGCTCCTCCGAAACACAACACAAAAAAGCCAAAATCACAAAATGAGCCACAATCCAAAAACACATATATACAAACCGCCTCAAGCAAAATGTAAATATTTACAGACAATAGTCCAAGACACGGACAAACTACAACAACTACTCAACGTCTCCCTTCGGACCAGTCCTGGTCTCACAAGGAGTCGCCGCCAACGCAGACACCACCACCTGCTCAGACTCCCTCTCCGGAGAACTCTCCAGCGTCTCCCGCTCTATCACGACGCGAAACTCCTCCGCCGCAGCCAACTGAGCCCGGAGAGAGGCAATCTCCGCGTCTCGGCTCCGCAGCTCGTCCTCACGATGCTTTAAATCCTGGTCCCGATGGATGATCCCCAACTCTTGGGCCTCGATCGTCGACCTGGCTGCCTCCAACTCAGCACGGACCCGAGCAAGCTCCGCCGGATCTGCGGTACCCTATAAAACACAACACAGATCATCAATATCTAAAAACGTGAAATGCAACACAAAATACACAAAAAAATAGCACAAAAAGTACCTGAGAAAGCCGAGCCTCCCTCTCAGCCAGGTCACCAGCAAGCGCCCTCCAGCGGTTAGCCATCCGCCATAAATCCTGATGACTAACAGTCGTCACCTGCAAATCAAAAATGTCCTTCAATACAATGTAAGGCAAAGTGTAACCGAAGAAAGTGTTCAAGTCAAGAACTCACCCTCAGAATGATCAACCTCCACTCCATGCCAGCCTCGGTCACCTCGGCTACCGCAGGCTCCGGTAACCGCAGCTGAAGCTCCTCGCCACCCGGCCCCTGAAAGGTGGTCTCCGTCGGGAAAGCTGGGGGTTGAGTCCTCATCAGCAAGTCGACTCCCTACCATTTGGATCCGTATCAAAAATGACAAACCCTCTTATCAAAAGGGGGCAATGAAAATAAGAAAAACAGAGGAAAACATACCTCGATCGGGTACCAAGCAAGCCTCGACAACTGGAAGGTGTCGTAGTCGGCGTTCTGTAACAGCAGCTCCTCACCTCCCTTGCCATGAAGGTGCTCCTCAACCTCATCAGGGGTCATCTCCTGGAACAACACCCTAGGCGAGTCGACCGGCACGACGAAAGTCTCGGTGAAGCACTGACGAGTCAAACGCTCGCCCAGGTACCAAACCGGCTCAATCGCCGTCTCCAAGTACAAACGCAGGGAGCTGCGAGGCCGCAAACGCTCCCTGATGGCAGTCGGTACACCCGTGTAGTGCTCCCAAGGCCGCCCGACAAACTGCATTCAAAACAACGCTACTCAGCTAACTGGGGGCTTCATAAGCTACCTAGTTATCCTACCTCTATCTATTTTTATAAAGGAGAGGGGGAAGAGAACAAGAGCTTACATCAGCAATCCGAAGCTTATTCACTCGACGCCTGCAGTCCTCGTAAGTCGACTTAATCGACTTCTTCCGAGCCACCGTCCAACCCTTCACAGCAAGTTATGTCGAGTGAACACCGCCTGTGGTCCTCGGACGCAGAGGAGTGAAGTAAGCATACAGCCAAGCCTGTAATCAAACACAGCAAACATAAATCAGCCAATTTCTCAAAAATTGCCAAAATTAAAATCAAAATCAAACTAAAAAAAACCACAAAATACTCGTACCTCAAAAATGAGACCGGGACCAACCAAAGCAGGGGCACTACTGTCCCTCACTGACTCCGGACGCACCGCCGCCTGCAAGTACCGGGTGAAACTCGCCAGAGCCGGCGTAACCCAGTCAAACTGACCCAAAGTGTCAAGGTCAGCAAGGAGAGGAAGCACTTTGGTCGACAAGCGCTCACCCTTGTCACCAAAGTACGTGGCACCCAAGAAGTACCACAACCACAACCGCGCCTCCTTCGTATCAGCCTCAACCTCAGCCTCCGGACTCTCCAACGGCGCCGGAGTAACACCTGCCACCCTCCTAGTGAAGTGGTCCTTCACGTACGAACTCGCAATCAAGTATGGGGTGACGTCGGAAGGCTCCGTCAAAGCAGTGCCGATCAGGTCGGTAACCGCAGGAGAGGACACTATCTCCGGTGTCTCGGTAAACTCAACAGGCAACTCGCCACAGGGAAGGCCGGACACCATGGCAAAGTCCTCTAAAGTCACGCCGACCTCCCCGAACTCCATGTGAAACGACGACGTCGTGTCCCAATACCGTTCCAACATGGCGCGGATCAAACACAAGTTCGACCTAATCGAAGACCTGTGAATATCCCGCCAAGCGGCCACCAACGGCCCAAAAGTCGACCTCTCTATCAACGCCCTCGTCCCGGCTCGGAGAACGTCGTAAAAGCCCAGGCAGGTAGTGAAGCCCGAGAAAGTCCTCATGGTGCCGATCTCCTGAAATCAAAAACAAACAACGTCAGAATTTCTATTCAGGCCTGACATTTCAAAAGTGACAAAATTTCAATCGAGGGACACGACTCACCAAACCCTCGTGAGCACAGTAGGAGATGTGTCTGTCCAGTCGAAGCAACAACTGGCTGCCGTCGAAACCCTCGGCCCAAGCAGGCGCCGCCCGCAAGTGCAACCCCCGCGGAGCCGTAGCCCGTCTGGCTCTCCAACTCGCGACGTCAGCATCATCCTCGACTGTCTCCGCCCTCCGTCTCTTATGGCCAGGAGACTCAACATGACGGATGGGACCCATCTCAACGACCCTGGTGACGTTTTGTAACGTCCGTCTGGTCGACCGGGGATGACGCTCCCTCGTAGAAACCCTCCTCCCGGAGGTACCAGCCTCAGACCCAGTCTGAGCTCTCCCAGTGACAGTAGTCCCATCAACGGGCACCTCACGCTCCTCAATGGCCCATGTGGCCCTAACAGTCTGCTCAGGAGGTCCCTCCTCCTCGGTAACGTCCTCCACTACCACGGCGGGTGCACTAACCGGAGTGCTAACCGGGCCCGTCCCAAACAACTCCTCAAAGGTCGCAGCCAGGGACCCATCCTATCCCGAACACTCTCCTGCAAACAAAAAAACGTCAGCCGAAATTTCGGCATTATGACGGCGTGAAATGGACAAACCCAAAAAAAAAAAACACAACCTGCAAAACAAAGCAAGGGCAATCCCTTCCAAAATCCAACCAAACAAAAAATAATTCACAAAAAATGCATAGAAAAACGACTCGCCCATCTTTTCAAGCAAAAGACGAGTCAAAACCACCACAAAAAAAACGGCATTTCAAGACCCATACAAGGTCCGCCAACGAACCAAAATACGTTCCCAAGGCAATGGGGAATTTTTCTACGGCTCGAAGAGGCAATTCATGCGCCAATTTGAGCACAAGCCGGTCAAAATTCAAAAATGACCGCAAAAAAAAAAAGGCAAACGTGATTTTATCATGCCTCAAGGCGGCCTAAACTACCAATAAGGTCCATTTCAAGGCAAACTTACTCAATTCAAGCTCAAAACGCTTATTTTGTCAAACATAAGACCGTCACAAAAGGTAAAAATTCCAATTTTGCCCACAATACCTAACAAAGGTCCACAATGGCAAAAATGATCTTTCCCGACTACAATGCAACCTAGTGGGACCCTTTATCCAAGCAAATAAACTTGGCATTGTGAGATGAGACAGTTTCTTACCTCACTCACGTTTTTCGAGCATAGGGAGCGGGAACGGGGACCAAAATGCAAACTAAAAGCACCCCTATACTCCTAAAAAGGTTTCTAACCTAATGCAATCATCAATTTCACTCGAAATGGGATCAATCAAAAACGCCCAAATCGATTTTCTAGGGTAAAATTTCGCCTTAATTCAATTAAGCTAAAAGGCCAACAAATTAAATGGATTCAAGAGGAAATGCATACCTTGAGATGACATTATGGTTGATGGCACGAATGGAAGCTAGCAAAAATCCAACAATGGCGAGTTTTTGCGAGTTTTGGTGTCGAAGGTTGAAGATGAATGAGGAATGACGAGCAGCCAAACCTCGCATTTTTTTACATAAAAAAGGGAAGCCCCTTTGGTTCGCCAGGTGGCTCGCGCCTCAATCAGGCGTCCCTTACCCTTTCAGCGAATTTTGGGCTTTGGCCCAATTTCCACATAACAAATTTCAAATTTTCATTGACGACATCAAAAATCGCCATTCTCTCAGAAACAAAAACAAATGGGGAAAATGTAACTTCGCTATTTTCGAAGTCTTCAAACAAACGGCGATCAAAACCCAAAATTTCAAAAATAATAGTGAAAATTCAAAATTCACTATTTTCTTCAAATTTCAAATAATAGTGAAGAAGCCAAATTCACTATTTCATCAAATGTCAACGGCGGCACATAAACCGTCACTTCAAATAATAGTGAAGATTCCAAATTCGCTATTTCCTACACCTGTCAACGGCGGCACATAAACCGTCACTTCAAAATGATAGTGAAGATTCCAAATTCACTATTTCTTTCAAATGTCAACGGCGGCACATAAACCGTCACTTCAAAAATAATAGTGAAAATTCCAAATTCACTATTTCTTTCAAATGCCAACAGGGGGCTTCCTCACGGAACCCGCTTATTTCAATAACATTGATGGTAATATTCAAAATTCACTATTTCCACGGCGGCATCACGAGTTCGCTACTTTCAAAACTAGCCCATTTGACGCGGCTATTCTCACGGTCCCTTAACCGACCGCGCCATGGCTGGTGAGCCTTACTACGCACCATAGCTGGCGAGCCTTACTACGCGCCATGGCTGGCGAGCCTTACTACGCGCCATGGCTGGCAAGCCTTACTATGCGCCATGGATGGCGAGCCTTACTACGCACCACGGCTGGCGAGCCTTACTACGTGCCACGGCTGGCGAGCCTTACTACGCGCCATGGCTGGCGAGCCTTACTATGCACCACAGCTGGCGAGCCTTTGTCCGCAAACACCCAAGGACATATTCCGAAGATGCCTCGGGTACAACTCCTTACCAGAGCTGGCGAGCCTTTGTCCGCACACACCCAAGGACATATCCCGAAGATACCTCGGGTGCAACTCCTTACCAGAGCTGGCGAGCCTTTGTCCGCAAACATGCGAGGACATATCCGAAGATGCCTCAGGTATGAGTCCTTCTTATGGCTGGCGAGCTTTTGTACGTAGTCTAACGGACTTTAAACGACCCGCACGGATAGTCGACAGACTCTAAACTGTTCCCGACGACAGGTCCTTGGCTCGTACCTTCGAGTCGCCTTGGCATCGCCCTTCCCGACGGTAGGTCCTTGGCCCGAATCCTTTCGAGCCGCCTCGACGTCGCTTGGGTCCCCAGGTAGTAATCTTCGATTGACCTGGGGGCTCTACTTTGACTTTCACCCTGTCCAAGCCTCAGTCAAAGTGGGGGTTCTGTAGATACCCAGTATCTGCTGAGACTCCGACAAACACCCGATGATTATCGGACTATAACATGTTTTGGAATCGCGGCGTTTGATCGACTGTTTGTGTACAACTTTACGTCGGAAAACTTAAAACGATTTCGAAAATTAAACTTTTCAAAACATTTCAAAAATACCTGGAGTGTTTAATGCACGACGACGGGGTCGCAATGACACTAACTAGAGTCAAAACCGACACCGGACCAAAAACCGACTCAAAAATTCAAATCCGACTCCAACAACGAGTCAAACCGAGTCAACCACCAAAAACAAAACATTTCAAACCTTCTACCTTAAGTTTTCTCGGATTTATGTTTGGTCAAGTACCAAACATATGACTACAAAACCTAGGATAGAACAAATCATGATTGCGTTTGTGTGAAAGCGACAACTCACCTCGAAGACCCGCGACGTGGCTCACGCCTCTTTGAGCAGCCCAGGTGGCCACGTCGCTCAAAATTCACACAACCACTCATTCTCCTCTAAATACCCCTCAAATGCCCCCCATTTGAGACTTACGCGAGTGTCCGCCCCCTCTTTTCTCCCTTAAAATTCTCGACTCGACTTCTTAAGTCACAATCCGACGCGTATTTACGACCTACTGATCGTAAATACAAGCCTTACACATTGTTTGGTACCGTCATCGTGCATTTAATCAATTCACCGACCACTTCGACCACTACACCGTCACTAAACTTAAAACACTCTTTTTACTTGCCAAAACGGTTTTAAACCGAGTCTTTTCCGACCAAACGAGTCGTTACACTTACGTCGGTCACTCGCCATAACCAAACATGTAAGTATGAAGGTGTAAAAATCCTTCTTTTATCATGTTTTCATTTGTTTCATGACTATAACATGCTAAAACGTGCATAACGTGAACCAAAACATGGGATAAACGAACGAAAACTGATTTTTGGCCTGAGACAGAAGCCCCTTGGTTCGCCGGCTTGCCCGCGCCTAAATGGGGTGTCCAGGTCAGAGATCAATCATGTTTGTTCTCGTCATTTCCCTTTAATTCATTTTCATATTTGTAATCGGTTTTTACCATTTCAAATATTTTCAAACCCTTTTAATTTTATTTCATTTGTTTTAACCATAAAACATTTTTCACCCTTGGTTCCTCATACCATGACGGTTAAATCCGTGTTTCGGTGATAATATTTGGTTAATGATATTTAAAAGGTATTTTAAAGCCTTTTATTTCATTTTTGGGAGGTATTTTAAAGCATCTCATCATTTCTTTACATTTTCGAAACAAATATATTAGTCACCAACACAAAGTCATCCTTGGTTCTACATACCATGCCGTATTTTAACCCGGGTACGATGATGAGTATCGACTAATTATATTCAAATGAACTTAAAATAATTAGTTCATAATCATTTTCAAAACTATTCATGTTAAGCTTGTCAAGTCGAACCCGCCACCGAATATCATCAAAACAATGATGATTATTCGAGTCTAGTTCTTCAAATCAACCAATGCGGTCTAAACGTCCTTTTCAAACCAAATCGGATTCAAACACCCATTTTTCAATATGTTTCATAACTTTTTCAAAAGATCAGAACACGGCATTGTAGGGTAATATCCGTATAATACCCTTAAATTATAGGACTATAACGTAAATTTAATATGCAAATTATAGTCATAAACGAAATAACAATAGAAACGATAAGGAATAAAGAAACAACCTCGGGTCCTTGAGAATTTGGCCTAAGATCAGAAATCAACAGAGATTTCCTCCTAATTGAAACACCCAAGACCGTCTGAGATTATGCCCTTGTGCTAGAAGAGAATTCTCTAATTGCCTTGCAATATTGAGAGAATATGTGTGAGTTTTTCTTAGATGAGAGATTTAGGTTTTTCAGAGAAAAGCCCTCTTCAAAACCCTAAAAATTTTACAAATGAATCATTAGGTTACAAAAGAGAGTGAGCCTCTCTTTTGTTCACTTGATTCGGCCAAACCGAGTCCAAGGGGAGGAAATGGGCTTTTCCATTTCCTCTTCATTTTAACTCGTAGTCCGACATCCAATTCGCTAAATGTATATGACGCGGTTTCATTATAAACTGTCATCGGTTATCGGATATTAAAGCATCAACTAATAATACGGATTAGTTGAATTATTAATACATGTCCGACAAAGACAATATTGTATAATTATATTCAATATACATTTAATTAAATATAAAATGCTTATATTCAATTTACGAATTAACCGCTTAATTCGTCTTTAGCCATTTTTATTTAATCCGTATAAAATATCTCAACATCACATTTTGACTAATTATTAGTCAAATAACTCGACTAATGGTTAGTCAAAATTGGCATCTACATGATTGTATTTTCATACCGTCACATCTCTCAAACGTATCCTATAGGTGTGACTTTTAGGGACCGTTGATCACCGCCATCAGAATGACAATAACGTCAAACTTATCTAGCAAGCCAACCGTTATTGATAAACGTGGATCAATCGGTAATAATACCAAAAGTATGCCCTTTGATCCTTTTGGAGATTTATAAGTCCTTGCACTAACTGTTAAGGACACCAGCCCCAACAAGCTCCCACTTGTCCGTACAAGTGTATGTGCAATGACGTTATCCGCACTAACCGGAGGACACGGCTCAACAAACTCCCACTTGTCCGTACAAGTGTATGTGCGATAACCGATTCTCATATTCATTTAAAATTTCTCCCACTCAATGTAAAACAATTTGCGGATCCGGATCCGCAAAGGTCGTATTTTACAATCGATCTGGATCAAGAGTGGTTTCCCAGACTAGAGAGTAACTTAACCGATAAAACGAATCCGTATCCGAGCATGGCCATGCATTTCGATTCTGACTCCTCGAGTGGCCCCGAGAAATATCGAGTACACGATAAAGGCTGAATATTTCCTTCAACTCGACTCCTTCCGATCTAAGCACAACATGAAATGACCCAGAAAAAATCTACTTGGCCCCCTGTTACGGATGACCGTGAGAAAGAAACCAAAGTCACCCAAAATCTGCCTTAGTCTCAAGAGACAGTCGATAGTCAAAAGAATCGACTCTTAGGATCACCATGGAAGTCCTATCCACGACCGGGCACCGAATGTTATAAAACATTTAGGACTCCACGTCGATGTCACAATTGTGTCCTACGAAATATCCGTATAAATCGCCTCTGTGATTGGTCAGTCAACTGGTTGACTTATGGCTCGTTGAACCCACCATCAACCAACGTCACAAAATAATTGCCAGAGTTATCAGCTCATGTGGGCAATTAAGGACTAAAATATAATGTTTGTTCAGTTCACTTTGTGGTGTTCAAAATTTGTCGTACAAATCCACATGAAAAACAAAATATATATAATTATCAAAACGATGATGTCGTATAGAGTACAAAGGAGAATGAATCTAATCCATAAAAGAGTACTACAACTTAGGAACACGTTTAATTCCCATGGAATTAACGTGCCCTTCATGCTTATCTTGTCGTAATGGTTTAGTGAGAGGATCTGCTATGTTATCATCTGTAGCAATCTTTTCTATCACTACTTCCTTTTGCTCCACGTAATCTCGGATTAGATGAGCTTTCCGTTGTACATGTCTAGACTCGACATAGTACTCGGACTCAGTCGTAGAATCTGCTGTAACACATTGTTTGGAACTCTTCCGGTGATCGTAGCGCCATTAAGAGTAAAAAACGAATCCAGATCGAGATTTCGGTCATCTCGATCCATAAGTCAATGCCCAATCTTTAGTCCTCCGTAGGTACTTAAGATTGTTCTTGACAAACCATCCAATGTGATTCACCCGGATCTTTGTTGGAATCGACTTGTCATACTCAATGCATATGTCACGTTCGGACGTGTGCATATCATGGCATACATGATTGATCCTACAGCCGAGGCACAAGGAATCCGTGTCATGCGCTCTTTCGCTTCCGGTGTCTCTAGTGCCCGAGACTTGCTCAAATGCACCCCTGGAGCCATAGGAAGAAACCCCTTCTTGGAGTTAGTCATGCTGAATCTCTCTAGGACTTTGTCTATGTAAGACTCCTGACTGAGAGATAACATCCGTCGTGATCTCGATAGATACGGATGCCTAGAATTCTTTGTGCCTCTCCCAGATCTTTCATCTGGAAATGGTTTTTCAACCATACTTTCACCGAAGTTAAGAGAGGTATGTCATTCCCAATCAGGAGTATGTCATCGACATACAATATTAGGAAGACAATCTTGCTCCCACTCGACTTGATATAAAGACATGGTTCCTCGACCGATCGAGTAAATCCATTTTCTTTTATCACTTGGTCGAAGCGATGATTCCAACTCCGAGATGCTTGCTTAAGTCCATAAATGGAACGCTTAAGCTTGCACACTTTCTTAGGATATTCTAGATCGATGAAACCTTCAGGTTGTACCATGTACAACTCTTCCTCCAAAAAGCCGTTTAAGAAGGCGGTTTTCACGTCCATTTGCCAGATTTCATAGTCATGAAAAGCGGCAATCGCTAAGATAATCCGAATGGAACGCAACATGACTACGGGTGCGAAAATTTCATTGTAGTGCAAACCTGGCACTTGGGTGAAACCTTTAGCAACTAGTCGTGCTTTGTAGATATCTTGTTGACCTTCCACAGAATGCTTTATCTTGTAAAGCCATTTGCATTGAAGGGGACGAACCTTAGCAGGTAAGTCAACAAGATCCCACACGTCGTTCTCATACATAGAGTCCATCTCGGATTGCATGGCCTCAAGCCATAGCTTTGAGTCGGAACTGTTCATGGCACCTTTATAGGTTGCGGGTTCACTACTCGTTAAGAGTAGAACGTCATCTATGTCATGTTCCTCGACCATACCAATGTATCTGTCTGGAGGAATAGAGACTCTTCCCGACCTCCTAGGTTCCTCAGGAATATTCACCGCAGCCGGGATTGAAGGAATTGGTTCCTCCAATGGTTGCTCGGTATTTGGTTCTGGAATCTCCGACAGGTCGAAGGTTCTATCACTCTTTGCATTCTCGAGAAATTCCTTCTCTAAGAATGTCGCACTAGCCGCAACAAAAACTCGTTGTTCGGTTGGCGAATAGAAGTAATGACCAAGTGTTCCTTTAGGATAACCTATAAAGTATGTCTTGACCGATCGCGGGCCGAGCTTATCCTCGTGTCTCCACTTGACATAAGCCTCGCAGCCCCAAACCCGTATAAAGGACAAGTTAGGGACCGTTCCCTTCCATAGTTCATATGGAGTCTTGTCAACAGCTTTAGACGGACTTCGGTTAAGTATTAGAGCGTGACAAAAGAGCATAACCCCACAATGAGTCAGGCAACACGGTGTGACTCATCATGGATCGAACCATATCAAGTAGTGTTCGATTTCTCCGTTCGGACACACCATTCAATTGAGGTGTTCCAGGTGGAGTTAACTGTAGGGCAATCCCACAGTCCTTTAGGTGTTGATCAAACTTGTGAGAAAGATACTCGCCACCACGATTTGAACGCAGTGTTTTAATCTTTCTACCCAATAGGTTCTGTACCCTATCCTGGTATTCCTTGAATTTCTCAAAGGATTCACTTTTGTGCTTCATTAAGTAGACATAGCCATATCTACTTAAATCGTCCGTGAAAGTGATGAAATACCTATAGCCTTCTCGTGCGGTGATTGACATAGGACCACATACATCCGTGTGTATGAGTCCTAATAGGTCAGCAGCGCGCATTCTAACACCTTTGAAGGAAATCCGAGTCATCTTACCGATGAGACATGATTCACACGTGCCAAATGATTGAAAATCAAAGGCCGAGATAGCTCCATATATGATGAGCTGTTTTATGCGTTTCTCATTAATCTGTCCCATACGGCAGTGCCATAGATACGTTTGATCTTTGTCACCAACCTTTAACTTTTTATTCATTACGTGTAATATTTCGGTGGTCTGATCTAAAACATAAATTCCATTCAAGGAGACTGCCTTGCCATAAATCATATCGTGTAATGAGAAAATGCAAGTATTATTCTCTATTACAAATGAAAAACCAAGTTTGTCAAGTGCAGAAACTGAAATAATGTTCTTAGAAAGACTGGGTACATAATAGCAGTTATATAAAAATAACTCAAATCCGCTAGGAAGCTGGATCACATATGTTCCCCTTGAGACGGCAGCCACTCGTGCTCCATTCCCAACACGCAGGTCCACCTCACCCTTTACGAGGGGTTCGATGTTCCGGAGCCCCTGCACATGATTACACAGATGAGAACCACAACCAGTATCAAATACCCAAGTTCCGTAACTTGCGTGGTTAATCTCAATCATATGAATAAAAGTAGAAGAAGATGAAGACATACCAACAGGTTTAACACGACCTGCCTTTAAGTCCTCATGATAAACAGGACATGTACGCCTCCAATGCCCAGTCTTGTGGCAATGATGGCATTCCATGTTTTCATTCTTGCTCTTTGTCGCGCCTGATGAGGTGCTCGACTCACCAGGCCCACTCTTACCTGAACCCGACTTCTTGAACTTCGGTTTACCCTCGCTAGGTTTGCACGAGCTTTGCCCTTACCTTTCCCTTTGTTTGTCACAACGAGAACATCCTGTTTCAAGCTCCCACTGAACTTCATGTCCTTCTCGGTCTGTACGAGAAGGGAGTGCAGTTCATGGGGAGTTTTCTTCAAATCATTCATATAGTAATTCGCTCTAAAGAGCGCAAAACCATCGTGGAGTGAATGAAGCATTCGGCCAATCACAATGTTCTCGCTGATTTTACAATCAAAGGTCTCGACTTCTCGACATTCTCAATCATCTTTGAGAATGTGTGGGCTAACCGGTTGGCCCTTTCGGAGTTTCGCATCAAAGAAGCGAGTGGTATGCTCATAGGTCACGATTCTCGGTGCTTTCGAGAATTCCTTAGTGAGCGTGGTGAAAATCTTGTTTGCACCATGGGCTATGAAGCGTTTCTGCAAATTGGGTTCCATTGCAAAAATGAGTACGTTTTTAATCGCACCCGCTTCCATACAGAAATCATTAAACTTGGTGATTTCAGCAGCTCTCGCCGTGGGACCTGGGTTTGCCGGGATGGGCTCTAATAGATATTTGAGCTTCCCGTCGCGCAGCGGCATTCCGTAATGCCGCCTCCCGGTCCGCGAAGTTTGATCCATCATTCTTGATCGAGTGGGTGATTCATCTGATTCATGAAGATCCGAAGCCAGGACTCACGGTCCAATGTGGCACTTGGCATTGGGTTTTCAGTAGAACCAGCCATTTGTTATTAGCAGTTTAAATAGATCGTGTTCTACACTGAAAAAGGAAGAAAAACAAAAACGAAATAAGCAACTCATCGAGGTGATTTAAGTCTATTTAAAATTCATTTTAACGTGTAGACTCATTGCACTTGCATAATTGATCTCCCTCAAGAATAATACAAGTGATCCCAAGACTCAATTTCCGTAAATTGATAAGCCAACTGTTTAGCTAATTCTTCCGTAAGAACTCTTGGTCGATAGATTTCCGTAAATCCTATCTATAGTCCACCATGATCACAGGATCGTACGAGTGACCATAGTGTTGAGATAAAATAGGTCAATCGGTTCCAACTTACCCGACGTAGAAGGGGTCATATTATGCCTACCGACGAAGAAGGGACTCATTGGAGTTTGACCTATAAAGACTATTCTCAATTTTTGTTTATACGAGGAAGATCCCATCAACTAAATTATAATTCATATTAAGTGAACGAATAACTAGCGTCTGCGTGAATGAATTAATTTGGGTGATGGCTTAAAATCATGTGACATAAGAATGTCAGAGAAAACTAACTCGTGACCTCTATATGTGTCAGTTTTCATGCAATAATTAGGTGGTTTGGTTTTTAGGCGGAATATGATGCAATCTATCGTTACGATAAAATAAATAAATGAATGCAATACGTAAATAAAAATTCCTAGTGTGGCCTATCCTAATAAAAAGAACATAAAACAACTTTGGAATCCGCCGTTGGACCCGAGAAGCTTGTCTTGATGTTCCATCTTGATCCATGTAGCGGGAGTGAGCATCCGGTCTCCATCTTTGGTCTTCTCAAAAATTACAATTTAAAATTTACAAATATAAACCTATTTACATTCTAAATAAAAACTGTAATTAAAAGAAATAAAAATGGAGATACGAGATCTCAAAATACAACCAAGACCGTGTTCCATCATTACGGTAACACGTTCTACTAAGGCCACACTAAGTTACAACCGTTTGCAAAAATAAATAAATACGTAATTAAAAGCATTCAAATTAAATAAGAACGATAAATAAAATGCATCAACTAAATTAAATTTATTCGTGACATAATTCCGTAATTATGTTAAATTTATCCAAACCACCAAAGATAATTAAAATTATATGACAAAACCGCTTTAGTCAAGTTAATTTTAATCCGAGATAATCCGTTACTATAAATCGTTTTAAAGTAACTTAATTTTACGTGGGTGAACCGTTTCACTATCAAGCGAGAGCATAAATCCGTTTTATGCAATAATGGCCGAAAAAAACAAAAAAAAATTTTTTTTTTTTCCTTCACTGCTGGACGTGAACAGTGAACAGTACCACGAAAAAAAAAATTTTTTTTTTTTTTTTTAAAGATGCTCATGCCGTGAGCAAAAAGAAAAAAAAAGCCGCTCTATTCAAGAGCAAAACATCCAATACCGAATCGATTTGACAAAACTCAATTGCAATTTGAACATAATCCGGATTAAAACAAAATTACAATTGACATGATCTTCACATATTGTTGTAATTATCGATTAAAACAACAATTCGCAAAGAACAAATCGAAAACAAAACAGAAAATCGTCACCAAAGCAACCGTGTAAACTGGACACGGTTCCCAATGCAAAAACAGGCCGTGACAAGGACAGCCACACGGCTTTAGCATTCTTATGCAAAAAAAATATCGATTTGATAAAAAAACCAATTGCGATATCACCTAATCCGTATAGAAATGAAATAGCAATTGATAGATCTTTAACACATTACAATGAATATCGATTACAAAATAATATGCAAAGATCAAAATCGAAAACAAAAATACAAGGCACGAAAAAAAAAATATGGCAGCCGTGCCAAAAAAAATAAAAACCGTGCAATTTTTTTTTTTTTTCTCTTTTAGCCGTGTGGTTTTATACAACAAAAAAAATTATCGATCCATTTCGTTTGATGAAAATCACATAGAAAAATTTACGTGGCCTCGCTCTGATACCACTTGTAGGGTAATATCCGTATAATACCCTTAAATTATAGGACTATAACGTAAATTTAATATGCAAATTATAGTCATAAACGAAATAACAATAGAAACGATAAGGAATAAAGAAACAACCTCGGGTCCTTGAGAATTTGGCCTAAGATCAGAAATCAACAGAGATTTCCTCCTAATTGAAACACCCAAGACCGTCTGAGATTATGCCCTTGTGCTAGAAGAGAATTCTCTAATTGCCTTGCAATATTGAGAGAATATGTGTGAGTTTTTCTTAGATGAGAGATTTAGGTTTTTCAGAGAAAAGCCCTCTTCAAAACCCTAAAAATTTTACAAATGAATCATTAGATTACAAAAGAGAGTGAGCCTCTCTTTTGTTCACTTGATTCGGCCAAACCGAGTCCAAGGGGAGGAAATGGGCTTTTCCATTTCCTCTTCATTTTAACTCGTAGTCCGACATCCAATTCGCTAAATGTATATGACGCGGTTTCATTATAAACTGTCATCGGTTATCGGATATTAAAGCATCAACTAATAATACGGATTAGTTGAATTATTAATACATGTCCGACAAAGACAATATTGTATAATTATATTCAATATACATTTAATTAAATATAAAATGCTTATATTCAATTTACGAATTAACCGCTTAATTCGTCTTTAGCCATTTTTATTTAATCCGTATAAAATATCTCAACATCACATTTTGACTAATTATTAGTCAAATAACTCAGACTAACTGGTTAGTCAAAATTGGCATCTACATGACTGTATTTTCATACCGTCACATCTCTCAAAACGTATCCTATAGGTGTGACTTTTAGGGACCAGTTGATCACCGCCATCCGTATGACAATAACGTCAAACTTATCTAGCAAGCCAACCGTTATTGATAAACGTGGATCAACTGGTAATAATACCAAAAGTATGCCCTTTGATCCTTTTGGAGATTTATAAGTCCTTGCACTAACTGTTAAGGACACCAGCCCCAACAGGCATATAACCGTAGGCTGACCCGCGCCTCAAGCAGGCCTTTTCTTTCTCATTTTCAGAACCAGGGGAGGCCCCTTTATACCGCCGGCTGACTCGCGCCTCATGTAGCCGTTTAGTATAGGGCATGTTCCCTTTCCAGCATTAGTCTAGGACGATCCCGACTCCGGTTAGCCCGGATATAGGACGGATCAGATGACTATTTCAAAATCACATTTGCAAAATGCCTTACTAAGACAAATGGATCACGTTATGCACCCTAAACCTAATACGGTAAATGGATGTGTAATTTCCGTCTTGCATGCAAATCAATCATTAATCCAACTCGACATCTTATACTTGATACTTGGATTAAATCAACTGAATTAGAAAGCTCTCATATGTTAGGTTTAAATTATTGGATGCGCATTCATGCATTTAAACCGTTTTATCAACTTTTGCATTCAACCAACAAGATCGATCAGTAGAGGCGCTCATGGCGGGATTGGGTGTCTGATTAAAGGGCTTCCCAATACGTACCTTCACCTCTTACTCAGAAACTTTGGATAGTGGACGACCTTATCCAGGGCGTACGAGAGTCATTCTAGAGATAGGATGCTAAAGAGGGACGATTTCCTTATCTTTAGTACCTATGTCAAACGTTGCTTTGTGCTTCGATTTGACCGAGGTATAAAGTGGATTTCGAACGGGTTCCAAGCATCCCACAAATGCTTGGTGGCGACTCTGAACATCTCTAATCGTTTCGAGACCCTTACCGAGACGAAACCGACCGACATAAAACGATCCGGTCAAAAGCATTTTTACGCCGCCGAGCGTGGCTTTCAAAAGACTGCTGCACGTCCGCAGATTAGGCCTGGCGTGCAGGTGGCTCGTGACTACGGACCGGTAGGTGGCCCCCCAAATCCACAGACCGAGATGTGGCCCACGTCTACAACCCCGATCGGGGTTGGCTTGTTCTAGTTGCATACGTTACCCTCCTTTGCTCCTATAAATAAGAGCTTTGGTCGACCATCTTTCTACACACCATTTTTCACATAAACAATTTCTCATAATTCTCTCTAAGTTTAGTAGTTAGGTTAGTTTAGTTGTTAGTTTAGCTTAGTTTACATTTACTTTACGTTATAAACATTTCAATACAATTTCCATTCAAGTTATATTCCAAAGTTTCATTTCAAGTTATTTCATTACAAGTATTGTTCTTCCATTTCTAGTTCATTTCCACATTGCAAGTTAATTTCTATTTACATTTCCATTATGTTTATCATTTCATTTGTCATTAGTTTAGTTTACATTTACATTATGTTAGAGTAGTCTACCTTGTCTAGGGAATGAAGGGAGCCATGCATAAAAAGTATTTGTAAAATGTTAAATTATGTTGATATAATATTGTCTAATTGTTTCTATCACATGTTTGCATCATCACGTTTAATCTTTGTTTAAAGGCCTTATTCATTGATTAAGTTTGTTCATTCGTTCTAAAAGTCGAGAGGCACGGAATTGAATTAGACTAAGCATGCATAGTAGGACGACCTAGTCATGGACGAGAGTTTCTCTAGGACCCGGTCTATGGTTGACACTAATATCGTAAGGTGGGTGTCTTTAAGCCTAAACATTTATCGTAAAATCAACTTCCTAACTTGACATGAGCATTTACATAATCAGCTTGCTCTAACATTTTAAAGAACGAAGAAACTTGGGGGTTCGGGGTTTCATAACGCACTTCTTCATCGTCAAGGTCATCAGGATTAAGTCGATCCTCCAAAATTTGGTCAACAGTATCACGCAATGCATTTTCCACGAACTCACGGTAAGGATTCTCACTAGCATTTGTACTAGGTAGTTTCTCACCGTGATACGTCCATACATAATAATTATCGGCGAAACCATACGACCAAAGATGAATTTGAACATCTGCTTTCCTTTTAAAACCTAGGTTTTTGCATTTCTTACACGGACACCTCATTTCACCTAAATTCTTGTACTCACTACTTCCCTCCGCGAATTTAATAAACTCTTTCACCCCATCTGCATATGCTTTCTTGGGTTTCTTTTTTTCGTCTAATCTTTCATACATCCACTGCCGTTCTAATCTTTTCATGTTATTATATATCTACACATTTATATATATCATTAAAAAAGATAATAACCTAACAATAATCAAAATCAAGCATAATAAACAATAATTTAACATTTTAACCAATAATTTAACATTTTAACCAATTGGGTCCTTATCACTCCAACCTAAACCCATCAATGTACGTTTTAAGTCACTAGCAAACATTTACTTGTGATTTATTAATGAGAAAAAAAATTCGGCAGCAATTCCCATCCGTTCTCCAAATACACAATATAGAATAAATAATTACTCTACATATGCATTTAGAGAACATTAAAGGAATTGTCACCAAACTCTTTTCTCATTAACAAATCACAAGCACATGTTTACTACCTAAGTGACTTAAAACGTACAAAGACAGTCCCAAAACGGGGACTATTCAAAAATTACTCCTAGTGAGTAATTTTTGAACGGGTACTAGGTCAATATGAACAATAATTTTAACAATATTAAAAACAAAACATACAACAATGACTACTTTTTCAATTAACAAAAACTAACATAATTTACTTTTCATTTTACATATCTAGTCTAATTCATATTTATTCTAATTAACATTTAACAATAATCTAATTTTTAATAATAAAATTAAATATCTATCTTAACTCAACATGCATACATTAAAAAAAAAAAATTATAACTAATAATCTAAATTAACAACATACATTACCAACATACATCCGTCACAACATTGGCTTCTATCCTAAGTCAACATGCATCAACACCAACCCTTTTTCAACAACAATTAAAATAATAACTAATAATCTAAATTAATTAAACTAATTAAAAAATTTAAAAAGAGTAATATCCGTCGATTTTTTCACAATTGACGGAATATCCGTCGGTAGAAACCTCGACGGATTAAAACAATAACTAATAATCTAAATTAATTAAACTAATTAAAAGGAGTAATACCTAATTAACTTGACCAAAAAAAATGAAAAAGGAAGTGCAGTGGTGGCGTGCTGCGGGCGGCGGCGGCGGCGGCGGGGGCGGGGGCGGGGGGTGGCGGGCGGTGACGGCGGCGGCCTACTATTAACAAAAAAAAAAAAAGATAAATAAGAAAAGGAGAAGGAAAAGGATGAAGGAGAAGGAAAAAGATAAAGAAAATAGAAAAAAAAAGATAAAGTTAATTACCTTATAGTGATGGCGACGGCGTGGTGGTGTTGGTGGTGGTGGTGGCGGCGCCGGAAGTGGAGGAGGGTGGTGGTGGTGTCGGGTTTTAAGGAGGTTAGGAGGGTTGACGATTTTTAATTGATTTGGGGAAATTTGGTAAAGTGAGGGGAAAGTGTTCGCGTGTTTCTGTTAATAGGGACATCTGACGGAAATTCCGTCGATTAAAAAGAAATCGACGGAAATTCCGTCGTATTCCTATTTAAGCGACGGAAAATCCGTCGACGCTCACTTTATCGAGAAAATAATACAAGTGATTTGTACACGTCGGTTAAGTACAACTCCTGACGGAATATCCGTCAGTTTTTTCAAAATTCTGACGGATTATCCGTCAGTAGAACAATTATTGTGACACCCTGTCACACACTACCACCAACTAATAATTGACCATGTGACGGATATTCCGTCAGTTTTATGAAAAAACTGACGGATATTCCGTCAGAATTGTATAGTGTTTTCCAGCTGTCATCCAATTTAACGCGCAAAGACCATTGACGGATTTTCCGTCAGTATTCAAACATTACTGACGGAATTTCCGTCACAGTTCTTTTGGCGCCTTTGACTTGGTCAACGCGCCAATAAATACTGACGGGATATCCGTCAGGAAACGTTACTGACGGAATTTCCGTCACACATCCGTCAGTAACTCGTGTTTTCTGACGGCTTCTTTTTTCCGTCAGTAAGGCCGTCAGTAAGCCGCGTTTTTCTTGTAGTGATTACATCACTTCAACCCAATCAATCAATCGATAATCTACCAAGGTAAAATTCAATCCATAACAATTAATTAATAACTCCCGTCTCCTTTGGGTTTGACCCCTAAGTAATACATTCATTTGTTGTTTAGGGTAATTATCTTTGCATAGGTAATTATCTTTTTCATGCTTGCATATGATTGTTTTTGGCGCCGTTGCCGAGGAGACGGTTTTGTTTGCTAATTAGTTTTTGAATTTTATCTTTTTATTTTGTCTCGAGGAACACTTGTTCCTTGAGATTCATCTCACCATTTTCTTGTAGTTTTAGTGCCTATTTTTGTAGATGATAAAGCTATTGGCCTTACATAATGAATTACGAATTCGTCCCACAACTCCAAGATGAGCCTTTTCCTGACTATCTTGACCGATTCTACTACTTTTGCGATAGTCTCATCTCCCTTGGACATGTCCTTGATGGGTATTACTTGGGTCATTTCGTGCTTGGTGGCATGGATTCTGAGACCCGTGGATTGGCTCTAAAGTTGAGTAATGGGAGTCTCTGGTACATGATTGGGCCGGAACTTTGGAATTTCTTAGATTTCATGGCTTCCGAATGTCGGGAATTAGCACGCCAATTCCATTATTGGCGCATCGAAGAAGAGCTTAAAGTGTTACAGGCTCGTTTGGGAAAAAATTCTCAAGAGAAACCGAGACGACGTAAGCCTATCTTCTCTCATTTTGCTTTTCTACCTCCCCATTGTGAGTCTTTTGCTACTAACGATTTTGAGCTATTGGATGATGATGATGGTCCGATTTTATCTTTTAAAATCCCCTCTAGTGTCATTCAAATAGAAAATGTAGAGACTCATATTGATGACATTAACCCCGTAGTAGATGAGTCACCTTCTCCAAATGAATTTGTCGAGATTCCTTGTGATTCTTATGAGGTTTCTCCCGAGTCTTTTGACCCACTTGGCAATCCATTTGTAGAGGATGTTGTTGATCCATTCGAGAAAGATAGAAGGCTAAGCAATTTTGATATGGGAATTAAGTGGGATGAACCCCCTATTTTTGATGACCCTCTCCTCCATTATTCTTTATGCCACCCATTTGAGACCATATATGATTATAATTTGTGCTCTAACGATTTATTTTATAGTCTTAAGCATGATGCTCCATCTCTTGCTGACGAGTGGATTACGGTGGTAATATTTGAAGTCTCTCTTGCGCCCATCGATAAGATTTATAAACTTTTACCCTTACTCTTTCATGCTTTAATCTTATCAATTGCGTACATATGCTTTCATGTTGCTCATGCGTAGATATATGATAGACTTCTAAGGGCTTTGACGAGCTTTTTAAGCAACAAAAGTCGTTTGTTCCCAAGCCCCTTCTCAAGCTAGCTTGGGGGAAGCTTCAAAATTTAGTATGCATTTATTTTCTTTATTTTCCGCATGTGTCATTTCCATTTCCTCTTGTTGGCTTTACTTGTCTTTCTTTGTGGTTTTTTGCGGTTAACCCCGTTTTACACATTGAGGACGATGTGCTGTTCTAGCTTGGAGGAGGGATTTAATGTGTCTAGTTGTTTTATTGCTTTCAAATAAATTGAAAAAATCAACAATTTTCGAAATTTGTGTTGGTTTGCATTTAGTTAGTGTAGATTTAGTGAGAATTTTTGAAAATTTGTGTTGCTTTTTGCTCTAATCTTTTGCTTGTCCTACTTATGCCCCTTTGTTTATCCCATGTTTAGCTTGATAGCTTTTGATTCACTATGTTTGACGGGATTTAGCATGTTTGGGGATGTCTTGACATAGTAGGTGTAAGATGGATTTTGGACCGAGTAAGCTTGATCTTGACTTTTGGCAAGCCACAAGATGGTAAGGTAGAACCTCTTTAGACCGAAGCATCCATATCCGGTCTCTCTTAGGTGAGTGTAGGTGTCTCCTTATGATGTGTGTTTCATCAAAACGCACAAGTATGGTCTTTAATTCATCTCTTTAAGCATTACTTTCATTTTGCTATGCATTTTTGAAGCCTTTCACTTTGATAAATTAGCCCATTTTCTAGCACTTTCACATGTTCTTATTCCCTAGTTACATATAAATAGCCTACCCTTGTTAAGCTAGTAGCTAAGTTCTTTTGGTGATGGGATGCTCAAAATTGGGATGATCTTTAAAATCTATATCATTGTGAAATTGGTTTGCCGGATATGTCATTGTTTTTCCGGAGTTATGAAAGAAACAATTGGAGCAAGAAAAAAAAAAGAATCCGAAAAGAATGAAAAAAAGGAGAAAAAGAAAAAAATGATGAAAATGAATAAAGTGTTGTAATTTGGAAGAAAGGAAGAAAAAGTTGTGTTATTAAGAGTTCTCATGTGTTTATCAATATCTTATGGAGAATTTCTCATGATGAGTAATGTAAGAAGTCATTTGTCAATTTAATTCCTATTTGGGTTATTTGGGTTGGATTGAGCATCTTTTTATGGTTGTTGCTAGCTTAACCTTAGCTCCACATACCATAATTCTTTTGTTCTCCCTTATTTCCCATGTCACAAAAAGCCTTCTTCTTACCCTTTGGCTTCACATTTTGCTTGCGTTTGATTGTTTTTGCTTATGATTTGATTGATTACCATATTAGATTGCGGGCACCCTCTCATGAGTCGAGAATTGTTGACTGATTAATCACAAAATGTCATTTTACACAAAATTGAGTTATGAGTGGATCGTGAGAGTCCGAAAGTCAAAAGATCATTCAAGAGACGAAAAGTTTACTTGAAGTCGACCATGCTACGCCGTCGTGTAAATCTCAACCATGATGTTGCTTATCCTTATGCCCATGTTGTTTAGGGATTTGAAACATTTTTCTTGTTAGCCATTTTGGGATTTGCAATGTTGGGATTATTTCTTGCTTGAGGACAAGCAAGGGTTTAGCTTGGGGAAGTTTGATAAGTCTAATTTATATACATTTTATTCCTATATTTCAGCTCCAATTTACATGTCATTATGCACTAACCTCAGTGATATTGAGCTAATATTTTCTTTCTAGTTCTATTTGTATGTTTTGTCATATTTTGTAGGTATAAGAGCTTTTAGGAGCTTAATCCTACACATTTGTACGTAAACTAGAAGCTTGGCTAACAAAGAAGTAAGATGGACTAGCATGAAGATAATGCATTTACTTGCATAAGCAAAAGTGATGGATTAAATGAAGAAATGCACAACAAAGTCAAATGAAAGTCAAGCCCAAAATCAAAGTCCAAATTGTGTTGGAAAACTTTGGATGCTAAGGGAACATTGGATGCCAAATAGAGCTCTTAATCGGGTGCATAATTGAGCATTAAAACACAAACATTGGATTCCCTAAGCATTTAACCAAGAATTAATAAGAGCGGACCAAGATTGCTACGACCCCGATCGGGGATGGCTTGTTCTAGTTGCATACGTTACCCTCCTTTGCTCCTATAAATAGGAGCTTTGGTCGACCATCTTTCTACACACCATTTTTCACACACACAATTTCTCATAATTCTCTCTAAGTTTAGTAGTTAGGTTAGTTTAGTTGTTAGCTTAGCTTAGTTTAGATTTACTTTATGTTATAAACATTTCAATACAATTTCCATTCAAGTTATATTCCAAAGTTTCATTTCAAGTTATTTCATTACAAGTATTGTTCTTCCATTTCTAGTTCATTTCCACATTGCAAGGTAATTTCTATTTACATTTCCATTATGTTTATCGTTTCATTTGTCATTAGTTTAGTTTACATTTACATTATGTTAGAGTAGTCTACCTTGTCTAGGGAATGAAGGAAGCCATGCATAAAAAGTATTTGTAAAATGTTAAATTATGTTGATATAATATTGTCTAATTGTTTCTATCACATGTTTGCATCGTCACGTTTAATCTTTATTTAAAGGCCTTATTCATTGATTAAGTTTGTTCATTCGTTCTAAAAGTCGAGAGGCACGGAATTGAATTAGACTAAGCATGCATGCGTAGTAGGACGACCTAGTCATGTACGATAGTTTCTCTAGGACCCGGTCTATGGTTGACACTAATATCGTAAGGTGGGTGTCTCTAAGCCTAAACAATTAGCGGCTTATAAACTCCTATGTTTAATTTGAGCATTTACATAATTTGCATGTGTGACCCGACTTCCCTAGACTCCTTTTATCATATAATTTACATCTTAATATTTGCTAATCATCAAACCATCCAACAAACCAATTCAAACGTAATCGACCTTGATAAAATTCACCCCATAACAACTAATTTATATCTCCCGTCTCTCTGTGGATTTGACCCCTACGTACTACATTAATTTGTGTCTAGGGTATTTATTTTTGCATAGGTGTGCGATAGCCTATCACATGTAATCATTAGAATTACACGTTGGGTTGATAGCTTTGAAAAGTCATTACAATAAACTTCCACCACCTACTAACTAGCTAGCTTAGACAACCCTATATAAAGACCTCACTAATGCCTTAATGATACTTTTTAACTTGTGATGTTCCCTCATAAGCAAGGCTTAGGATGTCCCAAATTTCTTTGGTTGTGGTACAACCGGAGATCCGGTTAATCTCTTGTTCACCAATGCCATATTGAAGAATGGACATGGCTTTAGAGTTCTTTTCAACCTTTCTATAATCAGCCTCAACTAGACCTATCAAACGGGTCGGATGGGTCGGGTCATACGGGCCGGGTCATATACGGATCGGGTCACGAGTCGGGTTAGGGTCAGAATACGGGTCGAGAAATAATTTATAACGCCTTTTTTTAACGATTTTTTTAATTAAAAAAATATTTTATTTAAAAATGTAAACTATATTTAAAATCAATATTTTAATCATATTCAATGTTTTCATTAATTATATAGACATAAGTATTAAAATAAAGTTTTTTTAATAATTATTTTATTATTAAATATTATAAAAGTTATATAAAATTTACTTTTAAATTGTGCTTGTAATTTGAAGTAATTAAATTATTTATTTTTTAATTAATTTTGCAAATATAATTTATAAATATTAATATTTAATAAAAAAATTTATTTACCTTTGACCCAACAAGTCGACCCGTTCGGGTCGAGTCTCGACTCAAAAATAACGGGTCATTTCGGATTCGGGTCAAAAACGGGTCGTCGGGTCAAAATTTTTGGGTCTTGACTCTGGAAAAACGGGTCGGATTGGGTTTCCGGGTCGGGCCAGAATTTGACAGGTCTAGCCTCAACATATTTATCCTCGTGTTTGGGGGCACTAGTACAATCGGTATTAGTGACCGTGATTTCGAGGGGACCCTTTTAAATGATCTTACAACATTCATAGTCCGCACTTTTGACATAGTGCTCCATGTCGTGTTTCCACCAGGCATAGTTTTCTCTCTTGAAGATGGGATACTTAGTGTGTTTTGAATCGTCAATAACTATAGGATCAACTCTTTGGTATAAACCAATATCAAGAGCACGGGGCTCTGATACCAATTGAAGAGTTAAGAACGATTAACACCTAAGAAGGAGAGGGAGGTGAATTAGGTGTACTTTTAAATTTTATACTTAGCTTGGTTATTTGATAACACAGTAAGAACTATTAAGCACAATACTTGAGAAACCAAATCGAATTTAAGTTCAAAAGAAAATAACAGCAGGTCTGAGCCACAGTACGATGGACTGTTGCACAGACAGAAGTACTTAATTGAAACGAGATAAGTAAGGCAAAGGAAGATAAAAGTAAATAAACAAACAAGACTATGTTTAAAAAATTGGTTCAGCTTGTACTCCGAAGCATACGTCCAACCGTTATTTTATTGCTTGTTTAGAAATTTACTCAAACTACTAAACCCCTTATAATGAAAATAACTAGCCAACCAACCCCGGTTGCAACTCAAACTTAAAGCTACTCCGCAGGAAGAGTTTATAAGTTCTATCTTTACAGGTTTACAAAGTCAGAATCTCAGTGGTTCACTTAAGAACATGCAGATTACAATTAAGACTTAAACACGAGAATCATGGAACAAACTCATTATGTCACAGTGCAGTGAACTGATACATGGAGACATTTCAGCACTTTTGAAAACAATTGAAGACTTTAAGACTTAAAAACGTTTTTGCAAATACTAAAGAAAAACAAAAGTTTTTTACTCAGAAATGCTTTGCAAAGATTACTCAATAAATGCTTTTGAAGTCTTAGCAATAAATGAGAATGAGAAGGCTATTTATAGAGTAAGAAGTGTATAAAGAAAAAATCCAAAAGTACAATTTTACTCTATTATCCAAATGTTATTAGATATACTTTTATTAAAGAATATTTAATTGTACTGTACTTTGCAAAGTAAAGAAAGATTTCAGAGACTTCACTAGAGGATTTTATGATTAAAGCAAAGTGTATTGTTCCTTTAGTTAAGGATAAAGTTACCTTTTTTTAATGAAAAGTAAATGTACTTTCTTGAGTTCAAAAGAGCCCAATTGTTTTCACATGGTAAAGTATGTTCCTTTCAAGATTTGCTTAAAAGATTTCTGAATTGAAGATTGAAAGGAATTTTACACTTGAAATTTTTCTTTGAAAATTATCTCCACTCGTTGTATCAGAAACCAAATTGCATTGCACTGTTGCATGGTTTTGCAGTCACTTGACAAATTGAGTATGTTATACTACCTCGTTTACAACATTTACTTAGACTAGGGATATTCTTCATCTTGATCATTCTTGCACCATCTTGAGGAGTAATTGTAAGCTTCAAATGCTATTAACAATAACTAAGAAGCAAACCATTAAATGACAATGAAACTTGGCATCATCAACCAAGTGTGGTCTAAGAGTTATTACTACTGTTACTTTCACTATTCCCGCCGTAGTTATTGTTACTTTCACTACAGCCACATTAATACTGATAATTTCAGTGATTACTATCATATTACTATATCTAATGTTACTACAATTCTATTCACTATTTAGGCATGCCATTTTAAGAGGCTTATATAGTTATAAAAATATATAAATACTATATATATATTCCAGAAATCAAGAGACTTATATGTAATTAAATAAATTTATACAAATTAATTATACTATATTGTTTTTAATCATAGCGCTGTGTGATGGACCTGAACAAGGGACTTCAATGTAAATATTGTATAGTTTTGGTTGAAGTATGAATTTAGAGAACACCGGAATATAGTGAGTTTCCTTAATATAAACAGACTCCACTTATGGTATTAATTAGTATAAAGATGTTAATTATTTAAAATACACAAATATAATATAAGTATGTTATATTTTGAAAACTCTTAAAAGGTAAATAAATCAATTTAGATTTCCAAAAATATAATATTCTATAATTCATTCGATTGTAATTTAGTTAGTAAATAATGATAATTGCTTTTAAATAATATTCTAATTTAATATTTCAGATTTATCTAAATATATAACTATAATACAACTAGATAATCAACTAATATAATAGTAACCACAGTAATAAAGCAACAATAATAGCAACGGGAGTAGTGAGAGTCATACTAGCAGCAACGCAAGTAGTGAAATTTAACAATAATAAATGTGAGAGTAGTGAAAGAAAAAATAATGACGGCGGGAGAAGTGAAAGTAATAGTAGTCACAACACATGTAATGAAAGTAACCGTAGGAACAACGGAGAGACTAGAGAGTATGAAAAATTAACTAACAATTCGATTTTAGGAAAACATTAATTTATTTAAATATATGATTTTGACAAAACTAACGGGTTAACCGTAAAAATAGCAGTAGTTAAAGAAACAACAATAACCAAAGAAGTAGTGAACGTAATAGTATTAACACGGGATTTAGTGAAAATAATAATATTAACAATGGGAGTGGTGAACGTGTCTCATAATTTGTTGATTAATTTTACATCTCATCATAATTTCAAGATATAAATTGTAAATGTATGTGTTAACCAAATTTAGCGAATCATATTTCATAGAAAATAAAATTTAAATGGTAAATAAAGGTAGCTCGGGCATAGCAGGGCACCAAACCTAGTTACATATACGCATTAAATCAAATCGAAATAATTATGGATATTATATTTTTTTTCGAAATCTAGCTTGATTTATTTACCTTTTAATATATAGTTTCCAAAATATAACATACTTATATTATATTTGTGCATGTTAAATAATTAACTTATTTATACTAATTAATACCATAAGTAGGGCATGTTCATTTTAATGAAAATCACCATATTCTGATGTTCTCTAAATTTATAATTCAACCAAAATTATATCATATTTATATTGAAGTCCCTTGGTCAGGTCTATCACATAGCTCTATCTATTAAAAACTATATAGTATAATTAATTTGTATAGATTTATTTAATTATACTGAAGTCCCTTGGTTTTAAAAATATATATATATATATATATATATATATATATATATATATATATATATATATATATATATATATATATATAGAGAGAGAGAGAGAGAGAGAGAGAGGAAGGATCAACTAAGGTCCTTTATATATTTGAGTCCATAAGTTCTATTGTGAGCCATTGGATGGAGGGAGATGGATGGCCAAGATCAACCTCCAAAAATGTGTTTATGTACTAATATCACTCATTCTCTCCTCCTTCACTAATCTTTTTAATTAATCACTAATTCACTATAACTTCTTTTCCTCTCATCCACTTTTCTCACATATCACACAACTCATCTTCTCTCTAAAACCCCAAAAAATAAAAACCCAAAAAATCCAAATAAATAAAAAACCCAAAACCCAACTAAATAAATAAAACCCAAAAAATCCAATTAAATCAAAAAACCCAAAAAATCCAATTAAATCAAAAAACCTAAATAAATCATTCATTCTTCTCTTCCTCATTCACCACCACCCACCACTATCCCACCCGACACCAACTCACCGCCCACCACCACCGCCACCCCGCACCGCCAACTTTTTTTTTTTTTTTTTTTTTTTTTTTTTTTTTTTTTGCCTCGTTTTTTTTTTTTTTTTTTTTTTTTTTTTTTCGTTTGGTCTTTATTTTCATGTTTTGAGTTGTTTTTTCCATTCATTTTTTGTTGTTGTCTTTTATTTTCTTTTATTTTGTTACTTCTCCTTTTTTATTCATTTTCTCAAATCTCTTCTTGTTATACTTTTTTTTAAGATTTCGGGTTTTAAATCTTGTTATTTGGTTTTTTTTAGATTTCGGGTTTGGTTGGGTTGTTGGTTTTTTGGTTTTATTATTGTTATTTGGTTTTTTGTTTTTGTTATTATGAGTTTTTTTGGTTTTTGTTATTATTATTTTTTTTTCATATTTTTCATATTTATTGTTTGATTTTTTTACTATTTACGACTAAAGTTATACATTTTATGACCAAAGTTATACAAAAATGCACCAAAGTTATACAAAAAATGGACTAAAGTTATACAAAAATTGGACTAAAGTTATACAAAAATGAACAGAGTTATACAAAAATGAACCAAAGTTATACAAAAATGAACCAAAGTTATACAAGAATGGACCAAAGTTATACAAAAATGGACTAAAGTTATACAAATATGGACTAAAGTTATACAAAAAAAGACTGAAGTTATACAAAAATAGACCAAAGTTATACAAAAAAAGACTAAAGTTATACAAAAATTGGACTAAAGTGATACAACAATGGACTAAAGTTATACAAAAATAAACCAAAGTTATACAAAAATGAACCAAAGTTATACAAAAATGGACTAAAGTTATACAAAAAATTGGACTAAAGTTATACAAGAATGAACCAAAGTTATACAAAAATCGACCAAAGTTATACAAAAATCGACCAGAGTTATACAAAAATGCACCAAAGTTATACAAAAAATGTACTAAAGTTATACAAAAAATGAACCAGAGTTATACAAAAATGAACCAGAGTTATACAAAAATGAACCAAAGTTATACAAAAATGGACCAAAGTTATACAAAAATGGACTAAAGTTATACAAAAATGGACTAACTTTTGTATAACTCTGGTGCATTTTTGTATAACTCTGGTCCATTTTTGTATAACTTTGGTTCATTTTTGTATAACTTTGGTTCATTTTTTGTATAATTTTAGTCCAATTTTTTGTATAACTCTGGTGCATTTTTGTATAACTCTGGTCAATTTTTGTATAACTTTGGTTCATTTTTGTATAACTTTGGTTCATTTTTGTATAACTTTAGTCCAATTTTTTGTATAACTTTAGTCCATTGTTGTATGACTTTAGTCCAATTTTTGTATAACTTTGGTGCATTTTTGTATAACTCTGGTCGTTTTTTGAATAACTTTGGTTCATTTTTGTATAACTTTGGTCTATTTTTGTACAACTTCAGTCCTTTTTTGTATAACTTTAGTCCATATTTGTATAACTTTAGTCCATTTTTGTATAACTTTGGTCCATTTTTGTATAACTTTGGTTCATTTTTGTATAACTTTGGTTCATTTTTGTACAACTTTAGTCCAATTTTTTGTATAACTTTAGTCCAATTTTTGTATAACTTTAGTCTTTTTTTGTATAACTTTGGTCATAAAATGTATAACTTTAGTTATAAAATGTATAACTTTAGTCATAAAATGTATAACTGTAGTCGTAAATAGTAAAAAAATCAAACAATAAATATGAAAAATATGAAAAAAAAATAATAATAACAAAAACCAAAAAAACTCATAATAACAAAAACAAAAAACCAAATAACAATAATAAAACAAAAAAACCAACAACCCAACCAAACCCGAAATCTGAAATAAACCAAATAACAATAAAAAAAAAACCAAATTTAAATATCGTGTGTATAACTCTAATGCACGCAGTGTATAACTTTAGCCATAAATAGTATAACTTTAATGTTTTAAGTGTATAACCAACAAAAAATTAATAACCAACAAAAATTAAAAACCAAATAACAATTACAAAATAAAGTAAATATGACAAAAACACAAAAAAACCAATAGATCTAAAAAAAACAACACCACACAAAATTAATACCAAATCTCAAATAATAATAAAAATAACTAAACTATAAAACAATAACCAAAACACAAATCATAATGTTTCAATGATACAACTTTCTAAGTAAAAAAAAAACCAAATAACAAAAAAATACAAAAATAAACCAAACAAAAAAATACAAAAATAAACCAAACAAAACAAATAACAAAAATAACAAAAACCAAAATAAAAAAAAAACATGAAATATGGACAACACAGCCGAGATCTAAACAAAACACAAAAAAAAAAAAAAAAAAGAAAACGACAAGGAGAAAGGAAGAGCATGGAGGGAGAAAGGAAAAAGGAGAAAAGGAGACCCGGTTTAGGGCTTCATTTGAACGAATATGAGGACTTTGGTGACCCGGTTTAGGGCTTCATTTTTGAAGAGGTTGCGGGTTGGTTTGGGTATGGGTATGGAGAGATCTAGGTCGAGGGTGGTGAGAGGAGTCGAGTGGTGGTTCTGGGTGGCCGTGAGGGTGGCTGTAGGTGGCGGGAAGACCGGTTGTTGTTGGGTCGTTGGTTGTTGCTGGTTGTTGTTGTTGTTGGGTCGTTGTTGTTGTTGGTTGATGGTGGCCGGCTGGTGTTGGGTTGCGGGTGGAGGAAGGTGGTGGGGGTAGAAAGAGGAGAGGTGTGGAGGAAAGGAGGTGCGGGATCTGGAGGGGGAGAAAGGTGGTACGGTGGCCGTGGGATGGTTGGCGGCAGGAGGAAGGACGGAGGTGGCGGGTTGTTGTTGTTGTCGGGCTGTTGGTTGTGGGTGGTTGTGTGTGTGGTGGGGGTGGGGGGCGGCAGACGAGAGAGGGAGGGAGGGAGGTGTTTGTATATGGTGAATGGTGGTGGAGTAAAGGAGGGAGGACGATGAAGTAGGAGTTTTTTTTTTGTTTGGTTTTTTTTTTTTGTTGGTTTTTTTTTGTTGGTTTTTTTTTTTTTTTAGAGAATGAGAGAAAGATGAGAGAGAATGAGTGTATGAGAGAAGTGTGAATGAATGAATAATGAGGAAGTGAGTTGGGAGATTAGAATGTTGATAGAGTTGTACAAAATTAGGTAGAGTTATACACAATTAGGGAAGGAGATTAGGGAGGGAGATTTATGGCCCTCCATCAAGATGAAATCTCATCCCTCCATCCCTTCCATCCAAAGGCTCTTATAAGGACTTAGGGACTCAATGGATGTAAGGACCTTAGAAGAACCACTCTCTCTCTCTCTCTCTCTATATATATATATATATATATATATATATATATATATATATATATATATATATATATATATATATATATATATATATATATATATATATATATATATAGGGTCGGGATCCGGTGAGAACCTATACTATAATGAGAACCATGAGAACCAATAGAACATTAAGGACCACTGGATCATATCACGATCTACTGACTAGGATTAGTCAAGTGTTTGTATAATCAGGGTCAGAGAAAATTTTAGATGCTCTCCATTATCGCAAACTACACGCTTCTCTCTCCCCTCTTTCGACCATTGCGCATCTCAAGTTTCGCCATTGCTGACCACTGCGCTTCTCCAGTTTCTCCATTGTCGACCCGTGTTCCTCCAATTTCTCCGTTGATGATCGCCGCGTTTCTCCTTCTTCGCTGTCATTAACACCGAAATACGTACTCCTCCTTTAGCACCATTGACACAGGTAAATTTCAGATCTAAATTTATTCAACTTTGTGCGCTATGAGATATATTTCCGACATTATTGCAGTATCACAATGATTTTATGCCAAATTTCTTTGATTGTTTTTATATTAGCCTAAGCTGATGCAATGTTGAATTAGTTTGAGTAATATGCAGTAAATTAAGGTTCATAAACAATAAAATCTGAATATTAGACCTTATTTTAATATTGTTTGTAATTATTAGCCCTCTGAATTTTTACGAAATTCTGTATGTTTGCGGTGTTTTTACGAAATTCTGTAAATATTGTAGGTTTAATTAGCACTTGTACACTTGTACTTTTTTCTGTGTCAAAAGATGCTTAAAACTTCATTCTGTAATTTGTATGTAGTAGATTTTACCATCCTTTTCTCATGGAAGATTATTTTAGTTGGTTGGTTGTTAACCTTGTTCCTCAATCTCATGATTTCATTTACTGATTACTGAATGTGTTGTTTGATGTTTTCTTCAGCTTTGAGATTCTAATGCGGAAACAACCACACCCCAGTGAGGTTCTAGTAAAGAAATGTCAAGATGTAACTAGACGCTTGGAAGAGGGACTTTTTAAGTTAGCTACATCAAAGGTATACCAGTATACCACTCTCATGTTATCCTGGAATATCTATTTGTTGTTTCTTCTGATCAAATTTGCCTTCATTCAATGTGGGTTGTTCTGAGGATGCTTTGGGTTGGCTGATTCAGAGTTTGAGATAATATCAGTGTGTGCATAGAATGTACGGGAAGACATTAACTTGTTATTAACTGTTGATCCTCACTTTATTTTGCTCTGAATTTTGCATACATGTTTCCAAAAAGTGCTTCCTCTAAATGCTAGAACTGTACCGGGAGCAGAGAATAACAGGCCCCATTCCAATATGGGAAGCATTAATCCCGAAAACCCTCAATAAAACTTATCAACCTGAACCCATTCCGGAAACCTATAGCTCCGAGCCTTCTCCAATTTTTAGGACAACATATACTCTTAAAGTGTCTATATTGAAACTAAACAATGATTTTTACATGATGAATACCTGCCAACAGTTGATGATCACCACTGTCCTACCATGGCTAATACTACTGTCTTGCCACTTATGCCACCTGGTTTTCGGGAATAGCAAAATCAGTAGCTTCAAGTGCTTTGACGGAGAAGGGAAATCCCTGTTCCAATTCAAAAATGGCATCACACTAGATCATTGTGGACTGATCGATTCTTGGAGGGACGACAACGATTGCTGTCAGTGGCATGGAGTCCATTGCAGTAACTATACAGGTCATGTTACTATGCTCCGCCTTCAAAGTTCTGATCCTAATCGTTGTATAAAAGGTATATTGAGTCCTTCCCTTCTCGAGTTAAAGTATTTGAGACATTTGGACCTAGGCTTCAATTATTTTACTCCGCCTATTCCTAGTTTCCTAGGTTCACTCACAAACCTAGAGTATCTTAATTTAGGATATGCCTTTGAGACTACACAAATTAATATGAATATTTCTGGAAATGATTTGAAGTGGCTTTCGCATCTGCGGATGTTGAGGTACCTTGACTTGAGCGGTAATTTTCTTGTCATATTTTACATATTCGAATGAAGTTAAGATCCACTGGACTTTGCTTTCTTTCGAGTTTCGCTGGAAAAAAAAAGTATTTCTTCTAACAGAACGTTAAAATTGCTTACATTGATAGGAATGCAAAAACTATTGCAATAGTCCGAAGGGGGTTACTAGGCTGCAAAAAAGAAGCACATTATGAAGTTACTACACTGAAAAATAGGATGCACATTTTACTTATTTAGAAAGCCAATTAGCTCAAACGGCAGAGCATTGTGCAATGCACAAGATGTGGGTTCAATTCCCACATTGGCTAGAGAATACCGGTGTTTCTTATATATTCTTTTACATTGTGATTGCCAAGGACTGATATTTTCTATACATAAGCCTAAAATGCCTTGAAAAGGCCGATAAATACATTAAATCTCCTTCACAGTCATTTCTCTTATTTCATGAACATAGAACATTATTTCATGCACAAAGAACTTTATTTCATGCACATATAATGAAAATTAATGTCCTTTATCAGCAGTAATTAGTAACATAATATAACCAACTGGTGAAACCGAAAAACTTTTTAATGCACATAGAACCTTATTTCATGCATATAAAACCTTATTTCATGCACAAATATAGAACCTTATTTCATTGCACTTAGAACCTTATTTCATGCACATTTTACACTTATTTCATGCACATAGAACCTTATTTCATGCACATAGAATCTTATTTCATGCCCATATAAAATTAATGTCTAAAACCTACAGCAATTAGTATCGTAATAAGAACTTTTTCATGCACATAGAACAATATTTCATGCACATAGAACCCTATTTCATGCATGTACACGGGACGACTATCCTAAAATCATGGGATTTGTTATTTATTAGGCTATATGGGATTCGAACCCATACCTTTGTGCAAAATATGCACATCGCTCTACCATTGAGCTAATAACCTTGACATTACACTATAAAGAAATTAAGTAGTCAAGTAAACATATCACTATATCAGTCTAAATTACAAAAATTGGATGAAAGCAAAAAAAAATCGGCTGAAACATACAGAACAATGCGCAAAAATCGATATCAGTTTTACCTGAAGAATAGCATGATGCTCAAAACACTAATATGTACTCTTTCAAAATGAACTCTAAAGAGGTCAGGGATGAGTAAAACTAGAACTAACTAATGTAACTAAAGAACTGTTTAATGCACATACTACTTCTTATCATGCAGCTAAAGACAAAAGGACGCCCTAGAGACTGCAAAGTGAAATTTTTTTAGGAAACGAGTTTAAAATAGGAGGAATAGTATCCTTAAGTACGACGAGAAAGGATTGAAGGTTGGATTAGGCTGTTGTAATATGCATTTTACCAAACTACGTCACCAAGACCAAACTAAGGCAAAGGCATTCCAGTAGCATATACAATTATACAAACCTGATTAAGTTAACACCATCATTGAACAAACTTAAGCAGGTTAAGAAGCATTTAATTTCCGCGGTTATTGCTAACAAACTAGTGTATCAATTTGCTTCTTAAACAATCAAATGACACAAGTCCATAAATTCCACAAACATTCTCTGTGTTGCTTTTTTTTTCATCTGAAATTGAAAACAATGCTAAAATGCATATTACAACAGCCTCAAGTCCATATGGTATACAATACATAGAGTTTAAATCACATAATGTAGTTAAAGGAAGGGATACATACAAAACGTTATTCCTTAACAAGATATCTATAATGCATCGGAAATCATACCATCTATTTTTAGAAATTCTCATTGAACTTCCTCTTGAACCTGTTCACCCTCACTTTGATTGGCACATAAATTCTATCACCAAGATCCTCAACATACCGAAAATAAGCTTGTCTCCAACTCCTCTTTATTACCAATTACGGAGTATATAACAATTCAACATTTGTGAGCATCTAGAATCTAGACCAAAAAGAGAGTTTCCTAGTAGAATTCAGCAGTTCTAAACTTTACGATGACACACAAACATAGTTGTAGATTTATAGGCTAATATAGTGATAGCAAATAAAAATTTCAGACTACTTCATATACAAGCAGACTCTAAATACATGAGTGAGCATACGTACAAACTTTAGACTACGTTTGTTTACTCAAATGCACAGTACCTTAACTTATATAGACACTCGATGCTCTAGCAAACTATTCCAAACAAAGAAATGTCATCTCAAATTTTAATCTAGTCATAATAATAATGCAGCACAAAATTAGGCTTAGGATTCTAGATAAACAAATCAACACAAATGACTTATTTCCATGCTATTATAGTCCATGTACCTGCCATCAATTGTAAGGTTGGAGTAGTTAAACTCATACAATTATTCCGATTCTTATATTTAAGGGAAGTCTATCCTACGAACTATTAGCTTAATTATTGTTGTAAAGGAAGTTCTAATAATCAACAGAAGTTGATAAAAACACTGATTCATGCTCTAATCTCCGTAAAAAATACATATATGAACAAATTAACCAAACAATAGACTACGATTGTCACCAAGTACATAAATCATGGATTTGTATACTCTTCTAAGTAAGCTTACAGACAAACATAATTCTCACTAAAATTACATAAAACTAAGAATTTGTCATAAATTAACAATCAATTAACTTAAATTAGGGAAACTACAAGAAATTAGGGTTAAAAGCACAACATATTCGAAAAAATTACAGGCATGAACAAATTAGGGAAAGAATGAACTATAATTGTTAATAATTGGATAAGAATGTTACCAGAAATTGCAGGAATAAAACTCAGTTATGGTGATTGAAGCGAATTTGAGGAGAAGAACTGTTGGTTGTCGGATTTTGATTAACAAGTTCAATCGGACATTGAGAAGCGTCGGGAATGCGAAGATCGAAGGGAGAGAAAGAAAGAATGATTAACAGTGTGAGAGGAAAATAGAGGAGTAACAATGGGAGATCTGTAAAATGACGGGGAAGAAGGTTTGGGGGTTTGGAAAGTTGGAGGAGTTTATTGACTTAATCTTAGCCCTTCATTCATTTGAGATCTAACAGCTGTGAATGGTTCTCACAGTTCTCATTATGTTAGGGGTTCTCATAGGATCCCAAATCTATATATATATATATATATATATATATATATATATATATATATATATATATATATATATATATATATATATATATATAGTACTAATATTGATGCCCGGCTACGCACGGGCTACCTCTATTTACCATTAAAATTTATTTTCAATTAAATAAAACTATTTTAAAGTTGCATAACTCATAAATTTATCTTTAATATATTTTTCTATGTCATATCTTAAAATTACGATGAAATAAATTATGAGACAAATTCACTACTCCCGCTATTAATATTTTACTTAAATCGATTAGTTAGCTAATTGTTCATATATGCTTTCTTTTGTTGTTAGTATTGTGTTATTAATACGGTTACTTTCACTACTCCCGCCGTAATTATTATTACATTCACTACTTAAATCGATTAGTTAGCTAATTGTTCATATATGCTTCTATTACTTTTACTACTCCCATGGCTAATATAGTTACTCTGACTATTTAAATGAGTGATTACTAATATATTTGATTTGGCTAAAGTCGTATCACCAAACCAAAGTAAATCTATCTCAGGACTAACAAGAATAGCTAGCAGTAAGACAGGTATCGAATCCACAGGGAGGCGGTGAAAGCTAAGTCTGTAATTATTTAAGTTGTCTAAAGGTAACCAATTTCTGGGGGTTTTGTTTTGTTTTGATCTAATAAACTAATTGCGAGTAATTAAATGAAGGTTTTAAACGATAATATTAAAGGTCTAGGACTTCCGGTTCACTAGATCAATTATTTGGGGATTGTTAATCAATTGCTAAATCTATCAAGCTGTTTAAGGTCATAAGATCGGTCGACTCAATTATGCCCTTTAGATCGATTCTAACATGCGGTCGCTATAATTAGATACAATCTATTTGATTATCGCAGCCTATATTAATTCTAACCCGGTCGGCGATAGGATCAATTCGCTACACTAATTAATAACTCAGGCCTCAAGTTAATTAACTAGAAGAAGTACAATAATCAAACAACAGCTTAAGCGATATCAATAGCAATTAATCAATTTTCCCTTTTAATTAACCTAGATCCCCTTCATCCTAGATGAGGAGATTAGCTACTCATGATGATAACAATAACAACAATGATTGATAATGAAAACATGATTGAAAACATGGAACAATAATTGATGAACATAAAAAAATGAACGATTAATTAATGAGGAAAGATTAGTACCGTCACAAGGAAGAAATTAGGGTTCTAAAGAAAGTATCCAGCAGTATGAAAGTAAAATAAAACGTAGTCTAAGAATAAAACACGAGTTTCTAATTTATAAAAAAAGATAATCATTTTAGGAAAATCCGGAAATAAGTCTGCCAGAGAGGTTCCTCGATCGAGCCAGAGGTGACTCGATCGAGGACAGCTGCTCGATCGAGCCAGAGGTGACTCGATCGAGGAACTTGCTTCACAGGCTATTTCTTCTCTACTTTCACTTCTAGCCTTCGTGCTTCCTCGTTTCTCATGTCATGCTTCGTGTATTCTACTATGTCGTCTCCGCCATGCTAATCTTAGCTTGATCATACTCATAACGAGTCATTTCTGCATCAAAACACAAAATAGCGGCAGTATCGACAATTCATTGAAATAGAGCATATAAATGATATAATAGGCACGAAACGGTATGTAAAATGGCATAAAGGGAGCTATAAAAGTGTATATAAAAGTGATACATCAATATTATTATATGCAATGTTACTACAATTATTTTCACTACTAACATAATTACTCTTTTGAAGGTTACCCATCTCTAGTAGATGGGTTGATAAGTCTAACATAATTACTTTTACTATCTAGCCATACAATTTTAAGAGGTTATATATTTATATAAATATATTACATATATACATTAAATCAAATCAAAATAATTATAGAATATTATATCTTTTGGAAATCTAGCTTGATTTATTTACCTTTTAATAGTTTCCAAAATATAACCTACTTATATTATATTTGATGATACTAATTAATAACATAAGTAGGGCATGTTTATTTTAAGGAAAATCTTTATATTTTGATTCTCTAAATTTATACTTCAACCAAAACTATATAATATTTACATTGAAATCCCTTGGTCGGGTCCATCACACAGTGTTATCAATTAAAAACTACTCCCTCTGGCTTGCTGTTTTCTTCCCATTTCATTATAATAGTTGGAATGCCCGTGCTTCGCACGGGGCAATTTGTAATTCTTCCATATCACATTTACCGTTCATTGTTTTAACTCTTTGTAATGAAACGGTTTAGAAGGCTATAACGTTTTTAAACTACATAGTATTTTCCACTGTTGTGCTTTAATTTCCACTCTAATACTCCCCCTCACGCAAATGTCCTTTGGGCTTGAAGTGTAAATGTAATGGGAGGCCTCCCCATATTTATACCTGCTGCCAACATTCCACTTTAGAGATGATGAGTGGTGAGATTTAAACTTGTGACCTTTTTTGTCACACTGGCTAGGATACGAAATTAAGAAACCATTTCAACCAAAAACTTAAATTAATGGTTGGAGTCCTAAGATTGATTTTATACTCTAGCAACATGTACGACCTTGCTTGACTACAGGTTATAGGGGTGTATAACGGTGCGGGTCAACTAAGCCCAGCCCGTAACTCTAGGCCACGAAACTCCAGTCCGGCCAACCCATAACACAACCTCGAGCTGGCTAATGCTCAAATGTCTTTGGTCCCGCCTGATCCCAACACTAAAAAAAATAAAAATAAAAATAAAGAAGATTCTGCCCGGCCTCGTGTGACCTACTACTTAATGGGCTAGGCTCGGGGTGAAAGAAGTTATTCATGTCCTATGTTCGGGTCGTGTTAGGTTTGCAACCTCTCAACTTGGCCCACACCCCAGCCCGGCCCATTGAAGAACCCTAATGGGCTCCTAGATTTTCAACGGGCTTAAACAAATAAATCGAGAAAGCTTTATTTCAAAGTCAATGTGATAACCTATGTCAACTTATGCATATGAAAAATAGTATATACAATCACAAATCAATATATATAACTAAAAGAGGCTTTTTTTTCCTAATTATACTATTAGCATTAGAATTAGGAGATAATTAATTATTTATAATTTTTCTATTATAATTAGAAATATAATTTTTCTATTAGAAATGAGAATTAATTAATTATATTATCATTTTCCTATTAGAAATAGGAAATAAATTACCAATTTCTTAAGGTTTTTTTTCCTAATTATACTATTAGAATTAGAAAAGGTTTTTATCCTAATTCTATTATTAGCATTAGAATAAGGAGATAATTAATTATTTACAATTTTTCTATTATAATTAGGAATATAATTTTTCTATTAGAAATGAGAATTAATTAATTAATTTACCATTTTCCTATTAGAAATAGGAAATAATTACCAATTCATTAAGGCTTTTTTTTCCTAATTATACTATTAGAATTAGGCGATAATAATTATTTAAATTTTTTCTATTATAATTAGGAATATGATTTTCCTATTAGGAATGAGAATTAATTAATTATTTTACAATTTTATTATTAGAAACAGGAAATAAATTAATTATCTACAATTTATTAATATTAAAAAATTATTCATTAGTATTTGTTCACTTTTTATTAAATTATAAGGAAAAAAACCTTTGATATATTTATAATATAAAATTTTATAACAACTTCCGATGAAAAAATGAGGTATTATGCGGCTAAAAGGCCCTAGGACGAACTGAGTTGTGACAAATGTGCATGCATATTACGTAGTACATGGAATTTACTCATGTAAAGAGTAAAATGAACGCTGAAATATGCCCCTACGTCTTTTGTTATTGCTATTGTCATATTTAATTATACATAATACGAAGTTTATTTTTCAAATGTCATATGTATTTCTCCTACTAATTTTAAAGTTATTTCCCTCACAATACACTTCAACTTCTATTGATAATTTATTATTATATTATTTATCATTCATTTGTTATTATATAAAAGCATATTAATCAAAATTTAAATAAGATATTCACAAATTATTGATAAGTATAAAGTTTGATATCTATTTTTCAAGGAGTATTAAAAGATAAAGAAAGTTGCTGCTAATATGCGAATCGAAATATCATATTATGACAAATGAGTAAATGTTTTGAAAAACTTTATTGTGCGATTGTTTTACAATTTAAAGTAAAAATGGTACCACGAGTAATAAAATAGATTTAAATGAGGCTTGAAGGTAAATTAGATACACTTATTATAGAAATATGCATAAGGTCAGTTCAAGCAACGATCAACATTAAAAAAAAGTCATGATAAACACATAAAAGGGTAAGAGTAGTCTTTCCCTAACATAGTGAAAACCGTCTCTCTCAAGCTTTTCTTATGACAAATTTACATGCATAAAAAAACGGTACTATTAGTTGATGCTATAAAATTTTCTTTTGTGTAAATTGGGCACATCATCACTATAATTTAGGGAGATATACGAATTGGGGAAGGATGGGACATATTCGTCATTCATAATACGATGCTTTATCCACTTTTAGGCAAAAATATAAAAATAAATAAAATTTAAACCTAAAAGGGGGTCACGTACTTGCCAACTCTTCTATAGTTCTCTACCGCATTAATATTCTCATGAAGTTTATGACATTTATTTCATATTAATTAAAAAATGATTATACTGCTTCGTACAATTTGTGATTTATAACTTTAGCTAACTTATTTGAACTTGCTTAAATTTATATATTTTAAGTGAAGAATATTAATTATAAATATGATAAAGATAAAGGTTGATCTTTAATTTCCTCAGAGATAAAAAAAACTCAATTTTTATTTTCTTATAATGTACTAATTAAAGGTCATAGTGTAAAACAGGAAATTACACCACAATCTACTATTTCAATATGTCGATGATCAACACTCAAAATAGCACATTTGTTATTTAAATAGTGTAAAAACTCTCAAAATGCTAAAAAAAATGTTCAATCTGTCGTTATCAAAGAAAACCTAAGTTTCTGCATTTTTTGTGTCATGTTCAACTTGATCTTTACGGGATGCAAAAATGATGAAGTTCAGAAAGTAGCGGTTAGTTTTCTGTTAGTTAGATGGACTTTTCAAGAGAGAGATGAAAGCTTTGCATTTTAGACCGTTTTATGTGTGAACCGAAGGGATTAATTAGTGGGCTAAAGGTTGTTTCGAGTGGGAATGAGGTTGATTGCGATGAGTTGCTTGACTAAAGTTTTTCCTTACTAAAATTTGAAGAAAAAAGAACAATAAAAATGAGATGGAGGTAGTAAGATTTATTTATGCAAAATGAAATAATAAATAGCAAAGTTCGTGTATATATATAATATTCAAACTTATTCAGTTTATAAACATAGTACCCAAACACTTTGTTTGAGTATCTGGAAGACTGGAATGGAGGTAGGGGAGAGGACGAGAAAAAGACTGGGAAGGGAAAAGGAGAGAGATAAGAGGGAAGATTGCTTCTTAAACTTTTCTTTGTTGAAGGAGAAATAAATTGTCTTCGATAAGGAAGACGATGATACATATCATTTGGAGTAAATATTGGTGTTTCATGGAGGCGAATGTGATTTATGACTTCTTAGATGTAAACGTGGCAGAAAGGTAGTGATAGTGGTAGTGGATTGGAGGTTATTTCAAGTAGTAAAAACTAATCACAGTGGCCGATATTTTATTTTACGAGTAAATTAGTGGGGTGGAGGGAGGGTGCATTTGTGGAGGGTGATGAGTTTAACGAGGATAGTGATAATAAATAAGGTTATTTATCCGCAAAATATCGCTTGCATTAAAACATATAGGTACCATGAATAATAACACGAAACCTCAAAAGATCATACTAATAAACTTAATCTTGAGCTCACCAATCCAAATTAAAGTAAAATTTTAATTCTAACAACATTGTCGAGAGCAAGGGTTAGTTTCCATTGGATTGTGGATTTTTCTAGAAGTAGGGGTTTAGTTTTTCACTTTGTTGGATAAACTTGAGAGAAGTTTCGAAGACAAGGATCAATCTTTCAATGGTTGAGATTGTTTTAGATCATGTATGTGAATAGGGAAGAAAAATAGGGGTCTGCATGAAGGATTTTGTTTCAAATGAGACGATGAGGGCAAGACTATTGTTATAGAGGGGTGTCATAAACAGCCTCAGCCATGTAATATTGCGTTGGAATTTGGTTCACATTCAAAGGTACGTCTATAGTTTGACCGGGAGATATAACGTTTAACTACCTCTAAATGTTTTTACGTAACTATCATTTAACCCAACAATTATTAAATTATGGTTGTTAATTTAAAGAAGGGGATTTTTTGCATCATTGAGTTGATTATCCAAAGTAGATATTATTGTTTTCCTTGAACAATTGAAAACACAAACAGGTATCAATGAACAAAATCTAAAAACTCTGAGTCCTAAGAATCATATATATAAACTTTATATTGGTTTTATTTTCCTAAAAAAAAACATTGTCGAGAGTAAGGGTTAGTTTCCATTGAATTGGATGGTGGATTTTTCTAGAAGTAGGGGTTTAGTTTTTCACTTGGTTGGATAAATTTGAGATAAATTTCGGAGACAAGGAATCGATTTTCAAGGGATGAGATTGTTTTAGATCATGTGTGTAAATAGGGAATAAAAATAGAGGTCTGCGCGAAAGATTTTGTTTCAAATGAGAAGATGGGGGCCAAGACTATTGCTATAGAGAGAAGGAGGGGGGTGTTTCATAAACAGCCCTAGCCATGTAGTATTGTGTTAGAATTTGGTTCACATTCAAACGTACTTTTATAGTTTGACCGGGAGATATAACATTCTAACAACCTCTAATGATTTTACATAATTACAATTTGATCCAGCAATGATTAAATTATGTTTGTTATTCGAAAGAAAGATATTTGTTGTATCATTGAGTTTATTATGGTATTAATGAACAAATTCTAAAAACTATCAGTCCAAGTATCATATATATAAACTTATATTGGTTTTATTTTCCTAAAAAAGTATTTTATTAAGCAAACATTCTTTTATTCTTATGTCAATATTATGTTAACGGGAATTATTTGTTGGTCATGCGCCATACATAAAATCTTAGACATGAACAATGTATTATATGTCTATATTCCATTTTATTGTGAAATTTATCACACATTATTTTAATATCCGTGCAACGCACGGGCAAGAAAACTAGTTTTCATTTAAGACGGAGATTTTCATCTTAAACTTAAAACGGAAATATCACAAAAATACGATGTGATATGAATAAGACAAATGCATAATGCATAGGTAAAAACAGAATATTTGTTTCATCCACATAAATGGTGTATTATTTAATTCGTTTTATTTTTTAAATGGATATATAGGTTTTGAGAGAGATTTTCTTTATCAACACAATAATTAATTAAAATATCTACATCTCACGGAGTTATTTTTATCTAATTTTAAATTGTTGATGTATGGTAATCATCTCAATTTATTAATGTATGTCACGTGTACTCCTTATGTTGGTGTATTTGTTTATTGTTTGTTGTTAATCGTCTCAATTCGAGTGTAGCACGTCTTCTGGCCTTAATTTGTTATTCTCTCCAACACATTTGTGTTTTGCTATACTCGTTTCCTTTTTATTCGACTCGGCGGCGCTGCGCTAATGCACATAGTTATTTGGAATTTGTACTTATTTGGTTCAAAATAAACGTGGAGGGTATGTTATCAGCTTATGTTAAAGGGGAAAACGGGCTATAGTGACATTATGTCATTTTTTTGTTTAGATACAATATTTAATCAAATGGCTCAATCGGAATACTTTATTTAAAGATTATGTCATTAATATAGCATGCGTATGATTCTAACAATAATTAATATTTAATATTTTAAAGATCAACTCTTGGATAGAAATTCAGTAGCTTAATTCCCTTCAAAAAAAAGAAAAATTCAGTAGCTTAATTAAATACCCAATTAAATATTGTAGGTAGTTTTAAAAAGCTGGACTCTCTCACATCTCTCGAAATCCCAACTTTTAATGTGGGAGCTCAGAAGTCATTGACAGTGGTTAGACTCTCTATAATCGCTCGAATACTTCCTGTTTTAATTATATATAATGATGATGATACTCCTCACATATATTAGAGAAACAGGAAAAAAATTAAAAGCCAGAGGGAATATATAGTATAATTAAGTTATATAGATTTATTTAATGACATTGGAGTCCCTTGGTTTCTAGAATATATATATACTAGTATTGGTGCCCGGCTTCGCCTGGGCTACCTCTACTTACCATAAAAAAATTTTTTTTCATTAGACAAAATTACTTAAAGTTGCATAACCCATAAATTTATCATTAATATATTTTTTATAACATATCCTAAAATTACGATGAAATAAATTTTGAGACAAATTCACTACTCCCGCTACTAATATTTTACTCTTATTAATGAAACAATAATAATAACATTTCACTACTTGCCCGTAATCATTGTTACTTTCACTACACCCGCCGTAGTTATTGTTACTGTCACTACTGCCGCATTTATATTTATAATTTCACTACTCTCGTCTAATTATTGTTACTTTCACTATTGTTGCATTAATATCGATTATTTCACTACTCTCGTTGTTATTTCTACCACTTTCACTAATCTCGCTGATAACATTGTTACTACTTTTACTATTCAAATGAGTTATTACTATCATATAACTATATCTTTTCACCAAAAAAAAAATCATATAACTATATTCACTGTTACTACAATTCTTTTCTTTATTGACGAAATTACTTTTACTACTTAGACATGCAATTTTGAGAGGATTATATATTTATATAAACATATTACATATATGCATTAAATAAAAAACGAAAGAATTATGCAATATTATATATTATGGAATCTAACTTGAAATATATATAACCTACTTATTATATTTTTGTATGTTAAATAATTAACATCTCTATACATCTAATAAACTATAAATTTTAATAAAATTGCACAGATTTTAAATTTAATATATAATTTTATGATGATAATAATTAATACCATATGTGTGTATGTTTATACTAATTAATTATTTTATTTTAAGGAAATTGATCATCTTCTAGTCTCTATAAATATTTAGGAAAATTACCAGACATCTTCTTTCTCTTAGTCTCCTTGAAATTGACCATCTTAATTAATTATTTTATTTTAAGGAAATTGACATTGACCATCTTAATTAATTGTTTTATTTTAAGGAAATTGACCATGTTTAGAAAAATTACCAAGCTTCTATAAAATTTAATTTTAACCCTAACTATATAATATTTGCATTGAGATCCCATAATCGGTCCATCACACGGTGCTAGTGATTTAAAACTATATAGTATAATTAATTTGTATAACTTTCTTTAATTACATTGAAATCCCTTGGTTTCTGGAATTAATATATAGTAGGGTTATTTTATGGGAATAATTCAATCTATACCTCATCTTCTCATATTAATCCAACCTATATTTTAACCTAGAATAATCTGAACTATACCCTCATTTTTCTCACAATGCTACAAGTAACCGGATACCTATTGTCTAAGTCACACTTAAAAAAAAAATCTAAAATCATTAAACATGCGATAACTTCAATTTTTCAATTCATCCCCTCCTGGGTCCTGGCTCCAGCTACTGACTTCCCCATCACTAACCACAAACACTAAAACCACCATCACACTATCTCCCTCCGTCCTCTCTGCAACCGGACTGCGTGCAACCACCGACGCCCCTTCCTCACTCCGTCACCACCAAACTAACCTGAGTTTTATCCTTGGCTACACTCCGCCACCACCAACCACCTAACCTTTCTCACCTAACCACAACATCAAACTTAAATTAACTTCAAATCACCACCAAATTCAATTCAAACATTCGTCAAAAATCAAATTAAAACAACAAATCTCGTCAAAATCCCCTTCAAATCTCACTTTCTACATCTTCAAATCTCAATATTAATAATCAAATTTCTCCATTTGTACATTATGTAGCCTCTCTAAAACCCCACATTTCTTCCCCTATTTTAACAGGGATTTCGGTCTTCTCCAAATTTACACTCTAGAGCCAGAAATTGCAGACCCATTTTAATTGATCTTCCCTTATTGCAAAAACACCTGAGTAAGTACAAGTTCATATTTGCCCTTGATTCCTTTACGAAGTTGAAGGATGATTCAAGTGCTCAACTTTTGGATATTAGAGATGACAAGAGTTTGGGTTTTCTTGTTTCACCTACTTTAAGAATTTTAGCAATGTTTTTGTTCATATCTCTTTACTGGTTTTATGAAACCCAGTACTATATTTTTTCTCGGTTTTTATGTCTTATTGTTAATTTCTTGTATGATGTGAGAAATTAGCAAGGTTGTGAATTTGTATTGACGAATTAGAGTTTGCGATTTTGAAATTGAATCGCGATGAGTTAAAATATGGTGGTGTAAATGGTTGATGAAGAGGAAAGGTGGTTGGGTAGGTGGGGTTAGGATACCAGATAAGTGGTGGACTGGTAATTGATGATGGCGATTGTTGATGAATGAGGTTGAACCGTTGGAGGAGGATGAAGGGAAAAAAATAGGGTGACCTGTTCGGTTACCTGATTTCATAGGTAAAAAATAACTCAAGTGCAATATGAGCGAAGGTGGGCAATAGCATGGTTTATTTTGAGTTAAATTGAAGTTTGGATTAATTGGAGAAGACGAGGTATAGTTTGGATTATTCCTATCAAATAACCCTATATAGTATTGATAGTATTGATTGATTGTTATGGAGTATAAGCTTTACCTAATACTTCATATAATAATATTGCTATTGTGATCTTTTATTAATTTCTTTATATTAAGGTGAAATAATATCAAGTATTAAATTAACAACTTACCTTTGAACTCATTTTATATACTTAAATTAAATGCATATTTCCCTTCGGTTTACGTGATCATAAGTAGAGCTGACAAGTCTGACCTGACCCGAACCCGGGAATTTTGTGACCTAAAGCTAACTCGACCCGACGACGACCCGTAACCTGACACGACCTGATAATCAGTGACCCAGACCCGACCCGATTTTGACCCAACCCGATATTAACCCCGATTAAATTAATGGCCCGACAATTATTACACTTAATATTGATCAAAATGAAAGTGATTTAATGTTTCGATTGATATGTTTAGCTTAATAATGAAGTAACTAAACCAAATAATGGTTAAAAACTAAATTTAATGGTCAAAACTTGAAGTAATGCCATAACGTAACAGGGCCTGATAATGGCCCGACCCGACACGGCATTTGACCCGAAATGACTCGGCATGAAGCCGTCTCAACCCGAAAGGGTAGGCTGATCCAATCTGACCCGAACCCGATATAACCCGACATGACCCGACTAACCCAATTGCCACCTTTAATATTATTCATAAAGTTCATAACCATTATAAACACAGTGATTCATTTTCCAACAGGGATCTTGTATGGAGTCCACCGTCTACGTGCAGAAAGCTTAAAGCATATCTAGAGCTTCATTGATTATATCCTTGATAATACTGGAGTATTTTATTTCTGTCAACCATGTTTGTATGCATATTTGTCCTGAACACTTGCTGAGAACAAGGGACATTCAAAATTACCCGTAATAATTCTTTCTGCTCTTCTATGTTCATTGAAAGAGAACTCAACAGTTTTGATACGGAGAATGTGTGTATCGAACTAACAACTTGTTTTGATTCCAATTAAATACTAAAAAAAAGGTGGAGAAAGTAAAAGCAGAGCTCCTTGGAACAGCTTCTAAGACCAAAATCCTAAAACTAATAACTAAAGAAGACAAACAAAAAAATGTCGGCGCTCAGAGAACTAGTGCAGGGAAACAATTACATACTTCGACAGTTCACAATGGCTCGGCATGTTCTAAGACATCTCTCGGAATCTCTGCAATGCTTTCTTCTGAATTAGGGTTTTGTAACTATCACTCGGATGCACTTCTAGGGTCGGATCCACCTTCTTTTGCTGAGTCCCCAAACCCGCTCGTTTGTCGAATGCCTGTGCCTGAACAGGCTCCACCATCCCACTACCGTCCCTTCCTAAGCCCTGTTTACAGTTCAACATACCAAACAAGAAGAACCAACATCCAGAATTACGTTAGAACACTCGAAAATGATTATCACAAAACAGCTGGCCTCCATAACCTCCACCTCATGAGAATAATGACGGAATAAAGAGCACTGTATAATTTCCTAAACAAAACTAGCATAAACAAGGACAAGTTATATATATATATATAGATGAGGTAAGAAAAGTACCAATCCCTCGGTCCAGCCCATGTTGCGAAGCATCCTATTACCGACATTGCTCTCATCGAGGGCTTTGTCAGGTGTAATTACATCGTACGTCTGTGCAGCAGTATCCGCAGATCCACGGCCACCGACACCAGGTGGGAATGGCATAGCCCCCAATTCTGATGAAACCTTTCGCGACCTCTCGTCGTGATCTTGCCAAATCAAAAGTCAAGACATTTCCACACGAATTAGTTTGACCAAGGAAACCCCGACAGTTAACCCATAGTCCAGGATGATTTCATGTCCAACCTCCCTCCTTCACAGTCCACACATGTAACAATTAAACTAGACAAACATTTCTCATAAGATTCAGATACATATTTTGTAAGTTGACTACTATCTCACTCTAGGGGCCACTAAAAACTAGATGAAAACAATCCCAGTCTTACCCCTACTGTCTTCCTGCCTTGTACTACCTCCATTCAACTCGAAACACGCCATTTACCATTTAAACACTTGCCATGCACAATTGTAAATATCTTTAATTTTACATTTTAAAATATATAAAAGTATGGTATTCTTATAATATTCTTAACTGCGAATCAAACAAGATCTCGCGTGACTATATTTTCTTATATATTGCAAAAAACATGGAAAATTCTCTTTGCTCATGAACTGTGTGTCAAAAAAGAAAACGGTGTGTTTGAACATGAATGGAGGGAGTATATAATTGTCCAATTATTAATAGTGAGTAGCAAGTAGCAACAGTGCTAAACTAATATTTATAACCCTAGGTTCCTGAAATCAGGAGGAAGGATTCATTATAACAGATAATAAATAATTCAAAAACAGAATCATTGCTTACTTCCTTCTCCTGCCTCAAGATCATCATCAACAAAAGACGAGGATGAACCATACATCCTACGTCTCTCGGCAGCACGGTCGCGGTAGGCTGACTGACTCTGAACAGAAACTGGCTGAACCACCTGCACGGGAGTCTCAGAAAACCTTCTCTTGCCAACAGATGAAGAGGGTGGCGTATATCCACCTAGAGCGGACACGTCAGTTCTGAATGAGGTTCCCCCTCCTTGCGTATCAGAATTTGCAGCAGCAAATGAAGCTGAGCTGGATAGAGATGATGAGGTGGACAAACCATCTGTGGTTCCTGAATAAACGGTGTCAGATTTGACAACACCTCTTCCCGATCCTCTGATTACTCCCATTAAGACACCTCTAGAGTTGTTACTGACAGGCTTAATTGGATTGCTATCAGATTCCAAGACCGCAGCCTGAATATTGGCATTTTCCTTGGCCCCGACAATTTTTGGTTTAAAGGAAGCGGAGACTGAGCTTGGACCACGATCATCGGCCACGGTAGGTGATTGACCATCATCAAGCGCCACACGAGGAGTTTGGCCTTCGTGACTCCTTTGCTTCCATATTGACAAAACATTACTCATTTTCTTTTTGCTGGCTAAGATACTGCTCTTTGCGGCAAGTTTTATTTCCTTTAATTTCTCTTTCTCTCGCTTTTCGGCAGCTAATGCAGCTGATGCAGCAGCCTGGACAGCATCCGGAAGAGAAGCAGGCTTTTCAGCAGACGTTATCGTAGCTGCAGGAGCCGAAATAACTACTTTTCTATTAGGGTTATTTTCTGTCTTAGGGGCATCTGATTCTTTCTCTGACTTCTTGTTTGAGTTCTGGTCAGTGCAGGGAACATATTGCTGAGTTTGATTGTCAAAAGTGTACCATATCCCATTGTTACCATCATAGTATAGTCCTGAAAGCTTATGAGTGTCAGGATACAGCAGAAGCACGCAGTAGAAGGGTGATACCCAAAATACTCCCATTTGTAATTGTTTTAAAAAATTATAGCAGCTTCCACAATTTTAATTCAGACTTCGACTTTTGGGATACCAAGTAATGACTTCTCACAGAAGGGTAGATACACAGGGACAGGTCAGAGTGTCGGACAGCTATAACAAGGAATGTGGCTAGCTAAACCGCTAAAGTAACACTAGTAGCTAAAGCATTACGTTTTAGGGCTACTCAAGAACCAAAAAAAAAAAATTATACTTGAATAGAAGGAAAAACATAACCTGAGAACAAAAACTCCCAAATAACGATCTAATCCGCAAAAGACATCAACGTAAAAATTACAAGTTCATAGTCTATGCTCAAATGTAGGTTTCACATTTTATTAGAAGCTCTGACGCATGTGGGACCAAGTTTTTTTTGTCATTGTATACTTGTTTAATGCTATCATAACTATGCTGATAAATTCACAGAATCACACCCTTAAAAAGTTTGAAGCATGAAAAATGGAAAACACATCATGACAATCTGTCAGAAAGTATGTCAAAATAGTGAAAATCAACTGAATACACACACCTGTATTTGAATCATAGTAAAAACCAGAGGCAGCATCATAATAATAGCCTGATGCTTCATCCCACACGAAACCAGATTGGGGGGCAGATCCTTCTTTTTGACTAGCAACCTCCGAGCCTTGTTCCTGGTTTCCATTAGATTTATCATCTGCATTATATTCCTTGGGAGCCCACCCAACAGCATCGTACTGAATAGACATGCCAGACCAACATTTAGTGACCATTACAATGCTTCTTGCCAGCTCACTATTTAGGGGCCAGTGTGCTTGCAAAAGGGCATACATTCATGCACAAAAATAATAACCAAAAAAGCAAGTAATCATGGATAGGACTACAAAAAAAAAAAATACGGCTATCCTCATTTATTAGGGAAAAAAATGGAACATTTAGCAAATGGCAAGGATGCAAAACATAACGATAAGGATGCAAAACATAACGATAAGGAAATGTGATACGGAAACGAAAATTCAAATCTGAATAGAAAAAAATATTGACTACAAGAGACATGAAGGATGAAAGGTCCACACAGCCATTTGTCAATCACCCAATTCCGAACATATTTTCAATGAATGAGGAGAAGGAAGAATTCTAATGGTCTAGCTGAGCATTAGACTTCAATAGCTACATTTCAGCTAGATGCGTATGTCAATGATCAAACTCCCAAAATTAAGTTTCATTCTAACAATGGTGTTACCTGTTGAGAAAATGCTGCAGCCTCAATTGCAGCAGCAGCAAGGCTGCTTGATTGCCCAGATAGGCCAGTTCCAGGGCCAAGAATGCTTTTAGCATATGCCACGCGTAAGATCTGACCATTCCTCTCAAGAGGTGTCCCATTTGTTGCATCAAGGGCCTTTGTTGCATCCTCCACCTGTACAACAATGAGATAACTTTATTGAAGCATCACCTAGAAACACAAGACATACACAGCAGCAAGATGAAGACCTAAATGCTAAATGCCCACACGTCAGAATACGATCATCCAGCCCACGCAAATAACGAGAGATCAATATAGGAGCAGTTTCAAGTCAAATCAGTCAGATAGTCAATCAGTTACTGAGATGAAAGCAGCACATGCAGCAACAACTAAGCACTAATTACTTCCTGATGGGTTGAACTTAGGGAGAACTAAAGCCAACCATATACTATAGTCATACAATCAAGGGTTTCAGACACATTGAATTTAACGAAATAACATAGGCTGTAGCATAAATTGATAACCAATGACTGCATCACATTCACGGAAGCTTTACAGAGGGGGTCAACGAAAACTAGTTTCTAGTTTATGAAATATGGCGAGGAACCTCGAAAAAACAATTCCACCACTATGAAACCTACTTTACTCCATCTTGCCTGAGTCTTGGACAAGTGTTGTGCACGCCAAGCAATAAGGCAAGAGCTCGAGACTGAGTAATAGAAAGGAAGAACTGTTCTACCAGTAGTATAGGTTACACTGGATCCTTTCCACTAGTAAAAACAGACCAGTATAACCCCTCAATCACAATCTCCTATATACTAAGAGAATAAAACTTCTCAGTGTTCTCACAACTTTTCCCTCCAAAAGGAATCTCCTTAAATAAGGAAACAAGACTATATTTTAATAAGTTATTATTATTTCATCAACATATAATTCTTTAATCTTTTAATCGCTATAATCTTCCATAAACTCTAAATTACATTTGTTTAATGAAAATATAACAAAACTGGTATAAATCTAAAAATTATAAATTACTAATAAAAAATTCATCAAAATTATTTGAGAAGAGATATAAATTGAAATCATTAGTTTTGTGATAAAAAAAATTAAATACACATTGTATGACTTCTCTCAATTCTCTTAATAAGTTTTCCACTTTTTTTCATATAAAAATAAAAAGGGTGAAATATGGAATTAATAACGCATCAATTTAAGTTCTATAAATACTGCATTAAAATGTAAAAGATTTATATACCGCGCATGCATGCGGGATCTGTACTAGTGAAATAACAATGTAATCAGAAAACAAAAAGAAAACACAGCTCCATTGATAAACAATCTACTCAGCTGGAATCCCTTGTCATCTGTTGTTAGTGATTTACAACCCAGCTCACCAGTAATTACTGAAGACAGAAGATAGGTACTAGGCATGGGAAGCTGCAGTAGGCTTGGATAAAAAATTACTCACTCCATTCATTTGGATTTGAGTATTTATTACATTTACATATGGGCAAGTTTTAAGAATTTGGCAAGTGCGAAGGATATATATGTCAAGTGAATGGAGAGTGCAGGTGGATGGACATTGAAAGACACATACTTCAGATGGTAAATTTGCCTTTTTAAATAAAGATTTACCCCCAAAACGGAAATGTAATGAGTAGACTCGAGCGCATATGCAAACTTATAGAGGGTCAAATATCGTGAATCCAAATTGATAGAGGGAGTATCAGTTATGCAAGATCAAGATTGAGTACATACACTGATCATAAATGACATAGGTGACAGGCAGAATATTTATATTTTTTGCAGAAGTTAAAGACCATGTTATTCTCGAAACAGACAAAAGCAAACCAAATACTCGGTAGATAACATAGATGATGACGAGGCAATTGGCTAAATTGACAACAAAGATAGAGGTATTATAAAGATGAAACGCATGGTAGTTAGGAAAATTAACATTGATATCTATCAATTACAAATTTGCAATAGTAAATATCGTAACAATTGCAGAAAGTCTTACGCTGAATAAAAGCATCTAAAGGCTTCATTATTCAAACCAAGGCAATGATGAAATAAAATTACAAAATCAAAGGAACTACAGGAACATCATCATCCGAACTGTGTCGCCAAAGAGAGTTAAGACCTCATACGAAAAGGACATCTTGTTCTTTAAAACTAAGGTAACGGTTGACTAAGTAGTAAAATTGTACTCCTGATTTTACATTTAAAAAAGGCAGTTTGGTCCTATACAGCACTTGCAATGATTAAGATATTGTTACTTTTTGTCTTTTCTCTCTTTGGAATAGTGTTAGACTACACAACTTCCCCAAAACAGTGGAAAAAGAGACTGAAACAAAGGATGTATATGTCTTCCTATTCTAAATAGTTGTTTGAATATAAATTGTTTTTGTTCAAACAAATGACTTAAATTCTATTAAAAAAATCAATTTTAGACTTAATTGTATGAGTAAATTTTTTTACACCTCAAATGCATTTCACTATACAAATTGAACTACAAACTCCAACTCGTTCAACAAACCATCTAACCTTAGCCTCCAGATGACCCAAAATGAAACTGCGTCCAGCTTTTGTTCCAGATCTAAAGAGTGATGTTTTCAATTCTAACTGCTAAATCACCTCAGCTACATTCTTACCTATATAACCCAAACACTCCTTATAATTGACCTTAGTTGAGAAAGCAAAAGTCAACTACTAAAAAAACAAGAATAAGATTATAGATGCTCAAAAACACCAAATTACCCCCAGTGCAGAAAGGCACACATATGGCAGAGTAAGGGGGTTGGATGGGATCAAAAGCGTGGTGCTTCAAATTCTAGAAAGTGTCAGGTAAATGGATTTTTTTTTTTGGGGGGGGGGGGGGGGGGGGGGGGGGGGGTTAGAACATGAAAATGAGTAACAAAAAAGGAGAGGGTAAAAATTGCACGCATAAGGTCGTAATCAATAACATACTGAATAGAAGTGCACAAAGGCAAATCCTCTTGAAACATGGGTAAATTTGTCTCTAACAAGACGAAGATCCTGCAAAAAGGAGGCAACTCTTCTGTAAGCATAACTGAAAGACCAAATCAGAGAACATGAGACACTTAGCTGGTATTCTGGTAAATCAACCTAAGTACCTTGATTGGAGCGTGTTTAGAGAATTCATAGCGAAGCATCTCCTCATCGGCATTCTCATCCAACCCACGCACCACCAATACATGAGTAGGGCCTGCAAAGTTTTGAGTCAACCTTCAATGATTCAAGCAAAATTGAGGTCCTCCATTGTTTCCCGTGGAGCCAAGGACTCAATATTTTTCGTTCTAGATTATGATGGAATAAAGAAAAATGGTTGCTCTTTTTTTTTTATTACGAAGTAGCCATCCGTCAAATGCAATTCTCAATGCAATTTTCAGTATTGGACAACCAGGAATATCTATCTTGTGGTCAACTGGTCATTGTTAATCAGACAAAACTGAGGTAACTAACATTAAGACATTCATAAACCACAACTAGAACCAACCTGCCTCAGATCCTTTCCTACCCGATGGTGCATGACTAGAAGATGATAGATCAGCTGGTGGAGAATCATCAGTCCGGCTTTCATTACACTGCAATTATATAACATGGACTACCCATTTAGCGAGATGCTAACAGCTCCCAGTATTCTAAGAAACTTGTAGTCTTACTTTTCAGTTCTAGAGACAAAATGCTCTATAAAAAAGGGAAAAAACCAAGAGAAGAAAAGAGGGATCATTACAACTCCACACTCCAGCACTATATAGATCAACAGACATGTAATGCTCAAAGAATTATATCTCCAAGATAATATTAAAAGCACTTAAACGATAAATCACAGGTTGGGGATAAAGTTAATTTGGTTTTCAAATTAAGATGTTGAACTTGTAACAAAACGACACAAGCTACAACATAAAATGGACTAAAATCGAGTCAAAGAGGACCACTTAAGTGCCTAAATCACGCAAAACCATGCTGTCGCCAACATCAGCATCTTTTGTGATTTGCAACATAATGATAAATGAGAGCCATAGGGTGAGACAAGAGAAGGAAAACAAACCTGAAAACAAGACACTCTGCGAGCAAAATTCACACACCCACAGATAGTGCACATCCAGTCAGATGGTATAGTGGTGTTTCTGTGGCTGCTATGAGAGGATCTCGGGCCATCTTGCCCATATGAGGGACCCCCTACCAATCCAGTTGGCTTGCTACTGCATCAAAACATGGCATCAAAAATACAATAAGTACGCTTGAACCAAAGCGGTAGAAATACTATAATCCTAAGGAATCAAATCTATTCTAAGCAAAATCTCACCGCGTAAAATTCTCTCATTCACAAGTACAAATTTTAAAATAAAAAAAAAAAAATTTCTTGGGACAGAAAGATAGGCAAAGTACAAACATAAAAACCATACCACAATCATCAATGTATATATAACTAGAAAGATAAATGATAGCTTTCCCGGAAAGTAAAATTAAATTCACCAAATATAACACAACAGGAACTAATAGTGCCAAAAGCCAGAAGTATAGCACATGCCTGTACTCAAAAAACAGGTCCCTTCCATCTACTACTAGACCTTCAGCTCCTACTTTACTCATCATTGCCTGTGCTGCATCCTGTGACGGCACAATTACATTCCCTATGACTATAAACGAAAATGAAGATGATGAAGAATACACGGGGATTGATATTGAAATACAGTTTACCACTGAAGGAAAATCAATAAAGGCAAAACCACGGGAAACGCCAGAATTCCGCTCCTTAATGATGCGAACATGGCGAAGAGGGGCCCATTCAGCCTGAAAAGGAACGGCTCAATTTGAGGTTAAAGACTTTAAGCAGCAGATATTTTCTGAAATACCATAAGTGATGTCCCTTACAAGTATTTGATAAAGATCTTCTTCAGTAGTCTTTTGAGAGAGACCCTTTACGACCACAGTAGCAGAAGGCGCCTAACAGCAATCAGTAATCAATAGGAGCCCTGGCTTCAGAAACACATGGACATAATACAAATTTGGATCCAGAAATAGCATACCACAGAATAATGATCACGCCGTTTTTCCTCACGGTCTCTACGTCTCTCAGATCTATCATTTCGATCATCATAACTATCTTCACGATAACTACGACCATGACTGCGCCCTCGAGGTGACCTTGATTTAGAACGTTCCTCACGACCACGGGAGCGGGAACGTGAATAATCACGCCTTCTATAGGGGCTTAAATCCCTTTCACGGCTTACTTCTCTCCTATCACGATCACGATCCCGGTCACGTGAATCGTGCCTCCTCCAGCTTCCATCTCTTCTGCTTCTATCATAATCAGAATCATGACTATGATGCCTACCATAATCATAATCCCTCTCACGACTACTATCCCTGCGATGCCTATAGTCATAATCATCATGAGGATACTCATCACGGTCACGCATTCCAAATCTTCCAGACCTGTCAGATCCAGATTTTCTGTAGTCAGAAACATGCAAGTCATACCCAGCTATCATTTTATGAGTCTGCTTGTACCTGTGACCTCCATGGACATCATCAATTTCATGGTAAGGCTCGAGGTATGACTTGTCATGCCTTCTAGGCTCCCTTTCAAGTGGATATTCTTCTTCATAATCTCTTCGTCTTGATTCAGGCCACACGCCGACAGGAGGGGCAGCATAATTGTCCCTTTCAACATCTCGGTTAAATGCACCCCTTGAGTAAGCACTATCCCTTGGAAGCCTATCATCTATAAACCTCCTGTCGTCATAGGCAGCACCACCCCTGCCACAAAAATATAGCATGGAACAAATCGACCAGAAAATGCAACAAAAACACTGGACATATCATTATTTGCATTAAGTAATAAGCATGCTTAGTTACCAAATGGCACATTTATAAAGAAAGCCGTGTAAAAATCAACAGACGCAAGCAATGTGTATCCCCAACAATGTAGGAAAAGGTGAAAAGAGAAATGAAAATGAGTACGAGACACAAACATCCCACTTGTTTCAAAGACCAGCAACACTCACCGATAACCTGGTTCGTGAACAGCACCATACGCCTCCAATGCCTGTGGAGGGAAGAGAATAAGTTATGTCAGCAAGACAGTCATAGTACAAGAGACGGATATCCATTCCATATCCTCAATCATGGCTTTCTCTCATTGTTCATAAATGGTGAGATGCCGGAAAAATGACCAATCATATTGGCCCTAATAGTCGTATGTATTATCAACCCATATCCCATATAGGTGATTAAAAAGGAAACCACAATTACGCTGTTATTTTCCCATCCACGCTGTGGACCATAGCGACCATCCATTTCTTGCGACGTTTGCAGAGGGCAACCCTGTAAAGTCCTTGGTATGATCTTTCAGGGATTTCAGAATCAAGATGTTTGCAAAACTTTCCTGTAATGGATGCACAAACACACTGTTATGCCATGTTGAACCAAACACCGAAGTCGTAACATGGCCTCCCTTGCAGCGGAATACTTAGACCACATAAACCCATCAGACCATCACAATTTCTCAAGATAGACAAGTACTTTTGTGAAGAATTATGCACCAACTAACTAGCCAACAAACAATTCCCTTTACTGGTCAAACTAGGAAAAAGGGCATGGCATCCTGTTTGCAGAACCACCGAGTCGATCAACTTACCTCCGAAGCTTGTCAATTGGAAATCAAACTATATCTATGTACACGAATAGAAGAAGTAAAAATCCAGGTGATTATTTACATGTAACTGGAAAAAGAGCGGCATTCAAAATATCAATAATTTGCAAAAAAAAATTATTTCCACCAATTACAAGTTACAACTTTGACATAAGATTAGATAGGTTTGAGAAAATGACAAAGCTACAAGATGTAAAACACCACAAATTCTTATTTAAGACTGGCCATTTTCGTCTTTCTAAAAAGACGGGATTTTGTAGCCACTTTATTGTCAAATGTAACTAACCACAATGGTCCGGCTAGTTTTACAGCCTATGGTAAAAAAGTGGTCACATTTCGCTGTAAAATGGTCACAAATCCCGTCTTTTTGGAGAAGACCAAAATGGCCCATCTGAAGGGAAACTAATTTGTAAAACACGGGTATCTCGATTGTGAAGATTGAGTGATTATACAACAACAGCGTATACGATCATCAGATATAGAAAAACCAACATCGGAGAACAAGTAATCGAATAATCCACAGCATCCCTAGTAAATAGTATACCAACTTATCCGAATTGCACACATCATTGATAATCCAAACTTCATCTTCAAAGTCTCAATATTCTTCCCTGATTAAATTTCTCCAATATTGTGTTTACGATAATCAAATTACAATATAAACACAATAGCGCAACAATTATATATATATAAACAGGAAAAAAAAGTCGAATTAAAAATTAGGGTTTATACCTCAAATTAGAGAGAAAAGAAGGGTCGTAATAAAGGTGGTTGTTCGCCAGTGGTGATACGACGAGGAACGAAATAAGGGGAAGGTTAGAGAAGAACGAAATACAGATATAAACAACGACTGAAGGTTTTGTGTTCTCAATTGGAAAATATAGCAAATCGCTCACAAGTTTATTTTAATGTGCAATTAATCACCTATTTTATTTTTAAAAGTAAAATTCCTAATTATTTAGATGAAATTAACATTACTCTCTTTTATATCCAACTTTTTCAATTCGTAATTTATTTTCGCAGTACAATTTTTACTCATTTCAGTACATTTTACCCTTTATACATTTCATACCCTTCCCTAAAAACCAACCTAATTCCCTCCCTCACCGATTCTCTCCCTTCCTAATTCTATAACCTCTTAATTTAAGCAGAATAATGGATGATAATTTGTATGTAACGAGTTTTAATACGTTAATTTCGTAACAATGAATCAAATTAATTGTTTGCGTGCAGTTTTAATGACTTTTTTATAATTAATTTAGACTTTGTGTTAAAAATTATTTAGGGTTTGTTTTAACTGATAATGAATAGTTAATGATTCTGGTGATGGTTGCCTGCCCATCCCCGACTAAAGGGCTAGTATACGGGTTTCGGTGGCCGGCGGGGGTGTGGGGGCAAGGCCAGAGGCAGTAGAGGGGGAAGGAGAAGAAGGTAGAGGAAATGGTGGTAAATGGACATCGGCGAGGGGACAGACACGAGGGCTGGCCGTCGGTGATCCTGGGTGTCCTTCCGGTGGCTGCTGGTAGTGGTGGGGGTGAAAGTGTTAACGTGAAGTTTTGCTTTTTGCTTTTTTTTTTTCTTTTTTATCTATTTATTTATTTGAAAATTGCAAATGTAGTACACTTGCTTTATGAATTATTATTTTTTTGTAAAATAAATTATTTGTGGTGGTATAAGGTGGTTGATGATGGTGGTTGATAGCGGTGATGAAGGAGAAATTAGGGGAGATATGGATTAAGAGAGAAGTTAGAGAAGAGAATGAGAGAGGGACAATATGAGGGGTATAATCGTCAATATTGTACTGTAATGAGTAAAATGTGTACTGCGAAAATCAACACCCTTTCAATTTTACTACCTTATATAGATTTTTTTTAAAATCAATATCTATCTATATTAATAAAGGAAGCTTTTTTCGAGCGATTATAGAGTCTCCAACCTTTGCAAACTACCTAAAATATATTTTTTTTTAAAATACATGAGGATATTATATCTCAAATACTACGTAGTGATCAGGAGTCATAGCTTTGCGAAATACGTACCAAAAAAGAAGTTTAACATGATACCAATACAACCCCTACTGTCAGTGTTATAAATAATACTCGATGCCCTTGCTTAACCATTCAACTTCTTTCCATTGTTTTTCTGTTTTTCTATGGAACTTTTTAATTTGCTCATGGTAGTACATCGTTGCTTTGATTGATGATTTTCATGTTTTTTTCCTTTTTGCAGCCCAATTATGTAGATGGATTACTTTATTATCGTGGTTTTTGCTTGATCTCTACTCTATACAAATAAAGGTAAGTAGGTAACAACTAATCAAATCCTCTCCTACGTAGATTTGCATTTGAGTCATTATCCTTCATGGATCCACGATTTTTGTTTTTATAAACACTCTCTTTTGACACTCTTTATTGATCAACAATTCAATGTGTTAATTTCATTGTTTATTGAATAATTACGTTCTAATGATCTGAAGATTACTAGATCAATGTGTTAATTTCATTGTTTATTGAATAATTACGTTCTAATGATCTGAAGATTACTAGAGACGACGGACATAATAATAGAACGAGAAGATGCAGCTACAACACTATCGTAAGTATTACCATTAAATAAATTGGATTGGACTAGGGGGAGTATACTATTTAGAATTTACATGTAATTAATCTATTTTCCTTTATTTTGTTTCTTTTTACTAAGAAAAGAGCAAACTCCTAACAAATTATATGACTATAATTAAGTTCATTGTGATATTGGTCACGATTAAAACAATAGTCCTTACAATCCAAAATATATATGTTGGAATATTGTCAACTATGGAGTACATCTTTTCCGATTCTAATTTTACCGGCCTTCTTTCATCGGTTTCAATTGGTAAGTGATGGGTTGTCAACAAGAATATTTCATCGGTTTCAATTGGTAAGTGATGGGTTGTCAACAAGAATAAAACACGTATTATAATTGTGAAAGGAGTTATACGAATAAAATATGAATAATTTACAACCATGTGACTTTTCAAATCATACGTTCATATATTGGTAGTAATTCAAACCGTATCTTTAGTTAATCACAAATTATAGAATAAGACGGTCTTATCATAAACCGGTTAAACTATTCATTTATTGTTGATATAAATGAGTTGTATATTTATATTTATTTATACAAAAAGACCGTCTCACGCAATAATTATATACCGTTAATTTGTGTGTATAGAGATATATCTGACATCAAAGGGATGTAGTAAAAAACGTGCTCTATAAGAAGTAAGCAACGGTAGATAATTGTTTAGTTGTTGATCCATCTTCTTATTATCCTGTCAAATACATACGTGACCAATAAAGCTCGATAAAAAACATCTCTAAATTTTCTACTGCGATTTCGTGGTAAGGTTGGATTTTGTAGGTCTCGCCGTCTCGAATTCGGAATGCCCATTCATATCCAAAAGGAATATTGAGTAGCAATTGGATGTCGTATGAGAGTGTACTACTACTATTGAATTATCCAAAATTTTACAATAGGGGACTGGGCACTACAGTTTGTGTGTAATTTTTTTTTTTTGGTACATACAGTTTGTGTGTAATTAGTAATTAGTTTTTGTTAGTATATGTTTCTGAATTTTTTTTGGAAATGATAATCATAAATGCTTAAGATTTTATACTTAACCCCCTGGTGCTGCTACTCACACATAATATCGAGTATGAAGTTTTTTCTTTTTCTATTTATAATATTCTCACAAATTTTATAATAATTAAATATAAGTGAGTTGTTGAACATTTAAAAGATAATAATATACTACTCACCCATATCATTTTAAAGGTAGACGTATAAAACCATTAGTAGTACTTGGAGAGTTGGAGGTGAATAACTATACCCCATACGCTCGAAAGTTTTTTTTGTGAAAGTTGGATTCTGTATTCTAAATTTTTATTTTTATTTTATGAGAGTCCAACACTAAAAAAAACTTAACAAAAAAATAAGAGAGCTCATGTGGAAAATAAACATTATAACAAACCTTCATGAGTCCTGATGCTACATAATTTCTATCTTCTCAGATGATGACAAATAAAGATGAATTACATTAGGACTAGGATGGCTACTGGCTATTTGTATGCACACATATTAGTTTTCGATTAATTGGTGGTTTTTACGCGTTTTAGTTTAGATTCTTTTAACTTTCCCTTCTCCGTTATAGTTTACTTGGGAAAAAAATTAAAGTACATTATTAAAAGAGAATATCGAATTAGATAAGTTCAAAATTGAATATTTAAATTAACTGCTAAAACATAGAAGATAAGGACATATATAAAAGTATAAAATAAATGTGATAAAGAAATCTCATACATCCAATAAAAGCAAACAAAACAAGGGTCATAAAACAACTTCAAGAACCTAAATCACCTAAATGAAACTCATTATGGAGTTTACTTAACCTACCTCAAAATTTAGCACTAACATTAATTAAAAAGGGTGGTGCTCATTCATGTACGAGTTTTACTCATTTATGGACGTAAATGACCATAATACCCCTTAAATTTTAATAATTTCATTTTAATACCCTCCTTTCAATCTCTATCTCTCTTCTTCATTTACTCTTTTCTCACTCTAACTGCCACCATCGAACCACCACGCGTCAGCCACCATCCACCACCCGACTCCGACTCAGAGTCCCGAAATAAAAATACAAAAAAAAAAAGTAAAACTTACTAAAATAAATACAAAACATTTATCAAAAAAAAAAAAAAAAAAATGAAAAATTCGGAAATTGCATAGTAATCAATGTAATTCACGTACTATTTGTTGTGGCATATTGCGATTTGATTGTGTCATGTCCACAAATCACAAATCCTACAAGTCTAATTACAGTCGGTGTATTTGTTGTGCCTATGTGCTAGACAAATTATTAGAGTTGGTTTCGTTGTTATGCGAGCTTAATTACTTGATTGATACGAACCCTAATTTAATTAGTGTAAACAAATCCTAATATAATTAACAAAATTAAGAATTAGAATTATTACCTGATTGATATAAGAATTAGCATTCATAATTGTGTAATTTAACGAATTTGCTTAATTTTGTTTATTTGATTAACTTTGTGAAGGAGAGAACTAGAGAGAATTAGAGAAAATTAAGCAAAGGGCGTACTATGGAAGAATAATGAAAAAAAGTTCATGAAAGAGTAAAACCTGTCCATGAATGAGCAACTACGATTAAAAATACCCCCATATGAAAATATAAAAGATAAACGATTGAAATTCACATCGAGCTTCTTTGTAGACGGAACTGACATTTGTAGTAGTTATTTTATAACTTGATGTTCAACAGTGGTTTAAGAGAGAATATTATAAATGGTCCGTGCATCGCACGGGCATTAAATCTAGTATATATATAAAAGAAGCTTTTTTCAAAGCATGTGGTAGTCTCCAAACTTTCTAAAACACTATCTTATTTTAATTATTAAAATCTATCTCACCATCTTATTTTAATTATTAAAATCTATCTTTTCGTAACTACCAAACACAATATATATATCTCTATGACACAAATTCTACCATTAATTTTTGTATAAATACTCACAATTCGTAGGTGATAGATTAAAACCGAATTGACATTAACCTTCCCTTCCTTTTTTATTGGCCTTTTAATCCCTCATATACATGCATAGATATTTATTTTGTTTTTATTTTATGATCTTTTGCTTATTGCTTACTATGTGCTTAATACGTTGGTTTTAATTGCTGATTATGTTTAACTTTTGATTTCACAGGGAGCAGATTATCAAAAAATTGGAAAATAGTAATGTTGTTCAAGAAGGAATGTCGAACTTAGCTAATCATTGGTTTGTTTCGAACAACAATGATTTTACCAATTGTTTGATTTAATGCTGGAATATGAGAGAATTTTCAGTCGGTTAAAGTTTCAGTTTCGGAAGTAGAGATCATTGTTCACTTATATATACTCGTGTATTATCTACATCAGGTTGTTATTACCAAGTGTTGGCTTAAATATTGCATAAACATATTTTGCATCAGATCGATGAATCTCCCTTAATGCACTACTCATTAAGTCATTTAAACCGAATACTTTTTTCTTCTCTCAGAGATTTCTTGTCTGTTTAAATCACAAGCGTCAAATTTATAGATGCGTGATTTTTGAAAAAGAAAGACGCAACACACTTTAACTATTTTGTGTTAGAAGTTAGTGATCATTGTTTTTTTACAATCTTTCCATCAAGTAATTACGTTCCATCAATATCCGGTCCATTTGTTTGTTTCCTTGAAATCTTTTGTTTTCTCAGGAACACCAGAGGTGTTACTCCATATTTTGTTCTTCAACTTCGGCGGATCTTGAATGCATTTATGAGGAGATTGTTTAATCACTGCAGCGTGGGAACGAAATTTATCCTTATGGCAGCCGGTTTCATGTAGCTTGGCAAGGAAATTTTGAGTTGAGCAACCGTGCCTACTTGTTTTCCCTGTCTAGGGGATAACAAACTTGCTGCAAAAACTCGGGAGCACCATTTTCTACTTTTTCTTTGTTCCAGAATTCTCATCCCCAGTTTGTTACTTATTAGACTCTACTGTATTCATCATAGCATTATTCATCAACGGTTTGGGTCGAATTTTTTCCTATTTCCTATTTTTCATTCAATTCTTGGCATTTTAAAGATGTAGTCCCCTATATTCTAATTTCTATATCAGCTATAATGAAATTTATCGAACAAAGGAAGTTTGAATTCAAGTACCATCACTTTATTAATTTCGTAAAGACATAAATGATGATAGTAGTGCCAAAATCATGTTGATGAAGGCGAAAATCATATGATCTCTAATGCTTGATTAAGATAGAACAAAAACTCCAACTTACTGCTACTTCTTTAGAAAATACCAAGTAAAACACAAACCTTTGACAACTTAAAAAAAAAAATTGTATAAAAATAACGGAGTTACTTATTCACATACAAATTTTAATTTTTCACATACACTTTTTCATTAACTTTTCATATCATACCCTCTTTCTAAACCTAGACAAATCAAGTCTTATATCTTACCTTTCTCCCCAAAAATTGAATCTAATTGTTCTAAAAACTTGAATAATGTATTATAATTCTCCAATTATTAAAGTACACTGAACTTTGTGAGCATAACCATGATACAATATACACAAAAACCATATCAACGTACTCAAATGTTCTCTTGGATGGGCTAAAATTGCAGTCATAACACATACATGGTACTAAGTGTAAACATTAGTATGACATAAGCAATACAAATTGCAAAGTAATTAAGTTTATGCCAAACCTAACGTCATACACGAATAACATATTGAGTCATGTTGTAGTTTTGGAGTTTTTCTTTTTCAGTAACTGATCGACTGCAAAAGGGAAGCCAAGGTCGACCGGAGCATGGTCGATCAGAGAAACGTTGGCCGACGACTAGACCGATCAAAACAAGGAGGTGTGAATGGAAGTGGTGTTGGCCGTGAAGGGAGATGATGGAAGGGAGAAGAAAAATCAATTGGGTGAGGGAAATGTCAATGGTAAAAATGTAAAAGGCGTATGTGAAAGAGTAAAATCCGTATGTGAAAAAACACGTCCCAAAAATAAAAGATGAAAACAACCTAAGATAGCGAGACGTAAACACCATCAAGCTTGAAGATTGATATAAATTGATAAAAACGTACTATTCCGAAAAACATATATGCCACTAAAGTATAAATTTTATGTTTGCATTAACTTCTGTATAAATTTTAGCTTCAAGATATTTTGTTACAAATTATGACCATTTGTATTACTAATTCATTTGAGGTTTATATAACTATTTACAGAAAATACGCCCTCATATGCTAATATGCTATAATCTATCCTAATCTTTGGAATCATGAATTATCAACAATTTTATTATATACTCCGTATAATTGTTGGCATATCGCGGTGCGAGATTGTTGCGCCCGCTTTCCCTCTTCCACGTACATGTAATTTTACAGCTTCATTTTCGCTTTGTTAATTTTTTGAGTTATTGTGTTTGTTTATGTAAAGTTTGAGGCTTTGCAATGTGTGGCTGTTCACTATTTCAGACCTACTTAAATCAAAGACCTCCTAAAATTAATACTTACGTAACCTATGTAAACGAAATCTCTTGGAAAATTATTAAGCTGTTGAACAAGATTTTGAGGTCTCCTCAAACATGTTTTTGGTTGACTTTTACCAAACCAACCACCCTCATATTATTATAATGTAAGACAATCTCTCACAAATTTATATGAATCAATCCTTTACGAAGTAAATTGAGCATCATTAAGAATTAAGAGTCAATCTCACAATAAACTTATTATAAGGTAAAACGGTCTCGCAGGAGACTTACGACATATTTTTAATAAAACAATATGGTGAAATCAAGAACTTGATAAAACTTTTTTTTTTTTTTTGAAAAAAAACATTTATACGCATTAATATTAAGGAGGTAAATCAAATGAGTCCAATAATACAAGTGGTGCAATAGTCTCAGGAATTATCTCAACCCAAAACCGTGTTGAGTACGATAACGGTAATAGGTGAGCTAATCCATGTGCCACCGCATTCCCATTTCTACGAGTACAATTAAACTTAATGCAAGTAAAGGAATTAGCAATATCCAGGACCGTTCTACCAATTCTACCAAAGTAATTTAACGTTGCACTATTATTAGTGTAGCTCTAAGGCATGATTTTCTACTATCTTCGTTCTTCCTCTCACGGCCTATCCCACTGTTTTTTTATACGTTGATTTCGGCAATTTGATTGGTTTTGATTTGCTTTTCATTTCGGGATGACCGACATATTTAATTTAAGGAAGATTTAATGTTGTATCCCTAAATGCTATTAATTATTTAATATTTTTTGATACATAGTTGCTAACTCACTTCAAACAAAACATATTTTAGTTACCGTGCAACGCACGGGCATGAAATCTAGTTACTACCAAAACATGTGAATTTTTTTTAGGGAAATTCTCACTTGTACCTCTCTGTTATGGGCTAATCCCATTTGTACCCATACTTTTCAGAAAAGCCCACTTATACACTTCAATTTACTAGTTATTCTCACTTATACTCCTGAAGTATAGACTAGTCTCACGTGTACCCTTACTTTTAAGGAAAGTCCACACTTCAACATCATAATACTAAGCACCAACAACTAAGACGTTAAGTGAATTCTCGCTTGTCACTATGAAGCGGGGAAGAAGTGTTAGGTACCCTTACGTTCGATGTTAAGGGTTATGTAAACAATATGATTTAATTGAAATATTTGTTTCTCTCCAACAAACATCGTTTTTCCCTCCAACTTCATTTTTATATGCCTCCACTTCATCTTCAACGTTGATCTTTTATCCTTTTACCACACTTCATCCTCAATATTCATCATTTACTATACTTAAGGGGTATATGTTAGAATAACTAGGAAGTTGGAGGGTACAAGTGGGCTTTCCTGAAAAGTAGGGGTACAAGTGGGATTAGCTCATACCAGAGGGGTACAAGTGGGAATTTCCTTTTTTTTTTAAATTGATATCAACCCTCTTTTCCGGTGGAAAAAGTATTTGATGGACCGATATGCCCTCATTTTAAGACAACCCTCATTTTACCTCTTCATTTTAACCCAGTCCTCTCTTACTTAATAATTTTAACCTAAAAACTTCCCCTTTTATCTCTCAATCGCAGTAAAACTTCATTCAACGACCTCAAGCTTCATCACCCTCAAATCTTCCCTTCATCGCCCTCAAATCTTCAAGCTACCATCTCAATTCTGCCATTTGACTTATAATATCAGTTGCTATTTTAATCAGGTTAGTTAATCATATCTATTTCTCCTATTTTTATTTAATTTTACATTGATTAGTCTTATTTGTAGGGTTTAATTTTGAGATATTAAAGTTTAGATGATGTTTTTACTTGTTTGTTTAGATTGATTTTTCATTATACTACTTATTCTTATTTGAAATCATTATTTAGGGTTAATTAAGTCAGTTGGTTCGTTAATTAGCTTCAATGTCTAAATAACCCAATTTTGCATCTCTAATTGCTTGTGGTTTGATTAATTTGTAGCTGAATTTTCGCATTTGAATGTAGGAATGAAATCCACCTCATTCTTGCTTGATTTACGTGTGAATTATGATGGACAATTTATGTTTAAGAAAGGGAAAATCGAATTTGAGTTTTCTAAGAAGGGTGAGATTCATTTGCTATGTGGGTTTTGGAGTGACAAAGTATCTGTTAATTTTCTGAGGTCTCTTGGTGAGAAGTTGATAGGTGATGATAATTTTTAGTAGTGGTATACGGAACATGGGAGAAATCTTACATCTGGTAAGAGTATTTTGGTGTCTGACTTTGATGTTGTTCAATTGATCAAAGGTAGAGATCAAATGCATATTGTAACCTTGTATGTAGTTAGGCCACTCAATTTTATGGCATCATCATCCACATGTACTCAGGTATCTCATCCAAAGACAGAAAAGGCTAATGTGGGCCTACAAAATCAACTCAAACCAACTTTAAGTGGCCCAACTTAAGAGCTATTAAGAATCTGAATACACACTCTTGACTCCAATAATGAGGTTCCTTATAGTGCTTCATTTCAAAGGTCATGGGAAGAGGTCTCAATCCTTACTTTTGACCAAAGACCTTTGAGAATAAGCCCAAAGACAAAAGTAAAACCAAAACTTTTTGATACTTTAATACAAAAACAACCCTTCATTAATTATCAACCAAACAAACTGACACAACCCTTGACTGTCAAACCTGAGTGCTCATTTAAGTCACCTGCCCCTGGGAGACCTACAAAGTTATTAGGGTTTTTCTATATGGTAACCCTGTATTTTCTCAGATTCTACATGGTAACCCTCCATTTCAAGAAACAATTTTGGTAACCCTGAGGTCTCTTAATTACACGTACTGTGACATTAAACTCTTAAACCGTTAATTATGGACGTTAACTTGTTGACATGGCATTTGAGGTGGCTGACTCGGCACCTTATTTCTTCTACCCTCTTTGACTTTCATTTCCCTCCAAAATCCCTATTTATTTCCCTCCAATTCTCTCTTTATTTACTCTATTTATTTCCGCCCAATTTTTTCAGTCAACTTCCTTCTTCATTTCAACTTCATCTTCTTCCTTTTCCTTTTCTTCCTTATTTCCAGATTTTTTCTTTTAATAATATTTTCCATACTTTTGCTTCAAACAGCCCCATAGTCATATCTTCTTTAAACACTTCTAAAAACTACCCAATAATGGGGATGAAGTTTCTCAATCAACCATGTTATCGTTGTGGACGGAATGCGGTAATCAAAATTTCCGGATCTGTAAAGCTTACTTTAAATGTCAAGAATGTAATATATTTGTTAGTTGGTTGACGGAAAATCATATTATTCATACTCGAAATTTAGATTTAAAGAATTATTGTTGTGAAGAGGAAGATGGGCCAAATGTTGTTGAAGGAAAAAATGAAGACATTCTTAAGTTGAAGAAAGAAATTGTTGAATTAACAAATGTTGTCAAGTTTTATATTAAGTTGGTTGGTTTTATGTTAATGTTATTTGTAGTAGCTTTCATGTATAAGTTGTAATTTTATGGTTATTGTGAAATAAAATGAGATTTGCAAAAAATGAGGTTTGAACAAGCTGAAATTGTGTCCTGAAATACAATTGTCATTACATGTTTCTTAACCAAAATACAGGTACACATTTTTTTATGAACCTATGATTCATGACAAAAACAGATAAAAAGGAAGATTTATCCCATTACATTAAACCATATTCATTAGCATCATTAACTGCCAAAATGTGTGCAAAAATCTGGGTAATTTCATCAAAATATCCCTCTTTTTTCAGCTACAACAAGAGGTTTCTTTAGTTGTTTGCATCACCATAGGAAAGCTTCCTTTTCCTTCCTCTCTTTTGTGGACCTTGAGTAGTAGTTGTTGTGTTAGTCTAGGAAGACAAAGCTTGAGTTGAACTCTGACCTTGAGTGGTTCTTGGTATAGGTGTAATACCACGGTTTTTTGATTCTAATTTACTCGGCCGAATAGGGCTAACTCGGCCAAGTAGGGCGTCGTGTGTTTTCTGGTCAGGTTACTGTCCAGGAACACTCGGCCGAGTAAGACTTACTCGACCGAGTAAAGCGGTCTGCGGGATTATTTTTCGCGGTTTGATTAAGGTGATTAGAGATTATAAATTACGTTTTAACAGCTTACAAATCACTTTTACCAAAACATAACGACGCTTATCTCTCTCTAATCACCATGATCACTCTCAAGGCAAGTCGATCATTCGTGAGTCTTTCATTCGTTGTTCCATATCAATTTCGTCGGTAAGTCGCAAGTGCTTTGTCAATTGATTGTATTTGTCTTTTAGGGTTTTGCCCTAAGGAGTTAGATTGGGAAAAAGGTAGATTAGCATGATTGTGATATAGTACTGTTATGGTTATTGCTAGGTGAAGGATTCGTAGAGGAATAGTTCTAGCTTCTGCTTTGTTTGTGATTTCGGAATCGTAATAAGGTATGGCTTCCCTACTCAGTTGCTTGTTTAATTGATTTAAGACGATGTTGATTAATGTATTGGCATAATTAGTATTGATATTGGAATTGTCTTTCTTGGTTGTTTGGATTGGTTATTGTTTGTCTATGTTCTCGAGGCACGTCCTCGGCTGAGTGGAGTCATCTTCGGGAATGGCTTCACGCCCGTGATTTGTCCCTTGTGGCTCCCATCACAAAGAAGGATGTGCACATTAATGGGCATGGGTTATTGCTCGTTGCGATGAGCGGGGATTTAGTGGGCAAGGCTGCGGTCCCACACTGGCGGTGTGGATTACCTGTTGTGATGGGTAATCTGGCAGGGCTACACACTTGAGTGTGTAGTCGGTTACTGGCTACTAATGGAGTTTGGAGGATGATACTTTGATTGTATTGAATTGTATTGGTTGTCTTTATGGATTCTTATCTTGATTATTCAGTGAACTGACCCCATTTATGTTTTCTAAAACTGTGGTGATCCATTCGGGGATGGTGAGCAGATTGTGACAGGTGATAATTTCATGTTAGCTGCGGAATCAAGGAGGGGAGGTTATCACCTAGAGTCTTAGCTTCCGCCGTCACGAGTTTTAGATACTTTTGAGTTGTTTTGTTTTACATGCTTTACACTTTGGATTTTGGATTTTTGAGACATGTAATAAGTAACTTTATACTTTAATAATTGTTCTTCTATGGTCACTTTTGATATACTTGCCCCGGGTAATCAAGATGGTAGAACCTTTATATGCTAGGGTGGTCCTTGGTAAGGCACCATGGTATATGGGGGTGTTACAAAGTGTTATGAGAGCGACAATTTTGAAACCTAAAATCAATGAACAAAATGAATGTAGGGTGTCTAATTAAAATGAACCCGGGTAGGAGTTGTTTGGAGCTACCGCAAAGGCTTGGGAGACGTCCTAAAGCCGCATCTTGACCCTTACAACTTTGAGCCGGTCACTATGGGGTGTCTTGGGGAACCGTTCCATGCGTTATTTAAATGTTTCTTGTGAGATTATTGGATGAATTGAAGCCTATGATTGCATAAATAGAGGATATTATGTATATATGAAGCATGTTGGATGTTATTAGGTGGCTTTTGGTTGATATATTGTGTTTAAGAAGTAATATACGTATGTATACATGTGTTTAAGTTGAAGGGTAGCTCGTTTTGTCATGATTCGGCCGAGCAGGGCGGGTACTCGACTGAGTCGGGGATACTCGGCCAAGTAGCCAGGCACTCGACCGAGTGAGGGTACGTAGATTTAAAACAGTAGCTACTGGTCATGACCACTCGGCCGAGTAAGAGGGGCACTCGACCGAGTGGGGCGTACTCGACCGAGTACCTTGTGTACTCGACCGATTATGCTTTATGTGTTTTGTAGGTCAACTACTAGAGTAGGATACTCGGACGAGTAGTCTAAGTACTTGACCGAGTAGTCCTTACTCGACCGAGTATTTCCTAGTACTCGACCGAGTACTTCTTTGGCCGGTGATTTGTTTATTTTAAGCCGTAGGCTATGGGCTTACGTTTATCTTGGTTATATCAGCTCAAAATGCCGCCAAGAAGATCTGCCGCGTACATCCGGGCTTCTAAGATGAGTCTTGAGGAGGTTGCCAGAATGATTGAGCAGCAAGACGCGCTCATGGAGGCACTAAGAATGTGGGTAAGGGAGGAGAGAAACCGGTTGATACATCCAAGCTGAGCACCACCATTTCTCGCTTCCACCCCACTACTTATGAGGGAACTAGTGAGCCAAAGTAGCTTGATAATTGGCATCGTGAGATGGAGAGTTTGATAGAGGTAGTGAAGTGTCCGGAGGAGATGATGGTAGAACAGGCTGCGTTCTACCTAAGGGATGAGGCTGGGGTATGGTGGCAGAATGTGAGGGAAGAGGCTAGGGCATACTACAGGAACCGGGGTCAACCTGTTATTCCATGGGGAGGTTTCAAGAGTGCTATGAGGGAACACTTTGTGCCGGAACACATTCGCCATAAGTTGAGAGCTGAGTTCGATTCCTTTTCCATGGCTGACAACATGTCCGTCACAGAGTACTATCACCGGTTTATCGAGTTATCACGATACGCGGAGGATATGCAGCTAAGTCAACAGAGTTTGGCTCTTCGTTTTGAGAAGGGGTTGACACCGAAGATCATGGATAGGTTACCAGCTGGGGTGCTCACGGATCTGAAAGAGGTTTATGCAAGAGCAGGGCACGCTGAGAGGCTAGTGGACTTGGCCAAGGAGGCCAAGGAAAAGAGTGCAGAAAAGAGATAGGCTGAGAGTGAGGGCGGCAATCACTCGAGTCACAAGAGGGGCAGCTATAATCAGGCCAGGACCTTTTCTGGAGGGTCTAACTATGGAGGGGGATCTCGCACCCGGGGAAGAGGAGACGGCTTGAGTACTAGTGATAACTCCAATTTTACATGCTACAATTGCGGCGGTATGGGTCATAAGAGGTATGAGTGCACGAGCGTTGCAAGGGGAGGAGGAGGCTTTCCAGGGACATACCAGGGAAACTTTTCACATGCTCCGAGTCAGATCTTTGCTAATAATAGGCCAACTGAGTCATGGGGTAATCGTGGAGGACAAAACAACAACAGTAGTGGCGGCTACAACCGCAATAATGGAGGGTCCTACCAGCGTCCAAACAACAGTGTGACGCAAAACTCAGTAGCCAAGCCTACTACTTCAACAACCACGGTTCAGGGTGGAGGCCAGAAGAACAATGGGAACCATTTTATGATGGCAAGCAGGAAGCTGAGAATGATGCTCATGTGGTTACTGGTACTTTCCTTGTTCATAACACACCGTCTTTTGAACTGTTTGATTCAGGGGCAACCCACTCTTTTGTGTCTAGGAGTCATGCCTTAGCTATGGGTTGGGGAGAATATGAACTGATAAAAGATAACGTGTTTATATCTTCGGAGGAGTCAGTGTCGTGTTCTAAGTTATATAGAGGGGTGTCCATGATGGTGGGGCAAGTGGACTTACCGGTCAACATGTTACAGTTTCCTATGGATGGGTTTGAGGTTATCGTCGGGGTGGACTGGTTGGGCAAGTATGAGGCTAAGATAAATTGTTGACAAAAGAGGGTTTCTTTAAAAGGGCCTAAGGGAGTCAAAGTGTCATATAGGGGGGTTTGTGGTAAAACCTAAGATGAAGTTGATCGCGGTAATGACTTTAAACATGTTTGAGAAAGAAGTGTCCTTTAATCCTTTTTCATGTGAGAGATATGCGAGTAGAGGAGCCAGCGGCATCTGACATACCAATGGTTGGGGAGTTTGGCGACGTTTTTCCAGATGAGATACCGGGGTTACTTCCTAAGATGGGCATCGACTTCAGTGTTGAACTCAAATCGGGGACGGGACCTATATCTAAAGCATCGTACCGGATGGGGCCTAAAGAATTGGAGGAGTTGAAGAAGTAGCTGGACGAGTTGCTAGACAAGGGGTACATCCGACCTAGTGTATCACCTTGAGGTGCACCGATTTTTTTTGTGAAAAAGAAAGACGGGAGTATGAGGCTATGCATCGACTATAGGGAGTTAAACCATGTCACCGTGAAGAACAAGTATCCTTTGCCAAGGATTGATGATCTTTTTGATCATTTGAGTGGTGCGGGAGTGTTTTCTAAGATTTATTTGAGGTCGGGTTATCACCAGTTGAGGATAGCAGATGAGGATATCTCAAAGATACCTTTTTGGTCGTGGTATGATCACTATGAGTATGTGGTGATGCCTTTTGGGTTGACTAATGCATCGACAATGTTCATGGATCTTATGAATCAGATCTTTATTCCGTTCTTGGATAGGTTTGTGGTTGTCTTCATTGATGACATCTTGGTCTACTCTAAGACTAAGGAGGAGCACGAGGAGCACCTAAGGTTAGTACTACAGACCTTGCGAGATAATCAGCTGTATGCCAAGTTTTCTAAGTGTGAGTTCTGGTTGGAGAAGATGGCTTTTCTGGACCATGTGATCTCGAAAGAGGGAGTGTCGGTAGATCCTAGTAAGATTAAGGCAGTGACAAACTGGGAAGCACCGAAGAATGTCGCTGAGATCCAGAGTTTCTTGGGTTTAGCTGGCTACTACAGGAGGTTCGTGAAAGACTTTTCTAAGATCGCCAGACCGATGACAACTTTGATGAGGAAAGAGACCAGATTTCGCTGGGATGAGAGTTGTGAAACGACGTTCCAAACATTAAAGGAGCATTTGACCACAACTCCCATCCTAGATCTACCTTAGGGAAGTGAGAACTTTGAGGTTTATACCGATGCTTCAAAGAATGGGTTGGGTTGTGTTTTGATGTAGAATGGGAAAGTCATCGCTTATGCTTCGAGGCAGCTGAAACCGTGTGAGAAGAACTACCCTACTCATGATCTGGAGCTAGGTGCAGTGGTTTTTGCTCTAAAGATTTGGAGGCACTATCTCTATGGGGCGCCCTTTAAGGTGTTTTCAGATCATAAGAGCTTGAAGTATATCTACACACAGAAAGAACTGAATATGCGACAAAGGCGATGGATGGAGTTGATTGGAGACTACGATATAGAAATCATTTATCATGAGGGGAAGGCTAATGTGGTGGTAGATGCCTTGAGTAGGAAGAGTGTACATTCGTTGTGCACTACTATGTGTTTGATGAAATTGAGAGATGAGATGTCTAAGATGGGGATCCATGTGATTCGAAAGGGTAATGCCATCAGTGACTTGACTATAGAGCCTGATCTGTATGATGACATAAAGAAGAAACAGAAACTTGATCCCAAGATTCAAGAGTGGAAATCAAGGGTAGAGAGTGGCACAACTTCGAGGTTTTTTATCCAACATATGGGAGTGTTCGTTTCGATGGGAGATGGTGTGTGTCTATTAGTGACGCGGACTTAAAGAAGTTGATCATGACGGAGACTCATTGGACTCCTTATTCAGTACATCCGGGTGGTGACAAACTCTATAAGGACTTGAAGAAGACGTTTTGGTGGCCTAATATGAAGAAGGATGTTGCGGAGTTTGTGGCTAAGTGTCTAACTTTTCAGAGATTAAAGGGTGAACAACGGAGACCACAAGGTTATAAGATTCAGTCACTTGAGGTACCGGAGTGGAAATGGGAGTCGATCTCTATGGACTTCATTGTGGGGTTACCAAGGACTCAGCAGGGTAACAATATGATTTGGGTTATCGTCGACCGTTTAACAAAGTCAGCTCACTTTATCCCGATGAAAGATACTTGGACTAAGATGCAGCTAGCATTGGGATATAGGAAGCATGTGGTACGGTTACATGGGTAGTGTCAGATAGAGATGCGAGGTTTATATCACGGTTTTGGCAAGAGTTGCAGGAGTTGATGAGAACTACCTTAAAGATGAGTACAGCAGTTCATCATGCGACAGATGGTCAAACTGAGAGAACCATCAAGACTTTAGAAGACATGTTATGAGTTTGTGCCATGGAATTTGGTCGAAGTTTGGAGGATAGGCTAGACTTGATAGAGTTTTTATACAACAACAACTATCACACTAGTATTGGGATGACACCTTTTGAGGCTCTGTATGGCAGGAAGTACAAGAGTCCGGTATGTTGGGATGATAGTGCCGAGGCTGTGGTTTTGGGGCCACAGATGGTGCAAGATATGATTGAGCAAGTTCACTTGATCCGCCAGAAAATGAAAGCAGCTCAGGATCGACAAAAGAGTTACGCGGATTTGCACCGAAGGGTCATCGAGTTTGCGGTAGGTGACAAGGTCCTCCTGAAAGTGTCACCTATGCGAGGCGTGATGAGGTTTGGCAAGAGAGGAAAGTTGAGCCAGAAGTTTATCGGCCCTTATGAGATTCTGGACCGGGTAGTTGAAGTAGCCTATCGGCTAGCCTTACCACCATCGCTTGATCGGGTTCACAATGTATTTCATGTATCACAACTCCGGAAGTATGTGAGTGATCTTTCACATGTGCTTGAGGTTGAGAACATCGAGTTAGATGAGGCTCTAACTTATGCAGTGGTTCCTAAGGAGATCTTGGACCATAAAGTACACAAGACAAGGAATGGTGAAACCGTCTTACTTAAGGTGCTTTGGTCTAATCACAATGTGGAAGAGGTCACATGGGAACCAGAGGAGTCTATGAGAGAGCGCTTTCCTCACCTTTTTGATTAGGTATGTTTGGTTACGGGGACGTAACCATTGTCTTTTAAGGAGGGTAGGAGATGGTCGCATGCATGTTTTGAGTTAGTTTGAGGTCGAGATGGTTATGCTATTAGTATCGTTGAGCTTGGGACGAGTTGTTTTGTTGTTTATAGTGGGTGTTATTGGTACTTTTGAATAGTTATAGTTGTTGTCTTTGGGTAGTTCGTGTTGTTTTGTGCTGTTTTATTTTTGGTATGGTATGAACTTTGGGGACGAAGTTCGTTTTAAGGAGGGAATACTGTCATACCACAGTTTTCTGAGTCTACTCTACTCGGCCGAATAAGGCTAACTTGGCCGAGTAAGGTATCGTGTGTTTTCTGGTTAGGTTACTGTCCAGGAACAATCGGCCGAGTAGTGAGATACTCGGCTGAGTAAGGCGTACTTGGCCGAGTACCCCAGGTACTCGACCGAGTAAAGCGGCCTGACGGGATTATTTTCCGCGGTTTGATTAAGGTGATTAGAGATTATAAATTACGTTTTAACAGCTTACAAATCACTTTTACCAAAACCTAACGATGCTCATCTCTCTCTAATCACCCTAATCACTCTCAAGGCAAGTCGATCGTTCGTGAGTCTTTCATTCGTTATTCCGTATCAGTTTCGTCGGTAAGTCGTTAGTGCTTTGTCAATTGATTGTATTTGTCTTTTAGGGTTTTGCCCTAAGGGGTTAGATTAGGAAAAAGGTAGATTAGCATGATTGTGATATAGTATTGTTGTGGTTATTGCTAGGTAAAGGATTCGTAGAGGAATAGTTCTAGCTTCTGCTTTGCTTGTGATTTCGGAATCGTAATAAGGTAGGGCTACCCTACTCAGTTGCTCGTTTAATTGATTTAAGACGATGTTGATTAATGTATTGGCATAATTAGTATTGATATTGGAATTGTCTTTCTTGGTTGTTTGGATTGGTTGTTGTTTGTCTGTGTCTCGAGGCGCAACCTCGGCTAAGTAGAGTCATCTTCAGGAATGGCTTCACGCCCGTGAGTCGCCCCTTACGGCTCCCGTCACAAAGGAGGATGTGCACGTTAAAGGACATGGGTTATTGCTCGTTGTGATGAGCGGGGATTTGGTGGGCAAGGCTGCGGTCCCCCACTGGCGGTGTGGATTACTTGTTGCGATGGGTAATCCGGTAGGGCTACACACTTGAGTGTGTAGTCGGTTACTGGCTACTAATGGAGTTTGGAGGATGATACTTCGATTGGATTGAATTGTATTGGTTGTCTTTATGATTTCTTATCTTGATTATTCAGTGAACTGACCTCGTTTATGTTTTCTAAAACTTTGGTGATCCATTCGGGGATGGTGACCAGATTGTGACAGGTGATGATTTCATGTTAGCTGAAGGATCAAAGAGGGGATGTTATCACCTAGAGTCTTAGCTTCCGCTGTCACGAGTTTTAGATACTTTTGAGTTGTTTTGTTTTACATTCTTTACACTTAGGATTTCGGATTTTTGAGACATGTAATAAGTAACTTTATACTTTAATAATTGTTCTTCTATGGTCACTTTTGATATACTTGCTGATGAGTCATAATTATATACATATTTATGCCTCCCCTTAGTTACTTTTGATGCGGTTTTCATGCTAGTTTATATTAATTACATGCCTTTGACACTTTAATGTCGATACTTCCGCTACTTGGTGTTTAATGTAGGAATGATGCATTTATGGAGCAAGGGAATGAAATGAGCACCGCGGAGTAGGCATGAAGGAATACACAGAGCATGACACGGGAATCCAGAAGAATAAAGGAAGAGAGGTGAAGAAGACAACACGAAGAAAAGAGCTGAAACAGGGAGAGTCCTCGATCAAGCCCAAGCAGACTCGATCAACTGAGAATGTAGTCGATCAAGTGCACTCAGGCTCGATCGAGTACACACTAGTTTCAGGGTTTTTCCGGAATTTCCTTAAGTCAGTTATGATTTACTATAAATACCCAATTTGTACCCTATGTTATTTTTACGCTTTATTTTACCTAGTTACACTACTTTACAATAAAATATCTCTTAAAAACCTTAGTTTAGTTTTATTGTTATTACTTACGGTTCTAGACTTTGCTCATCCTTAATTTACTACGGTATTCATACAATTCTCTTTTAATAATTCGTTATTCATCTTTTATGCCTTTAATTACTTTGCTCATCCTTAATTTACTACGGTATTCATACAATTCTCTTTTAATAATTCGTTATTCATCTTTTATGCCTTTAATTACTTTGTTCATCCTTAATTTACTACGGTATTCATACAATTCTCTTTTAATAATTCGTTATTCATCTTTTATGCCGTTAATTATATCTTCTATTATTATTGTTATTGTTATTCCTTATAGTATGCGTAGCTAAACCTCTAATCTAGGGCGATTGGGGATTTAGGTTGTTAGAAGGGGGATTAATCAATGAATTGATAGTTAAATTGCTTATTCGTTGTTGTTCAGTTTATTGTTCTTCATCTAGTTAGTTAATTACTGGCCAGGGTTAATTGACTAGTATAGCGAATTGAGACTTTCGCCGACCGAGTTAGAATCAATATAGGCTGCGATAACTGAATAGAGATAATTTAATGATAGCGATTGCATGTTAAATTAGATCTAAAGGGAATTTTGAATCGACCGATCATATAACCTTAAACAAAGTAATTAGCTCTGTTAATAAATTAAATCTGACCCCCAGATAACTACTTAGTGAACTTGATCCCTAGACTATTTAATGTTATTGAATTTGTCTTTTATTTACATCACAATTAGTTTTAGCAAACCAAACAAACATCCTTCAAGAAATTTGTTACCTTTAAGACGAACTTAAATATTAGCAAATAGAACAATTAACTCGCCTCCCAGTGGATTCGACCCTTTCTTGCCACTAGTTACCAGTTAGTAGTAATTTAGGATTTATTTTGGTAGGACAACGACGGAAAACAACCTTATCAAATTTGGCGCCGTTGTCGGGAGCATCAGTTCCTTGAGACAGTTTGATATTTTTCTTGTTGTTTTCGTGTATGCCCAGGTCTAACAGGTCGGAGATTGTACCTTTTGATCCTGAGCCAGAGAAGACTTTTCGGTACAGACGAAAATTTCAAAGAGAAGTAAGTCAAGTGGAAGACTTGAGTACACTTGACTACGAGCGGTTTACTTTCGCAGAAGATTCGTCCTTTGAAGAGGACACATTAGTTTCTGCACTCGTTATTTCTACAACATTAAAGGATGCCGACCTTGGCAAGTCATTCCGAACCCACCATTAATTCTATTCCTAAAGGCTTTAAGCTCCCTACCGCTGATAAAGGGACCTTTGAGATCAAACCATCTTACATAAGTCTGGTACAGCAAAATTTATTTGGAGGAAAAGCTCGTGAGGACCCTGCCAAACACATGGAGAAATTTGTCACATATTGCTGTTCTATTCCCTTGACTGCTGAGGTGACTCAAGATCAAGTCAAACAGACTCTTTTTCCTTTCTCTCTGAGAGATGATGAAGCAGAATGGCTACGTGACTTGGATATAGAGACCAATGCAATCACTAACTGGAATTCACTAACTCTTGCATTCTACAAGAGATATTTCCCTCCACAGAAGACAAACAATCTAAGGAGCCAGATTACGAGTTTTAAGCAAGGTCCTACTGAAGACCTTAATGAAGCATGGGTTCACTTTAAAAGATTGGTTTGTTCAATCCCTCACCATGGCTTCGAAAAGTGGTTTCTTTACAACCAGTTTTATAACGGGTTGTATGACGATCATATGGCTCTACTAGATTCTTCAGCTAATGGGAGATTCTAGGACAATAATAATGATGATAATGCATTGGTTACCCACACTGCTGAGTATGGTAACCCTAGCGGTAGTAAGAGAGGGGGTGGTTCAGATAGTGTTGTTGCGGCACAGATGGAGGCCTTAACTACTCAAATAACTGAATTGAAGACATCTCAGTCTTTGGGTAATAAGCAAGAAACGGTTCATATGGTTCAACAAGAAGTGTCTTGTTAGAGATGTAGAATTGATGGCCATACTACGGCCAAGTGTATGAGTATAATTGAACATGTACATGCTTTTCAGTCTTTCAAGCAAGGTACTCCCTATTCTAACTTCTTCCCTGAAAGGAGTCAGAATGTATTTGCTCAAGCCCCATAACAGAATGCATATATAATTCCCCAAAATCATGGTAATCAACCACAAGGGAACTTTTTTAGGCAAAATCAAGGAGGTTTTCAACAGATGCAACCTCCTCCTCAAGCTCCTAATAATGACATGGCCGAGATGAAAGCTTTGTTGCAATAGAGTTTGATAATTCAACAAAAGCAAACAGCTCAAATATATGAACTTATAGCTCATAACAAGATGTTGTACACTGAAGTTGCTCAAGTGGCAGCTCAAAATCCTTCAAAATAGCCCGACAATCTTCTTCCTCAAGGTAAACAAGCACATGAACAAGTTAATGCTATTTCATTGAGGAGCATTACTTCTTATCAAAGTCCGAATGTACCTATTGATGAAGATGAGGTCCCCTATATGCACCCTAAGGGATTGGGTAATCTTGAGCTAAGTGATGACGAGAAAGAACTAGACGAAACTGAAACACGAGATAAGAAGAAAAGCGAGAAAAGTAAAAAAGACGACACTACTGAGAATCCTTGATCGAGTAAGCTCAGGCTCGATTGAGTATTACTTGTGCTCGATCGAGGACATCCTCCAGAATGTGATTTTTCTCGTGTTTCATCTACAACATTGGAATAAAATAGGATCCTCGATCGAGTAACCACTAGACTCGATCGAGTACACCCTGTAATTGACGACGTCGCTTCCAAAACTACTTCTAAAGCTAAAGAAGCCAAGCCAATTAAAATTCAACTACCTTTTCCACACCGATTGCAGAAATCTAAGCTTGAACAACAGTTCGAGAGGTTCATGGAGGTAGTGAAGAATCTTCAAGTGAGTATGCCATTTACTTAATTGGTCACTAAAGTGGCCGGCGTATGCTAAATTTTTGAAAGAAATATTATCCAAGAAGCGGTCGTTTAATGCAGTTGAGACGGTGGCATTTACTCAGGAGTGCGCGGCCGCATTGTAAGCTAATTTACCACCAAAGCTAAAGGATTCAGGGAGTTTTTCTATTTCTTGTCATATTGGTAGTATAGCTATAGATACAGCCCATTGTGATTTAGGGGCTAGTGTTAGTGTCATGCCGTATTCTATATACAAAAAGTTAAATATGGGTCAACTCCGTGTCACTAATATGACCTTGCAGATGGCTGATAGATCTTTAAAGAGACCTATAGGTATTTTAAAAGATGTGCCAGTTAGAGTAGGGAAATATTTTATTCCAGTTGATTTCATTGTTATGGATATGGCCGAAGACTCCCAAGTACTTATCATTCTTGGTAGACCGTTCCTTCACACTGTGGGAGCACTCATAGATGTTAGGGATGGTATTTTGATACTAAGGGTTGGGGATGATACTATTAAATTTGTGCTAGATAACACTTTAAATCATCCCCGCTCAGTAGCTCCATGTTATATGCTTAATGTTGTTGATCCACCTATTCGTGATTCCTTTGGCTTTATGTTTGAACAGGAATCAGTCCGACGCCCCTGCTGTTGCATCTGGACCATGAAGAAAGGAGGTGGATGGGATAGAGAAGTTGATTTATGGAGATGAGCCTCATCCTAAGCCGGTTTACAGCTTTGCTGACGATGTTTACATAGAAGCTGAGCTGGATGCCTTGGAGGCCGAGATTTTTAGAGAGGAGCCCATCAAAGTTTTTGAGGAAGCTCCTATGACGGATGAAGAGCCCCATCTCCTTCCTAATGACGATGACTTGAAGAGCACTAAGCAACCTTGCTCATATTTTATATTAGACTTTGAGTTTGATTAGCCGGAACTTTATTTATTGCTTATTTTCTTTACTTGGACTTTTGATTGGTGCTACTTATGTCTGTGTGTAGTACATGCGCTACTTTTTGATTTACTATTACGCGCTTTAAGTTGTATTGATTGTGTCTTGGACGGGCATTTGTTTTGAATGCATAAATTATCTCGCCAGGATGAGTACTCGATCGAGTACCCTTGCTTTTTGGGTTTAAAATGTAGTTGGCTTGGATGGAATTGCGCGGTTGGTCATTTTCCCTATTTTTGCAGCTGGTGTAATACTACGGATTTATGAGTCTCTGGGTACTCTATCGAGTAAGCCTTACTCTGTCGAGTAAGGGCGAGTTTCATATTAAAATAGTTTCTGACCTGTTGGGTACTCGATCGAGTAACGTGGATACTCGATCGAGTAAGGGGGCACTCGATCGAGTACCTTAGCTACTCGATCGAGTAGCCGGTTTACGGGGGATGATTTCTCGGGTTTTGTTAATAATGCGATTAAGTATATATTACTTCCGTCACTATTCTTTAAACACTTTTTAAAACCTAATTACTGTGAAAAGAGAAATCAAACTACGTCATTCGCTTTAATCGCATTGTTGGCAAATCCCGGAGCTTGGAAGGTCGGATTTTACCTTTCTTGATACCTTAGTGATCCTTGCGTCGAGGGTAAGACCTACGTACCGTTTTTATAATGTTTCCTTAAAATTGGTTAAACCCTAATATTGGGATTTGGGGGTTTTGTTGTTTTGTATGATTGGTAGTGATTATATGTTTGTATGTTAGGAGGAGGATTCGTAGAGGAAGCGTTTTGATATCAGCTGTGAGATCGTCTGATTGTGTTGTGCTTTCCAGGTAGGGTTTCCCTACTCAGTATTAGTCCCATAATGCATTGTTGGTGTTGTGTAATTGCTGATTATTATCGTATTGGTTTTATGACGGTTGTTGATTGATTCTTTGTTGATGGTTGTGATTGTTTGTCTCTGGTTCTCGAGATGCGTTCTCGGTTGAGTGGAGTCACTTGCGGGAGTGGCTTCACGCCCTAGTTTCGCCCTCCGTGGAACCCGCCACGGAGGGGATGTGCACATTAATGGGACGGGGTTATCGCTCGGTATGATGAGCGGGGATTTGGTGGGTACGGCTGCGGTCCCCCACTGGCAGGGCTGGTCTAGTGGACAGTCGGTGACGGAGATTGATTGGAGTGGGTGATTGTGTGTGACTGTTTAAGCTGTGTTGTTTACTGTGTTGTTGGTTATATAAATTGTGTGATTAGTACTGACCCCGTTTAATGTTATAAAAATTATGGTGATCCATTCGGGGGTGGTGAGTAGTTATTGAGCAGGTATGACATGACGCGTATGGGATAGCTGGGATGAGTCATCACATGGCAGTTAGAAGTCTTCCGCTGTGTCAGACGATGTTTTCTAGCTTTGATAGTTTTAGCAGTAGACCGTCTGAGAGTCTTGTATTTCTTTTTATCAGTTTTGGAGTTGTTATGTAATCACTTAAAATTATTTAATAAAGTACGTTTCGTTATTGTCTTATGATTATCATTGCCTCGGAAAACCGAGATGGTAGCACTTCCATGCCTTAAGTGGTCCTGGTAAGGCACTTGGAGTATGGGGGTGTTACAAAATGGTATCAAAGCGACGATCCTGAAACCTGTAACCAATGAACCTAATGAATATAGGGAGTCAATTAAAATGAACCCGGGGTAAAGGTTGTAGGAGCTAATGCAAAGGCTTGGGAGACGTCCTAAAGTCGCGAACTCGCCCTACAATTTTGAACCGGTTACATGGGGGGTATATGTCAAGGTCGTATGTGATGTTTGTTAGTTTGTATGTGAATGGGGAGATGTATGCTGTAATTGTTGGATGTTTGGAGTAGAAGGTTGAGTTTGTGCATGAAAAGTTGGTGAAGTATATAGAACTGTGGTTTGAACAAGAAGCATGTTGGTTGTTTACTATATGGCGTTTGACAATATGATATCGTTGATTTGTTGATCATATGAAAAGCTTGGTAGAAATGCATGCTTAGCTATTTTATATGTCGAGTTATAAAGTTGCATAGAATATGTTGGGATATGATATAACATACGGGTAGCATATTCGAGTTAGCATGACTCGATCGAGTGGGTCTAACTCGATCGAGTGGGTATTTGACGATTTTGCAACCAGAATCGTGTTTTTGGACACTCGATCGAGTACCTCGGGCACTCGATCGAGTAGGGGGTCACTCGATCTAGTAGTCTGGCTACTCGGTCGAGTATGTTAGAGATCAGAAGGTCTGTTTGGGGTCTGATGTCGAGGCACTCGATCGAGTATGGTGGGCACTCGATCGAGTAGCCTCTTACTCGATCGAGTAGGTTTAGACACTCGATCGAGTGTGTTCTGGGCAGTCCGCTTTCGTGTTTTGAGGTTTTAGTGCGTATGTTTATGTCTACCCTTTCTTATATAGTTTCAAGATGCCGCCCAAGAGAAACGCTTATTATGCGAGAGCTGAGACCATGAACATGGATGATATCGTTAAGATGTTGGAGCATCAAGATGCTCTTACTGAGGCCTTAAAGAAAGTGGGAAAGGATAAGGATAAGGAGGTTGATCACTCTAAGATCAGCCTCTATATAGCGAGGTTCAACCCAAAAGAGTACAAGGGGACCGGGGAACCAAACCTTCTTGACAACTGGCATCGTGAGATGGAGAATATACTAGACCTGGTTCATTGTCCTGATGAGATGAGAGTAGAGCAAGCGGCGTTCTACCTGAGGGAAGCAGCTGGCGAGTGGTGGGATAAGGTGAAGGTGAGTGCTAGGGAGATGTATGCGAACCAGGGCTTACCTGCTATACCTTGGGAAGAGTTTCGGAGGGCTATAAGGAAAGAGTTTGTACCGGAGCATGTGAGGAGTAAGCTGAGGGAGGAGTTTGATGGGTTTAAGATGACATCTGATATGTCGATTCTTTGAGTACTACAAGCAGTTCAATGAGAAGTCTAGGTATCCGAGGATATGGGTTTGAGTGAGGAGAACCGGCGCCGAGGTTTGAGAGGGGTTGACCCTAAGATCATGAATAAGCTACCGTAGGAGTCCTTACCGATGTTAAGGAAGCTTATGAGAGGGCTGGGAGAGCTGAGAGGTTAGTGGAGATGGCTCAGGAGAGAGTGGGTGTTGAGAAAAGAAAGGCTGAGAGTGAGGGTGGAGGCCAATCTAGTCATAAGAAAGGCAACCACAATCAAGCTAAAGGGTTTTCTTCTGGGTCAGGGTTCAGTGCTGGGGCTTCCTTTGGGCGTGGCCGTGTGAGTGGTAGTGGTAGTTGGAAGATGACTGCTATGGTTTGTGGCGGTGTAGGCCACAAGAGACATGAGTGCACGAGTATGCCCGGAGCTTTTCGGGGATCGGCTCGGGGAGCTATTCTCGGGGACCGCACGAGTTATGCGAGCAATAGACCGTGCGGGTCATGGTCTAACCGGGAAAGTCGAGCTATCGGGGTGGAGGTAACCGCAATGGTGGTAATTCTTATCGAAACCACTACGAACAACAAAGAACAATCGGGGTCGGGTGCTAAGCCGACCACATCAGCCAAGATCTTGTCCGGGAGGTGGACAGAAGACGATGGAAAGTTGTTCATGATGGACAGGAAAGCGGTGAGGAGGATGCACATGTTATCACCGGTACTTTTCTTGTTAACGGTATTCATACCTTTGTTTTGTTTGATTCGGGGGCGTCTCAGTCGTTTGTATCTTCGAGTCATGTTAAACGGTTGGGTTTGAGGGTATATGAGTCTGTAAGCGAGAAAGTTTTTATACCTTCGGGTGAGTCTGTATCATGTGGGAGGTTGTTTAGAGATGTGTCTATGATAGTTGGGCAAGTTGATCTACCTGTAGACTTGCTAGAGTTTCCTTTTGACGATTTTGAGATGATAGTCGGGATGGATTGGTTGGGAAAGTATAAAGCTAAGATAGACTGTCATCAAAAGAAAGTGTCTTTGAGAGGGCCTAAGGGTGTTAGTGTGTCTTATCGTGGGTTTCTAGTCAAACCCAAAGTTAAGTTGATGCAAAATTGTCACCTTGAAGTCTTATCTGAGGAAGGGATGCCCTGTGATCTTGTGCCATGTGAGAGATGACCGGATAGAGAGTCCGATAGTTGATCAGATACTAGTTGTGGGAGAGTTTGCAGATGTTTTTCCAGAGGAGATTCCGGGGTTGCCACCGAAGAGGGAGATAGATTTTACGGTTGAGTTGAAACCAGGGACGGGGCCAATCTCTAAGCCACCTTACCGGATGGGTCCTAAAGAGATGGAGGAGCTCAGGAAACAGTTAGATGATCTGATAGAGAAGGGATACGTTAGACCTAGTGTATCGCCGTGGGGAGCACCAGTTCTTTTCGTGAAGAAGAAAGATGGGAGTTTGAGGTTGTGCATAGACTACAGGGAGCTGAACCGAGTGACGGTGAAGAACAAGTATCCTTTGCCAAGGATAGACGACTGTTTGATCGGTTGAGTGGTGCATCGAGTCTTTTCTAAGATTTATTTGAGGTCGAGGATACCATCGGTGAAGATTAGAGAGGTGGACATACCAAAGACGACTTTCACGTCGAGGTATGGCCATTATGAGTATGTGGTGATGCCGTTTGGGTTATCTAATGCACGGCTATTTGTGTTTATGGATTTGATGAAAGAATCTTTACAGTTTTTGGACAAGTTTGTGGTGGTGTTTATCGATGACATCTTAGTCTACTCTAAGACTAAGGAGGAGCATGAGGAGCATCTGAGGATTGTGTTGCAGACTTTGAGGGAGCATGAGTTATATGCTAAGCTGTCCAAGTGTGAGTTCTAGTTAGAGAAAGTTGCTTTTCTGGGGCATGTGATCTCTAAGGAGGGAGTAGCTGTGGATCCGGCGAAGATTGAGGCAGTGACAAAGTGGGAAGCACCAAAGAATGTTCTTTGAGATCGGGAGTTTCTTGGGTTTATTTGGATACTACAGACGGTTCGTGAAAGATTTCTCCAAGATAGCTAGACCTATGACAGCTTTGATGAGGAAAGAGAACAGGTTTTTTTGGGATGAGAGTTGTGATAAGGCGTTCAAAACATTAAAGGAGCGTTTGACCTCAGCTCCTATCTTAGCATTACTGAGGGGATCGAGAACTTTGAGGTTTATACAGATGCCTCAAAGAATGGGTTGGGATTTGTGTTGATGCAGAAATGTAAGGTGATTGCCTATGCTTCTAGGCAATTGAAGCCGTATGAGGAGAACTACCCTACACATGATCTAGAGTTGGGTGCAGTGGTGTTTGCTCTCAAGATTTGGAGACATTACCTTTATGGGGCGACCTTTAAGGTATTTTCGGATCACAAGAGTCTCAAGTACATCTTCACTCAAAAGGAGTTGAACATGAAACAGAGGAGGTGGATGGAGCTGATTGGCGATTATGACATGGATATTATCTACCATGAAGGGAAAGTCAATGTTGTTGCAGATGCTTTGAGTAGGAAGAGTGTACACTCCTTGTGTACAGCTCTATCTTTGATGAGGTTGAGAGATGAGGTGGGGAAGTTTGGGATACATATGATGCAGAGAGGGGATGCTGTGGGAGATTTGACAAAGATGTACTGATCTTTATGATGATATTCGAGGTAAACAGGCTTTAGATCCTAAGATGGTTGAGTGGAAAGCTGGAGTAGAGAAAGGGACAGTGTTCCGATTCTCTATTCATACAGATGGTAGTTTGAGGTTCGATGGTAGGTGGTGTGTCCCTATTGATGAGGAGCTGAAAAAGACAATCATGACAGAGGCACATTGTACACCGTATTCAGTACATCCAGGTGGTGACAAGCTATATAAGGATTTGAAGAACACGTTTTCGTGGCCTGGGATGAAGAAAGAAATAGCTGAGTTTGTGGCCCGTTGTTTGACATGCCAGAGAGTTAAATGGGAACAACGACGACCACAAGGTAAGATTCAGTCTTTAGAGGTACCTGAGTGGAAGTGGGAATCCATTTCTATGGATTTTATCGTGGGTTTGCCAAAGAGTCAACAGGGTAACAACATGATATGGGTGATAGTGGATCGACTGACCAAGTCAACTAACTTTGTACCAATGAAAGATACATGGACTAAAGCACAATTAGTTATGGCTTATCGAAAGAATGTGCTAAAGTTACATGAAGTCCCTAAGGACATAGTGTCTGACAGAGATGCGAGATTTATCTCAAGGTTTTGGAAAGAGTTGCAGGAATCTTTGGGAACAACTTTGAAGATGAGTACAGCTTTTCATCCTGCGACGTGACGGTCGACCGAGAGAACAATCAAAACTCTTGAGGATATGTTACGAGCTTGTGTGATGGACTTTGGTGGTAGCTGGGAACAGAGGTTGGATTTGATAGAGTTTTCTTCCAACAACAGCTACCACACTAGTATTGGCATGGCACCGTTTGAGGCTTTATATGGGAGGAGATGCAGGAGTCCGATTTGTTGGGACGACAGTGTTGAGGCAGTGGTTCTAGGACCAGAGATGGTACATGAGATGGTTGAACGGATTAAGATGATCAGGGAACAGATGAGAGCAGCTCAGGATAGGCAAAAGAGTTATGCAGATCTACATCGCCGGGATATAGAGTTTCAGGTTGGGGATATGGTTCTTCTGAAAGTGTCTCCTATGCGTGGGGTTATGAGATTTGGGAAGAAAGGCAAGCTAAGTTAGAAGTTCATCGGGCCTTATGAGATCTTAGAGCGAGTTGGGGAGGTTGCATATCGTCTGGCTTTACCGGCTGCGTTAGAGAGAGTGCATAATGTGTTTCATGTATCGCAGCTGCGGAAGTATGTGAGTGACCCGTCACATGTGTTAGAGGCAGAGAGCTTAGAGCTAGATGAGTCCTTATCATATCTTGAGGTACCTAAGCAGATTCTTGACCAGAAGGTTAGGAAGACTAGGAGTGGTGAGACAGTTTTGCTTAAGATCCTTTGGTCTAACCACGAGACTGGAGAAGCTACATGGGAGGCAGAGGATGCCATAAGAGAGCGTTACCCTTTCCTTTTTTATCAGGTATGTATGGTTACGGGGACGTAACCTTGTTTCTTTTAGGAGGGTAGGAGATGATCGCAAAGAGTTTTTAAGAGTTTTTATACCCTTTTTATGTTGTGTCGGTATGGTTGTTGTCGTTGAGTCGGGTTGAGTTTGGGTTAATAACATGTTTTATGTTGAGTTTGTTTTGGTTGTTGAGTCGGGAGTGTCGTAGTGTGAGTCTTTGTTTTGTTGTGGTTTGAACTTCGGGGACGAAGTTCTTTTTAAGGAGGGAAGACTGTAATACTACGGATTTATGAGTCTCTGGGTACTCTATCGAGTAAGCCTTACTCTGTCGAGTAAGGGCGAGTTTCATATTAAAATAGTTTCTGACCTGTTGGGTACTCGATCGAGTAACGTGGATACTCGATCGAGTAAGGGGGCACTCGATCGAGTACCTTAGCTACTCGATCGAGTAGCATTCTGACGGGGATGATTTCTCGGGTTTTGTTAATAATGCGATTAAGTATATATTACTTCCGTCACTATTCTTTAAACACTTTTTAAAACCTAATTACTGTGAAAAGAGAAATCAAACTACGTCATTCGCTTTAATCGCATTGTTGGCAAATCCCGGAGCTTGGAAGGTCGGATTTTACCTTTCTTGATACCTTAGTGATCCTTGCGTCGAGGGTAAGACCTACGTACCGTTTTTATAATGTTTCCTTAAAATTGGTTAAACCCTAATATTGGGATTTGGGGGTTTTGTTGTTTTGTATGATTGGTAGTGATTATATGTTTGTATGTTAGGAGGAGGATTCGTAGAGGAAGCGTTTTGATATCAGCTGTGAGATCGTCCCGATTGTGTTGTGCTTTCCAGGTAGGGTTTCCTACTCGCATTAGTCCCATAATGCATTGTTGGTGTTGTGTAATTGCTGATTATTATTGTATTGGTTTTATGGCGGTTGTTGATTGATTGCTGTTGATGGTTGTGATTGTTTGTCTCTGGTTCTCGAGATGCGTTCTCGGCTGAGTGGAGTCACTTGCGGGAGTGGCTTCACGCCCTAGTTTCGCCCTCCGTGGAACCCGCCACGGGAGGGGATGTGCACATTAATGGGACAGGGTTATCGCTCGGTATGATGAGCGGGGATTTGGTGGGTACGGCTGCGGTCCCCCATCGCTGGTGGTGGTCCAGTGGACGATCGGTGACGGAGATTGATTGGAGTGGGTGATTGTGTGTGTGACTGTTTAAGCTGTGTTGTTTACTGTGTTGTTGGTTATATAAATTGTGTGATTAGTACTGACCCCGTTTAATGTTTTAAAAATTGTGGTGATCCATTCGGGGGTGGTGAGTAGTTATTGAGCAGGTATGACATGACGCGTATGGGATAGCTGGGATGAGTCATCACGTGGCAGTTAGAAGTCTTCCGCTGTGTCAGACGATGTTTTCTAGCTTTGATAGTTTTAGCAGTAGACCGTCTGAGAGTCTTGTATTTCTTTTTATCAGTTTTGGAGTTGTTATGTAATCACTTAAAATTATTTAATAAAGTACGTTTCGTTATTGTCTTATGATTATCATTGCCTCGGAAAACCGAGATGGTAGCACTTCCATGCCTTAAGTGGTCCTGGTAAGGCACTTGGAGTATGGGGGTGTTACAGCTGGTTTGGGGGAACTCCTACGCTCTTCCCGGTATTCTCTTTCCTTGTATCTACTTTTATTGTATTATCTCTATTTCTTTTCCATTCCTTTTGTTAGATGTGTCCTTTAGGTTGCTGGAGATATATGTGTGATTTCTATGCTGTAGGCGTCACAATGAGGACACTGTGACATTTAGGTTTGGGGGAGAAGTCTTTAATTATGTTGTGTGATTTATTTCTGCTGTGTGCATTTAAAAAAAAATCCATAAAAATAAAAAAATTTCAAAATACAAAAACATGTTTTTCCTTTATTTTAGGTCGAGTCTTGGTGAATTAAATAACAATGATGTTAAATTGCATTGTTTTTGCATTTGAATCCCAATTAGTTATCCATATACATTGTTTTGACCCGTTATTTATGAAAACAAAGCTCATAACTCGAGTCTTGACCGTATTTGACATGCCTTATGCTAATTAGATTTGACACAATTATGTTGGTAAAATACTTAAATTATGAGGTCTATAGAGTTTACTAGGCCAGGAACATCAATAAACTGGTCTTATTGTCAATTAGGCTTGAGTGTGGTTTCTCCTTGTGGAATATATAATATCAAACTGCATAAGTGTGACATTAGTTTCTTAACTTTTTGCGCGTTCATATGATTTAAGTACATGAGGATAGGCGGTCCTTACCATTTAAATAAGCCATACATTACCTTGTTTTGTTAACCCGTTTGAACACTTGTAGCCGTTTCATATCCTATTTTAATAGCTATAATCCAAAATTTGCCTACCTTATCGGGACAGTCGCAGTTGCTTATTTATCATGTCTATTTTGCTATTATGGTTGGGTTGGGACTTTTTATTGTCATGTGGGTATAGCAAGATCTTTATTAGTAATTGTGTTGTATCTCTTATGTTGGAAAAAGAGGAAAAAATATGAAGCAAAAGAAAAAAGAAGAGAAAAAGAAAAGAAAAAAGAAAAAAAAAATATATGCTTCATTTTCATTTGTTAAAGGAATAGAAGGTTGGTTACTAGAGTCTAATGCATATTTGGAGAGTACTTCATAAGCTCTCATGTGTTGTAAAGTCAAGATTATTTATCTTAAGTTGGGTATATTTGTATCTGTCATCATAGATTTGGTTTTGGTTTTGGTTTAGCGCTGTGACTACTATCTTAGCTCCACATACCCATAACATGCTATTGGCAGAAACCACTTCTATACCATTTGCCCATTTGCCACCTTATTGTCCTTGATACATGTACTTTTATCTATTTTGTGAATGCGTATTATGTAATCACTACAAAATAAAGGCGGGAAACTGACGGAAAAAAACCGTCACTACAGCCTGTTTTCCGTCAGTAATGGCCATTCCTGACGGTTATTCCGTCAGGATTCAAGCGTCACTACAAATGGTCACAGAAAATAGTTTCTGACGGTATTTCCGTCAGTAATTAGCACAACTGACGGTTATTCCGTCATAATCTCACTTTTAGGGTGACTAGGTAAGTCAACGAATTGTTGACCAATACTGACGGATATTCCGTCAGGATAGAGCCAGTACTGACGGAACAACCGTCACATAAGTCAACAAGTTGTTTGACTTATGTGACCAAACATGTGACGGTTATTCCGTCAGAGGTAGCACTGTTTTGACGGTTATTCCGTCAATAAAAGTCAACATTTTGTTGACTCATGTGACGGTATTTCCGTCAGGATTGATTTGAGCAGTAGCTGAAAAAGGCAGCTTTGCTGCCCAGCCACAATGCGGATTGTGCATTGTTTTTACGCACCAAACCTGCAAAAACCAAATACGACCGTCGACCGCCAAGCGGGAATCCATTATCATGTCAACCGCATGAGCGGGAATCAAGAGTAGACAACGAAAGAAAACCAAACACGATTGGAAGACCGAAGTTATTACATAAAAATTAAAGGTCAAATTTTTACATGTCTCATAAAATGTCTTTTACATACCAACTAAACTAATAAAGTCCATAATCATAAGTCACTACTAAACTACCAACATAAGAAACACTAATAATTACCTAGAGGCTCAATAATGTCATCACCAAAGCCATGTCCGCCATCCTCATTGTCTTCTCTACGGAAAGGGCGAAAACTGGAGCACGAGGGAGGGGGTTGAGATGCGCGCATCTCAGCCATTGCTTGTTTTATATCTGCCATTTCCTGAGCTTGGAGACGGACTGTTTCCTCAAGACTTTGTCGTGCGGTGCTCTCATTGTTTAGTTGGGTGGCAAATTGAGTATACTGGGTAGGAGTGTAAGAGAATGATCGACGAGTACCTTTGTTACACGGACGTTCAAACCATTTTTCGGCCGCTACATCACCGCTCCCGAAAAATCTTCCACGATTGTCAAAACCATCGACCGCTTTGTAGAACGAACGGAACTCGTCTGGAGCCTCTCCGGGGGGCGTTGGTTGACTCATCTCTTCTTGATAGATGACCTAAAAGAAAACAAATAAGGAAAAAATGATGTTATATTTAAAAATGAGTAAAATATAATAACTATTAACATTATTAATTAGAGAAATAAAATAAATATTAACTTACGTCGGTCTTAGCGGCTCTAGGATTAACCCACTCCCCCTTCTTGTTTTTCTTCGTCTTTGTAAACAACTTGTATGGTGTGGCCGACTCACCCTGAAAATAGCATAAAAATAACGTAAAATGATTATATTCGGCAATTAATAATACTTGTAACCAATTTGTGAAAAATAATAAATTTGGAGGGAGTTGTTTGACTTACCAATTCCTTGAAAGCATCAGAGCAACTCTTACGGCCTAGAGTATGAGTGCCTAGTGCTTTCCCGTCCTTAGCACCCGACATTCTATTTGCCTTATTTGTCTTAGAACTTTTGGCAAATTCAGGGTCTTTTTCTTCTCTTTCCTTCAGATTCACCCACCAAGAGAGCGGTACCCACTCGGGTTTGTTCTTTAGATACTTGAGTCCATTAATAAGCTTGGTAATCCGCCTTGTGACCTCCTTTTGCCAATCGGGATAAGGGTTATACTCTTTATCGAGTGCCCAACAGGTCAGAAACTATTTTATTTCGCAACTTGCCCTTACTCGACAGAGTAAGGCCTACTCGATAGAGTACCCCAAGACTTATAAATACGGAGTATTAATACTCCGTATTTATAAGTCTTGGGGTACTCTATCGAGTAGGCCTTACTCTGTCGAGTAAGGGTAATTGCGTTTTAGAAATAGTTTCGACTGTTAGTACTCGATCGAGTACTGGGGCACTCGATCGAGTAAGGGGTACTCGATCGAGTACCTCGGGTACTCGATCGAGTAGCCGGTTTTACGGGGAGTTTTCTCGGGTTTTGTTAATTATGCAATTAAGGTATTTAAGCTTTGTCGTCATTATTCTAAATCACTTTTACAAAACCTAAATTACTGTTTAAGAGAGAAAGCAAGCAAGTTCATCTTCTTAATCGCATTATTAGCAATCCCCGGAGTTTGGAGGGTCAGTTCTTATCGTTGTTCATACCGTTGAGTTCCTTGCGTCGAGGGTAAGATCTATGTACCCTTTTTATTGTCTTTCCTTTGATTTGGTTAAACCCTAATTTAGAGATTTGGGGGTTTTATGTGTAGTATGTGATTGGGTAGCCTCTATGTGTTGTATGATAGGAGGAGGGTTCATAGAAGAGGCTTTTTGACTCAGCAGTAGAGACCGTCTAATTGTGTGCATACCAGGTAGGATTTCTACTCGTATTAGTCCCATAATGGGATATTGGTTGATGTATTGTATTTGGTTGTTTGATATAATAATTGTATTGTGATTGTGGTTGTGATCGTTGTTGATGGTTCGCGAGGCGTGGCCTCGGCTGAGTGGGGTCACTTGCGGGAGTGGCTTCACGCCCTAGTTTCGCCTTCTGTGGAACCCGCCACAGAATGGATGTGCACATTAATGGACAGGGTTATCGCTCACTATGTGGAGCGGGGATTTGGTGGGTACGGCTGCGGTCCCCCCATCGGGTGTGGTGGGTCCGGTGGACGATCGGTGATTGAGATGATTGGATTTGGCGTGAGTGTGTGTGTGTGATTAAAGTGTCTTGTTTATCTTATTGTTAGTATATATTGAATTGTGTGATTAGTATCGACCCGGTGTTGTTTTGTAAACTGCGGTGATCCATTCGGGGATGGTGAGCAGATATTGAGCGGTATTGAGATGAAATCTTGGGATAGCCGGGATGCCACGACATGATGATAGGAGTCTTCCGCTGTAGCTTATTAGTTATTTACATTTCAGTTAGAACAGTCAGTTTAAGATCATGTATCGTACTTTTGGTTTGGTTTTGAGGATTGTAACCATTCGCTAATTATTTATAATAAATGTTGTTTCTTCATTGTTATTTGATTATCATTGCCTCGGGTAACCGAGATGGTAATGTCTTCATACCTGAGTGGTCCTGGTAAGGCACTTGGAGTATGGGGGTGTTACAAATGGTATCAGAGCGACGATCCTGAAACCTGTAACCAATGAACCTAATGAACATAGGGAGTCAATTAAAATGAACCCGGGGTAAAAGTTGTAGGAGCTAATGCAAAGGCTTGGGAGACGTCCTAAAGTCGCGGGGTCGCCCTACAATTTTGAACCGCTCACATGGGGGAAGTGTTTGTCGAGTCGTATGTGTGTTTGGTTAACTTGTGTAGGAATGTGATGAAATGTGTTAATTGTTGGATGTTCGAAGTTGAAGGTTGAGAATGTTAAAGGTTAATGAAATATGTGGAAACTGTTGATGGAATGATAGCATGTTGAATGTTTTACAACGTGGCATTTAATAACATGATGAAATGATCTCGTAGATAGTAGAAAAGATGCGTAGCGTGTTTATTATGATATAATGTGGTTTATAAAGTTTGGCATGTTAGCATATGACGTAACATGCGGGTAGCTTTTATGAATTGGCATGACTCGATCGAGTGGGACTGACTCGATCGGGTGGGTTTTTGATGATTTTGAGTCCAGAATCGAGTTTTGGGGTACTCGATCGAGTAACTAGGGGTACTCGATCGAGTAGGGGGTCACTCGATCTCGGTCGAGTAAGTTAGAGATCAGAAGGTCTGTAAGGGGTCTGATGTTTGGGTACTCGATCGAGTATGTTGGGCACTCGATCGAGTAGCCCGTTACTCGATCGAGTGTGTTTGGGAACTCGATCGAGTAGGTTCTGGGCAGCGTGTTTTCTTGTTTTGAGGTTTAGTACGTGTGTTTATGTCTACCCCTTTCTTATATATAGTTTCAAGATGCCGCCCAAGAAGATTGCTTTGTATGCGAGAGCTGAGCTTATGACCGTGGATGACATCGTTAAGATGTTAGAGCATCAGGATGCTCTTACTGAGACCCTAAAGAAAGTGAATGAGGATAAGAATAGAGATAAGGAGAAGGAGGTTGATCATTCTAAAATCAGCCTCTACATTGCGAGGTTTAACCCGAAAGAGTACAAGGGAGTTGGGGAGCCTAACCTTCTTGATAGTTGGCTGAGAGAGATGGAGAACATATTAGATTTGGTTCACTGTCCGGATGAGATGAGAGTGGAACAGGCTGCGTTCTATCTGAGGGAGGCAGCTGGCAAGTGGTGGGATTCAGTGAAGGTGAGTGCTAAGGAAATATATACAAACCAAGGGTTACCTGCTATACCTTGGGAGGAGTTTCGTAGGGCTGTGAGGAAGGAGTTTGTACCAGAGCATGTGAGGAGTAAGTTGAGGGAAGAGTTTGACAGTTTTAAGATGACCATTTGAGATGTACGTGGCCGAGTACTACGGGCAATTCAATGAGAAGTCTAGGTATGCTGAAGATATGGGTTTGAGTGAGGAGAACCTGGCATTGAGGTTTGAGAGGGGGTTAACCCCTAAGATTATGGATAAGTTACCCGTGGGGATCCTTACTGATGTTAAGGAAGCTTATGAGAGGGCTGAGAGAGCTGAGAGGTTGGTGGAGATGGCTCAGGAGAGGTTAGGTGGTGAGAAGAGGAAGTTTGAGAGCGAGGGTGGTGGCCAATCTAACCACAAGAAAGGCAACCACAATCAGTCTAAGGGGTTTTCTTCTGGGTCAGGGTTCAGTGCTGGGGCTTCCTTTGGGCGTGGCCGAGGAAGTGTGAGTAATAGTTGGGGAGTGACCTGCTATAGCTGTGGTGGTGTAGGCCACAAGAGACATGAGTGCACAAATGCACCAAGATCTTTCCAGAGACCTGCACTGAGCTTCGCGAGCAACAGACCGGCTGGATCATGGCCAAACCGGGGAAGTCAGAGTTACCAGAGTGGAGGCAACCGCAACGGCGGTAATTCTTATCAGAAACCACCAACGAACAACAACAACAACCAAGGGTCGGGTGCTAAGCCGACCACTTCAGCCAGGACTGTCCAGGGAGGTGGGCAGAAGACCAGTGGCAAGTTATTCATGATGGAGAAGAAAGCAGCTGAGGAAGATGCGCACGTTATCACCGGTACTTTTCTTGTAAATGGCGTTCATACCTTTGTTTTGTTTCATTCGGGGGCTTCTCAGTCGTTTGTGTCTTCGAGTCATGTTAAACGGTTGGGTTTGAAGGTATATGAGTCTGTTAGTGAGCGAGTTTTTATACCTTCGGGTGAGTCTGTATCATGTGGGATATTGTTTAGAGATGTATCTATGATAGTTGGGCAAGTTGATTTCCCTGTAGACTTGCTAGAGTTTCCTTTCGACGGTTTTGAGATGATAGTTGGGATGGATTGGTTGGGAAAGTATAAAGCTAAGATAGACTGTCATCAAAAGAAAGTGTCTTTAAGAGGTCCTAAGAGTGTTAGTGTGTCTTATCGTGGGTTTCTAGTCAAACCCAAAGTTAAGTTGATTGCAGCTGTCACTTTGAAGTCATATCTGAGGAAGGGATGTCCTTTGATATTGTGCCATGTGAGAGATGACCGGATAGAGAGTCCGACAGTTGATGAGATACCGGTGGTGGGAGAGTTTGCCGATGTTTTTCCAGAGGAGATTCCGGGGTTGCCGCCGGGAAGAGAGATAGATTTCACCGTTGAGTTGAAACCAGGGACGGGGCCAATCTCTAAGGCACCGTACCGCATGGGTCCTAAGGAGATGGAGGAGCTTAGAAAGCAGTTGGATGATTTGATAGAGAAGGGATACATTAGACCAAGTGTATCGCCGTGGGGAGCACCAGTTCTTTTCGTGAAGAAGAAAGATGGGAGTTTGAGGTTATGTATAGATTACAGGGAGCTGAACCGAGTGACGATAAAGAACAAGTATCCTTTACCAAGGATAGATGATCTGTTTGATCAGTTGAGTGGTGCATCAGTCTTTTCTAAGATTGATTTGAGGTCGGGGTACCATCAGGTGAAGATTCGAGAGGTGGACATACCAAAGACAGCTTTCACGTCGAGGTATGGCCATTATGAATATGTGGTGATGCCGTTTGGGTTGTCTAATGCACCGGCAGTGTTTATGGATTTGATGAATAGGATCTTCAGACAGTTCTTGGACCAGTTTGTAGTGGTATTTATCGATGATATCTTAGTCTACTCTAAGACTAAGGAGGAGCATGAGGAGCATCTGAGGATCGTGTTGCAAACTTTGAGGGACCATGAGTTGTATGCTAAGCTATCTAAGTGTGAGTTCTGGTTAGAGAAAGTTGCTTTTCTGGGGCATGCGATCTCTAAAGATGGGGTAGCTGTGGATCCGGCGAAGATTGAGGCAGTGACAAAGTGGGAAGCACCGAAGAATGTTGCTGAGGTTAGGAGTTTCTTGGGTTTAGCTGGATACTACAGATGATTCGTGAAAGATTTATCCAAGATAGCTAGACCTATGACCGCGTTGATGAGGAAAGAGAACAGGTTTCGTTGGGATGAGAGTTGTGAGACGGCATTCCAAACATTAAAGGAGCGTTTGACCACAGCTCCTGTCTTAGCATAGCCTGAAGGGACCGAGAACTTTGAGGTTTATACTGATGCCTCGAAGAATGGGTTGGGATGTGTGTTGATGCAGAATGGTAAAGTGATTGCCTATGCTTCTAGGCAATTGAAGCCTTATGAGGAGAACTACCCTACTCATGATCTAGAGTTGGGTGCAGTGGTGTTTGCTCTCAAGATATGGAGACATTACCTTTATGGAGCAATCTTTAAGGTATTTTCTGATCACAAGAGTCTCAAGTACATCTTCACTCAGAAGGAGTTGAACATGAGACAGAGGAGGTGGATGGAGCTGATTGGCGATTGTGACATGGAAATCATCTACCATGAAGGGAAAGCCAATGTTGTAGCAGATGCTTTGAGTAGGAAGAGTGTACATTCCCTATGTACAGCTCTATCTTTGATGAGGCTGAGAGATGAGGTAGCGAGTTTTGGGATACATATGATGCAGAAAGGAGATGCCATGGGTGATATGACAGTACATCTTGAGTTTTATGATGACATTCGAGGTAAGCAGGCGTTGGACCCTAAGATAGTGGAGTGGAGAGCTGGAGTAGAGAAAGGGACAGTGTCCCGGTTTTATATTCATTCAGATGGTAGTTTGCGGTTTGATGGTAGGTGGTGTGTTCCTAATGATGAGGAGTTGAAAAGACTATCATGACAGAGGCGCATTGCACACCATATTCAGTTCATCCGGGTGGAGACAAGCTATACAAGGATTTGAAGAAAACGTTTTGGTGGCCTGGGATGAAGAAAGAGACAGCTGAGTTTGTGTCTCGTTGTTTGACATGCCAAGAGAGTTAAAGGGGAACAGTGCGACCACAAGGTAAGATTCAGTCTTTAGAGGTACCTGAGTGGAAGTGGGAATCCATTTCCATGGATTTCATTGTGGGTTTGCCAAAGAGTCAACAAGGAAACAACATGATTTGGGTAATAGTGGATCGACTGACCAAGTCAGCTCACTTTGTTCCAATGAAAGATACATGGACTAAGGCACAACTGGCTACGGCCTATCGAAAGAACGTGCTTAAGTTACATGGAGTCCCTAAGGACATAGTGTCTGACAGAGATGCGAGGTTTATATCGAGGTTTTGGAAGGAGTTGCAGGAATCATTGGGAACAACTTTGAAGATGAGTACAACATTTCATCCTGCGACAGACGGGCAGACTAAGAGAACAATCAAGACTCTTGAGGATATGTTGCGAGCTTGTGTGATGGATTTTGGTGGTAGCTGGGAACAGAGGTTGGACTTGATAGAATTTTCTTACAATAACAGCTATCACACTAGTATTGGTATGGCACCGTTTGAGGCCTTGTATGGGAGGAGATGTAGGAGTCCAATCTGTTGGGACGATAGTCTTTGAGGCAAAGTGGTTTTAGGACCAGAGATGGTGCATGAGATGGTGGAACAGATTAAGATGATCGGGGAACGGATGAGAGAGCGGCTCGGGATAGGCAAAAGAGTTATGCAGATCTACATCGCAGAGATATAGAGTTTCAAGTGGGGGACAAAGTTCTTTTGAAAGTGTCTCCTATGCGTGGGGTTATGAGATTTGGGAAGAAAGTCAAGCTAAGTCAGAAGTTTATAGGACCTTATGAGATCTTAGAGCGAGTTGGGGAAGTTGCTTATCGTCCGGCTTTACCAGTGCACATTAGAGAGTGCATAATGTGTTTCACGTATCGCAGCTGCGGAAGTATGTGAGTGACCCGTCACATGTGTTAGAGGTCGAGAACTTAGAGCTTGATGAGTCCTTATCATATCTTGAGGTGCCTAAACAGATTCTAGACCGAAAGGTTAGAAAGACTAGGAATGGTGAGACAGTTCTGCTCAAGATCCTTTGGTCTAACCACGAGACCGAGGAAGCTACGTGGGAGCCCGAGGACGCTATGAAAGAGCGTTACCCTTTCCTTTTTGATCAGGTATGTATGGTTACGAGGACGTAACCTTGTTTCTTTTAGGGGGGTAGGAGATGATCGCGCACAGTTTTTAAGAGTTTTATACCCCTTTTATATGTTGCGTCGGTATGTTTGTCGGGATGAGTTGGGTTAGTAACATGTTTTATGTTAAATTTTGTTTTGGTTGTTGAGTCGGGAATGTTATGGGAGTACCTTTGTTTAGTAGTGGTTTGAACTTCGGGGACGAAGTTCCTTTTAAGGAGGGAAGACTGTAATACTCCGTATTTATAAGTCTTGGGGTACTCTATCGAGTAGGTCTTACTCTGTCGAGTAAGAGTAATTGCGTTTTAGAAATAGTTTCTGACCTGTTGGGTACTCGATCGAGTAGCTGGGGCACTCGATCGAGTAAGGGGGTACTCGATCGAGTACCTCGGGTACTCGATCGAGTAGCCGGTTTTACGGGGAGTTTTCTCGGGTTTTGTTAATTATGCGATTAAGGTATTTAAGCTTTGTCGTCATTATTCTAAATCACTTTTACAAAACCTAAATTACTGTTTAAGAGAGAAAGCAAGCAAGTTCATCTTCTTAATCGCATTATTAGCAATCCCCGGAGTTTGGAAGGTCAGTTCTTATCGTTGTTCATACCGTTGAGTTCCTTGCGTCGAGGGTAAGATCTATGTACCCTTTTTATTGTCTTTCCTTTGATTTGGTTAAACCCTAATTTAGAGATTTGGGGGTTTTATGTGTAGTATGTGATTGGGTAGCCTCTATGTGTTGTATGATAGGAGGAGGGTTCATAGAAGAGGCTTTTTGACTCAGCAGTAGAGACCGTCTGATTGTGTGCATACCAGGTAGGATTTCCTACTCAGTATTAGTCCCATAATGGGATATTGGTTGATGTATTGTATTTGGTTGTTTGATATAATAATTGTATTGTGATTGTGGTTGTGATCGTTGTTGATGGTTCGCGAGGCGTGGCCTCGACTGAGTGGGGTCACTTGCGGGAGTGGCTTCACGCCCTAGTTTCGCCTTCTGTGGAACCCGCCACAGAAGGGATGTGCACATTAATGGACAGGGTTATCGCTCACTCTGTGGAGCGGGGATTTGGTGGGTACGGCTGCGGTCCCTCATCGTGTGGCTGGTCCAAAGGTGGACGATCGATGATTGAGATGATTGGATTTGGCGTGAGTGTGTGTGTGTGACAGTTAAGCTGTCTTGTTTATCTTATTGTTAGTATATATTGAATTGTGTGATTAGTACTGACCCTGGTGTTGTTTTGTAAACCTGCGGTGATCCATTCGGGGATGGTGAGCAGATATTGAGCAGGTATTGAGATGAGTACTGGGATAGCTGGGATGCCACGACATGATGATAGGAGTCTTCCGCTGTAGCTTATTAGTTATTTACATTTCAGTTAGAACAGTCAGTTTAAGATCATGTATCGTACTTTTGGTTTGGTTTTGAGGATTGTAACCATTCGCTAATTATTTATAATAAATGTTGTTTCTTCATTGTTATTTGATTATCATTGCCTCGGGTAACCGAGATGGTAATGTCTTCATACCTGAGTGGTCCTGGTAAGGCACTTGGAGTATGGGGGTGTTACATCTTAGTTGGAGAAATTTTTATCACATTAGATTGCATGCATGTTTCATAAGTTGAGTGAGTGCTTCTACTTCTTTCTATCTTCACATATAAATCACTCATACTAATGAGTGCATGAGTGAATCCGCGAGAGTCCAACTAATTTGTCTTGCAAGATCGAAAGGTATTTGGCATTTGTCTATAGTACGATGACTTGAGACTTGAGCTGCATTTTCTATTACCCGTACCTTTGAAATTTTTTACTGGTACACCTTGGTCATTGCTTTGTTACAGATGTGGATAGCTTGGGATTTGTATGTGCACCAACATTAGCTCTGAGTTGTTTATTCGCCATTTGTATGATTGCCTTTGTATTGTGTGATGCTTTGCTTGAGGACAAGCAAAGAGATGGTTTGGGGGAGTTTGATGAGTCATAATTATACATATTTATCCCTCCCCTTAGTTACTTTTGATGTAGTTTTCGTGCTAGTTTATATTAATTACATGCCTTTTACGCTAGAATATCGATACTTTTGCTACTTGGTGTTTAATGTAGGAATGATGCATTTATGGAGCAAGGAAATGAAATGAGCACCGAGGAGTAGGCATGAAGGAATACACAGAGTATGACACGGGAATCCAGAAGAATAAAGGAAGAGAGGTGAAGAAGACAACATGAAGAAAAGAGCTGAAACAGGGAGAGTCCTCGATTAAGCCCAAGCAAACTCGATCAACTGAGAATGTACTCGATCAAGTGCACTTAGGATCGATCGAGTACACACTAGTTTTAGGGTTTTTCCGCAATTTCCTTAAGTTGGTTATGTTTTACTATAAATACCCAATTTGTACCCTATGTTATTTTTACGCTTTATTTTACCTAGTTACGCTGATAGGCTATCGCACATCTATGCAAAAATAAATACCCTAGGCACAAATGAATGTAGTACGTAGGGGTCAAATCCACAGAGAGACGGTAGTTGTTAATTAGTTGTTATGAAATGAATTTTATCTTGAGGTCGGTTATCAGTTGTTGGTTGGTTGGTTTGTTATGCAAATAAAACGTTGTAAAATATATGATAAAAGGAGTTTAGGGGAGTCGGGTAACACATGCAGTTGTAAATATATATTCATGTTAAACTCGGAAATAATAACATTTTTAATTGTTTAGGCTTAGAGACACCCACCTCTCGATATTAGTGTCAACCATAGACCGGGTCCTATAGAAACTCTCGTTTATGACTAGGTCGTCCTACTACACATGCTTAGTCTAATCCGATTCCGTGCCTCTCGACTTATAGAACGAATTAACAAACTTAATCAATGAATAAGGCCTTTAAACAAAGATTAAACGTGACGATACAAACATGTGATAGAAACAATGAAACGATATTATAACATCCTAGTTTATCATGTTACAAATACTTTTTATGCATGACTCCCTTCATTCCCTAGATAAGGTAGACTACTCTGGCATAATGTAAATGCAAACTAAACTAATGACAATTGAAATGATAAACATAATGAAAATAGGAATAAAATTACCTTGAAATGGAAATGAAAATGGAATTGAAGAACAATGCAAATATAAATAACTTGAATATAACTTGAAATGGAAATTGTAATATAAATTGAAATGCTTAAAGGAAATTGTTTATAGTAAATCTAATCTAAACTAAACTAAGAACATGAAAGTAGTGTAGAAAATACTAAGAAAAATGGTGTGTAAAGGTGTCTAAGAGATGTGTTTTAGGTCCCAGATCAACACCCTTTATATAGGAGTGAAGGGAGTAACGGAAAAAAGCTAGAGGAGGCTAACCCCGATTGGGGCCACCCAACCCCGATCGGGGTCGTGGGTTTTCTTAATTTTCTTTTAATTCCATCTTAACTTTGCACTTAATGTTGATGCGGAATCCGATGCTTATGTCTTAATGCGTCCGTCTAAGGTATCTTAGGCATCCTTTGGCATCCAATGTAAACTCTTATCATGGGCTTTCATTTGGATTTCATTTTTTTACATATCCACCAACTAAGATTGGTTTCCTCTTGCTCGGGTTTTCCAATTTATTCCCAAAATGCCCCTATACATCTCGGAAGTCCTTTGCATGATCAAGACTTGCTCTCATTAGCCTCGTGAATTCTTGTACTTGCTACTTTGACGGGAAAAAGCTACTAAAAGCTTAATTTCCTACAAAACACAATGAAAAACAAACAAACACAACTAGAAGACGAAATTAGCTCGTACACATTAATATTAGTGTAAATGACATGTAAAATAGAGTTAAAATAAGGGGGGGGGGGGGGGGGGGTCAAAATGTATATAAAATGGACCTATCATACGCTACTTTACAATAAAATCTCTCTTAAAAAGCTTAGTTTAGTTTTATTGTTATTACTTTCGGTTCTAGACTTTGCTCACCCTTAATTGACTACGGTATTCATACAATTCTCTTTTAATAATTCGTTATTCAACTTTTATGCCTTTAATTATGTCTTCTATTATTATTGTTATTGTTATTCCCTATAGTATGCGTAGCTAAACCTTTAATCTAGGGCGAATGGGGATCTAGGTTGTTAGAAGGGGGATTAATTAATGAATTGATAGTTAAATTGCTTATTTGTTGTTGTTCAGTTTATCGTTCTTCATCTAGTTAGTTAATTACTGGCCAGGGTTAATTGACTAGTATAGCGGATTGAAACTTTCACCGACCGGGTTAGAATCAATATAGGTTGCGATAACTGAATATAGATAATTTAATGATAGCGATTGCATGTTAAATTAGATCTAAAGGGAATTTTGAATCGACCGATCATATAACCTTAAACAACGTAATTAGCTCTGTTAATGAATTAAATCTGACCCCCGGATAACTACCTAGTGAACTTGATCCCTAGACTCTTTAATATTATTGAATTCGTCTTTTATTTACATCACAATTAAATTAGCAAACCAAACAAACATCCTTCAAGAAATTGGTTACCTTTAAGACGAACTTAAATATTAGCAAATAGAACAATTAACTCGCCTCCCTGTGGATTCGACCCTTTCTTGCCACTAGCTACCAGTTAGTAGTAATTTGGGATTTATTTTGATAAGACAACGACTGAAAACAACCTTATCACTTGCCTCAGGTAACCGAGATGGTAGCACCTTTATATACTAGGGTGGTCCTTGGTAAGGCACCTTGGTATATGGGGGTGTTATAATAGGGTTAGTTGAAGTTGATGCTTGACTACCCATTACCAATGCTTCCAAATCATTCAATGACCTAAAATTAGGCCTTGATGTCGATGGTTGACATGTCTTTGACCTTTTGTTAGTAACTTTCCCTTGAAGCTGATTCCTTTCCTTTGCAGTATAGCCTCCTTTACAGGTTTTAGGGTTGTGACCAATGCATCCACACTTTTTGTAAGTGATGACAATAGACCTCTTTCCCTTTCTTTTCTCTCCTGGCTCTCTTCTTCTGTTTCTAGCAGGCATGCCAATAGACTTTAATAAGGGGAGGTGGTTCTAATGAAGGGACATCCATGGTTGGCCATTGATCTGAATCTGCAATTGGGTGAAAGTTCAACTCATATGCCTCATTTTACCTCCTTACACTGAACCATTCACTTATAAAATGAGCAGGCTCCCTGCTACCATCATGTAGTATGGCTCTAACTGCATGTTTGTAAAACTCCACTAATTTGCCATGCTCCACATTTACAGGTTCTAAGATTCAGGTTTATAGGCAGAAAAGAACCACCATCACACACTTTATACTCACCATTTCCAGATGCATATACAGTCCAAAATCTTGAATCTTGAATGAGGTCTTTGAGCCTATTTATAATGTTGGGACAAATAGCATCATCTGCCCAACTAACAGCTACTACTTGCCTAGAGGCATATCTGACCATACCAATCCTTCTAATACCTATCAGAATTAACACAAAAAAATTAGAGTATTTATTTCTTGCTAACACCTAAACACATGAATTAAAAGCTGAAATTGAATATAGGTTACCTTCAAGCATACTTAATACAGGGTTGCATCTATGAACTCCAAGGATAGCATTAAAACTCTCTACAAAGTTGCTTGTGTTGTCTTCACAACAAAGCTTTGGGTCAAATTTATGTTTAGCCCATGATTCTTTGTCACCCATGTCCAAGAACCATCTTGCAGCCCCCATCCCACCATGCTGAGCTACCATTTCAAGTGCTTTCTTGAAAGTATATTCTGATGTTGCACATACTACCCTCCAAAAGAGGCTATGCATTAGTAAACCAGGATGGTCTTGCTTAAAATTCTTACAGAAATGCCTACAACAGTACCTCTTGTATGCCTCAGGCCATACAGTTTCTAAGGCTGGTTCAACACCCTATCATTCCACATTTACAGACATCAATATAACAGTACAAGAACAAATTTAATGCAAACATAATCAATAGATAAACAAAAGCATACCTTTTGCCTATCAGAAATTATAGTCCAATCATCCCTGCCAGAGTCATTCACTAATTGTTTTAGATGATTAAAAAAGTTGCACCAACTTTCTTTATTCTCACAAACCACAACTGCAACAACTATGGGGAATATTTCATTGTTCCCATCAAGTGCAACTTCTGATAATAACACCCCTCCATAATTCCCTTTAATTTCAAATGTGCACCATCAACTCCAATCAGACTCCTACATCCTCTACTTAACACAACAATTTGAGCATAGAATGAAATGAAACATGACTTGAACTGTAGGACACCATCTTTATTCCGTGATCCAGATGTCAATGCAACACTGCCAGGGCTGGTAAGCTTAATCATTTCACAGTAATGGCAGAGCAGTCTATATGAATCATCATGCCCTCCATTTATTTCTTTCAAAGCAATTTCCTTCATCTTATAAACAGATGACTTAGGCATTTCAAGTCCATAACTCTACATCAACAAATCATTAAATGACTGAGCTGTTATTGCATGATTAGCCCTTATGTCCTCAAATAATTTCTTTGCCACCCATTTATAGTTTGCCATTGGGTTCTTGGTTCTCACACCATTACATCCATGTTCAGGGCTTCTTATTGACTTTATTGCCCATATTTTGCCATCGGGAAGCACACTGACATGTATTCTCCACCCACAGTTTGCAGTAACACAGTCAGCTATATATCTATTACTTTCAGCCTTCACAACAACCAAGGTAAATCCTTCTTGCACACAATAATCTCTTAAAATATCTTTGAAATGGGGTCCTTGTCCATGAACAGCTACCAAGGTTTCAACATAATTGCACCAAATACTTTATTTTCATATAACTCACCATTTTTGAATAGCTTTGAATTGTATCCTCCACCCTCACCAGTCCATCCTTGTAAGTTGTACCTCATATGGATTATAGTCATCATCAACATACTCAAGTATTGATATTATTCTATTATCCTCTACCTGAAGATCAGACAAACCTTGCCCCTCATCAACCTCTTTTTCATCAGATGGTACATATGATCCATCACTTTCAGATCCTTCAGAATCTCAGATAGTCAATGACCTTCCTCCTCTTGACCCACTACACCTTGTAACTATCACATTGTTCTCTGCCAAGACAATTCCAGATGATCTTTCTTTAGGGACAAATAACCCTTTTCTCAAAGCACTAGTTCTGGCCATCTTCAACTTTGGCTGTTGTGTTTGTAAAGATTGGACATTTGGTGGAGGCTTAAACCTAGGAGATCTCCTACTAACAATAGTTGATGGGACAATGGGTGAGGTTGGAATACTTGTAATTACTTGGTTGTTATTGAGTCTTTCACTTCCCCATGGTGACACATCCCTAGACTCACTAAGTTGAGTATGGGTCATCAGAATATTGTTAGCTTCCAGATCAGTCAACACAATAATATCAGGATCAGTATCAGCTTCCTTATTCGCACAAACTAGGGTTTTGCTCAATCTGGAACTTCTCCTTGGTGTCAACAGACTAACATTAGAGGCTTTACCAGCTTTTTCAAAAATTGTATCAACAGACTTAGCAGATTCTGGGTGAGGCTTCAACACACTTTTCCTACAAGGCAGTTTCTCCTTACTTTTACTATCACATGTTTTTCCTTCTCTAAACTGACCCCAACATTCTCAACATTCCTAACAGTCCCAATATCCTCAACAACCCCAATAACATTCTCAACCCCAACATTCTCAATAGCCCCAACATCTTCAATGTTCTTCCTCTGATTTTCCCTAACTTGTCTTGCCATAACAAGGACATGACATGGTTGAACATCTTCCCTAACCCATATGTTAATTATCTTCTTAGACCCTAATCTACTGAAAATTTTCATTAGATCATTATCAGTCCTTAACCACCATGACTTCATTTTATAAGAATGATGTGTTTATTTTATATATACTTTTACCCCATATTTTAGCTCAAATTTATATGATTATTGCACTAACCTTAGTGTTTTAATGAGCTAAAATTGTATTCTAGTTATCTTTGCATGTTTTGTCACATTTTGTAGGAAGATGAGCTTTTAGAAGCTTACTCCATCACTTGTGCAAGAAACTAGAAGCAAGGCTAAAGTGAGAAGCAAGATATGGATTTAAATGAGAAATGCAAAATGAAGTCTTATGCAAAGTCAAGCCCAAGATTTGAAGTCCAACTAAGATGGAAGCTTAGGATTCTAGAGTACATTGGATGCCAAGCTTAAAGATCATTATCGGACGCTCAATAGGGCATTTATCACTAAGCATTGGATCCCATAAGCATTAACTAGAGGAATTAAGGTGAACGAGCTGGAAAGCCACGACCCCGATCGGGGTTACCTTGCCCATTGTGTTTACGTTTCAACTCCTAGCTACCTATAAATAGAGAGCTAGGTCCGACCTAATTAGTATCCAATTTTCATCATACATTCTCATATTTCTTGTATTCTTTAGCCCACAAAAATTCTCTCATAGTTTTCATATTAGTTTTAATTTTATGAATTATTTGGTTATTGTTAAACATTTGGTTATTATATATTCAAGCTTTTGGTTCCCAATTGTTCTTCCTTACAAGTTCCTTGTTCAAGTTCCATTTCTATTTCGGTAATTCTAATTCTAGTCTATTTAGTTTACATTTCTATTTTAGTTATCACATAGTTTTATCATTAGTATTTTAATTATATCACATAGTTTATTATTACATTTTATAATTCACCATTTAGTTTACATTATTTCTATAATCATGTCTAGCATTTCATACATCATAGTTTATAGTTTACATTTCAATATGAGTAGCTAAATTTCCATAGTCTAGGGACTAGGGAAGCCATGCAATAACTAATATAGGTAAAATGATAAATTAGGTTGATATAATATTGCCTAATTGTTTCTATCACACGTTTGTATCGTCACGATTAATCTTTGTTTAGAGGCCTTATTCATCGATTAAGTTTGTTAACTCGTTCTATAAGTCAAGAGGCACAGAGTCGGATTAGACTAAGCATGTGTAGCAGGACGACCTAGTCATAAACGAGAGTTTCTCTAGGACCCGGTCTATGGTTGATACTAATATCGTGAGGTGGGTGTCTTTAAGCCTAAACAATTGACAATGTTATTATTTCCGAGTTTAGCATGAATATATTTTTACAATTGCATGTGTGACCCAACTCCCCTAGACTCCTTTAATCATATAGTTTACATCGTTTCATTTGCTAGTTAACAAACCAACCAACAAACCAAACCAATCGTAATCGACCTTGATAGAAGTCTACTAATAGCATTTCATAGCGCAATTCCCGTCTACTTGTGTTCGACCCCTATTACTACATTAATTTGTGTCTAGGGAATTTATCTTTGTTAGGTGTGTGACATAGCCTATCAAAGAATATGCTAGTGAAGGGTGTGTAGGTAACTCAATATTATCTACTTCAGCCTCATCAAACATATCGTTGTATACATCAATAAGCAAAGCCCTATCAGTATCTTCAATCAGAACTTCAACAAAATTCGCCCTATAATGCAGTTTCAACACAATATTCTCCATACTGCATTCAAATATCAAAATAATCAATTTTTGTGCTTTAAATAGATGAACATCAATATATAAGCATAAAATTACCAAATTATGTAAGGTTGAAAGTGAAAGATTACAACTTTGTAAAATATCGAGTAAAATAATAGCAATTAACAGCAAATAATAGCAAATAATCATAATTACACAACAATAAATAGGTGAATATGATTACCTTTATCACCTAACAGATGATGGTTGAGAGGCAGGAGAAGAGATGTGCGTCGTTTTTTATGAATAATGATTTTTGCTGAAACCCTAATTTTGGGAGATGGATGAGAGTTTTGAATTAGATTGGGAAACTGAGTGGATGTGGGAAACTGAAGGGTTTTGATCAGTATAAGGGATTTTTTTTTTATTCATTTTCCATGTCAAACAATCACACACACGTAATCATCCAACTCATATGTCGAGTCAGCCACCTCAATTGCCAAGTCACCTAATCCATCTGCCATATCAGCAAGTTAACGTTCACAATTAACGGTTTAAGAGTTTAATGTCACGGTAAGTGTAATTAAGGGACCTCAGGGTTACCAAAATTATTTCCTGAAATGGAGGGTTACCATGTAGAATATGAGAAAACACAGGGTTACCTTATAGAAAAACCCAAGTTATTAACTAGTAGGCACCTTAACTTTGGTAAATCCAGCTTTGGTGAAGAAAGAGGAGGGGATAAGATGGTGTTGGTTGAATCTGGGACTGTGAATAATACAGAAAAAGGGGAGGAGTTAATAGGAAAAAAATGAAGTGTTGTTGAGAGGTAGCAGGAAGGGAAAAGAGAAGCTTAGTGATTTACCTAAATTAGGAAATGGTAAAGGTAAAAGGGCTGAAGGTGTTGAGGATGAAAGTGACAAGGGGAAACAGAAATTAAGGAATACTACGAAGTCAAAGGTTGAGAGAAGTAGGCTGAAAGGTAAGGGAAAGAAATTCAAATCTACAACTGAGGAGGAAGAGGCTGAGGCTGAGTTCACTGACTCTGATGCTAGTAACTCAGGGTACTTGAGTCCATTTGAAGAAGAAGATGAGGGCGTGGTTAACAAAGCAGATCTGTTTACTCTTGATGACCCATACAAAAGCAGTAGAGAGTAGTTTGGTTGCACTTACTTGTGAAGGTGGTAAGAGGCCTTACATTTGGGGTATAGATAATTTGGAAGTCATGCTAAATAATGAAGGGGATGATGACTTAGATGAGTTGAGATCTTTACAAGGATCTGATGATGACACCTCAAATGCTCCTAGATTTAACCTTAATACAGATTTCAACAAACCAATTGTGCTTAAACAAGGTTTGACCTTTCCAACTAACATAGACTTTAGGAAAGCCTTAGCATATCATTCAATCCAAAATGGTTATGATTTTTTTATTCCCATAATGGCAATTATAGGGTAACTGCTTATTGTTCCTGTAGGTGGCTAAATGATGAAGGGGATGATGACTTAGATGAGTTGAGATCTTTACAAGGATCTGATGATGACACCTCAAATGCTCCTAGATTTAACCTTAATACAGATTTCAACAAACCAATTGTGCTTAAACAAGGTTTGACCTTTCCAACTAACATAGACTTTAGGAAAGCCTTAGTATATCATTCAATCTAAAATGGTTATGATTTTTTTTATTCCCATAATGGCAATAATAGGGTAATTGCTTATTGTTTCAGTAGGTGTGATTGTAAGTGGAGTAATAAGAGATCAAGGTTAGGGGCTTGTAAGTGTAAGGCAGTGAATAATTATGGCTTTAAAGCGCATGCTACATTGATGAGTGATACATTCCAAATTAAGACTTTGAACTTGGAGCACAGATGTAGTGTGTCAAATTACAACAGGAAGGTAACATCTGAGTACTTGGCTGAAAAATTTCAAGAGTTTTGGAGGACTAATATTGATTGGAAGCTGAAAAAATTCCAAGAACATGTGATGAAAGAGCTGAATGTCCATGTAAGTTATGCTAAGTGTTGGCTAGCTAGGTCAAGAGCCAAGTTAATCATATATGGTAATAGAAAGGACCAGTATGCAAGAGCGTGGGATTATGCTAATGTAATAAAGAAGTATAATTAGGGGAGCACAACTTTTGTGACTTGTGGAGGTATTGATAGACCCCCTAGCCTGTCTATTTTAAGAGGATATATATATGCTTACAACCTCTTAAATAGGGTTTTATCAAGGGTTGCAGACCAATTTTTGGAGTCGATGGCTGTCATCTCAAAGGTCCATATCCAGGAATGTGCTTAGTGGTTGTTGGAAAGGATCAGAACAACAATATCTTTCCCTTGGCTTGGGTTGTGGTTGAAGTGGAGAATATTGATAGTTAGACATGGTTCCCCGAGTTGTTAGCCAATGACCTAGGTGTGGAAGAAGGAAAAGGGTTTACCATCATGTCTGATAGGCAAAAAGGATTGCTTGATGCCCAGGGGAAGGTGGCTCCAAGAGCTGAATTAGATACTGTGTAAGACACATATGGGCAAACTTCAAGATTAACTGGAGTGGTAAGGTTTATAAAGATAGTTTCTGGATGGCAGCTAGAGCAAAAACAAAGGTAAATCAAACATGCTTTCTGTAACTAGTTTCAGCAACAACAATAAAGATAGTTTCTGGATGGTTTATAAAGATGGTTTCTGTAACTGGTATAATGATGTTTTGCAGGCTGATTTTGACAGAGAAATGGAGGGGATTAAAAGCCTCTCAACTAAAGTATGGACATATCTTAACATCCTAGGCATTGGCCAAGACATGCATTTGACACAAACTGTAAGTCAAACATGCTTATAAACAACCTTTGTGAGACTTTTAATTCTGTCTTGAAAGAGGCTAGAGACAAACCAATCCTCACCCACATGGAGTGGATGAGGAGGTATGTAATGAAAAGAAATTAAGAAACGAGGGAGGGTGCACTAAAATATGACGGTGTGTACATGCCTTATGTAGCCAAGTATAAGAAATGGGCAATAGATCAGTGTAGATTTTGCAAAATTTGTAGAGCATATTATGGCAAGTTTGAGGTTCAATATCTAGGTGAGCAATGAGGTGTGAATTTGGAGTCCAGAACATGTGATTGTGGGCACTGGTAGTTAAGTGGCGTACCTTGTGTACATGCTGTGAGGTGTATTCTATCACAAAGAGGGAAGGTTGATGATTACATTCATGACTCATACAGCAAGGCAAAGTACCAGTTGTCATATGAGCCTTGTATTTCACCCGTGCCAGGAGTGAACCAATGGAAATATGGCCTCCCTTAACCACTACCTCCCCTACAAAAGAAGATGTCTGGGAGACCATACAACAAAAAGAGGAGAAAAGAGGCTGGTGAAGGGGAGAGGAAAACAGCGAAGAAAAAGAACAAATGTGGCAACTATGGCCAACTAGGACATTACAAAATAACATGTAAAAACCCTTCTGCTCCTCCAAAGCAACAATCACACCCTGGTAGTAGGCCATTTAAACCAACAACCTAGGATAAACAAAGAAGAGAGAAAGCTAAAGAAAGAAGAGCTTTGAAGACAGAATATGCAGCAGCAGGACCTTCACAAACTCACACAATCACTGCACAACAGCAGCCTTCACAGTCCAGTGCAGCTCGATCATCTACACCAACTCAGACTACTTTAAGAAGCAATTAGGTGTATTTTAATGTGTGGGAACAATATTTCTATTTTGTTTTGAAGCTATATATTGTCTTTTGAATTATGTTTGGTTTGGAACAATGTTATCAGTTGAACTCATGAACTATTTATTAGCATCATGCTTCAAACTCTACAAATGGCTTTGCTTTCTTTCTTTTTTCTAATTTTTTTAGGGTTATTTGATATCAATAATCCATCCTATTGGTGGTCTGCAATAATCGCTACATCCTATCAATAATCCCAATTAAATCCAACCTAAGCACCATACCTTCTAATAACGAACCAGCTGATATTTTTTTAAGTTTATGTTGGAATATTTGATAGTTTTTGCACAACCAAGCTGGTATATGTGATGTTTATGTGTAATATTTTCAAGTGATGAATCAAGAACTTTGTTTATTTGATACACATAAACATCACAAAATATGAGCTGGTTCGTTATTAGAAGGTATGGGTTGGATTTAATTGGGATTATTGATAGGATGGAGTGATTATTGCAGACCACCAATAGGATGGATTATTGTTATGAAATAACCCTTTTTTTTTACAGTAATATTAATATCTGTCGCCTAATTTAGTCGCCCGAGAACTGATTCTTGTAGTGGTACAACATCTAAAATAAGGTATATCATGACCTTCACAATCTCATATTGCCTAACTCACTACATAAGCATTAATGCTACTGCAATGAAGCTTGTAATGGCAAAATTCCATTAACAAGCATGCCTTAGATGAACTTTGCACTGCCTAGTTATATACAACATTCACGGTTGGCTTGTCAACAATCAAATTATGAATTTCCTCCGCCATTTTCTTCCTTTCCTCCTTCATCCACTTTAGCTCACAATTTATTATCTTCTTCTCTTTAACCAACTTGTTGATGACATCCCTTTGCCAATCACATTGAGGTCGATTAACCCAACAAAAGAACTTGCATCCACGAAAATTAGTGTTTGGGTTGTAAAATTTGCAAGCTTCAAAACGTCTACCAGGATTTTCTGCCGTCCAAGAGGTGACAATAACAACCGGGATACCACAATAGCATTTTGGAGGTCAATCGTGGCTGGAGTGCGACCCAACATCTGAGACAAAAGACATCATGCAACCAAATATTAAGAACAATAAACAATACATCAACCGGGTATTTAATTTAAGAAACCCTAATTTAATTGGATGTAAAGAACAATGCAAATGAATTTCAGAGTACTTACTTGGTATTTGTATTTTTAGAGGCTTGTAAGGTTTGAAGATGTCAAGAACAAATCTGAGTGTGAGTACAGGGAATCGAATAAGAGAAGAGAGGGGAAATTGAAATGAATGAACATTTATGAATGAATGAGGAAGATGAAGACTAAATATAACGAAGTAACATAATGTGCAAAAGGGTAGTTTGGTCATAAAAAACACAATTTCAGGGGAAAAATTTGAATCTGTCGGAAAAAATGAGATTTACTCGTGTGAGGTCTAATTTGGTATCAATTTTAAAAAATTTCACATGTTTTGGTAGTAATTATTAAAAAAAATTATATAAGGGAGTAAAATTGAAAAAGTTGTATATAAAAGGGAGTAATCGTTAATTTTGCCAATTATTTATTAGAAAGCATGTTCAAATACTTTTTTTTTATTTATTTATTTTAGTGAAAAAATATTCATAATATGGGAACTTTTAATGAAGTTACAATGAAAAGTTACATGGCCAAATTTTTGTTTATATTAGTTTTGTTTCAGATTTTTCGTTGAATATGTAAATATTGTATTTAATTTTTAATGGATATATTTAAAATGGTTTTTATAATAGAAAATAATAGGTTTTAGTTAAAAAAAATGATAGAAAAACTTGATTTGTGCTTAATTGCACATTTTTGGAAACTTATAGGGCTAAGTTGCTGCAAGTGAAACTTGAGGGTTGATTTGCATATAGTACATAAGTTGTAGGGGTAATTTGATACATCCCTGTTCTCAATTTGATGGATTAATTAAAATCAATATTACAATACAATTGGTCGTAAATGTAGACGTGACCAAGTTTAGGTCCGGATCGGAAAAATGACCGAACCAGACCATTTGTTCTGGACCGAATTTATTTAGGTCCGGTCCTTGGTTTTCATTTTTTGAAGTTTTGGTCTCGGTCCTAGGCCGGTTAAGTTAGGTCCAAGCCGAATGGACCAAATTTTATGTTTCTAAAGACTCATCACTACAACATTATAAAGCAGATGATCATTTTATCTTCAAAAGACATTATAAATTAATATTAATAATTAGTTTCATAAAAATAGTTGTCTAATTATTCAAAGCTGTTTAATTTAGTGGAACTTAAGTGTAACTATCATATACGAATCTGGTGCCATGGTACCCTTGGATGCTGAATAAGTGGTTGATTCCTAGACAAGCTTTTGTTGTTTGGTTAATTGCTCATCAGAAGCTTCTGACACAGGACAGAGCTTATCGGGATGCACATCATTTCGAAAACAAGTGCTTCTTATGTGGATTGCGGGAGGAAAGTTTGAATCATTTGTTTCTTGAATGTACATTTAGCGAGCGGTGTAGTGATATGGTCTCTGCATGGTCTTCATCACGGACTTCCTATGCGCAGATTATCGGTGGTGGATCGAGTGGAGACAAGCCTCTCGCTTGTAAAAAGAAAATTATTGCCATGATTCTAGCTAGCTTTGATGTACCATATCCGGTATAGCAGAATTGTAGCGAGGATAGAGGGATATGTGTTTAGACCTCAGGTTATTGCAGGAAGGGTGAAGTGTGATGTTCAAAATCGTTTATCACAATGTAGCATTCGTACTAAAAATGCGTCTGTATTAGCATGGGTAGAGCATATAAGTTGTAATTGAGTCTGGTTCAAGTAAGGCTCGAAGTATGGTTGTATGGGACTATTGATTATTTTAATGAGAACTTACATTTTCCCAAAAAAAAAAAAAAACTATCATATACGAAATAGTGAACAAAAATAGTGTTAGGTCCATTTTTTGTCTAAGACCGGGCCGGACCGAAAATTACGGGTTCGAACCGGTCCACGAAAATTTTAACTTTGGTCTTCGTTTCGGTTCAGTTTGGTCCGATCTAATTGGACCGATGTTCAGCCCTACGTAAATGTGAGTATTATGGCCGTCAAGGTGTCAACAATTATCGATTATCGATTTCCTTTTTGTACCACAAATAAAAACAATTATCGAATTCTCAGAATTATTTTTGCTTTTAAAAATTATTTATTATTGTTTTAATATTTTAGCGCTCATTTGAAATTAATTTTTGACACTAAGTCATATTTGATTAAAGTCCTCATCAAACTCAACCATGGGGTACTCCGGTACCAACGGAATAAGAAGTCCGCGGCTCGACTGGCCCTGCTCACCCGCCGGAGTTGCTCTCGCCCTCTTGTTGCCTCTTTGCGGTCTCGGTATCGCTGCATGAAGTTAGCATACATGGCTTTGATCTTAAAATAGGCCAAGAAATTTCCAAAGCTTTGTTATAAAATTTGTATTTTTAAGACGAACTTTTCAGCAATACTAGTTAAAATTAAGCAATAGATAATGAAGTATTAGCATCAATTGAGTTTTTATAGCTTTCTAAGATGGATTAGAGTGACAATAATCAAATCTTTAGGATAAACCCTAGAAATTTTCGGTCTAGCAAAGAAGGAAATTTGGGGTTTGAAATCGACTTTTCCATACTAGCTAACTATAATTAAGACAAGTTTTATCAAATTAACAATACTTAGAACATAATTCTAGGGGATTAAATCGAAAATTTTCAGATCCAAGCAAGAAATTTTCCATTAAAATTGATATAGAAAGTTTAAAGCACTTTACCCTGAGTTTGGAATCAGGATGAATGCAAAGAGAGACAAATTGTTGAATCTAAAGAGTAATTAGCACAAAGATCTTCAAAGTTTTGTAGAGAAGGGTTTCAAGTAGTGTTTTGTGCAAGGGAAAAGTAAAAGTGATGAAAAAGTATAAGCATAAGGGGTATATAGGGTTCCGGATTTTCTCGCGAATTTCAGCCTAATTTGGGCACTCGGTCGAGTTTTCGGGTGCACTCAGTCGAGTAGCCCCTACTCGGTCGAGTTATCTCGTGCACTCGTTCGAGTGGTCCAATGACAGATTAGAGCTGCTACTGTCCAATTGACACTCGATCGAGTACACCCCATGCTCGGTCGAGTAAGGCGTACTCGGTCGAGTACTCCTCACGTACTCGGTCGAGTACCCATACGTGGTCTGAAATGTTGGTTTACGATTGCGTCGTTATTCCTGCAGTATAAGAAATTATGTTTGGAGTCTAGGACGTACCTAGAACTCTTCACAAGTTAGATACTACACTACCGTCCTATCTCTTACGATCTCCTAGTACTCAACTCGTCTCATACTTCTATCTACCATACACGATAATACCAAGCATATATTTAACAATCAATTCATATACTCCTCGTTCATAAGCATAGTCATATCCAAGTAGTACATTTACAACCTCTTCACTTATACTATTCCGGCATAATAGTTATGATACACGTATAGCAGTAATATGATCATCCACGTACTCATAAATGCATGTACACTAAGGAATCATACTCATTCACCCTAGTACTCCAAGCAACTCATACGACTTCCAAAGAACAGATTAGACATCATGCATACAGCATACCAGATCTCCCCCACATCTCTATCTTACCACAGAGTTACTGGCTTAAGCATGCCCGCCGGGATTCTGGAATGAGGGCGCCTTCTCACCCAAAATCAAACATGAAAGGGGCTCCAGACACACATACACAAGGTTAATTTTATTAGACTCTCTACATCCATTTGATTCATTGGTTCAGGTTCTAAAATTGTGGCTCTAATACAACTTTGTAACACCCTCGTTTACTAAAGAGCCTTAACCCGACCTTCCCTAGTAAATAAGGATGCTACCATCTCGGTCGCCCGAGGTAGTTCATATCAAATTGAGAATAAAAGAACAATTATTAAAGTCTATTACAAGATTTCAACGGAACAAAACAAAGAAACACAACTCGAATACTTAGTGATCAAATCTAAATGTCATCTGAACTAAGTAAGACACAGTGTTGTCACGCGTCCTGCATTAACCCCAGCAACAACCCGTAGCAACCACAAGATAACCTGTCAAGACTCACTGCTCACCATTTGCCGGCAATATCAAATGGATCACCGCAGATAAGTACGAGAAAACAAGAAACAACAAAACACCACACAAGGTCAGTGACATTCAACAGATTAAACCACGATTACACAAGATAAAATCACAACAACAATGCATACACGATATCATCATAATCCTCCATCACCCTGTACTACATAGTAACCTGTGTTTGAACCACGACGCAGACACCGATGGTTCCCATCGTAACAGGCAGACCTGTCAAAACTCGACCCGACCCAAAAACCCGACCCGCCCGACCCGTTTTTTAGAGTTACAAACCCGGTTTTTTTGACCCGCGACCCGTTTAACCCGAACCCGAAATGACCCGTTATTTTAGGGTCGAGACCCGACCCGAACGGGTCGACCCGTTGGGTCAAGGAAAAATCATGAATTTTATTAAAAATATTGATATTTATGTATTATATTTGAACATATAGTTAAAAAATTATTTTTTTATTACTTAAAATTAAAAATTCAACTAAAAAGTCAATTTTATATAACTTTTATAATATTTAATAATAAAATAATTATTTAAAAAACTTTATTTTAATAATTATATCAATATAATTATTGTATATGATGAATATGGTTAAAATAATAATTTTAAATATATTTTACTTTTAAAAAAATAATTTTTAAATTAAAAAAATCGTTTAAAAAAGACGTTAAAAATTATTTCTTGACCCGTATTCTGACCCTAACCCGACCCGTGACCTGTATGACCCGACCCGTATCTGACCCGACCCGTATTTGACCCGACCCGTATTCGGACCCGACCCGTATGACCCGACTTGGGACCCGACCCGCCCGACCCGTTTGACAGGTCTAGTAACAGGTAACCAACCCCTGCCGATGCCAGACCATAGCACTGGTCATTAAAATTTCCGCTCATCGCACGAGCGAACTCAGATCCTTAATGTGCACATCCCCCTTGTAACGGGAGTCACAAGAGGCGATACATGGGGGCGAAGTTCATCTCCCGACATGGCTTCACTATCTCAATTACTACTCCATCACCATCGATCATTCACAACAATTAATCACAATAAAGACTAACAACCATACAAGCACAATTCAACCACACAGATGTATTAAGTAGGGAAACCCTACCTCTAGCGAATCCTCCTGTAACCTCAACCAATCACACAAACATGAATACGACACCAACATCGTCACCTACAACAATCAATTAGACTCTATCATGATCTATCATTATCATCAACTAAAACCAATGGCGGTAACAACGACTTACCTTGCCAATCTGTCCAACGATAGAGGTTACGACCCGACTTGCCAATCCCGTTCCCACGCTAGTCTTTTAGGTAGCGAATATAATTGTAGCAGGGTAAAGGAGAGAAGAGGAGAGATATGAGAGGGAGAGACCGACTTTTAGGTTTAGAGAAATGAAGGAAATGAAGAAATAAAATGATATAAATCCCGGCTCACTATTGTGGATAACCGCTGGCCCATCGACACTCGGTCAAGTGTCCCCCATGACTCGACCGAGTAAACCTTACTCGGTCGAGTATCTGCCTTACTCGATCGAGTAATCCTTATTAGGCCGAGTAATCTGAATTAGGTCTGCAACTGAGTCTATATATATCTGTCTCCCAAAACTGCTCTTTAGGCATAGAAGGTCTTTCACAAGGTCTCCTAAAGAGGCGGGTATTACAAATACACCATAACCCATTAAATTAAGCAACTTTGATTCGGGGATGATGATGTCGATGTTGTTAGGAATGCAATAGAAGATTAAGTAAAATCACCATATGAGTATCGTTTAATTAAAAAAATCATGCTCAAACCGTTTTTTCTCTCTTTTCTCTCTCTAAAACCGTTTTTCCTTTATTCTCTCTCTCTAAAACCGTTTTTTCCCCTTTTCATGAAACTTTGTTTTTAAAACCCTCTTTTCTCTTCGTTCTTTGATTTCTATGGCGAGAACGAGAGCTCGGCTAGCTCGATCAAGGACAAGAATGGATTCCTCGGTTACTAAGGATTCTTCTGGTACTAAATTGGTGGCAAATGATGGTGAATTGGATGAGAATTTTTCAACCCAGCCTCGACAATTGGGTACGGTGAATGATCACATCATTTCTGCCATTAAAGTAGCTGGTAAAGCTTTGCCTTCTCCATCTAAAGTGCATTCTGTTGTTAATTGCGATACTATTGTATCCCCTACAGTGAATTTTGTTTCTTCGCCATTAAAAGTTTATTAGGCTATTCCTACTGTTCCTGTTTATATTGCGATTAATTTCGTGCCTGCTTCTGTTGAGCTTCGTTATGTAATTAGTAATTATGTGGTTCAACATGTTGACCTTGTTACTAATGCTGTATTGGAGGATAGATCTGAATTCATTGGTTCTCCTGTTGAAAAAATTGTTGTGAATGCTGATACTAAGGTGTTAAATGGCCCTGTAACTAAAAAATGGTCAAATGTTGCAAAGAATCAACAACAACAGGGGATGAACTTATTTCTATGTGAGGAAATTATGCATTCTGAGGCTATAGACTTAGATGAGCAAGATTTTGCTCAAGAGTTGAAGTTTTGGGAGAATACTTTAATGGGCAATGTAGTGGGATCTAGGCCTTCCCTTGCAGCTGTCCAAGCCTTTGTTTCTAAGTATTGGGTCTACATTGCCTCTCCTGTTGCCCAATACTTTAGGAAAGGGTGATTTTCTTTTAGATTTGATTCACCTGAGGCCATGAAAAATGTGCTTCAATAGGGTCCCTGGAAGATTGTTGCAAGTTCTTTAGTTCTCAAGCAATGGTCTCCTTTTTTCTCCTTTGAGGTTGAGAGAGTTGTTAAGGTTGCAGTTTGAGTTCTTTTTCCTGGATTGGCTCCTTATTTGTGGTCTGATAAGGTGCTAAGCAAGATTGCTAGTAAACTTGGGAGACCTTTGTTTGCTGACACTGCTACTACTTCTAAATCCAAACTGTCTTTTGCTAGGGTCTTAATAGAAATGGATGTTTCCAAAGCCATGCATGACCATGTCGTTCTTAACATTCCCTATTTTGGACAAGTGACTGAGAAAGTGGTGTATGAATGGTACCCTTTCTTTTGTAAGGGCTGTGGTAAATTGGGACATACTATTGACTCCTGTAAATGGGAAAAAGCAAAAGTTAGTAAGGTCCAAGCTGAGAAGGCAGAAGGGAGTAAGGGGTTGACCATTGTAGTCCCTGATCTGCAATCTCTTTCTAAGGGGAAGAATGTTTCTGATGAGTAATAATTATATACATATTTATGCCTCCCTTTAGTTACTTTTGATACGATTTTCGTACTAGTTTATATTAATTACATGCATTTTATGCTAGAATGTCGATACTTTGCTATTTGGTGTTTAATGCAGGAAAGATGCATTTATGGAGCAAGAGAATGAAACGAGCACCGCGGAGTGGGCATAGAGGAATACACGGAGCATGGCACGGGAATCTAGAAAAATAAAGGAAGAGAAGTGAAGAAGACAACACGAAGAAAAGAGCAGAAACAGGGAGCATACTCGATCAAGCCCAAGTGAACTCGATCAACTGGGTATGTACTCGATCGAGTGCACCCATGCTCGATCGAGTACACACTATTTTGAGGGTTTTTCCACAATTTCCTTAAGTCGGTTATGTTTTACTATAAATACCCAATTCATACCCAATGTTATATTTACGCTTTATTTTACCTAGCTACGTATAATTTACCCTAGAAACTCTCTCAAAAATCTTAGTTTAGTTTATTGCTCTTATTTTCGGATCTAGCATTCTCTAATTACGGTACTATTGTTAATCTTGCTTCTATTATTAATCATTCAGTTATTGTTCATCTTGTTATCGCCTTTAATTATGTCTTCTATTATTATTGTTGTTGTTGTTGTTGTTAATTCTCTCATCATGCGTAGCTAATTTAATCATCTAGGGTGAATGGTTATCTAGGTTGTTAGAAGGGGGATTAATTATTGAATTGATAGTTAAAATGCTTATTCGTTGCTGTTCAGTTTATTTTTCTTCATCTAGTTAGTTAATTACTGGCCATAATTAATTGATTAGTATAGCAAATTGAGACTTTCAGCGACCGGGTTAGAATCAATATAGGTTGCGATAATTGAATAGAGATATTTTAATGATAGCGACCGCATGTTAAATTAGATATAAAGGGAATATTGAATCAACCGATCATATAACCTTAAACAACGTAATTAGCTCTATTAATGAATTAAATCTGACCCCCGGATGAATGCTTAGTGAACTTGATCCCTAGACTCTTTAATATTATTGAATTTGTGTTATTTACTTTATTGCAATTAGTTTTAGCAAACCAAACAAACATCCTTCAAGAAATTGGTCACCTTTAAGACGAACTTAAATATTAGCAAGTAGAATAATTAACTCGCCTCCCTGTGGATTCGACCCTTTCTTTCCACTAGCTACCAGTTAGTAGTAATTTAGGATTTATTTTGATAGGCCAACGACTAAAAGCAACCTTATCAAATTTGGTGTTGTTGCAGGAGAGGCAACAATTTTTCTATTTGTTTTTGTTTATTTTTGTCTTTTGTCTCAGGGAGCATCAGTTCCTTGAGACAAGTTGATATTTTTCTTGTTGTTTTTGTGTATGCCCAGGTCTAATAGGTTGGAGATTGTACCTTTTGATCCTGAGCCAGAAAAGACTTTTCAATACAGACGAAAATTTCAAAGAGAAATAGGTCAAGTAGAAGACTTGAGTATACTTGACAGCGATACAGAGCACATATTTGACGCGGAAGATCAGTCCTTAGAAGAGCACAAGCCTATTTCTGCCACAAATTCAACAAAGATGCATACTCTTGCCAGTCACTCTAAGCCTACTTTGGCTTCTATTCCCAAGGGATTCAAGCTCCCTACTACTGACAAGGGCACTTTTGAGATTCGTCCATATTACATCAATTTGGTGAAGCGAAACTTGTTTGGGGGAGGAGCTAATGAGGATCCTGCCAAGCACATGGAGAAATTGACTTATTATGGTTGCTCTATTCCACTGACTACAGGAGTAACTCAAGATCAGGTGAAGCAGGTTCTCTATCCCTTTTCGCTAAGAGACGGCACGGCCGAGTGGTTGAGGGATCTAGACATGGAGGACCATAGGGTTACTGATTGGAATACCCTAGCTCTTGTATTCTACAAAAGATACTTTCCATCACAGAAGACCAATACCTTGAGCAGCCAAATCACTAGCTTCAAACAAGGTCCCACTAAAGACTTGAATGAGGCATGAGTTCGCTTCAAGAGACTACTTCGTTCAGTTCCCCATCATGGTTTTCAGAAGTGGTTTCTTTGCAACCAGTTTTACAACGGGTTGTATGACGATCATAGAGCTCTACTTGATTCTTCAGCTAATGGGAGATTCCAAGACAATACTAATGATGATAATGCATGAAAATTGATTGATCAGATAGCTACCCACACTGCTGAGTATGGTAACCCTAGAGGTAGTACGAGAGGGGGTGGTTCAGATAATGTTGTTGCAGCACAGCTGGAGGCCTTGACTGCCCAGATAACCGAGTTAAATACCTCTCAGTCTTTGGGTAATAAGCAAGAAACGGTTCATGCCATGATTCAACAAGAAGTGTCCTACGAGAGATGTGGAATTGATGGCCATACTGCAGCTAAGTGTATGAGTACCATTGAACAAGTTCATGCTTTTCAGTCTTTCAAGCAAGGTACTCCCTATTCTAACTTCTTCTCTGAAAGGAGTCAGAATATATTCAATCAAGCTCCGTAGCAGAATGCTTATATCATTCCTCAAAATCATGGTAATCAACCACAAGGGAACTTTGTTAGGCAAAATCAAGGAGGTTTTCACCAGATGCAACCTCCTTCACAAGCTCCTAGCAATGACATGGCCGACATGAAAGCTTTGTTGAAGCAAACTTTGATGATTCAACAAAATCAAATGGCTCAACTTTCTGAACTTATAGCTCATAACAAGATGCTAGACACTAAGTTGCTCAATTAGCGGTTCAAAATCCTTCAAAACAGCCCGACAATCTTCCTCCTCAAGGTAAACATGCATATGAACAAGTTAATGATATTTCACTGAGGAGCGATACTTCTTATCAAAGTCCGGATGTGCCCAATGATGAAGATGAGGTACCTTAAATGTATCCTAAGGGATTAGGTAATCTTGAGTTGAGTGATGACGAGAAAGAATTAAGCAAGGATCAAACTAGGGATAAGAAAAAAAGCGAAAAAACAAGGAATACCGTGTGTACTCGATCGAGTACAGCTGGGCTCGATCGAGTACACCCCCCAGAAGTCAATTTTTCTTGTGTTTCAGCTACGGCATTAGAAGAAAATAGGGTCCTCGATCGAGTAACCCCTAGGCTCGATCGTGTACACCCTGCAACTGACGACGGTGCTTCCAAAATGACTACTAAAGCAAAAGAAGCCGAGCCAATTAAAATTCAACTACCTAATTTTCCACAACGATTACAAAAGTCTAAGCTTGAACAATAGTTTGGGAAGATCATGGAGGTAGTGAAGAATCTTCAAGTAAGTTTTCCATTTACTGAGTTGGTAACTCAAGCGTCGGTGTATGCTAAGTTTTAAAAGAGATCTTGTCAAGGAAGCGATCTTTTGATGAAGTTGAGACGGTGGCATTTACTCAGGAGTGCGCATTATAAGCTAACTCAACACCTAAGCTAAAGGATCCAGGGAGTTTTTCTATTCCTTGTCATATTGGTAGTGTAGCAATAGATAGAGCCCTTTGCGATTTAGGGGATAGTGTTAGTGTCATGCCGTATTCTATATGCAAAATGTTAAATATGGGTCAACTCCGTGTTACTAGTATGACCTTGCAGATGGCTGACAGATCTTTAAAGAGCCCATTTGGTGTCTTAGAAGATGTGCCAGTTAGAGTAGGGAAATATTTTATTCCAGTTGATTTCATTGTTATGGATATGGCTGAAGACTCACAAGTACCTATCATTCTTGGTAGACCATTCCTTCACACTGCGGGAGCACTCATAGATGTTAGGGTTGGTAGTTTGACATTAAGGGTTGGGGATGATACTATTAAATTTGTTCTTGATAATGCTTTAAAGCGTTCCCTTTCAGTAGCTCCTTGTTATATGCTTAATGTTGTTGATCCACCTATTCACGATTTCTTTGCTTTATGTTTGGACAAGAATCAGTCTGACGCCCCTGCTGCTGCGTCGGGATCATGGAACAAGGAGGTGGATGAGATAGAGAAGTTGATTTATGGAGATGAGCCTTATCCTGAGCCGGTTTACAGCTTTGATGACGATGTTGACATACAAGCTGAGCTGGATGCCTTGGAGGCCGAGATTTTTAGAGAGGAGCCCGTCAAAATTTTTGATGAAGCTCCTATGACGAATGAAGAGCCCCATCTCCTTCCTAAAGATGATGACTTGGAGAGCGATGGGCATGCTTGCTCATATTTTATATTAGATTTGAGTTTGATGAGCCGCCACTTTATTCGTCGCTTATTTTCTTTGCTTGAACATTTTATTGGTGCTACTTATGTCTTTGTGTAGCACATGCGCTACTTTTTGATTTACTATTGCGTACTTTAAGTTGTATTGATTGTCCCTTGTATGGACATTTGTTTTAAACGCAGGAAATTGTCTCGCCAGAAGAGTACTCGATCGAGTGGTGATGGGCTCGATCGAGTACCCTTGCTTTTTAAGTTTAAAACGTAGCTGGCTTGGATAGAATTACGCGGTTGGTCATTTCTCCTATTTTTGCAGCTGGTTTGGGGGAACTCCTACGCTCTTACCCGATATTCTCTTTTCTTGTATCCACTTTTATTGTATTATCTCTATTTCTTTTCCATTCTTTCTGTTAGATGTGTCTTTTAGGTTGCTGGAAATTTGTTGTGTGATTGTTATGCTATAGGCGTCACAATGAGGACACTGTGACATTTAGGTTTGGGGGAGGAGTCTTTAATTATGTTGTGTGATTTATTTCTGTTGTGTGCATTTAAATCCAAAAATCCATAAAAATTAAAAAATTTGCATTGTTTTTGCATTTGAATCTCAATTAAGTTGTCCATGTACATTGCTTTGACTCGTTATTTATGAAAACAAAGCTCATAACTCAAGTCTTGACCGTATTTGACATGCCTTATACTAATTAGATTTGACACAATTATGTTGGTAAACTACTTAAATTCTGAGATCTATAGAGCTTCCTAGGCCAGGAACATCAATAAACTGGTCTCATTTGTTAATTAGGCTTGAGTATGGTTTTTCCTTGTGGAATGTGTAAAATCAAACTGAATAAGTGTGACATTAGTTTCTTAACTTTTACGCATTCATATGATGAAGTACATGAGGATAGGCGGTTCTTACCGTTCAAATAAGCCATAAATTACCCTTTTTGTTAGCCCATTTGAACCCTTGTAGCCGTTTCATATCCTACTTTTAATAGCTACAATCCATAATTTGCCTACCTTATCGGGATAGTCGCAGTTGCTTATTTATCATGTCTATTTTGATACTATGGTTGGGATTGGGACTATTATTGTCATTTGGGAGTGTAGTAGAATTATTTAACAATTGTGTTGTATCCTTTATGTTGAAAAGGAAGAAAAATATGAAGTAAAAGAAAAAAAAGAAAAAAAAGAAAAAGAATTCGAAAAAAGAAGTGAAAGAAAAGAAAAATATGCTTCATTGTCATTTGTTAAGGGAACAAAAGGTTATTTTGCTAGAGTCTAATGCATATTTGGAGAGTAATTTGATTGACTCTCATGTGTTGTCAAAGTTGAGATGATTTCTCTAGTTGGGTTGTATTTGTGCTTACTTTTGTCTAGAATTGGTTTTTGGTTTAGCGCTGCGACTACCGTCTTAGCTCCACATATCCATAACGTGCTATTGGCACAAACCACTTATGTACCATTTGCCCATTTGCCACTTTATTGTCCTTGATACATGTACTTTTGTCTATTTTGTGAATGCATATTAGTTGGAGAAATTTCTATCACATTAGATTGCATGCATGTTTCATAAGTCGAGTGAGTGTTCTACTTCTTTCTATCTTCACATATAACTCACCCTTACATACTTATGAGTGCATAAGTGAATCCGCGAGAATCCGACTAATTTGTCTTGCAAGATCGAAAGGTATTTGGCATTTGTCTATAGTACGGTGACATGAGACTTGAGCTATGTTTTCTATTACCCGTGCCTTTGAATTTGTTTTATTGGTACACCTTGGTCATTACTTTGTTACAGATATGGATAGCTTGGAATTTGTATATGCATCAACAATTGCTCTGAGTTATTTATTCACCATTTGTATGATCACCTTTTGAATTGTGTGATGCTTTACTTGAGGACAAGCAAAGAGATGGTTTGGGGGAGTTTGATGAGTCGTAATTATATACATATTTATGCCTCCCCTTAGTTACTTTTGATACGATTTTCGTACTAGTTTATATTAGTTACATGCCTTTTATGCTAGAATGTCGATACTTCAGCTATCTGGTGTTTAATGCAGGAATGATGCATTTATAGAACAAGGGAATGAAATGAGCATCGCGGAGTGGGCATGAAGGAATACACGGAGCATGGCACGGAAATCTAGAAGAATAAAAGAAGAGAAGTGAAGAAGACAATACGAAGAAAAGAGCTGAAACATGGAGCATACTCGATCAAGCCTAAGTGAACTCGATCAACTGGGAATGTACTCGATCGAGTGCACCCAGGCTCGATCGAGTACACACTATTTTGAGGGTTTTACCGCAATTTCCTTAAGTCGGTTATGTTTTACTATAAATACCCAATTCATACCCTATGTTATATTTACGCTTTATTTTACCTAGCTACGTATATTTTACCCTAGAAACTCTCTCAAAACTCTTAGTTTAGTTTATTGCTTTTATTTTCGGATCTAGCACTCTCTAATTACGGTACTATTGTTAATCTTGCTTTTATTATTAATCATTCAATTATTGTTCATCTTGTTATCGCCTTTAATTATGTCTTCTATTATTATTGCTATTGTTAATTCTCTCATCATACATAGCTAATTTATTCATCTAGGGTGAATAGGGATCTAGGTTGTTGGAAGGGAGATTAATTAATGAATTGAAAGTTAAATTGCTTATTCGTTGTTGTTCAGTTTATTGTTCTTCATCCAGTTAGTTATTTACTGGCTAGGATTAATTGATTAGTATAGCAAATTGAGACTTTCACTGACCGGGTTAGAATCAATATAGGCTGCGATAATTGGATAGAGACAATTTAATGATAGCGACCGCATGTTAAATTAGATCTAAAGGGAATATTGAATCGACCGATCATATAACCTTAAACATTGTAATTAGCTCTATTAATGAATTAAATCTGACCCCCGGATGACTACCTAGTGAACTTCATCCCTAGACTCTTTAATATTATTGAATTTGTCTTATTTACTTTATTGCAATTAGTTTTAGCAAACCAAACAAACATCCTTCAAGAAATTGGTCACCTTTTAGACGAACTTAAATATTATAAAATAGAATAATTAACTCGTCTCCCTGTGGATTCGACTCTTTCTTGCCACTAGCTACCAGTTAGTAGTAATTTAGGATTTATTTTGATAGGCCAACGACTGAAAATAACCTTATCAGTTTCTCTGGCTCAGACTGGGAATCCAGGGTGTTTTTCTTAGGGTCCTCCAGCTGGGTCTAGTGATGAAGTTTCTGCTTCTCAGGGCTCTCATAAGGGGACTATTGTTCCTATTGTTAGTCTATTGGTGTTGGTTCCAAAGAGAGCCTGTAAAGAACTCAGGAAGTTCTAATAGTTCTAATAATGTTTTCTTCCAGATTTCTATTTCTATTTCATTTCAGATTCTTGATTCTGAGCAGACTGTTTTTGCTGAGGTTGGTTTTGTTAAAGTCGAGCAGCTTGAACTAGGGGATAATTCAGGGGTTGAACAGGTAGGGGAGGATTCTAATAAGAGGAATGTAGGCTCAGAATCCAATCAGCTAGGCCAGAGATCCTCTTATATTGAACCTTCTTCCTCTGTGATAGCTCCCGTTTCACCTCCAGGATGTTCAGGTTCTGCCTCAGTGGTTACTTCTTTGGCTACTGTTCCACCTGATAAAGTTTTTACATGAAGATTGCTTCTTGGAATATTAGAGGTTTCAATGATCCCATTAAGCAGAAGGAAGTTAGAGATTTTTTAAAAACTAATAAAGTGGATATACTTGAAATTCTAGAAACTAGGGTCAAGTCTTCTAAAGCTCAGAAAAAAATCAGTAAGAAGTTTAAAAATTGGGAGGTGTTCTATAACTATGAAAAACATTATAATGGCAGAATTTGGTTCTTTTTTAACCCTAAAACTATTGTAGTCAGCAATAAGGTCATTAAAGACCAATAGGTAAGCTGTGGTGTTCATCATCTTCTTACTAACAAGTCTTTCCAAGTTTGTATGGTTTATGGTAGTAATAATGCAAATAAGAGGAGGAGGCTTTGGGATGGTCTTAGAGCTGGGTTTACTACCACCCCTTAGATTGTATTGGGGGACTTTAATGTGGTTCGTTGTTCTGAGGAAAAACTCAGTCCAACTCCTCCTGTTTTTGAGGAAATGCAAGAGTTTAATTCTTGTTTGAGCATGTGTCAGCTAGATGATATTGCTGGCATTGGTAGTGATATGACTTGGACAAATAAGCAGGCCCCTCTTTCAAGGGTGTGGTCTAAATTGGATAGGGTCCTTGTAAACCAATATTGGCTCTCTTATTTTCCAAATTTTTATGCTCACTTTCAAGAATCTGGTTTGTCTGATCACTATCATATGGTGGTTCATGTCTCTAGTGTTTCTCCTCTCCCCAAGAGATTTAGTTTTCTAAATGGTTGAATCTCCCATCCTGACTATTTAGATACTGTTCAAAGGGCTTGGTATTCCAACAAACCTGGTAGTCCTAAATTCAGGTTCTTCTAAAAGTTAAAAAATATTAAAAGGCTCTTTCTCAGCTACATAATCAGCATTTCAGTAATATCTCTGCTAGAGTCAAGGTAGAAAAGGACCTATTGAGGAGCTGCCAATATGCCCTTAGTCCTGATCATTTTTCTGATACTCTAATTAAGGAAGAAGGGTTAGAATCTCTGAATATACAATGCTTAAGAAGGTTGAAATGGCTAGCTTTATGCAAAGAGCTAAGATCACTCATGTTTAGCATGCTGATACAAGTTCTAAATATTTTTTTGCAAAATTAACTGAAAGGAAACAACAACAACTTATTGGGGAAATCGAAGATCAACATGGTGTTCTCCAGGAGGGTCAGGTCAAAGTTAGTCGAGCTTTTCAGGAGTATTATTCTGGTCTCCTTGGTGGTTAACAACAGGTTCTTCCTCTGGACCAATAGTTCCTTAGTAAAGGTGCTATTGTGTCTTTGGAAAACCAGGCCCTACTTATTAGGAGTATCACTCATCAGGAGATTAAGGCTGCAGTATTCAGCGTTGATTCCAACAGCAATCCTAGCATACATGGGTTCTCATCTGGGTTTTTTAAATTAGCTTGGACTGTTATTGGGAATGATTTCTGTGCTGCCATTCTCAGTTTATTCCACTCTGGTAATATGGCAAAGCAGGCTAATTCTACCCTCATCTCCTTAATTCCTAAGAAGTCCGTTCCTACAACTGTCTTGGGTTTTAGGCCCATATCATGCTGTACTATATTCTACAAAACAGTTAGCAAGATATTGGCTAATAGACTTCAGGTATTCTTCCTTATATCATTGGAGAGGAGCAGACAACCTTCATTAAGGGCAGAAGCATCTTTGAAAATATCATGTTATCTCAATGCCTTGTTAAGGGATATAACAGGTACAACATTTCCCCTAAATGCCTTATAAAGGTTGATATAAAGAAAGTTTTTGATACAATCCAATGGGAGTTTATTTTTAATATGCTGAATGAATTTGGTTTTCCACCTCTTTTTTCTAAATGGATCATAGGATGTATCTCAAATACTTGGTATTCTTTCAAGCTAAATGGAGGCATTGCTGGTTTCTTTCAAGGTAGAAGTGGCATCAGGCAATGGGATCCTTTATCTCCTTACCTTTTTTTCCTAAGCATTGAGGTTTTGTCGAGATACCTTAGGGTCCTTTGCACTCAGCAAAAAGTCTCTTATCATCCTAAATATAGTAAATTGAACCTTAATCATCTGATATTTGCCGATGATCTCAAGATCTTTGTGAGGGGAGATGATCCTACTGTTAAGGCAGTCAAGCAAACCTTGTCAGTTTTTGCTACTTTCTTAGGATTGCAGGCCAATCTAGATAAAACTAACATTTATTTTGGAGGGGTTGCTCCTGATGTTGTTCACCATATCTGGCAAGAAACAGGGTTTTTTGAAGGGCAGTTCCTTTTCAGATATCTGGGAGTGCCCCCTTACTTCTTCTAGGATTGCAGTGGCCCATTTTAATCCATTTATTTTGAAAATTCAAAGAGCAGTTCAACATTGGTCATCTCATCTACTGTCTTATGCAGGTAAAGCCCAACTCTTAAATACAATCATCTTTGGCTTGGATAGTTTTTGGATCACAGCTATTCTTCTTCCTCATGCTGTGATCAAGCACATAACTAAGCTATGTAAAGATTTTTTTCTTGGGTATAGCTGAGGGAGATAGAAGAATGGTTTTTAAAAAGTGGCAGCAGATTTGTTCTCCATAGGAGAATGGTGGGTTCAACATTAAGGACATTGCTTTATGGAGTCAAACTCTACTCCTTAAATGGGTTTGTAAACTCTCTTCTAATGAGGGTGGACTGTGGGTCAAATGGCACAAGGCTTACATTCTGAAAGCTCATGATATTTGATCCATTCAAATTAAAGACCAGTACTCTCATAGTCTTAAGAGTATTCTCAGAGCTAGAGAACATTTTACTGCCAAGTTCAGTGATCTACAGGCTGCTCAGAATGCTCTTACTAGTTGGATGGTTGGGGGTTCTCTTTCTCTCAGAAAAACTTATTCTTTCATGAAAGCAGCTCCCACAACAGGTTTGTGGACCAAGGGTTTTCTGCACTCTGGTATTGTACCAAGTCATCGTATCACTTGCTCTATGGCAGCTCAAGAGCAATTGACCACTGTTGATAACCTACAACACATGGGTTTTGCTCTAGCCAATAGGTGTTTTCTGTGCAGACAGTAAGAGGAATCTCACCAACACTTATTTTTCTCCTGCTCATATTCTGCTTCAGTTTGGCATAGTGTTCTATAATGGATGAAATTTGCCTACTCAGGACACAGTCTGACCTATTGTCTTGCTCATATACCTTCTACAAGCAACAAAGATGCTTGAAAGAGGATCTGGTATAGGATTTTTGTGGCAGCCACAGTGCAACAGATTTGGTCTGGGAGGAATGCTCGCTTATTCCAGCAGACTGAGAAGGATGCACATGCTTTGGTAGTAAAAATTAAATTTCTAGTTGCTATTAGAGTATTGCTAAAGATCCCTCAGAAACTCTATGTTAGGGCCCTAGATTGTCTCAACTCCTAGTTGGTTTCTCTAGTTTTTGTTTTTGGCCTCTTGTGTGATAGTTATTTGCAAACTTGTAATTTCGTTTCCCTCAAGAAATGAAATGATAACTTTTTTGCAAAAAAAAAAAACAATTAATAAATTAATTATTTTGAATGCGGGGATTACGATGCATCTATTCATTTCCCATAATTCTATTCATGATGGGTTGATTATAATAGATCGTTTTAGAGTGCTTCTTTTTAGGAGAAAAAAATTGTGGTTTTTATTTGGGATAAGTTATAGAAATAAAGAAAGAAAGGCGGAAGATAACTAAATGAAGGCGACAGTTTTCTATGGTGGGAGGTGATGTATCATAGGTGGGTGCTTGTGTTTTATGTTCACGGGAGTGGGTATGGTGTTCGGCAGGAGCAGTGCTGAATGGCTTTCTGGTCGGTTAGGGTGATTATGTTAGATGGGTGCTAGGTGAGCAACATGGATGATCGACAAGGGTAGGTGCTGTAACACTCCCATATACGATGAGTGTGTCGTTGTACGCTCTCAAACACATTTATACCCAACTACTAGCATAGCAAGCAAGTCGGGGTCGAACCCAAAGGACGGGGGTACTCAAATTGTTCAATCTAATTGTAGTTGCACTAGGGTGTCACGATTTAGTTTGGGTTGAGATGGTTATCTAAACTACTAGGCAAGTGAAACAAAGTAAGTAAATGAGAATGTAAACAATTGATAAAAGGTACTGGGGCGTCATGGGTTTATAGGGGAATCACGGTGAAAATCATACAAACATGTTAACATAGATGCAAGCAATTATTGTTGTAGTGGAATCGAGTTAGTTTATGTCTTACAATTCCTAGGAAGAATTGGGTCCCGGAGCCGAGTCGGTCAAGACTGTACAACACCTACAAGTTGACTTAGTTTCTTCCTATTCAACTATATGCATGGTCTAACAAGCCTTGAGTTACTTTATATCTTACAAGTCTTGTTGAATGGATAAGAGATTCATGCAAGGTTGTCAATCAAGCAATTCATCAAGCATAATATGTGCATAAGTTGAAACTACAGCAAGCAAGCAATCTTTTAAAAGCATATTAGATTTAAGTATGGATCTACCCCCATTTTTAGTTCCCCTAATCCCCCATTAAACCTAGGTAGGAAACTACTCACTCATGATCATGGAAAACATGCTAACAAGGGTGTCAATCGTATTAACAAGTCTAAACATGATGAATGAGTAAAACAATAAACAATGATTAAGTAAAGAGTAGAGAAATTGTACCAACTTAGGATGATCAAATAGAAAGCAAAGAATAATAGAGGAAAACTTGATTGATTGATGAAGAGTTGTCAGTTCTCCAATAATAACCCAATAGTCTTCAATTACCCAATAGAAAATCTTGAACAATAATTAAGGAAAGATTAAAGTGCAATTTTGTGGAAAGATTAAATGCTAATCTATTCTAATCTTTTCCTAATAAGAGTTTAATCTAAACTAAGGGGACTTAATATCTTAATTATTACAAATGAAGTATATATAGTGGTACAACATTAGGTTAAGTAAGGGTAGATTAGGAAATAATATGCTTAAGTGTCGAATAAAGTCTTGCAAGTCCTAGGAGGAGCCTCACGACACCCCATTGCGAAGACAATCTCCCTGCCAAACAATCCGCTTGATCTGGACTGAGATCGAGCGTCCTGAGCTTCAACTCGAGCAGGTTGAGGTCGACTCGAGCGGGTTGAGGCTCAACTTGTTTGTTTGAGCTCGGATTGTAAAACGGACGTCATTTCCTCATCCGGACTCCTATTAGAGTGATTCAAAAGCCTAGACCACTTGATTTTTCAATGCAGTTTCATCTATCATAGTTTTGGAGCCAAACAAGCAATTCTTGGTTTGGTTCCAAGCAATTTCCTCTTGTAATGGCTCCCTTCTCGTCATCCTTGCTCAACAAATTGTGGGGATTGATTATTAGGTAGTGGGGGTTGTCCTTCATTACCCTAAAAATTGATTTATTGAACTACGTTCTTTGGCCTTGGTCTCCTCTTCGATGCTTGGTCGTTGGATGTTATCAATTTAGCCCCGTTTCACTCCGTTTGGGCAAGGTTAGTGCTCCTCTTCTACAAAGGACACCAAACCTCATAGAATATACATAATAGGAAGCTAAAGACAAGAAACGACCCTAATACACACTAAAAAGCATAGGAACTAGGCTAGTTAAGGGACTAAATGTGCGTAACTAGGAGTCACATCAAATATCCCCAAACCGAACCTTTGCTCGTCCCGAGTAAAGAGGTGACTAAAACTATGACCTTTATTTACACTAATCTAATAATATAGCCAATGTGAAACAATTAGCGGGTCTCACTCCACCCCTTCAACTCACAACAAGACATCCATGAGGTAAGATGCCTTCTTGCAAGGCAAGGTGGGGCTTGCCAAAATGGCAACACATCCAAGCATTAAGCACACAAAACAAATAATGGATGCATCAACAAAAGAATAGCCACTTTCCTCATCTAAGTGGCGGAAATCACCTACAAGGGAAGCAACTCAAGGGCACACACTCCATCATAGATATTGGTTCTCCTAGTTACTAAGTCCAAGAGGATACAAACAAGTCACCTCCAAGTTGTGTTAAACTAGGTTACCTTTGTCCACAATTGCTAAATGCTTTTGTCAAGAGCCAAGTCTCTATGGTGTTAGAAAACACTGTAGGATCGCAGAATTCTCCTCTTGCCTAGACAAGAAGAAGGGTCGTCCCCTCTCCACCATGCAACAAAGATAGAATCATCAAGTATAAAGGGATTCAAATAGTGTATGAGTTTCATGATGATAGTTTGCTCTTGGGTTTATTTTTCCCCCCAATTTCTTGTGGCATTTGACTTTTAAGAACATTTCTTGCCATTTTCGATGTTTGGCATTTTGGTACTTGGCAATTTTTTTCAATTTGCATTTTTTTGAACATTTTTCAAAGTAACCCCATTTGTTGCAAGGGTACTTCTATTAAAGCACAGGAGTCTATTTTTGCTCCTCATTTCATTGATGCAATTTGCAAACATTTGATTTTGATTTGGTACTTGAACTCAATTTAATGTTTTTGTGGCCATTCCCTTTTTGTTGACAAAATATGATGATAGAAGTGAAAGAACGGTTGCATGGCTTCAAAGGTCACCTTGGAAGAAACGGTGGCCAAGAAGTTATCACACCACAAGGTACTCTTGACTAGGTCTTAGTTCATGGGTCAAAAGATACTAATATGATACATCCTAGGGTGTCTTGAGGGTATTCTAGAAAACAAAGTGTCAAGGAGAAAAATTATCTACAAGGGCCTTATATACACTTGTCAAGCTTCCCAAATAGGCATTTTCACAAAATTTTCTAACCATGCAACTACATGCCATGATGCAACTAATATATATACAACTCTAATGCATATGCTTTTATCAACTAAAATGCCAAATAACCTAGATGCAAACTCTTAGCAACACATTAGTTCATACCGCATGCATTAAAATATAGCCACATTGTCATTAACATATAAAAAGGAGGAAGGAGATTTGGAAAGATCATACCATGCGGTCTTCTATTTCCTTCATGCCTCAAATGTGGCATAGTCGATCCAACGTGATAAGAGTGACAAGCAAGCAAACAAATATATACAATTCTACACTACAAAGGAAAGAACATATTTTTGGAATTTTTAAATTTTCAATTTTTATGGGTTTTGTTTTTATGAAATTAAAGAACATATTTTTGAGTTTTTTCGAAAATTTTCAATTTTTATGTATTTCGGAATATAAATTTCCATCCCCCACTTTATTTTGGACATTGTCCTCAATGTACATGTAGGAGTAGGAATAAAAAGGAAATACATGTTTTTGGGTTTTTAAAGATTTATGGAAATTGAAGTACAAATACAAATGCAATGATATGATTGAATGCATATTGCTCTAACTAAATGCAATTCTATATGACATATATAACAAATGAATGCAATCTAAACTATACTAGATGATGCATGCTCTCTATTAAGATATGGTCACCTATGATCAAACCTCCCCAAACCGATTTAAGCACTATTTCTAGTGTAGAAAGGAATAGGTTTGGTCATTAGTGACTATGCATGAATTCAAGTCTATATGAAACTAACTACATGAATCATGTGAGATAAATTACAATGCAAACTATACTATATGAACTAACTAATATGAAAGGGTGATATGAACTATTTTAAAAATGTAAGTTTATTCTAAATGATCAACTAAGATGTATGTCACTTCATGGTTTAACCTCCCCAAACCGATTTTAAACACTATTGCTAATGTAGGAAGAAAGGGTTTATCCATGAGGTAACTATACAAATGCAACTATACATGAGAGATAGGGAAAGAAAGGGTTCTTACAATCATTGTAGGAGATGAAGATGGTAGATAGGATGTATACATAGCAATGTCACGAGCCAAATGAGAGAAAAAAGTGATTTTGGGGTCAACCCGCTCGAGTTGATTTCGACCCGCTCAGGTTGAAGCTTCAAGACGCACGTTTTCTCCAGAACTCGCCCGGATTCTCAGACAAGAAGAATTTTTTTCTTTCCTTTGGTTTCAACTCGCGCGAGTTGGGCTCGGTCTCCACGGATTGATGTAATTTTTGACCCAACACTCGAATCCTCCATTTTCTTCATTTCTTTGCATTTTCTATCTTCTTATTTTCATCATTTTCCTTCATGATGCTTAATCAATTTATGAGATCCCTCCTTTTCATTTCTCATGCGATGAATGCATTCAAAGTCAAAGGATAAGTGTGGACATGGGCCACGGGGGCGCTTGGGAACAAGCGTTTGCATTTGTGGAGTCGCCACCAATTTATTGTGGAAAATTGGAAACCGTTCGAATACCTCGTGCCATGTCAAGACACAAAGTAGTGACATGAACACCAAGAACTCGTTACCCTTAGCATTCTATGCCTAGAATGACTCTCGTGGATGCCAATGAATAAGGATGTTCACAGAGATCTGGAGTAAGGGGTGAGGGTACGTATTAGGAAGCTCTTTTTATCGAACACCAAATCCCGCCCGCCTCGATAGCGGCCTCTACTAATGATTAGGGAAAATCGTCTATACTTGATATGTTGAAGGTTATATGCATGCAATGCAACATCCAATAAATTAATCCTAGCATGTGAGAATTAATACTAAGTCGGTAGACAAGTAATTAGCACATAAATTGGGGTCGAAGTGAATGTTAGATTAATTACATGTGAATGCCAAGTAAATAAATCATACATAATAAATACGAATACGAAATAAAGAAATAAATTACAATTGATAAACTTGAATTTACGTCATAAACATGCCCAAAAGAGTTTTAGAAATAAAATAAAAGAATAAATGAAAATTAGAAAATTGGAAAAAATAAGGAAATTGGAAATTGATTTTAGGAAAATTGGAAAATAAGGAAATTTGAAGAAAAGGAAAATTTGGAAAACAAGGAAAATATGAAGAAAAGGAAAATTTAGAAAATAAGGAAAATATCGAAAAGGAAAATTTGGAAAATAAGGAAAATATGGAAAATATGAAAATTTGGAAAATAAGGAAAATATGGAAATTAAGGAAATTATGGAAAATATAGAAAATAAGGAAATTATGGTGATAATGAGAATAATGGTTAATTAAAATCCTAATTAGAAACCCTACGTCAAAACGAGAAGAGTTCAGAGGCAGAAACCACCTCAGAACAGGCGCAACATCTGCTGCGTCCTCTGGAAGAGGCGCAGCACTTCCTGCGTCTGTTCTTGAGTTGGGTTCTGACTGTGAAAGTCAGACTCGCGGTTTTTTAATGTTCGTTGGTTAATTTACATTGATTTATTGATTGGTAACTCGAGTAGAAGTGATTAATTGATTTACATGCATCTGGGATCGTCATGAAGTGAAATAAAACAATTTAAAACGAATTATTATAAGTTAGATATTATTTACGATGTTGGAATTGATTTATTTACAAACTTGAAGTTAATGGTGGAAACAAAAGATTACGAATTGATGATGAAAACAGATTTAAAACATGTATCAAAGACGAAATCAAGGGACTTGATATGAACGAATCGAGTCTCTAAAATCCGAGTTTGAATTTATGACGAAAACCCACAAATATTAATTATAAGGGATTTAAGTCGAAAATTATTGAAAAGGATTCATAAAAACTAATTTGAAAATTATTAGGTGAAATAAGGGAAAGAACGAAGAAAGAAAAATAAAAGACGAAAGGAACAAAAACCCGAGGAAGAAGAAGAAGTGCATCAACTGAAAGCAGCCCCTGGAAGAGGCGCAGCAGATGCTGTGCCCTTTCCAGAAGGCGCATCAGTTGATGGATTCTTCCCCACGTCAGATCTGTGTTACTTCCGTTAAAAAGGGTTTTAAAAGACAGTTTCGAGCATGCTTATGACATAAATTCTTACATTAATTATAATACAGAAAATAAATACATTAAATAAAATATATTAAATAAAATTGAGATTTTACACCCTCAGATTTACATGTTAGCGTCGTGAGATTTAACTAAATCGGTTTTTAGTGGTAACTCGACTCGATCTATAATGCAAATATGAAAGTGCCCTTGAAAAAGGATTTAAAAGCAAATTGAATTGATTAATTGATTATGGTGTAGTGGAGTTGGTCAAATTGGCCGGTCATGCAAAACGAGGCTGGTACTCGGAAGGATCCGAGCTTACGTGGTCGAAAATTCAAGAACGTAGGCGCCAATAAGCAAGAGCGTGGTCTTAGAATGCAAAAGGAGAAGAGAAGGGCGGACACTCGCGTGAGAAATATGTGAGACCGAAGGTCTGTATTTATACTAATCACACGGAGGAAGTAGGGTTTTCGGAGAAACTTTGGAAGTGAATCTCGAAAAGATATGAAAAAGATACGAAAAATACGCAGAAAAGGACTTGGGAAGAGGCGCAGCTCCTGCTGCGTCCTTTCCCAAGTGGTTTCCTCCTGCGGAAGAAAGATTTCCGTGTTTTAATTATGGAATAACGGAATAATTTGTTTTCCTTAATATTTCGTGTGAATATTACGGGAAATTGTTTACCAAAGATTAAAAGATTGTAAAAATATGGAATAGAAATATCCGGAACATTCCAGAACATTCCGACTCGGCATTTTAATGGCTATCAGAAAATGAAGACGGTTTTATGACCCGGACTCCAAATGTACTCTAATTACTGCCAAAACGACCGTATCGGCACGTAGATGACAATTAAGAGGTAGACATAAATGTTTGAGCGATCACTTGACGATAAACTTACGAACTGTCACAAATCGTTTCGCGTTCTAAACATGCGGCCCAATCATCACCGGGTGGTTTGCGGGAGGTGCAGACATGAGGTATCTACATAGCCCCCACTTTGACTGAGGCTTGGACAAGGCGAAAGTCAAAGTATAGCCATCAGGTCAATCGAAGATTACAACCTGACGACTATGGCGACGCGAGGCGACTCAAGGGGTCTGAGCCAAGGACCTGTCGTCGGGAACATTTTAGAGTCTTTCGACTATCGGGGAGGGTCGTTTAAAGTCCATTAGACTACGTAAGGAGGCTCGCCAGCCATAAGAAGAGACCATACCTGAAATTCCTTGAAACTCCAGGGAAAACAAAATGCGATATTGGGAGAAGTGACAGCAGGACATAGTCTGGAACTCCTGGGAGAAATCTGCTTGTGTTCAGCTTCAAACAAACTTCGGAAAAATTTGGGGTCGATGTTGATCTCCATGTCTCGAGAGGGAGTGACTGTCGGTCGTGACCTCTCGCTGGGGAAATATAATCGGGAACTGATCTCCATGCCTCGAGAGGGAATGTCTATCCGTGTACTCTCGCTGGGGGAACATAATCGGGAACTGATTTCCATGTCTCGAAAGGGAATGTCTATCCGTGTACTCTCGCTGGGGGAACAGAATAAAGGTGTGTCGAAACACCTGTCAAAGAAGGAAGGCTCGTTGTGACAAACTAGGTCTTGGATGAAAAGGGCGATAATTTGTTGTTGGCTTGGAAGATGTGGATCCGGGTGAAGAACATACGTCAAACGGACCAAATATGTGATATAACGTCAAGGAAGAGGCGCACCAAAGATGGGCCTACAAAATAACGAAATCATAACGAATTTTTGAAAATTCGTATGAAGGGAAGCTGAGGAAGAGGCGCTCAAGATCTGCGTCCCTTGGAAGAGGCGCAGCACCTGCTGCGTCTATTCCTGGGTGTGTCAATTCTGCGTAAAAACCCGATGAAACAGAGGGTTTATTTCATTTATTCGAAACATAATTTCTCAATTTCTCTCTCAAATTCTAACCATTTCCGTCAAAATTTGATCCAAAAGCTTGCATTCGCCATGACTAATCGAGGTATATGTATCAATATTGCATTTATCTTCCGTATTTGATCAAATGGGATCGACAAAATTAGGGTTTTCGACCGTAATTAGTCGAAAATTTGGGGCTCTTCCCCCAAATGACGTTGCCTTGCGAAATTGACCTTGTAAATGGCTAATTGGTAATATAAGGATCATAACCATGTATTTGTTTCGAATTTTCGTTGAGTTTTGAGCATTTGAGTGAAATTGAGACGGTTTCACAGCTAAACCGTAAATCGCTTCGAAAATAGCCTTAGGATTGCCCATTTGTGATGAAACTTGATATTCGGAATCCTTGTATTATGGGTAAACTTCCTACCATCTCGGAATTTTGGTTTGTGACGGCTTTTTCAGGACACTTTTCTAGGGCATAATCGCCGTTATAACGAAATGCTGCCGAAATTCCGACTCGAACCCATGATTATGATTCAACTTAGGCTTGACTTGACCCAAATTACCACATGAGCGGACGAGTTTGTGGGAAAATTGCCAAAGATGGCGAGAAAAGAGCGATTTCGGAGCTCCAAAAACTCGAAAATCCCCTAATCAAGGCTTGTCGTCACTTGACGCGGCCTAAATTTACTTTAATTTTGCAGGTGATGAGGCTTCTACGTCTGGGAGAGATCTCATGGATGTGGACACTGTTGTCGACCCTTCTCAGGTGCTTGAGGAGGCGTTGGAGGAGGCTTTCCCCGCTGCGGTGACGGCTGCTGAGGACGAGGTCCGGGAGGAGGAGGTTGCCGAGGAGGACGAGGCCCCAAGACGGACCAACATTGGACGAGGTGGTCGCCAGCTGAGGGGAGCACCTGCGTGGGCTGAGACTTGGGATAGTAGGCACCTGCTTTGGGCTGCGGAGGGTCACCTGTCCTACAGGATGGTGAAGAGCTTGGTAAATAGGATTCATAACTCTTCATTCATCTTCTTTCATTTCTTTTTATCACTCCTTTTCTTCTTCATTTGAGCTAAAGATAGCATTTGTTTCAAATCAACATAGGAGGCCGGGAACATCAGGTCGTTCTCGGGCTACACGACGGTGATGGGGTGCTACGAGAGGCTGTCGGCTGAGGAGCGGGCCATGATCGAGCGGGGAGCGTTCGGCGCCTTGGTGCAGGCTTGAAGGGATATCGCGAGGAGGAAGCTTCGGGCTAACCTCAGTCTCGTCCGAGCTTTCTTGGATCAGTTTTCGGACACGACCTCCACGTTTCACATGCCTTTTGGTGAGGTGGGGGTCACGTTGGAGGACTACGGCATGATTTCTGGTCTGCCGTGTGGGAATGAGGTGGTGGAGTGGCCGGAGACGGCCATGAGGGTTGACTCGGCGGAGGCTAGGGGGTTGATCGGCTGGAACTTGGCGCCGAAGGCGGCTGCGGTACATGGCTTGGTGCCTAGTTCCTACGTTCGAGACTACTTCGCGGGGAAGACCCCGGCGTTGGTGGTGATCGAGGGGAGGGAGACGGCTCCTCCTCCCTGCACTGCAGAGCAGAGAGTCCGCTTGTGGCTTTGGTGGTTCTTGTCTTCGATTTACCTTGGGGACAAGGGAGAGAGGCTTTCGACGAACGTTCTTCCCTTTCTTTCTGACCTGAGCTCCCTAGGCCGTTGGGACTGGGTCACTGCTGGTTTTGTGGTCCTCATTCACTTCATGAGGGCCGTGGTTCGTCCGGAGTTAATGGAGAAGGGGACTTCTCCTGCTGCTGTCGGCCCGGGACTACTGTTGGAGGTATGAACCTTCACTTCATTTCATGAAAGATCATTCCCTTTTCTTGTCAAATCACGAAAGATCGTTGTTGATTATCTTGATTTATAGGCGTGGGTGTACTCCTACTTTCCGGGCCTCACACCCAAGAGGACGGAGCCGGTGGAGAAGGCATATCCCGTTGTGAGGGATTGGGTGATGTGCCGCACGAGGAGTCGGCATTCCTTCCACGACGTCTGTCGGCGGGAGGTGAATGCTCTTCAGCTGGACGGCGTGAGTATTTCACCTTACGTTTGTTTGTGTTTCTTTCTCCTACTTTTAGAACTGATCATAAGAATGACCCTTCGTTTGCTTTTCTGGTGGGTGCCCAGGCCTTGGGAGGAGTACGCTGGCGCTCCTCCGTTCGTGGTTGAGGTTCTTCGACCTAGGAGCTCGAGCCGGCTACTGCTGAGGATGTCGATGGGTCCTGTGTGGTACTTGGGTGAGCGCTTGGTTCGTCAGTGCTCTCGGGACGTCTTGACGGTTCCCATCGATCCTCCTCGGACGATGTTTAGGGAGCCTTCGAGGTGAAAGGAGGTCGACACTGGTGGCGTCGGTGGCGACGCCCTCCTTCTTCCTGATGAGGACTACTAGGCGTTTTTCTACGGGAGGTTGGCGTACTGGCCGGTTGTGGTAAGTGCTTTACCCTCTTTCATTTTTGATTGTTTGAGCATATGACAAAAGATCATCGGTTAATGGAAATCATCTGGTCTTGCAGGCGGTCGAGGCGGCGGGCATCGAGCCCCTAGAGTACCCCGAGACCTTTGAGTACACCGACACGACGGGGGTGACGACGATCTCTGAGCTACGTGACTTTGACGTGGCGGTGAGAGATCCTGGCTTGGAGGATTGGCAGCATCTGATTCGGAGGGTGAGTCTTCTAGCTTGTATAGTTTTGCGTAAGAACGCATTTGCTCAAGTTTGCTAAACATTTTCCTTTTGAAATGCAGGTTGCGCCATCCCGGTTCGTGGCTTTGTGGAGGGTAGCCAACCGGCTGCGGGCTACTGCCGTCGAGGCACTTGCTGGTGGCCGAGGACGTCAGGTATAAACCTTCCGTTTACTTCCTTTTTGAGTTTTTTAACCTTCCTCTATGTTTGGAGTGATTGACATGAGCCAGTTTTTGTCGTTGTTTGCAGAGGGAGCGCGAGTTGGAGCGAGAGCTTGCTCAGTCCCGAGAGGAGACGGCTCGCCTGCTGAGGGAGCTCGAGGTCCGTGACGCCGAGGTTGCCGCTCTCGAGGCGAGAGTTGCTGAGCTAGACGACGACCAGCAGTAGCTTTCTTGTTGCTTCTTGTTTTTTTGGTTGTATTTCTGTACATTTATACATTTTTGGACATTTGGATCTTGTTTTGGGGCTCGAGCCCCCAGTTTGGTGTACATATCCCCTTTTGGTTGTATATATGATGGCCTGCGTGCCTTTGCTGCTGGGTTGCTTTGTTTGTACCTGCAAGTTAGTTTTGAACAGGTTTGGTAGATGACGGTTTACGCCGTCATGCTGCCGAAATTTACACAGAAATCTCATAGAACATATATTTGTACACATGGCCTAAATCAGCGCAAAACAAAGACTTGAAAATGCAAAAGAATGACCAGAAATGAAAATGGAAAAATTTGGTCGGAAATGACCAGACGGTAGGGAGGGTTACCCCCTAAAAAAAAGAAAAAAATAAAGACATACAAGTTTGAAATGGAGAGTGAAATGATTCTCCAAAAGGAAAAAAGTAAAAGAGAAATGTAAATTTCGAAAAATGATATAATTAAATTAAATACAAAAAAAGTAAAAAACGAATAAATTAAATTAAATTGGTGAAATGATTCCCCAAAAAAGAAAATTATAAAGAAATGTACAAGTGTGCTAAATGACGAAAATGTCGATATCGTCTCGAGATGCGTGCCCGCGAAATTAGGAAACACGAAATATGGTAACCCGGCGCATTTACCAAAATAATAACCCGTATGAATAGGAAATTATTCGTTGAGGAATTTAGGAAAGATCCAACGCGGAAAATCACAGAAAAAGTGCTGAGGAAGAGGCGTAGCAAGAGCTGCGTCCCTTCGAAGAGGCGCAGCATCTGCTACGCCTGTTCCCCAGTGCGTCCGTTCTGACTGATTTTAGGAAACAACTTCTAGTATAAATAGAGACGTCGAGGGAGGTTTTATTCGCACAAATCTTCCGTCTTTCTTCGTCTTATTACACACAACTCCCAAAATAAGCCTACATCATGAATACTCTTGAGATTCGTCTAAAAGAATGGACAAATGAGTTCTCCAACGTGGAGAAGCATGACATGGGTGCTTATAATTTTGGAGCACTTTTGAGCTTGAAATTGATCAAGGTAGTCAAACCGTTCCTAGATTCTTGTCTTGACTATTGGGACCTAATTATCACGTATTTGCCTTTCCTGGAGGAGACATTTGCCCATTTCCCGAGGAGATTGTTGCGATTGGTAGTTGGGATCCGGAACATTTGCCTGCTATTCCCTCCACTGCTCAAGGGTATAAGAATAAGTTTAGAGACTTGCTTGGATTGGCCAGAGTTGATGTTGACCGTCTTGTGACTTCTAAAGGAGTGCGAATGTTGGATTTCATCGATCGCTTCATCAATAGGGCTGATCCTATTGTCTCTTATGTTGCAAGGCGAAGGGCATTAGGATTTTGCCTATTACATGTGTATGTCCTTCAAGGGCATGTTGATGAGGATATGAGAGGCGACCCTCGTCTCTTGAGCTTGATTGAGCAAATGGAGCTGCGCAGGAGCCCAACTTGGATAACAGGAAAGCCAATCGCGACCTACCTTACTTGGGAAGTCCCATTATTTTGCAGGTAAAAGAAACTTTTTCTTTCTTCTTTTTTTTTTTTTCGTTCGTTTTTTTTGTTTTTTCTCGTTTTTTTTTTCGTTTTTTTTTCCGTTTCTAATACCCGCTTTTGGTAGGTCTGGCTTATGGAGCGTCTTCGATTGATCGAGCCCCCAGTTAATGTTCCTTCTTATTATGCTCGTTCAATTGCAATGAGGACCAGGCTTTACATGGTGGACTTCACTCGAGTGTGCAATTACTGGGAAAACAAATTGAAAAGTGAAGATGGCCCTTTAAATCGTACCATGGTGACACCTCAAATCCGTTAATGGAGTATCTTCCTTGGATCCTACCCGATCTGTTCGTATTCCCGGCTTGGAGTTTATGATATGTATTTTTCCGGAGAGGTTGATGAGGCAGGTTGGATTGAAGCAGAGGATCCCGAAGCTTGACACTTTTCCGCAGACTGCCGTGGCGCTTACTACTGAGAGTCGAAGAGAATGGGCCATCAAATGGGCTAAGAGGAACATTTGGTTCTTAAATTCTTCTGTCAGTGCTCTATGGGTGTCAGATTCCTATATGCGGTGGAGGAAAGTTACTACTCCGGAGGAGCGCGAGAAACTGAGGAAGCGAGAACCTGTTGACTACAAGGTTCGCGAGGTGGAAAAGGAGAATGAGAAGCATTTGAGTGAGGGAGAAGAAGAAGCCGGGTTTCGAGTTGTTCATCCTTCGAAGAAACCAAAGACTTCTCCTGCCGTCGAGATGGTGGTTGACAGAAATGGCAAAGCAAGACCACGAGAGAGACCATTGGTGATTAGGTCGGAAGTGGCGCAAGAGCGTCCGGCTCGAGGTCGTGACAAGAAGTATGATAAAAATGACAAAGGCAAAGGGAAAATGGAAGAGTAGCCTAAGTCTTTATTATTATTTTTTATTATTATTATTGCAATAAGAAGGTGGGGTTTTTAGAATCCTAGCCCATTTATTTTCATTATGATTTTACTATGTAACGTATTATTATTATTAATGAAATAAAAGAGGTTAGATGGTTATGAAACCGTTGTGATTTTCTTTTCATTATTCTTGTCGAATTTCAAATGCATTTGTAAATGTCCTTCTATTTACATTTAAAGTGATTAAATGGGTTGTATCCCGTCAAGGTTTGCCTACGTATTCATTAAAAAATGAAATCAAACCCTTGCACGTAGTTCGAGTAAATGTAAAAGAATAACTGTTCTAAGAAAGAGCTTGTAATGAACTTTAGAAAATAATCATGTGCTTTACTTACTCCGAAAATGCAATTTAGTTTATTTGATGATATGAGAATGACAAATTGTTAAAATTCAAGAGCAAGATGACATTAGCTTGATTCAGCTTGGCCAGGGGCCGTTTATTTCGTGCCACCAGAGCGACACGTGAGGTCACGCGAGGCGCGTTTTTTGCCCCTATTCTAGGCATAGTAACGTTTTAATTGGTCAAGGTTTGTTGGGTTGGCAAATACGTTCCCGTCTAGGTCTGTGATCCTAACCGCACCCCCTGGAAGTATGGACTTTACTAGGAATGGCCCGGCCCAATTGGGTTTGAATTTTCCTCGTGGATCGACAGGTAAGAGAGCCCTAATTGATTTGAGGACCAAGTCTCCTTTTTTTATGTTCCTTGGCTTAACCCTTTTGTTGAAGGCTCGTTTGATACACGCCTGATATGTTTGCACATTATGTAATGCACGTAACCTTCGTTCATCCAGGAGGATGAGTTCTTCATATCTATCCCTCTTCCACTCGGCTTCGGGTATTTGACTTTCGAGTAAAATACGCAAGGATGGTATTTCTAGCTCGACTGGTTGTACGGCTTCCATGCCGTAGGTCAAATAGAAAGGAGTAGCCCCAGTGGGCGTCTTAACAGACGTACGGTATCCCCATAAAGCGAAGGATATCTTGCTTGACCAATCTCTATAGTTGTCAATCATTGTCTTGAGAATCGTGACAACGTTTTTGTTTGCTGCCTCTACCGCGCCATTGGTTTGTGGTCTGTATGACGAGGAGTGGTGATGCTTGATTTTGTACTTGGCTAGCAATTATTCAGTCTCAGCTTGGAAATGTGACCCATTGTCACTGATGATCTCATGTGGGCAACCATATCGACAGATGATATTGGTTTGTATGAACTTTGCCACGTTCTTGGTTGTAAGACTGGTGTAGGAAGCTGCTTCTACCCACTTGGTGAAATAATCTATTGCTACTAGGATGAAACAGTGACCTCCTGTTCCGGCTGGAGTGATCTTGCCGATGATGTCAATTCCCCAAGCAGAGAATGGCCAGGGAGATGTCATGGTGTAAAGCAATGAAGGAGGAACATGTTGCACATTCCCGAAGATTTGACAATTATGGCAATGTCTCACATATTTGATGCAATCAACTTCCATCATGGTCCAATAATATCCTAAACGTGTGATTTTCTTTGCCATCATGGGTCCACTCATGTGAGGGCCACATTCTCCATCATGGACTTCTTCCATCACTTTCCGTGCCTGTGAATGATCAAGACAACGTAGGATTACACCAAGAGGTGTTCTTTTGTATAGCTCTCCTTGCATGAGAACGTATTGGGAAGCTAGCAAACGGATGGCGCGTTGTCCCCTTTTGTCCATTTCTGGTGGATAGGTGTCGTTGAGTTTGAAGTTTAGGATTGCTTGGAACCAATGTTCCTCCGTAATTTCCTATTCATCGGTGATTTGGTGCACATAAGCTGGCTCTGATCGTCGTTCGATGCATAAAGGCATTTCTACCATATTATCCGGCATGTTAATCAAAGATGAGAGTTTTGCAAGAGCATCCGCAAATTGATTTTCTTCTCGAGGTAGATGTAAGTAGGTTACTTGATCGAAGAATTGGGCTACTTGGTCTATCCTGGCTTGATAAGGTGCCAAGCTTTCGCTTCGGATTTTCCAGGATCCCGTAACTTGATTGATGATCAAAGAGGAATCCCCATGTACTCGAAGATTCTTGATGCCTAAACTTACTGCCGCTTGCAATCCAATGAGATAGGCTTCGTATTTTGCAGCGTTATTTGTTACCTCGAAGTCGAGTTTGACAGAGATTGGTGTATGCTCTCCTTCAGGAGAAATGAGCAACACTCCTATTCCAAATCCTCTTAAGTTCGATGCTCCATCAAAATAGAGGTCCCAGGAGTCTACATCCATCTGGAGTATATCCTCATCCGGAAATGACCAGGTGGCTATCGTTTGTGTATCATTGATGGGATTTTCAGCGAAGAATTTGGCCACGGCGCGCCCCTTTATGACTTTCAAAGGCACATACTTAAGATCGAACTCTGAGAGCATCAAAGTCCATCTCGCTAGACGTCCATTGAGGACGGGTTTCTCGAAGAGGTATTTGACAGGAACCATTTTGGAGAATATTTTGACGGAGTAGCTAAGCATGTAGTGGCGTAGCTTCTTCGTTGCCCACACAAGAGCGAGGCATGTCTTCTCGATCGGTGTGTATTTGCACTCGTACTCCAAGAATTTCTTACTAAGAAAGTAAATGGCTCTTTCTTCTTTTCCTACGGTTCGAGCTAGCATGGCGCCCATGGCCGCTTCAGTTACCGTGAGATATAAACCAAGAGGTTGATCTCGTTGGGGTGGCATGAGCACTGGCGGTTTGGCTAGTATTTCCTTGATTCGGTCGAAAGCCTTCTGACAGTCATCATCCCACATGGTGTGATCTGTTTTCTTTAACTTCTTGAATATGGGTTCGCAGATCATGGTGAGTTTCGATATGAATCGACTTATGTATTGTACCTTGCCTAGGAATCCCCTAACTTCTTTCTTTGTTTGAGGTTGCGGCATTTCGATTAGAGCTTTGATCTTTGAAGGGTCTATTCTGTCCTCATTCGACGAAGCTTCTGTTTCACGGGTTTAAAACCTGGTTTGATTGGGATTCTATGCTCTGCAATGTCCCTGTCGATCCCTGGCATATCCTTGTAGGACCAAGCAAAAATGTCTTTGAACTCGTGTAGGAGGTCTATGAAATTGGCCCTTTCGGTGGGGCTCAGGGTTGTCCCTATCCTAAGTTCTTGGGGTTCTAGTTCAGTTCCTACGTTGATGGGTTCAGTATTCTCTATCACTGGTCCCCCTTCCCCCTTTTGTAGTATTTCTTTGGCTATGTAGGGAGGTATTTCGATTGAGTCAGGGTCTGGGTCATTCTTATTATCATCGTAAATAGAATTGCATTCAAGATAACACGAAGAGTAAGCAGAACCTGATTTATTCATATTAAGATTTGAGAAAAGTTGAAACAAAGAAGCCATCTGATCCGTGGTTAGTGGCGGTAAAGGGACAGCGGTTGGGACATTTCCCGAACTACTGTTGCTATTCGACACTAAGCTAGGAGAAACGAGGGGATTGGGAATGACGACAGGAGGAGATTCTCTAGGAACTTCTCTAGACTCCAACTCCGACTCCGACTCTGACTCTGACTCTGACTCGAATTCATCATCATCTGGTTCTCCTTTGAACATCTCTCCTTCTCCAGTAGTGAGCTTGAAGTGTGACACCCCGCGATAAAGCGGAAAATATAACTAATAAATTAAAGCGGAATTTGCGAGATTTTAAAAACTTTTTGTTATAAGTTAAGGATTAAAACGCGGGTGCCAAAAACTAAATAAAACAAATACTACAATAGACAAATTTAGGTTATTACAACCCAAGTCTAGAAAGCGGGGAAAAGATATCCCACGAATAAACATATAAGGGGTTTCTAAACTAGAAACTAAGGTCCAAGGGTTTAGTTCTCACTAGACCACACGTCTTCCCCACGTAAGCATCTTCACCACCTGTCATTCATGTAAACATGAACGCCACAGTTAGTGGGGAGTAACTCAAGATTCTCCCAGCCACAATATGTCGAAATGCAAGTAAACAAACACTTAATTAAACATATTGATCATGCAACGTATGTGAACAATAAAGAACAAGGGACACAATTGATAATCATGATGAGATAGGCAGAATACTTTCTTAATGAAATAGGCATGAGATATTAGAAGAAATATGCAATCAAGGGCATAGAACAACCAAGTCAACCAACTCATATTGACACGACTCAACAAGTGTAAAACCGACACAAAGTGTAGACGGAGTATCTGGCTCAGAGGCTACCTTTAAAGCATGTCCGAGATTCCACACATAAGACTACATCCTAGACTCCAACCTCCTGGTAGGATGGCGATCATAATACGGTCCTAGTCTAAACCTGGATCCAGACTCTCGGGATGGACGTCACCCGATTCGACATACGATATACCAATCGTATCCAAGACTCGAAACATGGCACACACTCGTAACCAAAGGTCGACTAACCTCTAATCGGAAACATCGCACCCACTCGTAACCAAAGGTCCGAAGAAAGGCGGAAGGATATCCTAATTCGGAAACATGGCACACACCCGTAACCAAAGGTCCGAAAGAGGAAAGATAACCCAATCCGAAAACATGGCACACACTTGTAACCAAAGGTCCGAAAGAGGAAAGATAACCCAATCCGGAAACATGGCACACACTCGTAACCAAAGGTTCGAAAGGGGTAAAAAGGAAAGTCAAGTCGTCACACAATGTAAAACGTCACACGTGAGTCACAATAAGAGTAAGAATGATCATACAAATATAAGTGCAATAGAATGTCATATATCATGGAATCACTAATGTCACATTCATACTTATGGCTTGCATCTCACCATAAGTACAGATGGGAACATTAATCCCAACGATCATATCGCAACTAGAGGGCTTACAGCTCACCCCTAGTATCCGATAGGACCAAGACTCTCACAACAGAACAATACAAGACCTTATCAAGAATATGACTCTTCACAAATAATTATTTAATAATGATAACTCATACTTATCTTATATTAATAGATATTCCATTTTATAACTTAACATGCCGGTTAAATAAAATATCATGAGTGATAATGAATAATTTACGTTATATGAAATTACGGAATAAAATGTGAACCAGCATATGTGACTCATTCATGAGCCCACTTCAGAATATAAGGTTGGTCCGACAATTAAAACATGACGAGTCCAACAACTAAAACATGTAAAGCCCAACAATTGCCTCACTTGAAGCCCAACACATGAACCATATGATGTCCAACAAGTTAAACATATAAAGCACAACAAACTAATCATGTGAAGGAGCGATATTAACGAATCATGTTATATAAAATACGAGACGGATATTTAATTATATAAATGAAGCAAAGTTGGCACCAAACGTTCCCATAATATAAATGTGGCCCAATAAACCCAAAATATGTAAACGAGCCCAATTGACACCTTACTAAATAATGAGACGAGTACATGAGTATATTTGAGACGGTAATTTAAATAATTAAATAAAGGGGATTTTATAAGTATAAATCATAAAAGGGAGGTATGTAAATGAACGGATTTAACGAATTGTTTTATAAAGACATGAGACGGAAACGGTATAATTTTGAATGGCCATCTTTTGCGCCAATGGCAAACTAATGCCACGACTCAGGGATTGTTGCACAACCCCAAACCCGTCACCAAACAACCCGCCATTACTCCACCTAAACTACCACAAAACAGCCACCATAAACCCCTCAACAACCGCCCACGCAACCACCAGTTCAGCCACCCAAAAACACGGTTCAAAACAACCCTTACACGGCTCCAAAACAGAACCAAGACACATAAAGCCGAGCCCAAACACAAGCCCCAAATGACCACCCATTCGACAGTCCCAAAACAGTCCATGGGCTGCAATGACACCGTTCCCAAAACAGAGGAAATAAACAATCCAACTCGGTTACAACCCAGAATTTCAAGCAACCCAATTTAGTTACGCAAAAGACGAACATAAACCTGGGTTGAAACGGAATGAACCAGCTACACTGTGAGTAACGGCCACTCGTTTTACTATAAATAAACCCAGGAAAAGGAGTCAACAAAGACGCAAACATGTACTCGAAAGAAAACCAAGCATCCACCTAAGTTCGAAACTCATGTCAAGCTACAAACCGAGAATCCAAACCATGGCAAACCCCAATTCAAACAAGTAAACTGACCACAATGTTCCAAATTCAGCCCCATACATGAAGAACACGGTAAAGACCTGAACTTTACAAAAAAAAAAAACAGGAAGGGCAGAGTAGAAAGGGCGAGGATATCGACTCATTGTCGAGTAACCTATCACCGTTACCTTAACTCTTCGAATTCCCGAGTAAAAACGTCCATAACGCAACCCTATCTTCAGTCTTCAACTAAAAAGGAGGAAAAACGAGTAACATAGGTCACAAAACCGAGTTTGTAATAAGATGCCCATTTCGAAAATTCAACAAAATAGGAGCTTTCTTACCTTAAAAAAACGAGGAAGGGACGGGGAAGCTAAAGGTACAAAAAAATGGAATTTGGTTGAGAGATAAGGGGGAAATCTGGGTTTTGAGATCGAATAAAAAGGCGGAGATGTGTTGTTGTTGCTGCTGCATTCTCGCTGTTCTCAGGAAGAAGGAGAAGAAAGAATAAAGAGGGGTGGGGTCACGGTCCTCAAACAACAACAATAAATAATAATAAAAATAATATCTAATAATAGTATATAATAATAATAATAGGTACAAAATGAAATGTGTTGTTGGTTTTTGGTTGGTCCGGATTAAAGTAGGTACAAAATGAAATGTGACGGTCTAATGTTAGACGGAAATTAAGACGAAGATTATTATTATTACTGTCACTATTATTATCCGACCAAAAATACGTATATTTATATTATTATATAAATCATGCCTCAAAAATATAATTTAAGAATACGTATTTTTATACAAGTGAACTTTTATATAATACGTTTATAAAGATCGTGTTTGACATAAAATTAATTAAATTGAATAATTCAAATTCAAAAATATATAATAAAGTGGTTAAACGGTTTAATAAATTTTAAATGTCAAAATGGGAAATTCGCGGGTGTTACAATCACCCCACCTTTTAAAAAGTTTCGTCATCGAAACTTGAAAGTAGAAATGAAAGGTTATAAAATAAAACTGAACTTTTGAAATCGGTAACCAAAACATTTGAAAAGTTATTTATCGTAAGAATTAAAATTCTTTCAAAAGTTTCAAATAAAATTTTCCGACAGAACCAAGTCGAAAGGCAAATCATTTGTATAAATCAAAATCAAAACACTTTCAAAAACATTAATAGAGAGTTTTCAAAAGTGTAAGTCTTATTCATGGAACGAAATTGCTCTTGCCGTGCACACAAGAACGCTAACTTTCCAAGTCAAAGACAGATTTAAAACAAAATCAATTCGCCGACAAGCGTAGAACAAGTTATTAAACGTCTCCAATAACGAGTTCTAACATCCGATCAACGTTAAAATCAAAAGAAAAAGATAATTTACTCAAATTTTCTTTTGCAAAAGCCAAAATAAAAATGAAGGTTTCACCTTTAAACTAAAAAGGGAGTCAAATTTCTGAAAATGTAATATCAAACTTTGACAAAGAAATCATAAATAGATCAAAGTTAACAGAAATTGGATAAAATTTAAAGAAATCACAGGTTTAGCAATTAAAATCATAATAAAGAAGTCTATACTCAAAGAACAAATACGGAATTAAATCAAAATTTCATTTTCAAATATTTAAAATTTGTAAGGTTTTGCAAAAGTAACATAAACTTCTAACGACGAAACAAAAATAGTAGCTTGAAATATTTAGGAATTGTATGAAATGAAAAGCAATTTAGACAACATAAATACCAATTACGCTAAGAGAGTCCAAACTTAAACAACAAAAAGAGCTATAATGAATTTCATAGGGCAAGACTTGAAGTCAAAGTTACAAGGATGTAAAAGATAAGAGTTTTTATAGGTCACTAGCATCAAACTTAAGGGAGGAGCAAGATGAAGCGAGGAAGAGAGGTATGTACGGTAACACTTATGGTCAAAGAAGAGGATGAATTAGACAACAAGGAAACGCCAGGCACTCAACCTCGAACAACAACATCATCCTAAATGGTTTCGAAAACTTCATAACAACAAAACTCATAATCACAATGCTTCAAAGGATGTCCTCGAAACACTCATGTTACTTCATCCTAAGCAATTCCATGAGACAAGGTACTCTACTATAAGTGTGATTTCATCACTCCAAATTCTGAAACATCCACAAACAACTTCCACACGATCAAGGTCAAAACTTCCAACAAAGCTATACTCGTATCCAACTAGTGCCAACCACGGGTTTCTCAAAAAAGTAAACCCTCAATCAACAATCCCAATATCAAGCTCTAAATTCCCAGAAAAGGTTCCTCAAATGTTTAACAAGGGTCTCATTTCAAAACAAGGTAGTAATCAACATCACTCACTTAATCCAACTAATAATCCCACCATTAGTTTTTTTTTTCTCATATGGTTACACACATTTTCAAACTCTCATGTCCAAAGTGATTACGAAAGCCAAACAAAACTCGACTTACTTAGTCAATCCTATGTCCTCAAATCCACCATTCAATTTCATCCATTTTAAGTCAAGTACTAAGCACTAGTATCCCAAACATAAACAACAAAGCAAAGTTCTATAACCTTAGTAACCAATGCAACTCAGACTTGACACAGAAAATCCACCAATCAAATGTGACACCCTCATTTTTAGCGTAAAATAAACACGTAAAATTTTACGGAAAACTGACAGGATATGTTTGTAATTGGTTCAACCAGATAAAACCTGTAATTTTAAAAACTTTTCTAAACCAACCACAAACACTTCCAAATGAAGAGTGCCAAAACCTGCAAATACTAACACCCTAATTTACATAACATGCTAAAGTCGCGAGAATAAAGTGATACAAACCAAAATAAGAGAGGGAGACATATGTCCCTTCAAAATATAAACACAACCAAATGTTTAAAGGTTTACTACAAAATAGCCAAACTAAGTCCAAGGTTCTTTTGCTCACTAGCTCGTCTGTGACCCCATCTAATCATCATCAACCTGTCAATCGCATTTTATACAAACACGAAAGCCACAATTCAGTGGGGAGTAACTTCGAGTCCTCCCAGCCACGAAATGTCATATTTAATGTAACATGTAACGTAACATGTAAACCACATCACAAATAATCTAGATATCAAATATTCTAACAAGTGAACTCTAAACTGACCAAATTAAACTATCATGTGAAACATATAACAAGCAGTAATCCAAACTTTATCAATTGTAACCGGCTTGCATCTCACCTATTACAATTCATAAAATCACCATACAAGAAAGGACAATATATCAAAGACAGGCATACGTTCTTAGTACGGTCAATAGTCACTCTGTAACTCGAGTCTATACCACGAGGTAGGGAAGGTAATCGAACCGGTATCTTGGCTCAGAGGTTCTATCAAAACATGGCCAAGACACAACACAACCCTAGCCTAAAATCTGCGCAGACCTAGACATGCGGATAGACACCACCGCACCCAAGACCCACAATTTTTCTAAAACAAAGTGAGTACCCTAAGGAGTCCACCAAAGGGTTGGCTAGTACTTAAGCTGACCACTTACTATCAAAATAAGTAACGAGGTCATGCCCCAACTTGGATATAATCCCACCAAGTCAGGAACACAGAGGCTATCAAGCAGTGAACATACACTCGTCAAAGACTATAATGGCCTATCTATGATGAAGGCCGAAACACTCACCTAGGACCTAAATAAAACCAATCTAGGTCCCAGCTTGAATACTTTAGCCCGCACCACACAAGACAAGTAGGACACCCAATTAACCAAAAGAGAGGCAAAGAGTCCAAACTTGACAATTTTAAAGGTTCCAGGGAGTCTAGGGCCATTTCTACAACATAAGAAACCATTCAAATCAACCAACAACATATGTGAAATAAAAACATAATAAATGGCCTAAAACAAGAATAAGGCCAATTATCTAATTTACACAATAATTTCATCCAACCGAATTTTTACCCGCAACCCCATTCCTGCGACAGGTACGGGTTCAATCGCGGCTGACCAATCACACTATTGACTGACATCGATTCAGTCAAAGGGACCAAGGCTCAGTTTTCGGCATAATCATCCAAACATTACAATTATCGCTATAAAATTCATTTTAAGCCTATTCATTACAATTTCATATTATAACCTATCCTAACATGTGCCAACTACCAAAATAAGCATAACTTCACCATCAAAATTATATTTACTACTAACATTATTCATTTCATAAGACTACCCACATGTTACTTTTACTAAATATAACATTAATACGCCCGAAACGACGAACAACGCATGAAAAACCGCGAAACAAGCAACGGGCCGACCTGGGCAAACCCAGGGCCTACCGTGGGCCTGGTGGGTCTGCTGGGCCACCACCCCAAACCCTCCATTTCTCCATTTTTGTTCAGTTTAACATCGTCTGAAGCATCAATTAGTCATTCCCAATTCATTTCCATACTAATTTGTGAACTTAAACTAACAAAAGACATGAATTAGACATGAATTTAACCCATATTATCATGTGAAATAAACCACTCAATTAACAATCACAAAATCATACAAAAAGCAAAGAATGTGACATTAATTCGTCGAGTAACTCGAAATATGTTACCTTAAGCTAGAAAAAGGCAAATAACCCTTGAGAAAACCCTAAAAACAGTAGCTACCCATCATCCTCTATTATATAGGAGTCCCCTATATCATCCTCATAATCTTCACCTATTAAAAACAACAAAAACACAATAATAATTATCAAAACCGAAATTATGCCCAAAATCATCTTAAATCGACATAAAGAAAACTGAAATTAAAACATACTAGGTTGTAGATCTTGAAGAGAGGATTCCGAAAATATAAATTTTGCGAAAATCGGACTAGAAACGAAGAAATTATGATGAAATTACGATTGTAAGATTTTTTTTTTTTTTTTTTTTTTTTGAGGAATTCGGTCAAGAGCACAAAAGAAGGACAAAAGAAGTCTTAGGAAGAAATGGGAAGGAGGAAGAGGAGGGTGCCGTGGAAAGGAGAGGAAAGGAGCGGGATTTTAGGCGGAATTTCACGAGTCGGTTTTGGCTCGTTACGACGATAATTAGAACCGCTTGTCAATTGCAAATTCCGACAAGACCAAAGTTCTTAAACACGAGATTACAAGAAGATTGAGTACTCATACGACCCATTTCCAAAATCGTTTACCCAATTTTCACAGAGTTGCCATTTTTCCCGATATGCCCTTATTTCGAAATAAAAGGTTTTTACACGGTTTAAACTATTTTTAAACATTTCGAAACTATCAAAATAAATAATTTACTTCAAAATATAATAGAATTATATTTCTTTGAATTATTATTACTTCAAAATACATTAATATCAAATTTTACTTGATTAATAAATTACCTCCGCAATATAATAATGGTCCAAAATTACGGGGTGTTACAATCACCCCTCCTTTTAAAAAGTTTCGTCCTCGAAACTTAGAGGAGAAATTATAGTAAACAACATCTTAATAATATAGTCATAAGAAAAGTATAGGTATCTTTCCAATGAAACGGTGATACTCTTGTTGATCAGACAAGAACATCCACACTTCATATCAAGATATAAAAACATTTCTACACCAATAAATGAGAAAACCCATTATTGGGACGTCTCCAATAACGAGATTTAACACTCATTAATGTTAAAATCATTAAAAATCATAAAAGTATTTTCAAAATTCTAGTTCAAAGTTTTATTATCAAGGACAAATCAAAATACGAAATCATTCGCCGATAAGTGCAGAACTAGTTACTAGACATCTCTAATAACGAATCCTGACAACGTATCAACGCCAAAACAAAATGAAAGCGAAAGGTTAAATGCAGTTGTTATAGAAAAATGGTAAATCATTTTTCAAACTTTCCAAAAGTCAAGTTTTCCAAATCTAATACAAAGTTTACCAATGAATTGAAAAGTTAACTCACATTGGTCCGAACTTACACAAAACGAGAAATAGCTTATGTATCAAATCGAACACTAAAGTTGAAAGAGAGTGAGGAATCATTTTCAAATGTTATAGAAAGAGGTCAATTTGTAGATTTAACTCCCAATTTAAATTATTGAACCAAAAGTTTACTCAAACTAAATAGAATCTATGCAAGATGGAAAACCACTCAGGAACGCGGGGTGCAACTCGCGATAGGGAACTCACAACCAACAGACCAAAAGGAATTGAACTCTTGAAGGTGGAATTTTTTTGGATGAAGTCAATAAAGATATCAATGAACAAAACGCTTTACTCAAAAGGTCAAATGAGTTCCAAAAAGGCGAACTCAACGGAACAAGCCAGAATAGCAAGAATGACAATTGTCGGAGATCGGAATTAGGAAGATCGGTACCTCGAGAAAGGTTCACTCAATTTCCAACCACAGAGTCATCCTACTAGGTCCTCCGAATATCAACAGGGCAACAACCAGAGGTCACACTAATCCAAAGAGCCATCAGAACCACTCAACGGCAAGTCTACTTATAAGCTAATCTTCGAGACAATCATATCCTCTACAATTATAACTTAACAATTTTCCCAATCAAAATGTTTCCACCAATATCCTCCATCGAACAAAATCAAAATCCAAAATCGAAACTAGTAACAATATTATACCCTTACCAAGATTCAACATTCCCAAACGCATTCCTACTTGAAACCAACCCGCAAGCAACAAGTTGCACTATCCGATCCATAATTAGCACTAACTATAAGATAAATGGGTTCGTCACACAAATCATCTGGTCAGTTTACTCAAGATTCACTATCCTACTTCCCAACAATATTCCAATTCCAATAGAAAGATTCCTCAAAGAATTAAATATAAGGTCCAAACTTACAATAACATTCCACTAACTTAGCTATCAATCCCCAATACCATAAAGTAAGGCTCAGATGACAAACGAACAATCCCCGAACGAACAATGCCCAAAACAAATCCAAAATAACCATAAGAATACTCCACCAAGGTAAACTAATCCCATTAGTCTCATCTTCAAATCGAAACCAAAGTGAGTCTTGTACCACCAAATAACGCGAACCTCAAATCGCAAGGAGACTACAACATTGCCATCATAAGAATTCCATCAAAAATCTAGCTCTCATATTACATGGTCAAATACAGACACAAACTCCTACACCAATTCCCGACAAAAACCAAAATACAAAAATCCTCAAATCACATCCCACTAACTCTGTAAACATGGTCAACAAGGTACCAACTATACTAAGTAGATAAGGAGTGATAACGGAATAGAGAAACGGTAAAATTTTTTCGAAGGGTACATGAGCATGACAAGTTAGGAAACTAGGGAGTCGGACCGTAAAGATAATGGTTGACAGAAATAAGAGGTACTCGAGTTAAGAAGATATCTCGGGCAAGAAGAAGATACGTAAACTTTGGCATAAATACAGGGTTCAACGAACGCTAAAGAGAAGGAGAGGAGAACAGAAGCGGCATAATGAAAGGGTTACCGCTTAACCAAACACTCCTTAAAGCTTATGATTACTATAATAAGGTTACATCACTAAGGTGCTCGACAAAGACTCAAAGGTCTACCAAAGCATAGGACTAACAAGGACTCCACAATGGTAGGTTTTCCTCAACTCAATTGGTTTCAAGAGCCAAAATCAATTCACCACACAAATTCATTTGTTACCATCCAAGTCCCAAAGTATCTCCTTTACAATTCTCGTCATCAAACTTCACTTGCTATGTCATCCCCAAGTACCATGCTCTAAACTCCAAGAGAAAGTTCCTCAAATATTCCCCAAGGTTCTCATTTCAAAACAAGGTAGTAACATACCAACCCCAAAATCTGAAAAATCAATAGGATCTCAAGTTTCTCTATCCTTTTACTTATTAAGGATTCCCAAAAGCGGAACTACACTCAGCTACAACATCATCACATCATCTCAAGTACTCAATGCGACCTCAAGGTCTATAAGTCTATAGGGTTAACAAATTCTTCTCGACACTAAGTCTCTCTCAACTCAAGAACTCTCAAGAGCCAACTAATACCAAATCACCTCAAAGTTCCTAAAACCATAAATTGAAACTATGTTCTTTAACCTAACAATTGGTGTCAACCATTCCGTTACTCTTTCTAGTTATTAAAACAAGTGTTAAAACTTCCCAATAATGTAGCTTACTCTCACTCTCATACCCAAAGTGATTATGGAAGCCGATCACAAACTCGACTACTCAGTCAATCCTATATCCTCAAATCCACCATTCAGTTTCATCCATTTTAAGTCAACTACTAAGCACTAGTATCCCAAACATAAACAACAATGTCATGTTCCATAACCTTAGTAACCAATGCAACTCACACTTGATACACAAAATCCACCAATCCAACGTACTCACTTTATCAAGGATCTATAGGTATAAGAACCATCAAGAATGTCTCATCACACTACCTAAGTCTTTCCAACATCAAATCCTCTCAAAACCAGAAAAGGGTCAAACACCAACAATCTCCTCAAAAGAAAGAGTACCATCAAAAGGCGTTAAGGGAGGGTAAGCAAGGAACAAAGGACAAGTTAGAGAATACAAGAGTGACTTACAAGGAATAAGAAAAGAGGATTTAGAAGAAGGAGTAGGCATTAAGAAGTAAAGAACGGGGCCAGGTACACAAAGAATGAGAAACATCTTTGAGGAAGTAGAAACATTCTTCAAAGTTGAACAAATCCTCAATCCTCAGCAATAGGCACCAAATCTTGATCACCACATTGTTAAGCTCACAGTCATTGATCCAAGGATACCACAATTATAAAATGACAAACAACAAACATGTTAGTACCTCACAAAGAGCAATCACAAACAGACTACCACATAAAATCCTAAATCTACCCATCCTACCCATCTCTCAAGTTTATTATTTAAAGGTCAAGTAATTTTAAGTGGGGTGCACAAACGTGCGTCGGGAGCAACAAGCTCTGATACCAACTGTGACACCCTCATTTTTAGCGTAAAATAAACACGTAAAATTTTACGGAAAACTGACAGGATATGTTTGTAATTGGTTCAACCAGATAAAACCTGTAATTTTAAAAACTTTTCTAAACCAACCACAAACACTTCCAAATGAAGAGTGCCAAAACCTGCAAATACTAACACCCTAATTTACATAACATGCTAAAGTCGCGAGAATAAAGTGATACAAACCAAAATAAGAGAGGGAGACATATGTCCCTTCAAAATATAAACACAACCAAATGTTTAAAGGTTTACTACAAAATAGGCAAACTAAGTCCAAGGTTCTTTTGCTCACTAGCTCGTCTGTGACCCCATCTAATCATCATCAACCTGTCAATCGCATTTTATACAAACACGAAAGCCACAATTCAGTGGGGAGTAACTTCGAGTCCTCCCAGCCACGAAATGTCATATTTAATGTAACATGTAACGTAACATGTAAACCACATCACAAATAATCTAGATATCAAATATTCTAACAAGTGAACTCTAAACTGACCAAATTAAACTATCATGTGAAACATATAACAAGCAGTAATCCAAACTTTATCAATTGTAACCGGCTTGCATCTCACCTATTACAATTCATAAAATCACCATACAAGAAAGGACAATATATCAAAGACAGGCATACGTTCTTAGTACGGTCAATAGTCACTCAGAATCGAGTCTATACCACGAGGTAGGGAAGGTAATCGAACCGGTATCTTGGCTCGGAGGTTCTATCAAAACATGGCCAAGACACAACACAACCCTAGCCTAAAATCACAGAGACCTAGACATGCGGATAGACACCACCGCACCCAAGACCCACAATTTTTCTAAAACAAAGTGAGTACCCTAAGGAGTCCACCAAAGGGTTGGCTAGTACTTAAGCTGACCACTTACTATCAAAATAAGTAACGAGGTCATGCCCCAACTTGGATATAATCCCACCAAGTCAGGAACACAGAGGCTATCAAGCAGTGAACATACACTCGTCAAAGACTATAATGGCCTATCTATGATGAAGGCCGAAACACTCACCTAGGACCTAAATAAAACCAATCTAGGTCCCAGCTTGAATACTTTAGCCCGCACCACACAAGACAAGTAGGACACCCAATTAACCAAAAGAGAGGCAAAGAGTCCAAACTTGACAATTTTAAAGGTTCCAGGGAGTCTAGGGCCGTTTCTACAACATAAAAAACCATTCAAATCAACCAACAACATATGTGAAATAAAAACATAATAAATGGCCTAAAACAAGAATAAGGCCAATTATCCAATTTACACAATAATTTCATCCAACCGAATTTTTACCCGCAACCCCAGTCCTGCGACAGGTACGGGTTCAATCGGTGACCAATCACACTATTGATCGACATCGATTGAGTCAAAGGGACCAAGGCTCAGTTTTCGGCATAATCATCCAAACATTACAATTATCGCTATAAAATTCATTTTAAGCCTATTCATTACAATTTCATATTATAACCTATCCTAACATGTGCCAACTACCAAAATAAGCATAACTTCACCATCAAAATTATATTTACTACTAACATTATTCATTTCATAAGACTACCCACATGTTACTTTTACTAAATATAACATTAATACGCCCGAAACGACGAACAACGCATGAAAAACCGCGAAACAAGCAACGGGCCGACCTGGGCAAACCCAGGGCCTGCCGTGGGCCTGGTGGGCCTGCCGGGCCTGCTGGGCCGCCACCCCAAACCCTCCATTTCTCCATTTTTGTTCATTTTAACATCGTCTGAAGCATCAATTAGTCATTCCCAATTCATTTCCATACTAATATGTGAACTTAAACTAACAAAAGACATGAATTAGACATGAATTTAACCCATATTATCATGTGAAATAAACCACTCAATTAACAATCACAAAATCATACAAAAAGCAAAGAATGTGACATTAATTCGTCGAGTAACTCGAAATATGTTACCTTAAGCTAGAAAAAGGCAAATAATCCTTGAGAAAACCCTAAAAACAGTAGCTACCCATCATCCTCTACTATATAGGAGTCCCCTATATCATCCTCATAATCTTCACCTATTAAAAACAACAAAAACACAATAATAATTATCAAAACCGAAATTATGCCCAAAATCATCTTAAATTGACATAAAGAAAACTGAAATTAAAACATACTAGGTTGTAGATCTTGAAGAGAGGATTCCGAAAATATAAATTTTGCGAAAATCGGACTAGAAACGAAGAAATTATGATGAAATTACGATTGCAAGATTTTTTTTTTTTTTTTTTGAGGAATTCGGTCAAGAGCACAAAAGAAGGACACAAGAAGTCTTAGGAAGAAATGGGAAGGAGGAAGAGGAGGGTGCCGTGGAAAGGAGAGGAAAGGAGCGGGATTTTAGGCGGAATTTCACGAGTCGGTTTTGGCTCGTTACGACGATAATTAGAACCGCTTGTCAATTGCAAATTCCGACAAGACCAAAGTTCTTAAACACGACATTACAAGAAGATTGAGTACTCATACGACCCATTTCCAAAATCGTTTACCCAATTTTCACAGAGTTGCCATTTTTCCCGATATGCCCTTATTTCGAAATAAAAGGTTTTTACACGGTTTAAACTATTTTTAAACATTTCGAAACTATCAAAATAAATACTTTACTTCAAAATATAATAGAATTATATTTCTTTGAATTATTATTACTTCAAAATACATTAATATCAAATTTTACTTGATTAATAAATTACCTCCGCAATATAATAATGGTCCAAAATTACGGGGTGTTACATCAAATATACTCACTCTATCAAGGATCTAGGTATAAGAACCATCAAGTATGTCTCATCACACTACCTAAGTCTTTCCAACATCAAATCCTCTCAAAACCAGGATTAAGGGTCAAACACAACAATCTCCTCAAAGGTCAAAATTTCCAACCAAGGTCAACATTTCTCAAAAGAAAGAGTACTATCAAAAGGCGTTAAGGGAATATAAGCAAGGAACAAAAGACAAGTTAGGAAATAAAAGAGTAACTTTCAAAGTAGAACAGAGGAGAGTTGAGAGAAAGGATAAGCACCAAGAGGTAAAGAATAAGGCAAGATACACAAAGAATGAGAAACATCTTCAAGGAAGTAGAAGCATTCTCCGAAGGTTGAACAAATCTTCAATCTTCAGCAATAGGCACCAAATCTTGATCACCACATTGGTAAATTTACAGTCATTGATCCAAGGGCACAACAATTATTAAATGGCAATCAACAAAGATGTTAGAACCTAACAAAGAGCAAACACACTACAGACTACCACCTTAGGTCCTTAGTCTACCCATCTCTCATTCATTACTCAAGGTCAAGTTCAATTTAAATTCGGGGTACACGTGTGTGCGTCGGGAGCAACACATGCTCTGATACCAACTGTGACACCCCGCGATAAAGCGGAAAATATAACTAATAAATTAAAGCGGAATTTGCGAGATTTTAAAAACTTTTTGTTATAAGTTAAGGATTAAAACGCGGGTGCCAAAAACTAAATAAAACAAATACTACAATAGACAAATTTAGGTTATTACAACCCAAGTCTAGAAAGCGGGGAAAAGATATCCCACGAATAAACATATAAGGGGTTTCTAAAATAGAAACTAAGGTCCAAGGGTTTAGTTCTCGCTAGCCCACACGTCTTCCCCACGTAAGCATCTTCACCATCTGTCATTCATGTAAACATGAACGTCACAGTCAGTGGGGAGTAACTCAAGGTTCTCCCAGCCACAATATGTCGAAATGCAAGTAAACAAACACTTAATTAAACATATTGATCATGCAACGTATGTGAACAATAAAGAACAAGGGACACAATTGATAATCATGATGAGATATGCATAATACTTTCTTAATGAAATAGGCATGAGATATTAGAAGAAATATGCAATCAAGGGCATAGAACAACCAAGTCAACCAACTCATATTGACACGACTCAACAAGTGTAAAACCGACACAAAGTGTAGACGGAGTATCCGGCTCAGAGGCTACCTTTAAAGCATGTCCGAGATACCACACACAAGACTACATCCTAGACTCCAACCTCCTGGTAGGACGACGATCATAATACGGTCCTAGTCTAAACCTGGATCCAGACTCTCGGGATGGACATCACCCGATTCGACATACGATATACCAATCGTAACCAAGACTCGAAACATGGCACACACTTGTAACCAAAGGTCGAGTAACCTCTAATCGGAAACATGGCACACACTCGTAACCAAAGGTCCGAAGAAAGGCGGAAGGACATCCTAATCCAAAAATATGGCACACACCCGTAACCAAAGGTCCGAAAGAGGAAAGATAACCCAATCCGAAAACATGGCACACACTTGTAACCAAAGGTCCGAAAGAGGAAAGATAACCCAATCCGGAAACATGGCACACATTCGTAACCAAAGGTCCGAAAGGGGTAAAAAGGAAAGTCAAGTCGTCACACAATGTAAAACGTCACACTTGAGTCACAATAAGAGTAAGAATGATCATACAAATATAAGTGCAATAGAATGTCATATATCATGGAATCACTAATGTCACATTCATACTTATGGCTTGCATCTCACCATAAGTACAGATGGGAACATTAATCCCAACGATCATATCGCAACTAGAGGGCTTATAGCTCACCCCTAGTATCCGATAGGACCAAGACTCTCACAACAGAACAATACAAGGCCTTATCAAGAATATGACTCTTCACAAATAATTATTTAATAATGATAACTCATACTTGTCTTATATTAATAGTTATTCCATTTTATAACTTAACATGCCGGTTAAATAAAATATCATGAGTGAAAATGAATAATTTACGTTATATGAAATTATGGAATAAAATGTGAACCAGCATATGTGACTCATTCATGAGCCCACTTCAGAATATAAGGTTGGTCCGACAATTAAAACATGACGAGTCCAACAACTAAAACATGTAAAGCCCAACAATTGCCTCACTTGAAGCCCAACACATGAACCATATGATGTCCAACAAGTTAAACATGTAAAGCACAACAAACTAATCATGTGAAGGGGCGATATTAACGAATCATGTTATATAAAATACGAGACGGATATTTAATTATATAAATGAAGCAAAGTTGGCACCAAACGTTCCCATAATATAAATGTGGCCCAATTAACCCAAAATATGTAAACGAGCCCAATTGACACCTTACTAAATAATGAGACGAGTACATGAGTATATTTGAGACGGTAATTTAAATAATTAAATAAAGGGGATTTTATAAGTATAAATCATAAAAAGGAGGTATGTAAATGAACGGATTTAACGAATTGTTTTATAAAGACATGAGACGGAAACGGTATAACTTTGAATGGCCATCTTTTGCGCCAATGGCAAACTAATGCCACGACTCAGGGGTTGTTGCACAACCCCAAACCCGTCACCAAACAACCCGCCATTACTCCACCTAAACTACCACAAAACAGCCACCATAAACCCCTCAACAACCGCCCACGCAACCACCAGTTCAGCCACCCAAAAACACGGTCCAAAACAACCCTTACACGGCTCCAAAACAGAACCAAGACACATAAAGCCGAGCCCAAACACAAGCCCCAAATGACCACCCATTCGACAGTCCCAAAACAGTCCATGGGCTGCAATGACACCGTTCCCAAAACAGAGGAAATAAACAATCCAACTCGGTTACAACCCAGAATTTCAAGCAACCCAATTTAGTTACGCTAAAGACGAACATAAACCTGGGTTGAGACGGAATGAACCAGCTACACTGTGAGTAACGGCCACTCGTTTTACTATAAATAAACCCAGCAAAAGGAGTCAACAAAGACGCAAACATGTACTCGAAAGAAAACCAAGCATCCACCTAAGTTCGAAACTCATGTCAAGCTACAAACCGAGAATCCAAACCATGGCAAACCCCGATTCAAACAAGTAAATTGACCACAATGTTCCAAATTCAGCCCCATACATGAAGAACACGGTAAAGACCTGAACTTTACAAAAAAAAAAAAACAGGAAGGGCAGAGTAGAAAGGGCGAGGATATCGACTCATTGTCGAGTAACCTATCACCGTTACCTTAACTCTTCGAATTCCCGAGTAAAAACGTCCATAACGCAACCCTATCTTCAGTCTTCAACTAAAAAGGAGGAAAAACGAGTAACATAGGTCACAAAACCGAGTTTGTAATAAGATGCCCATTTCGAAAATTCAACAAAATAGGAGCTTTCTTACCTTAAAAAAACGAGGAAGGGACGAGGAAGCTAAAGGTACAAAAAAAAATGGAATTTGGTTGAGAGATAAGGGGGAAATCTGGGTTTTGAGATCGAATAAAAAGGCGGAGCTGTGTTGTTGTTGCTGCTGCATTCTCGCTGTTATCAGGAAGAAGGAGAAGAAAGAATAAAGAGGGGTGGGGTCACGGTCCTCAAACAGCAACAATAAATAATAATAAAAATAATATCTAATAATAGTATATAATAATAATAATAGGTACAAAATGAAATGTGTTGTTGGTTTTTGGTTGGTCCGGATTAAAGTAGGTACAAAATGAAATCTGACGGTCTAATTGACACGTCTGTCGCGTACCTGTCAAAAATAACCAACTGGTTCTAACTAATATAGCTAGGGAAGTCGGGTCGAATCCACAGAGAGGTAGGAATTTGGCGGCTGAATTTAAGTTCGTCTAAGTAACAAATTTGGGGGTTATAAAATGTGGTTTCTAACTAAGAGAATAAGGAAAAGAGAAATAAAAGGAAGGAGTTTAACAGATAAAAGAGAATAGCTAAGACAAGCGGTTCACCATAATCATCTGGTCGAGTAATCTAGGTCCCAGGTCAATGCAGTGCGTCTAAGGGGTAGTGAACGTCGCCTTTCGGTCCTTAATTCACCCTAAAGTGTAAACATTTTAACTTTCGCCCTCGCTGCAATACTCTATTGTTCGCTACTAGTCTGCCCCTTCCAACCTTTCGGTCCAGGTCAAGGTCCACTAAGAATAAGGGTCTAATTGCGTCGACTCAATTAGGCAATTACAATTATTTGTAGCATTTAAACAACAAAGACGGTACTGGCATTAACCTAGTAGATCGATTACTCTCCCTTCAAATTATGGATCCCCTATAGTCTTAGCATAGGGAAATTAGCTACTCATAATCGTCAGATTAACAATTACGATAATCAAATAATTAAAACTAAGCATGATGATAATACTATGGGGGAGCGATTGAACAATTATAAAGCAAAAAGAAAGAGAATTTAGAAGCAGTAAATACGATTAAGAAATAAAACTAGATTGATAATACCGAATCCGAGTGACAAATGCAGAGAATAGAAATCCAAAGAACAGTGACAGAAGTAGCAGTCGAAATGTACGTAGTGAAGAGAGAGGAGTAACGTCATGTTCCCCTCAGTCTTATACTGCAAAATTGTCTTAAATCTAATCTATGGACTGATTACAAAAGCCCATAAAAGATTAGGCGGAAATAAACCAAAAGCACACGAAAACCCCTCGATCGAGTAGAAAGATTACTCGATCGAACGCCAAATCACTCGATCGAGCTAGAACAACCTCTCGATCGAGCACTGCTTGTAGAACTTCCTCGATCGACTCCTTAAACTGGTCGATCGACCAATCTTGAGTGTATAAAGCATTCGATCGAGCAGTAAACCACTCGATCGAGCTATATAAGCATGTTAGGACTTTGAAATGCTTTCCAAACTCAGCTCACGCGTCTTCCAATTGTTAGATTTCCAAGCTCCAGCTCCTTCTTTCCATGAATGCGTGCAATTGGGACAGTTAAGGCTCGATTTAGCTCCCCTTTGGTCAATTCCTGCAAATTACAATAAACGGACCAAAGTAGAATATTTGGGGGCATTTGTAGCCAGATGCTACATAAAAAGCACAGAAATGCGTGTAAAAATGAGGTGAAAACCTTATATAAAAGACACGCATCAAATCTCCCCAAACCAAACCTTTGCTTGTCCCCAAGCAAATATGAATGCAACTAAGGGTGAACAATGGAACGGGACCAACGCATCAGCTACAAATCATCCACTAGAACCAATTTAATGCAACAAAATGACAAAATGGCGACTGAAAAGTGCAAACGAGTTAAATTAATGTTTCAAGCTTACTGAACCGTCGACCTTGCAAGATTCAAAGATGTCGGACTCTCACGGGTCGCTCGTCACTCAAAATCAGGCACAAGGTGAGTATATATGTGAAAGATAGGAAGAAGCAAGACACTCACCTAACTCGACCTATAAGAACATGCATGCAGTTAACATGAATAAAGTCTCTACAACCGTACATATGCATTCCAACCATACTAATGACCAAGACACGTGCCGAGGACTTACATTTGGGTTAGTGAGGTAATGGGTAAGAAAGGGGCTAAAATGAATTTGGATATGTGGGGTTAATAGCCAGGCTAGCAACAACGGATCCAAATATAGACTGCATCCCAACTTCGTACTCATAACAGCAAGATGAAACGGTGCAAAATTATGCACTAAACTCACAAAACACCAAAAAAATCGTCAACTCCCCATAAAATATAAATAAAGCGTGGGAGTGTGAAACATTGTGCAATTCTCATTCTCTTTTTTTTTTTTCATTTCGAATTTTTCATTTTCTATATTTTTTCTTTCCCTTCAACATTTTTTTTTTCTTTTTTTTCTTTCCCTTCAATCTTTCCACCATCTTCTGAAATCAGATAAAATAACCATATTGCAATAAAACATTCCAAGAACTACTCGTTACTAGCTCAGCTAGGGTAGGAAGTATTATAGAAAGTAGTTGATAGGACAAAAAAGGCAATTTGGCTATGTGAGGCTCATGGGTAGAATGAAATAAGGGGGACTGCCTCTCCTAACACGTGTCACCATCCACAGACCGAATGCATACAGGTATTAAGAAGACTAGACTCATGCTTATGCAAATTGATGTTACATGTCTTAAAGAGAGTACTACTCACATCCTAGATGAAACCGGACATGAATGTCACCAGTTTTTAAGCTCTAGCCTCAGAATGTAATGTAGCTTGCCGACATAAAGAATCAAGTCTATTCGTTCAGATAAAGAAGAAACAAAAACTCGTAGATTATGCACATAATCATGCCAATTAAATGTCAAGAAAATGCAAGGCTCAAATAAGGGTTCAAAGTAGCGTCAATGTTCAAACGTTCCGACTCAAATTAAACAAGAAAATTTTGAAAATTTTTTGAAATTTTTGAAACATATGCATGCGGAAATAATAAATATGGAAGCAGAAATGCAAAAACTGATGCAGACACGGATATGGATGCAAACCTCCCCAAACCAAACCGTACAATGTCCTCATTGTACTAAAAATAGGGAAAGAAATGCAAACTGAAAGGAAAAAGAGAGATGGAGTCGGAAAACTTACAAAATGTCATAAGGAGGGACCTCCCCAAACCGACCATGAACATGGGAGGTCAAAGAAAGTCAAACAGTGGCTTTATAGACGTAAAACAGCAGCTCGAGGTCATAACTGCTCGATCGAGCGCCTGGAACAGCTCGATCGAGTAAGCACGGGTAGGGATCTGGTCGATCGAGGAGCACATCACTCGATCGAGCAACAGCTGCATCAGAAAGTGCTCGATCGAACACAAAATCATTCGATCGAGTACTTTAACCTGCAAAAGACGCATAAAAGCAAGGAAAGCACAAAAAATGTTCATAAAACAGCGTCTAATGTTTAACGTAAAGCTAAAGAAAAACAAATAGTTCAACAAAAGTACAAATAAAACTGTCCGGGCTGCCTCCCGGAGAGCGCTGGTTTAAGGGGTCCCGCACGACCTTTCTAGTATCAAGTAACTGGCGCGTCGAGCTCGTCGAAGCGCAAGACTTCAACGCGGTTGTCCGCTTCACTCGCCTCATGGTAATGCTTCACATATTGACCATTCACCTTGAATCTATGACCCTCGTAATCTTCAAGCTCCACGGATCCAAATTTGGTAACAGCTGTCACCGTGTATGGACCACTCCACCTGGACTTCAGCTTGCCAGGAAATAGTCTCAACCGGGCATTAAACAAAGAACACCTTTCGCCCCACATGAAACTCCCGAGGTAAGATTCTCTTGTCATGCCATCTCTTCGTCTTTTCCTTGTAAATGCGCGAGCTGTCGTAGGCATTAAGCCTAAACTCCTCTAATTCATCTAGCTGCAAAAGACGATTCTGACCACACAATTTAGGATCATAATTAAGCTCACGGATTGCCCACCAGGCTTTACATTCCAGCTCAACAGGTAAGTGACACGATTTCCCATAAACTAACCTATAAGGTGATGCACCAATTGGTGTCTTAAAGGCAGTTCTATAAGCCCATAACGTGTCATCTAGCTTAAGACTCCAATCTTTCCGTGATTTAGAAACTACCTTAGACAAGATCTCTTTCAGCTCACGATTAGAGACCTCTAACTGACCACTAGTTTGGGGATGATACCCCAAACCACGCCGGTGTTGGACACCAACTCTAGACAGTATGGAGGTGAGTTTCTTTTCCTTAAAATGCATCCCCCCATCACTAATGACGACCCTAGGGACACCAAAACGGGGGAATATGATCTTTTTGAACATCTTTATCACGGTCTTACCGTCACAATGAGGTGAAGCAATTGCCTCAACCCATTTTGACACATAGTCTACTGACTACTAAAATGTACTGTTACCTTTATCGGACGGGAACGGTCCTTGGAAATCAATGCCCCAGACATCGAAAACCTCAACCTCTAGGATGCCGTTTTGTGGCATCTCATGTCTCTTCGAAATGTTCCCTGATCGTTGGCAAGCATCACAAGCTGAAACAAAAGACTTGGCGTCAGCAAACAAAGAAGGCCAGTAAAAACCAGACTGAAGTACCTTAGCCACGGTGCGCGATGGACCGTGGTGACCACCATATGAAGAGGAGTGACAGCCTTCCAGGACTATTTTGGTCTCCCACTGCGGAATACACCGTCTGTAGAGACCGTCTGCACATTCCTTAAACAAGTAAGGATCATCCCGAAATATCGCTTAGCGTTATACGTAAAACGCTTCTTTTTTGGCGATGAGAAAGGTCGGGCGGCGACTGCCACTGACAACGAAGTTAGCTATATCTGCATACCAAGGTTCTTGGTCAACAATAGACGATACAACAGCAAATAAAGTATCGTCAGGAAAAGAATCATCAATGGGTAGAGAATCTTCCCCTTCTTGTCGCATCAGCCGCGACAAGTGATCAGCTACAACGTTCTCAGCTCCTTTCTTGTCCTTAATCTGCAAATCAAACCCTTGAAGGAGGAATATCCATCTCAGTAACCGTGGTTTTGCCTCCTTCTTAGCAAGGAGGTGCCTCAAAGTTGCATGGTCAGTAAAAACAGTGACTTCTGACCCAACTAAATAAGTGCAAAACTTCTCTAAGGCATAAACTACAGCTAACAGCTCCTTCTCAGTGGTAGTGTACTTCACTTGAGCCTCATCCAGAGTTCGGCTCGCATAGTAAATAGCATTCAAGGCTTTGTCTTTCCTCTGGCCTAGCACCGCTCCTAGTGCATAGTCACTCGCGTCACACATGATCTCGAACGGCAAGTCCCAGTTGGGAGGCTGTATGATCGGCGCGGAGACTAAGGCCTGCTTTAACCTGTTAAAAGCAGAAAGACAAGCGTCAGTAAACACAAAAGGGGCATCTTTAAGCAACAGCTGTGTAAGTGGTTTAACAATTTTGGAGAAATCCTTGATAAACCGGCGATAAAAGCCAGCGTGACCAAGGAAGCTCCTCACCCCCTTAACATTAACAGGAGGTGGTAATTGCTGAATCACTTCCACCTTTGCTTTGTCAACTTCTATTCCCCTATCAGAAACCAAGTGCCCTAAGACAACTCCCTCGTTGACCATAAAGTGGCACTTCTCCCGATTCAAAGACAAGATTAACCTCAATACAGCGCTGCAACACTTTTTCAAGGTTAGACAGACAGTCAGAAAAATCACTTCCATATACACTAAAGTCATCCATAAAAACTTCCATGATAGACTCAATATACTCTGAAAATATCCCCATCATACACCTTTGGAAGGTGGCAGGGGCATTGCACAAACCAAAAGGCATTCTGCGATACGCAAAAACGCCCTTAGGACAGGTAAATGTAGTCTTGGCCGATCGTGCGGGTGGATAGGGATCCGAAAGAACCCGAATACCCATCTAAATAGCAGAAAAATTTATGAGAAGCTAACCTTTCTACCATTTGATCAATAAAAGGAAGGAGAAAGTGATCTTTCTTAGTGGCGGCATTCATTTGTATCGTAGTCTATGCACATCCGCCAACCGATTACTACTCGAGTAGGTATTAATTCATTCTTCTCATTCTTAACTACAGTTGTCCCTCCTTTCTTCGGGACTACCCGCACTGGGCTTACCCATCTAGAATTACCTACAGAATAAATGATACCCGCATCCAGCAGACTTCATTACCTCGGCCATCACGACATCTCGCATCTTCGGTTCAGTGTCGCCGACCCTGTCTCGCAAGGCTTGTGATCTTCCTCCAGCTCTATCCTGTGCATACAAATATCGGGACTAATCCCCGTGATATCATCCAGTGAATAGCCCATTGCTTTCCTGTTTTTCTTAAGTACAGCTAACAAAGAGGTTAGCTGATCATCACTAAGCTTGGCACTAACGATGACAGGATATTGCTCTGTATTGTCTAAAAAAGCATATTTAAGATGAGATGGGAGAGGCTTACGTTCCGGTACCTTTACCTCAATGGAGCAAAGAGTGCTGATCATTTGTTCCACCTGCTCCCCGTCATGCTCATCTAAATCATCAACTAGAAAATCCAATGCAGCGTCATCGTCCTCTGGGCTATCTGCATACTCATCAAAAAGCATGAGAGCTTCCAGTGGGTCCTTCATAAAAGAACCCGACCAGAAGTCATAAATAGACTCATCAATGATATCGACCGAATAACATGTGTCCTCTATCATTGGGTGGGCTAAATCTTGGGCAAACTAAATGTGATAGCGTCATCCCCTCGCAAGAGTCGACGCCCTTGTCTCGACATCAATAACGGCCCCATTTGTACAAAGGAACGGTCTTCCTAAAATAATTTGGGTCCGGGTGTCCTCGGCTATATCCAAAACAATGAAATCTCTTTGGGATGTAAAGCTTGCCTATTTTCACAGGCACATCCTCCAAGACACCTAAAGGTCTCCTAACAGATCTATCAGCCATCTGTAGGGTAATGTTAGTCACCTTGAAGTGACTCATCTTCAATTTCTTGCAGACAGGAAGGGGCATGACACTAACACTGGCACCTAGATCGCAAAGGGCCTTATCAATAACCATATTACCTATGACACAAGTAATAGAAAAGCAGCCCGGGTCTTTCATTTTTGGAGGGGCCTTATTTAACAGTAAATTACTAGACTCTTCCATAAATGAAATTGTCTCAAATTCGCTCAAATTCCTCTTACGCGTCACGATATCTTTCATAAACTTAGCGTAAGTGGGTACCCGAGTAACCGATTCGAGAAAAAGGGACGTTTACGAAGGTTCTTCACGATGTCCACAAACTTACCGCATCGTCTTGTTGCTCGATCCTTGCGTCCTTCGACGACTTGGGAAGGGCACTCTGGTAGCGATGAGCGGTCCTGCAACCTTTTCTTTACCCTTATCAATGCGTGACGTCTCCACAGCCGGGGAAGATGACACGGTGGCGGTATTGGATAATAAATTAGGATTCCCGCCACTTACAGCACTGGGTCGAATACTTTTACTGGTCGATCGACCAGTTTCTTCTTCAATTTCATTCGATCGACCTGTCTTGACACTCGATCGAGTGTTTTCTTCAGCATAGTTACTCGATCGACCAACTTGGAGTTCTGTACTTCTCGATCGACCGCCATTGTCACTCGATCGAGTGACTGGATGATTAGAACCGCTCGATCGAGTAGATGAGTTGCTCGATCGAGTGGTTTCTGCACACGCAGACAAGTATTTCTGCAAAAACTCGTCTAGATCATCATCCGAGTCATCATTAGCTGCCAAAACCTCGTCTTCTTCATGAGGAGGGTCACTTTGAAAGTTCATTGACCGATTGGATTGCGGTGGAAGAAACTTGGCTTGATCTGTCGCGTGTGTCAACTGCGCGACTTGCTCTTTCAACTCCGATATAACCGTATCAGATTTTTGTGACATACTCATCATAATGGATTTCAACTCGGCAATTTCTTCTCTTGCAGAGGGAGAGACCGGTTGTGGTACTGGCGTAGAAGGGGCAGAGACGCTCTTTATCTCTTCATAAAGCTGAAAAAAAGGAACCCCTTGCTTGTACTTCTTGTAAGCAAGAGCACGCTCTATACTTGCTACACATTCGTAAAGGTCATGTCCTTCCTCGCCACATCTACCACATGGCTCTGTATGCTCTATAATCGTAGGCATATTGTCAACCAACTTTCGAAGCAACAGCTAATCTGCAAAACTGATCAAAACTTTGCAGAAAATGAGATCAGCCTCAAGGAATAAATTCCTTGAGACAAAAGACAAACTTAATTAAAGCAACAAAATTGCGCCACCTCCCCGGCAACGGCGCCAAAATTTGACACGTCTGTCGCGTACTTGTCAAAAATAACCAACTGGTTCTAACTAATATAGCTAGGGAAGTCGGGTCGAATCCACAGAGAGGTAGGAATTTGTCGGCTGAATTTAAATTCGTCTAAGTAACCAATTTGGGGGTTATAAAATGTGGTTTCTAACTAAGAGAATAAGGAAAAGAGAAATAAAAGGAAGGAGTTTAACAGATAAAAGAGAATAGCTAAGACAAGTGGTTCACCATAATCATCTGGTCGAGTAATCTAGGTCCCAGGTCAATGCAGTGCGTCTAAGGGGTAGTGAACGTCGCCTTTCGGTCCTTAATTCACCCTAAAGTGTAAACAGTTTAACTTTCGCCCTGTTTGCAATACTCTATTGTTCGCTACTAGTCTCGCCCCTTCCAACCTTTCGGTCCAGGTCAAGGTCCACTAAGAATAAGGGTCTAATTGCGTCGACTCAATTAGGCAATTACAATTATTTGTAGCATTTAAACAACAAAGACGGTACTGGCATTAACCTAGTAGATCGATTACTCTCCCTTCAAATTATGGATCCCCTATAGTCTTAGCATAGGGAAATTAGCTACTCATAATCGTCAGATTAACAATTACGATAATCAAATAATTAAAACTAAGCATGATGATAATACTATGGGGGAGCGATTGAACAATTATAAAGCAAAAAGAAAGAGAGAATTTAGAAGCAAGTAAATACGATTAAGAAATAAAACTAGATTGATAATACCGAATCCGAGTGACAAATGCAGAGAATAGAAATCCAAAGAAAAAGGATGAAGTATAGCAATGATCGAAATGTACGTAGTGAAGAGAGAGGAGTAACGTCATGTTCCCCTCAGTCTTATACTGCAAAATTGTCTTAAACCTAATCTATGGACTGATTACAAAAGCCCATAAAAGATTAGGCGGAAATAAACCAAAAGCACACGAAAACCCCTCGATCGAGTAGAAAGATTACTCGATCGAACGCCAAATCACTCGATCGAGCTAGAACAACCTCTCGATCGAGCACTGCTTGTAGAACTTCCTCGATCGACTCCTTAAACTGGTCGATCGACCAATCTTGAGTGTATAAAGCATTCGATCGAGCAGTAAACCACTCGATCGAGCTATATAAGCATGTTAGGACTTTGAAATGCTTTCCAAACTCAGCTCACGCGTCTTCCAATTGTTAGATTTCCAAGCTCCAGCTCCTTCTTTCCATGAATGCGTGCAATTGGGACAGTTAAGGCTCGATTTAGCTCCCCTTTGGTCAATTCCTGCAAATTACAATAAACGGACCAAAGTAGAATATTCGGGGGCATTTGTAGCCAGATGCTACATAAAAAGCACAGAAATGCGTGTAAAAATGAGGTGAAAACCTTATATAAAAGACACGCATCACTAATGTTAGACGGAAATTAAGACGAAGATTATTATTATTACTGTCACTATTATTATCCAACCAAAAATACGTATATATATAATATTATATAAATCATGCCTCAAAAATATAATTTAAGAATACGTATTTTTATACAAGTGAGCTTTTATATAATACGTTTATAAAGATCGTGTTTGACATAAAATTAATTAAATTGAATAATTCAAATTCAAAAATATATAATAAAGTGGTTAAACGGTTTATAAATTTTAAATGTCAAAATGGGAAATTCGCGGGTGTTACATGAAGAGTCTTCCTTGATTGTTTGTCCACTTTATCGATTTTCTCCATCCTTTCTGCTGATTGGTGTTGATTTCTGTGTCCAGTGTGGCCATGATCTCATCTATGATGCTTTCGGCTCTCTTGATTAAGGGAAGATCCTGGAGGTAGACATCTTCCTCGCTATCCATCCATATCCCGTTGATCACCTCTTCTTTTGGGGAGATAAGATGTGAGCAATCTAAGGTAGATTCGTCAATTGTAATCATCAGAACTCCAAGAGGATTCTGAGTATTGTTAGGTTTACCTCCAGGTGGTATTGGTAGGCGACCATCTTCAATCATATCTTGAAGTACATTTTTCAGTTTGTAGCATTTCTCTGTATCATGTCCCTTACCTCTATGGTATTCGCAGTACGAATTCTCATCCCAGAATTTGGACTTCTTTTCTGGTTCGGGTGTAGGGCCTATGGGTTGAAGTTTGCCTTGTTTCATCAACCTTTTCAGAGCGTTGGAATACGTGTCCCCTAGATTTGTGAATTTCCTTGGAGGGGTAATCTTCTTGGATGGCTCAAGGAGGTTAACTTCATCAGTCTTGTTGGTAGAGCCGTAAGAACGACTTGTTGAGCCTTGATATCCACGACCTATCGTTTTGGACAAGAGCCCTTTACGAATGTCATCTTCGATCCTCATCCCTAGTATAGTCAAATCTTTGAAAGTCTTGATGTTTTGATACCTCAAATGATTTGCGTAGATGGGCTTTAGATTGTCCACGAATTTCTCCACAAGGGTAGCCTCATCCGGGCGTTCAACAAGTTGAGTACTAGTCTTCCTCCACCGACTTAGGAAATCGGTGAAACCTTCTTTGTCATTTTGGGTAAGAACCTCTAAAGTGCGCATGTTGACTTGGATTTCAGCATTATCGCCATATTTTTTAGCAAACTCGATTGCGGCATCGTCCTAAGTAGCGATTTTCTTGTGTTCTAGCGAATAGAACCATTGTTTTGGGATGGTGTCAAGAGATGAAGGAAAGATCCTTAAGAACATCTCAGGTTTAATGCCTTTGATAGACATGTAATCCTTGAAGGCACAGATATGGTTCAAAGGGTTTTCATGCCCCTTGAATTTCGGGATATCCGTCATGTTGAAGTTGGTTGGCAACTTGGAACTCACAGCCTCATATTTGCGATTGTTCTCCCTATGAATGTCATCCCCTTTGAGATACATCAATTGTTCCTCCAAGTATTGGAGTCGTTTCTCAGCTGCAGTCATACCCATGGGAGGGTTTTCGTCATTGAAGTTGTTCACGAAGTCATCGACTATTTCACTTTCTCGAGGAGGCATCCTCGTTTCTACGGCATATATTCGGCCCTCAATGGTGTCAAGGCGATCATACACTTGGTCTTGAGTAACTTGGAGACGAGCTAGCGCGGCTAGGATTTGATCATTACCATTCTGGAGTTGGTTGAAGTTCGCGTCGCTTGTTTCAGGCATCTTGGAAACTGACTAAGAGATCGACGACGAATCAAAAACACGATCGACCACTCTAGCACACTTACTTGAAAAGAAATGTTTTGACTCGTGAAGTGGGAGTGTGCCACTTGTGTCAAGTGAGTATTGAGGAAATGACAAAGTTTGAAAAATGTTGGTCCTAGTCAACTTTAATGTAGTTGTAGGAGTGGACTCGAAGTGAGGTTTTGAAATGGGTTTTGAGGCCCGAATTTTGACTCGACAATTGGACAGAGTTTCGGCTTGTTTTGCGCTAATATTAGGCCCAAGTACGAAATTTTACATTTTAAAGAAGGATTTTGAATTTTACAAAAAGCGTCATGGTTTTGTTTAGAAAAGGGTGATCACGTATGGTACAAACAATATACAAGCATTATAACGGGATGCTGAGTGCATTTAAATGGGTTTTGGTTTAAAGGGTGGGTTGCCATACTGAACAATCAAACCCGAAGTCTGCGGAGAGGCTCGTACCAAACAAGAGTAAGGCCGATTCCTAATCCATTTCCTCAAGTAGTGAAAGTCCTTGATACAAACAAGAGTAAGTACCATGGTATGGATGACGTCAATCGTTATCCATCCTTAGGCCCAAATAAGAATTAGGACCGTTTAGACGGGACGATTGGTCGAATGGGTTGGGTTGGGCCTAGGAAGGCCGAATAAATGATCTAGGAAGACCGAGTTATGAAAACCGACAATTGTCTTGTACAAACTATTCCCTAACCTTGTTCAAGTTTCACCCTTGGCTACACGTAAGTGTATTATCCCCAGCGGAGTCGCCAAACTGTTGACATGGGCCACGGGGGCGCTTGGGAACAAGCGTTTGCATTTGTGGAGTCGCCACCAATTTATTGTGGAAAATTGGAAACCGTTCGAATACCTCGTGCCATGTCAAGACATAAAGTAGTGACATGAACACCAAGAACTCGTTACCCTTAGCATTCTATGCCTAGAATGACTCTCGTGGATGCCAATGAACACGGATGTTCACAGAGATCTGGAGTAAGGGGTGAGAGTACGTATTCGGAAGCTCTTTTGATCGAACACCTAATCCCGCCCGCCTCGATAGCGGCCTCTACTAATGATTAGGGAAAATCGTCTATACTTGATATGTTGAAGGTTATATGCATGCAATGCAACATCCAATTAATCCTCGCATGTGAGAATTAATACTAAGTCGGTAGACAAGTAATTAGCACATAAATTGCGGTCGAAGTGAATGTTAGATTAATTACATGTGAATGCCAAGTAAATAAATCATACATAATAAATACGAATACGAAATAAAGAAACAAATTACAATTGATAAACTTGAATTTACGTCATAAACATGTCCAAAAGAGTTTTAGAAATAAAATAAAAGAATAAATGAAAATTGGAAAATTGGAAAAAATAAGGAAATTGGAAATTGATTTAAATTAGAAAATTTGGAAAATAAGGAAATTTGAAGAACAGGAAAATTTGGAAAACAAGGAAAATATGAAGAAAAGGAAAATTTGGAAAATAAGGAAAATATGGAAAAGGAAAATTTGGAATATAAGGAAAATTTGGAAAATTTGGAAATTTGGAAAATAAGGAAAATATGGAAAATATGGAAATTAAGGAAATTATGGAAAATATGGAAATTAAGGAAATTATGGTGATAATGAGAATAATGGTTAATTAAAATCCTAATTAGAAACCCTACGTCAAAACGAGAAGAGTTCAGAGGCAGAAACCACCTCAGAACAGGCGCAGCATCTGCTGCGTCCTCTGGAAGAGGCGCAACACTTCCTGCGTCTGTTCTTGAGTTGGGTTCTAACTGTGAAAATCAGACTCGCGGTTTTTTAATGTTCGTTGGTTAATTTACATTGATTTATTGATTGGTAACTCGAGTAGAAGTGATTAATTGATTTACATGCATCTGGGATCGTCATGAAGTGAAAGAAAACAATTTAAAACGAATTATTATAAGTTAGATATTATTTACGATGTTGGAATTGATTTATTTACAAACTTGAAGTTAATGGTGGAAACAAAAGATTACGAATTGATGAAGAAAACAGATTTAAAACATGTATCAAAGACGAAATCAAGGGACTTGATATGAACGAATCGAGTCTCTAAAATCCGAGTTTGAATTTATGACGAAAACCCACAAATATTAATTATAAGGGATTTAAGTCGAAAATTATTGAAAAGGATTCATAAAAACTAATTTGAAAATTATTAGGTGAAATAAGGGAAAGAACGAAGAAAGAAAATTAAAAGACGAAAGGAACAAAAACCCGAGGAAGAAGAAGAAGTGCATCAACTGAAAGCAGCCCCTGGAAGAGGCGCAGCAGATGCTGCGCCCTTTCCAGAAGGCGCATCAGTTGATGGATTCTTCCCCACGTCAGATCTGTGTTACTTCCGTTAAAAAGGATTTTAAAAGACAGTTTCGAGCATGCTTATGACATAAATTCTTACATTAATTATAATACAGAAAATAAATACATTAAATAAAATTGGGATTTTACACCCTCAGACTTACATGTTAGCGTCGCGAGATTTAACTAAATCGGTTTTTAGTGGTAACTCGACTCGATCTATAATGCAAATATGAAAGTGCCCTTGAAAAAGGATTTAAAAGCAAATTGAATTGATTAATTGATTATGGTGTAGTGGAGTTGGTCAAATTGGTCGGTCATGCAAAACGAGGCTGGTACTCGGAAGGATCCGAACTTACGTGGTCGAAAGTTCAAGCACGTAGGCGCCAATAAGCAAGAGCGTGGTCTTAGAATGCAAAGGGAGAAGAGAAGGGCGGACACTCGCGTGAGAAATATGTGAGACCGAAGGTCTGTATTTATACTAATCACACGGAGGAAGTAGGGTTTTCGGAGAAACTTTGGAAGTGAATCTCGAAAAGATATGAAAAAGATACGAAAAATACGTAGAAAAAGACTTGGGAAGAGGCGCAGCAGGCACTGCGTCTCTTGGAAGAGGCGCAGCACCTGCCGCGTCCTTTCCCAAGTGGTTTCCTCCTGCGGAAGAAAGATTTCCGTGTTTAATTATGGAATAACGGAATAATTTGTTTTCCTTAATATTTTGTGTGAATATTACGGGAAATTGTTTACCAAAGATTAAAAGATTGTAAAAATATGGAATAGAAATATCCGGAACATTCCAGAACATTCCGACTCGGCATTTTAATGGCTATCAAAAATGAAGACGGTTTTATGACCCGGACTCCAAATGTACTCTAATTACTGCTGTTGGACCATATAGCTTATATGTTTATATTTTGATGATGTCAAGGTGTTTTATATTTCATATACTTGTTGCGTATAATCGTTTGGTAAGTGTTTTAGCATTAACTTATTACGAGCAACAAAGAGGATTGTGACAAGTACATAAGAAGTTCAAGCCTTTGTTCAAGATCAAACAATTCAAAGATTCATTCAAGTATTATGTGAAGACGAAGTTTGTCTAAAGAATAATCAAGCTTGGATGATGATGTAGCCTATACTCGAAGATCTCTTTAAAGATTAGAATAGTATAGGTGATTATCTCGTAATGGTAATCAAAGAATGAGTTTCTTAATTAGTAAAGTTATAGCTTTGCAGCTATAACATTACTAGTAAAAGAGCTCAATGTTATAGCTCTTCTACTATAACATTGAAATGCTGAGTTTTTATACACGACTTTTAAATGTTTCGAAAATTGTTTTGTAATTGTTTAAAGTTTATTTTAAGTGTTTTAATGAAAGTATTTATTTTGTAAAGCCCGGTTTAGTGAGGAGTCCGGTTTTATGGTTAGCGTTAATTGATGGTTATTGGATCAACTTATGAGTTGGACTTTACTATCAATTAGGGTTTCCATATAGCCTCTCCTAAAACCTAAATTCTAATTATATATTAAGATTAGGGTTTGCATGATTCACGAGCTTATGAGCCGTGTTATGCGTGTTGCCTAAGAGATATTAGGTAAAGATTTTATTCTATAATAATATCTTTACATATCTTATATCTTACTTAATATATTTGTTTATGGTAAAAGATATTCTTGTTTTAGGAAATCTTATCATAATCTTAGAATTTATAGTAAAGATAATATTTGGAAAGATTATATTCTATCTTTTAGAATATTCTTTATTATCTTTTATGGCTTTTAGGAAAGAGATAATAAGAAGATATAATTTGTAATTATATCTTATTATTTCGGTTATTAGGGTTCTTGTAGAAACCGTGTAGCCTACCTCTTCTTTGCCTATAAATACTTTGCTATTTACAACATCTAAAATAGAGACCTTAAGCATAAAAATTGTTTTCATATTTTATAAAGCAAACCGTGTGTTTTTAACGAAAACCGATTTGCAATTTTGAAAGGTCGTGTGTTACAAAACTCGCATACTTGTTCTTCATTTATCGTTATAAGATAATAGTGCTTAGTTGATTTCTTAACTTGTTCATTAACGTGAACCTTTGTTAGAATCATTAGTGCTTTCTTATTAGCGTAAGTTAGTCACTCGAGTATTTAACGGTACTCATTGAGTTACAGCTAGAGTTAGTTGTACGAGTTGGGTTAGTAAATTTGTAATCCGTAGAAAGGTACTAAATTTATTAATCGAGAATAGTGGACGTAGGTTTCGACTTGTGAAACTGAACCACTTCAAAAATCCGTGTGTCTCTTCTTATTTCGTTCTTTCGTTTACTTTGCTTACAATCGTTAGTTGATTAGTTAAAGTTTAATCGATAAACTTTAAATAATCAATTACATATGCACAATCGAAAAAGCTTTAAAAAGTTTTAAATCCTCAATTCACCCCCCCCCCCCTATTGAGTATTTTGGATCAATAGACTCTTCAACTGCCAAAACGACCGTATCGGCACGTAGATGACAATTAAGAGGTAGACATAAATGTTTGAGCGATCACTTGACGATAAACTTACGAACTGTCACAAATCATTCCGCGTACCAAACATGCGGCCCAATCATCACCGGGTGATTTGCGGGAGGTGCAGAAATGAGGTATCTACAATAAATTTTACAAATGGTGGTTTAAGAAAGAACTCCACCAAACTTTAAATGTAAATTTTCCAATTAGCATTGTCTATGTTACTCAATGCTCTCAACAACCGTTCAAAGGCTTGGGCACAATCCTCAAATAAGCAAAGGTAAAACCATGGCCACTTTATTACAAAGTGCACCCACTTCCTCATCCAACGATCTTTGTCAAAACTCCTTCTACCCTTCTTGTCACTAACCCTTGGGCCTTCTTGATGGCTTGACCCAAGTGGCTTACATATCTTGCCAAAGTACGAGAGGAATGGTCTTTCAAGCTTTTGTGGGCACTTGGGGCTTCTCCCGTCTTCCTTGGGGCCAATGGTTGAAGAGGAATGCTTGATTGGGCTTTCACTTGCACAAAGGAGTGCTTGGGAGACAAAGAGTTGAGTGGTCAATTTCTCATAGATAGGGTCCCCAACAACTTCTTTTTTACCCTTGTCTTCCATGATTTCCCTATCAAATGGTCCACCATTTAGTAATGTGGCCTCTATATCATCAAGCTCTCCCTTCGACAAGCCTAACTCATAATATTCAAGGAAACCACTTCCACCACCATTCAAGGCGGCTTCAATGGCATCAACTTGGGCTTCCCAAGAGTTATTTGTAGGCTCATCCCATCAAGGACCGTCATCGAAGGGGTTGATATCACAAGAGTCATCGAGAGGCTCACCATGCTTCACCCACTCATTCTCCTTTGAAAGGGTATCCTCAAAAGGAGGGAATTAATTCCAATCCTTTACCACATCATCTTCCAATTCATCATCTTTACTTGGCTCACAACCAATTATATACTCCCCATCTTCATCATCACTTTCCTCTTGTTCACCATTGAGCTCTTGGGTGGCTTTCATTTGGGCTATTTGGTTTGCCAACTTTTCACCATGAGCCAAAATATTGTTGAGAACATTATCCCTAGCTTCGCTTTCCTCTTGCATTCGTATGAAAAAGTTTTGTTGGTCACTTTTCATTTGGAGAACCACACTTTGCATGTCAAAATTATTCTCATTCTCTTGTTGTGGGTACATGGGAGATTGGTGGTATGGGTGTTGGTTGTAGGATGACATTTGGCATTGATTGTAAAGTGGGTTTTGAGAGGGTGGTTCTTGTGGATTTTGGATATGGGGGCTTTGGTATGGGAAGTTTATGGGGGTAATTTGAGTTTCCATTGTAAAAGTTGTAGGATATGGGTGCGTTTTTTTGCTCAACAAACCTTCTCCATTCATACATATAATACTCATTTACTCCAACTTGCCCATATACTTCTTCTTGCTGGAAGCCATGTGCCATCATCATTGCTAAAATAAAGAGACAACTACAAACACGAAAACTTACAAGAAAACGATAAGAACAACCTTGAGGAACAAGTTCCTCAAGGCTAAATCACCATTAAAGCAAATACAAGAAACGAAATTCCCAAGGAACCAAGGCTCCTCAAGAAGAAGCACAACTAAAACTAGACAAAATAACGATTCAAATACACAACACCATCCCCGGAAACGGCGCCATTTTGATGAGCGTGTCATTGTGCACTCTCAAACACATTTATACCCAACTACTAGCATAGCAAGCATGTAGGGGTCGAACCCAAAGGACGGGGGTACTCAAATTGTCCAATCTATTTGTAGTTGCACTAGGGTGTCACGATTTAGTTTGAGTTGAGATGGTTATCTAAACTACTAGGCAAGTGAAACAAAGTAAGTAAATGAGAATGTAAATAATTGATAAAAGGTACTAGGGTGTCATGGGTTTATAGGGGAATCATGGTGAAAATCATACAAACATGTTTACATAGATGCAAGCAATTATTGTTGTAGTGGGAATCGAGTTAGTTTATGTCTTACAATTCCTAGGAAGATTTGGGTCCCGGAGCCGAGTCGGTCAAGACTGTACAACACCTACAAGTCGACTTAGTTTCTTCCTGTTCAACTATATGCATGGTCTAACAAGCCTTGAGTTAGTTTATATCTTACAAGTCTTGTTGAATTGATAAGAGATTCATGCAAGGTTGTCAATCAATCAATTCATCAAGCATAATATGTGCATAAGTTGAAACTACAACAAGCAAGCAATCTTATGAAAGCATATTAGATTAAGTATGGATTACCCCCATGTTTAGTTCCCCTAATCCCCCATTAACCCTAGCTAGGAAACTACTCACTCATGATCATGGAAAACATGCTAACAAGGGTGTCAATCATATTAACAAGTCTAAACATGATGAATGAGTAAAATAATAAACAAGGATTAAGTAAAGAGTAGAGATATTGTACCAACTTAGGATGATCAAATAGAAAGCAAAGAATAATAGAAGAAGACTTGATTGATTGATGAAGAGTTGTCAATTCTCCAATAATAACCCAATAGTCTTCAATTACCCAATAGGAAATCTTGAACAATAATTAAGGAAAGATTAAAGTGCAATTTTGTGGAAAGATTAAATGTTAATCTATTCTAATCTACTCCTAATGAGAGCTTAATCTAAACTAAGGAGACTTAATCTCTTGATTATTACAAATGGAGTATATATAGTGGTACAACATTAGGTTAAGCAAGGGTAGATTAGGAAATAATATGCTTAAGTGTCGAATAGAGCCTTGCAAGTCCCTATGAGAAGCCCCGCGACTCCCCATTGCGAAGACAATCTCCCTGCCAAACAATCTGCTCAATCTGGGCTGAAATCGAGCGTCCCGAGCTTCAACTCGAGCGGGTTGATGTCGACTCGAGCGGGTTGAGGCTCAACTTGTTTATTTGAACTCGGATTGTAAAACAGACGTCATTTCCTCATCTGGACTCCTATTGGAGTGATTCAAAAGCCTAGACCACTTGTTTTTTCGACGCCGTTTCATCTATCATAGTTTTGGAGCCAAAAAAAAACTCTTGGTTTGGTTCCAAGCAATTTCCTCTTGTAATGGCTCCTTTCTCGTCATCCTTGCTCAACAACTTGTGGGGATTGATTCTTGGGTCGTGGGGCTGTCCTTCATTACCCTAAAACTTGATTTATTGAACTACAACTTTTAGCCTTGGTCTTCTCTTCGATGTTTGGTCGTTGGATGTTATCAATTTAGCTCTGTTTCACTCCGTTTGGGCAAGGTTAGTGCTCCTCTTCTACAAAGGACATCAAACCTCATAGAATATACATAATAGGAAGCTAAAGACAAGAAACGACCCTAATACACACTAAAAAGCATAGGAACTAGGCTAGTTAGGGGACTAAATGTGCGTAAATAGGAGTCACATCAATATACCAAAGTGTCATAACAAGGACCACCTTAGCACATAGAGGTACTCCCATCTCGGTTTCCCGAGGAAGTATGCATCATAGTTACCATAATGAAACAAGTTTAATAATTAACTTTAAGGAAAAAAGAAATACAAGTCTCAAAGATCCAAATGGCATACAATAAAACCGAAGTAGTGATAATATCTAAATTCAGCAGAAGCTAGAACTACAAAACATGTGATGACTCTGCCTGACCATATCCCGCAAGCTACATCAACGTCCAAAACCTGGTAAGCCAACTGCTCACCATCCCCGAATGGATCACCACAGTTTTGAAAACAATAAACGGGGTCAGTCAACTGCACAATTAAAAATAAAGATTCACAATAAACACAATCCAATCGACTGAGACCAATCAATCCTCCAAACTCCAATAGTAACCAGTAACCAACTACACACCAAAGTGTGTGCCAGGTTCCTATCGCAACAGGAAACTCACACCGCCAGTGAGGGACCGCAGCCTTGCCCACCAAATCCCCGCTCATCGCAACCAGCGAACCCAGATCATTAATGTGCATATCCCCCTTGTGACGGGAGCCACAAGAGGCGAACATGGGGTTCGAACCATCTCCCGAAAATGGTCTCATAACAATAACCAATCAGTAGTAAAATCTCAATCACAATTATAACAATACCAAACAATTAACCACAATCACATCTTATAATTAATTATAGAACAAACTGAGTAGGCAAACCCTACCTGATCAGATATTCCAAGCAATCACCACAAGACAAGCTAGAACGCTTCCTCTAGGAAGTCCTCACCTATTATTGCGACAATCAATCAATATACCATTCATCAAATGACCAATCACCCCTAAATCCCCAAGTCACCCAATTAGGGTTTGCATATTATAACAAATGCAACAAATTAACGAAGGTATAAGACTTACTGATTAAAACTACGCGGACAAGAGATGTAGAACCCCAATCGATCGACCCTATTGTAAGTGATTAAAATGATTGGAGAATTTTGAACGTAGTTTAGGTTTAAAAGAAAATGATTAAGAAAATGATTAGAACTGTTAAACACGCTTTTATACTTTTCCAACTATTTTAATCAAAACCGCGGAAAAATAACCCGTTAGACCGGGTACTCGGTCGAGTACCTGAAGTACTCGGCCGAGTACAACCTACTCGACCGAGCGCACCCAAACCAGTAGACTGTTTAAAAGCACTCGACAACTTACTCGACCGAGTATGGCCTACTCGACCGAGTAAGCTGAGAGCAGAAAATCGTAGTATTACAGTCTTCCCTCCTTAAAACGAACTTCATCCTCGAAGTTCACACCATATCTGTTACAAGATGCAAAAACCAACCTACTAACCATGCAACTCGAAAGAACACCCAACTCAAAAGATACTAACCATGCACCCAACCATAACCAACTATGTTCACACAATCCGAAACACAACCATACCGACCTCAAAACTACCCTAAAACACATGCGATCATCTCCTACCCCTCTTAAAACACAAAGGTTACGACCCCATAACCAAACATACCTGCTCAAAAAGATGTGGGTAGCGTTCCCTCATTGCCTCTTCCGGCTCCCAAGTGGCTTCTTCTATATTGTGATTAGACCATAGCACCTTAATCAAGACGGTTTCACCATTCCTTGTTTTGCGCACCTTACGATCTAATATCTCCTTTGGTACCTCCGCATAAGTTAGAGCTTCATCCGAGTCGATATTCTCAACCTCGAGCACATGTGACGAATCACTCAGATATTTCCGAAGTTGTAACACATGAAAAACATTATGCACTCGATCGAGAGATGGTGGTAATGTGACACCCCCATACTCCAAGTGCCTTACCATGACCACTCAGGTATAAAGATGTCACCATCTTGGTTTCCCGAGGCAATGATAATCATAAGACAATAACGAAACAACCTTTAAATAGTATAAGTTTAGTGAATAAATACATTTCAAAACCAAATGCCCAAAATACGGGTTACAAGTTCCCAAAACAACTGTCTAATCAACTAAATGAAATGTCTGACAACTACTCAAGCTACAGCGGAAGACTCTATCATCTGAAGGTGACACATCTCAGCTATGCCATGTATCTCGACTCATACCTTCTCAACAACTGCTCACCATCCCCAAATGGATCACCACAGTTTTTAAAACAATAAACGAGGTCAGTACTAATCACACAATTTATATAACTCAACAATACAACAAACAACACAACTCAATCGTCACCGATATACTCCGAACTCCATCATCAACTCCACAATACTGACTACACACTAAAGTGTGTAGCCCTGCCAGAGTACCCATCGCAACAGGTTACTCCTCGCCGCTAGTGGGGGACCACAGCTGTTATAACGGATGTAAGAAAGATAAATAAACACGTGAAAAAGACAACAAATTTACGTGGTTCACTAACAATTTGTTAGCTACATCCACCGGCAGAAGGGTAGAATATTATTGATCTTGAGGATTACAGATTTCAGAGTATACTCGTTAGAGTATTGATTTGACGACTCGGATTTTTGTGATTTACGAATGAATAAAAGCAGATGACTTATGAGAGTTTATATAGTCCTCTCATAACAAATATTTTCCTTAACAGAATTAGGAAACCCTAACAGATATATGAAACTCTATAGCAATTTCCTAAACAGGCAAGGAAACTAAATAATAGTTTCCTAAACAGATAAGGAAATTAAATCAGATGCAGAATCCATAACAGATTCAAGGCATATTCTAACAAATCTCCACCTTGACTTGAATCCTCTCACAATCAGACAGAATGTACCAGATGCACCATAACGGTGCTAGATGTACCAGACGCCCTAAACTAGTGCTAGATAATTCTCTCCCTTTTGCCTCAGATATTGCCCACCATGGGGCAATCAGATACTCCTAACATTTAGTAAGTCCAAACAACGTTGGAACTTGCTATGCGGAACAGAAACAGAACCTAACAGCGTTGAACCTTGAAAACAATACAAGGTATCACACTTAACACCTTTTAAAATCACATTCGAACCCTTGTAGACTTTCAGAACTCCACTTTCACCATGAAAACGGAAACCTTTACTGTCCAACACACTTAAAGATATCAGATTCTTTGTCATCAGCGGAACATGTCTAACATCGTTCAATGTGCAGAATTTACCATCTTGTGTCCGTAGTTTAATCGAGCCAATTCCAACTATCTTACAAATAGAACCATTAGCCATAGAAATATCGCCACCATCTATCTGCTTGTAGGTTGTAAACCACTCCCGGTGCGGACATATGTGATAGGTTGCTCCCGAATACAGAATCCACACATCACTAGGATGCGTGTATTTATCAGCAACTAGAGCATAATCATCTTCAGAATTGGTATCTGCTATTGCAGTTGTATCTGGTGCTTTGTCCTGTTTATTTTTCTTGGGACAATCAAATTTCTAATGCCCCTTTCCTTTACAGTAGTTACAAATATCAGTAGGTTTAGGACCCTTAAAATCAGACGTACCAGAGGTACTAGTAGAATTAGAAGAACCAGAATAAGACGGCTTCTTATAACTTTTCTTCCTAGAATTTCCCTGTCCATAACCCCCGCTAGCTATTAAACCTGCGGCCTGATTATCTGTAACCGTACCAGCCGCCTTATGGCGCAATTCTCTTGTATGAAGAGACGATTTAACATCTTCTAGAGACACAATGTCTTTACCAACAATAAACGACTGAACAAAATTCTCAAATGTTAACGGTAAAGAAACCAACAGAATTAATGCGGCATCCTCATCCTCAACTTTAACATCAATATTACGCAATTCTAATAAAATTATGTTTAACCGATCTAAGTGATGTCGGAGAGAAGTACCTTCCTGCATTTTCAGAGTGAACAGACGTTGCTTCAAAAGCAACTTATTTGTTAAAGACTTCGTCATATAAAGACTCTCAAGCTTTGACCACAGACCCTGCACAGATTGCTCCTCCGCGACTTCAATAATAACATCATCAGCAAGACACAACATAATTGTTGAATGTGCCTTCTCCTCCAGAACAACCATCTCAGCGGTGACGGGTTATGCCGCCTTCTTCACAAGCGGCGCCCACAACCCTTGTTGTTTCAACAAAGCCCGCATCTTGATTTGCCATAGACTAAAACAATTCCTCCCCGTGAATTTATCAATCTTCACGCTCATCCCAGACATCTTTCTTACCAATTCAGGAGCCCAGATAACTCTGGCTCTGGTACCAGTTTGTTATAACGGATGTAAGAAAGATAAATAAACACGTGAAAAAGACAATAGATTTACGTGGTTCACTAACAATTTGTTAGCTACATCCACCGGCAGAAGGGAAGAATATTATTGATCTTGAGGATTACAGATTTCAGAGTATACTCGTTAGAGTATTGATTTTGACGACTCAGATTTTTTGATTTCGAATGAATAAAGCAGATGACTTATGAGAGTTTATATAGTCCTCTCATAACAAATATTTTCCTTAACAGAATTAGGAAACCCTAACAGATATATGAAACTCTATAGCAATTTCCTAAACAGACAAGGAAACTAAATAATAGTTTCCTAAACAGATAAGGAAACTAAATCAGATGCGGAATCCATAACAGATTCAAGGCATATTCTAACAGCAGCCGTTCCCACCTAAGCCCCGCTCATCTTCGTCGAGCGATAAACCCAAATCCATTAATGTGCACATCCCTTCTGTGGCGGGTTCCACAGAAGGCGAATAATGGGCGTGAAACCACTCCCGCAAGTGACTCTACTCAGCCAGGGATGCACCCCGAAGAACACAGACAGATACAATCAACCACAACTACTATCAACAATCAAAACCAACAACCGTCACAATACTCGTATGATAATATTCAACAATCACAAAGCACAACCAACACATCATGTGACTAATACTGAGTAGGGAAACCCTACCTGGAATGCAATACAATCAGGCGGTCTCAACAACTGTTATCAAAAAGCCTCCTCTACGAATCCTCCTCCTAACATATAATCATACAATTACTAACAATCATAAAAGACAACAAAACCCCCAAACCCCCAAATTAGGGTTTAAACAACCTTAACAAAATACCATAAAATCAGTACGTAGATCTTACCCTCGATGCAAGGATCACAAGAATGTAAAGGATGATGAATTCCGACCTCCCAAGCTCCGGGATTTGTCAATAATGCGAAGGATGCGAAGTACGTAGGTTGCAATCTCTTTTCAAAGTAATTAGGTTTGTAAAAGCGTTTTATGAAAGTGACGGAAAGGTTTAAATACTAATTCGCATTATTAACAAAACCCGACAAAACATTACCCGCAAACCGGGCTACTCGATCGAGTAACTGACGTACTCGATCGAGTGCCGCCTACTCGATCGAGTACCAAGGCTACTCGATCGAGTACCCTACAGGTCAGAAACTATTTTTAAATGCAAAACACCCTTACTCGACAGAGTAAGGCCCACTCGATAGAGTACCCAGAGGCTCATAAAACCGTAGTATTACAGTCTTCCCTCCTTAAAAAGAACTTAGTCCCCGAAGTTCCAAACCACAAAAACACAAAGACATATTACTACACTCCCGACACAACAACCAAAACAAAACTCAACATAAAAGCATGCTACTAACCAAACTCAACCCGACTCAACCACACCAAACATACCGACACAGCATAAAAAGGGTGTAAAAACTCTTAAAAACTCTTTGCGATCATCTCCTACCCTCCTAAAAGAAACAAGGTTACGTCCCCGTAACCATACTTACCTGATTAAAAAGGAAAGGGTAACACTCTCTCATGGCCTCCTCTGCCTCCCATGTAGCTTCCTCAACCTCGTGGTTAGACCAAAGGATCTTAAGCAAAACTGTCTCACCACCCCTAGTCTTCCTAACCTTCCGGTCAAGAATCTGCTTAGGCACCTCAAGGTAAGACAGGGACTCATCTAGCTCTATGCTCTCTGCCTCTAACACATGTGACGGATCGCTCACATACTTGCGCAACTGAGATACATGAAACACATTATGCACTCTCTACAACGCAGTTGGTAAGGCCAAACGATAAGCAACCTCTCCAACCAGGTCTAAGATCTCATAAGGTCCGATGAACTTTTGACTCAACTTGCCTTTCTTCCCAAATCTCATAACCCCACGCATAGGAGACACATTCAGAAGAACCTTGTCCCCAACCTGAAACTCTATATCCCGGCGATGTAGATCTGCATAACTCTTTTGCCTATCCTGAGCCGCTCTCATCCTTTCCCTGATCATCTTAATCTGCTCAACCATCTCATGTACCATATCTAGTCCTAGAACCACTGCCTCAGCACTGTCGTCCCAACAAATTGGACTCCTATATCTCCTCCCATATAAGGCCTCAAACGGTGCCATGCCAATACTGGTGTGATAGCTGTTGTTGTAAGAAAACAAAATCAAATCTAATCTCTGTTCCCAGCTACCACCAAAATCCATCATACAAGCTCGTAACATATCCTCCAGAGTCTTGATTGTTCTCTCTGTGTGACCATCTGTCGCAGGATGAAATGCTGTACTCATCCTCAATGTCCTTCCCAAAGATTCCTGCAACTCTTTCCAAAACTTTGAGATAAATCTCGCATCTCTGTCAGATACTATGTCCTTAGGGACCCCATGTAACTTTAGCACATTCTTCCGATAAGCCATAGCTAATTGTGCCTTAGTCCATGTATCTTTCATTGGCACAAAATGAGCTGACTTGGTCAGTCGATCCACTATTACCCATATCATGTTGTTACCCTGTTGACTTTTCGGCAAACCCACGATAAAATCCATAAAAATGGATTCCCACTTCCACTCGGGTACCTCTAAAGACTGAATCTTACCTTGTGGTCGTCGCTGTTCCCCTTTAACTCTCTGGCATGTCAAACAACGGGCCACAAACTCAGCTGTCTCTTTCTTCATACCAGGCCACCAAAACGTGTTCTTTAAATCCTTGTATAACTTGTCACCACTTGGATGTACTGAATATGGTGTACAATGTGCCTCTGTCATGATTGTCTTTTTCAGCTCCTCATCATTAGGGACACACCACCTCCCATCAAACCTCAAACTACCATCTGAATGAATAGAGAATCTGGACATTGTCCCTTTCTCTACTCCAGCTCTCCACTCTACCATCTTAGGATCCAACGCCTGTTTACCTCGAATATCATCATAAAGATCAGGCTGCACCGACAAATCTCCCATGGCATCCCCTCTCTGCATCATATGTATCCCAAACTTCTCCACCTCATCTCTCAACCTCATCAAAGATAAAGCTGTACATAAAGAATGTACACTCTTCCTGCTTAAAGCATCAGCAATAACATTGGCTTTCTCTTCATGGTAGATAATAACCATGTCATAATCGCCAATCAGCTCCATCCACCTCCTCTGTCTCATGTTCAACTCCTTTTGAGTGAAGATGTACTTGAGACTCTTGTGATCAGAAAATACCTTAAAGGTCGCCCCATAAAGGTAATGTCTCCAAATCTTGAGAGCAAACACCATTGCACCCAACTCTAGATCGTGTGTAGGATAATTCTCCTCATAAGGCTTCAATTACCTAGAAGCATAGGCAATCACTTTACTGTTCTGCATCAACACACATCCCAACCTATTCTTTGAGGCATCTGTATAAACCTCAAAGTTCTCACTCCCTTCAGGCAATGCTAAGATATGAGCTGTGGTCAAACGCTCCTTTAATGTTTGGAACACCGTCTCACAACTCTCATCCCAACCAAACCTATTCTCTTTCCTCATCAAAGTCGTCATAGGTCTAGCAATCTTGGAGAAATCCTTCACGAACTGTCTATAATATCCAGTTAAACCCAAGAAACTCCTGATCTCAGCAACATTCTTTGGTGCTTCCCACTTGGTCACTGCCTCAATCTTTGCCGGATCTACAGCTACCCCATCCTTAGAGATCACATGCCCCAGAAAAGCAACTCTCTCTAACCAAAACTCACACTTGGACAACTTAGCATATAACTCATGCTCCCTCAAGGTCTGCAACACAATCCTCAGATGCTCCTCATGCTCCTCCTTAGTCTTGGAATAGACTAAGATATCATCAATGAACACCACCACAAACTTGTCCAAAAACTGACTGAAGATTTTGTTCATCAAATCCATAAACACAGTCGGTGCATTAGATAACCCAAAAGGCATCACCACATACTCATAATGGCCATACCTCAACGTGAAAGCTGTCTTCGGTATGTCCACCTCTCTAATCTTCACCTGATGGTACCCCGAACTCAAATCAATCTTGGAAAAGTCTGATGCACCACTCAACTGATCAAACAGGTCATCTATCCTTGGCAAAGGATACTTGTTCTTCACCGTCACTCGGTTCAGCTCCCTGTAATCTGTACACAATCTCAAGCTCCCATCTTTCTTCTTCACAAAAAGAACTGGTGCTCCCCACGGTGATATACTAGGTCTAATGTATCCCTTCTCTATCAGATCATCTAACTATTTCCTGAGCTCCTCCAACTCTTTAGGACCAATCCGGTACGGTGCCTTAGAGATTGGCCCCGTCCCCGGTTTCAACTCAACCATGAAATCTATCTCTCTCTTCGGTGGCAACCCCGGCATCTCCTCTGGAAAGACATCTGCAAACTCATCCACCACTGGTATTTGATCAACTATCGGACTCTCTATCCGGTCATCTCTCACATGGCACAAGATCAAAGGACATCCCTTCCTCAGATAGGACTTCAAGGTCATAGCTGCAATTAACTTAACTTTGGGTTTGACCACAGACCCACGATAAGACACACTAACGCCCTTAGGACCTCTCAAAGACACTTTCTTTTGATGACAGTCTATCTTAGCTTTATACTTTCCCAACCAATCCATCCCGACTATCATCTCAAAACCGTCTAAAGGAAACTCTAGCAAGTCTACAGGCAGATCGACTTGCCCAACTATCATAGATACATCCCTATACAACCTCCCACATGATACAGACTCACCCGAAGGTATAAAAACTCTCTCACTTATAGACTCATATACCCTCAGACCCAACCGTTTAACATGACTCGAAGATACAAACGACTGAGACGCCCCCGAATCAAACAAAACAAAGGTACGAATACCGTTAACAAGAAAGGTACCAGTGATAACATGTGCGTCGTCCTCAGCCGCTTTCTTGTCCATCATATACAGCTTTCCGCTGGTCTTCTGTCCACCTCCCTGGACAATACTGGCTGAAGTAGTCGGCTTAGCACCCGACCCCTGATTATTGTTGTTGTTCGTAGCTGGTTTCTGATAAGAATTACCGCCATTGTGGTTACCTCCACCCTGGTTGCTCTGACCTCACCGGTTAGACCATGACCCAGCTGGTCTGTTGCTCGCATAACTCTGTGCCGGCCCCTGAGAATAGCTCCCCTGAGCCGATCTCTGAAAAGCTCCTGATACACTCGTGCACTCATGTCTCTTGTGGCCTACACCGCCACAGCCAAAGCAGGTCATCCCCCAACTACCACTACCGCTCCCACGGCCACGCCCAAAGGAAGCCCCAGCACTGAACCCCGAGCCAGAAGAAAACGCTCTAGCCTGATTGTGGTTGCCTTTCTTGTAATTAGATTGGCCACCACCCTCACTCTCAGCCTTTCTTTTCTCACTTCCTCTCTCCCGGGCTATCTCCACCAACCTCTCAGCTCTCTCAGCCCTCTCATAAGCTTCCTTAACATCAGTAAGGACTCCCACGGGTAACTTATCCATAATCCTGGGGGTCAACCCCCTCTCAAATCTCACGCTAGGTTCTCCTCACTCAAACCCATGTCCTCAGCATATCTAGACTTCTCATTAAACTGCTTGTAGTACTCAGCTACCGACATATCGGATGTCATCCTAAACCCATCAACTCCTCTCTCAACTTACTCCTCACATGCTCAGTTATAAACTCTCTCCTCATAGCCCTCCGGAACTCTTCCCAAGGTATAGCAGACAGGCCCTGCTTCGCATACATCTCTCTAGCACTCGCTTTCACCTTGTCCCACCACTCACCAGCCACTTCCCTCAAGTAGAACGCAACTTGTTTTACTTTCATCTCATCAGGACAATGTACCAGATCAAGAATGTTCTCTATCTCACGATGCCAATTGTCAAGATGAATTGGCTCCCCGGTCCCCTTATACTTTTTGAGTTAAACCTCGCTATATAAAGACTGATCTTAGAGTGATCAACCTCCTTATCCTTCCCCACTCTCTTTAGGGCCTCCGTAAGAGCATCTTGATGCTCCAACATCTTAACTATATCGTCCATGTTCATGCTCTCAGCTCTCGCATACAAAGCGAATTTCTTTGGCGACATCTTGAAACTATAGAAGAAAAGGTAGATATAAACATACATACCGTAACACAAAACACGAAAACAACCTGCCCAGAACCCACTCGATCGAGTGCCTAAACCTACTCGATCGAGTAGAGGCTACTCGATCGAGTGCCCAACGTACTCGATCGAGTGCCCCGACTCTAGACCCAAAACAGACCTTCTGATCTCTAACATACTCGACCGAGCAGACTAGCCACTCGATCGAGTGACCCCCTACTCGATCGAGTGCCCCTATGTACTCGATCGAGTACCCAAAAACACGGTTCTGATCATGAAAACGTCAAAATACCCACTCGATCGAGTCAGACCCACTCGATCGAGTACCTTACCTACTCGATCGAGTGTCCCCCACTCGATCGAGTCATGCTGACTCGTACTTACTACCCGCATGTTATCTCTCATAACCCAACATACTATGCAACTTCATAATCTCAACATTATAATATAACTACGCATGCAATTATACACAATTCCTCGTACAATAAATAAAAGAATCTACTTCATGTTATTAAATGCCACATAATAAACAACCATCATGCTTCTTTATGCAAACCAACATATAAACACACCCCCACCAACTTTCAACTCTTCCATCACAATTTCAATCCTCCACTCCCAACATCCAACAATTCACAACATATATCGTTACATTCATATACAAACTAACAGACACCACATACGACCTTGACATATACCCCCCATGTGACCGGTTCAAAATTGTAGGCGAGTTCGCGACTTTAGGACGTCTCCCAAGCCTTTGCATTAGCTCCTACAACCTTTACCCCGGGTTCATTTTAATTGACTCCCTATGTTCATTATATTCATTAGTTACAGGTTTCAGGATCGTCGCTCTGATACCACTTTGTGACACCCTCATACTCCAAGTGCCTTACCAGGACCACTCAGGTATAAAGATGTCACCATCTCGGTTTCCCGAGGCAATGATAATCATAAGACAATAACGAAAAAACCTTTAAATAGTATAAGTTTAGTGAATAAATACATTTCAAAACCAAATGCCCAAAATACGGGTTACAAGTTCCCAAAACAACTGTCTAATCAACTAAATGAAATGTCTGACAACTACTCAAGCTACAGCGGACGACTTTATCATCTGAAGGTGACAAATCCCAGCTATCCCATGTATTTCGACTCATACCTGCTCAACAACTACTCACCTTCCCCGAATGGATCACCACAGTTTTTAAAACAATAAACGGGGTCAGTACTAATCACACAATTTATATAACTCAACAATACAACAAACAACACAGCTCAATCGTCACCGATATACTCCGAACTCTATCATCAACTCCACAATACTGACTACACACTAAAGTGTGTAGCCCTGCCAGAGTACCCATCGCAACAGGTTACTCCTCGCCGCCAGTGGGGGGCCGCAGCCGTTCCCACCTAAGCCCAACTCATCTCCGTCGAGCGATAAACCCAAATCCATTAATGTGCACATCCCTTATGTGGCGGGTTCCACAGAAGGCGAATAATGGGCGTGAAACCACTCCCGCAAGTGACTCCACTCAGCCAGGGACGCACCCCGAAGAACACAGACAGATACAATCAACCACAACTACTATCAACAATCAAAACCAACAACCGTCACAATACTCGTATGATAATATTCAACAATCACAAAGTACAACCAACATATCATGTGACTACACTAGTAGAAAAAGTCCTATTGACATCACCACAAAGACATCGGTTTTAGTTAAAACGATGTAAATGTTTATAAATAACATCGGTTCTTACCAAAACCGATGTAAAATGTGTACAGTTTTTTTCCTTGCATCGATTATTTTTAAAAACCGATGTACAAAATTATTTGTACCATCGATTTTAAACATAAACGATGTAAATGAGGTATCATTCACATCGTTTTAAGTGACCGATGTAAAAGAGTCTCTAGTTAACTGCAAAAGATTAATAAACCCTAGCCTCCCCTCTTCACAGTTCAATATCTCTTCTTCTAAGATCTCCAACTCCATCATCCACCCTATCATTACCCCCCTCCAACGATTACTCCTTCTTCTCGCTTCCGTTTCCGTTCAGTCTTCATCTCCTTCGCCTTTTCCCGAAAATGAATCGAGTGTTCTGTCAGGAGTGGTGCCGGGGTTGTTTACCATTGGAGATTCTTCTGTTGATGTTGGGAATAATAACCCTAGAAAATAACACAAAAGTTTACGCAAAAGAGGGAAAATGAATGGCGGTATTTCGATCAAGAGCAAGGATTTACATAACTTTCTCTTCACTTTCCTCCAATCATTTGCTTGTCCGTATCTTTGGTAGCGGTCCTGCAGTATTTTGTACCGCCGATAAGGTTCATTCCATCCCTTTTTTTTCAATAATTAGTTATTGATTTGTTAATCCAATTACCAGTTCTCATTGTATCCATATATTTTTGCTGGATTTCCATAAATTGTGAATTGATTTTGTTATTGACATTGAATTTTGGTGGAATGTTTTAGATGCTCGAAGCTCATCAAACAGCTCAAGTTGAAAATGATTCAGGGTTTTTCTTCCTTCTTATCCCTTATGAGGATAGGTATGCATGTCGTTCTTCTTACTCACCTCCTATCAATTTCCTTTTTTTCTTTTCTGTATTATAGATTTGTTCTTCACTTGTTCTTACTTTAGCAGATTGTTTTTTAGTTAGGTTAATCATTTAATTTCTGAGTTGTCTTGAATGTTTCCTTACAGATTTATGGGAAATTTAGTTAATATGTTTGGAATAATTGAATTCTGTGTTCATTGTTAGATACCCTTACATATAAACCTCGCTTTCTGCTAGTTTTAATCTCCTCACATGTTAGCTATCTGTGACTATGGTTATAATGAAAAGAATAAAACATAATAAGTTTTAATCAACATTCTGATTTCTTAATCATTTCTTCTGTTCTATAGATTATTTATTGCCGATAATAACTTGCCGTGCATTACAGCACAGACATTCAGTTACGAGTACATTAGAGATGTACCTATATCTTGAGCAATACACTCAAATGACAAATCTGATCCTCCAGTACGTACATTTTCTTACATTTTCTTCTATGGAAAAACTCTTTATTTTGAGTTTCGTTACTTGTTCGTTTATCTAATTAATTGCATTAGGTTATTATTTGATGTTATTGATGTAGAATTATAGTGTTGGTGTTGTTGTATTCTCAATTTTAGCTTTGAATTGATCAGATTTGATGATTAGGGTTACTAAAAAGGATATGGAGAGTGCATTGAAGGCCAAGTTCAGCAATATGTATGACCACCCTCGATTTATTGAAGTTCTTATTTTTCTTTCCTCGACACATTGTGAAGTTGAAGCTAGTTCGGAGGTTTTGAGTCACTCACTTTTGGCATGAATTGGATCTGTTCTTCTGAGGTCATGTCTAGATATTTTAGTTAGCATTTATACTGAATCCATGGTTATTTACTTATTTCCCGTTTTATTTAAGGAGTTCTGAGACTGTTGAATTTTATTCCCGAACTGTAGTATTACAAAAGGTGCTTTCCGTTGTGAGCTTCTTTTCTAGTATGTCGGGGAAAGTAAACTTTCTAGTAAGGCCTGAGGCCCTAAAGGCCTGAACTGTAGTATTACAAAAAGGTTTGATCACGTGTGCTATATATATTATGCTTATATAATTGTTTTTACCTTGCTAGGGAAGCCAGAAATTCCTTGTTTTGCGAGAGATTCCTGAGGCCAAGGTCGAGAATCTGCTTACTGATAAAGATTCTTTAGCTAGTTGCGATGTGGCGTTATTTTTGTATGACAGGTGAGTAAACTTCATTCCATGTTTTCTCGATATCTTTTGCAAATTTACTTCTGGTGTGCCTTTGAATTCAATGTTGTCCAGTACTCCTATGCTAATTCGGTGCACTGTTCTACAAAGGTAAATTTATTCTTTGCTTCTGTATACTTCTGTCTGATTGGTTACTGTTCCTTTTGTATGTGATGCTAATTTGAATGCATATGATGAACATTGCATGGCTGACCAACACTGCCTTCTCAATGGTTATGAATGATGTTCCCGTGCAGCTTAGCCAAAATATGGGTATTGATGCTCCAGTTCCCATCAGTGCCAAACAAGGGAAATTCAGCGACATATTCCAAAAGATGGTGACTACAGCGGAACACCCTCATCTTAGTATTCTCGAAACTAAAGATGGTAGAAGCAGGAAGCGATACATTGGCCTTGTTAGACGATCACTTCTGGCTAAAGGAACAGGACAACTTGGAATTTTTTATGTTCGAAAACTTTGGATTAGTTAAGATAAGTCGCCCTGTTTTCAGATGGAATGCTCCTGAACTCTCTCAGTTTGCCCAGGTATGAGTTACTTTTATGGATATCGTGTTAACTGATTGCACGTTCTGAATTATGGCCACATGACGGTTTGTTTCACAAGTGTAGTCTACGATTATGTTGTTTCTGGTTTACTAGAAGAAGTATGTGTAGATGTTGCTTATATGGTTGTTTAAAATCTCTCAGGAATTCAATAATGCTGGCAGGTCTCGTGGTGTGCTTCCATCTTCAGAAAATCTTGGTCTCCAGGTGACTCATTTTGCCAATAGAATGACAGTCTTTTATTTTTGTTACGTCGTCTTATGTTTCTTTCACATCTGGTTGCATTGTACCGTTAAAGTTTAGATGCTATTCTTCACCTGGCTATCAATGACTTGAGAATATCATGGCTTCCATTTACCCTTTTGTTGGGGAAAAAAAGGATTTCTGGTTTTAATTTGTAATGATGGCATTTTTTTGGACTTTGTTTCACCTGGCTATCAATGACTTGAGAAAATCAGCTGCTTTCTATTAAAAATGTGCAGTGTCGGAATGAAACTCTTGAGGTTAGCCTATCCTTTGCTTATAAACGTAATTGTTATTTAATCTCTGATGGTAAATCGTTAATCACCCTTTGGGAATGTTTTAAACAAGATGCTAGAAACTGAAACAAGCCTTTGCGATAGTGAAGTAAAACTTTTGTAGTTTAGGAATCTACTTTGATTTATTTATTTGGAGTTTCGCGATAGTAATGCTCTTGAGGTTGGCGAATCCATTTCTCTTGAACATAATTGTTGTATATTTTATAATGCTAAACCGCCAATCACCCTATGGCAACGTGTCCAACTTCAGCCGATTTTTGTAAATATTTTGACTATGTACGCGCTACACCAAAGGGATTTAAGTAATTATGTAACGTATCTACTTGGATTTAAGTTGAGGTACAGTTATAGCTCTATATTATTTCTTCCGATTTCTTGTAATATTCTTTGGCACTCTCCCTCATGAAAATGCAAGATAATTCATTATCTTTGGATTTTGTATGCAGGTTTCCTGAGTTATAATCTGTTAGATGTCATCCTGAAATACTTGATGCTCTTGCTCAGGGTAAGTCGTAACACGGTCTACTGAACTCGACATTATTCAGCTTTTTTAGACATGAGAAGCATGTCTTGAGAGTATACATGTGATGTTGTGAGGTGATGTTATGTGCAGGTGGTGTTGTGCGCGCAGACTCCAAGCTGAAAACTCGACGTAGTGTTGCTAGTTAGAAGGAGCTCAAATATACGGAACAAAAGAGGAGTATTACACTATTATATTAGTTTTTTAATTACATTTTGTATCCTGCCATCTTATTATTTAGTCAGAAGTATTCTAATATTTTTGTTCAAAACACATGTATATTTATAATCTTGGAGTATATATTTATAATTATGAGTTTTGGAAATGTAATGTTTTTTAAATTGATTGCAACTCTCATTTAAGGCGTTTCCCCATAAAAAAACACCTCAAATATATTTTTTATAATTAAAAAAATACCAATTTACATCGGTTTAGTCAATAAATGATATAAATAAGGTTGACATTTACATCGGTTCAGCACCAAAACTGATGTAAATTAGATGCTGTTAACATCGGTTATACATAGAAACCGATGTAATTAAATGCCATTAACATCGGTTTTATCTAGTAACCGATGTTATTTTAAGCCATTAACATCGGTTTTATCTAGTAACCGATGTAATTTTAAGCCATTAACATCGGTTGTAAAACTGATGTTTTTCTTAATTTCAATAAACAACGCCCCCAGAAGCATCGCACAAAACCGATGTAAATGGACCTAAATAACCGATGTCAATGGCACTTTTTCTACTAGTGCTAATACTGAGTAGGGAAACCTTACCTGGAATGCAATACAATCAGACGGTCTCAACAGCTGTTATCAAAAGGCCTCCTCTACGAATCCTCCTCCTAACATATAATCATACAATTACTAACAATCATAAAAGACAACAAAACCCCCAAATCTCCAAATTAGGGTTTAAACAACCTTAACAAAATACCATAAAATCAGTACGTAGATCTTACTCTCGACGCAAGGATCACAAGAATGTAAAGGATGATGAATTCCGACCTCCCAAGCTCCGGGATTTGTCAATAATGCGAAGGATGCGAAGTACGTAGGTTGCAATCTCTTTTCAAAGTAATTAGGTTTGTAAAAGCGTTTTATGAAAGTGACGGAAAGGTTTAAATACTAATTCGCATTATTAACAAAACCCGACAAAACATTACCCGTAAACCGGTCTACTCGATCGAGTAACTAACGTACTCGATCGAGTGCCGCCTACTCGATCGAGTACCAAGGCTACTCGATTGAGTACCCTACAGGTCAGAAACTATTTTAGAATGCAAAACACCCTTACTCGACAGAGTAAGGCCTACTCGATAGAGTACCCAGAGGCTCATAAAACCGTAGTATTACAGGTAAAGCTAGCAAATAAGCTACCTCACCTACCCGATCCAAAATCTCATAAGGACCGATGAATTTCTGACTCAACTTCCCTCTCTTGCCAAATCTCATGACGCCGCGCATAGGTGATACTTTCAAAAGGACCTTATCACCCACCTCAAACTCGATATTCCTGTAATGCAAGTCTGCATAACTCTTTTGCCGATCTTGAGCTGCTTTCATCTTTTGTCGAATCAAGTTTACCTGTTCAACCATATCTTGCACCATCTGTGATCCTAAAACCATAGCTTCAGCGCTATCATCCTAACACACCGAACTCCTACACTTCCTCTCATACAACGCCTCAAAACGTCTCTTAATAGTTATTTTATCATTATACTCCCTCCTATTCACCATTTTCTTCCCCTTTCCTTTTTGCACAAGAAATAAGAAAGTGATTTTGAACCACACAAAACACATTACCCCACATGCAAATGAATTTGGACCACACAAATCAACCCAAAAAAGGAAATAGGGAAGAAAACCCGAATAATCCGAATAAAGAAATAGGGAAGAAAATAGCTAATAGGAGGGAGTATATTATAAAAGATATAAAATTAATTTTTTAGTTGTGTCAGTAAATTAAAGTACTAAAACTAATAATTTTTTAACTATTATTTGAATATAATATATATAATTAATATTTAATAAAAATTTTGATTTGTAGTTGACGCAATGGGTCGACCTGTTCAAATCAGGTTTCGACCCTAAATTAATGAGTCATTTCGACTTAGGGTCATAAGGGAAACATATCGAGATTTTCGGGTTTTGACCCTGATAAAACGGTTGGGTCAAAATTACGGGCTGGGTCAAAATTTGACTGGTCAAGAGTGAGACGTGGGTGTTCCGTTGGTCCTTTTGGATCAATTAGAGGAGCAACAATTTAGACTCTCCGTTTTTTTATTTGCATATTAGAGGAACTCACGCTACAAATTATACCCCTTTTTTAAGATTCATATTATTGTAGTGCTTGTAATCCTGAGGAAGATGATTTATGTTTTGGTATTTTTTACCGAGTTAGTTAATTTAGGGTTAAAGCGGTTTTATATGCTAATCGTGTGATTTTGTGTGCGTTTGAGTGATTGTAATACAGGTAATAAGAACGTAAATAAGAGACCGACACTAGAGATTTGGTGACGCGTAAAACCCAATGTAGGAAACGATCGCGGAAAGGAGACGGTATCCTTCCAAGATTCCACTATCATTAATATGTAACTTTGGTCACGAGTACAAGAGAAATAAGACGGCTGGATTGCTAGTGTTATGCGTGAGTCGTTCTGCTTGAATGAATGATCTTCTTTGCCCTTCTTCATCTGATACATATGACTAAACCCTATTAGGGTTTAACTAGCTTGCTTCCCAAATCATCCGAAGTTCATCTGATGGGCTTGTCTCCTGCTACCCTTGGACTGCTACCTCTGACCCATAGCTTCCTCCTCTTCGGCCCAATTAATCGTCGCAGACTTAACATGTTAAATTGGGCCCAAACAATTTAAATTGTTTCTTAAAATTTCGATTTTGGCCATGTATATTTTGCTAAAGTAAGGTGTTCCATGGAGACATGACACTTGAACAGCTGAGTCAAACATCAGGCCTTGAGAATTATATGACTTTTATCCAATAGCACAGAATAGTATTTTGGAAAGAACACTTCTACATCGAAGTACAAAAATGGATACAACATTGTAATATGGAAAAATAAATCAGCGTTGCTTGATTGCAGAAAATAAGTCCTCAAATGAGCGCTTAGGAGCTTCAGGTTTGGCAATTATCTCCACAGCTTTGTAAGAAGCCTCGGGATTACTCAACGCCTCGACGGCCACTTCAGCAACTTGATCCCTTGATATACTTCCTCCACTTAAAGTATCCTACAAAAATTTTACCATAATTTAGCTGTATCAATGATGTGAATCTATCAAGTTAAGAAGAGATCAGTTGAGAAAAGGAACAAAATTTACCTCTGGTTCCATTACTATGTTTCCAGAAGGGGGATCATTTTTCAATCCACCGGGCCTTATTATAGTGTAATTAATACCCGATTTCCTGATATAATTTTCTGCTTGAAGTTTGGCAACTAATACAAGTCCAAATATATTGAGAAAGACATAGGCTGGATTCAAGAGTTGTCCCATTGCAGCGCCATTGACTAAAATGGAGCTTATAAGGATGAATCTCTTAACTCCACGCTTTCGGCATGCTTCAACAAGATTGATAGTTCCATAATAATCCACCTGTTGTACGATGTGAATCCAACAGCAAAAGGAAGAAAGCTTTTACAGCATGCATTTTTGTTGTGGCAACATCTTTCAACTAACTCATAAGTTCTTTTTTTGGGGAATTAACTCATAGTGCTACTTTTTAAGGAACTTGGAATCCGAAATCCAGTCCACACCATTTAGCAATAACTTGGATTGAGGAATCCGAAGGAAAAGGAAAGGCAGGTGGACAAAAGGAAACAAAATCTCTTGTTTGGATACCAGGGAAATGGAGTGATCCGTCCTCCAACCTTAGTCAAAATCTCTTTAACATAGCAAAGATTTGGAGGGAAAACACTATCCCTTCCCTTCCCTTCCCTCAGTTAAGCAAAGTGCATCAAAATGGTCGATACAGTCATCAACTATGCATTCCATCCTCCCCAACCTCCCTTTCTATGCGGAAATGGGTAAACATTAGAATGAAAGTTTTTACTATTATTATTATTATAATTAATTAATCAATCAAGATATTCTAACCTTCCATGGCGCCAACGGATCCCAGGAACGTTGGAATCCGGTTGCACATATTACAGCCTCAGAGTCATCACTTATAGCATCCGCAAGCTTGTCTGATCCCTCGGTAACATCAGTCTTAACCTGTTTGAAAACAGAGAGAATGAAATTCTAGTTTAATCCAATCTAAGACCCTGTTTTCCTTTATTATGTTGCACAATTAAACTGACATTGGTATGTACTCACAATTTGAAGGGCAGGATTATCAGTGAAAGTGGATTTAGCCTTGTTTACATCACGAACACCGGCTTTAACCGTAAAACCCTTTGCAAGTAATTGCTCAACTATTCTTTTCCCTGTGTTTCCTGTTGCTCCTGCTACAAATATTTTCTTCTCAATATTCCTAGTATTATTTTCTTCGTTCTCCACCTTGATTTCACTCTCATCCATCTGAAAACTCAAAAACACATATCAACACAGTAGTAATCGTCAAATTCAGCTGTTTATAACACACTGTATTATGTATTTTTTACCTTGGTTGCTTTGAGAGAAAAAGAATGGAATTTGGCGACAGTAAAAAATGAAGGAAAGGAAAAGGGTAGCGTTGAAATAGGGAGGGAGTGGAGGAGAAAGGTTTTATTATTAAGGAAGGATGCAGAAATTGATATCATTGTTTCTCAACAAAAACCAATTTCAACTCAATTCACTAATGTCTACTCCACATCACCACAGTACCACACTCCACTCATTTTTTCATCACTTGCGATTCTAGTACTGCCACGTTTTCCAATTAGTGTCTCTTAAATTAGTACTTCAATTTACACCCGGGTAAAATATGGGGTTAGCAAAGATGAAATTAATACTAGGTTCCGTGATTTATAACTCAACATAATTGTGTATGTTATACTATACTAGTATTGGTGCCCGGCTTCGCCCCGGCTATCTCTACTTACCATTAATTTTTTTTTCCATTAAATAAAATTACTTAAAGTTGCATAACCCATAAATTTATCATTAATATATTGGTCTATGACATATCCTAAAATTAGGATGAAATAAATTTGAGACAAATTCACTACTCCCGCTATTAATATTTTACTCTTATTAATTAAACAATAGTAATAATATTTCACTACTTGCCCGTAATCATTGTTACTTTCACTACTCTCGTCGTAAATATTGTTACTGTCACTACTACCGCATTAATATTGATAATTTCACTACTCCCGCCGTAATTATTGTTACTTTCACTATTGCCGCACTAATATTTATTATTTCACTAATCTCGCTGACAATATTGTTACTTTTACTATTCAAATGAGTCATTAGTATCATATAACTATATCCAATGTATGTTACTACAATTCTTTTCTTTACTGCCGAAATTACTTTTACTACTTAGGCATGCAATTTTAAGAGAATTATATATTTATGTAAATATATTACATATATGCATTAAATGAAATCGAAAGAATTATGCAATATTATATATTATGGAATCTAACTTGAATTATTATAACCTACTTATATTATATTTTTGTATGTTAAATAATTAACATCTGTATACATCTAATAAACTATAAAGTTTAATAAAATTGCATAGATTTTAAATTTAATATATAATTTTATGATGATAATAATTAATATTATAAGTGTGCATGTTTATACTAATTAATTATTTTATTTTAAGAAAATTGACCATCTTCTAGACTTCTATAAATATTTAGGAAAATTACCAAACATCTTTTTTCTATTAGTCTCCTTGAAATTGACCCATCTTAATTAATTATTTTATTTTAAGGAAATTGACTATCTTAATTAACTATTTTATTTTAAGGAAATTAACCATGTTTTAGTCTCTTACAAATGTTTAGGAAAATTATCATGCTTCTATATAATTTAATTTTAGCCCAAACTATATAATATTTGCATTGAGATCCCTTAATCGGGTCCATCACACGGTGCTAGTGATTTAAAATTATATAGTATAATTAATTTGTATAACTTTCTTTAATTACATTGAAGTCCCTTGGTTTCTGGATTTAATATATAGTATTGATAACATATACAATTATGTTGAGTATAAATCACGGACCTCAATATTAATTTCATCTTTGCTAATCCCATTTTTTACTAATCTCATTTCCAGCCTTGACTCGACTTATGATTTGTAATAATATTAAGTGTGTCAATCTACAATAACTCTTTTATAGGACCATTTTATAGCATAGGAAAAAAGTTTTTTTTTTGTCAAATACAACCTTTAATTTTTTTTTTTTCAAACACCACCTTTAAAAAAAAAGTTTGTGAAATACAACCTTTAATAATTTTTTTTTTTGTTAAACACGACATTTTGGCTAGAGTTTGAACACTTGCAATGAGGTGACTTTCAGTCGATATTTGAGATAGCAAACGAGGTCGGTTTGAGGTGTTCTTAGACTCATTGAAAAGGTGGGAGTACAAGCTTTCTAGGCGTTATCAATACGGCGGTGATAGGTAGCCTTATCTAGGGTCTATTGGTGTGTAAAATAAGGCTGGTCAAGGAGTGAATTGGTGTTTTTCTGATTTGTTTTTACCTCCAATTTACTTCTTCACCAACCTTACTTTACACACCAATATACCCCACATAAAGCCACCGTATTAGTAACCCCCGGAAAGCTTTACTCCCACTTTTCCAAAGAGTCTAAGAACACCTCAAACCGACTTCGTTTGCTATCTCAAACATCGACTGAAAGTCACCCCATTGCAAGTGTTCAAACTCTAGTTAAAATGTCGTGTTTAACAAAAAAAAATTTATTAAAGGTTGTGTTTCACAAACTTTTTTTTTAAAGGTGGTGTTTGGAAAAAAAAAGAGCGAAAGTGGTAATTAAGCCCCTTAACTTAGTTCAATTGTGAAATTAGGCCCCATAAGTTTCATTTGGGGCAATCAAGCCCCATAACTTTCACCAAAAGTGAAATTCAACCCCATTTTTTAAATTTTCACCAAATTCTTATATTAAAATCATTTTTAATATAACTAATCAAATATAAATATATTTTTTATAATTTTAGAACTGTTATATTTATATTAAATATGAAAATTGTTTTTATAGAGTATATATTTTATAGTATATAGACAATTTGTTATATATGCATGAATACTATATAAATTATAAACAATTTACTAAATATGTAGTTAAAAGTGTTTTTTAATGATTAATAAATTATATAGAAATTCGTAAAGTTGCAATTAGTAATTTTTAGTATTTAATAAATTGTTTAATACTAATATAAAATGTTTTAAATTAAAGTTCTTGTGAAAATCTTATAAATGGGTTGAATTTCACTTTTGGTGAAAGTTAAGGGGCTTAATTGCTCCAAATGAAACTTATGGGGCCTAATTTCACAATTGAACAAAGTTAAGGGGCTTAATTACCACTTTCGCCAAAAAAAAAGTTATATAAAGGTTGTATTTGACAAAAAACCCTAGGGGTTGGCTTATATGGTCCATGTGGTGGTGCGGGAATGCATGGGCCGGTGGAGGGGGGATTGAATCCCCTCGTTATCAAAAAAAAAAGTTTGAGGTTTTAAGCAATTTTTGATAAAAAGTATATATCTTAAGAGGGTAATATTATTAGGAATTTTTTTTATAATGAAGTAATTTTAGAAACTGTATTTTAAAAAGTAATTTCTAATTTACTCTAAATATAACCGTACTTTGTAATTTTATCATTGTGAGACAAGAAAAATAGCAAAGACTTGAAATTTATTTCGTTAGATAAGTGGAATAATATATAAACCTTTTTTTTGAAGCATCAATTCCAACATATGTGACTTAAGATAAAGTGAGTGATTTTTAAGTATGATTTTTTAATGGAGAAATAATTAGAAGAAATTGTTGCAAATTAAAAATATATGTTGTAGTAATCTTATGGTTATACTATGTATAGTATGCATGCCTTTAATGTAGGCTTTTATGATATCCTCCGTTGAAAAATTAACTAAAAAACATGAAATTATATAATTATTGATAAGACGTGATAAATTGGGAAGCACATAAGCAATGATGGGAATGATTAATTCTCATTGATACAGAAACCGTATTACACAATCTTGCATATTTACAAACTCGACTCAACCCTAGCTAATACCAAAATGCTAAACGGTATTCTATGCCTAATAGGAAATATAGAATACTTGCAATACAAGGTATACTATCTACAATATCTTCCATAATATTCTAACACTCCTCCTCAGGTTGGAGCATTTGGTAAACTAAGTCTCAAGTTGTATTGTAGATGATCAAACGATTCACCTCCAAGCGCCTTGGTGAATATGTCTGCGATTTGTTCCTTGCTCCGGACGTGATGCATGGTGATAGTCTTACTAACTAGTTGTTGTCGAACAAAATGGCAATCTATTTCAATATGCTTAGTTTGATCATGAAAAATCGGGTTTTTTGCAATGTGAAGTGCCGCTTGATTATCGCAAAATAAACTCATTGGTTTCGAATGAAACACACCCAAGCGGGAAATGCTTTTAACCATATTAATTCAGTTGTGGCAGCTGCCATCGCACGATATTCCGCTTCCGTCATTGATTTAGCAACTGTTACTTTCTTCTTAGCTCTCCATGACATTGGCGATTGTCCAAGACAAAATATCCACTTAACGATCGTCTCGTCATTGGGCAGCTTACCCAATCCAAATCAAAATACCCACATAACTGAAAATCCGAATCTTTACCCAACATTATCCCTTTACTCGGGTTCATTTTGATGTAACGAACTACACGGAGAGCCGCTTCCCGGTGCTCCTTTCTCGGTTCATTGACAAATTGTGACAGCACATGTACAACATAAAAAAAGTTAGGCCATGTAATTGTGAGATAAACCAACCTCCCAACCAGTCTACGATACTTTATTATGTCCCTCAGAACATACCTTCAGCTAATGCAAGACGATGATGTTGCTGAATAGGCGTGTGAATTGGTTTGGCTCCCTTTATACCCGACTCTTCTATGATACCCAACGCATATTTACGTTGGTTGAGGAAGAGACCCTTCAAGCCGTGTGCTACCTCAATACCCAAAAAATATTTGAGATAGCCTAAATCTTTAATTCCAAAAGTCTTGTCGAGGAACCTCTTGAATGTGTTACATATTACACTGTCATTGCTAACTACTATCATATCGTCTACATATACTAGAACTCCAATAAAAATCCCATTTTTATTATATGTAAACAATGAATAGTCAGCTGACGATTGAACAAAACCATACCTTTTAAGAGAATTAGCTAATTTTGCAAACCATTCCGAGAGGCTTGTTTTAAACTGTATATTGATTTTTGTAATTTGCACACTTTGTTTTCCCCTTTTTTCTCTAAACTTTACGGTATACTCATATATACTTCTTCATCTAATTCACCATGCAAAAATGCATTGTTTACGTCTAATTGCTCAATCATCCATCCCTTGGCTACAGCCATTGCTAACATACACCTCACGCTCATTATCTTTGCCACTGGCGTATAATCTCATAATAGTCTACCCCTTCAACTTGCATGAATCCCCGAGCCACAAGGCGTGCTTTGTATCGCTCTATGGTTCTGTCGGCTTTTTACATGATTTTATACACCCATTTACACCCAATCTGCCTCTTTCCCTGCGACAACTCTACAATTTACCAAGTCCCATTTGCTTCAAGAGCGTCAATTTCATAATATTGACTCAGTTCTCGATTTTCATCAATTTCCGCCAAGAATTCCCTATGAGTGTTAGAAAAACAATTGGTAATAACGTAATTGACTAAAGGATAGCGAGTACATGGTCTTTGGGATTGTGGTTGGACGTGATGAGCACTGACAACGGGTTTAATGATCCTTGTCGATTTGCATATATAATCCTTCATCCATCGAGGCTGAAACTTTTCTCTTTCTCCTCAACCAAGCCATATTTTTCCTTTACTAATCACATCAGCCACAACCTCATTCTCCTCACCATTTCCGTTCACATCAGCCACTACTTCATTATGCTCACCATTTACATGGTCTGTTGCTAACTCATCACTCCCCCTCGCTTCATGGGACGATTCATCTTCTACATCTTCATCATTGTTAACATAACATGAACCCGTGCAAACGGGTATTTCCACTATTTCATCGTGGTTATTTGCCCACGGATTAGTTGTGTCAACCGGGTGAGTAAACGGAAAAACATGCTCGAAAAATGTAACATCTTAAGACACAAACATCCTCTTTTCCTTCAAGTCATACAATTTCCACCCTTTTTTTCCATGCGAGTATCCTAAAAACATACATCATTTACCCTTCTCCCCAAATTTGTCTCGTGATTTATCCTTAGTATGGGCATAATAAAGACATCCAAAAACCTTTAAGCCGTCTAATTCGGATTTTTTAATGTATACAATTTCGAATGGAGTTTTACCTTGTAAAAATGGCGTTGGGGTTCGATTTATTAAATATGCCGTGGTTAATATACAATCCCCCCAAAAAATGAATAGGTAGGTCAGCCTGAAATTGTAGTGCTCTTGCGTTTTCGAATATGTGTCCGTGTTTTCTTTCTACTCGGCCATTTTGTTGTAGTGTATAAATATTACTAGTTTGAAAAACATTCCCGTGTTCCTCATAATAATACGTCAAAGGCCCAGCTAAAAATTCTATCCCATTGTCACTTTGAAATTTTTTTAACACACTTACCAAATTGAGTTTTAACCATTTGACAGAAAACTCTCAACAATTATCCTGCTTCAGTCTGATCTTTCATGAGGTATACCCACTCAGAAAATAATGAGCACGAGATAAACTAGCAATTCGATACGATCCCAAATATCACAATGAATTAAACCAAATAAAGCGTCACATATCTTATTATTAGTTTGCAAAGAAGAACGAGTTTGCTTTGCTCTACAGCACGGGTGACAAACATAACGAGAATTACAGGATAAATTACTACCAACCAAATTAGAAAAGCGAGAAAGAATGCTACTTTGACGAATGTCCTAGACTTCTTTGTCATAAATGACCCTCCTTGGGCAATGGAGTCTTTGCTACCAATTCATCTCTTTTGACCTTGAAGTGATAAACCCCGTCTTGATGCTCACCCCGTTCAATATTTGTCCCTATAGACTAGTCCTGCATAATACAATAATCGGGGAAAAACGTTACTATGCAATTATTTTCTCGAATTAATTGTTGTACTGATATCAAATCACATGTCAGTTGTTTTGGGTGGATTTTGCGCAAGGCAAGATCGGGTCAGGGTTGAATTAGGTAGGGTTAACTAGCTCTATTCGGTCTGTAAGTCAGGTCGTCAAGGCAGAATATAAAGATATTAATATGACAAAAATAACAATAACAAGACAAAGAATTTTGTACGTGGAAAATCTTTAAATGGGAAAAAACCACGGGCACCAAGCCAGGAGAGGATTTCACTATTGTATATTATATTTAGCACAATGGGACGTAATTATATAAGATTTGTATAAGAATATTGTATGCTCTTTCTTGTCTTGTGTTCTTGTGCAAATGATTTCCCAAACATTCCTTATATAGTCACCAGTTGAACGGCTGCCTGATCCTGGTATTAATGCGGAATATTCTCCTTAATTACCCGCAATAATTCTCAATATTACGTCCTTAATTGCTGCATTAATTGCGAGATATTCTTACTTAATGTTGTGCGCGTATTCCTCTTGTAATATGAGCTCCTGGTTTGATATCGTCCTGATATTTTGACCGTTGTCCTCTCCATGGTCTGGCGCCTATCTTCATGTGTCCTGATAGCCTGACACCCTGTCAGCCTGATAGTCAGGTTAAGGTGAGACATTGATCAGGGATATCTGCGGATTTCCAGGCCTAACAATTGCCCCTTATCTCCTTATTTTCGATGTGTCAGGACAAAAAATAAGGAGATAACCTTAATCTCTGGAAAATTACCCAACGGTTGGATTATGCCTAATCAGTCCCTGTAACAGCTATTTTGCTCAGTTTATGACGCGTGTAGTTTTACTGCAACCTCTTCAATGATTATCCATCCAACTTGCTGTTGAAACCCTAATTTAATCTACTATAAATACTCACTCACTTCATTAACTTAATCTCCATCAGGATAGTCTCCCTTGTTTTCTCTTAATAATCTTCTTCTTCAATCTTTCCTCAATTTCCAGTTTTTTAATCTTCAATTAATTTTTCATAATCTTTCAATAATGGCTGCGAAAAAGAAATCTACCAGGGTGGTGACTCCTGGAACTCCTCCTCCCCAAAATCCCGAGGAAAACTCTTCTGAAAATTTGCCTCCATCTTCTGTTGCTCAATCTTCTGTGGCTGACAATCCAAGTGATTCTCCTTTGGAGATGATCTCAATTTTCCATGGCTATTTCCAGTTTAAGCCTACCAAGGCTTTGAAAGATGACCAGTCTCTTGCAAACCGCTTGAAGCCTGAGTTTAAAAAGGTGCTGAAGGATAAGGGGATCATCCCTGCTGATGCCGAAGTCTGGATCCCTGAGAATTCTCCTATCAAGGCTGACTGGGCGTGTCCTGGTTGGTTCTGTATTCATGACTTGGCTTTCAGGGCAGGTTGTAAGCTTCCCTTTTCCCCTCTTATGGTTGAGGTTATTAAGGAAATTGGTGTTCTGTCTTATCAGTTGATGCCCATGGCGTGGAAGGTGGTATGTTCTGTTGAATACCTTTGTAAAAAACACAATATCTCGTTTTCTCTTGGTGATCTGAAAGCCTGTTATGCTGTCAAAACCAATAGCCCTGGTCGTATAAGTTTTAAGGTTAGGGCTTCTACTACTCCCCTTTTGAGCAATTTGGATAGTGGCCACGACAAGAACTGGGCTGCTGGATACATGTTTGTCAGGACCAATTCTGTGGGTCCTGATCTAGCATATTTAAATTATGAAGCTTGTGTTGCTCGTGAGTTTTTAACTTCTCTTTTATCCTGCATGTTTTATTCGTTAGTAAAAAATAAAATGAAATTTATATTAAGTCATACCTCTCACGTGTGCAGTTGATGATTGGGTTACTGAAACTGAGCATCCCACTGCAAATATTTCTGCTTTCCTTGCTATTCCTCCTTTGGAGAGGTCTTGGCCTCGCTGTTGCGGGGCTGGCCATCTTCCTCGCTGTTTGAAGGTTGATGGTACTGCCAGGGTGGCTAAACCTTCAAAGGCTGTTAGTGCTTCTACTTCAGGCAGTAAGTCTATCTTATCTTCTTTTTTCTTCTTATTCTGGTTTCTTTGGTGATGCTTAGTTTATATTGCTAATGTAGTGTTTCGTGTTGTAGCTACTAGGTCATCTACTCGCCTTGCCAGATTTGGTATGGCTGACCTCTCAGCCAGGTTAGCTAAGATCAAGGAGGAAGGCTCCCAGGGAAGTGGAGATGCTGAACCTGTTATTGATTTAACCGAACAGCCTGATGCGTCCAAGGTCACTGTCGTTCCTACTGCCTCCACTGAAACAAATTCAGCAGCCCAGAAAAGAAAAATTGAAGATGTTGATATATCTGCCCCAGTCAGGGAAGTGAAAGCCAAGGTGGATAATATGGAGGCTGCCAAGGTGAAGATTAGGGATTATGCTGCTTCCAAGTCAGATGTTATGCTTACCCTTGACCCTGTTGAAACTTCTACTCAGGCGGTTGCTTCAGTGGATCACTTAGTCAGCCTTTTGGCAGGTGCCTTGGCTGCTGTGAGGGAGGTACGCTATTTTTATCATTATGTGTATTTTATTTGGGTATTTTTATTATTGTGGTATAAATATTTTTTCTGTTTTTGGTCAGGGTGCTACGGCCTGTCTTCATAACGCCTATCAGGCTAATTCTTTGGTAGTCAGGATTGATCTGATGAGATCAGATTATGATAAGCTGAAGTCTGAACTAGATTTTACACGGGCTGATATGGCTGCTAAAGCTGCTGACTTGGTGAGGGTGCAGGCTGAGAAGGATGCTGCTAAGGCTGAGGCAGATTCAAGTAAGCGACTCTTGCAGAAAGCTTTGGACAAGAATGAAGAGCTCACCCAGGAGAGGGATGAATTGGAGTTCAAGCTTGATGATGCTTCCCTTTATTTCTATATTAAGGGGAAGGTTGCTTCCATGTCAGAGCCTGTTGAGGCCAGGGAAAAATGGAACCCTGAAGTTGGGATGGCTTTTGCTGCTTCAAAGTATCCTCACCTGCATAACATGGAAAATGAACAGGAGGTCGATTCTCCAGGGGAGCAGGACGTTGATGCTGATCCGGCTAAGAGTGGGAGTGTTGGTGCTGTTTCCAAGGAGAAGCAGTAATTTGATTTTTTCTTAGTTGATATTTGGCCCATCCAGGGGGGATGTCCCTGGACGAACAATTTTATTTTTTCTGTCTCTATCCAGGTCAGGGAGACTATCCCTGGCCCTTATGAATATTTTGGTGCTTTTGCCCCAGGGGGTAAGGGCTTTATTAATATAATCGTTGTGGCCTTCTTTGGCTGATTCTGCTTATTTGTTTGAACCTGTGAATTTTGCTTTTTCCAATCCTGTTGGACCTGTCAAAATTTTTGTTTGGTTAACCTGTAAGGCATTTTTAATTTATCCTGTTATTTAAACTGTCGTGAGTAATTCAACCAAGTATGGTTTTTGCCATAATGGTTGAAGGGGTGGGAAAACCGGCCTGTCAGGAGGGCTTATGTCCCCTGCCTGACTGGAGGGCTTGGTATTCAGCCTGTTAGGAGGGCTTTTAGACTAAATGGTTGGGATGGCACACCCTTCCACCGTCTTGCTGCGTCCAGCCGTTTGTAAACATTTGCAGTAAACCTAGTCAGGCCAGGCAATTATTTCATGCCTGATTGGTCCTAACATTTACTGTATCCGGTGATGGTTACCAACTCGTCAGGCACAATTAAGCGTAATAAGTTTTGTTTCAGATTTTGATATATAGTAGAGTAGCCCTCAATCCTAAATATTTTTGCATATAAACATTTATCATGTATAATTGTTCAGGATTCAAAAAGTAAGACAAATTCGGTTAGTTAAATATATAGATATGAGTTGCATACAGAGCATATAAAACACGTAATTTTTCAGGTAGCACATCATATTGAGTAATGATATGAGTTTGTACCTGATTGTAGCCTGATCTGGGTTTTACATATGGAATAATTTTAAATGGGTTACATTTCAGGATCTTGGGATCATTTATCCTTCTAATGTTTGGAGCCTGTATGCCCCTTGTCCAACAATTGAATCAATTAAGTAAGGACCTTCCCATGTGGGGGCCAACTTGCATGCTGATTTTTCTTTTTTATTCGGAAAAACTATGCATAGGACGAGATCTCCTTCCCTGAAGACTCTAATTTTGACATTTTTGTTGTAAGTCCTGGCAACTTTTTGTTGATAGGATGCTATCCTAATTTTGGCAGCATCTCTTAGCTCTTCTGTTAGGACCAGGTTATCTTGCATCAGGTCTCTGTTTGTTTCAACATTGTTCAGGCTGTATCTTGATGTTGGCACCTGGATTTCTACAGGAATGACAGCTTCGCACCCATACACCAAAGAATAAGGTTTTTGGCCTGTTGATGTCTTTGGAGTTGTTCTGTCTGCCCATAGTACTAACGGAAGTTCTTCAACCCATCTGCCTCGTCTTCTTATTAGTTTCTTCTTTAGGCAGCTTATGACTACCTTATTGCTGGATTCAGCCTGGCCATTAGCTTTTGGGTATCCAGAGGTAGATGTTACCAGGTTGATATTCCATTCTTGGCAAAATGCTTGGGTCTTTTTCCGCACAAATTGGGTTCTATTATCACATACTATTTCTGATGGGACTCCATATCTACAAATGATGTTTGTTCTGATGAAGGATATTATTTCTTTTTCAGTTACTTGCCTGAAAGAGTCAGCCTCGATCCATTTGGAGAAGTAATCAGTCATAGCCAGCATGAATACTTTTTATCCTGGAGCTACGAGCAGCTTTCCCACAATATCCATGCCCCACTTTATGAATGGCCAGGGTGCAGAAATTGAATGAAGGGGCTCAGATGGCCGATGTAAGATTGGCGCATGGACTTGGCAGGCTTCGCATTTTGAAGAATATTCCAGGCAATTAGGCTGATTGGGGCAACCAGAGGCCGGACAATTACAGTTATTATTTGACAGGAAAACTACTCAAAAGGGCTGGAAGAAATCTCTTACAGGCTAATCAATCAGCAAATCAACAAGACAATTATGCACAAGCCCTATTTCTGCGGAAGACCAAATCCAACTACAAGAACGTGAACATCTCCACATGCTGCAACGTGCAAAAAGGAAGAAGGAGAAGTTGTTAAACAAGAATGGGTCAACCAGATTAATAGGGAATGTGCCCTATTAACTAGGAAGTGGTTTCTAACGGCTAGGAGGAGTGTAAAGATCAAATGTAAACGTTAGAACAAAGAGACTATAAATAGATGGGAGAAATATTTGTAAGGGACATGAAATAATACACAAAAATCTTATACAATCAAGCTTGTTATTCTTATTTCACCGTGTTCTTACTTTCGTTATTATCAGTCTATTGATCCAGCAACATAAACATTATTATTCTCTTATAAATTATTCCATCTATCATTTTACATCTTTCCATCAATATTAGAACTAGATACCTACACTACTAAATCTTCAGGCCGGATCCTTTCAGGCGAATTTAGGCTAAAACAATTGGCGCCCACCGTGGGGGCATCTAGTTTATTAATAAAAAAATCTTCCTAATCACTTTTTCATTCAATACTTACACATAAAAATGGTAGAACTCACTCCAGAACAACAATTGGTAGCCGCCTTGGCTAAGATCAAAGAATTGGAAATAATTCAAGAGCAGGCGGCTCAAGCAGAGGCTGAGATCACAAGGCTTAAAGAATCTGAGTCTAACCTGAGAAAGAAATTGGAAAGTCAGGTTTCAGGCTCCAAAACCAGATTCGAGCCAGGAACCCCATTCTCATCATTCATCAAGCACATTGACTTCTCCAATTTTGGAACTCCGGAGAAGGACACCTCATCCGGTCCATAGATCATTCCTGACAAAGAAACAAATAAAATTGAGGCAGCAATAATGATGGCTATGCTTCAGGAAATTCAGAAACTCCATAACAAGATAGAAAATATACCTGGAGTGCTAGATCCTGTGGCGGAGGTGGAAATTGACAGCTTCGCTGACTCACCCTTTGCAGATGAAATTGCAAAGATTGATCTCCCCAAGAAATTCACCGTCCCATCCATGAGAACTTATGATGGAACCTCTGATTCACAAAACCACGTTGCTATATTAAAAAAGAAGATGTTAGCCGCCTCAATACCCAGTGAACTCAGGCAGGTTTGCATGTGTAAGGGTTTTGGTACAACCCTGACTGGAGCAGCGTTGCAATGGTTCATCAATCTCCCAAATGGAAGTATCAAGAACTTTGCAGACCTGGTCAATGCCTTTAATCAACAATTTGCAAGCAGCAGAGACATGGCTAAGAGACCCAGTAACTTGTTCAGGGTAAAACAGCTCCCTGAAGAATCTCTCAAAGAATTCCTGGCCAGATTTGTCAAAGAGAAGGTGGCCATTCCCAGGTGTGACGAAGAGACAGCGGTAGAAGCTTTCAGACAAGGAGTTCTGCTTGACAGTGACATCTACGCAGACTTAACCAAAAAAGCCCGTCCAACCTTTGCCACTGTTCAATCCATCACCTTAGAACATGTCAGACTGGAAGAAGATCTCAACTTCAGAACAAACTCATCCGGAGGAAAGCAAAGCTACGGACACACTAACAGGAAAAGCTCCTACCAGAAAGGAGGCAACCCCAGATCAGCACCCTATTCCAGGCCTGAACGATCTGAAGTCAACATGGCACAAGAACGTAAAGGTAACCTTTCTAGCCTACCAACTATTCCTGAATATAACTTTTCTATAAATACTGCAGGATTGATCAAACGCCTGGAAAGCCTGGGAGATACGGTTAGATGGCCCAAGAAATCTGACAACCCCAGGAAAGACCCAACAAGATGGTGTGAATTTCATCAGGATATCGGACACATCATAGAAGAATTCATTCAACTCAGGAAACAAGTGGCGTACCTCCTAAAGAAGGGCTATCTGAAAGACTTAATCCAGCAACCCAAGAACAAAGAGGAAGGACCAGGAAAGAGAGATCCAGGAAACAACAGAGATCCTCCTCCTCCTCCCCCCATCTATGAAGTTAAGTTCATAAACGGAGGCTCAGAAATATGTGGCTTAACCAGCTCGGCTGCCAAAAGAATCTCCAGGGAGTCTAAACTTCAACCCCCTTCCAGGTCTAAGTCATTACCTGCCGTTACTTTTGATGACTCAGACTTGCAGGGAATATCAGACCTACACCATGATAGCCTGGTAATTACCATGCAAATTGGCACGGCTAAGGTATCAAGAATCCTGATAGACGGAGGCAGTTCAATCAACTTGGTGATGCTCGACGTCCTCAAAGCTATGAAGATAGATGAAGAGAAAATCATCAAGAAATCCAGTGTCCTAGTTGGATTCAACAGAGAAATAAAGAACACCCTAGGAGAGATTAGCCTGCCAGCCTATGTGGAAGGAGTAGCTTCCTATGAAAGATTTGGGGTAATGGATTGCCTATCCTCGTATAACGTAATCCTGGGCAGACCATGGATCCACAATGTCAAAGCAATCCCGTCAACATATCATCAATGTGTGAAGATACCAACTGAATGGGGGATAACCACCATTAGGGGAGAACAGAAGACGGCCCAGGAATATTACACTCAGGCTTTGAAACTCTCAAAGTCATGTAAGTCCCTTGCATAGCAATTAAAGTCCCCTGTCAGGAAAGAATATATTGCACAATCACAAATGGAAACGGGAGAGGTCATTCTGGACCCATAATTCCCTGACAGGAAGGTACTCGTAGGGTCAGACGCACCTGACTCGGTCAGGCCCAATCTGGTCAGCTTCCTCAAAACTAAAATGTCTTGTTTTGCTTGGTCACATTTTGATATGACTGGTATAGATGCTGATATTATAACCCATAAGTTAAATATTGACAAATCTTTTAAGCCTGTACAGCAAAAGAGGAGGAAATTTGCTGCAGAAAGAAATGAGATTATCAATCAATAAGTCGACAAGCTATTGGACATGGGAATGATCAGGGAAGTGATGTACCCCGACTGGCTTGCATATGTAGTAGTTGTCCAGAAAAAGAATGGCAAGTGGAGAGTCTGTGTGGACTACACCGACCTGAACAAGGCCTGCCCAAAAGACCAATTCCCCCTGCCACATATTGATGCAATGGTGGACGCCACTGCAGGCCACGAGATGTTTACATTCATGGATGCCTCCACTGGATTCAACCAAATAAAGATGCACCCCGCGGATCAGGAAAGCACAGCCTTCATTACTGAAAAAGGAGTATATTGTTATACTGCCATGCCCTATGGATTAAAAAATGCAGGTGCAACCTATCAAAGATTAGTCAACATGATGTTCAAAGATCAAATTGGAGACACCATGGAAGTCTACATCGACGACATGGTAGTCAAGTCAAAAAAGGCAGAAGATCACATCAAAGACCTGGAAGTAGCATTCCAAATACTAGAGAAATTCAACATGAAGCTAAATCCGCAAAAATGCCATTTCGGAGTCTCAGCAGGCAAATTCTTGGGCTACATGGTGACAAAAAGAGGAATAGAAGCCAGCCCTAAACAGATCAAAGCCATCCTGGAGCTAGAATCACCAAAAACGGTCAAAGACATACAAAAGCCGACGGGGAAGAATAGCAAAACGAACAAGGTTCATTTCAAGGTCATCAGAGAGGTGCAAATCATTTTACAACCTGCTCAGGAAAAATAAAGACTTCCAATGGACCCCTGACCACCAAGCTTGTGAACCCCCGCTATAACACGGAAAATATAACTTATAAATTCAAGCGGAAATTAGGAGTTTTTTTGAAACTTTTAAAGTTTAAAGCGCGGGTTCATTAAAACCTAAAACATAACTAGAGAATGCGGAAATAAATATTTAAATTATACAAATGTGGTAGTCAAGGTGAGGGAAAATATATCCCTCGAATGACAAATGATAAAAGGTGAGTCTAAGCAATTCTAGTAAACCGACTACTAGTCCAAGGTGCTCGCTAGCTCACACGTCTAAACCCCACAAATGCATCTTCACAAACCTGTCATTCATGTAAACATGAAAGCCACAGTCAGTGAGGAGTAACTCAGGGTTCTCCCAGCCACATTATGTTAAAACGAACATAACAAAGAACATGAACAAATAATCATATTAGATAAGTTATGAGTGAATCAACTTATAACAAAACATGGGATCATACGTGTTTAAACCAACAAGGATAAAAGAAATGATGGAATAAACAAGTAAGTAAGGCATAAGCAACAATAAAATAAATGGAGAAGAAAGACAAGGAAACAGAGACGACCACTTAGCCACGAGCACGTATTTCAAGGAGATATGACCAAAGTAACCATCCAAATAATGCAAGACATTTACTACTCTTAGACTATAATTTCCCCGGGTAGGACTACGATAATGATACGGTCCTAGTCTAAATCTGCAGATTCTCGGGTGTACATCCCGATTCGACGTGCGTCAGCATAGCACGCACCCAAGACTCAACTACTCATGGAGACTGAGTACCCCAATCGCCAGAACAGCACGAAAGTGGCGGAAAGACTAAGATAAGACTCACTTGCCAGCACAACACAAGTGGCCCAAAACCACACTTGCCAGAACAGCACAAGTAGGGCGTAAATGCATGTCAAGCACATACGATGGTATTATGGCATTAATACAAGAATACGACTCACAAGTGTAAGACCAACACAGAGTGTAGACGGAGTATCCGACTCAGAGGCTACCTTGAAAGCATGTCCGAGATACCACACACAAGACTACATCCTAGACTCCAACCTCCTGGTAGGACGACGATTATATCGCAACTAGAGGGCTTATAGCTCACCTCTAGTATCCGATAGGTCCAAGACTCAGAGACGGGATTATTAACGTCACATTCATACTTATGGCTTGCGTCTCACCATAAGTACGGATGAGAACATCAATCCCGACGATCATATCGTAACTAGAGGGCCTATGGCTCACCCCTAGTGTCCGATAGGACCAAGACTCACACAACCGAAAATACTAGACATTATTAAGAATACGACTCACTACAAGTAACTATTTATAATAAATAACTCATACTTGCATTATGTTAATAAATATTCCATTTTATAATTTAACATGCCGGTTAAATACAATATAATAAGCGATAATGAATAATTTACGTTATGTGAAATCTACAGGATAAATGTGACCAACTCAAGCGACTCATTTATGACCCCATCAAACAAGTCATAAAAACCCAATACTTGAAGTCACAGGAAATCCATCAAGTTAGTCATGCAAAGTCCAACCATGTAATCATGTGAAGTCCAACATTTAAAACATAACAAGCTCAAAAGAAGGAAGTATGTAAATTCCCCATATAAATTATAGTGAACCCAATCTATAAAATATAATGAGCGGTAATGAATAAACGTTTCATTTCTCATTTACATGTTACTTGAACAAAGTATAAATAACTGATAACAAATGAATTAATTAATACGGAACACGAGGCAAAACGTAAACAAACCAAAATCCGAACCACCCATAAGCATATACGAGTCAACAAGGGAAAACTTTGGTCATGATACGAATAAAAAGCATAAACAACCATCATACACAAAGGATATATATATATTTATAGAACTTGAAACGGTAAAACGGGCGCCATTTACTCATACGGACTCCGAATCGAGTGATTCAAGTGGCTAAACCACCTAATTTTTCGACGCCGGTCCATCTGTCATATTTTCAGTGGCATTGGAAGTCTCACCAGTCAGATACGATGGGTTCCAAGCCAACACGGGTCACCCAAAATAGTCTCAAAAATGCAACTTTAGCAAGCTAAATGGAACCGTCTCAAAACTGAAACTTTAAGCAAGTAATGATACTAGTGACATATAACAACCACATCTAATTACTCATCTCATAAGAAAGCCAAAGATACCATCTTTACTCAATTTAAGCAAGTAAAACCTTGTATAAATCCATCTTAAAGAACTACACATATAATCTCATAAGAATCACAATTACTAGCTTATAACAACAAAACATAACATATAAACATAAAAATGACATAATACCGAGTAACTCATCACCGTTACCTCAATATTTCTTCAAAATGCAGGATTCCGACTCAAAACCATGTCGGTTGCCCAAAAGGAAGCTCAAGATCCGAGTTCCCAAGTAAGACCTCGAAAATCGTGCCACAAAAGTCACGGCCAGCAGCAAGGGTGAGGGAACGTCAAGATCTTTCTTACCTAGGAAGATGGAGGGCGAGAAGAGGAAGAGATAGGCGCAAAAATCGTTGAAAATCGATAAGAAACGAAGGTTTTATGGCCATTTTAGTGAAGGAGGTGGACGTTGTGTAACAATGGTGTTGTAGTTGTGTGTTTGTTGCTGAAAAATGAATGGGGGAGGGAGAAGATAGGGTTTAAGTTCTTATATGGGTGGAGGGAAAAGAGTAGGATGAAGGCCCATAGTTATCTTAGGCTCAAACTATCATTTTAAGTCGATTTTACCCTAAAACACAACCCGAACCAACTACAAACTTAAGACGGATATTTTTTTATCAACATTAATATTATTTTACATGTAAAGCCGCATTTTTATAAAAACGGTTTTAAAATACAAATAAAATAATAAAATGGCTAATTAAATTATAAATGCCAACACGGAAAATTTGTGGGTGTTACAAAGCTGCCTTTGAAGATTTGAAAGCATACCTATCCTCTCCACCCTTGTTGGCAAAACCAGTCAAAGACGAACCCCTGACAGTATACCTGTCAGTCACGGAGATTGCTGTCAGCGTATTCCTGGTCAAAGAAGTAGACGGACAGCAACACCCTGTCTATTACGTAAGTAAAAGTCTACTAGATGCAGAAATCAGGTATGGACTACTTGAAAAATACGTTTTAGCTTTAATTATGAGTTGTACCAAGTTAAGACCGTACTTAGAAAGTCACCCTATAATAGTCAGAACCAATATTCCTATTAAGTCTGTACTCAGGAAACCTGAACTATCCGGACGAATGTGCAAGTGGTCAGTCCAGCTAAGCACCTACAACATAACCTTTGAACCAAGAACAACAATTAAGTCACAAGCACTAGCAGGCTTTGTGGCTGATTTTAGTTCAGCCCTAGAACCCGACCTGTTAAAAGAGGTAAACAGACTGAACAATAACCAGACAGACCTAGAATGGACCCTGTTCGTCGACGGTGCAACCAATATGAGGGGTACCGGCCGAGGGGTAGTACTAAAATCGCCACAAGGGGATAAGATAGTACAGGCTATAAGTTGTGCATTCGAAGCTACCAACAATGAGGCATAATATGAAGCCCTAATAGCTGGATTAAAGGTATGTATTGACCTTGGTGTACAAAACTTAAAGGTACGCACTGATTCCCTTCTTATTGCAAACCAAGTAAATGGAGTCTATACTGCAAAAGACTAAAAAATGATGCTTTATTTAGAAGTTGTCCAAAATCTAAAAGGAAAATTTCGTAATTTTAATATTGATCAAATACCTAGGGACTTGAATACCCAGGCCGATGCCCTAGCCGGCCTAGGATCCAACTTCAGCCCCCCTGATTTTGATAAAATCCTCATTGCACATTTATTACAACCTGCAATAAATAAACAAGATGAAAGTTTCCTAATATATATTGCCCATTCATGGACAAAACCTTACTATGATTGGCTCCAACAGGGAATCCTTCCCCTGAATAAACAAGATGCCAGAGCACTTAAGATCAAAGCTGCTTCATATACTATTATTAACAATGTGCTTTTCAAGAAATCGCAGGCAGGACCATACCTCAGATGCCTGGAACTACAAGAAGCTGAACAGATACTATCAGAAATCCATGGAGGATACTGTGGAAATCATAAAGGCGGAAGGAGCCTGGCAAGCAAAGTACTCAGAACAGGCTACTTCTGGCCTACCCTGAGGGCCGATTGCTTGGAATCCAGCTCTAAATGTGAAGCCTGCCAAATTCATGGACCATATATCCACCAACCATCTGAGGAGCTATATTCCATATCCGCTCCCTGGCCATTTATGAAATGGGGCATGGATATAGTAGGAAAACTACCTCAAGCACCCGGGCAAAAAGTTTCCATGCTAGCAATGACTGACTACTTCTCCAAATGGATAGAAGCTGATTCATACAGGCAAGTCAAAGAAAAGGATGTCATAGCATTCATCAAACGTAACATCATATGCAGATATGGCATACCCTCTGAAATAGTATGTGACAACGGCACGCAATTCGTGGGAAAAAGAACTGCAGCTTTTTGTGCTAAATGGAACATTAACCTGGTGACCTCTACACTAGGTTATCCTAAAGCCAACGGCCAGGCAGAATCCAGCAACAAAGTAATAATCAGTTGCCTGAAGAAGAAGCTAGAAAAAAAGGAAAGGTAGATGGGCTAAAGAACTTCCCTTGGTCCTTTGGGCTGACCGGACCACGCCTAAAACATCCACAGGCCAAACTCCCTACTCCTTGGTCTATGGGTGTGAAGCAGTAATCCCAGCAGAGGTCGACATCCCATCAGCCAGGTGCAGCCTGAATACAACAACAAGCAATACACCTCTAATGGAGGATAGCCTGGACTTAATAGAAGAACTGAGAGACGCAGCCAGCATTAGAATGGCAGCCTATCAGCAAACAGTGGCCAAAAGCTACAACAAGAATGTTAAAGCCAGAGTATTCAGGATATGAGACCTCGTCCTCAGAAAAGTTTTTCAAAACACAAAGGAGAAAAACGCAGGCAAATTGGCCCTAACCTGGGAAGGTCCCTACCTGATTGACTCAATAGTCGGTCAGGGCGCTTACATGCTACAAACCCTGGATGGCGAAATGATCCCCAGTGCTTGGAATGTTGCACATTTAAAATTATTTCACATATAAAATATATCCCCCAACCCAAGTATAATCTTTACCTTACCACTTTCTGCCTGACCTGATATGCAACTAAATGTATGATACTTGCCATTATATGAATAAATGTCTGATATGATTTTTTTCATTATGTGCCTAAATACTTGCTAATATGCTCGCCTTTCTCTTTACTAAGTAGAATCTTCAATATTTGTTTAAAATAATGTACCTTACTTAAAACAAATTTTTAAGATTGAGGGCCACTCCACTAATATACAAACTACTCATGTACAAAAATATCCAACTTTCAGTTGCAAAAATAGGCCTTAAAATATTGAGCTCAATTTAAATATACAAACTTGGGAAAATTTTTCCTGGATTGTATGTCATAAATGGGTCATAAGCCCTCCAGACAGGCAGGGGACATAAGCCCTCCAGACAGGCAATAACCCCACCCATGACACAAAGAACTAGCCAGATCCAGCGCAAGGAAACCTGGCCCGATCCAGTCGAATAACTGGCCAGATCCAGTACACATCTAACACTACAAATATGCCTTATCAAAACACAAAGAGAAACCATCAAAGATCAATTATTTGAAAACCGAGACAAGATGTTCATCCCAAAAATACCAGCCCTACAAACCACACACCTAAAAAGTAACAAGTATCCATTCCAGAAACATCCCCCCTAGATGGGCCAAAACAAAAAACAAAAACACAAGTCTAAACAGGTTTCGAATCAGAAACCGACCCACAACCTTCCACCATCTCCTGATCAGCAGATTTCTCCTTGGAAGGAGGAGAATCCACTTCTTCTTCATGACCCATATTGGCCAAATCAGGATACTGGGTGTCCAGAGCTATCCCATCCCTATCCGGATCCCACTTAGCCGGTCAGATTCCGGATCCCTCATAGAATCAACCCGACCTTTCCCAAAGAAGTACTGAGCAACATCAGCAAGCCGCACCTCCATCAGCTCCTTCTCAGCACCAAGATCTTCATTTTTCCTCAGCTGATCCTGCATTGCCTGCTTCTCGGCAGTCAACTCTCTCTTGACAGCTTCAAGCTCTTCCCTTACAGCTTCGAGTTCTTGCTTGGATACTTTCTCAGCATTTTTTGCAGCCACCTCGCAAACCAAAGCAGCCCTAGATGCCTCCCTGGCCGACCCCAGCTGAGACTGAAGTACAACCTCATTACCCCTGGACGTGTGTAAATCATGGTTAACCTTATCCAATTTCTCTTCCAAGCCAGTAATTCTAGCCCGGGTGTCCTTAAGCTGACAAGCAGCAACCAACCCAGCATCCAAACCCTATAGAAGAATGAAAGGAAACCAATTAACCAAACCCAAGGGAGAAAAGGTAATACAAGAATACATAATAATAAAAAAAAACCCTTTGCAACTAACCTCCTTAGCTTGAGAAGCAAGAGCGGCAGCCTTTGTCACAAGAGAAGACAAGAGAGACACGACTTTAGTAGAAGATTCAAGGGCATTGTCAGCTAAGAGCTGGCCGCCCATATTGGCAGAAAAATCATTTATCTGTGCCCGAGCAGCATCCATATCATCCAACCGAGTAGGAACTTCCCTGACGCTCCTGATTGGCCTGAATAGGCTCTTTCTCTTTCCCCTCTTCCTCAGGAATGACAGCTTCTCTTCTCCTCTTGGAAGGCTGAACAACCTCTGGGGACACAAGCCTGGGAGGCTCCTTGTGAGGCTGAACACCAGAAACCAAAATATCAAGAGTCTTGTCGCTCCCACTACCAGTAGCCTCTTGACTCTTGGACTGCTCAGCAATCTTAGCAACTCCAGCCTTCAAGTCGGCAGCACTGAAGCTAGCCAATCTAGCAGAAGATCTATATATTGAATATATAAAAAATATATAAATAAGTATCAGGAAAGAAATAGCAGAAAGATGGTAGTAACCACAAAAACATAAAGAAGACATACAGGAAAGAGCAGTGGAGCTAGGCTTGCCTTTAGGTACTCTGACTACACTCAGCTTAGGCTTCATATACCGGGGCAACAAATCCCTGCCCAGACTACTAGGCCAAGTCCTCTCTTCCTCAGGAAGAGCAAGAAAGGCCTCTATCCTTGAAACGGATTCCTCATCAAGAGGATCAAAGTTCCAGTCAGGAGCTGCAAACATCCACAAAATACACAGGTAAAACTTAAATATTCCAAATTCGTACAATGTAAAATGCAAATTGGGAATACAGGAAACCTACCACTCTCCAGAGGGGGATATCTTAGATAATCCAGACCTGACCCTAGAGTGTCAGTCCGGATAAACAGGTAAGTCTTCGCCCAGCCTTTATCATCTTCAGAATCCAGGTTAGCAATTAATGGAGACATTTTTGACTTAATTCTCAAATTAAAACGACCAGTAGAGGGATTTTTCAGATGATATACTGCCTCGATGTCATTAACAGTAATCACAAGATTATGTTTAGCACATAAATTTCAATAGAGTGGACAAGTTTCCAAACCATTGGCATAATTTGGAAAGGTGATACTTTCATGGCACGAATATTATCAATCATTAAAGGAGTAAAAGGCAACTTACAACCAGCCTTGAACGCCCACTCGTAGATGCAGAACCAACCAGGTGACACCCAGTTAGCTCTGACTGGACAAGATTCAGGGATCCAAACTTCAGCTGAATCAGGGATCAATTTTTTCTCCCTTAAAACCCCGTCATAGTTCGTTTTCAACAGATTTTCTTCAGGGAAAGAAGATTCAAGAGATCGGAGAGCAGAGAAAATAGAATCCTGGTACTTAAACGCTATAGCACGAGCAGGAGGGTCAATCTCAACCACCTCCTCCTCATGGGTGTCTGTTGGTTTAGGTTCAGCCGCAACCTTCTGTGAAGCAGGACGTTTTTTTGGCACCCATATCCTTTATTGTTTTATTAATTTTTGTGGTAGATTAATAAAATTAATTGAAGAATTACAAGTAGTAGACTAAAATTCCTGGGAAATAGGAAAGAATTTTAGAGATAATATAGCAAGAGAAGTAGAAGAATTTTGGTAAAGAATAAACTCATCATCATTACCGTATTTATAGGGGAAGAATAACGGTGCAAAAACCCTAGAAAACGCAAAACTGTCAGCATGACATCACGTAACTAGCCGTTGCAGTGTTTAACGGTCACTAGAAGTCTAAGAGTCATTGAGCAACTGTGATTCTTTTTTATTTTTTGAGTCCGGTAAATTGACATCTCATCCCTAGCCTGATCCAGCACGGGTAAAATATCAAGGGGCAATTGTTATGCCCAATTTAGCCTGGTTTGACTTCAGTCTAGCCTGACTTAATTAGGCTGATTGGGGCAACCAAAGGCCGGACAATTACAGTTATTATTTGACAGGAAAGCTACTCAAAAGGATTGGAAGAAATCTCTTACAGGCTAATCACTCAGCAAATCAACAAGACAATTATACACAAGCCCTATTTCTGCGGAAGACCAAATCCAACTACAAGAACGTGAACATCTCCACATGCTACAACGTGCAAAAAGGAAGAAGGGGAAGTTGTTAAACAAGAATGGGTCAACCGGATTAATATGGAATGTGCCCTATTAACTAGGAAGTGGTTTCTAACGGCTAGGAGGAGTGTAAAGATCAAATGTAAACGTTAGAACAAAGAGACTATAAATAGATGGGAGAAATATTTGTAAGGGACATGAAACAATACACAGAAATCTTATACAATCAAGCTTGTTATTCTTATTCCACTGTGTTCTTACTTTCGTTATTATCAGTCTATTGATCCAGCAACATAAACATTATTATTCTCTTATAAATTATTCCATCTATCATTTTACATCTTTCCATCAATATTAGAACTAGATACCTACACTACTAAATCTTCAGGTCGGATCCTTTCAGGCGAATTCAGGCTAAAACATTAGGCAGTAAGGTTTTTTGCATATTCTAAATATGAAATCATTTTTGCATCCTTAGCCGTATAAATTCCTTTTATTTGATTAGCAATTAGAAGTGAATCAGTTTTTACCTTTAGATTTTGAACACCGAGGTCTAGACATACCTTTAAGCCTGCTATTAGAGCTTCATATTCCGCTTCATTGTTTGTAGCTTTGAACTCACAACTTATAGCATGTGCTATCATATCTCCCTGTGGTGATTTAAGCACTAATCATAACCCTGTCCCCCTGGCATTAGATGCCCCATCTATGAACAAGGTCCATTCTTGGTCTGGGGTTTTATTTTCTAATTGGTTGACTTCTTTTCTCAAGTCAGGTTCTAGGTTAGGGCTAAAGGCAGCCATAAAGTCTGCTAGGGCCTGCGATTTGATCGCTGCCCTGGGTTCAAAAGAGATATCGTATGTGCTAATTTAAACCGACCATTTGGCCATCCTGCCTGATAATTCAGGCTTACGTAGGACAGATTTTATGGGTAAGTTGGTCCTGATTATAATAGATGGCTTTCAAAATAAGGTCGTAATTTAGTACATGACATAATCAAAGCTAAAACATATTTCTCAAGTAATCCATACCTCATTTCAGCATCTAGCAGGCTTTTACTTACATAATAAACCGGGTGTTATTGGCCATCCTGTTCTTTTACTAGGACTGCACTGACTGCTGTGTCAGTGACGGATAAGTATACTGACAGGGGTTCTCCCTTATCTGGTTTAGCCAGTAACGGTGGAGATGATAGGTAGGATTTTAAATCTTGAAAGGCTGTCTCATGTTCATCCGTCCACTGAAACTTTTTATTATTTCTGAGGAGGTTGTAAAATGTTTTGCACCTTTGAGAGGATCTTGATATGAAACGGTTCAGGGCAGCTACCCGGCCTGTCAATTTTTGGATATCCTTGACAGATTTGGGTGACTGTAGTTCCAGGATAGATTTTATCTGTTCAGGGCTGGCTTCTATGCCTCTCTTTGTGACCATGTATCCAAGGAATTCGCCTGCAGAGACTCCAAAGTGGCATTTTGCAGGGTTGAGCTTCATGTTATATTTCTCCAATATTTCGAATGCTACTTCAAGATGCTTCACATGATCTTCTGCATTTTTGGATTTTACCAGCATGTCGTCTATGTATACTTCTATGATATCACCTATTTGGTCTTTAAACATCAAGTTGACCAGGCGCTGGTACGTTGCCCCTGCATTCTTCAGGCTGAAAGGCATGGCAGTGTAACAAAGATATGCCCTCGATCTCAGTAATGAATGCAGTACTCTCCTGGTCGGCAGGTGCATCTTTATTTGATTGAATCCACTGGAAGCATCCATGAATGTCAACATCTCATGGCTCGCTTTGTGGTGTCTACCATGGCATCAATATGTGGTAAGGGAAATGGATCTTTGGGACAAGCTTTGTTCAGGTCAGTATAGTCTACACAGACTCTCCACTTTCCATTCTTTTTCTGCATAACAACCACGTTAGCCAGCCACTCAGAGTACATTACTTCCCTGATCATTCCCATATCCAAGAGTTTTTCCACTTTCTCATTGATTATGGCATTTCTTTCAGCTGCAAATTTTCATCTTTTCTGTTGTACAGGCTTAAAAGATGGGTCAACATTAAGTTTATGTGTAATTATATTAGTACTATTTCCAGTCATATCAAAATATGACCAAGCAAACCAAGATGATTTATTTTTAAGAAACCTTACTAGTTCGGGCCCGACACTATCTGGGGCGTCAGATCCTACTAAAACATACTTGTCAGGGTAGTCAGGGTCTAGAATTACTTGATCTGTTTCCATTCTAGGAGTATCTACATAAGTGCTCCTGACAGGGTACTGTAATTGCTATGCAAGGGACTTACCTGCCTTGGAAGGTTTCAAGGCTGTTGTGTAGAATTCTTGGGCTGTCTTGTGATCCCCTTTGACCGTGGCTATGCCCCAGTCTGTTGGTATCTTGATACACTGATGATAGGTTGATGGCACGACTTTGACATTATGGATCCAGGGTCTGCCTAACATTGCGTTATAAGACGACAGGCAATGTAAAATGCAAATTGGGAATACAGGAAACCTACCACTCTCCAGAGGGGGATATCTTAGATAATCCAGACCCGACCCTAGAGTGTCAGTCCGGATAAACAGGTAAGTCTTCGCCCAGCCTTTATTATCTTCAGAATCCAGGTTAGCAATTAATGGAGATATTTTTGACTTAATTCTCAAATTGAAACGACCAGTAGAGGGATTTTTCAGATGATATACTGCCTTGATGTCATTAACAGTAATCACAAGATTATGTTTAGCACATAAATTTCAATAGAGTGGACAAGTTTCCAAACTATTGGCATAATTTGGAAAGGTGATACTTTCATGGCACGAATATTATCAATCATTAAAGGAGTAAAAGGCAACTTACAACCAGCCTTAAACGCCCACTCGTAGATGCAGAACCAACCAGGTGACACCCAGTTAGCTCTGACTGGACAAGATTCAGGGATCCAAACTTCAGCTGAATCAGGGATCAATTTTTTCTCCCTTAAAACCCCGTCATAGTTCGTTTTCAACAGATTTTCTTCAGGGAAAGAAGATTCAAGAGATCAGAGAGCAGAGAAAACAGAATCCTGGTACTTAAACGCTATAGCACGAGCAGGAGGGTCAATCTCAACCACCTCCTCCTCATGGGTGTCTGTTGGTTTAGGTTCAGCCGCAACCTTCTGTGAAGCAGGACGTTTTTTTGGCTCCCATATCCTTTATTGTTTTATTAATTTTTGTGGTAGATTAATAAAATTAATTGAAGAATTACAAGTAGTAGACTAAAATTACTGGGAAATAGAAAAGAATTTCAGAGAGAATATAGCAAGAGAAGTAGAAGAATTTTGGTAAAGAATAAACTCATCATCATTACCGTATTTATAGGGGAAGAATAACGGTGCAAAAACCCTAGAAAACGCAAACTCACAAAGCATGACATCACGTAACTAGCCGTTGCAGTGTTTAACGGTCACTAGAAGTCTAAGAGTCATTGAGCAACTGTGATTCTTTTTTATTTTTTGAGTCCGGTAAATTGACATCTCACCCCTAGCCTGATCCAGCACGGGTAAAATATCAAGGGGCAATTGTTATGCCCAATTTAGCCTGGTTTGACTTCAGTCTAGCCTGACTTAATTAGGCTGATTGGGGCAACCAAAGGCCGGACAATTACAGTTATTATTTGACAGGAAAGCTACTCAAAAGGATTGGAAGAAATCTCTTACAGGCTAATCACTCAGAAAATCAACAAGACAATTATACACAAGCCCTATTTCTGCGGAAGACCAAATCCAACTACAAGAACGTGAACATCTCCACATGCTACAACGTGTAAAAAGGAAGAAGGGGAAGTTGTTAAACAAGAATGGGTCAACCGGATTAATATGGAATGTGCCCTATTAACTAGGAAGTGGTTTCTAACGGCTAGGAGGAGTGTAAAGATCAAATGTAAACGTTAGAACAAAGAGACTATAAATAGATGGGAGAAATATTTGTAAGGGACATGAAACAATACACAGAAATCTTATACAATCAAGCTTGTTATTCTTATTCCACTGTGTTCTTACTTTCGTTATTATCAGTCTATTGATCCAGCAACATAAACATTATTATTCTCTTATAAATTATTCCATCTATCATTTTACATCTTTCCATCAATATTAGAACTAGATACCTACACTACTAAATCTTCAGGTCGGATCCTTTCAGGCGAATTCAGGCTAAAACATTAGGCAGTAAGGTTTTTTGCATATTCTAAATATGAAATCATTTTTGCATCCTTAGCCGTATAAATTCCTTTTATTTGATTAGCAATTAGAAGTGAATCAGTTTTTACCTTTAGATTTTGAGCACCGAGGTCTAGACATACCTTTAAGCCTGCTATTAGAGCTTCATATTCCGCTTCATTGTTTGTAGCTTTGAACTCACAGCTTATAGCATGTGCTATCATATCTCCCTGTGGTGATTTAAGCACTAATCATAACCCTGTCCCCCTGGCATTAGATGCCCCATCTATGAACAAGGTCCATTCTTGGTCTGGGGTTTTATTTTATAATTGGTTGACTTCTTTTCTCAAGTCAGGTTCTAGGTTAGGGCTAAAGTCAGCCATAAAGTCTGCTAGCACTATTACAGATACAGGCTATAACAACGGTCAAAAACCGTTGTTATATAAAAAAGTGGACGTTGTTAAAGCGTCCGTTGTAGAAGGTTTTAACAACGGTTGGTTTACTTAAGGAAACCGTTGTTAAAACTATTAACCACGGTTTTATGTATAAAAACCCGTTGTGGAAAGTGTGACTCAATTTTGGGGGGAAAGTTATAACAACGGGTTTTAATATACAAAACCGTTGTTATAACTAAAGACAACGGGTTGTTTGTAAATACCCGTTGTTGTTTGTTCTTAAAAAATAAAAAAAAATTAAATTAAATATTACTAGATGCATGCATAATTACGGCCCGTTAGAATTCCGATGCATGCATTATTACTGACATCACTGTACATATGAACGGATAATATGGAATGAGAAGGGTTAGTAATAAGATTTGAAGCAGCATTATTGAGAGATATGATGATGATTATGGCACAACTTCCTAACATATATATTAATTAAAAAGCAACTCAACCCACACATTGCTTAGTATAAATACATTGCATTATCTCAACTAACATTTCCATTATCTCAATATATTCATCTCCAAACCCTAACTGCTAAAACAAACTCTACTTAATCTTTCAAAACAAACTCAAAAACTCCAACAAAATGAATGATTTCATCCTTAAGACTCTTACCATGATCGAGAACAACAACAACTTCATCCGCCGGTTCCTCCATATTGAGGAAAGTTTCAGAAGCTACCTTGCGGATGCTCGATCCGCACCGAAGCACGCCAAAGAAGATGGCTTGACGGAGCAAAAGCAGCGATTGCGGCTATATGACGATATAGCAATGCTGAACGGAACCTCCAAATAGCCAAGGAGGAGAGGACGGATACGATAGAGCAGAATAAGATCCTCTATGAAAATATAAGAATTGCATTTTTACATATGTAATTTTTTTTTAATTTATGTATTTATAAAAATATATATATATATATATATATATATATATATATATATATATTAATTATGTTTATCTTACTTCTTCATCTTGATTCTTCATTGTTTTACTAACTAATTATGCGAACAATACTTAAACAAATAACATAATGGTCGATAATAAAAACACATACATGCAAAAGAAATAAATAGAAAAAGAAAATAATGACGATGAAACTAACAAAGGACGGTGAGATTTACCCGATAAATACGAACGTAATAGACGATGAAATCAACAGTGACGGCGAGAAGATAAAGCGACGATGAGAAAGAGAGAAAGAGAGAAAGAGAGAAAGAGAGAAAGAGAGAAAGAGAGAAAGAGAAAAAGAGAGTGTGTGTTTTGTGTTTGTTTGTCTGCTGTGTTTGTGTTTGTGTATTAAGGGTTGTGTTTTGTGGTCAGCATAATGACTTACTGTTTGTGTGGTTTATAGTATGGAAGGTATTGACAACGGTTATTAAACAACAACCGTTGTGAAATATGTTTTAACAACGGTTGTAAAAAACACCCGTTGTTAAATAAGTTTTAACAACGGGTTTCAAAAGTAACCGTTGTGATTACTTTTCACTAACTTTGCGCCAATTTTGCGTCAAATTATTAACAACGGTTGTGCATGTGTGACCCGTTGTTAAAACTAATAACAACGGTTTTTATAACGATACCCGTTGTAATTTATTTTAGTAAAATTCGCGCCATACATTCTACAACGTCTATTGTGATTTTTGTGAATAATCGTTGTTAAAGGGGCGTTGTAGTTGCCTGGATTTGTAGTAGTGTAGGGCCTGCGATTTGATCGCTGCCCTGGGTTCAAAAGAGATATCGTATGTGCTAATTTGAACCGACCATTTGGCCATCCTGCCTGATAATTCAGGCTTACGTAGGACAGATTTTATGGGTAAGTTGGTCCTGACTATAATGGATGGCTTTCAAAATAAGGTCGTAATTTAGTACATGACATAATCAAAGCTAAAACATATTTCTCAAGTAATCCATACCTCATTTCAGCATCTAGCAGGCTTTTACTTACATAATAAACCGGGTGTTATTGGCCATCCTGTTCTTTTACTAGGACTGCACTGACTGCTGTGTCAGTGACGGATAAGTATACTGACAGGGGTTCTCCCTTATCTGGTTTAGCCAGTAACGGTGGAGATGATAGGTAGGATTTTAAATCTTGAAAGGCTGTCTCATGTTCATCCGTCCACTGAAACTGTTTATTATTTCTGAGGAGGTTGTAAAATGTTTTGCACCTTTGAGAGGATCTTGATATGAAACAGTTCGGAGACGGCTACCCGGCTTTGTCAATTTTTGGATATCCTTGATGATTTGGGTGATTTGTAGTTCCAGGATAGATTTTATCTGTTCAGGGCTGGCTTCTATGCCTCTCTTTGTGACCATGTATCCAAGGAATTCGCCTGCAGAGACTCCAAAGTGGCATTTTGCAGGGTTGAGCTTCATGTTGTATTTCTCTAATATTTCGAATGCTACTTCAAGATGCTTCACATGATCTTCTGCATTTTTGGATTTTACCAGCATGTCGTCTATGTATACTTCCATGATATCACCTATTTGGTCTTTAAACATCAAGTTGACCAGGCATCGGTAGTACGTTGCCCCGCATTCTTGGGCCGAAAGGCATGGCGTGTAGCAAAGATATGCCTCGATGCCTGTAATGAATGCAGTACTCTCCTGGTCAGCAGGGTGCATCTTTATTTGATTGAATCCGCTGGAAGCATCCATGAATGTCAGCATCTCATGGCCTGCTGTGGTGTCTACCATGGCATCAATATGTGGTAAGGGAAATGGATCTTTGGGACAAGCTTTGTTCAGGTCAGTATAGTCTACACAGACTCTCCACTTTCCATTATTTTTCTGCACAACAACCACGTTAGCCAGCCACTCAGAGTACATTACTTCCCTGATCATTCCCATATCCAAGAGTTTTTCCACTTTCTCGTTGATTATGGCATTTCTTTCAGCTGCAAATTTTCGTCTTTTCTGTTGTACAGGCTTAAAAGATGGGTCAACATTAAGTTTATGTGTAATTATATTAGTACTATTTCCAGTCATATCAAAATATGACCAAGCAAACCAAGATGATTTATTTTTAAGAAACCTTACCAGTTCGGGCCTGACACTATCTGGGCGTCAGATCCTACTAAAACATACTTGTCAGGGTACTCAGGGTCTAGAATTACTTGATCTGTTTCCATTCTAGGAGTATCTACATAAGTGCTCCTGACAGGGTACTGTAATTGCTATGCAAGGGACTTACCTGCCTTGGAAGGTTTCAAGGCTGTTGTGTAGCATTCCTGGGCTATCTTGTGATCCCTTTGACCGTGGCTATGCCCCAGTCTGTTGGTATCTTGATACACTGATGATAGGTTGATGGCACGGCTTTGACATTATGGATCCAGGGTCTGCCCAAGATTGCATTGTAAGACGACCGGCAATGAAGGATTCCAAACTTCTCATAGGATGAGACTCCTTCAACATAGGTTGGGAGGTGTATTTCTCCTAGAGTGCTTCTGATTTCGCAACTGAATCCTACCAAAACGCTGGACTTTTTGGTAATTTGGTCCTCATTGATTTTCATGGCTTTCAGCACGTCAAGCATGATCAAGTTTACTGAGCTGCCTCCATCTACCAGAATCCTTTTTACTGTGGCGGTTCCAATCTGCATAGAAATTACCAGGCCATCATGGTGAACATCAGGGATGCCTACCAGGTCACAATCATTGAAAGTGATTGTTGGGATATGATCTGGTTTGCAGGGTGAAACGGTCCTTGGTGTCCTGGCTATCTTTTTTTGCTGTTGAACTGGTCAGGCCGCAGATCTCTGATCCACCAGATATGAATTTTACTTCATATATTGGAGGTGGTGGAGGGAGGCTGCGATCCTGCTTGTGCTCCTGGTTCTCTTTGCCCTGGTCCGTATTCCTACCTTTCGTCTTGATCAGGTCTTTTAAGTATCCAGATTTCAGAAGATATGCCACTTATTTCCTCAGGGTGAAACAGTCATCCATTGTGTGTCCAATGTCCATGTGGAATTCACACCATTTGGAATTGTCCCTTTTAGGGTTGGGATTTTCTGTCTTCCTGGGCCATATGACTACTGGTCCCATGTTGTCAAGTCTCTGGATTAATCCTGCAATATCAACACTGAAGTTATGCTCAGAAATAGGTGGAAAAATGTTAGCCTTACCTTGATACTCATGTGCCAGGTTAACTTCTGAATGGTCTGGCCTAGAATATGGAGTAGGTCTGTAGTTGTTTCCTTTGTTGCTCTTCCTATTGCTTTTTTCATAATCCTTTGGTCCACTGGGTGATCCAAGTTTGTAGCTCTTGTCCTCTTCTAGCCCGATAAAAGCAAGAGTCTTGGCCTGGACATCTTCGAAGGTATGGCAGGGATACTTAGTGAGCTCTTTGTATAAGTCACTGTGTGGTAGCAACCCCTGCCTGAATGCCTCCACTACTGTTCCAATGTCACACCTGAGAATAGATACTTTTTCTTTGTTATTGAATCTTGCAAGGAATATCCTGAGAGTTTCATAAGGCTTCTGTGTAATCCAGTAAAGGTCACTGGATCGTTTCTCCAACTCCCTGCTACTCGCGAACTGCTGGTTAAAACTGTTGATCAGGTTGGCAAAGGAATGGATGCTCCCAGTTGGCAGGTTGATGTACCATTGCAGAGCAGGGCCAGTCAGGGTCGTTCCAAATCCCTTGCACATGCAAACTGTCTGAATTCGCTGGGAATAGATGCAGCCAACATTTTCTGCTTGTAAAGAGCCACGTGATTTTGTGGATCTGTGGTTCCATCATAGATTTTCATGGATGGGACCACGAACTTCTTTGGTAAATATACTTTTGCTATTTCGTCTATGAAAGGCAAATCAGCATACCTATCAGGGGCAGGTTCTTCCATGCTGGCAGGTACTCCGGGTATCTTGTCAAATTATTCATTGAGCTTCTTGATCTCTTGAATCACTGCCATCATGATGGCTTATGCAGATTCATCAGGTTTCTCATTGTCGTTTTTTGGCTCGTCATCACCATCAACATTAATAAATTTAGAACCACTTGGGCTCCCTAAACTGGAGAAATCAATGTTTTTGATGATTGATGCAAATGGAGTTCTTGGCTGGAATCTAGAGCCTGTTCCTTGGGTTTTTTCTAACTTTTGTTTCAGAGCTGACTCAGATTCTCTTAATTGTAGGATTTCTGCTTCAGTTTGGGCCACTTTTTCTTTCAAACTTTCCAACTCAGCAATCTGTTGGAGGGCTGCGTTCAATTGTTCTTCAATGGTAGGCTGGGCCATTTTTGATAGATTTCTGAATTTTTGTAAGATGAGAAAAAAGGATTTAAAGAGCTAGATGCCCCACGGTGGACACCAATTGTTTTATGTAGATTTTTCGCAAGGCGAAATCAGGTCAGGGTAGATTTGAGTAGGGTTAACTAGCTCTAAATGGTCTATTAGTCAGGTCGTCAGGGGGAAATATAAACTGTAAATGTAAAAAAGAATAACAACAATAAGGCAAAGAATTTTGTACGTGGAAAACCCTTAAATGGGAAAAAACCACGGGCACCAAGCCAGGAGAAGATTTTACTATTGTATTGTATTTGGCACAAGCTAACGTAATTATCCAAGAATTATATGAGAATATTGTATGCTATCTTCTCTTGTGGTTCTTGTTGTTGTGTCTTCAAATGATTTCCAATGGTTCCTTATATAAGCTCTTGTTGAACGGCTGCTTTGATCTCGTCATCAATGTGGAATATTCTCCTTAATTACCCGCAATAATTTCAAATATTACGCCCTTAATTGCTGTATTAATTGCTAGATCTTCTTGTTCAATGTTGTGCATATATTCTTTTTATAATATTAGTTCCCGGTCTGATATCGTCCTGATATTTTGACCGTTGTCCTCTCCATGGCCTGGCGCCTATCTTCATGTGTCCTGATAGCCTGACACCTTGACAGCCTGACAATCAGGTTAGGCCGAGACATTGATCAGGGACGTCTGCGGATTTCCAGGCCTAACACACTAGTTAACAGCTGACCATCGGACGTGGAAGATAGGCACTTCGACGTCCGTGACTTTACCTTCACCCTCTCTACCCTGTCTTTTACCTTTGACTACTGTGACGGGTAGACTTCCACCACCTCCACCTTCTTACCTCCTTGACTCCACTCCCGCTTCCAGGAAGCGGAAGAGGACTTCCCCTGTTGTTAGGGAAGTCAGTGAGGGGTCCACGCAGGCACAAGCTGAGTACACACCCACGCCCACGTCCACGTCCACGTCCACGTCCACGTCCATGCTTACCCCTACACCTACACCCTCTATCCCTCAGCCGGCTTTACCGGCTAATTTTGTTGCTCCTCTTACTTTTGAGGCGCCTGAGGTCATGGACCAAGGGCGTCGTGATTCTTTGCTTTTGGACATGTGCAGTAGAGTGGCTCATATGGAGCGGGATCAAGCACTTGCCTTATTCCCTCTTTACGAGTACCACATAATGAGAGGACGTCCTGTCCCAGCTGACTGGCCACACCTTTCCTTCTACCGGTAGCCGACAGAGGAGTGCCTACAGCCTGCGAGCGAGGAGGACACTACCGAGAAGGAGGAGAGGTTTCGAGCTGAGCTTGCTGCTAGAGGTTGTCGGAGGAGAGGAGAGGAGGAGGAGGACCCCACCTACGAGGTGGTTGATGAGGAGGAGGCTGACGAGTAGCTGATGGACTACTCACTTCCCTAGTTTGCTGACTGGTTTGGGGAAGTTCGTTTTGTAAGTATTTCTGCTCTTTTTATTCTTTTTCATCTTCTTTTAGTTTATTTCATTTGTTTGCATTTGGTTGTATTTTTCCCGTCCCTTATTATTCTTATGGTGTATGCTGGAGGACAAAGAGGGCATTGTCCGTTTTGGTTTGGGGAGGGTAATGCATCCTTTGAGTCTGCACTTGCATCTGTTTTGTAACCACGTTTATTACATTTCTGTTTGCATTGTCTCTTATTTTCAAAAAAAAATTGAAAAAATAAAAAATAAAAAATTCGAAAAACTCAAAAAAATTCACGTTTACTTTTGCATATAGGTTGAGTCAGAACGGTAGATTTCAATGATAAAATTGCACTACTTTTAGTACTTTTTGTTTAAGCCTTGCGAAATATTGATATATTTTTAGTTTTGTCTTATTTTATATCTACGAGTTAATATTAAAATATAGCTGAACAAATAGACTAGACCTGAAACTTTGGCAACCTATTCATAATTTCTAAGTTTTAGAGCCTTAAAACTGGTGTCATTTATGACCAGTTCATGTAGGAAGGTGTCACATGCAGGAAAGTACTTACATTTCCCTTTTTCTTTTATTTTTACCCATTAAACTCCACTTTTAGCCAAATTTGCCTTTTGACCCTTCACTAATTATCCAAATTTAGCCTGTCTTATCAAGCTAGTTTAGTGTATGTTTTTGCGGTATATGATTTATCGTGCCAAGTTTGGTTTGTATTTGATGATTTGGAGTTGGTAGAAAAGAAAAAAGGATGAAATGAAAAAAAAAAGTTGAAATTGAAAAAAAAAAAAAAAAAAGAGACAGAAAAATGAAAAAAAAAACCGAGAAAAGAAAAGAAATAAAAAAATTGGAAAAAGAGATTGATTGATTTCGGTTTTACTCCTATGCATTATTTTGATCGTATGAGGAGTTGTTGGTTGTACGGTTGAGTGAGTTGTTATGCCGATTCAAGGGCATTTTGTTCAAATTTCGAGATGGTTTAGAAGCGGATGCGGTTTTATTTGGGTTTGTTAGGTCACTAGCTTGGCTTATTACCTCACAATTTCAAAAAATGTTTTGCCCTTCTTACCCATTACCTCACTTTCCCATACTTTTGTAAGCCCTCGGCTGTGACAGGACCTTGATTTGTTTGAATGTATGTGTACGGTAGTTAGAATTGTCTATCATATTAGTTGCATGCATGTTTATGTCGGTCGTAGTTTAGGTGAGCGACTATTTTTCTTCTTCTCTTACAATTCATATGCTTACCCTTTGCTTCATGAGAGAAGAGTGACCCGTGTGAGTCCTTCGACGTAGGTTGGGAGGTGTATTTCTCCTAGAATGCTTCTGGTTTCTCCACTGAATCCTACCAAAACGCTGGACTTTTTGGTAATTTGGTCCTCATTGATTTTCATGGCTTTCAGCACGTCAAGCATGATCAAGGTTACTGAGCTGCCTCCATCTACCAGAATCCTTCTTACTGTGGCGGTTCCAATCTGCATAGAAATTACCAGGCCATCATGGTGAACATCAGGGATGCCTACCAGGTCACAATCATTGAAAGTGATTGTTGGGATATGATCTGGTTTGCAGGGTGAGACGGTCCTTGGTGTCCTGGCTATTTTTTTTGCTGCTGAACTGGTCAGGCCGCAGATCTCTGATCCGCCAGATATGAAGTTTACTTCATATATTGGAGGTGGTGGAGGGAGGCCGCGATCCTGCTTGTGCTCCTGGTTCTCTTTGCCCTGGTCCGTATTCCTGCCTTTCGTCTTGATCAGATCTTTTAAGTATCCAGATTTCAGCATATATGCCACTTATTTCCTCAGGGTGAAACAGTCATCCGCCGTGTGTCCAATGTCCATGTGGAATTCGCACCATTTGGAATTGTCCCTTTTAGGGTTGGGATTTTCTGTCTTCCTGGGCCATCTAACTACTGGCCCCATGTTGTCAAGTCTCTGGATTAATCCTGTAATATCAACACTGAAGTTATGCTCAGAAATAGGTGGAAAAAGTTTAGCCTTACCTTGATACTCATGTGCCAGGTTAACTTTTGAATGGTCTGGCCTGGAATATGGAGTAGGTCTGTAGTTGTTTCCTTTGTTGCTCTTCCTATTGCTTTTTTCATAATTCTTTGGTCCACTGGGTGATCCAAGTTTGTAGCTCTTGTCCTCTTCTAGCCCGATAAAAGCAAGAGTCTTGGCCTGGACATCTTCGAAGGTATGGCAGGGATACTTAGTGAGCTCATTGTATAAGTCATTGTTTGGTAGCAACCCCTGCCTGAATGCCTCCACTAGTGTTCCAATGTCACACCTGGGAATAAATACTTTTTCCTTGTTATTGAATCTTGCAAGGAATGTCCTGAGAGTTTCATCAGGCTTCTGTGTAATCCGGTAAAGGTCACTGGATCGTTTCTCCAACTCCCTGCTACTTGCAAACTATTGATTGAAGTTGTTGATCAGGTTGGCGAAGGAATGGATGCTCCCAGTTGGCAGATTGATGTACCATTGTAGAGCAAGGCCGGTCAGGGTCGTTCTAAATCCCTTACACATGCAAACTTGTCTGAATTCGCTGGGAATAGATGCAGCCAACCTTTTTTGCTTGTAGAGAGCCACATGATTTTGTGGATCTGTGGTTCCATCATAGATTTCCATGGATGGGACCACAAACTTCTTGGGTAAATCTACTTTTGCTATTTCTTCTATGAAATGCGAATCAGCATAACTGTCAGGGGCAGCTTCTTCCATGTTGGCAGCTACTCCAGGTATCTTGTCGAATTTTTCATTGAGTTTCTTGATCTCCTGAACTACTGCCATCATGATTGCTGCTGCAGATTCATCAGGTTTTTCATTGTCATTCTTTGGCTCACCATCACCATCAACATTAATAAATTTAGAACCACTTGGGCTCCCAAAACTGGAGAAGTCGATGTTTTTGATGATTGATGCAAATGGGGTTCCTAGCTGGAATCTAGAGCCTGCTCCTTGGGTTTTTTCCAATTTTTGCTTCAGAGCTGACTCAGATTCTCTTAATTGCAGGATTTCTGCCTCGGTTTGGGCCACTTTTTCTTTCAAGCTTTCCAACTCAGCGATTTGTTGAAGGGTTGCGTTCAATTGTTCTTCGATGGTAGGCTGGGCCATTTTTGTAGGATTTTTGAATTTTTGTAAGATGAGAAAAAAGGATCTAAAGATGGCGTTGGGGTTCGATTTATTAAATATGCCGTGGTTAATATACAATCCCCTCAAAAAATGAATAGGTAGGTCAGCCTGAAATTGTAGTGCTCTTGCGTTTTCGAATATGTGTCCGTGCTTTCTTTCTACTCGGCCATTTTTTTGTAGTGTATCAATATTACTAGTTTGAAAAACAATCCCGTGTTCCTCATAATAATACGTCAAAGGCCCAGCTAAAAATTATGTCCCATTGTCACTTTGAAAAATTTTTAACACACTTATCAAATTGAGTTTTAACCATTTGACAGAAAACTCTCAACAATTATCCTGCTTAAGTCTGATCCTTCATGAGGTATACCCACTCAGAAAATAATGAGCACGAGATAAACTAGCAATTCGATACGATCCCAAATATCACAATGAATTAAACCAAATAAAGCGTCACATATCTTATTATTAGTTTGCAAAGAAGAATGAGTTTGCTTTGCTCTACAGCACGGGCCACAAACATAACGAGAATTCCAGGATAAATTACTACCAACCAAATTAGAAAAGTGAGAAAGAATGCTACTTTGACGGATGTCCTAGACTTCTTTGTCATAAATGACCCTCCTTGGGCAATGGAGTCTTTGCTACCAATTCATCTCTTTTGACCTTAAAGTGATAAACCCCGTCTTGATGCTCACCCCATCCAATATTTGTCCCCATAGACTAGTCCTGCATAATACAATAATCGGGGAAAAACGTTATGCAATTATTTTCTCGAATTAATTGTTGCACTGCTATCAAATCACATGTCAGTTGTTTTGGGTGGATTTTGCGCAAGGCAAGATCAGGTCAGGGTTGAATTAGGTAGGGTTAACTAGCTTTATTCGGTCTGTAAGTCAGGTTGGCAAGGCAGAATATAAAGATATGAATATGATAAAAATAACAATAACAAGACAAAGAATTTTGTACGTGAAAAACCCTTAAATGGGGAAAAACCACGGGCACCAAGCCAGGAGAGGATTTCACTATTGTATATTATATTTAGCACATGGGACGTAATTATATAAGATTTGTATAAGAATATTGTATGCTCTTTCTTGTCTTGTGTTCTTGTGCAAATGATTTCCCAAACATTCCTTATATAGTCACCAGTTGAACGACTGCCTGATCCTGGTATTAATGCGGAATATTCTTGTTAATTACCCGCAATAATTTTCAATATTACGTCCTTAATTGCTGCATTAATTACGAGATCTTCTTACTTAATGTTGTGCGCGTATTCCTCTTGTAATATAAGCTCCTGGTCTGATATCGTCCAGATATTTTGACCGTTGTTCTCTCCATGGCCTGGCGCCTGTCTTCATGTGTCCTGATAGCCTGACACCCTGTCAGCCTAATAGTCAGGTTAAGGTGAGACATTGATCAGGGATATCTGCGGATTTCCAGGCCTAACATCAGTGTAGGCACAAATATGACGTATTTGAGCAAAAAATTTGCGCTTAATGCAATCTCCTCATGTTCATGTGACTCAATTCGTCGTCCATCGGGAAATCCCATCACAGATGGCGTCTCTGTCCAGATTTTATTAAGAAGCTCGCGTTTTCCCGTTATATGATGGGAAGCATCGCTATCAATTAGCCATTCAGTAATCACATTAACTTTCATACTTGATAGTTTATCGTTACCGTCTGGACTCGCCATTAATAAGCTTCAGAGTCGCTCTATCTCATTGTTGGTGAAAGGTATGTTTTATCTTTGTGGTTCATTCTCCCTTGAAGTTAACGAACTGCTTCCAATGACATGAGCATGGAACGTATTCAGCTGGCCTCCACGTTCCCCAGAGCGTCCGCCTCCACGTCCATAATTACCACAATTGAAGCCCCCTCCTTGACGACCTCTGCCTCGGCCACGACTTTTTACAGCCTCGTACCCGTGTTTATCATAACAAGTTTCTTCAGTATGATAATACTTACCATAGTGAGTGCACAAGGGTGGTCCGTCGTCATCTTCTGTGTCCTGTTCCGAGAACGCACCCTTGCCTCTTCCAGTTCCCTGCACCTTTACAACCATTACCGCCTCATTTTTCTCTTCTTTTCTCTTCGTCATTATTGTGTGCCTTTGTTCTCTCAAGATCAGCGAGTATGCCTTGGTAAGCGAAATAATTGGATCCTCCATTAACAGATTGGTACGAATATCACCATATAACGTCGTATTGAGTTCCATAAAAAATTGATGGACTTTCTCCTCTTCACGTTCCTTGGCTAACATCACTGCGGCACCACAAGTACACTTTGGAACTTTGCTATAATTAGCAAGTTCATCCCATATTATCTTCAACCGAGTGTAGTATTCCACAACTGATAACCGTCATTGTTTACACTTGTTTAATTCTTCCTTTAATTGATGCGCTCTTGGTGCATTGCCTGCCGAAAAATGATGCTACAATTCTTCCCATATTTCTGCAACCGTCAATGTAAAAGTAATACTCGGTTGCAATTTCGGGTCAATACATTCCGTAGCCATGCTTTCAACATGCAATTGCACTGACGCCATGCTAGTTATTCGATATTGTCATCTCCTTTTTCCCCGCCTGGTTTCTTCACCTTTCCTTCAACAGATCCTAATTTGTTTTTTGCGTCAAGGTCGTTTCTGACGACATCTACCCACAAATCATTATTATCACTATTAAAGATGGTTTGTGTGAGCTTTATATTGGGGTTATCCGACAGATGAAGGTATAGAGGTGAGGTTACAGGTATGGATGGGTTTTCAATAGGTTTTCCTCCTTTCCCTTTTTCTCCTTCTCCTGGCATTTCGTGATGTTGTATTTTCTAAAAAAACAAATTGGGAAATTTGGCAGTGATTGAATTGAAAAAGGCTCACGATACTATGATAAATTAAGAATCACAAAAGAAATGATGGGAAAGATTAATTCTCATTGATACATAAACTGTATTACACAACCTTGCATAGTTACAATCTCGACTCAACCCTATCTAATATCGTATCTCCGACTAAAAGGAAGAAACTATGCTAAACGATATTCTATGTCTGATAAGAAATATACAATACTTGCAATACAATGTATACTATCTAAAGTATCTCCTATAATATTCTAACAAGAAGGGAGGTGTGAGACCACCTAATTTGAGGATAATAGTAGAATTGATACGATAGGAAAACAAGCATAAAACAAATGAGTCTACATGATGGTTGAAGGATAATTAAATTCAACAAGATATTTTTTATGTTGACGACTTGACGTGTATTACAGTTTGATAAGATATTTAAGTGGTTAACAAAGTGTTAAAAGCCAAATAATACCTTTTTGTCACCAAAATCGAATCTAAGTTTATCATGTGACGACTCCTTGTTATATTGTTGGATAACTAAGACGGAAGAATTTGTAGAGAAATCTGATGTTACAAGAATATCTCCTAGTGGACCTAACTCTTTATATTCACTCCACACTTCTAAACCGGCTATTAATGGATATATTTGTGATTGACTCCTTCCAATTATGTACAAACTACAATCTTGATGCATTTCCCTTAATATTGAAATAGCTTCATTTCCTGTGTTTGCCAACTTCTCAATGTAATGTATTGACTTATTATCGGCATTTTTTTCATGAAAATCCTTTAGAAACTCATCATCAATTTTCTTTTCTCCTTCGATTTGTTTCCATATTTCTAAAAGATCGTTTCCTTGTTCAATACTATAACTACCGCAGTTGTCGGGCGGCCGAAATTCCATAGTGATTTCTCGAATAAGGAACCGAATAATTGTCAGTGTAATAAATGGATGCTTTGCCATTCTTGATGCATAAGTTAAGGCTTCTCGATCATCTGCCCCACTGATGTAAATCATGGTTATTTGTGTATGTATTTCACTATTATTTCTTAAATTGTTATGAATGGATGTTGAAGATAAACAAGGTATCCTTAGTCCTCGGTCGATGAAAAGAGCTACAGAGCAAGGAGCAATGGACATGATTCTTTGATTAACAACTTTGAATTCAACGTCTGCATCCTCTAAATTGCAATCAATTCCTTGTTGCATATGAGATGACAAAATAATAAGGGATGCATGCTTACTTTCAGCGAAATTGCAGATGTTCTCGTGAATGAGATCGATTGGAGAAATCATTGTAAACAATTGTGCCAAACCAAATGTACCCTTATTTTCCTCGTACTCATGAAATGCTTCAATGATTTGGAAAGAATGGTATGTGGCTCTTCTAAAGAAAGGCGTCGAATCGACATCAAAATACGAGTTATGTGGTTCATGTTCAATAAGCATAGGAGGAGCATGACCCAACAATTCAATAAGATGTAACGCGAAAATCGACATACGCGGTCTTGATGTGATATTTGATATTTCCAACAGATTGATTATGTTATAGACATGTTGTCGAGCATGTATACAACAGATGATACGGAGCTCTTCATTTGGATTTGCTCCTTGTAACGTCCTTTGTCCATGCAAATTCTTAGACTTCCTTGTCCATGCATAACACACACTTGTTATTGGCGCAACCACTGCTGTTGATAACATTATTATAAGTAATAGTGATACATACGTATCTTGTGTCAAATGCTGAAATGAATTAAAAACATATACTAGTCAATAACTTGAAAGGATATTATTAATTTAACCTTTAATATACCACCTTATCACATACATCAGTTATATATCCCGCTAATAGGCCAGGGGAATTTTAAAATATTTAATCTGTAGAGATGGAGTATTACCTACCCCTCTATCACGGCCGATATTAAGAATGACGAGCGGTATAAGCCCCTTTGTGCTCAACAGAACACCAAGTGCAAAACCATCAATAACCGAGAAGTTGCATATGAATGAACATAAAAAAGTGCAGAGAGCCTTTGATATGACTGCAGTTACTATAAGTAGCGATGATTTGAAGCATTTAATCAGTATATCGATATCTATTTTGGTTCCCATATTGGCAAAGTAAAGTGGCATTAGAACACCTAAGATACACTCTTCCATCTTTTGTATCAAAGTCTCTGAAATCACACCACAAGGAACACTAGTACCTAACACAAATGCTGCAAAAATGAAATGTGACCCAATATAGTTTCCAAGGAAGCCACATGTCAAGACAAAGAAGATAATAATTAACAAAACTACGTCATTGATGTAAGTTTGACCTCCTTTTGAAACATAGTTTGATATTTTTGTGATAATAGGCTTGATAACAATACCACAAAAAACCATGTATAAAAGACTAGAAGTAATAGCCAACCAAGTACTAGGCCTGTTAAAAGTGCTATCATTTTCTGGTGAAGAGGTAGATATACCCAAAGTGAATTGGACAAATACTGAAGTGAATACATCATGAATTAATGCCAAAGCCAAAGCCTCTTGTCCTATATTTGTGCAAAATATTCTTAGGTTGGCTAAAATAGGTGTAAATGTTGGAAAACTTGTGGCTGCTGTAATGATTCCCCAGTAAAATGTCACAACTTCTCCATTTATGGTTTTGTTTTCAGCTTCATTAAGGCTTCTAAATTGTTGATATAGAACACATCCAATTAGGAAAGAAGATAGAAATGCAACAATACCAAGGCATGTTGTCTTGTATCTCTTGTGAGAAATAGGTGTCATGTCTGCATGCAACCCTTGGATAAACATGGCGTAAATAAGTCCCAAGTTAGACATCGTTTCAAGAATTAAGAGGGAATCTTTTGGAAATACAAACTTTTCTAAATTCTCATTCATTTTTCTTAACGTAGAGGGACTTAGTACTAAAGCAGTCTGCAAACAAAAAAAATATATTATCATAAGAACGATTAATTAATCACATAATTTAATGTAGGTATAATTGTTTCTATTTAATAATTTACATTACCTCGAGATGTTTTTAACATATTTATATATTCAATCATTTAAAAGGTTTGATATTCAACGAATAATAAATAATTCAATATTTAATTAATATTCTTAATCATATAATATATGGAATACTAATTGAAAATCTTATCTTAAATATATGACATGTGAAAGAAAAGACACTTACAAGAATACTAGACAAGATTCGAGGTTGTCGGAGAAGTTGAAAAACAAACGAAAAGCCATGATTGATAACCATGGACAAAGCCAACTGAAATACAAGTTTCGGAACCGGTGCATCCAACGAAGGTATATCTCCCCATTGTTTCTCATAATCAACCACTTTTGCATAACATATAGGATTCACAAGTACAGTTTGATTCATTTTTCATGTGTTCTTTAACATTCTGAAACATCAAGGATAACATGAAATAATTAGCTATTTAGACGGAGGAAAAAAAACAAATTGAGTGGGAAATATACCCTTCATGGTTTCCTAGCTATTGAAGTTGTTTTTATTGTTTAATGTCTATTATTAGTGTCATTCAAAGTTTATCATTTAATACTTTTCACACGCACATATATGTATTTATGTATGTGTGTATATGTTTGTATGTGTGTGCGCGCGCGTGCGTCTATATATTGGTAGAAACTGATAAGTCCATTTTCTTAGATAAGTCTATCTTACCAATTAAAACGGTTAGATCTAATGAGAGCAACAATCCAAAGTAATTGAAAAATGGATTGGAGATAAGGGATCATCACTCTATACACTAAGTTAAAATATCACACTCCCAATATCTTACTTCTTATTCTCCACCTTTTCCCCCTTCACTCTATAACTCTCTATTACAACATGATAGGATAAAAACTAGGTGTCGTAATAACTAAAATTAACTATGAAATTAACAATTTAATAACCTTAACTCGACTTTAAACTATTCTAATTTAAGAAAGTAATATAGTGCAAGCCCAAGGTACTAAAGGCTAAAGACTCGATTTTTAGAATATTGAATACTAATTTAGAAATCAAATGAAGGATTAAGAGTCACTAATTTAACTTATACACAAACAATGGGTACTAACAATAATAAACACAGATTGACATAAAAAGGAGAATTTGATATTTCTGGGTTTGACTTTCTTGTTGAGTGCCCGTTGTATACGTCATTCGTATAGCTGGACGTTGTGCAAGGCGTTGACTCGTCGTTCGTCTAGGAGGATGAGTTGCTCGTACCTTCGACGGGTCCATTCCGCCTCCGCGACTTGACTTTCTAGTAGAATGCGTAGAGATGGGACTTCCAGCTTTACTGGTTGCACTGCCTCCATACCGTATGCTAGGTAGAAGGGTGTTGCTCTCTTGTTGGTGTTCGAATAGAGGTTCGGTATCCCCAAAGTGCGAATGGGAGTTTGCTCGGCTAATCGCGGTAAATGTCCTGCATTTTCGTGATGATTGTGATAAGTGTTTTGTTTGCGACCTCTACTACTCTAATGGTTTGGGGACGTTAGGGAGATGAACAATGCCGTTTGATTTTGTACTTGTCTAACAAGGTTTGTGCTTCGGCTCGAAAATGGGGGCCTTGATCACTGATGATTTCATGGGGTACCCCATGTCTGCAAATGATGTTGTCTTGGATGAACTTGGCCACTTGTTTAGCGGTCAAGACGGCATAAGATTGTGCTTCTACCCACTTTGTGATAGTCGACTGCGACTAGGAAAAAGAAATGTCCTTTGGTGCCTATCGGATTGACTTTGCCGATGATGTCAATGTCCCAGGTCGAGAAAGGTCAGGGTGATGTCATGGTGTATAGAAGGGATGGTGGTGTGTGTCGTATATTGGCAAAAATTTGGCAATTGTGGCAATGTTTGACGTAGTTTCCGTTAGTTTAAGACCCTCATTAGACACTTCTAATGTAATACAAATTACAAATTAATTTATAAAAACATGATCCTAAAACATACATGCAAGCAAAAATAAGATTTAAGGAAGAAATTTCCTTAGAATGGTAATTTGGCTATAAATGGGCACAACAAAAGACTCCTTCTTTTGTTGTTCTTGTGCTTAAATGGTGGATGAACCTCCTAACCCAACAATCACCAAAATAGGTGATCTCCTTCAAGTAGCACCCAAGATTAAGCCCAAAAAATCAACTAAATTATTAACTAGATAATTTTAGTTGAAAATAGTTTATAATATGTTAGTATTATTACTACTAATAATACTTTATGTATGTTATGTTTTGTGAATTTATTTGATGAAAACTTGATCAACTTTTGATAAACTTAAAAGATGAAAAAGATGAGAAAAAAGGGTCTATTTTCCTCTTCTTTGGTCCGGCCAAATACAAAGAAAAAGGGGTCTTTTTTGTCTTAAAAAATTAACCTCTTAATGTGTGCATTACATAGGGTATATATAGACAACCCAAATGTAAAGAAATCGGAAACATCCTATGTGAAAGAGGAGGAAAAGTGGTTAAACACATTTGATATTATCATATGTATCAAAACCGGTTTTATATAGTGTTTTGGGTCTTATTTTGACTTTTGACATTTGTCCCACAAATGTTTATAAGTCCTATATTTAATTATCTTATATAATTTAATATTAATTTAATTATCTAAAACTTAAATAATACAAATTAATAAATAATATCCACTTAACGTATTAAGCAATATTATACCATTTTATCAATATAAAATGTGTCTTATCAAAACCCATTAGCTAATTTTACAACCTCTTGTAAATATAAATAGCTAATTACCTCCGCCTCACAATATATACACACACACACATATAAAATTAGTAATTAACTATTAATTACTACATTCCTTTTATTTATTAATCAATTATCATATAGTTGAATAATAAATCTCTTTGGCTCGAGTTCGTAACTCGTCATCAAATAATATATTCACTTGACTAATTAATAGTCAATATATAAGGTACTAATTAAATTGTATCTTATACAAATAATTAGTTTTTCCATTTGGGCATGATCCTATAGGTGTGACCTAAAGGGATCAGTTAATCACCGCCGTCTTACGACAGTAACGTCAAACTCTAGTGAGTCGAGTGTTACCGATTTACGTTGATCAACTGACAAATAAAATATATTTTATATCCCTGATATTCCTTTTATGAGATTTATAATGTAATCGCATTATTAAGGAGGACACTCACTCCAACAACCTCCCACTTGTCCGATATAACTGTGCGCTATCAATTCTCTTGTCCGTTAAATCTCCCACTCAATGCAAGATGTCTTTCAGGTCGTTCTTGCACGTGATCATACCAAATAGTGGTTTCCTCGATCTGGAGGATAACTGTCTGACCGGATAATCTACAATAGATTTCATCTGAGAATGGGCACGCATTTCCAGTCACATCTCCTCGAGTGGCCTTGAGATATTAAACCCTGACAAGGGTGGACAATCCTATTGACCTATTTTCTTCGTTCAATATAGATCACAATGACCCAGTAGATGCCTATTGGCCTCCTTTTACGGCGCGACCTAGGACAAAAACCAAAGTCAACGGAAAACTATACCAATTCAGACAAATAGTCGCAAGTTTAAAGAATTGACTCAAAGGAATAAATAGAAATCCTTGCCATGACCAGGCAACAGAAGGATTTTATAAATGGTCATTGTCCAATAGAGTGTCTCAACATTCTGCCTATGTAATAAACCGGTCCTCTCTATGACCTAATAGTAGTTGAACATACCATCAATCGACTTACAATCTAGTCACTCTGAGACGTCACCTAATTAAGTAAGTAGGGACGAAATACAATGTTAATCCAGTTCACTTTAAAGGGGTTCAACGTTGTCATTACAACCTATTTGGATAAAACAAAGTATTTAAATTCAGATAAAACTGAAATACTAGAGTTTATACACTATAAAAACTCAAACGATAAATATGATTATCATATATGAAATAATTAATACAATATCTAATTATTACATATCTCATAATCTACGATAATTCAGGCATTCGCCTTAATCCCATAAAAGCTACATGACCATCATGCTTAGCCTGAGATAAAAGCTTGGTTAAAGGATCTGCAATATTTGCATCTATCCCAACCTTACAAATCGCTATTTTCTTCCTTTCAATATAATCTCTAATTACATGAATTTTCTTTGTACATGTCTAGACTTATTACTATACTTTGGCTCTTTTGCTTGGCCCCATTGTTATCACAATAGATAGTGATAAGATCTTTAGCTGTCGGAACTACCCTTAGTCCTTCCAAATATTGTCGAATCCACACAGCTTATTTTGCAGCTTCAGATGATGCAATGTACTCAGCTTCCGTTGTAGAATCCGCAATGACCGACTCTTTAAAACTTCTCCAGCAAACCGCACCTCCATTTACCATAAAGACAAAACCAGCCTGGGATTTCATATAATCCATGTCTGTTTGGAAACTGGCATCCGTGTAACCTTTTACACGTAACTCAGACTCCCCTCCAAATACGAAGAACGAATCTTTAGTCCTTCTCAAGTACTTAAGAATATTCTTGACGACTATCCAGTGACTCTCACCTGGATTATTTTGGTAACGACTCGTCATACTCAAAGCATACGAGACGTCAGGACGGGTGCACATCATAGCGTACATGATTGATCCAATAGTAGAAGCATAAGGAATCGATTTCATGCGTTCAATATCATTAGGCTTAATTGGACACTGTGACTTACTCAAAGTAATCCCACTACCTATTGGCAGAAATCCTCTCTTAGAGATTTTCATATTGAACCTATCAAAAATCTTATCAATGTAAGCTTCTTGACTCAAATCTAATATCCTTTTGGTTCTATCTCTATAGATCCGGATACCTAAGATGCGCTGAGCTTCTCCCAAATCTTTTATTTGGAAGTGTTTTCCTAACCATTCATTTACTGAAGTAAAGTTACATCATTCCCAATGAGTAGTATGTCATCCACATACAAGACAAGGAATACAACTTTGCTCCCACTAAACTTCTTGTATAAACACGGCTCCGGCCTCAACACTTTAAGTAAAACCATTCTGTTTAATAACATGATCGAAACGATGGTTCCAACTCCTTCATGCCTTCTTAAGACCATAAATGGTTCTCTTAAGTTTGCACACTTTGTTAGGATTTTTAGGATCCACAAAACCTTCAGGTTGTGTCATATACCCTTCCTCTTCTAGAAGCCCATTATAGAAGGCGGTCTTGACATTCATTTGCCAGATTTCATAATCATGAAATACAGCAATCGCTAACATAATCCTAACGGTCGAAGCATTGCAACTAGACCTGTCAAACGGGTCGGGTAAGTCGGGCCCCGGGTCAGGTCATATGGGTCAGGTTAGAATACGGGTCGGGTCAAATACGGGTCGGGTCAGATACGGGTCGGGTCATACGGATCACGGATCGGGTTAAGGTCAGAATACGGGTCAAGAAATAATTTTTAGCGCCTTTTTTAAACGATTTTTTTAATTTAAAAAATATTTTTTTTAAAAAGTAAAGCATATTTAAAACTATTATTTTAATCATATTCAACATTTACATTAATTATATTTACATAATTATTCAAATAATTTTTTTAATAATTATTTTATTATTAAATATTATAAAAGTTATATAAAATTGACTTTTTAGTTGAATTTGCAATTTTAAGTAATAAAAAATTAATTTTTTAACTATATTTTTAAATATAATATATAAATATTAATATTTTTAATAAAATTCATGATTTTTTCTTGACCCAACGGGTCGACCCGTTCGGGTCGGGTCTCGACCCTAAAATAACGGGTCATTTCGGGTTCGGGTCAAACGGGTCGCGGGTCGAAACCCGGGTTTGTAACCCTAAGTAAAACGGGTCGGGCCGGTCGGGTCGAGTTTTGACAGGTCTAATTGCAACTGGTGCAAAAGTCTCGTCATAGTGTAAGCCATGAACTTGAGTAAAACCTTTTGCCACCAATCGCGCTTTGTAGACATTTTTATGTCCATCCATGCCAACCTTTATCTTAAATATCCATTTACACTGAAGAGGTCTAACATCTTCAGGTAAATCTACCAGGTCCCATACATGATTGTCGAACATGGAATCCATTTCAGATCGCATGGCCTCAAGCCATTGTTTGGAGTCGGAACTAGATATAGCCGTTGTGTAGGTTGCAGGTTCGTCACTTTCTAAAAGTAACACATCATAATCACCATCCTCTTCGATAACTCCTAGATATCTATCATGTTGGCGACTAATTCTACCTGATCTCCTAGGTTTCGAAGGAATTACAACTGAATTAGATGCCAAAGGAACATTTTCCTATGTCATCTCCTCAGTTTGTGGCTCTTGAACTTCAGACAGTTCAAATTTTCTTCCACTCTGTCTTCTAGAAATAAAATCCTTTTCTAGAAAGACTGTATCTCGAGAAGCAAACAGTTTGCCCTCTTGACGGTAATAGAAATAATAACCACGAGTTTCCTTTGGATAACCCACAAAGAAACACTTGTCGGATCGGGGAGCTAATTTATCGTCAGACTTTCTTTTGACATAAGCTTCGCAACCCCATACACGAAGAAACGACAAGTTAGGGACCTTACCTTTCCATATCTCATATGGAGTTTTCTCGGCCGCTTTAGTCGGACTTCGATTTAGTGAGAATATAGCACACAAAAGCGCAAAACCCCAAACTGAGTCAGGTAATTCAGTTTGACTCATCATGGATCAAACCATATCTAATAAAGTTCGATTCCTCCTTTCAGCCACACCATTCAACTGCGGTGTACCTGGAGGAGTTAACTGTGAAACTATTCCACAGCTTTTCAGGTGATTAGCAAAGTCATTACTTAGATATTCCTTTCCACGATCTGATCGTAATGTTTTGATCTTTCTTTGAAGTTGGTTCTCTACTTCACTTTGAAACTCCTTGAATTTATCAAAATCTTCAATTTTATATCTGATTAAGTAAACATAGCCATATCTATTAAAATCATCAGTAAAAGTGATGAAGTAGTCATAACCACCTCTGGCAGTGATTGTCATTGGTGCACATACATCGGTATGTATAAGACCCAACAACTTACTCGCTCGTGTACCTTTTCCAGAAAAAGGAGTACGAGTCATTTTGCCAAGTAAACAAGATTCACATATTCCATAATATTCAAAATTGAATGGCTTGAGAACTCCTATGGACACAAGTCTCTTTGTACGCTTCTCGTTTATATGACCTAAATGACAATGCCAAAGGAAAGATTGATCAGAATCACTGATAGGCTTATCGTGTACCTATGCAAAGATAATTACCCTAGACAACAAATGAATGTAGCAATAGGGGTCGAACACAAGGAGACGGGAATTGCGTTATGAAATGCTATGGGAAGATTTCTATCAAGATCGATTTCGTTTTGGGTTTGTTTGTTTGGTTTGATAACTAACAAAAATTGTGATGTAAACTATATGATAAAAGGGAGTCTAGGGGAGTCGGGTCACACATGCAAGGGTAAATATAAGATCATGTTAAACTTGATATCAATAACATTGTCAATTGTTTAGGCTTAGAGACACCCACCTTACGACATTAGTGTCAACCATATACCGGGTCCTAGAGAAACTCTCGTCCATGACTAGGTCGTCCTACTACACATGCTTAGTCTAATTCAATTCCGTGCCTCTCGACTTTAGAATGAACGAACAAACTTAATCGATGAATAAGGCCTTTTAAACATAGATTAAACGTGACGATGCAAACATGTGATACAAACAATTAGACAATATTATATCAACCTATTTTAACATTTTATATATTTGATTTTACATGGCTTTCCTAGCCCCTAGACTAAGGAATTTAGCTACTCATATTAAAGTGTAAACTACAAACTTTATTATAAGAAATGCAAAACATGGTTGCGCGAATTATATAAACTAAATGATATAACATGTAATAAAAATACTACTAATGTAATATAATAAACGTGCTAACGAATAACTATGCGATAACTAAATAGAAATGTAAAATTTGTAAACTAAAAGTAGAAATACCGTAATGGAGATGAACTTGTAAGGAAGACCAAATAACCAAGTGAACTTCAATAAGAAATGCTTGTATTATAACTTGAATGTAGAACAAAATGTTGAAAGTTACACTAAGGGAAGCTTAAACAACTTGTAAACTAAATATGAAAACTAATGAGAGAAATTATGCTTAAGGCTACTGTAAAGTATATGAGACGTAAGAATGAGATGATCCTTGGATGCACACAAGTCCCCTTTATATAGGACTTGGAAGTGAAACGTAAGAAACCGAGAGAGAGCCAACCCCGATCGGGGTTGCCAGCCCCGATCGGGGGCGTGGTTATCCGGGTTAATTCCCTTAATTCCTTGATTAATTGCTCAAGGAATCTCTATGTTTATGTTTAATGCTCCTTAATCATCCGGTAATGCTCTATATTCTTAGCATCCTATGCTCCTTAGCATCAAATGCTTACACCCTAATATGGACCTTCATTTTTGGGCTTGACTTTGCTTTTGACATCATTTGTAATTTCTCATTTCAATCCATAAAATCTTCATACAAAACCCATGCAACTTCATATACTTAGTCCAATACTTGGTCTTGGTTAGCCTTTGTACTCTAGCTTGCATTTTTGTTAGATTTTAGCTCCTAAAAGCTCAAACTCCTACAAAACATGTGGAAACAGGCAATTGCCACTAGAATAACAAATATTAGCTCAAAACACTATGATAAGTGCTAAATGACATGTAAAATGGAGTTAATATAGGGGGTGAAAATATATAAAATATGCACTTATCAATCACCTGTATTAACCCTTTTATTGTCTATATGATAAACATCTTTAGTTAGATCTAGAATGTATATTCCACCACTTGTTATGGCTTGACCATAAACCAAATCATCATATGAAAAGTTGAGACAATTGTTTTTAATCACAAATGTAAAACCTTCTCTTTCTAATACAGAAATAGAAATTATATTCTTGCTTAGAGTTGGTACATAATAACAATTATTTAAGTATAACTCTTGGCCTGATCCTAATTTGATTACATATGTTCCTACAGAAACCGCAGCTACTCTAGCTCTATTTCCCATACGTAGGTCAATGTCACCTTTAGCTAATCATCGTACGTTAACTAACCCTTGCAAGTGATTATAAAGGTGTGAACCACATCCAGTATCAAATACCCATGTCGTGGTACTAGCATAGTTTATTTCTATCATACAAACATTGGAGGAAAAAGAGCTCGTTAGCATCATACGTTCAGTTACTTTATCGTCCAAATGTTCAGGGTATTTTCTCTTGAACCTTGTCTTACATTTAAAGTTAATATTTCCTTCCCAAAACTCCCACAAAATTGTGTATTATTCTCTTCATAAGAGGATTTATCGACGTTTGTTGCACAATTATAAGATTTGGCAGAATTAGATTCAACTAAATTGCGTATTGTTTCGTCTGTTCCAATGTCTTTATGGAGATTTGTCTCCCAATTATGATAAATATTATTTTCCAAGGAAACGTTTCCCAAGGACATACGTGGTTGTAAATTTTGAGAAGTGGATTGATCGTTTGATTTTGTACTTGTCTAACAAGGTTTGTGCTTCGACTCGGAAATGGGAGCCTTGATCGCTGATGATTTCATGTTGTCTTGGATGAACTTGGCCACTTGTTTAGCGGTCAAGACGGCATATGATTGTGCTTCTACCCACTTTCTGATAGTCGACGACTAGGACAAAGAAATGTCCTTTGGTGCCTATCTGTAATACCCGCCCTTTTAGGGACTCGTTGACCAACCTTGACCGACCTTGGGAGCAGGTGGTATCACTTAGTGATGCGTGCCAGAGTTACCGTTTGCCTTGGTTACCTTTCTATGTGGGTGGTACTCGATAGAGTAGAAGTTACTCGATCGAGTAGCTTGGATACTCGATCGAGTAGGGGGCACTCGATCGAGTACGTTAGTTACTCGATCGAGTATCGTCTTTTCAGCGAGGGTTTATAATCATGTTTCGTCAAAACCGCAAATCATTTCCGCCTCTTTCCCCTAAACATAGATGTCGTTTCTTCTTCTTCCCTTCACCAAATACCTTCCATGGTAGCCTTTGAGGATGCTAGTACCTTGTGGACGGGTTGCCTAAGTCAGGTAGCGGTCTTGACACCGTTGTGAGATGCGTAGGTATGTCATCATCGTCGTATTTGTCTTTGTGATTCTTTGTATGGTGGTAGTGATAGTAATAGGCTTTGTACTGATTGTTTAGGGATTGCTTGCTTGGTTGATGTCGTATGGCTGATCGAGGAATCGCTGCTTTTGGTTAAAGGTAGGTTCGCCTACTCAGTTTCTGTGGATGGTCTAGTGTGTCGGTTGTTGTGTCGTGGTTGTTGTGTTATTGAAATTGTGTGATAGAGTATATGTGGTAATCGGTTGGGTGTATACAATTTGTTGGTTGTTGATGTATTGCAGCTGTCTGTGGTTGATTGTCTCTGGTTCTTGAGGTGCGTCCTCGGCTGTGTGGAGTAACTTGCAGGAGTGGCTTCACTCCCTAGTTTCGCCCTCCGTGGAACCCGTCATGGAAGACGATGTGCACATTAATGGGACAGGGTTATCGCTCGATATGATGAGCGGGGCTTAGGTGGGAACGGTTGCGGTCCCCCACTGGCAGGGCTGGTCCTGTGGACAGTCGGTGACGAAGATTGGTTGGAGTGGTTGTGACTGTGTGTGTGTTTAGTTGTGGTTGCTATAGGTTGGTTATGTTTGTTGTGTCTTGTCTCAGTTACTGACCTTGTTTGGTTTGTCTTATTTGTTTTGTTGTGTCTGCCGTGATCCCCTATGGTGAGGAGTCAGTCTTAGCAGGTGTTGTTTTGGATGGTTACTGGAGTCCGGGCTGGGATGAGTCCTCATGAGTTACGACATGATATAGTTTATAGTGATGAGTTGTATCTTTCTTTTAGCAGTTTGGTTGTAACACTTGTAAACAGTTTAAATGTTCTTTTATTGACCTTTGATGATTACTTACCTCGGGCAACCGAGATGGTGATGACCTTATATGCTAGGGAAGGCCTTAGTAAGGCTCCTTGGTATATGGGGGTGTCACAAAGTGTTATCAGAGCGACGATTTTGGAACTTGTAACAAATGAACCTAACGAACGTAGTGAGTCTAATAAAATGAACCTGGTGTATGTGTAATGGGAGCCCCAACTGATGCTAGATTTTGGGTGAGTAGGTGCCCTCATTTCAAAATCTTGGCCCCATTGAGCTTAAGCCAGTCACTGGGTATGGGAATGTGGAGTCGGCAAGGATGTGCCCAATGTGTATGGTGATTATGATAAAAATGATTGTGGATGAGTCTTTGTTGAAGATAGTGTGAGTGTAATAGTTAAGATAGAAGTATGCATGGTAAAAATTTTGTTGGAACTTATATGTGAGTGGGATGATAATAAGAATCTTGAAAAGGTCTAATACGATAGAAGTATGTGAAAGAGTAGAAATGTGTGATGTGATCTGGAATGTGGTAACGGTTATATTTGCTTCAGCTTGTTAGTAATGGTAGTTTTATACGATTTCATATGCCCTATAATAGTGCTAATGTTAGTAGTTAAATAGTTATAGAATGGTAGTGAGCATTATAAGACGTTAATGGATGAATGTGATATGTGTGTGACTGAAAGTTTCCACCTATGACGTGATTAATTCGAGTAAGTTAATTGGTTTATGTTGAAGCATGAATATGTTGCTAATGTACTTGGATGACACATGAAAGGTTAATGCAAAAAGTGTGTGCTCAGAATAAGGTGATTATTAGTTTGTTAGCGATGTTGTAGACAAAGGTTAGACATGATATAGTGAGTTAATTGCATATATGGATGACTCAATTGTAGGGTAAACTACGTTGTGTGAATTTCGTTATGAAACGATGTGCTATAAGTCTTAGTTGGTGAAACGGTTGCAATATATATGAGTAGTAATGGTATAATGTGAATGAATACGATAACCAGTGACGACTTCTGGACTTGGTTTGGATTCGACACGTGATGTTGTTTTGCAGGAATCTTCATTTAACCTTGTAATCCCGACCGCGTACCCAACCTTACTTGACCGAGTGTGAGTGCTTACTAGACCGAGTAGACCTCACCCGATCTAGTTAGGAAGCTATGACGTCGAGATGTAGGAAATTTTCCTACGGTTACTCGATAAAATAGCACCTACTCGATCGAGTAGAGGGCACTCGATCGAGTACCCTAGACACTCGATTGAGTAAGCTACAGTACCGGGAAAATTCGCGGGTTCATAAACCCCTTTTCTCCCTCATTCTTCTTATTCCTTCTTTACATATCACAAACCCTAATCTCCATATTTCTTTCAAGCTCTTCAATTCTTGTGTTTGTGGTGATTTGTTGGGTGAGTTCTTTTGCTTATAATTGTTCTTGTACTTCCTATTTGACCAAGGTATGAATTTCTTTCTATTTTAATGTTCTTCATCAATTAGAAACAATTAGGATGTTAGAAAAATCTGAAAATTCGATTTATATGTGAGAAAATTTGCTTATAATTGATGCAATATGATTTATATGCTTCCCTTTCATGGTAATTGTTGTTATAATACAAAAAAAAATCAAATATAAATTGCATATATGGATACCGAATTTTCTAGGGTTTGAGAAAGTAAATCGATTTTTTATTGTCTTTTACATGTTGAAGGATGAAATTTGGATCATGTATGTTGTATATATGATGTGGGAAGTTGATTTTTGTGATTTTCACCTCAAAATTTGCCTTAAAACCCCGTCTTAAAAGTGCCTCAAATTGAAATTCGTTTCATACAATTGAGATTTTGTGTTGTACATGGATGCAATTTGAATGTAGGAGTCCTAGAAATTGTAATAGATGAATTAATTATGTTGATTTTGACAAAATTTTCGCAGCTATAAAGATCGTCTGAACTTTGAAAACTTGAATTTTACTTGTAATTTGGGAAATTGTTGGTGATAGTGTGTACTTAACTGATTCTTTCATGGTATAATTGGTGTAATTATCATGTTCTGGTGCACACGTGTTAGTGTATTTAAATTATGTGTTGAACAGATGCCGAGACTAAACTTGGGAACCCGATAAAGTAAGATGGGAAGGGCTTCTCAGCCCGAAGTTGGGGAGGGTAGCGGACCAGTAGTACCGGCGGTACCAGAGTACCCTTCGGTAGTCTTCGTAGACTTTAACCAACGGAAGAGGTTTGTAGCTTTACAGACTCGCAAGATGAGACCAACCCGTTGTGTTGACACGAATTTCTTAGAGGACCTGGGTATTGAGACGGATGTCCGTCACATTTTCGAGACTTTGGGGTTCACTGGGCTATATCGTCTACGGAAGCATTCTTATGCTTTTCTGACCCTTGAGTTCATGAGCTAGTTTAAATACGAGCCGGTTGAGCAGACTGTGCAATTTCGTCTTATGAACACCAGTTTCCTTTTAACCATGGACCTGTTTGCTTCCCACCTTGGTTTGGCTAAGCCTTCCAAGGATGCCCTTCGTGACATACCGTCTGAGTGCGGAGTTTGTCGTCTTATGCCCTGTATCACCGGGAAGTCAGCTCTCACCGCTAGTAACATGTTAATTAATGATGTGCAACATGTTACCTTGAGAATCTTCCTTCGTGCTGTGTCGAACCTTCTTTACGAGAGGTCGTATATGAGTAAGTTGAACTCTCACGAGTTGTTGCTTCCGATGGCCTATCTTAACCCCGAGTGGACCGAGAAGGTGGTCTTCAATGCTCCCGCTATGGTTTGTGCCAGTCTTGCCTTGATGGCCTCTTCTAGTACCAGGTACCTGAGTTGCGGTGCTATTGCCACCCGGTTAGCTGAAAATCTAGCTTCTTTTGAGGCTTCCTCCGAGTACGTTCCCTTAGCCACCCCGGTGCCTACCATGGATAGAGATTATTTCCTCGACCTGAAATGGTTGAGAACTTTGGCGGATGGTAGCCTAGCATGGAGGGTGTGGGGTATGATTTGGATGAGGATACCGACTCCTGAGCACCTCCCACCGACTGAGCCGTTAGATGCGGTTGATTTTGATGAGGAGGAGGATGAGGATGCACCCCGGCCGAGACAGACGTACCTCATAGATGATATGATCCTTCAGGTTATGCCCAAGCCGAGGAAGGGGGAGAATGTGAGAGCGGCAGAGGATAGACCAAGGCTAGGGAGAGGACCACGTCGTGTGAGGGAGAGGACGGCTGAGACCCAGCCACAGCCAGCAGCACCACCTCAGCACCAATTTCCTTGCTATCCCTACCTTTATATCCCAGAGACACGTTCGAGCTACTTGGCAGAGAGAGTATCCTCTACCTTGACGCTCCGGAACATGCACAAGATGGCATATGCTCAGGGTATTGGGACCGAGGGACCGCATCCGGTGTAGTGGAGTGGAGTTGGAGACTACAGCGGGGTTTTCAACTCCTACGGAGTGGACATGTCCGCGTGGGAAACACCAAAGTCTTTTGCTTTTTGGCGGTTTGACCCCATGGTACGTGAGTCCAGAGGGTGGAGCAAGGGATGGTGCGGGTCTTGGGGCTTCGGGGGCAGGTACTTCGGGTGGTGACGGAGCGGAGGATTACGTCATGGAGGAGCAGTAGCAGCAGCAGGAGTGATACTCCTTTCTTTTCTTTTGAGTATGGTTGTTGGTTATGTTGGATGTTAGTCTATTTCATTTTGAACTTTTTACGTTGGGTTGTATTGGTGGCCATAAGGCCGTATCTGCTTAGCTTAGACTTGATTGCAGGATTTTGGAGTCGGGTTGTCATCCCGACTCGCGTTTATGAGATGTTGTGCATATATTTACTTACCTTGTGATGTGTCAGGAAATTTTCGAGTAGCTTTTGACCTGTGGCCACTCGACCGAGTGCCCCTCAGTCGATCGAGTAGCTGCAGGTGTGACAGGAAAAGAGCATTCTGATCTCAGGCTACTCGATCGAGTAGCTAAGACACTCGATCCAGTAGAGGGTACTCGATCGAGTACCCTATACACTCGATCGAGTAGCACTGTTTCAAAGACATTTCAATAATTATAATTGTTTTAATGGTTATATTCTTACATGTGTCGATGTTTAGACCGTTAATTTGATATGTTGGAAGACGTGCTTGGATTATGACAAATAGTGACCTAACCTATTTATTTTTACATCTTCAACGTCTACTAGCTTAGTAACCTAACTTATTTATTATGGAAAAGACTTGTTATTTATTTCACGGAGTTCGCGTATTTCCTTTATATACGACTTGATAAATACATGCGTTCATGATTGTGGCTAAATATTCGAGTAAGGTAGCGGATGGATTTATGGATTCATGGTTGATATGATTAATGAGTAATGTCAACAAGGAATTATATGACAAGGGATAAGTATTAGTTATGTGTGTAATAATTCGGTGGTGAACTTCGGGGACGAAGTTCCTTTTAGAGGGGAAGAGTAATGTCGCGAAATAAAAAGGCCGATATTATAATAATCTTGTTATTTGTTTATAATTTTTTCTATTTTTTTGTTATATTTCTAGCATGAAGTTATAATCGTTTTCATTGTTTGATGAGCAATTTGTATAATTAAGTAAATGTTGAGTAATTTGTTATGAAAGGACGGTCATAGAGAGATAAGTATGTCAGAAACGGTAACGAAGTGGTACAGCTTTGAGTCATGCATTGTGATAGGATCGTTTGGTAACATGTTAGTGTTGTGTGACATATTTCGTGTTGGCAATCATGGACTAGTGAGGGTATAGTTCCATAGCTGTGTGACTGAACATAGCTGAAAGTTCAGAGTCGTAGTATGGTTGTTAATGGTGTTAGTACATTTGGTGAATTTGGTAATTAATGTTATGGTTCGTAGAAGTTTGTCTATATAGTATTAGACAGTTAATGATGATGACATGGTGGGATGGTACTTCTAGAGTGTAGTGACCTATGTTAGAAGAACGGTGGCGTCGACCTTGTTTCCATGTCTTGTGCTTTTGGGAAGGGTGAGTGGAACTTCGAGGACAAAGTTCTTTTTAAGGGAGGAAGACTGTAATACCCGCCCTTTTAGGGACTCGTTGACCAACCTTGACCGACCTTGGGAGCAGGTGGTATCACTTAGTGATGCGTGCCAGAGTTACCGTTTGCCTTGGTTGCCTTTCTATGTGGGTGGTACTCGATAGAGTAGAGGCTACTCGATCGAGTAGCTTGGATACTCGATCGAGTAGGGGGCACTCGATCGAGTACGTTAGTTACTCGATCGAGTAGCGTCTTTTCAGCGAGGGTTTATAATCGTGTTTCGTCAAAACCGCAAATCATTTCCGCCTCTTTCCCCTAAACCTAGATGGTCGTTTCTTCTTCTTCCCTTCACCAAATACCTTCCATGGGAGCCTTTAAGGATGCTATTACCTTGTGGATGGGTTGCCTAAGTCGGGTAGCGGTCTTGACACCGTTGTGAGATGCGTATGTATGTCATCATCGCCGTCTTTGTCTTTGTTATTCTTTGTGTGGTGGTAGTGATAGTAATAGGCTGTGTACTGATTGTTTAGTGATTGCTTGCTTGGTTGATGTCATATGGCTGATCGAGGAATCGCTGCTATTAGTTAAAGGTAGGTTCGCCTACTCAGTTTCTGTGGATGGTCTAGTGTGTCGGTTGTTGTGTTATTGAAATTGTGTGATAGAGTATATGTGGTAATCGGTTGGGTGTATACAGTTTGTTGGTTGTTGATGTATTGCAGCTGTCTGTGGTTGATTGTCTCTGGTTCTTGAGGTGCGTCCTCGGCTGAGTTGAGTCACTTGCGGGAGTGGCTTCACGCCCTAGTTTCGCCCTCCATGGAACCCGCCACGGGAGGGGATGTGCACATTAATGGGATAGGGTTATCGCTCGATATGATGAGCGGGGCTTTGGTGGGAACGGCTGCGGTCCCCCACTGGCAGGGCTGGTCCTGTGGACAGTCGGTGACGAAGATTGGTTGGAGTGGTTGTGACTGTGTGTGTGTGTGTTTGGTTGTGGTTGTTATAGGTTGGTTATGTTTGTTGTGTCTTGTCTCAGTTACTAACCTTGTTTGGTTTGTCTTGTTTGTTTTGTTGTGTCTGCCGTGATCCCCTATGGTGAGCAGTCAGTCTTAGCAGGTGGAGTCCGGGCTGAGATGAGTCCCCACGAGTTACGACAGGATATAGTTTATAGTGATGAGTTGTATCTTTCTTTTAGGAGTTTGGTTGTAACACTTGTAAACAGTTTAAATGTTCTTTTATTGACCTTTGATGATTACTTATCTCGGGCAACCGAGATGGTAATGACCTTATATGCAAGGGAAGGCCTTAGTAAGGCTCCTTGGTATATGGGGGTGTCACACTATCGGATTGAATTTGCCGATGATGTCGATGTCCCAAGTCGAGAAAGGCCAGGTGATGTCATGTGTATAGAAGGGATGGTGGTGTGTGTTGTAATTTTGGCAAATATTTGGCAATTGTGGCAATGTTTGACGTAGTTTCTGTTAGTTTAAGACCCTTATTAGACACTTCTAATGAAATACAAATTACAAATTAATTTATAAAAACATGGTCCTAAAACATGCATGCAAGCAAAAATAAGATTTAAGGAAGAAATTGCCTTACAATGGTAATTTGGCTATAAATGGACACAACAAAAGACTCCTTCTTTTGTTGTTCTAGTGCTTAAATGATGGATGAACCTCCTAACCCAACAATCACAAAAATAGGTGATCTCCTTCAAGTAGCACCCAAGATTAAGCCCAAAAAATCAACTAAATTGTTAACTAGATAATTTTAGTTGAAAACCTTTTGTAATATGTTAGTATTATTACTACTAAAAAGATGAGAAAAAATGGTTTATTTTCCTCTTCTTTGGTCCAGCCAAATACAAAGAAAAACGGATCTTTTTTGTCTTAAAAAATTAACTTCTTAATGTGTGCATTACTTAGGGTATATAAAGACAACTAAAATATAAAGAAATGGGAAACATCCCATGTGAAAGAGGAGAAAAAGTGGTTAAATACATGTGATATTATCATGTGTATCAAAATCGGTTTTATGTAGTGTTTTGGGTCTTATTTTGACTTTTGACATTTGTCCCTCAAATTCTTATAAGTCCTATATTTAATTATATAATTAAATATTAATTTAATTATTTAACACTTAAATAATACAAATTAATAAATAATATCCACTTAACTTATTATACAATATTATACCATTTTATCAATATAAAATGTGTCTTATCAAAACCCATTAGCTAATTTTACAACCTCTTGTAAATATAAATAGCTAATTACCTCCGCCTCACAATATATACACACACATATAAAATTAGTAATTACTACGTCCCTTTTATTTATTAATCAATTATCATATCGTTGAATAATAAATTTCTTTGGCCCGAGTTTGTAACTCGTCATCAAATAATATATTCACTTGACTAATTAATCGTCAATATATAAGGAACTAATTAAATTATATCTTATACAAATAATTAGTTTTTCCATTTGGGCATCATCCTATAGGTGTGACCTAATGGGATCAGTCAATCACCGCCGTCTTACGACAGTAACGTCAAACTCTAGTCAGCCGAGCGTTACCGATTTACGTTGATCAAATGACAAATAAAATATATTTTATATCCCTGATATTCCTTTTATGAGATTTATTATGTAGTCGCACTATTGAAGAGGACACTCACTCCAACAGTTTCTGCAATTGGCTTCCATGGTGGTCCAGTAGTAGCCTAACCGCATGATTTTTCGGGATAGCATCATTGCGTTCATGTGAGGGCCGCATTCCCTATCGTGGACCTCTTCCATGACTTTCTTGGCTTTGTTATGGTCAATGCAAAGGAAAAGGACTCATTAAGGTGTTCTTTTGTAGAGTTGGTTTTGATTTATCACGATATGTGATGCAAGTAAGCGGATGACTCTTTGTCCTATTGGGTCAGAGCTGGGATGCAACGACAAATTGGTTTTCCTCCCTGGGCAAGTGAAATTAGTAAATTTAGTCGAAGAATTCGGCTTCTTGATTGATTTTTGCTTGGTAAGGTGCTAGGATGTCGCTTCGGATCTTCCATGATCCGGAAACTTGATTGATGATGAGCGAGGAATCACCGTGGACCCTCAACCTTTTGATGCCAAGTGTTATGGCTTATTGTAGACTGATAAGGCATGCTTCGTATTCGGCGGCATTGTTGGTGACAGCGAAGTCTAGCTTGACTGAGATCGGAACGTGTCCTCCTTCGAGTGATATCAGAAGGATTCCTACTCCAAAGCCTCTCAGATTTGATGCACTGTTGAAGTATTAGTCTCATGCATCGGTGTGAGTGCAAAGGATGTCTTCATCAGGGAGTGACCAGGTGTCGGTCGTTAGATCCTCGTTGACGGGGTTTTCTGCTAGGAAAATTGCGACGACCCTTCCCTTGATGACCTTGAGGGGTACAAATTTGAGGCCGAACTCAGATAGCATGAGTGTCCATCTGGATAGTCTTCCGTTCAATACGGGCTTTTCGAAGATGTACTAGATGAGGTCTATCTTGGAGTAGATTTGGACTGTGTAGTTGAGCATGTAGTGTCGCAGCTGTGGGAAAAAATCTGTATACATCCCTTTATATTGAAGGATTATAACGAATTTAACAGTGATGATCAATAGTCATAAACAAAATACATAAACAAAGTATAAAGGATTCAGAATTAACCTTCGGTCCTAGCAAAATTGGCCTAAGAACAATATCAAAATTGATATTCGCCTATCAGTTGCACCCAAGACAACATGAGATATGCCCTATTGATTGTGCTAGAATCGATCTAAAATTTTCTGTAAAATTTAGTTGTTTTGTGTTTTTTCTGATGAGAGAGGAGGCTAGGTCAAGAAAAAGAATTAGGGTAGAATAATTCTCTCCCTTTCTTTCTTATACTGACCGAATTATGGAGTCAATTAGGAAAGAATAATATCTTTCCTAATCTCGTCCCAACTGACCGAAATAAGGAGTATATCTCCTTATTTTTCGTCTTTCCAAAAATATATAAAATGTGTTGAATTGTCATCTAGTGAGGATCGAACCCAAGACCTCTTGGTATGTGTACCCTCACTATTACCACTATGACACATTCATCTTGTTGATATTAAATATAACTGATTATATTTAATTACGAATTAACAGATTAATTCGTCCACGCTAACATTACATACATTTAATTAAATATAACTTATTATATTTAATTTACGAATTGACAGTTAATTCGTCTCAACTAATATTATTTAATTTTTATTAAATAATTATCTCATCAACACATTGACTAACTTTTTAGTCATTTTGGGCATCAATGTGATTATATTTCTATAACCACATTTCTCAAACACATCCTATAGGTGTGACCTTTAGGGACCAGTTGATCACCGCCATCTGTATGATAATAACGTCAAACTTTCTAGCAAGCCAACTGTTATTAGGTAAACGTTAATCAACTGATTAAATATACGAAGTATACCCTTGTGAACCTGTAAGAGTTTTACAAATGTTATCACACTAATTTGTGGAGGACACAAGCTCCAACAAACTCCCACTTGTCCTCACAAGTGTATGTGCGATAACCGATTCTCATATCCTTAAATTTCTCCCACTCAATGTAAAACAATTTTCAAATCCGCATTCACAAAGGTCGTATTTTACAAGTAATCACTATCAAGAGTGGTTTCCCCGATTAGAGAGTAACTTAACTGATAAACGAATCAACATTCGAGCATGGCCATGCATTTCAGTTACAACTCCTCGAGTGGCCCTGAGAAATAACTATACCTGATAAGGGTTGCATATTTTCCTCAACTCGAATCCTGCAGATGTAAGCACAGTATGAAATGACCCAGAAAAAATCTACTTAGCCTCCAGTTACGGCAGACCATGAGAAAGAAACCAAAGTCACCCAAAAACTGCCTTAATCTCAAGAGACAGTCGATAGTCAAAAGAATCGACTCTAGGAACACAATGGATGTCTTATCCACGACCTGGCACCGAATGTTATTAAACATTTAGGACTCCATTACGTTGTCACAAAAAGTTTTCCTACGAGGTATCGTGATAATCTTGCATCTGTGATCGATCAGTCAACCATTTGACTTATGGCTCGTTGAACCCACCATCAATCGACTGCACAATATAATAGCCGGAGTTATCAGCTCACATTGGCGATTACGGACCAAAACAAATATAATGTAATTCAGTTCACTTTGTGGCGTTCAATGTTGTCAGTACAATCCACATGAAAAACAAAATATTATATATAAAACGATGAAGTTATAAATAGTATATGAAAAGATAATGTATCAAATCCATAATCAAGTACTACAACTCAGGAACATGTTTAATTCCCATGGAATTAACATGCCCTACATGCTTATCATAATTCAACGGTTTGGTGAGAGGATCCGCGATGTTATCATCCGTCGCAATCTTGTCAATCACTATCTCTTCTTGCTCCACGTAATCACGGATCAGGTGAGCTTTCCGAAGTACATGTCTAGATTTGTTGCTAGACTTTGGCTCCTTAGCCTGGAATATGGCATCTCTATTGTCACAATAGATGCTGATCTGGTCATTCGAACTAGGAACTACCGAAAGCCCTTGTAAGAATTGACGCATCCATATCGCTTCCTTTGCTGCCTCCGAAGCGGCATAGTACTCGGATTCAGTAGTAGAATCTGCTACAACACTCTGTTTGAAACTCTTCCAGCTGACCGCAGCACCATTAAGAGTGAAGACGAACCCGGACTGAGATTTCGAATCATCTCGATCCGTTTGGAAGCTAGCATCTGCGTAACCGGTTGCGCATAGCTTAGTATCGCCTCCGTAAGTCAATACCCAATCCTTAGTCCTCCGTAGGTACTTGAGGATATTTTTGACTGCTATCCAGTGTGTTTCACCTGGAGTCTTTTGGTACCGACTCGTCATACTCAATGCATATGCCACGTCTGGATGTGTGTACATCATGGCATACATGATCGATCCTATTGTAGATGCATAAGGAACACGACTCATGCGCTCTATCCCTTCAGGCGTCGTGGGTGACTGAGACTTGCTCCACTGCATCCCAGTCGTCATAGGAAGGTTCCCCTTCTTGGAGTTGGTCATGCTGAACCTCTCAAGAACCTTATCCAAATAAGACTCCTGACTAAGTGATAACGTCCGTCGTGATCTATCTCGTTAGATACGGATTCCCAAAATGCGCTGTGCCTCACCCAGATCTTTCATCTGGAAATGGTTCTTCAACCATTCTTTAACCGAAGATAGGAGAGGAATGTCATTCCCAATCAAGAGTATGTCATCGACATACAATATTAAGAATACAATCTTGCTCCCACTCGACTTGATATATAAGCATGTTTCCTCGACCGATCGAGTGAAACCATACTCTTTTATCACTTGGTCGAAACGATGATTCCAACTCCGAGAAGCTTGCTTAAGTCCATAAATGGAACGCTTAAGCTTGCATACTTTCTTAGGATGCTTAGGATCTATGAAACCTTCGGGTTGCACCATGTACAACTCTTCCTCCAAATAACCGTTTAAGAAGGCGGTTTTCACATCCATTTGCCAAATCTCATAATCATGAAATGCGGCAATCGCTAAGATTATCCGAATGGAACGTAGCATGACTACAGGTGCAAAAATCTCATCATAATGCAATCCGTGCACTTGAGTGAAACCTTTTGCCACAAGTCGTGCCTTATAGGTATCTGGTTGCGCGTCTACAGAATGCTTTATTTTGTAAAGCCATTTGCACTGTAGAGGTTTTACCTTATTAGGTAAATCAACTAGATCCCATACGTTATTCTCATACATGGAGTCCATCTCAGATTGCATGGCTTCGAGCCATAGCTTTGAGTCGGAACAGGCCATAGCACCTTTATAGGTTGCGGGTTCATTACTTTCTAGAAGTAAAACGTCATTCTCCTCGACCATACCAATGTATCTGTCCGGAGGATGAGAGTCTCTACCCGAACTCCTAGGTTCCTCAGGAATATTAACCGTATCATCAGTTGGAGGAACCACTTCCTCCATCCGTTCCTCGGTCGTTGGTTCTGGACGCTCCGACAGCTCGAAGGTTCTATTACTCGTCTTGTTCTCGAGAAATTCTTTCTCTAAGAACGTCGCACTAGCCGCAACAAAAACTCGATGTTCGGTGGGCGAATAGAAGTAATGACCAAATGTTCCTTTTGGATAACCTATAAAGTATGTCTTGACCGATCGCGGGCCGAGCTTATCCTCGTGTCTCCACTTGACATAAGCCTCGCAGCCCCAAACCCGAATAAAGGACAAGTTAGGGACCGTTCCCTTCCACATTTCATATGGAGTCTTGTCGATGACTTTAGACGGACTTGATTATGTATAAGAGCGGCTGACAAAAGAGCATAACCCCATAATGAATCAGGCACTACCGTGTGACTCATCATGGATCGAACCATATCAAGTAAGGTTCGATTTCTCCGTTCGGACACACCATTCAATTGAGGTGTTCCAGGTGGAGTTAACTGCAAAACGATTCCACAGTCTTTCAGGTGTTGATCAAACTCATTTGAAAGATATTCGCCACCCCGATCTGAACGGAGTGCTTTAATCTTTCTACCCAGTTGGTTCTGTACCCTATTCTGGTATTCCTTGAATTTCTCAAAGGGCTCACTTTTATGCTTCATTAAGTAGATATATCCGTATCTACTCAAATCGTCCGTGAAAGTGATAAAATATCTATAGCCATCTCTAGCGGTAATTGACATAGGTCCACATACGTCTGTATGTATGAGTCCTAATAGGTCACTAGCGCGCATTCCAACACCTTTGAAGGAAATTCGAGTAATCTTGCCAATGAGACATGATTCACACGTGCCATATGTAGAAAAATCGAATGCGGGAATAGTCCCATTATCGACGAGTTTCTTCACGCGTTTCTCATTTATGTGTCCCATTCGACAATGCCATAGATAGGTTTGATCTTTGTCACCAACCTTTAATTTCTTATTATTCATGTGTAATACTTCCATGGTTTGATCTAAGATATAAATTCCATTCATGGAAACTGCTTTGCCATAAATCATTTCATTAAAAGAGAAAATACAACTATTATCCTTTATTGAAAATGTAAAACTGTCTTTAGCAAGTACGAAAACAGAAATAATGTTCTTAGATAAACTGGGTACATAATAACAGTTATTTAAAGATAACTCCAAACCACTAGGGAGTTGGATTACATATGTCCCCTTCGAGGCAGCAACAACTCGTGCTCCATTCCCGACTCGCAAGTCCACATCACCTTTTTCGAGAGGTATGATGTTCTTTAGGCCCTGCAAATGATTACACAGATGAGAACCACAACCAGTATCAAGTACCCAAGTTCCGAAACTTGCATGGTTAATCTCAATCATATGAATATAAGATGACATACCAACAGGAACGACGCGGCCTGCCTTGATGTCCTCACGGTAGACGGGACAGTTCCTCCTCCAATGTCCAGTCTTGTGACAATGGTGGCACTCTATGTCACCGCCCTTGCTCTTTGCCTTACTCTGTGAGCCACTAGTCTCACCAGGCGCACTCTTACCGTTTCCTGGCTTCTTAAACTTTGGCTTACCTACAGCTAGGTCGCCATGAGCCTTGCCCTTACCTTTACCCTTGTTGTAAATCGTGAGAACATCCTGCTTCATGCTCCCACTCAATTTCATATCCTTCTCGGTCTGTATGAGAAGGGAGTGTAGCTCATGAGGACTCTTTTTCAAGTCATTCATGTAGTAGTTCGCCCTGAAAAGGGCAAAACCATCGTGAAGAGAATGAAGCATTCGGTCAATGACAATGCTCTCACTGATTTTACAATTCAGTGCCTCCAGCTTCTCGACATTCTCAATCATGTGAAGAATGTGTGGGCTAACCAGTTGGCCCTTCTGGAGTTTCGCATCAAAGAAGCGGCAGGTATGCTCATATGTAATGATTCTCGGTGCCTTTGAGAACTCATTAGTGAGCGTGGTGAAAATCTTGTTTGCACCTTGGGCAATGAAGCGTCTCTGCAAATTGGTTTCCATTGCAAAGATGAGTACGTTCTTTATCGCACCCGCTTCCATAACGAAATCACTATAAGCGAGTGACTCGTTGGCTTCTGCATTGGGGCCTGGGTTGACCGGTATTGGCTCAGTTAAGTACCTGAGCTTACCGTCAGCAATGGCAGCATTCCGTAGTGCCGCCTCCCAGTCCGCAAAGTTGGACCCATCATTCTTCAGTCTTGTGGACTGATTCATTTGGTCCATGAGTACTTTTAGCTAGGATGAACGATCTAGTGTGGCACTAGGCATTGGGATTGCGTTATTTCCAGCCATTTGTTGTAACAGTATTATCGAAAATAATCGTGTTCTACACTGCGAAAGAAGAATAAAAATAATAAGAATGTGCATCGTTTTAATTTTAAGTCTAATGAACTAATGCCATAACGCGAAGACTCAAAACATTTACACAATTGACCTCCCTCAAGAATTATATAAATGATCCCAAGACTCAATTCTCTGTAAATTGATAAGCTAACCTTTTAGCTAATTCTACCGTTAGAATTCTTGGTCGATAAATTTCTGTAAATACTATCTTTAGTCCATCATAATCACGAGAAACTCTTCGGACTATGATGTTGAGGTAAACTAAGTCAACACAACTACTTACCCAACGCAGAAGGGGTCATATTAGGCCTACCGATGAAGAAGGGATTCATAGATGTTTGCCCTTATAAAGACTAATCTCAATTTCCGTTTTAGAGGAAGATCCCATCAACTTTATTTTAATTCATTTTAAGTGAACTATAATCTAGCATGCGAGAATGAATAAACTAAGGTGATGGCTTATAGACTGTGACATCTGCATGTCCATGAAAACTAACATACAACCTATATGAGTCAATTTTCATGCATTTTAGTAGTAGGTGGTTTGGTTTTAGGCGGAATATGATGCATAAAACTAACATGTGAATGAAAAGCAATAAGAAAGAAAAACGTAAAAACAGTAAAAGTCCTAGTGTGGCCTATCCTATCAAAATGAACAATAAATACAAGTTTGAAATCCATCCTTGGACCCGAGAAGCTTGTCTTGATGTTCCATCTTGATCCATGTAGCGGGAGTGAGCTCCAATCTCCATCTTTAGTCTTCTTTGAAATTACAATAAATAAAATTACATAATTGACCTATTTATTACATTCTAATTTCAAAACCCAAAACTAAAATAAAAGGAGATTCGAGATCTCATAATTACATAAAAAATCATGTTTCCTTCATTACGAAAACATAATTTGACTAAGGCCACACTAAGTATTACAATTTACAACCGATTGCAAAATTAAATACGTAAATAAAAATTCATTCAATCGATTCATTCAACAAAATTAAAAGCATCAACTAAAAATAAATTAAACATACATGACACAATTCCTTAATTATGTTGATTAATTTATCCAAACCACCTATTTAAATTAAATTAAGTGACAATTCCGCAATTAATCATATTAATTTCATTCTTAATCCATATTAAACTTGTAATATGAATTCTATCCGTCAAAATTTTAAACTGCTTTAAAATAACTCGGTATCTTTAAATTGTGAACCGTTTCACAATATCTAATTGGCCAAAATAAAAATAAAAATAAAAAATACAATTTTTATTTGGTCTCGGCTCGAAAAATAAACAACAATTTTTTTTTTTTTTTATAATACCAACTGCTCACGGCTGAAAATAGAAACAACCCCCTTTTTTTTTATTCGGCAAATAGGAAAACAAAAGGGAAAAAACTTTCCAATTTTTTTTTCTTTCGGCAATTAAGAAAACAAAAGAAAAAAAACTTTCCAAATTTTTTTCTTCTCGGCTTACCAGGAAAAACAAAAAAACAGAAAGTATTATTTTTGTTTTTTCACGGCAAACCCTAAAAAAAATTAAGCCGTCTATTTTTTTTCTCTCTGCGGCAATAAGCCCTAGATCAAAAACGATGAAGAAAAGTTTACAGTTGCTATTTAGAACATGATTTAGCAAATAAATTAATGAACATGATTAATCTTATATGCTAAAACTATATAGCAAAAACAAGTTCTTGAATCATCGTCATGACTATCCCATATATAATTCAATTTAATCCGAATTAAATCAAGGTATCTACAAATTCATTTTATTATCATCTTAACTGATTAAAACAATAATTTGTATGAATCAAATGGAAATTAAATCATCAAAAATAAGAGGGAAAACCGAAAAAAAAAACAGACGGTAAAAAAATTTACCTCACGGCCCAAAAAAAAATTAACAGCCGAAATGTTTTTTTTTTATCTTTTCGAAATTCCTTATGTTGTTTACATACACTTTTATGAAAATCATCAAGATTAAAATTCGTGGCCTAGTGCTCTTATACCACTTGTGGGAAAAAATCTGTATACATCCCTTTATATTGAAGGATTATAACGAATTTAACAGTGATGATCAATAGTCATAAACAAAATACATAAACAAAGTATAAAGGATTCAGAATTAACCTTCGGTCCTAGCAAAATTGGCCTAAGAACAATATCAAAATTGATATTCGCCTATCAGTTGCACCCAAGACGATATGAGATATGCCCTATTGATTGTGCTAGAATCGATCTAAAATTTTCTGTAAAATTTAGTTGTTTTGTGTTTTTTCTGATGAGAGAGGAGGCTAGGTCAAGAAAAAGAATTAGGGTAGAATAATTCTCTCCCTTTCTTTCTTATACTGACCGAATTATGGAGTCAATTAGGAAATAATAATATCTTTCCTAATCTCGTCCCAACTGACCGAAATAAGGAGTATATCTCGTTATTTTTGGTCTTTCCAAAAATATATAAAATGTGTTGAATTGTCATCTAGTGAGGATCGAACCCAAGACCTCTTGGTATGTGTACCCTCACTATTACCACTATGACACATTCATCTTGTTGATATTAAATATAACTGATTATCTTTAATTACGAATTAACAGATTAATTCGTCCAAGCTAACATTACATACATTTAATTAAATATAACTTATTATATTTAATTTACGAATTGACAGTTAATTCGTCTCAACTAATATTATTTAATTTTTATTAAATAATTATCTCATCAACACATTGACTAACTTTTTAGTCATTTTGGGCATCAATGTAATTATATTTCTATAACCACATTTCTCAAACACATCCTATAGGTGTGACCTTTAGGGACCAGTTGATCACCGCCATCTGTATGATAATAACGTCAAACTTTCTAGGAAGCCAACCGTTATTAGGTAAACGTTAATCAACTGATTAAATATACGAAGTATACCCTTGTGAACCTGTAGGAGTTTTACAAATGTTATCACGCTAATTTGTGGAGGACACAAGCTCCAACAGCAGCTTCTTTGTGGACCATACCAAAGTGAGGCACATTTTCTCCAATTGGGTGTATTTGGTCTCATAGTCGATGAACTTTTAGCTGATTTAGTAGATGGCTCGTTCTTCGCTGTTAAGTGTTTGTGCTAGCATTGCTCCCATGGGGGTGTCAGTGACGACCAGATACATGGATGTAGGTGTTCCCTGCTATGGCGGCATAAGGACAGGAGGCTTGGTTAGGATTTCCTTTATCCTGTCAAAGGCTGTTTGGCAATCATGGTCCCAACTGGTGTGATCGATGACGCAAAGCTTTTTGAAGATAAGATATCAAATCATGGTGAGCTTGGCTATGAAGTGGCTGATATATTGAACTTGACCCAGGAATCCCCAAATCTCCTTCTCATTCTTAGGCCGAGGCATTTGCAGGTGAGCTTTGATTTTGGTTGGATCGATTTCGATGCCTCTTTTGCTGACGACGTGTCCCACGAGTTTTACGGAGGTGACCCCAAATGCACACTTTTGAGGATTTAGTGTCATATTGTATTTCCGAAGAAGGGCAAAGAACTTTTGGAGGGCGTCAATGTGGCCATCTCGCTCTTTTGATTTAACGATCATGTCATCAACGTACACCTGATAAGACGGATTTTGTACGATATATTAGGGTCGATTTGGGTTAGTATTTGCGGAAGACGTGAATTTTTAGAAGTGAAATTGGCTTAATTCTCATGTAATGTTGTTAATTGCAATTTAGAATAATTGGACAATATTATGGGTTAATGAGTTAGATGTGTGATTTTGGTTGCTATTGGATTATTGAAGCATGGCTAAAATGGATCCATTGTTTGGATCGTGAAATCAAGAATGAAGGCGCAAGTGAATGTCAAACAAGTTAAAATGAAAAGGTTACTAATTGGTGCTTTCTCACATGGCCTTGTCCCTTTTTGGACCTACAAGTCCTAACAACAAGTTTCTACATAGAAGAGGAAAATGCAGCATTTCGGGCAGAATTTGGCGCAACCCGTAGATCAGCAAGCTAGACCCGCGCGTGTGATGACTGCTCTATGTCGGTTTTTGTGTATTACTTCCTAATCTTAGATTTATTACATTGATACTTAATATTAGTAGGGTTTTATCATTCGAGAATTATTACTCCGTAGTATTAGAAGGCCATTATTCGTTCAATTGGGAATTTGGGGAAAAACTCTCCTGAACCCTAATTACTTTCGCTTAGAAATTATGAGGAACTAATACTCCCTTTCTTGGATCGACAGATTGAAGCTATTGACTAATTAATTGTGAGATTGTTCTTTCTCTCTTTTATTTCTCAAGTATTGTTTATGTCTCTTGCTCGTATTTTATGATTATTGTTTCTTTTTGCTAATCTTTTCAATTAGTAATTGTTTACTTTAATCTATTACATGTTTAGAAATTAAATCCGTAATTGTTCAATTAATCTAGACTAAAGTAGCAAACTTTACCCTAATAATTTGTATGCGTTTCATCGTAATTATGACGAAGTAGAGACTAGACATATAATTCGAATTGTTAACCGCGTGTGAAGATCTTTATCTTTATTGCTTCCTTGGATTGTTAATGCTGTTGTTGGATTAAATCTAGACGCTTGGCTTAGGTTATTCAATAATTAGGGTCTTCTAATATCGCGTTTCGAGTTAGTTGACTAAACTTAAGAGGAAGGGGAAACTTGTATTTCCAAAATAAAGTGCTTGAGAGTAATCGAATTAAAGACAATCGAAGACCAATTAGTTTGTTGATAGTGGATGTTTGTTGACCCAAGACCTTTAATCATCTGAATTATCATCTTTATTACTTTGTCTTATTAGTCATTAGCTTATTCAATCAACAAAACCACCCCTATTATTGTTACTTGTACTCTTTACTTTCTACACATTAATTACATTGCCTTCCCTGCGGATTCGACACCCGACTTACCTCTACTATATAGTTAAGGTAATAGGACTTTATTACTTATTTTTGGGAGCATACGACTTTGGCTCACCAAATTTTTGCGCCGTTGTCGGGGAAAGGCATTAGTTAATTTTTGTGTTTTGTAGTATAGAGTCTATTTATTTAGTTTAGTTTAGTTGATAGATGGCTACTAAATATTTCCCCCAATATGATAATGAACTGTTTTATAAATATTTCAATAGGTTACATGAATATGTTATCAGATGTCGTCATCCTTATCAAAGATGGGATCTTTGTCATGTAATTTATAATGGTCTAAATAAGGAGACTCTTGGAAATGTTCATTCTTTATGTGGAGGAAATTTCATTAATGGGTTGAGCTATAAGGAAAAGTGGGAGCTTTTTCAATATTTGGCTTATGACACTGAAGAATGGGAGCGAGACAATTCACTCCCTATACAACCCCAACCCCTTTATTCTGATGCTTTGAATTGTCATGATAACTCACCTTTGTCTACCGAGGATTTGATACGTGCTTATGTGGCTGATGTGAATTCTTCTTGTGTTAATGTTACTCCCTCCCCATGTGAGACTAACCTGCTAGTTAGTCAAGATTGATAGGAACGAGTTGAACAAGCGACTAATCACTTTGATAAGCGTCTGACACAAGAAGAACTTGATTCTTATTATCTTAAGTGGCAAGCTGAGCATGTTGATAAGTGTCATGACCCCCTTCCTCTTGAACTTGATGTGAAGCACTCTTATAAAGAGAGTGATGTCGATAGCGATGATGATGGCTTTTGGGATGATGAGGAGGAGGAGGATGGTTATAATTTGACACATTCATTACCCTCTCCCTCTGTTTTAATGTCAATTGACCCTTGTTGTGCTATTGGTGAGATGATACACGTGCAGGATGATTCCTCGATTCATAGTGTTTTGAACGAGGATTTCAAGTTTGAGGATATCTTGAGTGTTATTGTGGAGGATGTAAATAAAGGGCGTTTGATTGAGGTAAGTGAAGCCAATGAGGAAGTGGATGAGGTCCTCCTTAGTGATGTTGGAGATGATCTTTCAATGTTTGACAACATAGAGGACACCCTACCCTTTGGAGAACCTATAGTTTTACTGATAGGGAGTGAAGATAGGGAGTGAAGAACTAAGTATAAACAGTCAAGAGAATAGAGTAAAAGATGATGAGAAAGTACAACATGATGATCTCCAAAGGAGATAGACATGGTAATTCCCAAAGCTCCTTATATTTTCTCCTTTACATACTTGATTTTGCCTTTTGATTCCTTATCTTATAAAGAGCCATATCGTGATTTAGTAGCTAGTATGGAACAATTAAGGGGCTCGGATAAATTCTGGTTATTTGCTTATACCTCTTTCGTTCATGTGTTGTTTCAATTAATATTGAGCTGCTACTGTTATTTCACTGACTCTTTTGCTAGCATGTTTGATAAACTCTTAAGGGCATTGAGTTGTTCCGCTCTTGACTACTAATCACTCAGCTGAAGGAGATTTTGACAGGTAAATCTCTAACTTTCTCTTAAGTCGGATGGTTCACCACTCCGCGAGATGTCGAGCCAACGACGATAAACAACAGCGCTTCTAGGAGGCAACCCATAGAGGTGTGTGTGCAATTTTTACGCAAAAAAAGGGTGAAAAAAAACGAAAAAAAAAACAATCGGAACTGCCTTGATTTATGGTGTTTGGCGACATAAGTGGGAGACAAAGAAGGCCGGATGGGTAGGATAGTGGCTAAGGTGTGGAGAAACCACGGTGCGTTGTTGTGGGCACCTTTCTAATGCGGTTGGATGGATTGTTGATTTGGTGTAGAAGAGATTAGGATTGACCATGTGAGCTCGAAGTTGTAGAAGTATTTTATTTATGTGTATTCTGTTGCTGGCACATATGTTATTAGAGCTACTTGGTCATTTGTTAGGATGGAGTAATAAGGGGCGTTAGTCTTCTTTGGTTACTCTTATCTTTTGTTGGCCTTGTGTGATTGTGTTTTATGGAATATGCTAATGGCCAAGTGTGGGGAGGAGGTGTGGTGTGTGAATTACTCTATTTCACTCGGTGTTGAGGATTACATGTCTATTAGGTCGTCTGACTGAGGTTTGTTCTCCTTTTCTCTATATTGTGTCCTTGCAACATTGAGGACAATGTTTCATTTAAGTGTGGGGAGGGAGAATCGTTCCGATTTGTACACCTTTGTAATTGTGTCTTTATTACTTTGTCTTATTAGTCATTAGCTTATTCAATCAACAAAACCACCCCTATTATTGTTACTTGTACTCTTTAATTTCTACACGTTAATTACATCGCCTTCCTTGCGGATTCGACACCCGACTTACCTCTACTATATAGTTAAGGTAATAGGACTTTATTACTTATTTTTGGGAGCATACGACTTCGGCTCACCAACACCTCTACTTCCTTATGCATCATGTCGTGTAGGAGATTGGTGGCGATTCTTTGATAGGTTGCTCCGGCGTTGATTAGACCGAAGGGCATGACAGTGTAGCAGTATATCCCTCACTATGTAGTGAATACAGTCTTGTGCATGTCTTCCTCAACCATTTTGATTTGGGTTTATCCAGCGTACTGTGGACATGCCCCACCTGCGTATGCCCAGCCGATCTGTGGACAACGGCAGCGGTCTTTTTTTGAAAGCCACGCTTGGCGGCGTAAAAATGCTTTCGACCGGATCGTTTTAGATCGGTCGGTTTCGTCTCGGCAAGGGTCTCGAAACGATGCAAGAGATGTTCGGAGTCGCCACCAAGAATTTGTGGGATGCTTGGAACCCGTTCGAATCGACTTTATACCTAGGTCAATCAAGGCAAAAAGCGGTGTTTGACATAGGTACTAAAGATAAGGAGTCGTCCCTCTTTAGCATCCTATCTCTAGAATGACTCTCGTACGCCCTGGATAAGGTCGTGCACTATCCAAAGTTTCTGAGTAAGAGGTGAAGGTACGTATTGGGAAGCCCTTTAATCGGACACCCAATCCCGCCCGCGGTAGCGGCCTCTACTGATCGATATTGGTTGGTTAAATGCAAAAGTTGATCAAACGGGTAAATGCATGAATGCGCATCCACTAGTTTGAACCTAACATGTGAGCTTTCTATGTCGGTTGTTTTAATCCAAGTATCAAGTATTTGATGTCGAGTTGGATTTAATGTTGATTTTCATGCAAGACGGAAATTAAACATTCATTTACCAAATTAGGTTTATGGTGCATAACGTGATCCATTTGTCTTGTTGAGACGTTTTGCAAACACTACTACAAAAATCATTATGGACATCACTTAAAAGACATCAGAGATTTAAAAAACCGATGTACAAAATATAGACATCGGACATTTAAAAACAACTGATGTCCATATAATTCTATACGCATCAGTTTTATGGAAAACTGATGTCTATTAATCCTGAACTTTAATAGACATCAGACATCTAACAAACCTATGTCCATTTACTTCCCAAAATAGATTAAAATCAAACCAACCCCTTACCGTCATAGTCATAAGACTCCTTAAGTTTCTTCAACTTCAATTCTACTACTCCATATCAAACCTAACTTTAATTTCTTCCACTAATCTCAAACCCCAAATCTCCCATTCATCTTTAGCTCTTCACTCGTACTCCAAATCTGCCGCCACCACCTCCACGACACCCCAAAACCACTTTCTGCCTACACCAACCACCACCAGCGCGTTATCCTCGAGAAGCAGTGTCCCTCCCGGTGCGCGTTGTTCGTCCATGTCCGCTTTCCAGTGCAATTCGTGCTGCCATCGATGGTACGACTCTCTACTCCCATACTTACTTTCTCAATTAATTTTAGTTTTAGAATTGAATTGGGGAAATCCATTAATTAGTATTTTGATGTTAGCATCTATTAACAATTTATGTTTGTGGATAAATATTTTGTTATCTCTCAGAAATTGTTTAGTATTTGTTGGTGAATTTGGATTGTAATGTAGCTACTTTGCTAGATGTCTCTTAGTATTTCTCTTCTGACATACATGTTTGTGGTCAAATATCTTGTTCACTATCAACTATGATGGACCCGACACCATTGGTTGGGAATAGAGGTCGCTATAAGAGAAAAGTTTCCAGAGATTGTTAATGTGGTCTTCACTAAATAGATTATATGCTTTCCTTTCAACACATATTTTCCTAGTATGTATCATGTATGTACTGTACAATTTTGTGTCTTAGATTTACAATTTTTATCATGGGAGCTTGGATATTATTAATACAATCTTCTTTATCTTCATCATTTGGATAGAACAACAATCAGTTGAACCAATATGATTCTCTGAATAAAATGCATTTCTGAGCGAAATTATAAAAGTAGTATGATACTCACGGGGACATGTAGGCTTAAACAAGGACAAGATAAGTGACAATCAGGCACGGTACGTAAAATTAGCAATTCAGTATGATGGATGTCATTGACACCAGGTGATCAAGCATAGCTCAATACTCACGACTAAAAGATTACTCAGTTATTACAAACTGAGAAGTTGATAGTGAGCAAGATATGGCTTGATTTTTAATATAGCTACTCTCCTTGATTGATGTTGTGAAATACTCGTTATTATTGTTTTTTTAATTGTATGTAAATTATGATTTTCAGTTTTGTGTGTAATGCAGAACCGAGACACTAATTTGTGTGGTTCTTGTGTTGCTTAAGCTCACCCCGTTACTGTGTAAATTGTGTATCAGTATATGCAGATAAAGTCTGGAAAATACCACACATCGCTTATCAGCAATTCATCTCAAATTCATGCAGCTTCGGTTACTTAGTCCAGAGAGGTTCGTGACATTTCAACAAGCTTCGTTTTCTATATATTACAACTATTGAAACTAACCGTAATGGTGTAATGCACTAATTGATCATCTGATTAATTTAAGCTTTTGCCTCTTTGAACTTTGAAGAATTTATATATTTCCCCAAATACTTCTTTTACACTTTTAGAGTGTTTGTTAGTATTAATATAGCAAATGCCTCTTATAAGGAGGCTTTAAACTTAGATACAGTAAATTAACATGTTACATGTTACCTATCCAATACCTCTATTCAAGAACTTTTAGTAATTGGCTTTTATAGTTTACTTACGTTTATAGTGTATTTTAGTAACTAACATGCAGTTTTACAAGAATGATCAAGTAAAATCGCCAACTTATTTTTCCTCACTGATATACAGCCATAGAGGTCTTTTAGTACGGAGACAGTTCCTAATATTGTTGTGGTAATAAAGATACGATTAGGCCAATATTCTGGCCTAATTTAGTCGAAGCACTAAAAGGCGTTATTCCTTGTGAGCAAGTAAGAATCGTTTCCTGTTTGAAAAAATGTAATTTGTTCAATAGACTTAAATTGTTTGCGGACTGTGACCGCCCTTCATTTCCTAAGGCCCTACTTCTGCTCCTCCTATTTGTGAGAATCAATTCCGTTGAGAATTTATGTTGAAGGTTAAAGGTTGACAGTTCAAGCTTCTATAACTATTCACTTACTTCGTTTATTTGTCTGTCTTTATATTGATAGGCTGACAACGCAGACGCTGATTTTTAGAAGATTTGTCATGGTTACGAGCTGAAATTCTTCATGAAGCATGTGGCAATGTAACAATATAAGTTCATCATTTAGTACTCTGTCCTAAATATTTGTTTAGCTTTTATTAAAATACCCTCACAAAGAATAAAAAAGGTAAAAAATGATTGAGACAAAGGGAGTATCATACTATTGTATGTTTACTTTCACCATTCAATTTATTTCTGATGACTAAAGAATGATTGACTGGTTTGTTATTGTGATATTATTCTATCTTTTGGCCTTATGATAGGATTTGGTGGTTGCAGCTATGCAATGGACAAAAGGATTGCTAAAGGAATTGTATAATTGCTCACTATTTTGCCAAAGTCGTTGCTCTTCATATTTCGATATCTCTTAAGCATGATGGTGAGTTGTGTGATTTTTTCTTAGTAGGCCATACGAAAATGGGAGAAGTAATAAAATTTGAGTATGGGTTGAACTTATGAGGTAACGAACTATCTATTTCTCTAATTCGATTTGGTGATTGCTTTCCACTAGGCACCACAAGCCCGCAACGTACTCAGTAGCAACATCGCTCCTCGACGACCCATCGTTTGTTCTCTCCTCTGAGGTACTCCTTAATCCTCATCCCCTCTATATGATAGGTATAAATAATCACACTCTTTAATAGTTCTATTATAGATAGTTAGGGTACATGGGTAATTATTTTGGCCAATTGAAGTTGTTGAAGCTCATGGCTCCATCGCAGGCGAGCTGCTTATAACGGATGTCTGGCAACTTAGCTTCATTAAAGACTATAAATGTTATTCTGCCATTACCATAACATTAGGTCTAATTATTGTTCTTTAGTCTTCTGTGTGCTATCTTAGGCCCAATTTCTTTCATTTCTCTAATATTGTGGAATTGATTCGCAGGGCGTGATGTTGAATTAGATGACATGTTTGAGCTTTTAATAGACGGTTCATCCGTATTGTAACTGAACTGTACGCTCTTGATCCTAATCCTAAATGTGTCAATAAATTTTATACTTTTGTACATCTAGTCATATTTCATTTTAGTGTCTCGAGAATTCTAATTACCTTCATAATTTGGACAGGTTAAGACAGTAAGGCTTATGGGAGGGCTATGCCGATTTATAGCTAATGAAGATCTACTATGCAAAATCAGGAGTACTAATTGCCGCCATTTGGCCCGAGGACCTTTTTTCTACATCGAGTTATGTTATAACTTGGTTTCTATTTTTGTTGATAGGTTAGTTGTCTTAATATATTTGGATCTTTTTGTAATTGACTTCAGATAATCGATTGATTGTATAAACATATTTGTTGATTATTGAATCATATTTTGCATTTGTGATCATGTGTAGTAGTAATGTATTGGGTAATAATTTAGTAATATATATTTTTTTTATAAAAATTAATAATTATAAACATCGGATTTTTATAAAAAACCGATGTCTATATTTTACAATAGACATCAAACTATTTAGATATCTGATGCCTATGGCAAGTAATGGACATCAGATTTCCAAAAAGGCTGATGTCCATTGATCAAATAGACATCTGTTTTTCTAAAAATCCGATGTCCATTGATCAAATAGACATCGGTTTTCCTAAAAATCTGATGTCCATTGATCAAATAGACATCGGTTTTCCTAAAAATCCGATGTGCAAATTTTAATGGACATCGGTTTAAAATCCGATGTCCATTACTCCACAATGGACATGACCAAACTCTACATCGGTTGTGTATCTGATGTCCATATAGCGAAAAGTCCGATGTCCATCACAAGTTTTGTAGTAGTGAAATGTAGGGTAAAATGAGAAGGTTCGTCATCTGATCCGTCCTGTATTCAGGTTAACCAAAGTCGGGATCGTCCTGGACGAATGCTAAAAGGGAAACAGATCCTGCATCAGGCAGCCATAAGAGATGCGAGCCTGTTGGCGATGCAAATGGGTCTGCCCTGGTTTAAAAATGGAAAAATAAATGGCATGTTTAGGCGCGGGTCAACTGACGATGGAAAACGTCTTCTGACCATTGAAAAAGTTTGTAAAAGGTATTGAAAGATGGGTGTTTAAACCCGTCTTGGTTTGAAAAGATCGTTTAGGCCGCTTTTGTGTTGATTTGAAGAACGAGACTTGAATAATCGTCATTGTTTTGACAATATTCGATGTCGGGTTCGGTTTTGCAAGCTTGGCATGAATAGTTTTGAAAATGATTATGAACTAATTATTTTAAGTTCATTTGTTTATAATTAGTCAACATTCATCATCGTACTCGGGTTAATATCCGACATGATATGTAGAACCAAGGATGACTTTGTGTTGATGACTAATACATTTATTTTGAAAATGTAAAGAAATGAGAAAGGTTTTAAAATACCCTTCAAAATGTACAGAAAGGAAGTAAAAGGCTTTAAAAAACCTTTTAAAATGTAATTAACCAAATATTATCACCGAAACACGAATTAAACCGTCATGGTATTAGGAATCAAGGGTGAAAATGTTTTATGGTTAAAAACTTGTCATAAACAAAAAAGTTTGAAAATATTTAAAATGGTAAAAACCGATTACAAATATGAAATAAAAATGAAGGAGATGAAGAGACCAAACACGGTTTGGATTTAAGGTGAGGGGGTGCTTTAGGCGCGAGCCTATGTGCTACATAAGTAGCCCCTGCCTCAACCAAAAATCCGGTTTTGGCTCATTCTTCCCATGTTTTGGATCATGTTATGCATGATTTAGCATGTTATAGTCAAGAAACATATGAAAACATGATGAAAGAAGATTTTTACACCCTCATACTTACATGCTAGGCTTGAGACGAGAAACCGACGAAAGTGTATCAACTTGTTTGGCTGGAAAACTCGGTTTGAAAACCGTTTTAGTAAGTAAAAGAGTGTTTTTTTAAGTTTAGTGATGGTGTAGTGGTCGAGATGGTCGGTCAAATGATTTAATGCACGATGACGGTACCAAACAATATGTAAGGCTTGTGTTTACGATCGGTAGGTCGTAAACACGTGTCAATTGGTGACTTGAGAAGTCGAGTCTAGCATTTTAAGGGAGAAAAGAGGGGGCGGACACTCGCGTAACTCTCAAATGGTGGCATTTGAGGGGTATTTATAGGAAAATGGGTGGTTGTATGTGTTTTGAGCGACGTGGCTGCATGGGCTGCTCAAAGAGGCGCGAGCCATCTCGCACGTCTTCGAGGTGTCTTGTCACTATCACACGATGAAATCATGATTTGTTCTATCCTAGGATTTGAAAGAAATTGATTTGTACTTGACCATTTAGGATTCCGGGAAATCTTAACATGGAAGCATTTGAATAGTTTGTTTTTGTGTTTAACTCGGTTTGACTCGTTGTTGGAGTCGGGATTTGAATTTTGAGTCGTTTTTGGTCCGGTGTCTGTTTTGACTCTAGTTAGTGTCATTGCGACCCCGTCGTCATGCATTAAACACTCCAGATACTTTTGAAATTTTTTGAAATGTTTTATTTTCGAAATCGTTTTAAGTTTTCCGACGTATAGTTGTTCACAAACTGTCGATCAAACGCTCGATTCCTAAGCATGTTGTAGTCCGATAATCATCCGGTGTTTGTTGGAGACTTAACAGATACTGGATATCTACACGTACCCGTCCATGAATGATAAGAGGGTGTGTTCAGTGGTGTTGTCTACCAAGATGTCGACATGCGGTAAGGGGAAGTCGTACTTTGGACTTGCCTTTTTCCCGTCCTTTTTGGGTACAGGGACTATGTTAGCTACCCAGTTGGAATATTCAGAAACTTTAATGAATCCGACTTTTAATTGCTTGTCAACCTCTTCCTTGATTTTCAATGACCATTCGAGGCGCATGCGGCGCAGCTTTTGCTTCACGGGTTTGGCTTCGGGTTTAATGGATATCCTATGCTCTGCGATCTCCCTGTTAATCCCAGGCATGTCTTTGTAGGACCACGCAAATACGTCCTTGTATTCGAGCAAGAGGTCGATGAATTGTTGTGTTTCCGAGGGGTCAAGGGTGGTCCTCTTTTTGCCTAATTTTTTCGATTCGTTTTTATCATCCTACAAGTGTTGTTGGTTTGGTTCGTCTTCCTCTTTTTGCCTAATTTTGATTCTAAAATGGTGAAAGAGAAGCAATTGACATCAGTGTCAAGGAGGGAAAATGCATCTAACAATATTTCAATGAACGAGATGCAACTTACATCATCAAGAAGGAAAAATGCATCTGACAATACTTTGAGGTAAATTCCTACCCCAATCATACGAGCTATTATTAAAAGAATACTTGCTAAAAAATACGAGCACATAAGAATATGAGCTATTAAGATAAGAATACGAGCTAATGTAAAAAGAATACGAGTTTAAAAGGACCACGAATTTAAAAATACGAGCACATAAGAATACGAGCTATTGAGAAAAGAATACGAGCTATTAAGATAAAAATACGAGTTTAAAAGGATCACGAACTAAAAATACAAGCACATAAGAATACGAGCTAATGTAAAAAGAATACGAGCTTTAAAATAGAAACACATAAGAATACGAGCTATTAAGATAAGAATACGAGCTAATGTAAAAAGAATATGAGCTTAAAAGGATTACGAGTTTTAAAATACGAGCACATAAGAATACGAGCTATTAAGATAAGAATACGAGCTAATGTAAAAATAATACGAATTTCAACTTTTTTTCATGCATTAGAAATTTAGGATACAAAATTTCTTCAAGATGATGCTCACGAGTCACGTCATATCATTTGTTCCGCATAGTCAATTAATTATAATAATTTAAGAGAAAAGATGATTTATTAACTGGATAATGGAGGAAGATGGAAAGGAATTAGAAAAATATGGAAGCAGTTAGAGAGAGAAGAGGGATTAGATTGAAAATTGGATTACGTTACTTTTGTTTTTTTGTTTAATTTTTTTGTAAAAGTAATAGAAAAAGGACTAAAATACTCAATTGGTATAGTCTTGGAACTAGACAAGAAAGCATTCAACCCCAAATCTTATTTCTGGAAAATTTTGCTTTTAGAGAGGATTTTTTCTCTCTATGTTTTAGAGAGAGAGAGAGAGTTCCGATAATAATTGGGCTTTTTTCTCAATTGGTTTTAGTTACTTTCGTAAGTCATGTATTTATTTTGCTGCACATTTTCAATATGTAAATGCATTTAAAAACTTATCTCATAACCGCTTGAGTTTAATTTGCTCATATTTGAAGTTATTTATATGCTATGACATATGTGTAGAAATGGTGGCGTATGGATGGTCGAACCTAAAATAAAAGTTGCGGGAGTAAATCTTATATCCGTTAAGGGCTTAAGCATTTCTTCATGATTTTTTATGATGTTAATTTGAAAAGAAAAATAGTATGATAATTTAAATATATACATATATGTGTGTGATTAGAGAAAATCTTTTGTATTAAACAATTGGAAGGTACAGAAGTTTTGTAATTGCATTTATCATTATATACTTTTTGTGTAATATATATCACTTTTATAAGACAATGTATATTCAAACTAATACAAAGTACTAATAAAATGATGTAATTCTAAGTATTTAAAACTTATTTATATATATTATCTAATATATGGTTGTTCAACTTTGTATGGATGCTAAGCTAGTGTGGCAACAAACAAGGATATAAATACGAATTGTCGAGTGAGGTTGATGTCTAATATTATAATTTATAAAGATCAAAATTTTTTGGTTGATCACTTAAACCTATCGATTATTATTCAGATTGAACACATTTATAATTGTTCTTTTATATTTATCCTTTACTATTTATTGGGTTAATTTTCAGGTAAAAATTTCTCAACTAAAAATATAAGTTGATAACATGTATGTTATAGTGGTGTTTGGCCTAACTTTAAAAGTGCTTTTGTGATTAAAAAAGTAGAAACTAGGCCAAACACTAGAAATTAGGGAGAAAACTGTTTTTAAAATGCCAAAAGCTGATAACTAACGCCCAAAAGTAGAAGCGGCAAATTGCTACTTCTACTCCTACTTTTCACTCTAGTGCCTAAAAAAGCCCTCAAAAATAAAATTTTATATAAAAAAAAAGTTTTTACAAAAGTTTGGCCAAACAACTGAAACTTTTCCAAAAAGTAGATTGTGATTAAACTCTTTTTAAAAAGAAAAAACTATTTTAGATCATCAAGGCCAAACAACACTATACATTATTGAAGATACTAATTTCTAGTGTTTGGCCTAGTTTCTGGACTTACTATGAGCAAAGGAAAATCCAATGCATATTTCAATGGGGTTAGACATGAGCTCAAAAAAGATATTTTGCAAATTTCAGGTATGGTTGAAGGCAGGCTACCCTTTAAATACTTAGGTGTGCCTATAAAAACCACTAGATTATCTGCACAAGATTGCAAGCCTCTAATTGACAAAGTGGTGCAAAGAATTAGAAACCTTGGGGCTAGAAAGTTGTCTTATGCAGGTAGACTAGTTTTGATCCAGGCTGTTTTGAAAACTTTACACAACTATTGGGCAAGTATGTTCATTTTACCTACTGGAGTGATCACAAGGATAGAGGCTATTTGTCGCAATTTTCTTTGGGATGGAGGGGTTGACTTTATGAGGTCTCCTCTGGTCTCATGGGAGAAGACTTGCAGGCCAAAAAATGAAGGAGGGCTAGGTTTGAAGGATGACATCTTATGGAATAAGGCTGCTGTGGGTAAGTTGGTATGGTGGGTTGCTGCAAAAGCTGACCTACTCTGGGTCAAATGGGTTAATCATACATATCTCAAGGGGAAGAATTGGTTAGACTATTCTCCAAACAACAATTCCAGTTGGGCCTGGAGAAAAATTTGCCAAACCAAAACAATTTTCTATCAATCCTACCATCAGAATATGTGGTCAACAGAAAAAGGGAAAGAGTACAACATAGCAAAGGGATATGAACTCATCAGAAATAAAGGAGATTTGCAGGACTGGCCGTCCCTAATTTGGGGTCCTTTAACTATACCTAAGCACAGAATGCTAGCATGGATGGTTCATCACAAAAATATGAACACCAATAAGAAATTACACAATCTGGGACTGAGTGAAGACGATACCTGCTATATTTGTAGGAATGGGGTGGAGGACTTGGACCATCTGTTCTTCAACTGCTGCTACAGTATGCAAATTCTTCACCTTATGGGGAAGAGATTAGGTATCACACTGCCTCATCATGACTCAGTTTGTTGGAGATTACAAATGACAGGATCTAAACTTCGAAAAGGAATCATCAATGCGAGTTATAATGCCTGCTTATATTGGATTTGGAGACAAAGAAACTTGAGCAAGCATGAGGCGATTTTGATCAGACCGGAGAAAGTGATTCACAATATTGCGAAGGAATTGAAGCTTCGGCTCAATGATTACATCAAACACCCAGTTGAAGCAAAAGACCGTCGGATTTATCAAAGAATGATGGAGGGTGTTTGAATCGATTTGGGAAATGAAGAATTGGTAGGCTGATGCAATCGAAAGAGGAAAGGGGATCTGATTTTGTTGTTTGTTGTTTATCTTATCCCTTTCCATTTGCTTTTGTTTTTGTTGTCTAAATACGGATTGTGGGCTCGGTGGCCTGAATGTGTTGGTATGTTTGAGATTACCCCATTGGTATCTCATTGTACATGGTTACGGTTTTTCAATATACTTACATTTTATCGAAAAAAAAAAAAGAAGATACTAATTTTCTATATTAAATATATATACTCGTGTAAATTTGCACGAGTCCTAATTAATTTTGACTATACTAATTTTCTTCAAAGTATAATACCCTTGCAATTTTAGATGGATTTAAATTTAATATAAGAATTCATTTCAATTAATGAATAATTGTAACTAGTTTGAAAGCCCGTGCCATGCACGGGACTCCCATTAGGATTATTTTTAACAATATACATGTTGAACTTCGTAATAATTTTTTGAACAATAAATTGCACATAAATATTGGTTACATGGCCATAGTTTGGTAGTATGTAGAAGTTAGCTAAATTGATTAAAAAAAAGGTTCAATTATGTTGAAAATTGGAACAACAAAACTTTAATAAATTGTGGTCCGGCTAAAGTTATTCCCTATTATCAATGTAAATTTTTAATTTGTCGGTGATATTGTTCTTGACGTTGTTACATAAAGCTAATCATGACTAAAATCTGGTTTCGGCAGGTAAACTTCAACATGATTAAGTGAGTGCCCCTGACTCTTATTTATCATCATGGTGTAGGAGGACCACAATTGATATTGTCTCCGCTTAAGCATGAAAGAGATTTTTGTATCCGAGGAAGTCATCACTATCCTCGTGCGCATGTATGGAGATATGAGTCATTAAAGTTCTAGGTCTAGTATATAGATATATGTTTATATCTGAAAGAATAACTAAATAAATGTTTTATTTCTTAGAGATTAGGATAGCTAATAGGTACTACTCCTAAATTCGATTAGATCTAGACTAATTTTATTAAAAAAAATTAATCATAGGATTAATTAACTGGTACCTAAGATTGTGCAACTCATTGATATATTTGCAATGAGTACTTTCCAAAGTATAGCTAAATAAATACTTTAGTGTCTAAATATATAATGTGTGGACGTTTTAGTCTTTTTTGTGTAAAGGGGAGTGTAGAACATTTTATTACTTTATAATTTGATTAACGGTCATTATTGATTGAACATATGGTTTTATAAGGTAAACTAATTGACATTTCGATAAACATTTTTTTTCCCTTTAGATAGTAGTTTTGAGAGGTTTTATTGATAAAACAAAACAAAAAATGACAATTCATTTGTATTTTAATTAATTTAACATTGCATATTTTACATACAATATGTACACAGTACACGTCTTTTCTCTTTGCTTCTTTGTAACTAAAGTATGATAATGACTAATATATATGTGGTACACTGTACACCCTTGGACTTCTTAGATCCTTTCTTTTTGGACCTTTCTTCCCCACCTTAAACACGTGTTTGATATCCTCCATTATGGTCAGTGGCTCTTAGAACGTTTTTGACAATGAACTTAACTTACGCTCCTTCAAAAGTTTATCATTAGGACTCTCTTGTTCTAAAGAGTGCTCTTACCCTCACTATTAGACCTAGCAAAACTAAAACGACCCGAATGGCCCGGTCCAAAAAGACTCGCCGTGAACCCGAATTTAGGGCCCAAATATGACAAAAACCTAAATTGGCTCGCCCTATTTAACCCGACCCGAATGTTTATTATCGCAAACTGACCATTCTCTCCCAATAATTAACTTGAAAACACCATACCCTAAAATAACTTGAACGCAAAATGACCCGACTTGACCTAGTCCATGCCAAATTCTGCCAAACCCAAACAACTCGAACCTGGCTCGTTATCCAGGTTTACTCACCTTACGCTTCTTTTTTTGGCAACCTTAAATGGTTGTGGTCTACTCGTACCAGCACCATATTTCTCTTTTCTTGTGACTTTGTTGGTGGGTTGTACTCCTACATAATCTTACCCCTCCTCCGGGGGTTTGCCTATTTCACCTTCTTACGGCATGTGTCAGCATCACTTTAAGAGCACCATCCACATAATGTGAGACGTTCCCTCGTTTCACAATATGTAGGGTTCTTGTCGACTCTTGTTTACCTTCTACTTATTTAATTTGACTTTCAGCTTAGACTCTTTCAAAACCCCAATCACTCCAACTCATCTTAATTTACTTTCATATTTTCTCCTTATTCATTTGGTGGCTTTGGTAACTTTGTGTTTGACCAATTTAACCCGCAATGGCTTTATTACTCATTTTCATTGCTCTTTATGATTTTTTTCCCAACACTCTTGAAACCCGCCCTTAGACACTTGTCAATCGAATTTATTAAGGCCCTCCTAATTCTCCATGGCACAAGAATCATTGTAGCCGCCTCCTTTTGCGCTACTTCTCTTTTGGTGGGTATTGGTTAGGTTGATTGTGATCATTTAGGGCAGTGGTTAGAAAGATGAACTTTTAAGTGTACTCCATGTACCTCTTTGGAGCGAATTACTTGTCATTCAGGTTGGTCCTATTTCTTGTGCAATCGCATCGGTTGTTTCATTATCATCTCAGTATGTCTTTCTTGCTACTTCCTCCATTCCACTTTTATTGTACTCTTTTTTGTAAAATTTATTCCAAATTAATTATTCCTTTCTAAATTTGGTATGCAAAAATGGTGGACTACCACTATTACCCATAAACTATAAGTCCCTCCATCTAAATGACATTGTGCCCCTTCTTCCCAAATAAAGGGGGGTAGAGTAATAGTTTTATATTTATTTCTTAAATTTTCTCAAAATAGAAAGTAGGACACCAAAAGTGGAATGGAGGAAATATTATTCAATTAAATCACAATATTTTAAAAATGGTGGGATAAAATTCACTCATAAATAACATAGCATGAATTCTGGTATTGTTCTATGTTTTATAAATGGTGGGTGGATATAAGTAGACGTTATCTTAAAAATATCGTTGTTATTGTATTTGAGTTGATGTTAATAGTATATTCTAATAATAGTAATAATAATATTTGATTATTGGTATTGATGATAGACTGTTATATCGACCTATGCCTTAAACACTATGAAATATAACTTTGTACATTTAACATGTATGCTCCTAGCATAGTTTGATATGGATCATAAAAATCTTAAGCAGATTGTCATACCTAGATAATTGTCATGAATGTAAGCTAATGGTGAAGTGATAGAATTAGTCAAACAAACGTTTTAGAAACTCAAAATTTAAACGTGTTGTCAATATTATTAATCATACAAATCCTCCCCATATATTATTGTCTTCTACAAAGAAATTCACTCAGAAAACACTATGTCAATATCACAAATACTCATGGAATATAAAGTACTAAACTACCTCTCATCTATTATGAAATACGATTAGTCTCGCTATAGACGGATATATCCGTCTATAGCTATAGACAGGTCAAATATGCTTATAGTGGTGACATTTTTGGGCCCCACCATGCAACTTGTTGCTTGTCTTATGCTTAAAATTGGTGGATATTTGGTCAGTCTATAGCTATAGACGGATAATCCCCGTCTATAATGAGAATTGTGTATGAAATATCTTATAACATTTTAGTTCATTTTCAACTTAAGATACATATGCATGTGATTTAATAAAATTAATCAACTTATATTAGGATAAAATTAAATAAAATTTTTTGTTCTTAAGATATCTACTTTATTAGGATAATCTTATTAATATTTTTAGAAATCCACTATTGCTATGATACATTTAATAGCATTTTAGTTCATTTTAACAATACATTTAATAACATTTTAGTTCATTTTCAACTTAAGATAGAATGGGAAGTTAAAAATTACTTATAAATTTATACTCACTAAATTCTATATATATATATATATATATATATATATATATATATATATATATATATATATAGGGGCGGGTTCAGGTACGAACTAGCTTATCGTACGAACCGTACGAACCATCTAAAAAGGAAAGTTAAGCGCTGTAATAAACACACACTAACCTAAAAACTCATCCCAACAACAAAAAAAAAAAAATTGATCGAAGAAACGCGATTCTCCATTGCTGCAAATCATCCTACTTTCCGCCATTATTGTTCCTGTCCCATGCGAATCTAAGAGGTAAGCTTTTACTCAGATTAAGGTTTACAAAATTTAAATCGTAAATTAGGGTTTGATCAAATTGAAATTCTTAAAATTAGGGTTTACCAATTTTAATCGTATTTTGAGATTTTGATGGTAATTTAGTTTGTGTTTTGATACTATTTTTAGGATGGTTATAATTTCATCATCTTCTACTGATTCAGGTATGAATTATTGTTGTAAATACATTTTTGGGAACTATTTTTTCAATGAAATTTGGGATCCATTTCTGAAATTGCTTAAGGTGTTGTAGGTGATAACTTAAAAGAGGATGATTCAATGAGGAAGAAGTTATAGGTACACATTCTTTTTTTTCTCTTATTGCGGGATGTCGATACATGTATCTACTAAATGAAGTAGTGTATCTAGGATCACAAAGATGTGTACCTCTGTATAATTTTTCTAGTTTGTGGATAATTTTTCGATTTGTTTTTGTATTTTTTTGGGGTGGTTTAATGGGGGCCAAAAGATATATCTCTGACAGAATAAAATTCTTAGCCAAAGATACATCTCTGGCTGTTAGATACATCATTCCAGCTATTTTGAAAAAAAATGTATCTGGCTAGCTAAAACAGTGTATCTGGCTAGCTAAAACAGTGTACCTAATGTGGCTTGGGTGGGAAAATATGTGCTCCGTATGTGATAAATACTCGTACTGATTATGATTTTGTGCACCGTAGAGCAGTCTTTCAAAAAATTAAGCTAGTATAGCATTTGAAAATTTTTGGATGAATGTTTAGCAGTTTGAAAATCGCAAACTTCTTTCTCTCTGCACAAATTGTTGATGTATAGTGACATATGAATTATTGTATCCAATTTGAATGAGATGTGTACCTGTGCAGATAGTATACCTGCTACTAATGTCCATGCCTCAGATATACTGGTTGTACTTCCCTTGACAGATGCAACAGGTACGCAAAATGTAGCGTAAGCATGTATCTAATATCATAGTAATGTGTACCTATGGACTATATTTTTTTTGATTTTAGTCTTTGGAACATAATGCGTTTCCTCTTTGTGTGTCATTTTCTGTGCGCGACAAGTATAGTTGCTTCTAATGTTGATGCTCTAATGAACAATGATATACCTCCTATGATTCCATTGACTAATGCACCAGGTAAAAAAATTGTGGTTTGTTCATTTACAAGGTTTGATTTCACTAATATAATGTACTTGCCTTAAAAATAACAACCTTTTGGTTGTCTTGTAGAAACCCCACAAGTTGGTTCTGAAAACACAATTTTTGGATTCCCAAGCTGTCCAGAAGATCTAAAACCAATCAACGGTATGAGGTTTTCAAATTTGGAAGATGGAATAGATTTTTACAACAAATATGCAAAAGTTTGTGGGTTTATTCCAAGGTTAGATTCAACAAAATTGGTTAATAGGATTGTTACACACAAGCGCTGTGTGTGTAATAAAGATGGCAAAAGTAGGAACAAGGGGACTAAAAGAAAGAGGACTGTTACGAGAACAGGATGTGAAGCTAAGGTTAGTTTTAAGAGAATTGACACCGGTGAATACCAAATTTATGATTTTGTTGAGGTACACACATACGCAATGGTTACCCCAGCTACAATGGTTCATATGAAACCATCTAGGAATTTGAATCTCTTTCACAAGAAAATGATCATGGATAATTCAAGGGTAAATCATGGTCCAGTGGATTCCTTTAGAATGTTTAAGGAATATGTAAAAGGGTACAAAAATGTTGGAGCTTCTTTAGAAGATTTCAAAAACTTTTCAAGGGATGTTAATAAATATATCAAGGAATATGATGCTGAGATGTTATTGGAAACTTTCATGCAAAAAAAGGCTATGTCTCCATCATTTTATTTCGACTTTGAGGTGGATGATGAAAAAAGACTAAGTAAGGTTTTTTGGGCAGATCCAATCTCAATTAAAAACTATGCCCTTTTTGGGGAAGCCGTCTCTTTTGATGCTACTTATAACTTCAATGAATATAAAATGGTGTTTTGTCCGTTCACTGGTGTGGACAACCATAAAAGATGCGTCACTTTTGCGGGTGGTTTGTTAAAAAAGGAAGATGGAGAATCATTTACCTGGTTATTTGAGAATTTTGTGAAGGCTATGGGTGATTGCTATCCTACTACAATTATAACTGACCAATGCAAAGGCATCAATCAAGCTGTAAAAGATGTGTTTGGTGACAAAACACAACACCGATTATGCATGTGGCATATAATGAAAAAGTTGCCAGACAAAGTCGGGCCGACAATTTGCCAAAACACAAACTTTTTGAAGGAAATAAATTCTATTGTTTGGGATGGAGAGATTGATACACAAGAATTCGAATTGAGATGGAAATCAATCCTTTCTTCGTATGAGCTTTCTGATCATGAATGGCTGAAGTCAATGTTTGACATTCGTTCAAGTTGGATTCCTGCCTACTTCAGAGACATATATCTTGGTGGGATTATGCGCACAACATCAAGGTCAGAATCTGAAAATAGCTTCTTTGGAAATTTCACAAACCCGCATCTCACTCTTGTTGAGTTTTGGATGCGTTTCCAATCGGCTATGGATGCGCAGCGTTGGAAATATGCTAAGGTGATTTGCCGATGATAAGAACTCTTCTCCAAAATTATCAACACCTCTCCTTCTAGAAAAAAAACCTCTGAATTTTACACCACCTTTTTTTTATCAATTTCAAGAAGAACTCCAAGCTGCGTGTTTTACTTGTGGTCTTTCACCGAGGACAACTGAAGACAACAATGAGCATATTTCAATAATGGACCGCGAGAAAGACAAGGTATACACAGTTGATTTAAGTGGTAATAAATTTTCTTGTTCATGTAAGATGTTTGAAAGGATTGGGTTACTTTGTAAGCATGTTCTGTGGGTGTTAAAAGATAGAGGGTTTGATGATATCCCTACGGAGTATCTATTAGACAGATGGGGCAAATATGCAACTTGTCGTCCCATTTTTAATGTTGTTGGGACAACCCTCCTAGCTGATTGTATGTCAATAGAAAACCACCAAAGTAAGATAAGTGAATTGTGGTCGGAAGTATTTACTTCAGTTTCGCTTGTTGAAGATAATGAGGAACTTGGTGATGAGCTGCTTGAACTTCTTCGCGCTTTCAACGAGAAATTGATGATTTCAGTTAAGCGTGGGAAGTCAAAAAACAAGAAAGCTGAAATTGAGATGCTTATTGGTTCGAAAATACCGTCTGAAGCTAGTGTTCTACCACCAGAAAAGTGTAAGAATAAGGGATTAGGAAGACGGATTACTTCAAACAAGGAAAAGGCAGTACAAGAAAATGCAAAGCCCTTGAGGAAATGTTGTGCTTGCGGTGAAATGACTCATCATGATAGTAGGAATTGCCCAAGTCGAGCCACTCAAAAGTGAGTCCAGTTTGATTTCAGCTAGAAAAAGTTTAAGTTGTATTAAGTATTCTAAAAACTTTCTAGTATGTAAAGACTTCTAAGAAGTATGTTTTATTTGACTTTAAATAGTGGTCTTTATAGTAAGTAAAAATAAAATATTTGGTTGTCTAATGTCTCACGTTTACTGTTCAAACACTTTGCTTCTCTATTATTATACTAACTTTTATTGTGTACCCTCAAAAGTCGAGGTGTGACACATAATTAAAAATAAAATATAAATACAAATTGAAGATTAAGTTCTTTATTTTAAAAAATTGATGAAACAATGGGAATAGTGAATTGGTGTAGTTTTTCTCGTATCTTGAATGTTGCATGTGGTGTTAATCGGTATGAGCGAATGACGTTCTTTGAAGTAATCTCTTGCACAAGTGATATGATAGCGCTACTCATCAAAGCCCCCAATTCCTATGGCACTATAATCATAAATTGTGGGACTAACCACCCTACACTCATACGGACAACACCCTTGGGAACATCAATAAGTCCATTCCTACTTGCAACATGGACCCTCTTTGTCTCGATCAAGGCAGCAACAACAATTGTAATAATTGATAACCGGATCCTAATCCTTTGAAGGGTATTTATTCCGGAAGGGATTTTAGTGAGTTTTCTCATTGTAGGAACAAAGAGTTTATCATAAAATGGGACAAAAATTAGGATTACAATCCCCGGGATAACTTGTAAAGAGGCCGGAGGGATCTTAAATTTAGGTCCAATTGAAAAGGTTAAGGGTAGAGGCTTGTTGGATGAAAAATGTATGCACTTGGGACCCATCTGAAACCGTCATTCACAGGACCCATCTGAAACCGTCATTCACTTGGAATTAAACGAAGAATGAGTTTCAATTCTTTTTGGATTAAACCGTCATTCACTTGGAAATAAAAACATTGACTATTTACAACGTTTCTATTTACCACACATTTACACATTTCTAGACATTTCCGGATAACATTGACTATTTACAACGTTTCACACCAAACATTCATTCGTTCAACTCTATGCATTGCATCTGCCTTAATTATTTCTATATAAATAGGTTTTACAATCTCTTTGTTTCAAAAAACTTCAAACTTAATCTATACTGAATTCCCTCTCAACCATTATGTCTTCTAATAATTCATCTGATGCATCTGATGCATCCTATGAATCTGATGCATCCTATGAATCTGATGTAGAATCCTTTGATTCAGTAGAAAGTTTTGGACGCCATTCCGAAATATCGTACGTCAAACCTGTGATGTGTATTCTTTATAATTTGCCAAGCACACGAGATGGGTTTGGAAAGGAAACTCTCTCATATGATCTTTGATTAGTAGAAATTATTCGGGAGTCTTTGGATTAAATTTAGTTCAAGCTATCAACCCCGCTATTTCTGACCATGGGTCGTTCAAGGGACATGCAATGATTGAGTTTGGAGCGGGAGATGAGCGCAAATGCTTCCCTCAAGCTCGCAAACTGGAGCGCGCTTTTTCTAATAATGAAGCTTCGAAGTGGTGGTTTGAAAACGTTAAACCTCCATCAGGACCATATTTATGGGTTGCTAATAGAGATGATTTGGGACTGGTCGCATATTTGTATGCTCAGGGGCCTTCCTTTGAGTTCGGGACAATTCCGCTTGCATGGGAAAACGACCCGGTGGATTGGGTTGAAGGTGATAATGATGTTTTCAGTGATATTCGTTTTGAAATCCGCAATTACTTTCCGGATTATTAATTTTATCTTGTACTTTTTATAATGTTGGTTATATTTTATTAACTTCAAAGATGGGCTACAATCCACATTTTACAATTTAAAACTATTACGGAGTAGTAGGCAATCAAACCGAGGACAATAGTAACAATAAAAAATCATTTTACTTTTTATAATGTTTTAGTAAAATGAAAGCACTCCAATTATCATTGTTTCGCAAACAATTATAGTTTGACTATTAAATTTACCAATGTGAATTTTTGTGACTTACTTTTATTTAGTCCAAATTATATCACAAACTATAGAATAAGACGGTTTTATATGCTGAGATTTATCTTATACTTGTGGATCTAAATACATTTTCGTTGATAAATATATGTCCTGTTATTTTAGCCTAGGAAGAATGGGATAGATCAAATATATGATGTGCTATATATGTAGAAGTTGGAAGATCAAATGATTGAATGTTGTTAAATGAAAGAACAACAAAGCGAACGCAAAAAGAATATTTTGAAGTGTATCCACAAAGCCGGGTATGTGTATCCACACATCCTTTTATTTTGGAGTGTAACTGTCCAATGGCCTATACCAGGAACATTATGTGTATCCACAAAGCCGGGGATGTGTATCCACAAAGCCAGGGATGTGTATCCAGACAGCCGACAATGCGTATCCACACAGATACAGGTGTGTATCCACACAGCCATGGGTGTGTATCCACACAGCAGCTGGGGTGTATCTGTACCCAGAAAGTCATATATGTGTATTTACACAACCAGTAATGTGTACCCACGCAATAACCGCAAGATGTCTTAATAGGAATTTAATAACTGAATAGTATTAATAGTAGCCATACATTGAAAAAGGATTGAAACAAAAATACATTTGATGAACAAAAACAATTGAGTCAAAAATGTTCCTGGAATGTTTGAACACAACACTATTAAATTCAAATACATTTCACTATGCACAACACATCCTCAAAACACACTCCCATCTACGAACTCACCTGGTCATAAAACATGAAAAAAGTAACGTTAAGTTAGTTTAAAATAATTTTATATGTAAAATAAAATTAACATCTCCAAGACATAAGTGCCTACAAAACAAGAGGGATGTGTATCTCATGGGCGGGCCGTGTATTCACAAACCAGCGGGTGTGTATCCAAACGACCAGAGATGTGTATCCACACTAGTTGCGGTGTGTATCCACGAGAATATAACCACGAGGTTGTGTCTAAATTTGGAGTTTGAAACTTCTACTTTCTATATCTATATTAATATTACCAACTTGATGAAAAGTAGACATTATAATCAATGGCAAGTGGGAGTTAGTCTTGTGTAAGATGATTTTACACAAATATAGTTGTAAAACGGATCTAAACACAAACTCTATTAGTAGCTAAACAAAAGTGATTTAAAGATTCCGTCTTACAATAAATTTGTGTAAAACCGCCGAACACGAATATTTGTGTTTGTTTTCCTCCCAACATATATGAAGGCACAGAAAAAATGTAAACGTCTCAAGGATGAGAAGGTAAAATCTGCCATTTGGTGAAGGGAAATGAACTCTAAAACTAGTGGAGAGACATTTGGTGACATGGATAACTAACTATAAACTACTACGTAAATTACTATCGGTGTGTATGCACCCAAAGATGTGTAACCGCACATTCGATATGTGTATCTAGACGACCAACAATGCGTAACCGCACATTCTGCGGTGTGTATGCGGACAATTTGCGGTGTGTATCAAGCAAGATTCTGGGATATATATGCACGCCCCAAGAACTGTTACCTCACAACCTCGTGGACCAGATAAGTGTATCCACACAGCAGGAGGTGTGTATCTACACACTGAAAGAAGTCTATCCAGCAATTTAAGATTGTGTACCCCTACTAATGTATTCTATCTCACCTACATATATGTATCTATCAGTTCCGCATATTCAAAAATTACCTTTGCAGTATTTTTCTCCCACTTGAGTAGTTTCAACATAATTTGTCGTCGATAAGCAATCATATTCTGCAAATTAAAGAACATTGATAACAATAGTAAAATACGATAAATAGAGAAATGAAAAACTGACATTTAGCTAATTTGGCAAGCTTACTTTGAAATAGTTTTGGTCCTCCCATAATTTCCTATCGTGTATTGCACCCTCCGGAAACTTCATAACAAATAGTCCGCAATCATAACTACACATACAGTTAAGATTATTAGACTAAAAAAACTGCATCCATTTTCAGGCTAATAAATAAAGGATTTTTTAGAAAAGTTACGTGTTTTCTTACTGAGGTACATTGATAACAACAGTAGTAAACAAGATTATGCCCTTAAGATGATTGTAACCCTTGTGGCCCTCAAATTGACTTGCAACATGGAACACCTTTGAATGACAACAACTTATCAAAAATAGTAGTAAAATAATTTCATCCTAACTGATAATAAAAATGCAAAAATATAACAAAAAAAGTAGGGGCCATACAATATCCTCCACATAAGAATTATACTCCTCAAGATCATCTGCTTTTTCTAACTTTGGCTTGCATGAGTCCAAGATATAGTTTTCCTGTTTCTTGAGGTCCGACACACAAGCTAACCAATGATTACCATTTTTGCCAATTGTGAAAAACACCTACCAATGTCATAGCAGCAAAGGTCATACAATGACATTCCACCCAACGCCAAAACAACTTTTCCGGTAGATTCCCAACAAATTTACCTTTTCAATAGTTGCTCCATTTTCAGGCTTGTAGTGCATCTTAAGATGAGGGCACGGACAATATTCCTTTTTCGAGGCCTTAATGAGGGCTTAACAAACTGAAAATTATAAAATTGTTTAGATATTGAGGACTAATACATCCGAAAAACCGCATTTTCAAATCTGAATCAACATGTATAAAAATGCATTTTTGAATCAAAACCCGCATTTTCGAATCTGAATCTTAATTATCTACCTGGACTGTTGTTGGCAAGTAGAGAATATCAGTTCTATCATATGTGCACATCACACCATACATATCAAGCACCTACATATAAATGATCATGTTCTAAATATCACAAAAAGATTAGTATAAATAATAATAATAATAATACTAATAAAGGTGTAGGAAAACTTACCAAATCCATTATCCAGTGCCGATTTTGCAAACTTTGCATTCCTTTTCGACACACTCGCCATCCACTCAAAGTATTCACAAGAGTCTCGTCTAAAGCGTAAATGAATATAATTAGAACATAAAAGTGCATCAACAAAATTTAATTGTGCAAATATGTTATCGATTTCACAACTTACTCGATGCCTTTACCCCTTTTCATTACAACAAAGAAGAAGTTCCGTGTTTGTGAGTTGACGTTGACATTGATGTTGTGATTGCCTTCTCATTTGGAACTCTTGGTCAATTGCTTCAAATCTAGAAAAAATAAGGGACAAAACAAAAATTAAATTTATCAAGAAAATTACAACTTCATTAGAAAGTAATTTATGATTATATTTACTCAAAGGAATAGAGGGATACCTCGTATCAAAACTCAAAGATCCATCTTTTGATAAGAGTTTATCCTTGATTTATTACCGTAAAACAAAGAAATCGAGAGCAAACTCTTGCAAAGCAAAAAGCTTAACTTGGTTGTTCTACAAAACAAATTGGAATATATGTTAAGCATTACATGTGTCTAGAAACAAATTGGAATATATCTTAAACATTATAGACTAGCAAATTGATTGAATTGTATCTAGGTAGCTAGATGTATACTATATGAAATCATAACTTACATCATTTAGACCCAAAGGGAAACCCTTTCTAGTGCCTCTGTACTTCTCCAACAAACGCATGAGATAAATCCTTAATCAACTCCATCACCCATATTTGATTTCGGAATATACTCCTCTCTCCGATTCTTGACGTCTTGTATAGATGGAATCTTGTTTCGGACCAAGCAATTCATAACAAATTGTACCTGCATTTGGCAAAAATTTTTAGCAAACCAAAATAAATATGACATTCAGAAAAGGACTTTACAGGTCATACCGTAGACTCAATAATTGTTGTATAATTTCATGATTTTGGCTTCATCACATGCAGATTTCCAACTTCATTGCTATGAAGTTAAAACAAAACACAAATGGCGTCTCGGAGATTATTGGAACAAAAATCTGCAATTTCATGTTAAAAAGTCAGAAAACTTGCAGTTTAAAAATAGTAGTAAACTGGCACATTGAATAAAAAAACTTGCGGTTTAAAACGCAAATATTTACTTACGAGATTTTCTCCCGCAAAATTGTGATTAATGCCGGTAGTATGAGTAGCAATAAGGGGATCCTGGTGATTAGAAAAAAAATTATAAGAAAATGTAGCGGAGTATGACTGCAAAAGAGATAAACATGAGTAATCCCAAGAATATCATCAGATTATTATACAAAACTTACTTCTTCATCGGTTTTCGGGAGATACACCCTATACGGTGAATCGGTCGCTCTACGTGTTTCACTTTCGTTCAAAATGAAACACCAAGCATGTATGACAGATTTAGGCACTATGTCACCTGTCACTACCGTCTTCAAATCTGCCCGACTAAGTTTATGGTTATCACATTGGAAGAGGATCTCACTGAATAAACATGTATCGATAAAAGTTAGTTACGACAATCATACTTTATAAACAAAAAAAAGTGTCTAACACAAATTCATAGACAATGTTAGAAAAATCATACCTTTCATCGATGTCTCGAAAATACATATTCCAATACATCTTTTTCAACTTTATTCAAATTCCCAAAGAACTATAATACTTTCTCGAAGGAAAGGAGATTTGAAAAATTGTGATTCAACTCTCTTTCTCTTAAGCATTGCTCTTGTAATGTGCACTGGTTCTTTTGGTGGCAATGAGGAAATCGGTTCAACAACAAGTGGTTCCACAACTTCAACCCCATCTCCAATATTTAGAGCAATATCACAGAACTTTTTTAACTCATCTTCTTGTGATTGTGATTCTGAACTTAGTAATCTAAATGAAGGTGGGGTAAAATCATTATCCGATGGGAGGGAAGGTGGTGTAAACTTTGGAGGGGAGGGGTGTATAAACCGTGGAGACCGTCGAACAAATGTAGAAGATTTTTGTTTCTTCTCAAAATTCAGTGGCTCAAACTCTTGAGACTCAGAGTCCAAAACAATAGGAGAAGCTGGCTTAGCTTTGGTGTTGACAGAAACAGGAACTGAAGCCGTTACACAAGTTGGTTTGTTGATAACATTACTTTTCTCCTTTGCTGGCCGTTTTCCCAAAGCAATTTCTAATTTAAGAAGAGCTGCCAACAACTCATCCTCATTATCAAATTTGAGTTTACCAAACTTAGTAAGTGGATCCTGCTCCTCACTATCACCTTCATTACAAACAGCTCCATTATCTCCCACGTTGTCAGCTCCTCTCTTGTTCACTTTTTCAGCTCCCTTCTCTTCCACTCGACGGACTCATCAACTTTATTCCCGGGAATATTCAATCCCTCTGTTGTAGGTTGTGATGAATAAGAGCAATCACTTAAAGCAGACGCGATTTGAGCCATATGTTGTACAATCTTCTTGTCAGGATAATTCATTCTAGCTTCTACTAAAGACTTTGAGAAGCTAGAATAGGCAAGAGCAAGATTGTTTGCATCTTCGCAATTTCTTGAAATTAAACATCGCAAACTCATTGTCCTCCTCCACTGTCTCGCAGCCTTCGGGTCCTCGCAGGCTTTGGGTCCTCGGTAACCTCGTAGGCTTTGGGTGCTCGGTAGCCTCGGGTTCTCGAATAAAAGCCTCAGGCATATCCAATTGTATGGGATAGTAAAAGTTACATGCTGAACCGTAGCCTTGACAATGCGACATAGAACACCTCCAGTACCAAACCCATCCTTCATCTCATCCTTAAGCCTAGATTTTATCCTTTCTTTCGTCCATGATGCTATTGTTGGGAATACCCGTGGGACTGAAAAATAACTGAAGGATACTCTATCAAGATAGATGAAAACGAACACCATGATAGGCCCAGCAAAATTATCATTTCCAGACATTCTCCAATCTTTAACATGACTTCAATAAATGTTGTCCTGGTAAATTTGCACCAGTTAAATGATGCAACAGCTGAAATATCTTCTAAACACTTCAACACTCGTAAGCTGGCACAAGTCCCTTTTACGCCCATCAAAAATGCTGAGACAATGAATACAATAAAGTTTCTTTTAAAATCTTCCCCACCGTCCCTTTGGCTAATTATCAGTTGTAATATATCCTTAACATCAACCTTTGTGGGATCTTTTGTATTGAATTGTCTCAACCATCTACTCTTTAACTCAACAAAGTCAACACTCCTATCTGTTGAGGAAGCTATCGTGACATCATTTGCACCCATAGGAATACCAAGTAATAAATGAACATCTTCATCCGTTATTTGAAGTTGCCCTTTCATATAGGAGCATGACGATATGTTGAATTTGGTAACTAACCAATGCGCAAGAGCACCTGGAACCATATCTGTCCGGAGATTAAGAACCCCACCAAAGCCCATGTCCTTTACATCAGCTACTTGTTTTGCACTCAAATTACTGTTGATAAATGTCAACAACATTTTAGGTGACATACGTGTCCTCAAATAACACTGCCCCAAGCCATCATCATCTTTTAAATTCGTTTTAATGACTTTCTTGCATCGACTTCTCTTAGTAATAGCATTCTGGGTTTGCTTGCTTGTACTTGCACCATCATTATATAGCGTCAACTTATCCATGTGTGGTAATCTGAAAATATGATTAAAATGTGTGGTTAAAAACATGTGTATCTATAAACCAAAAAATACCATTGACAAAATACATTATTCACGAATGACAAGAATTTTACATTGTGAAGAAGATAAATGGAATAAGAAGCAAAAATAGGAAGCATAAATCTGAAAGAAAGTGAGACAATGACATTTGACAGACACACCTACCAAACTTTAAATAGTGAATCTAGCGTGCTAGATGTAAGTATCTAACTACTGTAAAACATGTATCTACCTAAGAAATAAGAGCTATGTATCTATCAAACGGAAAAAGGATCAAAAAACGGGACAGAAATCATAAAATTAAACTAAAAAAAGTAAAAAATTATACAAAAGAAGATGATGCTAATATTGGATACAAAAGTAAAAAATTATATTACAAATAGAGAGTACGCAAAATGTTAAACAACTTACTACAAATTATACAAAAGAAGTACATAATTATACAAAGGTTTATAACAACTACATAATTATACATAATAACTACTTAAAAAAAAGAGAAAAATTACACATAAACTAGCTTGCGCTATATGTCAAGCGGGAAAGGGAAATCAAAAAAAGAGAGATTTTCACGAGTAATTAGCAAATCTGCTGCAATGGAAATTGCTGTGCTTCTTGTCTCAGATGGCAGAGCTCTAAGCAACAACAACACTTCGCCAATTGCAATATCATTAGGAATGTTAAGATGCATATTAGGACTTTCATTTTTTGCCTGGTGAAAATGGAGGATGAACTTTGCTATAATATTGTCCGTTAAAAAACATTTGCAGCTTTGATAAAGGATGTTAGGACCTCTACGAGCAATCCGTACCCCATTCAAATCATTTAGAACTAAAGACTCCAAGAATGCCATGTCAACACGAGGTGCATTTCGATGTATGAGAAAGAGTTGACACCAATTTCTACAAACCATTGCCATATTTGCCTTATCTTCGTACAAATCAAGTCGTGTGAATATCTCATTCATTAAATGTTGATTATTAAAAACATCATATTGTGCTTCAGAGCTTGTGCCATTGACGGTAACTTCCTTTAACGGATCAAATGAAAACTCCATTCTCGTTTGCTTTTCAGATACATAATTACTAATAAAGTTTTCTTTATCTTCTGCTAGAATATTAACAACACACCCATTGCACCAATTTTCCATAGATGATTATGTAGACTTAATTAAGAATAAAGTATTTGGACCTACATTTTTAGCAAGTTAGGAAAAAAAGAAAATTAGTTACAAAAAATTAAACTGAAAATAACTAAGATGAAATTTAATTCTGTTTCGACACAACTCCCGCACATGTGTAACCTATAGAAGTATCATGTGTATCCTATAGAAGTAGCATGTGTATGTTTTAGGCAATAGATGTATACCTAGAGGTAAAAGTACAGCTATGAACACAGCAACACATGCTAATATTGGAAGACACACAGGCTAACGCTACCAGATACATGAAAACAAATTGTGCATCCATTAAGAGTATCATGTGCATTCCGTAAGTGACAAATGTGTATCCAGAATACAAAAAGACCTAATATGGCATCCTAATTGTGGACTTAGCCCAAAAAACGTGAGACTCTTCTGAATTATGACCCAGCACAAAAAATCGCAAACATTAAAATAGTTCCATCCAATTTTAAAAGAGATATTGTCACTTTGTCAGTCACTGCCAGTAAGAGATCTATATCTAGAGGTAAGGTACAGTTATGAACACAGCAACACATGCTAATTGATGGGGCATATTCTGCACCCGCTGATCAGTCAACATATTGAGCAAGGTCAAAGATATCCACAAGCAAGTCAACGGCTTAGACAGCCTAACCGACGCAGCCTGTCGGCCTGTCTCTTGGGTCCCGGCCGGGGTAACTAGCCAGCCGGGGCACACATCCGTGAACTCATATCCAAGACCCCTCGGCGGCGAGTCAACAGGGCCCGCCGGCCTGCCATGGATCCCTCGGCCGAGGGGTAGATCAGTCTTTTCACCTGCTAGCCACTTGGCCACTACGTGACAAAAGGTGAAAGTCTATAAATACTCCTCAATTCTCATTGAGGAGGAGATCCACAATTTAACCTAAAATACACTATTCATCTGGTAATATCTTCCTTATCTCTCTACAATACGTACTTCGCCAAGTAACAACAACTTATCCCTTTAAGTTTACTGACTTGAGCGTCGGAGTGAGTTCGCTCGGTCCAAAGCCGAGCCCTCAGTTTGTTCACTGTTTCAGGAGACCGAAAGGAGGATTCAATCAAAGACGTCATTCTACAAGCATGGGTGGTAACAAATAACTGCTCTAGAATTACACCCGGAACAATTGGCGCCATCTGTGGGGAAAGATACTAGAAGCTAGTCACATTCATTCCCAAACAAAAAAAAACAAACAAAAAAAAAACCCACCCAAAAAGCTAAGAAGATGTCGAAACAACAAGAGGTATTCGTGACTGACGAAACCGAATTCTACCAAGATGATACCGTCCACAATTCTGGATTTACGCAACCCTCCACCGGCCGGGTAATTCAACCGGAGTACGGGATGCCAATAATACCAGATACGCCGCTGCCCGCCAACCAGGTCACCATCATGGGACATGTGGTTGATGCAGTAAAACTGAAGCTACTCTCCTGGACCTAATTGGTAGTACGCCGGCTCACACTGTCACACCGACAAGAGCGGCAGAACCCGTCCAGGAGACCAGGGCCCAAAATGTGACTCCAAGAGACTTGAACGGAGCACTGGAGGAAGCTGGCCCAGTCAAGACGCCGGGGGAGCCCAAAGTGCTAGTGGTAGACCTGAGTCCTTCCCGCACTCGCGGGAGGACGGCGTCGCCGCAGCACCGACGAGGCATTCCCTAGAGGAGTTAAAGAAGTCCAACTCGCCAGAGTCGGAGAAGGAGTCTGACTCACCAGAGTCAGAGAAGAAGCCCGACTCACCAGAGTCGGAGAAGAAGCCCTTCCCGCCACGGGGAGAGGAGCCGGACTAGGAATGCGAGGAGCCGATCGCCGCGTGTCGTTCGGCACGTGGTCAGACAGCCCCTTAGTGCCTACGTCCTTGAAGCTGCCGTGCCAACCAAGCTAAAGTTGCCGGCGTTCACATACAAAGGGGATAGCGACCCCACCGACCATGCCGAGGCCTTTGAGTCGTACATGTCGGTGTGGGAACAGCCCGATGAAGTCTGGTGCCGAGTCTTCCCAACGACCTTGCATGGGATGGCTCAGAGTTGGTACAAGGGGTTGCCCGACGGCTCGGTATACTGTTACGCCGACCTAAGGGACGCCTTTTAGTGAAGACTCTTGCAATAAGAGAAGGGCCGTGGAGACATCGGATCTCCCGACTATCGACAGAGGGGAGCGAGTCTCTACGAAGCTATGTGAAGAGGTTCGACGCCGAGGTTCGGCAGATTTGAGAGCCGAACCCCGAATCGGCGGCCTCGCGCGATGAAAGGCCTCCTAAGGGGAGACTTAAAAAACGAGCTCATCAAGTACGGAGGCCTGGGCCTAGACGCCGCTAGGAAGATGGCCGACCAGGCCATCAAGGTAGAAGACTATCACAGGACCTGGGTAGGCCACAGCGAGGTTGGGCACTCAGAGAAGAAGAGCCACCGGGAGGACAACCCGGATGAAAGACGCCGTGACAATAATAGGTCACGGTCTGAGAGATCCGCCAGGAAACAGAGCTCGGCGGGGGCTGGGGGGAGTTCGGGAACGTACTACCAGAAGCGGTACAGTGATCAAACCCCCCTGGTCGTATCTGCTGCCGAGGTCTTCGCCCTGAGCAAGAACGAGGGCCAAAAGTGGGAAAGGCCCCCCAAGCCGAAGGGAGACGGTGACACGAGCCAGTACTGTGAGTACCACGGCCACACCGGTCACCTTACTGACAACTGGCGGCATCTGAAGAATGCCATTGAGGAACTGATCCGGAAGGGGAGCCTCGGCAAGTATGTTGCCAAAGGCCAAAAGACTGATGCCGGCGGTTCAAATAAGAAATCCGTCTTTGAACGGATAGGTGTGATCCATGTTGTCATCGGGGGCAACGAGAACGGCGGGTCCGCTCATGGGCACAAACGGCACCTGAACGAGCTGTATCAGGCCATCAACTTTGTGCCCAAAACAGCGGTCCCCGCCTCCAACATCCCCGACATGACTATTGGGAAGAAGGACTACGAGGGAGTCATCGCCCCTCACAGCGACCCACTTGTAGTCCACTTGGACATATCCAACCACCTGGTCAAGAGGTGCCTGATTGACACAGGCGCCTACACGAACATCATGTTCAGGGAGTGCTTTCTCAACCTCGGTCTAAAGGTTGAAGACTTGAGCCCCTGCACCAATCCGTTGTACAGTTTCTCCGGGGCCGGCCTGGTACCCCTGGGGTTGATCAGATTGCCAGTGATGTTCGGCGAGGGAGATGCGGCTAAGAATATCCTAGCTGAGTTCGTGGTCATCGACGACTCGTCCGCCTACAACGTTCTCATAGGCCGAGTCACTCTGAGCGAGGCCGACGCAGTGATGTCCATCCGGGCCCTAACACTGATGTATGTCTCGTACCGGGGGGAAGCGCATAAGCTCGTCTCCAAGGACGAGAAGGACGAGGTGGTCAACACCCAGATATCCGCCAGAGGGTGCAACATGCAATCCCTCAAAGTGGCAAAGAAGTCAGAGAAGGGGAAGAGCCCATCCTTTCAGCAGGAGGGCGACCCGATGAATACCAACGTCGGCATGGTTGAAGGAACCCCGACCGACCAAGAAGAACCACATCCCGGCGTATGGGAAATAACTACTGACGGGTCCCCCACGGCGAACAGCTCAGGAGCCGGCATCCTTATCACCAGCCCAAACGGGGACGTGTTTGAGCACGCCTTGAAATTTACCTTCTCGACCTCAAACAACGAATCCGAATACGAGGCGGTGATAAATGGAATCGAGTTAGCTAGGGCTGCCGGGGCGGAGCACGTCGTGGTGAAAACATGCTCACTATTGGTGGCCAACCAAATCAGAGGAGAGTATGAGGCTCGAGACGACGGGATGGCAAGATACCTGGAAAGGGTAAAAGCCGACACCGCCAAATTGAAGTCCTTCCAGATACAGTGCATTCCCAAGTCCGACGCTCTCTCAAGACACACCGGCTGACAGACATGGAGGGTGCGCCTTTGATGAGCCATTAGGACACTGACAATCTCGGGAAAATTTTGTATAGCGGCGGAGGTGCCCAAGACAACTGTGGGCACCTCGACGCATGTTTATATCTAATGAAGAATCGTCCAAGTTTTCCATCAAAGTGTTCATTTCCCCCCATAGTCACTATCAAGAAGCAGACGCCACGGCTAGATCACCCCAAGAAGTAGACGCTACGGCGATCACCCCAAGAGGTAGACGCCGCAGCAGTCACTCCAAGAGGTAGACGCCACGGCAGTCACCATCAAGAAGCGACGCCACTAGCGATCACCCCAAGAAGTAGACGCTACGGCGATCACCCCAAAAGGTAGACGCCGCAGAAGTCACTCCAAGAGGTAGACGCCACGGCTAGTCACCATCAAGAAGCAGACGCCATGGCAGTCACCCCAAGAAGTAGACGCTACGGCAGTCACCCCAAGAGGTAGACGCCGCAGCAGTCACTCCAAGAGGTAGACGCCACGACAGTCACCATCAAGAAGCAGACGCCACGGCAGTCACCCCAAGAAGTAGACGCTACGGCAGTCACCCCAAGAGGTAGACGCCGCAGCAGTCACTCCAAGAGGTAGACGCTCCGGCAGTCACTATAAGGAAGCAGGCGTCACGGCAGTTACTACCAGCGTTGTTGATGCTCGCGAAAGCGATCGAACATGCCTTAGAAACGTTAAACACAGTTGAGATACGCACTCTAAACTGCCTCGACCGGGCCGAGGCGGAAACAAAATAAGCGCTTAATTAATAACGTAAGAAGACAACTCAGACGAAGACAAGAAAAGACCTCGGCCAAGCCAGAGGCAAAATAAGCAAATTCTTGTTAAAAATGATAACATGTTACAAGTGAGGAGAATACAGACGACGGCCGTCCCCATAAGGATAAGCCAAAACACAACCTACCAAAGTTGTACAAAATACAAGGAAAAGAAAAGCAAAAGGTTACAGACATATCATTTGAAGCGCCAAAAGATGGCAGGGAGGAAAGGCTTAATAATTGGCTCCCGAACAGCTAAAGCTATCCGAGACGTCGGGTGAGCCTGATGACGACCGCCCGTCTCCCTATGCCTGTTGCTGCTTATCATCAGCAGTGTTAGCAGCATCATCTTTGATGGGCGACCTAGAAGCTGTCTTGGCCGCCTCAGCCTCAGCTGCCTTCATCCTCTCGGCTTCCTCCTTGGCCGCCTTAGCCTCCTCAGCAAGGGCTGCCTTCTCCGCGGCCGCCTCTTCCTCCTTCTTCACCCTTACCTCCTCCTTGGCTTTCTCCTTAGCTTCGAGCTTGTCGTCAAAGAGCTCGTCAAATTTGTCCCATGGAAAGGAGCCATCGAGAGGGAAGAGCTCCCCAATCACTTCCCTGGCAGCTTCTTCGGCCAGGTCCCGGTATTGGGCGCACATGTTAGGGAGGATAACGGTTTGGAGCGTCTCAATGTCCTCCTCCCTTTGGGTGATGATAGCATCCTTGTTCCGGACCACCTTCCCCTGGGCCTGAAACATGCCCCTCCATTCGTCCCTCTGCGTGCGGTAAAGGTCGGCGTGCTTCTGAACAAGGTCACGCCCCTCCAGCAGTTTAGCAGCTTCAGCCGCCGCAGCCTCGGTCTTAGCTCTCTCAGCAAGGACCTCCTTTTCAGCGTCCTCCCTGAGTTTTCTCTCAAGACGGACGCCTCTTGACCTCGGCCTTGGCCCTCTTAGCCTCCTTGTTCGCCGCGTCGAGTTCAAGCCTTAGCCGCTCGAGTGTGGGGGCTTCACCATGGTCTTCTCTTGCTCCATAATGTGGGAGCCGGCTAGCTGAGTCCATTTCGCCAGCCTCTTGTATATCCTCGTCCCCTCTGCCACAAGCTCGGTGGGGGAAACCTTCTGGAGTAGGGAGTCGACGGTGACAATTCTATCACCCGCCTTCTCAGGCTGCTTCTCTAATTGCCGCACAGTGAGAACGGCGGCTGCCGACGGTTGATCTACAAAAAATTCAATTAAAGCATCCGTGTCAATATACATGGACATATCGGAGAGCTGTCATCGAGGAACGCCTAGTGAACCGGCTAAGTCGAGCCACAGGATAGATCCGTACCATGCTTGGCCTTCTTGGTCGGAGGACGCATTTCCTTGCCGGCAGCGATTGCAGCAGCAGAAGAGCGGAAGCATCGGCAGCAGGGTGGGCTCTTTCCTTTTTTACGGACAAGGGAGACCCCTCCGCATCGGAGTCCTCCCCATTGGTAATGTCAACGATCACCACCGTCTCCTTCTGGACTGAAGGGATGGGAGGTGGAACGGATGTCGACGCCGTCGCCGCCGAAGACACTGTTTTCCGCGTTCGGCGCGGCATGTTACTAGCAACCTTCGCCTGGGCCGCCTCCACATTCAAGCCTTTCGCCCTCGATCCATGAGATCATTCGGCGACGTTCGCGATCACGGGCTAGAGCCTTAGGATGCAAATCGACAACGGTCTTATCCTTGTGCAGCCCCATTCTCCGGAGGATATCCTCAGACAGGTCCGGTCCAAAGTGGTCTGCAAAGGAAATAAAGCAAGAGTCAAGTAGAAGAAATAAATCAAAGTTCAAGAAACAGAAACATTGAGAGCAGAGATGGGCCTCACACCGACCCCACTCACCCTGTGCTAGGGCCGGTATGAGGCCGACATGGCAGAGCGACTCATCTCGAAGAATGATCTGCGTCGGGGAATCCATCTTTTCGGCACCCCACTCTTGTCCACCTCAAAGAGCCTCATCGCCAGCTTCTCATCCTCATTAAGAGGGACCTTGCTGGCGTCCATCTTAAGCTTTTTTCGGGTGACCCATCTGTCATGCTCCGCCTTAGTCTCGCACCGCAAATTAACTTGGTGCTGGAAGGACCGGGGCAGCGGATAGTCATCCGGCACCTCAACGTACACCCACCGATCCTTCCAGTCCTTGCAGGAAGAAAGCTTATCAACGGAGACATAACCCGGCTCCATTTGCACGTTGTACCATCCGACGCGACCAGCAAACGACGGCCGAAGGTGGTGAAGCCGACGGAATAAATTAACCGTTGGGACTTCCCCCTTGAAGAGACAGAGCCAGACAAAGCCGACTATGGTCCTAATAGCCAACGGGTGCAGTTGGGCCACGGCGACGTTCATGGCTCTAATGATGGTCATGACATATTCATTCAGCGGAAACCGGAGCCCGTACTCCAGGTACCGGATGTATACGCCGGTGCAACCCGGTGGAGGGCAACAAACGGCCTGACCCTCCTCAGGGATGACAATTTTGTATCCCCTGCCAAAGTAGAAATGGCCCTCGAAAAATGTCTCGCCGGAACAACTGGCGAACTTATGGGTCCAAGTACGGTCAGGACCGACCTTACAAGGGTCGCCGTGGTCCATGACATACTGCCTCCCCTCCTTAGGACGAGCTCTTTCAGCATCATCGCCGTCATCATCAACATCATCATCGTCCTCCCAATCCTCCAAAACTTGTGGGTCGACTTCGGGAGAAGGGGACCTAGGGCCCCCAGACCTTATCGGGATGGCATCTAGTATCTCCTCCTCATCAAGACGCGACGGGGAAACCCCCGGCGCAGGTTTACTAGGTCCGGCACCAGCAGAAGACATGTTTACAACAAAACTTACAAATTAAAAGAGAAAAATTTGGTCGTTTACCTTGAAGAAAAGTGCTAGCCGAAGTAACGACTCTGAAGATTAGAAGAGAAAGAAGCCCTTGAAAGTTTAGAGAGAAGAAAATTTTAGAGAGAATGAAATTGGTGGCCAATTTCAGGGACTAACTGCCCTATTTATAGGAGAAAGCCCATGAAGAAGGACCAATCAGGGCACAGCCCATGAAACGTCAACCAATCAGCGAACAGACACGTGTCAGACATGCAACCACGGAATGTCAATCGTTGCAACAGTTGAACGCCAATCAATGCAACAGTGACCAAGCGTCTTCAACACGCCCCTTCAAATCTCTCTATCCATTCATCTTCCTCAACAAACTCCTAAGTATCTGTTCTCCGCCGGCCACATGATCAACCAAGCTTGTCGACCTACGGGGCAATCAAAAGCACACGGCGCTCACAACCTCGGTCTCGGCCAAAGACCACTTTCTTTTCCACATCGATGTCCATTACACATCCATGTGGAGGGGGGATATGGTACGGCCTAAGCAGAGCCACGCCGAGGTAGAAGAAGCCGGGGCAGAAAAATTTCGTCTTACGCAGAATATACGCTCAACATACATCGGAGCCCATACCACGGCATAGACTACGCTGGGGGCAAATTGATGGGGCATATTCTGCACCCGCTGACCAGTCAACATATTGAGCAAGGTCAAAGATATCCACAAGCAAGTCAACGGCAACGGCTTAGACAGCCTAACCGACGCAGCCTGTCGGCCTGTCTCTTGGGTCCCGGCCGGGGTAACTAGCCAGCCGGGGCACACATCCGCGAACTCATATCCAAGACCCCTCGGCGGCGAGTCAACAAGGCCCGCCGGCCTGCCATGGATCCCTCGGCCGAGGGGTAGATCAGTCTTTCCACCTGCTAGCCACTTGGCCACTACGTGACAAAAGGTGAAAGTCTATAAATACTCCTCAACTCTCATTGAGGAGGAGATCCACAATTTAACCTAAAATACACTATTCATCTGGTAATATCTTCCTTATCTCTCTACAATACGTACTTCGCCAAGTAACAACAACTTATCCCTTTAAGTTTACTGACTTGAGCGTCGGAGTGAGTTCGCTCGGTCCAAAGCCGAGCCCTCAGTTTGTTCACTGTTTCAGGAGACCGAAAGGAGGATTCAATCAAAGACGTCATTCTACAAGCACGGGTGGTAACAAATAACTGCTCTGGAATTACACCCGGAACACTAATATTAGAAGATACATAGGCTAATGCTACCGGATACATGAAGCAATTTCTGTATCCAGTAAAAGAAGCATGTGTATTCCGTAAGTGACAAATGTGTATCCAGAATACCAAAAGACCTAATATGGCATACTAATTATGGACTTAGCCCAAAAACGTGAGAGTGTTCTAAATTATGACCCAGCACAAAAAAAATCGCGAACTATTTTATATAAGAAGGTACATAGGTTAATGCTACCGGATACATGAAGCAATTTGTGTATCCAAATAAAAAAGAAGCATGTGTATTCCGTAAGTGACAAATGTGTATCCAGAATAACAAAGACCTAAGATGGCATCCTAATTGTGGACTTTGCCCAAACCGTGAGACTCTTCTGAATTATGACCCAAAGACAAAAAGCGCGAACATGAAAATAAAATGGAGGGACATGCACAAGCTATCACATCGCATACAGAAAGCTTGATTGTGTGGATC